>NC_092874.1:458403670-459623670 GCF_028372415.1 Notamacropus eugenii
GTTGTAAATTCAGATACTGTTTCTCTGCAGTACTTAGGCCATGTGAGGATTATTCCATGATAACTTGATAAGATTAGCAATTTCTTTAATTACAAGAAATGGCATTTGAAGTGTCCAAGTTTGGAGTTCTTGATGGGTGAGAAAGCTACTCCTTGGTTCTGAATGGGGACAATTCTTTTATTAGGCATCTGACATAAATGTTATTACACTATTTTGATGGCCCAATTTGGTTCCTTCCAAATGAACATCCCGTAGAATGAAGTAAACTATTTCACTGGTCTCACCTAGGCCAATGATAAGACCTTCTATCTTGCCCTTCTGTGTAGCACACCACTTCTTTGTCTAATTCGATTAAGTGTTTGTAAGGTCCAGTTAACAAGTGTTTTTTAAATCCTCATGACTGGAATGGACTTCCCCTTTACCTCTGTATCATAGAATCTTAGTATTTTTCAAAACTCAGCTCAGATCCCAGAGGGAAGGAACTAGCATTAAGAGGGATCAGGAAAGACATCTTGCAGAAGGCAGACTTTTAGCTAAGTCTTTATAAAAGCCAGGTAAGATGGGAGACAGAGGTGAGGAGAGGGAGGATTCCAGACATGGGGCACAGTGAAAATGCAAGGAGTCAAAAGATGGATCGTCTTGATGGAAGACACAGAAAGGAAGAAGGGCCTGATCATATCTGTGCTTTACGAGAATTATTTTTGGCAACTGTGTGAAGGAATGAGAACTGAGAATTCAGTAATGAGGCTGTTGTCTTAGTCAAGGTGAGAGATGGTGAGGTTCCGAGGGGCCAATGAAATAATTTTGTGGAAGTTTGACCAGATGTGATGACTAATTAGATATGGGTAGTAAAGAAAAAGGTAGAATTGAGGATAACATAGATTTCAGTGTGGTTTGCCATTTCATTTTTCAGTGGATTAAAGCAATCAGAGGTTAAGAGACTTTCCCAAGATCACATAGCTAGTAAGGGTCTGAAGCTAGATTTGAACTCAGGTCTTCTGGACTCCAGACCCATTGCTCTGTTCACTGAGCCACCTACCTACTAAGTTTCTTGTGCCCCTACTTAAATAAAAGGGAATTTTCCTGAGAAAATCTTGAGAATAGAATTTCCGTAAGTGAATGCTCATGCTGTGTACACTAAATTTAATTGTTTGAGGATCTTATCTTTCCAGTATTCTCAGTCTTTAATAAATTCTAATATTACAAAATCTTCTATCTGCCTGGAGCATAGGCAGCCGATGAATCTAAATGGAATTGTTAGACCAATCTTCGCTTCAAAGGACAGAGAAGAAAACACCTTGGTTTTTCGTTTTTGTTTACTTTGTATATAAAGGATGTTACAAGTCTGATCAGACTTGGTCAGTGTGTTGGATGGTTTTGCTTAAGGCTCTTTCTCCCAGAAGAGTAGGTTTTATGGGGGATGGAAAGTGGTGTAAAAACAAAGGGCATCAATTAACCTTTAAAAAAGAGAATATAAATGCAAAGGGAGTCTTCATTCAACAGAAAAATAAAACATAAAGAACTCATTTCTGTTTATTTTCAGAGAACAAAAAAGTATCCCAGGAAAGAAAGGATTAATTACTATAGTTTCTCATGGAAGTCTTTAACTGTGAATGGAAAGTTTCCGATTATTCCTGCATTCATTGTACGATGCATTAAACTGTGCTTTATTTAAGAAGATAAGTAGTTCCTATGTTCCTAGGAAGGAAAGTTCAAGTTCAATGGGAGTGTCTTGGTAATGTCTGCTGGAGGAGTAAACAAATGCTGTTCAGTCGTGGTTGGGGAAGAGGATAGGCCTATTGATGAAGTTAGAAGTTAGAAGATTTGTTAGAGTTTGCTCTGAAAAGGAAGCTAAGGGTAGATCTAGACTGCCCTGAATTTCAAGATTTACTCTGATTAGTAACTTTTATTTTCCTGTTTTTTTCCTCCCTCCCCAGAGTTCCAATATATTTAGGAGCATAAGCACCCAATCTCCCAAAGTACAACTGCTTGATCAATCTTGTTCACTTAAAGGTACAAATGATGAAATGCACCTCCCTCATCTTGGTAGAAAAGTGGAGGACAATTGGATGCAGAATGTTGCATGTGTTGTATGATTTGTTCATTGTGTTAGTCAATCTCACTTAACTTTTTTGGGGGAGAAAAGTGAAAGTTTACAAGATTCTTTCCTTTTCTTTGTGTGTCCTTTTCTCATGTGTCTCCAATGTCTTTCCTGACATTCTTCTCTGTTTCTAGAATTCTTTCTCTCCCGTTCTGTAACTCCCTTAGAAAGCTACTCATCCTTTAAATTTAAGCTCAGATATTCTATTAGATCTATTCTGATCCTTAACTCTCCTGCTAATCCTTAACTTTTCCTCCATTTTGCATAGCACTTTGAACCTTTAGCATGCCCTTATCAGATGTTATTGGTATCTGGAAAGTTGAGGAAAGACTGCCACATATGGGTGGACCTTCCTACCCCATTGAAGTTCTATCAGAGGATATGAACGAGAGTCACAAAAGATAAGAGGGCATGAAAGGACTGAAGTCTATATCACTGGAGGAAGTAGAAGAACTAGGGAGATCACAGATCCATTCATATATTAAGGCATATGATTTATTTATATCATAGTCACATTCTAAACTGTAAGCTCATTAAAGCCAGGAATCATGTCTTCTTCATGTATCTTCCCCATCCCCAGGACAGTATTCAAGACATAATGGATGCCATTATGCCTTCTTTATTTTATTCTGTTTTTTTGGAAGGGGGATGTTAAGGTAATTGGGGTTAAGTGACTTGCCCAAGGTCAACATAGCTAGTAAGTGTCAAATGTCTGAGGCTGGATTTGAACTGAGGTCCTCCTGACTCCAGGGCTATTGCTTTGTTTACTACACTACCTAGCTGCCCCTGGCTTTTTTTAATGAGCCTCTCTAATTCCATTCTCTATCTTTCTTTACCAGAGGAGACTTACTAATTTAATTTAATTAATCCATTTTTCATTTCTATACCCCTTCTTTAAGAAAAAAAATATATCCTTTCCTTATGCTTCAGAGACATCCTGTTAAGTAATCCAAGAACCTCCTCTGATATGACAATCCGTGTTTTAGCTCATCTAGAAAGCTATGGAAATTATTATTTTATCATTTAGTTCCTTTCAAGGTGGCAGTCAGCAATTCATCGAACATTGATTTGTCACCTGCTATGTACAAGTTGAGAGAAAGAGTGGTAAAGTTCGTACAGAAGTGGATTTGGAGTCAGAAAGATGGGTTTAAGTCTTGTGTAACCCTGGAAACTGTCACTTAACCTCGTAGTACCCTAGGCAACTCAGTAACACCATGACAAACATTCTTCGTGTGTGTGTGTGTGTGTGTGTGTGTGTGTGTGCGTGTGTGTGTTATACCCCTTTGGCAGTCTGGTAAAACCTGTGGACTCTTCAGAATTATGTATTTAGATATATGAATTAAAATACGTAGGATTACATATTGAAATGCTATTAGGTAGATGGATTGAGAGAGAAGTGAGTAGGTGGATGATAGATGGATAGACCACACACACACACACACACACACACACACACACTCACACACTCGTGGAACTTAGATTAAGAACCCCCACACTAAAAGTTACGACAGATAGTCAGATTTCACTCTGGGAGTCCTTCACTCTAATGAAATCACAGATCTGGGTAAAAAGAAATGCAAAACACTATGCTAGTCACTAGGGATGCAATGAAAAACATGAAACAAATCCTGCTTATAAAGAGCTTCAATCCTATTGGAGGGATACTGTGTAGACTGATAATAGGTACAAACCATATTAAAAATAATTATTTCAAGAAGGATAGAATGTTGATAAACAGAAAAGAAAGGGGGATTAGGAGAGGCCTTATGTAAAGTGACCCCCTGATATGTGCCTTGAAAGAAGCTGGAATTCAATAAACTAAAATTGAGAAAGGACTGTGTACTGGATATGAGACCACTTTGACACATGCATGGAGATTAGGATGGAACGTTGTGTACGTGGAGTGGCTAACAGGACAGGTTGAGTGGAACAGAGGAGGTATGTGAAGGCAAATAATGTGCAATAACATAGAAGAGATAGGAGGGAACCAGACAGCGGAGGCACTTAAATGCAAGGCTGCAGAACTGGTGTTTTATCCAGAAGGCAACAGGGAACCATCTCCATTACAGACTCCTTCTCTGCACCGCACACCCCCCCCTCCTCCCCCCATGGCAGCAAGGACATTTTGGAACCTTCCCCTCAGGATGTCTCCTTCAGTATCTTTTCCCTGTCTCTGACTCCAGACTGGCACTCTCCTCCCAGGCTGCCTGCAGCACCACAGAGCTTCTCATCTGGGGCTTGTTGGCCTGGAGTCTAGGGAAAACCCATTAGCCCATTTTATTGGTTTTCCAGCCAAGAGAGCAGAACTAGTACAGAGAATGGAGGTCCTGTCCCTGTGATTCGAACAGAAGCTGCCATAGCAACCGAGATACAGGAGCCTGAGTCAGCTGGAGTGCTGTTCAAGGAAGCTGGTTGCCTAGGTAGGAGGTCTGAATAGAGGAGGAACATCGTCGGAAAGGAATAGTTTGTCTGGCTGGAAAAGAAAAAAAAAAGAAGCATGAAAATATGGGAAAAAATTTCAAGTACCAGTCAGAGGGCACTTCAGAATAGGGAGAGAGGTAACCCAGGTGTGAGAAAGGTAGCATTTGGGCTAATGAATAGGGATGGAGCGGGGGTGGGGGGGAAAGAGGAAACAAAGATAAGTAAGGCATGAAAATGTAAGAAATGCTTTCTAAAAATTCTTGTGAAGTATGCAAGCCAGATTAGGTGGTTTCTTATATAACTTGAAGAAACAGCATCAACTCTCAAGTACCATAATGACTTAGGAAGATCGCTAAGGATCTCTCTGCTATTGTTAGCTGCCTACACTACCCCAGATCCAATTTAATTATGTATAAAGATGGCCACTCTTTGCTGGGAGACCGTATTGTATAGTCAGATCTGGGAACTTTTTGATCTTAGAATTAATTAGCCTAGGGAAATGACCAAGATGGCCTTCTAAATTTTCTTCCCCTTGAATGATCTTTCAATCCAGGTGAAAGATAGGTAATATGGCAGAATAGCTAGGATGGCCTTAGAGTCAGGAAGACCTGGGACCAAGTTACCCCTCTAACATGTACTAGATGTGCTAAGTCATGCTATGGCTAAGTCAAACAACTCAGGCAAGATTGTAAGTGGGATATAGTGAAAAAAGCACCAACTTCGGACTTAGTGGATGTGAGTTCCCATTTCCATTACTGTCATGTGTTACCTTTATGACCTTGGGTGACCACTTAACTTTAGTCCACTTTGAGAAGATGGAGTGGCTGGACTAGGTGCCCTCTGAGCTCCATTCTAGTCCCAAATCTTGAACCTTTGATTCCAAGGTGCCAAAGAGATCTGCAGCAGGGGAGGGAATTTCCAGGTCTGCTTATGAAACCACAGGAGAAGACAAGAAAAATGTCAGCCAAATTCTATTTCTCCTGAGTGCTTGACTATTTGATCTTTACTCCTTTGCAGAATATATGTTTGTGTTACATATGTGTACATGTATAACACATGCATACACATAATTTTGCACACAAATATGTTTTAAAATGTGTGCATATATGTATATATACACATATGTTGCAAGGAATAGATATCATATATGCATGTTGTATGTATATACATATATATGTATATATAGTATATATATGGACAGTTAAGTGGTGCAGTGGATAGAATGCCCCAGTCAGGAGTCAGGAAGATCTGAGTTCAAATCCAGCCTTAGACACTTACTGGCTGTGTGATCCTAGGCAAATCACTTAAACTTGGTTGCCTCAGTTTTCTCATCTGTAAAATTTCCATCTGGAGATGAAAATGGCAAACCACCCCAGTATCTTTGCTGAGAAAACTCAAAATGGGGTCACAAAGAGTTGGATACAGCAAACAAAAGACTGAACAACAGTGACAAATGTGTGTGTATGTGTATATACATACATACTTACATGTAAATACAGATAGATTGATAGGTAGACAGATAGACAGATTCCTTCAGGTCTGTTTCTCACCTCACCCCCACTTTTTCCACTGCAATGAAGGACAAAGGCAAGGAAATGTAATAGGTCCCATTTTTTGCATGTAAAGTGTACCTCATTGTATTCTCAAAACAGCTCGAGTGGTGTTAGAGTCATGCAATTAAATCACAAATATGGAATGTGTAAAATTAGATGCTGAATTAATTAGCTTTAACTTGGTATTTAGACATTCTGAAATGCATTGCTTAGATTCTGTTTTAATAGCTATTTTTGTTGCTCAGGTTGGGGTTTTAGCTTCCATGAATTGGGAAATATCAATTTTTTGAAATGATATTGGTAAGTAAGATTATTCACATGGCTTTCATGGTGAACCCCAGCTGCTCCCAGGTTGGGATCATCAGGGCATTCAGTGATTGCAGTCCAATCTTGCCCTTGCCTTGGAAGGCTGAGCTATTGAAGGGACTGGCTTCAAAGCAGAGTGGCCTCAAACATCTTGGGTCAAACCATACCCCAACTGCTCTTGGTATATGTGGAGTTGGGGGAGCAGTGGGTCAGAGGTGAAATTAGTGAGCCTTTAGGACTTGGGGATTGAGAAGGACTTGGGGGGTTAGGAATTATGCCCCACATTATTTGGCTTGATGGGAGACTAGAGAGAAGAATGTTCAATCTAGGGGATAAAGAGGGTCAATGTCCTAAAACGGAAAAAAGACCCAATTTAGAGGCTTTGGACCAGAGTTTGGGTCTCTCTGCGCATGATTGTGAAAAAGACCTTTAAATTTTTCTGGACTTCAGCTTCCTCTTTCATAAAATGAATAAATTGGTTTTGATGACTTCAAAGATCATCTGAGGTGAAAATGGAAGCTGCATAGGTTACCCAACACTAAAACGTAACCCGGAAATGAAATCAGGAAGCAAATTCAAAAAGCTACTTGTCATTTCCCTGGGCCACTTCTAAGATCAAAAAGTTCCCATATCTGGCTGTACAATATGGTTTCCCAGCAAAGAGTGGCCATCTTTATACATAATTAAATCGCATCTGGGCCAGTGTAGGTAGCTAAAATAAATATACAGTATGACATAGTATTAATTTGTGATTTTCTAAGTCTCAGGGATCTTGACATCACTAATTTAGGGAACCTTTTGCATCATAATAGATCAGCTTTGGTATTTAAGAGATGGCCCTTGTTATTACATTTAGAAATGTGCTGGGTTGGAAGCCAGGAAGACCCTGGTTTGCAGTCTATCTCAGAAACCTGAAAGCTGTGTGATCCTGGGCAAGACACTACCTCTTGTACCTCAGTTTATTCATTTGCAAAATGGAGATAATAGCATCTTTCTTACCTATTTGGTATAAGGATCAATTGAGATTGTATATATCTTGCTTTACAAACTGTAAAACACTGTGATAATCTCCTGTATCTCTCTCTATAATGTGTATATGTGCACATGTATGTATGTACACACATGTACACACACACAAATCCAATACACCTACACAAGAGACCTAGATGGAGCTTTGGATAGAGTGCTGGACTTGGAAGTAGGAAGACCTAAGTTTGAATCCTGCCTGAGACACACACCCGCTCTGTGACTTCAGGCAAGCCATTTACCTTCCACAACCTCAGTTTCCCCATCAGTGACAATAATAATAGTATTAATACTTATAATAGCATGTACCTCTTTCACAAGCTTAGACAGATCTTCTCAACTCCCAAGTCTCCAGATATAAGCCTAATAATGGATTGAAAGTCTTATCCAAGGCAAGTACAGAAAAAACTCACCCCCAGCTTGGTTCTAGGGACAGGGGGGCAAATTTTCTAGCTTCAGTTATCATCAGAGATACTGGACTCCACCATATGAAGGGTCTGTCTATAGGAATGATGTCACAGAGGTTTAAAGTTGAAGCGTAGCTAGGGCCTGATTGGTACAAATAATGAAACCCCTGACGCAGTCTTACTAATTGAACTCCAAATGCATATTTCCATTGGCCTGGAACCAATGACCATATTTTAAACAAACGTAACTTTAAGTGGTGTAAGTTTGAATATACTCAGCTACTCAGGGGAATCAATGTTCACACTAATTGGGAACTGGCTGTTACCATTAGCAAAAACAGTCACTCCTGGTAAAGAGCCACTAGAGTTAAAATAATTCATTCATTTAGAAAATATTTATTAAATACCTACTATGTGCTAAGCATTGTGTTACTTACTGAGATACAAAATCAAAAATGAAAAATAGTACCTGCCTACAAGGAATTTGCATTCTATCAGAAAAAGAACTTGTATACATGATACACACACACATACAAACACACAAAGTAAATACAACACAATATGAGGGCAATACCAGCATAGAGCGGGAAGAGGATCAGGAAGGGTGTCACATAGGAAGTGGCATTTGAGTTGCACTTTTAAGGAAATTCAGCATTCTAAGAGGGGATAGAGGCATGAAGGATGCTCATGCCAAGGTAAGAGAGGGCTGCTGAGTTGGTGGAATTGTGAGTATGCTAGATTGGTTGGAATGTGGAGCACAGGAAAGAAAAGAATGTGAAAAAAATCCTCTAAAATAGACTGGATTCAGATTGTGAAGGGCTGTGATACCATACAGAAGGGGTGGCACCAGATCCTCGCGGTAAGAGGAAGCCACAGAAGTTTATTGATCTGGAGAACTGCATTGTCATCTCTGTGATTTAGGAATATTTGTTGGATAACTGCTTAGAACAGGAACAGGGGTTCTGAGCTTTTTTGTATGTTATGGAGCTGAAAACCCTCTCAGAATAACTAAATAGCTGAAGGAAATGTAAAATTTCAGTTTGAGGTTGGTAACAGTCAAGATGTAGCATTTATTTTCTATACCCAAATCCACAGATCCTCCAGAATCTATTTGTGGACCCCAGATTAAGAACCTTTGACTCAGGGGATGGATTGGAGAAGGGAGAAACTGGAGGAACAGAGTCCCTTTAGGAGATTATAGCCATAATCCAGGTGAGAGGCAAAAACAGGGGGCTGTAGGTGTTCATCGTATGATCGGAAGGACAAGGGTGCATGGGAGAGCCATGATTGGAAGTAGAATTTCTAAGGCTTGCCATTCCCTGGGAAGGGATTTCAAAGCTATAAAAAAGGGGCATCCCTTCAAACATGTTGTTCTGGCTTCTTTTCTGTAGTCCTTTAGTTTGAATGTGTTTATAGGGATAGGAAACCTGTTGTTACCAGCCCTTCTGTTCTAAAAAACAAACAATATAATGAATGAAAGCACATATACTTTGGGGAAGCGGAGAGGGGCTGGTTTATCACTAAATGAGAATGTTATTCGATTGTCCTTCAGGATTTGTTTTCTTCTGAAGATACTAGTGTGCGGGTCTCCTCAGTATTTTGTATTCTTACATAGCTGTGGTTGTAGGTGGCAAATGATAATAATTCTTAATTTTAGTGACTTATTGTACATAGTGCTTCACGGAGGATAAATCCAGAGTGTGAAAATCCTAAAAGACAAAATATTTTCATTTCTATTTCTTTTTTAAAAATTTTATTCGTTTTATTTAATATTTTATTTTCCCTTAATTACATGTAAAAACCATTTTTAACATTCTTTTCCAAAACTTTGAGTTCCAAATTCTCTCCCTCCCCCACCTCCCTTATCGAAGGCAAGCAAATCCATGTAGATGATACATGTGTAGTTAGGCAAAACTATTTTCATATTAGTAATGTTGTGAAAGAAAACAAATGAAAAAATGAAAACTCAAGGAAAATAAGTCCAAAAATATGCTTCAGTCTGCATTCAGACACCATCAGTTTTTTTCCTCTGGGGATGGATAGCAGTTTGCATCATAAGTTGTCTTGGACCATTGTACGGCTGAGGATATCTAAATCATTCACAGCTGATTATCTTACAATATTCTACCACCACTACTACTACCAGTACTAACTAGACTACTACTACCACTATCACCACCACCACCACGACTACCACGACTACCACTACCACCACGACTACCACGACTACCATGACTACCACGACTACCACGACTACCACTACTACCACTACTACCACTACTACTACTACTACCACCACTTTACTATTATTTTTAACATTTTATTTATACCTCAAAGGTATACCTCCACACCCCTACCCACTGTTAACTTTTAGTATAAAAAGACAGCTAATCTGCACATCATGAATAATAAAAAGTAGCTTTAAGGTTGGCAAAGTGCTTTATAAATAGTTTATCCTTACAGCAACCCTGGGAGATAGGTTTGTTATTATCTCCTTGTTACATTTAAGCTGAGGCCACAGAGGTTGTGACTTGCCAAGGGTCACCCCCCTAGGAAGGCATTATTTGAACTTAGTTCAAACATAGAAGATGTTGTACCAGGTACTTGGAATACACGGACAGAACATCTCCTTCCCTTAAGGGGTTTCCTGTCTGTCCTTCAATCTCAAAGAGGACTATGACCTTGGGGAGGTGATGCCATGACATGCAAACGAATTGGATTTAAGTGAGAGAGGGGTGTGCAAAGTCACCAGCCTCACTGTCCCCTCCAGAGTCATTTGGGTCCAGTGACCATCAATCAATCAATCACAACCACTGGAGATGGCCCAGGATGCAGTGGGACACCTTGGCCTTTTTAAGCTTAAGGACTTTAACAGGTCTCACTTTGAGGCAAAACCTATTCAGTGAGGAAAGCACTTAAGTTTTAATGGGAGAGACAACCCTCAGTTTCCTTACTTTCCTAATGGAGATAATAATATTTCCTACCTCCTTGAGTTCTACTGAGAATCAAGGGACACAACATCTGTACAGTGCTTTGCAAACCTTAAAATGCTGTATAAATTTTAGCTATTAATATTATAGGGAGAATCAGGAAAGGCTCCATGTGAAAGCAGTACATGAACTACACCTTGAAGGAATAAAGGACATCTTTAGAGGGGAGAGTAGAGTTTAAGCAAAACTAGGTAAAACAGCAACCACCTCTGGGCAATTGTTTGATATCTGGCACCCATCCTTTCCCTCTCCCACAGCCCTGGATTGGAAGGGTCCTCAGGGATCAGCTAGTTCAGCCCCTCATTTTACATATGGGAAAACTACAGTGCAGTGGTTTGCCCCGGGTCACACAGGTATTAGAGATAGGTTTTGAACTCATACCTTTTGTCTCCAAATCAAGCCCCTCTTTCCTCTGTTGCAAAGGAGAGTGCTCCATTTCTTTATCTGGCTGGTGGATCTGGCATCCTAGGCACACTGGATTTAGTGAGAGCTTTGGGGAGGAGTTTTTCTGGGAGAAGAAAGAGAAGCATCGAAGCTTAGACAGCCAGTCTGCCTTCTTCACACACTTCCTTAGCAGGGTGGGCTGCTTCTGTAGGCCTGCTTGGCTTCCACACTCCTCCACTACATCTCCATTTCCAGGGGTGAGGAAGTCTTCTTTCTTGTTACCAGAGATCTGTCACTGGCATCCTTCAGCTGATGAAGGAGAGAAAGGCAGATGATTACCAGGTGAACAGCAGTCTGGAAGGGAAGGCATTGCAACTACACGCTCTTGGTTCAGAGAGCTATTGACAAGGCCATTTATAAAAATGGAGGCTATGAGACTGTCTGAAAGATGGGAATGGGATACTGTAAACGATGCTGCTTTTCAAGGTACGATAGCAATAAATACAACCTGGCTGAAAGGTTGTGGCCTCTGCTTATCCTCTAACTTACAAGATTTTATCTGCCACCAGCTCTATTATCCTTGTTGATGTTACACTGGCCTTGAGAAGCATCTGTGGATGGCGGGTGAGGAGGGTGGGAGAAAGGGGTTGATGTACCAGCCTCTCACTCTCGATGCACTGAAGATGAAAACAGGAAGAATGGGTCCAGATGTGTCTATTTATTTAAGTGAAGAAAATGGAAAGAGCACCAGCATGTAACTCAAAAGAATCTGGATTTGGGGTCTTGTCCCAAGAGTTATTGGGGGGTATAACAGTGGACTTTTTCAGCCTTGTTTTTCTCAGCTCCACAATGTGGAGATGATTCACACTACCCACTTCATGGGATCATTCATTGTAAGAGGAAATACTTTATAAATGGAATCTATTTCATTGAATCAGTTGTATGGGCTAGTAGATAGAACACTGGCCCTGGAGTCAGAGGACCTAGGCTCAAATCCTACTTTTATCACCTTTCTGGGCCTTGATTTCTCATCTATAAAACAAGACCTCTGGATTAGTTGATCTTCCTTTTCTCTCCAGATCTGTTAACTTAAGACCATAAGTATCCGTTGGTACTGGTTTCCCTTTGCCCTCTTCATAGGAAGCGGTCTTCTCCATTTCTTAAGCAGGGTTCTCTTTCCCATTCCTACTCTATCACCTGATATGAATACAAAACAGGTATGGTCTGGGAACTTAGGTGGCCTAATGGATAGAGCACTAGACCTGGAGTCAGGAAAACTTGAGTTCAGATCCAGCCCCGGACACCTAAGTGTGTCTCACTTAACCTTTCTCAGTTTCCTTATGTGTAAAATGGGGATAATAAAAGCACCTGTGTGCCAGGGTTCTTATGAGGATCAAATGAGATTATATCTATATAGTGCAAATGATATAAATTACCCTTCAATATTTGTACAAATTTATATGTTTACCAACTTTAAAGCTCTCTATAAATGGTGATGGTAATGATGATGATAAATCAGTTTTTCTAAATCCATGTAAATGATAAAATGGTTCTGGTTTTGCCATCAAAAACATCTAAGCATTCCTTGAAGGGTCTTTTAGTTTTAAATTTCCCCCATAGTTATAGCCATTCTCTAACCAAAGGAGTCAACTTGTACAATGATTCTTTTTGTCCGGAAGTGAGAAAACTCTGGGTTAGATTATGTATAGACATTTCAGATTTCCTTTGGAGTGCAAGGCATCGAATGCGTTTCTTGTTTTCGGGTTTGTGCATGCATCAGAGCTCTCACGTATCCCTCTCACATTTATCTCATCACAAAGCTGGGTTATCTTTGGGCGGGGGAAGGGTTCCCAAACACTTTGGCTGTGGAGCAGGTGATGTAAACTGTAAAGTCTGTTCTAGATGGAGACATAAACTTTAATTTAAAGTATTTCTTTTTCTTTGAAAATGTTTGAATTCTTCATTTAGAGGGAAAATAAAGTAACCAATGTTCTAAATATGTTAGGATTACATCTGTTTATTTTTGCCTCTCTGTGTCATCAAAGTCTACACAGTATTTCTAACTGTGCTTAGTAAATTTGTGGTTTTAAACAAAGTTGAAGAAATTAGTTATTAAATGTGCTGGGCTGAAAGAAGCAGACAGGCGAGAAGAGAAAAGAATAAAAGGGAATTGGTAAGAAAGGCACTCATCTCATCCACTAATCATTTATTAAGTACCTTCTGGACTGAAAACACCGTGCTAGGATGAGGATGTGACGACATTCTCCAAAGCTCTCCCTGATCTCCAGGGTCTCCCATCCTTACAAAAATGTAAGTTCCTTCAAGGGACAGATTGTTTTATTCCCCATATTTTTTTTCCTCAATGACCAGAACAGTGCTGGCACATAGGTAGGGGTTTAATAGATGCTTATTGATGGATCCTCTTGGAGACTGAGACTTAAAACTGTCTTTTCTGTCCATTCCTAATCTTCTGTAATCAGTCAATCAAGTAGCCTTTATTAATCATCTCCCATGCTATATATACTACACATATGTGTGCATATGTGTATTTACATGTATATTTTACAAATGCATATACATATATATCCATATGTGTATACACACACATTAGATCATACTCTATATTAAGAGCAAGGGAGACAGAGAAAGGAAAAAGACAGTCCCTGTTCCCAAGGAGCTCATGCACAGTCTAAGAGAGACAACATGCAAAAATTTATGTATGAATAAGACATATGCAGGATAAATTGGAGATATTCAACAGCGGAAAGGCAAGAGAACAGAGGAATCTTTATTCACCCCTAAAATAGAGATATGGTAACCCCCTAGGGCAGGGACTTTAAACCTAGGGTCCATGAACTTTGGTATTTCAATATGTGAATCCCCTTTAATTTTATATATTTTAGCTCATTCATTTTAAAGCATGCTGAGGAGTCTGTTGGTTTCACCACACTGCCAAAGGGGTTCATGAAACAGACAAACAAGAAATGAAGAGTCTCTGCTTGGAGGGCAGCTACCTCTGCATGGCCACCATCTTTAGTTACTGCTTCTTTCTCTTTCCTCTTCTGATTATTCATCCCAGGGCTTTCCTGTGGTCCGGGTGAATTACGCCCACAGAGTGATGCATATTGATGGAGCATCCCCAAGGAAACCTGAAGTAGAACATTCCACCCTGGTTGCTTGGGAGTATCTGGGCTCCATTTTTATTGGACTGATGGAAAGCAAATGCTGCTTTGCTAGATGTCATTCATCAAGTGCAATGCAATACGCGTTTCTTAAATGCCTACTGTGTGTTGGGGGTAGCAATACAAAATTGGGGAAACAGAATCATTCCTGCCTTCAAAGAACTCACATTCTATTATTTTATGTCATTCAGTCTATTCTAATTTCGAGGCAGCTAGGGATCACAGTGGACAGAACACGGGGCTCGGGGTCAGGAAAACTTGAGCTAAAATCCAGCTGCAGATGCTTACTATCTGTGTGACCCAACAAGTCACATAATCTCTATCTGCCACAGTTCCCTCATCTGTGATATGGAGATAATAATAGCTCATACCTCCCAGGGATTTTTGTAAGGATTAAATAAGATCATATTTGTTAGGAACTTTGCCAACCAGAATACTGCATAAATGCCAGTTTTATCATCATCACCTCATCTTCGTTGTTGTGAGTGATTCATATATTCCATACTGCTTGAATGCACAGCATCCATAGGCCAAGGCGGCATTCACATTTTCCAGCAGGCAGGTAGATCTTTGGGCCTCAGCTGTTTATGAAGGTTCTTGGGTAACAGCAGAAATCACACACTCATTAGAGAGAAATTGCTATGTGAGTCTACAAGCTATGCCTAACGGATGACAAATTAAATAACAGAATTGGGTGGGATAATTCAGCAAACAGCACCAAAAAATAAAGATGAGTTTTTTCCTCATAATCTGGGCCAGTTGTTTTGACTGAAAAAGGGCTCTTTTTGACTCTCCATCTCTCTATGGCTGTGGATGCCATATTTAAAAGGGGAAAAGGAAAGGGGCATGCCAAGGAGGATTGCACATTGACACTTGGGAAAATCTCCAGAGGAACATTGCCCTTGTGCAGTTTTTGATGAGCATCGATCTCCCAGCAAATTTGAGTTGATTTCTTGGCCAGCGAAATGCACCGTGCTATGAAAAATACAAGAACAAAGTCATTTTCAATGTGACTTATCAGACAATGTCATCTCTGTAAGATACAGAAAAGGAGCATGCTGAGGATTATCTTAGTGCTAACTCCCTGATGTTGTACTTGACCTAGGGCCCTCCCTTTCCCTCTCTCCCCCTACTTTCTGAGTCCCCTTCATGTGCCATCTTCCCCCATCCTTGAAAGCATCAGCTACTTTACTTGCTCATTTTAGGATAGTACCTGGCACGTAGTAAGTACCTAATGAATACATTATCTTCTGCTCTCTTTTTGGTGGGAACTCTTGCCTTTTATTCATTGGCATCCTCTTTAGGGTATAAGAAAGGAAGTATAGAAGCATCAGGTAATTTGTCCCAGCTCAGCCCCTTTACCAGCTGTTGTGTACTTGGCCAGCTCTTTGAAACTCTTTAAAATTCACTTTCTCCCCTTGGAAAAGGAGAGTGTTTGCCTAGATGGCTTCTGAAGGCCTTTCAGGTACTAAATCTATGAATAAAGTCTAAACTCTTCACCCTTATTTTCAAAGTCCTTGCTAATCTTTCTCTTCACAGTCTATTTAAACTTAAGCTTGCACTTTTCCTCACACACACAAAGAAAAAACCCTTCCCTCATCACTCAGACTCACCCCCTTATTGATGCACATACTTGACTCGTTTCTAGATTTCCGTGGCTCCCCTTGATTTCCTTTCAGCCTCCCTTGCTAATAACGCCTTCCTCAGTTTTCCATATGTTTGGCTCAGTCTTCAAGGCTTACCTCATGTCTCACCTACTCTATGAAGTCTTCCATAACCAACTCAGTTGACATTGAGTTCTCCCTTCTTGAAAAGTCCTATCTCATTCCAAAGGACTCATGATGAAAAATGTTATCCACTTTCAGGCAGACAACTAATGAACTCTAAGTGAAGATGGAAGCATAATTTTTTCAGTTTCTTTATTTTTCTTGCCTTTTTCCTTTTTTTTTTTTTTTTACAACATGACTAATAAGGAAATATATTTTCCATGATTTGACATGTATAATTTTTATCATCTTGCTTGCCTTCTTAATGCGTGGTGGATGGACTGAAGGGAAGGAGAGAATTTGAAACTCAACTTTTTTTTAAATAGTATGTTAAAAAAAATAATAAATTTGAAAAATAGACAAAAAGGAAGACCCTGTCTCTGAGTTCCTACAATGCTATATTGTCTGAATGTCTATGACATGTGCCCATACACTGTTTGAAACTATTGAGTTGAAGAAAATGAGATAATATTTGTAAAGCACTTTGCTAACCTTAAAGCTTTATATAAATGCTAGCTTTTGTTTTGTGTGTTGACTTCCTTTCCCAGAAAGCTTCTTGATTATTTCTTCCTTAGATGCTCTTCCCGTGTTTGGTGCTGAGCAGAGAACAAACTCTCAATAAATACTTTTGTAGTTGAACCTAATTGAATACACATGGCAGCATCCTTTTGAATATGTCCATAGCATGGAAGCCTGCTATGTTTATATTTCAGGGGCAAACTGGGAAGTGTCATTCTGTATTGTCATCTGTAACATCATCCCTCCAAAAAAACCCAACACAAAACTTTGGTTCAAGTGTATTTTACTTGACAAATCTAAGGCATGGCCATCTGTTTTATGTTACTCTTGAGGACCCTCCAAGAGCATTGGGGCAGAAGCTACAAATGGGACGTCCATGGTAGATAAAAGGAACATTTGCTTTACTGGGGACTTTAATACCAGATTATATTCTCCTCTGGAGGACTTTTGGTTTCCTAATGTTTGGTTAAAAGATTCACATTGAACATCAGTACAACCCACTAAACTTGCTTAGTAACCATTTACTTTTAAAATGATTATTTTCAGCATATGAAGTATTCTAATATTTTATTCAGTCCCTAAGTCTTCTTCAGGATTCTTTATCCCATGATTCTCTTTCACGTTTTTCTAATTAGTGTTTTCTCTGTTCTACTTTTTTAAGAAAATAAATATTTTCCAGGTCTTGTTGTATGCCCCATATTTGTCTATCTTAGCTGCCTTATGGGATCCTATTATGTTAAGGCAACCCAGTTTATTCAAACATTTCTTGGCATATTGTTTTTACATTATTGTTATTTTTTCCCAACTACATATACTATTGCCATGAAATTATTTGTATAATTAGCTCTTTTTATTTTGTTTTTAATAAAACTTTTGAGGTATATTCCCAGTAACGAAATGACTTGGTCAAAGGATACACACACACACACACACACACACACACACACACGCACAGAGACATATACATACATATATATGTATATATATATACACACACATACACATGCACACATATAGTAATTTTTACTGGGCACTGTTAGATTACTTTCTAAAAAATTCTCCGTGCTTACAGACCCTTCAGCATTGGATGACTATGTTTTCTGCCACCGTCTCTTCGGCATTGAACTTTTTTGTCTTCGCTGATGTTTGTCCATTTAATAGGTAAACAGTGACACCGCAGTCTTGTTTACAATTTGCATCTCTGATTATTGGGGGCTGAATGTTATTGTCAAGCGATAATTACAAGTAAGACTCCTTTTCCCCCAAAAAAGCCTTCTAGAGGAAACATGGTAGTTTTAGTTGACTTAGGCACAGCTCTTTGGGGCAGTAGGGGGAAGAGTACACAGCCTTCTGCTAGTCTCTTTCATCCTTGTATTTTTATTCCAACCTTGTTCGTTGTATTTCAATGAAAATCTTAATGTGCAGCTCGCACATGACCCAGGATGTATTTCTCAGCTAACTTTTCAGAGAGATTTTCTGTCACCTCTTTTTTCATTTTCTTATGGCTTGGCAGAAATGACTTTGAGATTGATGACTGCAGCTTTCTAAATTGATTTATTCTAAGCAGGTATGTACTTCTTTCCTTGAAGTTTCGTGGCCACAGGGGTTCCACTTTTAAAGCTGATGTGTTGTCTGTCTTAAATTATGCTTAAAATCAAACCATATGGAAGTTTTAATTCACTCTTCGATCATTCGTCTGCATGAATATTGTAATTTTATTTTTGTTTGGCCCCTTGCATTTCACCACCTCCCCTCCCCTTTCTGATGGAGATTGACAGATAGCTTCATGTTTGTTTGGTAGATCAGAGGGCTCTGTTGCCCGATGTTACTCCCCCTGCTAATTTCAACTTCTTTCCCTTTGCACCATATTGCATGCCCTGCTGCTTCGATACTATACTAGAGCTGCTTTAGAATGCCAGTGGTGTTTCCCTGCCTTTTGTTGGTCTCCTGGATCTATAGCAAAATCACATCGGGAATGCACATTACAGAGTCTGCAGAATTTGAACTTTATTTATTAACACTTAAATGCATCTGTTGGAGGGTAGGGATGAGATTAATCCTCATTTTTAATATTTTATTTGAGTCTGATGAATAGTAGGAATCTTCCACTAGGGTATAACACCAGACTATTGATGTACCTGGCAGGCTCACACATCCTGCATTTGGGGAGGAGGTTGCAAGAGGTCTGTCCAGATGGGCAGCCGACCGCCCATGGCAACATGAGGTACAGGTAGCAATGGAATGCTCAAATAGTGGGGAGATCATTGGAGAAGAAGGATGAGCAGAATTGTTGGTGGACATCAAGACAATAAAGTGTTCATCCCTCAAGAAGCAGGATTTCCAAAGCTATTCTCGCTGCAACATTAGAAAGGCTGGAGGCAGTTGGGAAATAATGACCCAGGGAGTAGATGTTATTATTATCCCCATTCTACAGTTGAGGAAACTGAGGCAAACTGAAATTTAGTGACTTACCCATGAGTCAGTGTCTGAAGCCAGATTTCAACTTAGGTCTTTCTGAAAATGTCACGGTGCTCCACTGCATCTTGGGCCATCTCCAATTGAGTTGATGCGTATCTGGCCACTGGACTCCAGAGGAAAAAGTGAGGCTGGTGACTTTGCACAGCCCTCCCTCACTTAAATCCAATTCACTTGCATGTCATGGCATCAGTAGCACAAGCAGCAGATTTTGTCCATTTTATTGAATCATCAAATCGTAAGATCGCAGATTTAGAGCGAACTAGGAGTTAGTGGTCATTGGGTCCAATTGCCTAATGCTACAGATTAAGGAACAGAGTGGTTAAATGTTTTGTCTAGGGTCACATGGCTGCTTAGTGTCTGAGGGAGGATTTAAATGCAGGTCTTCCTTCCAGTATTCATCCATTATATCATCCTCTCCTTTTACAGAGGATGAAACTGAGAACCCAAAAGCTCAAGTGACTTTGCCAAGGTTATATAGCTACTAAGAGGCAGAATTGTATTTGATCTGAAGCTAGATTATCTCTATCTGTATCTATCCAAATCATCTATCCCCATATAACACCTTTCTCCGTATAACACCTACGTCATCACTGTCTCATCTATTCATATTCAAATCTACATCCTCTACATTTATATCTATATCGACTATACCTATGTCTGTACCATCTGTATATTATCTGTTCATATCAATTTTCATATCTATAGCATATACCTGTGTGACTGTGTATGCATATATTTTCTTATCCACATATATTTACATATGGGAAAATTATGTTTCTAAAATATATTAGCCAGATTGTAGAATTTCAAAAGCTCTCCCTGGATTTGGATCATGTCCATCATCACTGAGAGGTGTGAAATTTCACTGGTATAGTGATTGGCTTCATTTATGAAAGCACATTCCTGAGCTTAGCTCACTGTTCACGTGATCAAGATAATGACCTTCTCCAGACCTAATGCGATTTTGTTCACTGGAATCTTGTACTGGCACCATCTTATGTCCAGTGCCAGAGGGAGAAGGCATGAACCACTGAGTGGGATGAGTTGTGGTTTGACCTCTCTTGGGGGCAAGCCTATTTTGAGAAGCTCCAGTGTTCTGTCTTACCTAGACCAATCTTTATTCGGTTCCTCAAAGATTTATCAAACACTTGCTATGTGCTAAGCACTGACTCAGAGACAAAAATGAAATACTCCCTGTCCTGAAGGAGCTTACCTTTTACTAGGGAGATAAAATATATAAAAGATATGCATATAAAATCATCTCAAGAAGGAGAAAACAGTTCTGTCTGTTAGGAGAATTGTAGAGGAAAGACCTCATGTAAGAAAGGAAGCTCACAAAATATTCTTTAAGGACCTGCCCTTGCAACATAGAGATCCATGCCTTCTGCTAAGGCAAGAGTGTATTGTAGATGTGATGTATAGGCTAGGGGACTGTTCTGACTGGACCAGAGAATACACGATGAGGAGAAGTCATGAGATTTCTGCAGAAAGTGAGATGGGAGACCCTAGTGGGCAGCCATCATTAAGTCTTGCTACACATTTCCCACATTGTTAAAGGAGATACCTAAAGTCCACTCCACTTTTTCAGTCAAGAGTCACCCTTCCTATTTTAGCTAGAAGACTCAGATAAGGAGAACACAAGTATGTCCCTGCTGACTGCTTCACCCATTGTGCTCCCATGGAAATGGTGTTGGATTGGGAGTTAGAAGACCTGGCTCCCCTCCTGGTTCTGCCCCCTGCATGACCTTGGGTGAGTCATTTAACATCTATAGACTTCAATCTTCTGTAAAATGACTAGATAGATGACCTCTGAGGTCTCTTCCAGCTCAAAATCTATGAACATTCTGCATTATATCATTGTTGTAGGAGGTTTAATTGCTGCTGTAAAAACAACATGGCTCTGATTTGTCACGTTGGGTCAAACTGCCCTTCCTGCAAGCACTGGAAGTTTTAAATATATGATCTGAAGTTGATAACATTCTATAATGTAGTAGAAGAGTTAAGATTCTTTACGTATATTTTTTTTCTTCCAGTTGCTAGGGGGGTGGTTTTTGGTTTTGGTTTTTTTTCCTGTAGTTATTTTCTCAGTATTGGCTAGGGAGCTCAACTTTGTGTCAGGAAGACTGAGTCTAATCTTGTATCAGATATGCACTAGCTGTGAGATCCTCAGGGAAGCTACCTAGCCTCTCCCAGCCTCAGTTTCCTTCTCTGTCAAATGGATGTAATAATAGCAACTGCTTCACAGGGTTGTTGCGGGGCTCAAATGAGATAACATGGTTTGTCAATGTTAATGCACTTCATAGATGCTAGCTATTTATTTTCCCCCATTGTCCCAGTAGCATCAGAAGTACTGTAATGGCCATTGTGGATCCATGATGTACACTACTCACATATAAAGGGTCAAAAAGGGAAAGAAGCAGGAAGCGTTACCTCTAATTGAATTTAGTTCAAGTGTAGCACCTGGTGTGTGTGTGTGTGTGTGTGTGTGTGTGTGTGTGTGTGTGTGTGCAGACATTGAACCAGTACGGACATTTCTCACTTATTTGTATGCATTGTGATCTGAAGTCTACAATGCACTTTGTTTTGTATATGAGGTTAGTAGAGTGAGTATTATTACCCCAATTTTAAAGAGGAAAAAAATGTAGCCTCAGATACTCTAAGTCACTCAAGATCATATTATAGGGTTTAGGATACATAGAATAGCTAGTTGGCCCATTGGATAGAGTGCCAGGCCTAGAGTCAGGAAGACTCATCTTCCTGAGTTCAAATCTGTCCTCAGACACTTACTGAGTGTGAACTCGGGGCAAGTTACTTCACCCTGTTTGCCTCAGTTTCCTCATCTTTAAAATGAGCTGGAGAAGGTAATGGTGAATGACAAATTTGTGACCCCAAAGAGTCAAGCTTGGCTTAAATGACTGAACAATAGAAAGATGACATAGGATGTCAGTGACAGCAGTGATGCAGATTGTACCTCATCCATGCCTAGCCATCCCATGCAATTCCAACTTATTTATTTCTATAAGTTTGATATAGTGGGAAGGCACAAGTGGAATACTCTGACTGTAGACCTAGCATTAAAAGAAATGCATTAGTAAGTCCCTTGTGAGTTTGTTGGTGTGCATTCATACAGCCCAATTCATGTGAATCCACATCACCCTTGAATGACTGGACTCTGGAACACCAGCCCACAAATGACTCTCTAGCAGCTCTTAAAGCTGTATTGTTATGCTTTAGTATTTCATCATGATATGAAGCATTCTATATTCTAGAAGGCAGTCTAATAGCTAAGGATGATCTCTGATAGATCATCATCACCTCTCCCTTCCAATGACCAAACCAAGATAGAAGAGTCTCATCACCGGACAGATCATAAGATCATAGATCTAGAGGCAAACTTAGAGGCAATCAGATCCCATCCTTTCATTTTACATATGAGAAAAGTGACCATCTGAGTGGTTGTCATTTGCTCAAAGTCTGACATCTCCTAAGTATCTGAGGCAGGAGGTGAATCCAGGTCTACTCTGTCTACTGCCCTTCTTGCCATATATAGCAAGCCATGAAGATTCTTTCCTAAGCCAAGAATAAGGCATAGGTCTTCTGACCCATTTTGGTGAGGGGCATCCTCACACAGACAAAATCACAACTCCTTGAAGTATTAAGAGCCATAAGTACCTTCCCTCATTAGGAGAATAGCATGTGTTCTCATTTTCACTTTCTCAGCCTCCAACACTCCACATCAATCCATTTTTATCAATTTATTTCAGCAACAAAGGAAAGAAAACAGTCTATTGATGTAACCTGCAGATATATTCCTTTAATTTTCAACTTTGTTTAGGCAACCGCTATCATCCACAAAGGGTCATGTAAGGAAAAAAAATGTTCTCTGTTGTTTACATCATCAATTTTCTCATTTGCAGCTTAACTAACAAACAGAGCTACACTAACTGAATATTCTTCTGTTTGCCTGGAGGAAGGGCTTGCCAGAGCATGAATTTAGCAGGGCTGGGAATGAGACCCAGGTTTTTCAAATGAATTATCATTGTGGTTCAGGTTTTTTTTTTCTTTTTCACTTAAAATGCAAAAGACATAAAATCTATGTAATGAATCTTATAGCATGGGTAGGTTCTCCATGTTATTGGTCTGCTTAGGATATTTTATTCTTCTAATAAAACCTCTTGGTCTTTTTGCATCATGGAAGAATGAATGTTGCTAGGTCTATATCCCAAAGACATCCAAAAAAATGAGAAAAGGACCTATTTGTACAAAAATATTTGTAGCAACTCTTTTTTTGGTGGCTAAGAATTGGAAATTGAAGGGATGCCCATCAACTAGGGAATGGCTAAACAAGCTGTGATGTACGATGGTAATGGGATCCATAGAGATGTGACGAGCAGGATGATTTCAGAAAAACCTGAAAAGACTTACATGAACTGATGCATAGTGAAGAGAACCAGGAGAACATTGTACATAGTAACGACAGTACTGTTTGATGAAGAATTATGAATAATTTAGCTAGTCTCAGCAATACAATAATCCATGATAATCTCAAAGGACTCATAATGAAGCCTACTGTTTTCCTGCACAGAAAGAACTGATGTTGATAGAATATAGACTGAAGCATGCTATTTTTCACTTTCTTTTTTTCATATTTTAAATTTTATTTAAGTCTTCTTATATGGAATGACTCATATGGAAATGTTTTACATAATTGCACATGTGTAGCCTATATCTGATTCCTTCCCATCTTAAGGAGGGGGGGAAGAAAACAAGGAGGGAGAGGTAAAATGTGGAACCCAAAACGTTAAAGAAAAATGTTAAAACACTTAAATGTCCATTTCAGGACTAAACTTTCCATAAAACATGGTGCCATGGACTAGTGGGGTGTGACCCTAGAGAAGGAGAGCATTTTCTCTCAGTATTCCTATCTTAAGCCAGTGTTTCCAAAGGGAGAAGACAGCCTGTATATCATTTCAAAGAGAGGTTCAGTTTGACCAAATTGCCTGACAGTTGTCTATAAGGGGAATGGATCATAGACATTTCATCCTTCTTATTTTGGAGTAGAATCCACACTAAGGTGTGAACTGAATTCCCCTTAGGTGGATCATGAATATCTAAGTTGTAAGACTTGACTGTACTTCATTTCTAAGTTCAATCCTCTTTCATGCACTTTCTATGCCTCCCTTTATAACACCTCCTTTGTTCTGAAGTTTGGTTATAAAATATACATTACATCCTAGGAGAGGCAATTGCAGGCAACCTTGCTTAGGTCCTTATAACCATTTCCACAAATATTTACAGCCCCTGCTTAAGAACTTTCAGTGGCTCCCTATTGCCAGCACAATGGGTTACTGTCTCCTCTGCTTGGCATTTAGAGCCCTTTCCAGTGTGGTCCCTGCTTACCTTTCCAGATTGGTTCCTCAGTCTGTGTTTCAGCCAAGACAGCCCATTTGTCGTTCTTTGAATTCTGCCTCATTTTTGTTTTGTTTTTGTTTCCTTGTCTTTGTGTGGGCTATAAAGTGTGCCTAGAAAGCTTGGGAGTCTCTGCCTGATAGGAATCCTTCCTTTTCCTCCAGTCGCAGCTCATCATGCCCTTCCCCTTGGAGCCTTCAGATCTTCCTATGTGCTAGGGACCTCTCTCTCTTTTCCTCAAGATATCACATGTATACTGTTTAATTTACTCATTGTATTCCTCAAGCAGAATGTAAGTTTCTTGAACGGAGGAACCATTTTTTTTTTTTTGGTCTTTGTATCTCTGATATTCTGAGTAGAGTAGGTAGGAAAGAAAGGGGAACAAATAAGCATTTATTAAGCCCCTACTGTGTGCCAGGCACTCTGCTTAGTGCTTTACTGATCACTGTCTTATTTGATCATAGATGCTTAATAAATACTTATCTGTATTATGATGAGCTGTCCTGGGCACTAACAATTCAAAGGTGAAAGCAAAAACAGCCCTATTCCATGGGGGGCTCGCAATATCTCTTAACAAGGATCCCTTCGGAGGAATGAGACTGAATGCAGTCCTATCAGCTGTAGAGCTGCTGAAATTTTGGAAAGGGACAAGGAGATAAGCCCAAGGGGAACTAAAAGCCATCACAAAGGAATTAATTTTCAAAATACTTTCTTGGTTTTCACAATTCAACTTGGCTTGGTTTATAATCCTTTAAAAAGTTAGGAATGCATAGAAAATCAATGACTTTTTTGGCTAGTCATTTCCAAAGTGAAGAAGAAAAACCTAAGATTAAATAAATAGCTCTCTATGAGAAGGAGCTGCAAGCATCTCTCACTTCTTGTGTATCCCACAGTGGTAGCTGCACAATAATTATTCAGTGTACATTGGGTTGCAGTTAAGCAAAAGCTTTTGAGAGTTCAACATCCTTGGTCATGGCCCTAGATGAAATTAGAAAACCTTCTCAACAAGTTCTGCAACAACAAATGAGTTTTGAAAATGGAAATTATATTTGTGTTAAGGAACCTGTAGCTGCTATTTTTATATCTAATTTATAGATGAGAAAACTGAGACTGCGAGACATTAAAAGATTTGTCCACAGTCTTATAACTGCTTAAATGTTTGAGGTTAAGATCCAAACTCAGGTCTTCCTGATTCCAAGTCCACTGTACCAAATTGCCTTTGCTTTGTGTACCTTGTGTATATTATATGAATTTATATTTTTCTATCTTATATTATCTCACTCCCCCCCCCCCCCCCCCAATAGCATATGAGCTTCTAGAAGACAAGGATTGGGTTGGTTTTTGTTTTTTCATTTGCTTTTGTCTTTGTGTGCTTAGTGCCTGGTGCAGAAAAGGTACTAAATAAATATTAAATTGAATGGAATTTATACTCCTCTCTCAATTTAAGTGAGAGAAATGATACCTGCATCCATTTATGAGCAGGTAGGTAGTAGACGGGCATGTATTTGTGCCATATTGCTGTGCTGCAGTGGAAAGAGTATTGGACTTGGGGTCATAGGTCCTGGTGTCTTTTCTAGGCCTATCATTTTTCATGTGGCCTTGAGTTATCTCATCTGGAAAATTGGACCAATTGGCCTCCGAGGCTCACTCTGTCTCTAAACCCATGATCTTATGATCTCACTGCCTTCTTCCCTTTCAGTATGGGACAATCTTAGGGGCTCCTAAAAAATTTGCCCCGTGCCCTATTGGTGATGGTCAGTAGTCAAGAAAATGAAGGTAATTTGTGTATGGGAAATAGCACACAGCACAGCATCTCTTTGCACTGAGGTGATCAGAGCCTAAGATAAGAGCCACAAAGCATATTATGGAGCAGTCCGGTGTCCAAGGCCAGGAAGGTTTTGTAAGTGATGAAGTGGAAGTTTTACTGACAGGGGAAGTGAGTATGAAAGACCTGGAAGCTTCCAAGTTCCCCTCATTGATGAATAGGTCATCCTTTCTCCATGGCTCATCCTGCACTTATCTTTAGCATTTAGACCCTTAATAGTGCTGCAGTGACATTCAAATTCTATCCATCTCACAACCAATGCATCTTTCAGTTTCAGAATCTGCATTTTCATGCTGAGACACCCATCTCCATAAGCGGCCTTCACCATCTTCTTAGGGAATTCCTTATCTCCTCTCTCTTCCCTTCCGGTCTCCTCTCCTTGTCCTTACTCATATAGCTCTGTGTTTAAAACCAAAAGGAGCAGGGATGTGCTGGAGACAGCTCGTAAAGGCTGTGACTCAGTGTCATATTTTCACTGTGAACATTTATACTTCAGAAGTTGGTAGCTATTAATCATTGTTTGTTGATAATCCAAATGTAAGAATACAGAGAATATATTAATAGTGCATATCAAACATAAAAGTGTGTCCTGTGTACATTGCTCCCTCCCCACCCCCCTCCAGAGCTGATTGTTAAATAATTTACCAGCACATCCTTATGCACAAGGCATCATAAATATGAATACATAGCTTCCAAATCAGAAGCCTTGAAAGAAAGTGAAACTTAAAGCTGGTTGATAGAGGGAGGATGTCAATAATGGGGGAATGTTGACTATTGAAGTAATATTCATTTTATCTGATGATCAGATAAACAAAGCAGCAGGTTTAAATGAGAGCATGTTGTGCTTTACATTAGATATTAGAAATACTATTGTTTATAATTAAAATTAATCAAGAAATTAATAATGAGCCATGGAGGCATATGCAGCGCAGGGACCCTTTGTCAGGGATGGAACTTCTGTTCCAGGAGAGTTTCTGGAAACCAACAAAGGCAAGAATTTTCTGATCGCTCATCTGAAGTCTTACTTTAGGTTTAGAGGAGAAGAAACTCCAAACACTTTTTTCTAAGACCTCTTGCTGTCCTGGGAATGTATGAAATCAGGAAAAAAGCAAGATGCCCTTCCTCCCCTACCCCATTATGATAACACTGTTCTGTATGCCACAGAGTTCAGACTCAAGCTAGTGCTTTCTGTCTGTTGATACTAGTAGCACCTACTTCCTAGGGTAGTTATGAAGATCATATGAGATAATATTTGCAAAGTTCTTACCACAGGGTCTGGCACATAGTAGGCACTATATAAATGTTAGCTACTATTATCATTATTATTTAACTTCAGTTAACTTCACTCCTAGATATGTGACCTTGAGCAAGTCACTTAACCTTTGTCTGCCTCAGTTTCCTCATTTGTAAAATCAGGATAATAAGAAGCACCTTCTACCCAGGATTATTGTGAAGATCAAATGAGATAATATTTGTAGAATGCGTAACACAGGGCCTGGCACAAAGTAGGTACCATATAAATGCTAGCTATTCTCATTAATTATTCTCAATTTATCCTACTGGAGTTCACACACTATTTCCCCCATTAGACTTTGAGCTCCTTAAGAGAAGAAACAGTCTCTTTTGCCTTTCTTTATATCCCTAGTCCTTTGCACAATGCCCGGCACATAGTAGGCACTTCATAAATGCTTGTTGACTGATTATTCGCAGTTAGGAAGAAATCAGCCCTTTTCTTAGCATGATATTGTGGGGCAAGAGTGCAGGACATGTGGGTTGGAGCCTCTGTAATGTCATTTGCTCTCTCCCATATCTTTCTGGTTGTCAGTTTCCCATCTGTGAAATGGGTACATTAGGGTCCACGCTGCAAAAGTCATTGAGGAATTGTTTATTCTTATGCTGTCAATTCTAATAATTTGTTAGAGGTAATCTTTCCCTCCCCCCAGTTATACTAATGCATGCACTCCAATAAATTACAGTGTATTACAGTGTATTAAATTGACAGCTATATGAACATTTATGCATTATGCCTTACACAGGAGAGACTCAGGTTCAGTCAATTTATGCCAGCCACAAACAGTGCTATTATATACATAAAATCTTATTTAAGTTAACAAATGATTATCTTCTCTAGGATAAAGGATAAACAGTGCTTTAATTTGTAATTATGCTAATCTTTCTTCCCTGCCCAAAATATTAGTCTTTAGTTATGAAACATACATATATAATAATAATAGCTAAGATTTCTGTAGCACCAAAATATTGGCATAACATTTTACATAGATCATCTCATTCATACGTATGCACACATATGCATATGTTTATCTACATATGTATGTTCCCACACATACACTGACACACACATGGGTATAAATTTTAACAATTACTACTATAATTCAGGCCCTAATGACCCCAGCATGATTGCTTCTTAATTGATCTTCCTACTTCCAGCCTCACCTGTCTTCCATCCAGCCTCCTCAGAGAAGCCAAAATAATCCCTCTAAGGTGCCTGGCTGATCATTTCACTCCTGACTGCTCAAAAACATTTCTTAGCATGCCATTGTCACTGGCATAAAACCTAGGGTCCTCAAGGGGTTTGGGGGATATGGTTGGAAGAGCACTGGACTCAGAGTCATTTATTGTATAAACTCCTCTGTATAAATCTCCATCTTAAAATTCCCCTATCTCCTTCATTTTGGGGAACTCACAGTGGAGATTCCATTTAAGGAATCCTGAAGACATCATGGTGACCCCATGCTTTAAAATTTCTCACAATGGGGAATTTGAAGACAAAATAAATTGAGTTCATACTTAAGGATGGCATGTATTCTTTTTAAGGGAGAACTCTGACTCCCATTGAATTATTTAAATTGAAAGAGAATTTGACAGTGGGATGCCTCATCTTGAATCACTCAGTATGCCAAAGTTCATGACATTAAGGATGGAATCTGTAAACGTGGTTCCCAGGGCTTTAGCATCACTAAAGTCTCTGTCATCGACATCTGTCTTGGGGGTCGTCTTCTACACATAAATGAATGAATGAAAAAAGCTTTTATTGAGAGTTTGCCATGTACAAGGAACTCTATCAAACACTGGCCAAACCAGTACAGAAGAGAGATAGCCTGTGCCCTCAAAGAGCTTATATTTTATTAGGGGAATACAACATATAACGTATAGAGAGTGCAGAAACTCAAAGGAGCTAGTGGTACCATGGTACAATCCATTATCATACTCTTTTCAGAAACATAGCCAGTATTGACTTGAATATTGATTTTTGAGGAGGACCAGTAACATCATGGGTGATGTCTTAACTTGTATGTGATTTGGATTTAAATGAGGCAGAATTACACAAAGTCATCAGCCTCATTTTCTCTTTCTGAGTCATCAAAGTCCAGTGGCAAGACAGAAGTCAAGATGACTGGCAATGGCCTGGAATGCTCTGGATGACCTTGGCTTCTTCAATGTCTGACCAAGCTCCAAGCCCTCCTAAGTCATGACCATTGGAACAATTTATTCTCATCCACCTATTCTGCCAGGGGAAATTTTTCCATGCTTGGGGTAGATTCACTCTCTTATTCAACAATGGATTTGAGGCTTGTCTGTTACTCTCAGTCTGGCTTAGCCCATCGGCCTAGATGATTATACTAGAATGTGACCACTGCACATTTTATAGCTTGTTGAAGCCATAGGTAAGAGCTGGGTGAATCAGGTGGATACCAAAGGTAGACGAGCAGCCCTGAAAAGTTCTCTGCAAGCCTTCACCCCAAAGACGCTAGTCCTCCCTGAACACCTCATCTACCTCCGACGTGACTCACTAAGAGGTGGAAAGGACAATGTACTTTTACAGGCGTCTTTAGGAAATTTGGACAGTCCATTTTTGTTGAAGTAAGTTTTGGTTTTTTAAGCTCTGAGATCTGGAGCTATCATGCCTTCTCTCTTCCTGCTGCATTGTTATTTTAATTGCTTGCTTTTTCTCTTTCTTTTCCCTTCTTAATTGTGAAGAGGCCCTGTGTATAATGAGATGCTTCATTCCAAATAACATCAGGTTTCATCACTTTTACTGACAGGAAATCATTTATTCTGCGATTTAAATGCAGCACTAGCGGTATCACTTGACATTTGTTTCTCTGTGCACTCACTGCGGCATCTAAGACACAAAGCGAACACAATTTCAGTTTCAAGCAGAAATATACATATGTGCAACTGATCTATTTTAGAATTTACATATACATGTGATAAGATAGATTGGTGCTTTTCAGATTCTTTATTTTGTTACACTGCCATTGAAAAACAAAACAACCATCCCCAACCCCAAGGAATTATTAATTTATTTGAAAAAGTGGGGTGCCATCAATGTCAGACGTCTGTATTGTAGTTTAAGTGATTTGTGTCCAGGAGGTATGTGTAGCACTCATAATCAGGCAAGTAATGGGGCTTTCAAAATGATATAAATTTTTTTTTTCCTTTCAGAACTATGCTGGGCAAAATTCTACAACCCTAGGAAGCACGGTTGTATATTTCCTAAGATGGGAAGTGACAGTGTGATTTTTTGTTTTTTAAGAGCATCGATCATTTTAAAAAAGAAAACACTGTAGCCTACAATATTGGAACTAGGAAAGAACAAAATTTAGAACAACTCCTCAGAAAATACAGCCCTGCATTCCACCACAGCAGTCCCCAGCATCCATCAGTTCCCAGCCTGGTCACATGGTCTTCTTTTAGCTTTCATGTCTAGGTTTTAGTAACCAATCTTCATTCCTGGAATTAAGGCTTGAGTCCTTGGGGGTCAGATAAACGTCTCCACTGTGTTGTAGTAGATTACTGCAGAAGGCTGGCTGTCTTGTCTCCCACAGAGATGTTTGCTGACTTAAAAAAAATCATCAGCAAATGTTGATTTAATCAGATGTAGCTTTTCAACCTTTCCTTCAAAGCTAGAAGAATCATTGGCTAATGACTGATGTCAGGAATCTCTCTGATTCCCAGTATCTTAGGTGGGCGGCTGTTTGAAATGTAGATCAAGTGACAGAAGCAGACCTTGCCTTTGGAACTGATAATTAAAACAATGAATATGGTTGAATAGAGTAGAAAACAATAAAGGTGGTTTCAGATTGTCATTCAACACTAAGGAACCAATATTTTATGCTTTGAATAAAGAGAAAGTAGAATTTTTTTCATTGGTAGTAGGTAGAGTACCAGGCCTGGAGTCTGGAAAACCTGAGTTCAAATCTGGCCTTAGATACTTCCTAACTCTGGGTCCCTGGGGGAGTCACTTAACCCTGTTTGCCTCAGTTTCCTCATTTGTAAAATGAGCTGGAGAAGACAATGGCAAACCACTCCAGTATCTTTTCCAAGAAAACCCTAAATGGGGTCACGAGAGTCAGACATGACTGAAAAATGACTGAACAACGCCACAAATAATTTTTCATTGGAATTTATTCAACGAATGCATCAAATACTTTATTTGCCTACTAGATGATGGGGCCCTAGGGTAGCAATAATGTAAAACAACTATCTTTACCTTCAAGAAACTTACAGTCAAATAGCTTTATGTGAATACCATGTGCCCACTAAATTATTTAAAGGAAACACTTGATTCCTATTATTATCTGCAAAGAATTCAGCAGTGTGATGAGTCATTGTGAGCAAGGTAGGGTGTGGTAGTGACCGTGCAAGGATTCAGGTAAATTTCTGTAAAAAAATCTTAGGAGACACAAGTCACTTTCAGTTGGGGGGATAATTGGGAAATCAGGAAAGGCTTAATAAGGATATGGAAGCAGAGCTCAGTTTGAACAAAGGAAAAAGATTTCCACCAGTAAGAAAAAAAGGAAAGACAGCATTCTAAGCATCTGGTTGGCATATGCAAATACACCAAGGCAGGAGATAGTAGAAGAGAATCAGGAAATAATTCCTCATCCATTCTGGCTAGAATATAAGTGCAGGAAGGGAGATTGATGTGAAATGAGACTGACAAAGTGATGGGAGCAAGACTGTGGAAATCCTTCAATGTCAGGCTAGATATTTTGTATTTGACCCACTGGGCAATAAGGAGCCAGTAAAGTTGTAGAGCAGGACAGTGACATCACCAAAGCTGCATAGTAAGATGATTATTTTGTCAGATATGTGAAGAAAAGATTGGAAAGAAGAGACAAATGAAGTAAGGGTCTGCAGTAGGGTGGTTGTTTCATTAGGCCAAGTTAAACGTTGAGTCTGAACTTGAATGAAGGCTGTATAAGTAGATATTAGGGGATGGATTTGAGAGAGATGAGAAAGAGGATGAAGCAACTCATTGGATATAGGTGATAAGAGAGAGGAAAGATAAAAGTGACTCAAAGCCAGCACTTTGGTTGACTGAGACTGGCAGTACTCTCAATAGAAATAATGAAGTTTGGAGGGTGGGAAATTGGCATTGATTTAGAACTTGGGGGACTCATGGAGAACTATCTTTTCATTTTACCTATGAAGAAACTAATGTCAAGTGGTATTAAGTAACTAAGGATACATTCAGGAGTAAGTGGCAGAGTCAAGATATGAACCCGTGTCCTCTTGATTCAAATCTAGTGCTTTTCCCACTGTGCTACCCTGCCACATGATCAAATTAGTATTGAGTTTGAGGTGCCGGTGGAGCACCAAGGTAGAGATGTCCAGTAGGCAATTATGAATAAGCACCTAGAGTCCAGCGGGAGAGATCATGACTGGATGTGTGGACAGAAAGTCATCAACATGAAGCAGATAATTGAAATCATGGAAGCAGGTAAATCTGCCTACATCTAATACACAGAGAGATGATGAGAGCTAAAATGAATATAAAACTTTAAGGTTTGCAAAGTGATTTACTTATATTATTATCTCCTTGAAAACCAGGGACTTGTGCAGAATTTTGCAAGCAATAGTATTTTTTAATTAATTTTATTTATTTTCAATGTTCCACAATCACTACCATAAAACTTAGATTATTATTTTTCTCTACTTTCTCCCTCCCTCCCCCCTCCTTCCCCAAGATGGCATATGATCCTATATAGGTTCTACACATACATTCCTATTAAATATACTTTCACTATAGTCATGCTGTGTAGAAGAAATAAAATGAATGGGAGAAATCTTCTAACAAACCAAAACACAATATACACACAAAAAAAATGATCTGCTACATTCTGTGATTGAATTCCGTAGATCTTTCTCTGGATGTGGAAGGCATTTTGTCTTAGAAGACCATTGGGAATTTTTTTTCAAGTCTTTGCGGTGCTACAAAGTTCCAAATCTACCAGAAAAAACTCACACACTGTGGTCGTTGCTGTGCACAAAATTCTCCTGGTTCTGCTCCTTTCACTCAGCATCAGTTCATATAAGTCTTTCCAGGCTTCTCTGAAGTTGTAAGTAATAATATTAAAGGACAGCAGAGTTTGATGAGCAGTTAAAATAGAATTGGATGGCGTGAACAGACAGGCAAGATTAAACCCCACCCCTACTCAAAAAAAGCCCTAGCCCCAAACATGAGAGAGCCAGAGCTGAATAGAAAATTTGACTTTCAAATATAAGAATCAAAAGAAACATGAAAACATGAAAATAACCCAGGAAGGTAGAGTGAGTCTGGTCTTTTCAAAAAGAATGCCTGGAAGTCTACTATTTCATTAAAAATCCATTTTTTCCCCTGAAATATTATACTCAGTTTTTCTGGGTAGATAATTCTTGGTTTTAATCCTATCACCTTTGACCTCTGGAATATCATATTCCAAGCTCTTTGATCATTTAGTGTAGAAGCTGCTAAATTCTGTGTTATCCTGATTGTATTTCCACAATATTTGAGTTACTTTTTTCTGGCTGCTTGTAATATTTTCTCCTTGACCTGGGAACTCTGGAATTTGGCTACAATATTCCTAGGAGTTTTCCTTTTGGGATCTCTTTCAGGAGGTGATTGGTGAATTCATTCCATTTCTATTTTGCCCTCTGATTCTAGAATATCAGGGCAGTTTTCCTTGATAATTTCTTGAAAGATGATGTTTAGGCTCTTTTTTTGATCATATTTTTCAGGTAGACCAATAATTTTTAAATTCTCTCTCCTGGATCTATTTTCCAGGTCAGTTGTTTCTCCAGTGAGATATTTCACATTGTCTTCTATTTTTTCATTCTTTTGGTTTTGTTTTGTAATTTCTTGGTTTCTCATAAAGTCATTAGCTTCTGTCTGCTCCATTCTAATTTTGAAAGAACTGTTTTCTTCAGTGAGCTTTTGAAAATCCTTTTCCATTTGACCAATTCTGCTTTTTAAAGCATTCTTCTCCTTATTGGCTTTTTGGACCTCTTTTGCCATTTGCGTTAGTCTATTTTTAAAGGTGTTATTTTCTTCAACATTTTTTTGCATCTCCTGGCATCACTCATTTCTCTTCCCAATTTTTCCTCCACCTCTCTTATTTGATTTTCAAAATTCTTTTTGAGCTTTTCCATGGCCTGAGACCATTGCACATTCTTTTGGAGTTTTTCAATGCAGAAGCCTTAACTTTTATGTCTTCCTTTGGTGGTATGCTTTGTTCTTTTTCATATGAAAGGATGGAAGAAAATACCTTTTCACCAAAAAGTAACCTTCTATAGTCTTATTTTTTCCCCTTTTTTGGGCATTTTCCCAGTCAGTTACTTGACTTGTCAAGTGGAGGGTATACTCTAGGGACTTGTAAGTTCTCAGTGCCTCCAAGGTGGCACAATCAAGGGAGAGAAGTTTACTCCTCTCTTGGCCTGCGCTTTTGTCTGTAAGCAACCACAAACACTCTTTTCTGCCAAGGATCTGCGAGTAAGATTCCCTTTCCACCTTCACCACCAGCTCCACCATACCAGTGCTCCTCCTCACCCCAGGACTGCCACTCAGGGCTGAGATCAGATCATTCGCTCAATTTCCCCTGTTTCTTTAGGCCAAGGGCTCCAAAAGTGGAAGCTACTGCAGCAGTGACTGCTGCTACCCTGGGGCTGGGACTTGGGCCAGACCAACTTTCTTATTGACCTTTGAAGCTGTTTTTGGTGTTTGTGGGTTGAGAAATCTGTGATCTGCTGCTACCCATGATTCGGCGCCCTGAAACCTGCTCCAGTCCTGTGGGTGCTGCAGCCAGGGCTGGGCTGCAGTCCACTCTGAGCCCAGTGCAATAGACCTTTCCTGTCAGCCTTCCAGGATCTCTTGGGGCTGGAAATCTCCTTCACTCTGTGTTTTTGTGGCTTTATGCTGCTCTAGAATTTATTTAAAGTTATTTTTTGCAAATATTTTATGGGCTGTGTGGGGAGAGCTAGAGTAGGTTCCTCCTTCTACTCTGCCATCTTGGCTTCCCCCACCCACCCCAGGTTCTTATGAGGAAAAAATGAGATAATACATGTAAGTGACTTTGTAAGATTGCAAATTCTATATAAATGCTAGCTGCTTTTCAGCCCTTCTCCTTCCATCCCAGTCCTCAGGTTCATAGTGCTGGATCTGCAGGGTCTGCACTGGCACCTCAGGATGGAGTGAGGGCGTCAGTGACTCCCCACCTGGGCCGTCCTACTTCCAGGGATGCGCCACCACTGCACCATTGTGCTTTGGTCATGGATGACTCCTCTCTGGAGCTTCCTCCATTCTTTCATCCTTTTGCTGCAGAGTGCTGCATGCTCTGTGGAGGGACTGGTGCCATCTTTGTTGAAAAGAGTATGTCCTTATGCTTCTCGTTGACTTTCTGTGAAGTTCTAGGTTGGAAGAAATCAGATCTCATGATCATCATTCTTGTTCTTGTCAAATCCACCCATTTTAGTAGTTAATTTTACCAAGTGACAGCCTTTTACTCTTCTCTCTTCATTGATCTTTTCTTGCCATTGATATTCTGTGACTGTTAGAGGTCTAGAATCTGTCTTACAGGTTTCTATTAATCACCAGTCAACCAACAAGCACTTATTCCAGGAACCTCTACAAAGGTAGAAATGAAAGAGGCCCTGCCTTCAGAGCTTACATTTTGTCACTGTATGTTACATTCCTCATAGCACGAAGTATACATTCTGTAAGGATATGATGTATCCCTCAAAGCCTACAGCATAGGGAAATAGTAATGTCTTTTGAATTGAATTAGTCATTCATTAAATGCCAAGTTGTTACATTTCTAGTATGATTCTGCACAGATCAGAGAGCATGAATTTTGTTCAGTGAACCAGAGAATGCATTGGTGAATCATCTTTAACGAATTCTTATTCATGGAGTTTGGGACCAGAAATTTCCACATTTGGTCTGCCCATCAGTCCTACCATGCTCCTATTACCAATAAAAGCATAATCATTTTGGGGGATGCCGGAGGTATGTGGCATGTAATTTCCACAGATAGGAAAGTGTATTATCTTCTGGAGAAGAGAACTTAAAAGGGTTCTCCTTCCACTGGTAAGAACCATCATTCCCACACCTTGTCTGGGACCGATGGAGGAAGCAACCCTTCAATGCAGGACCCGTCGAAGGTCTGTGCATCATGGGCTGGTTATGTGGAATTTTTTCTTCTGCCTTATAAGGCAGAAGACGAATAAAATGGGCTAACATTCTTTGCATAAAATTCAACACCGGATTTTGGGAGAGAGGATGCGCCTGTATTGGAAATCTGTCTTGAGCTGCCGACGTGATTCTCTCAGTCCTAAGCCCTGGTGAAGGCTTTCACAATGGACTAGATCTTACAGAAAGTGAAAGTGCTTCAAAATGGAGCTTGACTGTTAAAATACCAGCATTTTAGCAGCTCGGTGAGCTTTAACTGAATAATAAAACTCGGCTTTCATTCCAACTCTGCCATATTGATATGGATGAAGTCCATGGTAACATTATTGAAAGTCAGCACTGATATTTATAAAAGGAACAGTGCAATCCCTGAGAGGATACACCAAATTTCTACAGACGTCATGCCTTAAAAAGAATTTTAAGCCGGCATTGACTCACTCGGGGCTGTTGAAAACAAATTATTTTTAACATTTAATATTTTGTTCAGCCTTTACTGCAAGCATGGGGGTATGTCTAATAGCCTGTATTTTGTGTGGGTTCCACATGTCTCTGAAAGTCCTTGTGACATTGACTGGATGTTAAATCTGGAAGTATTTTCCACATACAAAGCTTATTTTTACTTCTCAGTTCAATCCTGTTCAGAAAATTGTTAACATTATCCTAACATCATTCTCCTCTCCCGCTATCATATCATGAGGGGGAGGAGGAGGGGCTGTTTAATAAAAATTGTACTTTAAGTGTCTCCAGATACAACATTTACCACTGCAAATGATGGAGCAGTTTGTTATTAATTTTAAATTTGCTCAGTATGTTAAGTTCTATCTGGGACATCGTAATAAAAATACAAGTACTTGAAACAAGCTTGATTTAATGGAAACCTGAGTGCTATGGTGATCTAGTATTCTGCCTTATCTAATTCATCAACCAGCAAACCAATCAGTCTTTTATGAAAAACCTCCTATATAATCTAAAATTTTGGGGGACTCCTAGAATAAGGATCCTTTGTAATCTGGTTGTGAAGACACATATGTGAAGACACATATTCAGAGCTACAATGGACCTTAAGGGTCATTTCATACATGGAGAAACTGAGGCCCAAGTAGATTAAATGCCTTGTCTGAGGGCACAAAAGTGGGGAACAGTTAGAATATTTGATGCAAAATTCAACTTTTTCCATCATGCCCCATTTTTACCTCTGATTCAGAGCCAATTATGAAAAAAGAAGATTAGGTAAGAAAATACCCATTTGTGGAGAATAGGCATTCAGAGTATGACAGTAACAATTCAGTTCAATCTAAGAAACATTTGCTGTGATTCTGATGTGTGATCCACTGTGTTATGTGCTGGGAATAAAAAGACAAAATGAAAAACATGTCCTACCCTCAATCAGCTTATATTCTAATGAACAATAATACGTAACATTTATAGAGTAACTTGTGATCTGGAAAGCATTTTATAGGTACATTAGGTCAACCAGTCAATCAAGAAGCATTTATTAATAAAAATAGCTAGCATTTATACAGGGAATCCCAAATCTTAGTGAAACGGAGACTCCTTCTACTTCTTTGTGACTACACTCACTATTCTTGTGACTTCTCAGACCAAAATATCCATCTCCTGGCTACCATTCCCCTATACGTGTTGTCTCCCTCAGAATGTAACAATTATGATGATGATAGCTAGCATTTATGAATCATTTAAGACTTACAAAGGTGCTTTGTAGACTATCCCATTTGAGCCTCACAACGACCTGGGGAGGTGGGTGCTATTAGTGTTTCCATTTTATATCTGAGAAAATGAGGAGGGATTTGAATTCAGGTCTTCCTGATTCCAGGTCCAGCTCTCTCTCCACTCTATTGACCTAATTGTCTAAGCTCTGGACTGCAGGGCCAAGAGTGAGTTTTGCATTTGTGTCTTATATGCATACTTGTGATTTTCTTTTGGAGGGGACCAATAAATGACTTCACAGGGTAATGTCTTCACTCCTGCATGAATTAAGTGCATAACAAGTGCTCAGTAAATACTTTTCCTTTATCCATTCATTCTTTTTTATTATTAATTTTTTAACTAAAACAGACATTTCCCTAACGTAATAGAAAAAAGATGACTGCACATGAGGCTATAAATTTATGTGCAACTTGCTATTCTTTTTAAATATATAATAAAGTTTTCATGTAAATTTCTTTTTGTTCTTTTTTCCTCCCTCCTCCCACCCTAGAGATGGCTACCATTAGACACAAATATGTATGTGCGTGTATATACATACATACTTATATATGTAAAATCATTCTATAAGTATTTCTATTTATCAGTTCTTTTGTTTTTTTTAAGCTACTGTATACAACATTTTTCTTGGTATAAAATCAACAGCAAATAAACAATATAATAACAATATGACAATACCTATCAACGCATCTGTCAATGGCACCATGTGTGCTCCTCCCCTAGACTACAGAAGTCATTATCATACCTTGAAATCTGCTCCTTTTCTCAAATTTCTTATTACTGCTAAGGGGAACACCATCTTCCTAGTCATCCAGGCTTAGAAATTCAGTGTTATCCTTGACTCCTCCCTTTTTAAGAAATTAATGATGATAATGATGGTGCCAGTAATGAAAATGGAAAAATTGGAAAAGGATTTCATATACTGATTTCCACACAATTCAAAAAGACTTCCGTAGTCATGAGAAACTTGTGTTGTTTGTGTGGTTTGAATGGAAGGATTTTTGTTTTGTTTTATAGGGTTCAGTTCTGCATACAGAGATGCTTCCCAGGTGTAGACATTCCAACCTAATCTCTCTCCAGAGTCTCAGCTATGCATCTCTTAAGATCTTGCTGGACTTTTTTCTTAGATGTTCCATTGGTTCTTCCAACTCAACATATCCAAAACACAAGTGATTTTCTTTTGCCTTAAACTCGTCCCTCCTCCAAGCTTGCTTATGGCAGTTCAGGATGCTACCGTTTGAATTCCTAGCCACCCAGGCATGCAGCCTCACTGTCATGCTTGGCTTCTCTCGTGGGCCATCACTTGCCAAGTCTTGTTCATAGCATTTTGTAGTCCCTCACCACTGGCCAGGAGTGGGTCTCGATGTCCATTTGAGCAGAAATGTTCACTTATAAAAATAACTTAGATGAATCCTGAAGCATTGGTCTGTTGCGTGCAATCTTTCCTAATCCCAAATATGCCAAACAGTGGAGAGGGCTCTTTGGGCTGCTTTATTTAGAACCTGATGTGGTGTTTTTTATTCCCTTTGATACCTGGCTTTAGTGTCTCTCCTTCATACCCTATTCAGGACAATGTATCTTATTTGTCTTGTGTAAGAATATAGTATAGACTGTCTTGAATCTCAGTGTTTCTTAGGATCAGAATGCTAAAAGTAACATCAGTGACATTCTCACTTGCTCAGTTTACATTTGAGAAATTTGAAGAGTACAGAGTTAAATGACTGGACCAAGGTCACATGAGTAGTAAGCACTGGAGTCAGGAGGACCTAAGTTCAAATCCAGCCTCAGAAACATGATAGCTGTGTGATCCTGAGCAAGTCACCTAACTTCTCTTTGCCTCAGTCTCCTTAAATGTAAAATGGGGATCAAAGAACCTGTCTCCCAGGGTTTTGTAAGGATCAAACGAGATAATTATTGTAAAGTGATTAAAACAGTGCCTGGCACATAGTAAGCATTATATAAATGTTGTTATTGTTGTTAAATATGAGACAAGTTTAGAACCCAAGTCCTCTGACTTTGGAGCCAAAGAAAAAGTTTCATAGAGGAGAAGTGAATGCCCTTTTCCAGGATTGGATGTCCCTGACTCCCTCTGTGCATCCCTAACAATTCACATTTTATTTTTATTGTTATTCCTACTTTTTACTAACATTTCCATAGCTTTTGAAGCCTACAAAGCATTTAATATGAATTGTTTCCTTTTCACCTCATGGCCACCCCGTTTTGTGTCATTAAACCATGAGCTCCTTGAGATCAGGTCCTGTCTCTTGCCTTTTTTTGTATCCCAAAGCACTTGGCATAGTGCCTTGCACGTAGTAGGCATTTAATAAATCCTTATTGTCTGACTGATAGATTCTACTGGTACTCTTTTTCCCATCTTATAGATGATGAAACCAGGACTCAGGTGGCCTAGATGTTCAGGATTACATAGCTCCTGAGTATCTGAGGTAGAATTTGAGCCCCAAACTTCTAGATCTAGTGCTCTAAGCTCAGACTTCTGGATAAAGTTGAGAGTTTCCACTGAAAATGAGGTAGGAAATTGACAATTCTATGTTCAACAGTACTTTTAAAAATCAAACCCATCTCTTTTTATAAAAGAATCCAAGGCAGACTTCGGAAACAAAAACAATAGTTCACCTCCTTTCTAGTATGAAACCTCCCAAGATGCTGAAAGAGTCACAGGAATCAAACAGATGCTTGGAATATTAGTGTCACATGGGGTTTCAGTGCTACTCCAGTGCTTCAGCAGCAAAGATGCTAGGAGACTAGAGGGAGACAAGTGTAGCCTTGGATGACACAGAACTCTTTTTTTTTTTTCTGGCTCTGTTGAGGAAAGCTTGCAATTAAGCAGTGCCGCAACTGTATTTCTCTTCTTTGGATGCAAGCTTGATGCCATTTTAGGATTACATGTATGTTAGAAAACAGAAATCTGAGGATGGTCGGTGAGGGGGGAACCCACACCTCCGTAATCGAGGATCTCATTTCTCTTGGCCCTCCTCTCCCTTTGTAGCTATTTACTGCAGAAGAAGCCTGGCATAAAGGCTACTTGTTCTCCAAAATTCATTACTGTCTGTCATCTCTCTTTCATTTCTGCATGACGTCAACACTGATTCCCTGGTCAAAATGGTACTACTATGTAAATGCATATTTTCCCCCCATGATGTTGTTTTCTATTTAATAAATGTCTGAACTCTGGGTACAATGGATCCCTTTCTCCATCCCTGATTGTATAAGGGACTGCATTCCCAAGCCTGCTTCCCACTGCCCTCCATGAGCTGGCCTGGTCTATCACGACCTGATTTGTTCTATATCCTGCTTTTTCAAGAATCACACTCGCCCCCAGAATACATGAGAATCTAGGCATTTTGCCGTATTCGTTCGTTTCTTTTTTTTTAAAGTAAAATGAGCATCATTATTCCATGTTTCCTTCAATTTTTTATGGTCTGGAGAAAAGTGATAGTGTCTCTTCACACCATCTGGGATTCACCATTTTTTTCCTACTCTTTTCCTCCTGGTCTAACACCCTCTGTTTCTATACTCTAGACTTCCTCGCTTGCAGAATGCAGATGAGCTGACTCCCAGAAAGAGAACTTCCCACTAGTTAGGCCATCATGTGGGTAGAAGACTGTGTTGCAGGCAATAAAAAAGGCTTATAAAGGCCTTCCTTTCCTAACATTTGCAGCTTTGCTTATGGTTCCAAGCAGGAGACAATCTTTACCTTTTGATAGAGACATGAAAGGAAACAAGGGAATAGTGCTATTAACCATGACAAAATACATATGATCTACTCCACATACAATCCTTTCCACATGCAATCCACACTTGAAATGGTGCCCTTCTGAAATTCCTTGACAATAATAACAGCACCTCTGCCCAAGCAGCTGAGCCTTAACATTGGAAGCAAAAAATGTAGAGGAAGTGACAGGATTTGGTGGTGGTGTTTTGTTCATTTCATGGTCTAACACAATTTCCTGCCTGAGTCCTTCAGGTAGCACTTAAGAGCCGATGAGATATAATATATAATTTGGCACCTGCGGAGCAAGGAAAGAATCAAAGAAGTTTATTTTCTTCATGTAAAATTAAGAAATCATGACTTTATATATGAATGTCCTAATATATGCTAGCATCATTTAAAATATACTTTCTGATGTTCCTACACAAAGTTTTTAGTATTGATGGAGCCACTGATTTGAGGCTGCAAGCAGGGGTCTTTTGTCACCTACAAGTATAAAACTGCCTTATTTCTACTCAGTGCCCAGAGGGCAGCCAACCAAGAACATATAACTGACCCCAAGAATTAACTAAGTACCTGAATGGGCAGCTAGATGGCAGAGCGAATAGACTGCCAGGCCTGGAGCCAGGGAGATCTGAGTTCAAATACGGCTTTAGACATTTACAAGCTGTGAGTTCTGGGCAAGTGAATTAACCCTATTTGTCTCAGTTTCCTCATTTGTAAAATGAGCTGCAGAAGGAAATGGCAAACTGCTCTAAGATCTTTGTAAGAAATCTCCAAATGGGATTTCAGATATGACTGAAACAATTGAATAGCAACAAATCCCTCAATATTGCCCTTTTACTCCAATCTGTTTATAACCATAAAGTCATGAATTTCCAGCTAGAAAAAGGCTTTAGCGGTCATCTCATCTGAGGCCATAATAGCTAAGGATTCTGAGTCTCAAAGAGATGAAGAGACTGATCAGGAGGAATTTGGACCTCGGTCCTCTGAGTCTTTCCTTTAGGCCCCACTGCACATCTTCTAATTCTGTCCTTAAAGTCAATTCATCCTTTCTGCATGACTGGTAATCATCATCATTGTTGACTCACATGTATGCTGTAGGTCTATGCAGCAGCCCTAAGAGTAGTGGGTGCAGATATACTGATACCCATTCCATAGTAAAGAAAATTAAGCCTGAACATTTAAGTCATATCACACAGTAAGTGTCTGGGGATGTTCAAACCCAAGTCTCCTGATTTCAAGGGCTCCACACACTGTGCAAGACTTCTCTCTCTCTCTCTCTCTCTCTCTCTCTCTCTCTCTCTCTCTCTCTCTCTCTCTCTCTCTCTCTCTGTCTCTCACACACACACACACACACACGCGCACACACACACACACACACACACATAAACATGTGCACACACATTTTTTTTTCTCATTGAATACTTTTTCACCTTAGGTTGCATAGAAGAATTAAAATGAATGGGAGAAACCATAAAAAAAACAAAATAAAACATAAGAAAATAGTCTGCTTCATTCTGGGTTCTGATTCCAAAGTTCCACATGCACACATTAAAAAAAGAATGCTTCTTTAGATGGTGCCCATTTGTACTAGTTTTGATCTTTCCCCTACTAGATAGATATTTAATGTTACTGTTAGTGTGAAAAATCTTAGAGAGGGTGGTTTATATGTTTATTAGTACATAGAAAATGGGAAATTCCCTCCTTTGAAGCATACCACAGACTTTCTATGATGTATCAAGTAAATCCTGCCATGTGTCTGGATTTTATACTAAACTAGTTCCTGAGAATGACTTGAGAGATAAAAAGAGTAAATGGTTTTCCAGGGTCCCTTGCCTAGGTAATGTCAGAAACTGGGTTGGAACACAAGTTTTCTTGACTTGAAACCCAGCAATTCAATATAATAAGAATTTATTGAGCATCTACTCTGTACAGGGTACCAGTGATACGACAACAAGACAAAGAACTGCCCCTGTCCTCCAGGGACTTTCATTCTACTGGGAGGATATGGAATGTAAGTAGTTAAGTGTATAGGTCATAATTGGAGGAGGAAGAAGGGGAAGATGAAAAGGAAGAGAGGCTTCCTCTTGTTCGTGTTGTTCATCCTTCATTCTGGAAGAGGGCTAATGACATCAGGACGGTAATGTCATGACTTGCAAGTGAATTGGATTTAAGTGAGGCAAAGCTGTGGGAAGCCATCTGCCTCACTCTCCCCTCCTGAATCGTCTGAGTCCAGTGGCAAGAGGGGAAAAACTCAAATAGAAAGTGAATATTCAACCTAGAAAACCACAAATTAACATTGTCTATGTAATATTGTATTTTAAATTTATTTTGTTAAGCATTTCTCAGTTACATTTTAATCTGGTTCACACAGCCTTCTAGAGTTTTGACAGCTCTTGCTGCCTGTGAGACATGAGTTTGATTGTCCTATAAAACATAGCTCCACTGTAAAGCATAACGTGAGAACAACCTTGAAGGCAGGGAGGACTTCTTTTGTTTTTGTCAGTTCACCAATTAGCTTTCATTAAGTGCCTACTATATCAGAGTCACCATGCTAAGCATTGAGTGAGGATACTAAGAAAAATAAAATTTAAACAAAATGAACCATAGTCCGTACTTTCAAGGAGTTCATTATCTAATAGAGGGTGGGGAGATTGTAATAGTTTGTCAACAACTCTGTACAAGTAACAAGTTGCTGTTCAGTCAAGTTCGACTCTTCTTGACAAACTATTGTCAAGGAAGGACTGGAAGGACTTATATGAACTGATGCTGAGAGAAAGGAGCAGAACCAGGAGAACTTTGTACACAGTAACAACCACAGTGTGCACAGCATTTTTCAGGTAGACTTAGCCCTTCACAGCAATGCAAGGCCCTAAAACATTCCCAAAGGACTCTTGAGGCAAAATGCCATCCACATCCAGAGAAAGAACTATGAAACTGGAATGCAGAATGAAGCAGAATGTCTTCTCTTGTGTTATGTTTTGGTTTGGTTTTTCTCATAGTTTCTCTCATTCATTTTAATTCTTCTATGCAACATAACTATGGTGAAAATGTAGTTAATGAGAATGTACATGTAAAACTCATATAAGATTGCATGCCATCTTGGGGAGGGAGGGGGAGAAAATCTAAGACTTATGGAAGTGATTGTAGAAAACTGAAAACAAATAAATTAATGATAATTTTTAAAAAAGAAGAGAAAACTCCACATGGAAGGTAGGATTTCTGAACTGCAGAGTTGGGGAGGAAGTGCCGTCTAGGCATGAGGACTGTTTTGTACACAGCTACAGAAAAAGGAGATGGGGTGTTGAGTTCAGCAAATTAGCTACTCTGGCTGCAGCATTGAGGAAAAGGAGTTTTTTTGCAATAAACCAGGAAAAGTGAGCTTAAAAAATCCCAAGTAGTTCCAGCTTCTTTGATGTGTGCTTTGATGGTTGTCACCTAAACAGTTCCATGATTGTGAAGGAAAAAGCCCCTCCGAGGGGCACCTTCTATTTCTGAATCAGTTTGGAATCACTTTGCCATCTGTTTCATCTTTAATTTCAAGACTTTTGTACTAATGAAGGACAAAACAGATCCAAGCTAAACAGATGAGCAAATGTTGCTGTCAACCTGGTAGTTACTTCCTCTCTATAACACTTGGGCACATCCCTTTCTACTCTTCTCCTCCTCAAACCAAAGTTTGGTCCATCTACCACTCAGATTTTTGAGAAGTATGTGAGCTGTGCTGCTCCCTTGTTCCCCACTGGCACCTTCACCCCCACCCCCAGGCATTCCTTTCTGACTCTTCAGCCTCTTCCACCAAACCTCATCCTGGAACATCCCTCCACCCCTGGGGTCTCCTTTCATTGGTGAATTCCTCCACTTTGAGGAAAGGCCCCTTGGCCAGGACAGCCTTCCTTCATCTCACTCCTCTGCTTCCGACTCTGGTACCCCTTCCTCTAACCCAGCACTTTGCAGCTCCTTTTTACCTAGTATCTTTAACCATTAAAATGTAAGGTCCCTGAGAGCAAGACTGGTTTTTGTTTGTTTGTTTGTTTTGTTTTGCTTTGCTTGCATTTATATCCCCAGCACTAAGCATAAGGACTTAATAAATTCTGGGTGACTTAACGAACGCCCCTGCCCCCGTCTGATTTCCATGCTCTAAGAAATATTTGCTCCTGATTTAGAAAGCTGTCCCTGGTACAATACCCTAGGAAAAGGCACTTGAGATGGATTACCTTTGACCTGTTTGTCAAGATATGTTGTTCTGGACCGGCCCCTCAAAGGAATCTGCTTTTATTTCTCAGCTAGGCTGCCCTTTGGCTTCAATTCTTCAGATTTGATGAGCCAGCTTTCAGGTCTGTTCTTTCCTAAGTCTTTCAGTAACATTTGATGTCATTGTGGCAAAAGCTGAGTGATGAACACATATTCTAGAAGAAATTTCCCATCAGCGAATGGCTATGTCTGGATTTTGAAAAATGTTTTCGAACAGCGATTTATCATAGAACTGTAGGAGGGTCCTTGTACACCCTCCTTGTGGCTGGTAGATTTGGAGCTGCAAGGGATTTCTGTAAAAAGGATTCTCATTTTATAGATGAGGACCCTGGGCTGAGAAAGGGAAGGTGATTTGCCCAAGATCCCACAGTTATTAAGTGACAGAACCACTATATCAATGCATGTCCTATAACACCAGATCTACCATTAATAGGAAGGACAAAATAATTGGGATTAATTTTATCCATTTCTCAGGTGGTTGTTATTGGCATTTAGCATTTTTGGTTTTTTTCTTGTTTGTGGGGGTAGAGGGTTGGGTAAATTCTTTAGGTCTTGACCTCTTGACCTCTCACCTAGACTACCACAGTACTTCCCAGTTGGTTACCATGATGCCATTTTCTTTCCCCTTCAATACTTCTTCTACTGAGCTATCACCTTGAGAGTCCTCAACCTCAGGCTTGACCTGGTCACTCTGCTGAACCAGGGGCTCCCATAACTCCCAACTGCCTCTAGGCTAAAATTCAAATTCCTCTGTTCTGCAGAGGACTTTTACAATTTGACTTCAGCCTGTCTTGCTCTCTAAGGGCACTCTTCTAATTTGTTGTTCCCTTTTCCAAACATTTCATCTTCTTCTTTTGCCTTTTGCATATTCCGGAAATGTTCTCTCTTGTCCCCTCAGCATTACTGAATTCTTAGTTTCCTTCAAGGGTCATATGTTTTCAAATGCCACATCCCATTCAAAATCCTGACCCTCCCAAGGTGCAATTGGGTTCTCCTCCTTATCCTCATCCTCTCTTTTTTTGTATTTGTTTTGTGTTGAGGTTTTCCATCTTAAAATGGAAGCTCCTTTAGTTCATAGGCTGGTATCCTTAGAACCCAGCCCAGTGCCTGGCTATGTGCCAGATATCCTCTCTTTTGGTTAGCCATTTCAATTGTGTCTGACTTTTTATGGCCTCATTTGGAGTTTTCTTGACAAAGATTCTGGACTGGCTTGCCATTTCTTTCCCCAGCTCATTTTACAGATGAGGAAACAGAGGCAAACAGGGTTAAGTAACTTGCTCAGGGTCACACAACTAGTCAGTATCTGAAGCTGGATTTGATCTCAGGTCTTCCTGACTCATTCCCAGAGCTCTATCCATGGTACCACCTAGTCTGTCAGTCAGAAATTCTCATCAAATACTTAGTTTATTAGGTATGTTTTGTAGCTAATTCTCTGGGTTCATATTATTTCCTCCTAGGAGCCTATAAGCTCCTTTAGGACATTGATTCTGTGTTTCTTTTCTCAGCTTCTATTGCACCTCCTAATATAAAGTGAATAAAATAATTTTGTCAGTGTAGGAGCTTCATGATAGGAAGCCTCCCTTCACAAACAAAGCTTATCTTTAACTGATTGTCTGAGGGACAGGGGTGGGGAAGTGGGGGGTGGGAAACACTGGGAGGCTTGGTGACTTACCCAGAGTTGAATATCTAGTTTGTGCAAGAAGTAGGGCAGTGGAGATCCTTCCTTCCTTCCTTTTTTTCTCTTTTTTCTTTCTTTCCCTCTTCTGTCTTCTCTTCTTTTTTCTCTCTTTCTCTCTTCCTCTTTTCTTTCTCCTTTCCTTTTTCTTTTCTTTTTTCTTTCACTTTTCCTTCCTTTCATCCTTCTTCCCTTCCTTTTTTCCTTCCTTTTTCTTGCATTATTAGTGCCTGGCACAGTGCCTAGAACATAGTAGTTACTTAAATGGTATTTCAACCTAGGTTTTATTGATTCTTCTCATGTATAGTAATGGAAATTGATGTTTGGGACATCTCTACCTTTAAATCCCTTTAATTAAATACTTTTCTTCAATTTAATACTTGTGAAAGTAGTTTAATGTGCGTCCACAAATAAATTTTCACAGGACATGTATGGACTGGATCTTTCTCTTTTTCTCTTTTAAGAGATAAACTTAATGAAAGTAAATTTCAAGTGAAGTTTCTCGTGGTGGCAGAGAAACTTTAGCTCCATTTAGAATGATTCTAAAATTTTGCTTTGGGTTCAGATGAAATCCATTGTTTATTTCCACTGTATGAAAAGAATGATTCCATGGTCCTCCTTATCTCAGTTTCTCTTTTCATTTTTCCAGGATGACATTCTAAAGATAGAATGTAGAAAGTTAGAAGTAGAAAATTAAACATTTACTGTTGGTATTTTGCATCAACATTATGCTGTTGATAGATTTTTCAGAATTTCAAAGGAGGGGTGGGTCACAGTGCAGCCATACACAGAAACATTCTGTCTTGTTCATGCACAGTGCTGAATACAACTGGGGCAGCATCTTTAACATTCTGACCATGTTATTTACTATGACCATGCCTCGTAGAGCCAGGATGTAAATATGTTGGTAGCCTCATGGCCAGAGGCTCAGGGGGGTCCTGGCACCGTAAAAGAGCCTTGGCTTGGGCAATAACAGCTTGATGGTCCAGGATGCACTTGTCCTTGTGATGGGAACAGTATCTGAAGGCATCCTGTGGCAGAACAGGCTAATTTTTCCTTAACGTGCCATTGAAACCTTTCTTGGGTTTCAGTTGGCCCAAGTCTTGGGCTAATTATGTAGCTTTCTAGTTGGTTAACTACCAAAATAACCAGGACATGATGGGCAGGAGCTCTTCCTTCAGGATTCAGAATACGCACCAGCAGCATCACCAACAAGGGAAGAGTAAAACATCTCTCAATTAAATCAAGTGTGACTGGAGTGGGCATCCCTTCCTTGAGCTGAATGTCTTTCTCCTGGTATGACTAAATAAAACTCCTTTTGTTAACTGTTCATTGGACTGTGAGTATCTGGTTTCATTCAGTTCTAAACCTGCAGTGTATGATTGACCTGGTGAGCCCTCACCTATAATCCCACTGAGTCACTGGACCTACTTGTAGGATATTGACAAGAAGCTCTTCTGAACAGCACTGTTGGCCTTGCTCTGCATGGTCCAATATGGCTTCTGACACCTTGGGGCTAGCATTGATTCTCTTACAATCTATAGACAGACATTAGATTCTTTTCTGTACACAATGATTGTGTGACATTTGATGGAGAAACTACAGATCTGGAGCTAGGATGATGAATCAAAGGCACTAGAGATGTTTAATCTGGACAAAAAAAGAGCCAGATTGCATGAGAACTGTCATGTGGAAGGGGCGGGGGGAGGGGGTTGATCCCAGAGGACAGAACTGGGAATCAAGACTGCAAATGGCAAAGAGGTGTAAGGAGAAACTTCCTACTTAGCAATTAGATGGGTCCCCAAGTGGAATGTGCTGCATCAGGAGGGTAGGTCTTTCCTCATTCATTCTAAGTCTTCAGAGGCAGGATTATTACCTATCCTCAGTGCTGTAGAGAGAATGTACAGGTTGGGTTTATGGGCTTCAGAAGCCTTTGCAATTTGTAGATTCTGAAATCTGGGTGTCCCCTCTGTTCTCTATCTGCCTTTGTCTATCCAGTTGGGTTTTCTGAGAAGTACTGCTTCTTCTATGTTTACTGTCAAGAGCCTTAGCAATGGGCTGATTCCTTATTTCTTAGGGGAGCTTATCTGTGGTATAAGGAAGATCCATATCCTTAACTCTGATTACTTGTGGGAACCTTCATTCCTCTCTAAATAAGTTGTTCTCATATCCCTGACAGAATAATGCTGTGTAACAGACGTCTTTGACTCCCTAAAATCAAGAATGTTTCAAAGGTCTCAAGTGTCCAGTGGAGTTGTATTTTAGGACCAGTTTTTGCCCTCTCTTTCTCCCAGACTGAATGCGGCACTTCTCACGATCCATTCTTGATAATGCTGTATTTTTATGACTGCTTCCAGGTTGTTCCATGCCCAATACATCTTCTACAGAGTTGCCAACATGATATTCTTAAAGCCCAGGCATTACCATATGATTACCCTGCTCAAAAAATACTAGTGGATCCCAGTTCCTTCCAGGATAAAATCAAATTAGAAAAAAGATAGAATCCTCTCTTTGATATACAGAAAGGTCCTCATAGTCAAGCTCCAAACTTGTTATTCTAGACCAAGTCTTCTTAACCCTTTATGTATCATGGTGCCTTGTTGGCTGTCTGGGGAAGGTTATGAACCCTTTTCCAGAAGAATGTTTTTAAATTTTTAAAATAAAATATATTGTATTACAAAGGAAACCAGTTCTCTTCAAGTAGAGATAAATGACTTTTTTTTTTTTTAAAGTTCATGGATCCTATGTTAAGAATGGACCGCTAGGTAGCACAGTGGATGTACTGCAGGACATGGAGTGAGGAAGACTTATCTTCATGAGTTCAAATCTAGCCTCAGACACTTACTAGCTTTATGATTCTGGGCAAATCACTTAACCCTCTTTGCCTTAGTTTCTTTTTCTGTAAAATGAGTTTGAGAAGGAAATGGCAAACCACTCCAATATCTCTGCCAAGAATACCCCAAATGGGTATTCAGAAGTGTCAGAAGTGACTAAAAAATGACTAAACAACATCAACAAGGTGAAGAAACCCTGTTCTCATGTGATTTCACCTTATTCTCCCTTCCTATGTTTTGTGAGTGCTCATGGGCTATCTTGGAAAGCCCCCCCTTCACTCTCACCAACTGTTTCTTTCAAGGCTGCCTCTTGCCTCAAGCTTCTTCTGTTTCCTTGAGTTGTTAATATCCTTCAAATCCTTTGAGAAAACTCATAGGACATCCCATATTCCTTTTTCTTTGCCTCTTGAGAAAAGGCAATGGAAGTTTCCTTTTCTTTCCAGAATCTAGGCTAATGGCAGGAGTATTTATGGTAAGCATTAAACTAATAAGCAGTGTGGCATGGTGCATAGAAGGGAGTCAGAATGATCCTAGTTCAAGTCCTGCCCCACACAAGATCCTTAACATCTCAGTTTTCCAATCAACTTTCAAAGACTCTTAGTTACCAAAAAATTGCCAATCTGGCTTGCTAAATAAAATCATGTTTGGTTTAAAAAAAAATACAAAGAAAAGAAAAAACTCAACCAAGCATTGCCATGGTATGGTGTCATAAATGGTCATTTGGATTGGAGAGAGTCAGCCACTTCCACAACCTGGCTATGTGGAAGCTGTTAGCCAATAGAAAGATTGTGATGGTTTATGTCTTTAACTGTTGAGAGAAACTGATCATAAAAAAACCTTTTCATCTTTATCCAGAGATCAGAACATGGTTGTATGCATTTATTCCCACTAGGTGACCATTCCTGGGCTGACCAATGCCTGGGCCAAGTGGCAGGTGGGCAGAAAGGGGAGGAGCTATGGGGACACTACTGAATGTGATGAGAGTGAGGCTACAAATGTAGAAAGTTAGAGATCTTGGTAAGTCAGTTTTTCTCTCTGTTTACTTGCAGAACTGAACACTACATTTAAGCCAAGAACAGATTTTGAAAATATTTTTCCATTTCTGTTTTGTCAAATGTGTTTCGTTGGCACATTATGCTGGGTTGGTTCCTCTAAAGCTTAGCAGCGCCGTCTGTTTGTTCAAGCGGATTTGGCTTTCCCAACTCAAACACTAGCCCTGTGCTTTGGAAGAGAAGCTGTCTCTGGAGATATGTTCAAGTGTGGACTCCATCTCCCAGCAGGTATTATCGAGCAGATGAAAGATTGGAGCTTTTGCTTTTTTTGATGAACCTTCTCCTTAGATGTTTTCTTCCCAATCCTATTTGAGCAAAAGCTTAATTTTTTTCCCTTTCTAGAATGTTCCCCCTCAAGGAAAAAGAAAGCTAATGTTAAGCCTGCCTACTTTAATCAAGCACAAAGAGGGAAAGAAACTCAGTGTAGCCAGTTGGTTTTCATCCTGTTGCCTAAATGAAGTATTTGAAGATCGTCGTGGCTAATTATTATTAAAATCATTCAACCTACGAACAGCTCACATTGATTTAATGCTCTCAAAGTACTTTATAGAAAAACATGCATTTATATGGTGCTTTGAGGTTGGCCAAGAACTTTACAGATATTATCTCATTTGATGCTGAAGACAGCCCTGCGGTTGGAGTGGGGGGTTGTCGCTGAGTCACGTCTGACTCTTCATAGCCCCAGGTGGGGTTTTCTTGGCAAAGATACTGGAGTGCTGTGCTATTCCCTTTTCCAGCTCATTTTGCAGATGAGGAAACCGAGGCAAACAGGGTGAAGTGACTTGCCTAGGGTCACACAGCCAGTAAGTGACAGAGGCCAGATTTGAACTCAGGAAGGTAAGTCTTCCTGACTCCAGACTCAGCAAGCCATCCACTGTGCCACTTGGCTGCCTCTGGGAGGGAGATGCTTTTATTATCCCCCATTTTACAGATAAGGAAACTGAGGCTGATAGAAGTTAAGTGACTTGCTCAGAGACACAGAGCTAATAGGTATCTGAAGTAGGATTTAAATTCAGGTCTTCCTGACTCCAGCTCTCCATCCACTGTGCCACTATTTGATCTTTATGACCACTCTGTGAGATAAGGTCTGAAATTACACCCATTTTACATTTGAGGAAAATGAGATAGAGAGAGATTACATGATTTGGGGTCAGCCAGTCATGATCCCATGACTAATGTACCACCGAATGGATTGGTAAGTATTTATTAAATGCATACTACATAAAGGGCATAAAATTGGAGCTGGAGATACGAAAGGAAAAATGAAAGTTCCTGCTGTTAATATGTTCTCCTGTGGAGAGGCAACTGTGTATATGGAATGCACGTATAATAAAGTACATGAAATGTAAAGCCAGGTCAAGTGTTGAAAGGCAGTGGGCCCTCCTCTAGTAGTTTGGGGAACAAGGAAAGGCTTTGAGCTGAAGGTGATGCTGGAGTAGAACTGAGAAAGAAATGAGAGCTGAGTGGGGAATGCCTTATGGTGATGGTACTGAGGATGCTGCTGTATTAGTGAATATAATCTAAATATGTATGATAGTATAGTTATGGAGAGAGTTCCTTAACCAGCATTTGTTAACCGCCTTCCATGACCCAGGCTCTTTGCTCAGCATTGGGGATACAATGAGATGAACTGAATCTAAAATTAAATGATAGAGGCTACTCTCAGGTGAGGAAAGTTCTTCTATAAATGCAAGTTGGCACCTTCTCTGCAATTTATAATCTCTGAGATTTGCTTAGGGCGCTGAGAGGTTGAAAATGACTTGGCCAGGGCTGCATAGCCAGTGGGTGTCAAAGATGGGACTTGAACTCAGCTCTCTATTTTCTATGCCATTCAATATTTTGTGTAGGATGTGCTATGTGTGATATGACATAACATAATGTATTATATAGTTTCAATGTCAGTAATATTGATAGCAATATTATAATGGTATATTGATATTTTTGGTATGTCATGTTATTATTACTATCCACTATTAATATCAGTATATTAATTTAGTATCATTAGTTGATAGTTTTATCAATATATCAATAATATATTGACACAAAGGTTATAATTGTAATAACAACTAGTCTTTTATTGGACTCCAAGTTTTCCAAAGTGTTTTACATAAATTATTTCATTTGAAATATATTGCACTGCGGATAGTGAGGTTATCTAGCTTCTATGCAGCCAGGTGGCCCCGTGAATAGGACTCTGGGCCTGAAGTCAGGAAGCCCTAAGTTCAAATTCAGCCTAAGAAACTTACTAGCTGTGTGACCCTTGCAAAGTCTCTTAATCTCTGTCTTCCTCACTTTCCTCATCTGTAAAATGGGGAGCATAAAAGCCTCTCCAGTCTAGGGTTTTTGTCAAGATCAAATGAGATCATATTTGTAAGGACTTAGCACATTGCCTGGCTTTTTTTCTTTCTTCTTATAGACCATGCAGATTTTGTGAAAGGTCAGTATCCTAATTGGTGCGACATGAACCTCAGTACTCCAGTTTGATGTCAGGATGACATGAGTGGATTTTTAAAACTGGAGACATTTTTAGGCATATTACATAACCTTTACTTACGTAAATGCCTATTTTCTCAAGGTGTTTATTCAGCCTTCGAAGAGGCTTCACCGATTGTGTAACTCAAGTATTTTGTTTAACTGGTGACTGTATTGAAAAGAATTGGCCAGACCCAGAGTACAGGAAATTTCAGCAGGAGAATGACAACTTCTCACTGATACTCTGCTAATGGTACCTGATAAGACTTGGTATTTGGATAGCAGACTCAGAATCCATTCACAGTTGTACATGGAATCCATCATCGGCTTAATTGACCAAGTTCTCCCAAGTTACATTGCAGTTGGGAATATTCAGGGAGTCTTCTATCACTTTCCTCTTTCATCTTGACTAACTCTCTGTGAACCTTCTAATGTGCTTATACTTCATAGAGTTTTCATAGTCAGGTTCTTGTCCATAGGTTTTCTTCTCCTTCCTCCCTTCCTCCCTTCCTTCCTCCCTTCCTCCCTTCCTTCCTCCCTCCCTTCCTTCCTCCCTCCCTTCCTTCCTCCCTTCCTTCCTTCCTCCTTTCCTCCATTCCTCCCTCCCTCCCTCCCTTCCTTCCTTCCTTCCTTCCTTCCTTCCTTCCTTCCTTCCTTCCTTCCTTCCTTCCTTCCTTCCTTCCCTCTTCCTCCTCTACCTTCTCCTTCATTCTTTTTCCCTTCTCCTTCTCTCTTCCTCCTCCCTAGAACGTCCTACATCTGCGCTCTCACCTAGGCACCTTTCTTTCCTTGCTCTTTCCCATCAGTTACAGACAGTTTGAAAGCTTACAGGCTCACCTTACCCCACTGCTCTTCAAATTAGAACTACCTGACCCAAATGTAAGCAATAGCCAGTTTTCCCTGCAAATGGGTGGGAGGACAAGCAGAGGGGTGAGGTCCTGTTGAGGGATATTACGTTATGGGTCCCTCACAGTCTTCCAGTCCCTCGAAGCATTCAAGCCACCAGTGTTTGGTGTTTTCTTCCCCCATTGAAGTAAGCCGAGGGACTGAATTCTGAATTCAGCCTCTGAACTTAAGTGACTTTTAAGCTCCTCTCTTGTGCTCATCCCCACCCCACCCCCCTTTTCTTCTTGAAAACAGTGATTCTCTTTAAAATCTCCTTAAATGTAAATTTACAAAAAATGTCTCTTTTTAACTTCCCTCTCCCAAGTTATAAAAAGTCATTTCATCTATGGAAGAGGAAAAAATCCTGCAAAAGAATATGAAATGAGAGTTGTTATGCATTCAATGAATGATTGTCCTGTAAATCAATGATCTATGAAGTGCATGTCTGAGAAATAATTATTTTTTTGGGTGGGTCCGGCTTTGTGATTATCTTTGCAGAGAACTCTTTGTGTGTAAACTCCTTCCTCCAATGCAGGTCAACAGCTGGTCTAGAACTTGGAGTCTTATTTGCCCAAGGACATGGAAAATGCCTGAAACATGGTCCACATTTTGAAAATGTTTGTTGAATTGAACTGAGAGAGTGAATGATTGGCTTTTGTTTAATTTGTGTTATAGAAGGGTCTTTATGACTTCAAGGCTGGCCCTCTGTCCACTCCTCATATCTGATCTTGACTTGCTACTAAATTTAAATTTGGAATAACTTACCTGCACTCAGCTAGTTAAAGGCTGTTGAAAAATTTAGATATCTAAAGTCATCTCCTATCCACTTTTCCACCTTTATTTGAATAATGTGAGAAAGCTGTGAGGTCTCTGAATTTCCTTCCAGATTCTACCCTTAACTTGGACCAGTACCATGTAACTTTCAAAGGTGTGTTTACTACAGAGCTTTGGCTCCCTGCTCTCACTGACTTTTTTTAAATTTTTATTTTTGGCCACTCCCCAGGGAGTCTCTAATCTTAAGGGATGCTGTAAAATTTTCTAGACTTGATTAATTTTGGTTTCTGAGAAAATAAACCCTTTTTGAAGGAGAGATTAGGTGGCAGAGAATAAAACAAATTACAAAAAACTGTCACACTTTCCAACCAGGCTTGGCCTCCCTGGAGGAGAAGTGGCAGCTTGTGACTGTGTCCCTTGGACAAATGTTGGAGCAGCCTGTGTTTGGGGAACTCCTCTGTGTGAGAGGTTTGGTGTCCTCATCCTGGCTCATTTGGTGTCTTTCTTTCCAACTCCTCAGGTTGTTATTTCAGGAGTATAATGGTAGAAATGCCCTGGGTGGTAATTAAATGAAAAGGAGCTTTAAAAGCCTTTGGTAGCTTCCCCTACTTTGAACAAACAGTCAGAATGTTTTGAATTGTTTGAACTTTTGGGGAGGGGTGTTGAGAGGGACAAAAGAATAAGTGAGACTGGGCTTATTTGTTACAGGGACCTGTTAGGGATGATACTGCTAATAATAACAACAGCCCTGCACTGTTACTTTGCCAAGAGACTTAGAAGTCCTTCCTGGCTGAGTCAGTCTTGTGTGGTTATCCTGGGCAACAGCCCAGGCCGGTATTCTGGCTTCCCCTTGGACTGCTATGGGAACGTTTGGCCAAGAAAGCGTTTGTTGTTTTTAGATGGGAAAGAGAACTTGGATACCATCTAGTTCAGGGGTTCCCAGACCCCCTGCCATTTTCGGTTTGGTCCCCAGGTTAAGACCTCTTTGGCTAGAGGAATGCTCTTCCATATACTGTATATTAAAGATAGGAATGGATAGATGAAGGCATTTTGGCAACAACATGGACTTTGATTGACTTGAGGTTTCAGACCATGGGGTGGAGGGTGGGGGGAAGGGACAAATGGCTTATTTAAACTCTTTATTTTATAAGTTGACAGCTTATTTATAGGTCTTGGAGAGAATACAGGAAGAAGAGACTTCATAACGGGTGGAAATCCTTGAGGTCAATAATCCCTAGTTGAAAAGCAACATCATTCAATGAACATTATTTAGTCTAATGACAGACTTGTACAGGACTGTTTCTTGTATATGTGTGGATAAATCCTCTGCTGACGTCATCCAGTTCCCTTAGTATGATGTCAAGGTGACCCTGGGCCCTCAGTAGCTGCCCTGTAAAGCTGAAAGGCTTTGAGTATGAGCTCATTAATGGATTACCCTTCTGTAGCCCAAGGAGCAGCCTAGCTCAGTTCTGAAACTATTGGCCTCTGGGAGTTGACCATCAGGTAACAAACTTGGGAATCTACATTTACTCATAAAACTGAAAGCCTTGAGGGGTTTCTGTCTGCAGTGGTGCTGAGGCCTGACATAGATAAAATCACTGACCTCTTGAAGTATTAATGTATGTGATGGAAGGCTGGGTGTGAAATATTTATTTAGCAACCGTAGACTAATTCTCAGCATGTACCCTTTATAGTAACCTGAAAAATATTGACTTCATTTTAACCCAAGAAAAATACCATTTGCCCATCGAAATATAGTTGTGCAATACTGTACAAAGTAACAAGTACTCTGATGTGGTTGAAGATGGTCACAACAGTTGGTCCAACCATTTGGCAAATTATTGTTCAAGAAAAATTACTAAACACCCTTTGACCTAGTCATATCACTACAGGACCTCTGTCCTGAGGAGGCCAAAGGCAGGAGGATAAAGTCCCATGCATCCCAAATTATTGGTACCAAAAGCATTCTTTTGGAGGGGAAAACAAGAAACAAATTGGCAATTCATCGAATGGGATGTGATGGAACAATTGTGGTATGTGAATATAAAGGATCACTATTATGCTATAAGGAGCAACAAACCTGAGAAATTTCAATAAACTTGGTGAAGTCAGATGATCTAATGTGAAGTTACCATAACCAGGAGCCCTTATATGCACAGTGCCTACAGTTAAATGGCAACTGAACTCGTATCATTTGTAATGACCTGTATGGGTCCCAGAGAACAAATGATGACATGTCCTCCCCTCCTGTCTTTGAGAGGGAGTGGAGCATGGTTTATATATGTACACAAACATATATACATATACATATACATATATATGAAAGGGGCAGCCAGGTGGTGCAGTGGATAGAGCACCAGTGCAAGAGTCAGGAGGACCTGAGTTCAAATCTCACTTCAGACACTTGCTACGCACTAGCTGTGTGACCTTGGGTAAGTCACTTAACCCCAATTGCCTCATCCTGGGTCATCTCCAGTCATCCTGAGGAATATTTGGTCACTGGATTCAGATGGCTCTGGAGGGGAAGTGAGGCTGGTGACCTGCATAGCCCTCCCTCACTCCAAACAAAGTCAAGTGCAAGTCATGTCACTATTTCTGATGGCATGGTCTTCTTCGGCAACAAAGGACAAACACACACACATATATGTATAGTATACACACTGCACTCAGTTGCTTCCTCATTTGTTTCTCTTAAGGGAAGATTAGAGGGGAGAGTATGAAGAAATGACAGTTTTTTTAATTGATATTTTTGTTTAAAAGATGACATAGTAAATGTCTTAAGATATGTTGCTTTGTCCGTTTCTCTCTGCCTATCTCCTTTTCCTCTTCCTCCTCCTCCTCTCTGTTCTCTTTCTTCTTTCTTCTCTCCCTCCCTCAGAAGGTTCATAGAGGGGAAATGAAGAAGGTATAGAATGAAGTCAGTATCTGGTGAAAAAACCAAAAATATCAAATGAAATCATTTTTAAATTAAAATGACTTAAAGTGACATTGAAAGCCTCCATGTGAAAGATGAGATGAGGTGTTTTAGGACAAACTTCTTTTGTTGTTATTTTCATTCTCCTTTCTAAGAAGAAGACTGGTGTATTCACTTGGTCTAAGTGAGTCAGAATTCATTCTTACCCTTTCCTCTGTGAGTCTGTAACACGTCAGGAGTGAAAAACCATGATGTTTGTCTGGTGTTTCTGGTGGCGAAGCCAAAGATGTCATATGTCCGCTTGCCTGTCTGCTTCCTACTCCAGAAAAGTGACCCTTAAGAAAAATACTAAGCTCTGACCTGCAAGCCACAGCAGTGATGAAACCAGCCTGGCAGATGTGACATGCTTGACTTACATAAATCACTTCCCTTTGTCATAGTTGGCATATGGACAGTGAGTTTCCTAATTATTGGGTGGCTTTTATAGTCCCATTATTTATAATCACTTTGAGATAGCAGCTGGAAGACTGGGATGGGATGGAACAAAGTGACAGAGCGTGAAAAATATTATCATTTTGTGGAACTATTGGGATTAGGAATATTTCACAGTGATGCTATTTGAGTACAAAGCTTCCAAAATGAGAACTCTTCCACCATTTAAATACTCGGTTCTGGCACAGACAGTTTTCCTGTTCTGAAAAAGACCTCATGGAATCCACATTTCCCTTCAAGGCAAGGTTTAAATGCACTTTCCTTTACAAGACCTTTCTCAATCTTACTAATTATTACTTCAGAAATAATTGCGTCATTTGCATTGTGCTTCTGTGTGTCATATTTACTTATCCACGTATAAGCTGTTTCTCTTCCCTAGAATGTAATGGAGCGGCTCCTCCATTTTAGTCTTCACATCCTCAGGGCCTGTCTCAGTGCTTTGCTTTACAAATGCCTCTTGGATTAGATTGGAGTCCATTAATCATTTTTGTGAGAGTATGAACCTTGAGAAGTATTCTTAATTGAAAGCTTTTAGAATATGTTACCTGATATAACAACCTTACCAATATCAAAAGCCATCATCCAATGGTGCACATTTAATATACAATTTTTGATGAGGCTATGATAGGAAAATTTAATTTAATTAAGAGCATGGCATAATAAAAATGATGATAATAGTAATGATGATGATGATGACTTCATTTCATGATTTCATTTCAGTATTTCAGTGAGGTGGCTTCCATAGGAAACTGAGGTTTGGAGAAGCTATATGACTTGCCCAGGGACACACAACTATTAAGTGGCAGAAGGGACATTCCAACCCATTTTCCCTGATGCCAAGTCTCCCCCTGCCATAGTAGGGGTTGCCAACCTATTTCAATGCCCCTTTAGTAAAATTTCTAGTACCCCTATACAGTATGAGTTCAGATCCAACCTCAGACACACAAGCTGTGTGACCCTGGACAAGTCACTTAACCCTCTTTGCTTCTGTTTCCTTGTCTGTAAAATGAACTGGGGAAGGAAATGATAACCCACTCCAGTATCTTTGCTGAGAAAACCCCAAATGGGGTCACAGAGTTGGACGTGATTGAAAATGACTGAGCAGCAATACCAGGATTCAACATGATGTAAACAAAAATTCTTCAATTTATCACTCATATGTGCATAAGAAATAAAGAGATTTATTTCAATAGAATAATACAGTTACTTACCAAATATTCTATGTACCTGTGGCATGAGTCTTATCTCCACTGGGGTATGTATATCCCAATTTGGTGCCCAGTTCCTTGCTGTATTTTCTGACTCAGTTTTGTGGTTAGTGAGTGAATTCTCTTTCTGGAGCTGTACTTGGAAGCATTTGTAGTACTTAGTGACTCTGAGTGCCAGATGAAAATTTGGGAATTTCCCTCACAAATATCCAAGTCTTCAAAGGTGGAAAGTTATGCTGTACTCCCTAAAAATGTGCTTCTTCAATATTTCCTTGCTGTCTAAACTCAGATTTGATGATACTGGCTTTCTAGTCTGTCTATTAAGCAATCTCCGGATCATTTTCCAATGTGGAGTTTACCCATCGTCCACTTTCAGAAGAGGTGGCCAAGCTCTGCAAGGCAAGTGGAGCTGCCACCTGTGTGGCCTCTTATATCCATCCACCAAGTCCCCTGATGGTGGTGTTTCTTTCTTTCTTTGAGTGTTCACTGCCTTTCCTGCTCTCAGACTTATTTAGGTGTGGATATCTTCCCCCATGTAAGCGTGTTGTGTGGGCAAGGACTGTTGCTCAGGATTGTCTTTGATTCACTGTTGCCAGCACAATGCCTGGCGCAAAGATGGCCCTTGGTAAATGTTGATTTGGTTGATAGTGCTTCTCCTTGAAATGAAGACTGGTCTTTTTTTATTTGATTCAATTTAATTCAGTGAATATTTTTAGGGCACCTACAGTAGAGGTGCTAGGTACTTAATAACAATAGTGTCCTCCTGAAGGTCTTGAGTCGTGCAATAGATCAAGGTATCCCAAGTATCACAGCTGATGGTCACCCAAAGGGCAACAGGTCTGAGCAACAATGACCACCAGTGGAGAGTGGTTCAAAGAAATAGCATAAAGAAGATTATCAGAGAGATAAACAAATATAACTAGAAATGAACTGGGCATGGAGTAAGGAGGAAAGCAAGTTGATGGATTGACTGTATGCTCTCGTATCCATACAAGGTCAAGATAACTTCAGGAAGCAACCTGGATGTTGGTGGTGCCCTCCATGGAGCATTTACTTACAGGAGAAAATACATGAGGGTCACTCAGGTTGGTATTACACAGGGTATGATCTCCATACAAAGTACTCTTATTAATGAAGTAAACAGTTCAATAAAATCTTTTGTCACTTTGATGTACATGAACCTATATAAATCTTTTCTTACCTTCTTGTCATATGTGATTCTTGACTACATCCTTCCACAAAGGATAATGCCCATTATGCTATTGGCCTTTTTCTAGATCTTGTCATATTTCATGGGTACCAGATGAGCATTCAATTTTTCCATTTACTCTTATTCCTCATTCTGGCAAACTAAAATGCTCATTGACTTGCTGACTGTATCCCTGACTCCTAATTTTTCTGTTCATGAGAAACGACTCCCTTGTTTCAAACCCTTTCAATCAACATGGCTGATGGTCCATAGTCTTTTTCTTATGCAGAATCTGGTTGATGTTCGATGATAAGGCTGTTTTATGAGATGTCCCCAATGTTGTTTTCAGTCTTTGAAATTTTGTCTTCCTCCTTCTGCTGCATGGATGTTTATTAGAATTCAGTTTATTACCTAGAGGATCAATGCCAGCTTGAGAGAGCAAATAGGAGAGAAGGGTGAGAAACACTTGCACTAATTACTCTGAATGTCCAGAGTTGGTGAATGCCAGTTGGGATGCAGATTGAACTTACATAAAAACAGATTATTATTAAACAGAGTTAATGTCACAAAGCTCGAGGAAAATGCTTAAATCCTGGGGCTTGTGTCTATAAGAAAGGTACACTGGAGACCATAGCTTATTAACTACTTTCTAGGAATCCAGTGCAATTTCTACATACCATTTTGATCTAAATGTAGAGTAAAGCTGCCTTCCTTCCCCCACACCTCAAGTTTGACATCTTAAAAAACCTGTGTATGGCTTTAATCATAATGCCATGGGTAGAAAGGTTGGGATTTAAGTTGAGAATTTGCTGCACATTGGTAGCTTAAAAAAATAAGACATTTCTAAAGTTCTTTCTAGTTTGCAAAGCTTTTTTTTTATCTCACAATTTTTTAAGGTAGATTGTACACCTGTTATTATCTTCAGTTTCCTGATGAGGAAACTGAGACTCAGAGAAATTGGATGAACTGCCCTTGTGAACACAAAAATAATGACAAGCTTTTATTAAGCATCTATACTTCATTTTAGCTGCTCTGTTTGATGCTGGGGTCCCAAAGACCACAGTGAAACATTATTTGCCCTCCAGGAGACTACATGCTGTCAGGAGAAATAAGATACACACATCTCTTTGTAAATACAAAGTTCATAAAGCAACAGTGTACGTTAATATGAAGAGGAGAGTACTTGGAATGGGAGGGGAGGGTCAGAGGAGGCTCTTCTGCTGGGGAACACTGGGGGAGTTTCATGTGCCCCCTAGTCGCAAAAACTGGTATGTTCAGAGATAGAATTTGAAGCCAGGTCTTCTCTGCTCATGGATGGCTAAATCAAAATGGAAAATGAAAGTTCTCCAACAGCAGACACACAGTTTGTTACCACACTTGCACTCAGAACCACAGTGTAGGAAGTGCCAGAACTTCCACTTTGCTAACTTATTAGCCTTTTAGACGGCACACTGTAACTAGGAACTCTCTCCCAGGACTTGCTTGGAAATCCTTCTGCATAAAAGGTAGGGAGTGGGGGAATTTATTGATTTGACCCAAGTGCTCAGCCTCATCCTGGGTATGCTGCTACTAGACATTGAACACCATCATGGAAAATGTGTCGCCTGCCTTTGTCCATACATGGAAATTGATATAACTCAGATGTACGCCAGTGGAGAGAGACACAAAGCCATGTCAAGCAAGTGATCATGGATAGGCTTGAAGCAACCCAATAATGGGCAATTTCCACTAGTGTTTGTTCAGATTTAATTATTGCCAACCTCCATGCTACCTCATATCATCTTCTGCCAATGTCAAGACAAGAACCAAATGCATAAGCAGACCAGAGACTAATTTTTTTTTTTTTTTTGTGAGCGATTCAGCGTCAATCCCCAAAGCTCATTAGTGTGAACTCCAAGAGACTAATAGAAATGCCTCCCCTTTGGCTTCCTGAGAACTGAGTAGAATTGGAATTCTCCCAGAGTACCGAGTGGCATGCTGGGGAAGCTGGTTGTTTTCATTAAGAAATTTCAGACAAGGTAGATTTAAATACATTACGTTCCCACCAGTTTCTGAGTGAATATGTAACTAGTTAATTTGTATACTGATTTACCGTTCTCAGCATCAACCTCAAAGCTCCATTCAGCTCACGTTCCTTATAAATCTGAGCTGCTGACATGACACAAATCTCCCTGCTTTAATATTGCTGCTATTGGGTAAGCCCATTTCTTTAGCCTTAATAAATTTAGCATTTTCTATAACTACAAATGTCCTAGGAAGAAAGTGTATGCTGAAGCAGCAATCACCTGAACATGTGATGACTTTACAGATCATTAGCGAAATGGTCCCTCATAGGCGACAACTTGAAAAGGATAGAATGCACAACTCTAGCAGTCATGAGATTTCCCTCTCTGGCCCTTCAGGTGTGGCAGTCAAGCCACACAAATCACACGTGAGATCAGGCCTGGAGACTGCAAGAAATTAGTTATATTTTGTCTTTTGGTTCAAAATTAGATTAGGTCAAATGACCAAAAGTTTGCTCTCTAGAGTAAACTTTATTAATGAGAGAAAGAGAATTCATAACTGCTTTTGATATAATCAGTATATTGATTTCTGCCAGCAGGTGTAGTTATCACTGACAGAACACACTAGATTCCAGTACTGGCCCTGAACCTTTTTGTGTGACCACAGGTACACCTAACCTCGGAATCTGTCTGCTCTTCCATAAAATGGCCACACTTAACCTCTGAACCTGTTTGCTTTTCTGTAAAATGGGAAAAATAATAGGATTATTGTTAGGTTCAAACGAAATAACTGTAGGTAAAAGATTCTGCAAACTTTAAAGCCCTTCAAAATGACTGGATTTATGACAAGGAAATCATATCCCTTCACACACCATTACCTACGAGGTGATGTTTCTCATCTGTGTTGGGTAGGTGATAGCAAAGTTGAAGCAGGCTGAACAATTAAGTAGTTTTTTGGGAAGTAGAAGAGAATTTTCACTTTAAATCATGACAAGATGCAAGTAGAGTTCATAGAGTCATAGACTGAAAGTTGGAAGGCATGTTATTGACCGTCTATTTAGGCTCATTGACTCATTTTACAGAAGGGAAGACTGAGGTCTAGAAATCTTTAGCTAAGGTCACACCCCCTACTAAGAATCAGAAGTAGCATTTGAACTCAAGTAAGTAGATCATAAATTTAGACTTGGAAGGCCACTGAAAGACCATTCAATCTGACCCCCATCATTTTGCAAATGAGGAATTTAAAGCCCAGAGAGACTTGCCCAGGGCCACATAGTAAGAGGAGAGATGGGATTTGAACCTGGTCTACAGAATGGCAGTAATTAAATCTGAACAAACACTGGTGGAAATTGACCCATTATTGGGTTCTTTCAAGTCTACCCATGATCGCTTGCTTGACATAGCTTTAGTTCCCTCTCCACAGATGTATTCTGATCTGTGTCAATTTTCATATATGTACAGATAATGTAGTACATTTTCCATGATGATGTTCAGTGTTTAGTAGCAGTATATCTAAGATGAGGCTGAGCATTTGGGTCAAATCCCATCTCTCTTGCTACTATGTGACCCTGGGCAAGCCATTCTGGGCTTTTGCCTCCCAATCCTTTCTATGTACCATGCTTTCTCACTTCTCTCCATTTCCAAATGTAAAATTTCCTTGAAAGAGAGCCTGGAGCCTTTCTGGACTACATTCCACTTTCCTAATTTCCTGCTGTATGTTCCCCTGGCCATTAACACAGAAATCTTAGATTTCTTAGAAATGAAGAAGAAGTTATGTTTTTGTGACAGGTCATCACTCTTGCAATTTAATATTGTGTTGGATCACTGCTCTTGACAATTAGGGGAAGATTTATAGAAGTGTCCCCTGAATAATTGGCAATTAATTTTAAATCAGATGCTGAAAATGATGATACTCTACAGAATGCAAAGGTTGGGATTTTTTTCTCACAAATGTCATGGAGCATAGAGTAAATGTTAACAGGCAGCAGCAATGTTAACTCTGGCCTTTTACATGCCTGTGGCATAGAAGGCATTTGGGGTTTTATCATCAACTCTGGGCCAGGTTTCTCAATGCTTTATCCATCTTTGAAAGCTTGACCAGAGTTGGCCCAGTGGTCTTTGTTGCTTTCTGTACCCCTTTCTTTGTACACCTGGTGGAGATTAACCTGTATATATTGCAGGATCCCAGAATCCTTTGAGGTGTGCAAGGGAACTGAATCAGCAGTGATTACTTGGATTTCTTGACACTGAAGTCTACCATGCAGCTTATTGTATGTATTTTAACAGTATTGCAATAAACAGATTTTTTTTTAATACCTTCTATATATCCGTCTCTGTGCTATGTGGCACTGGGGAAAGTATAAATGTCTAGATTGAGAGAAGACATGGCACTCTCTGGTAAATGTGGGTGCTGTTGTGCTAATAGTCAGATAGCCAGATTTGATTGGACAGCCTTTGGTGAGTGGTTCATCTTTACATATCATTTCAAGGTTTGAAAAGTATTTTGCATCCATTAAGCTCATTCTGTCCTTAAGACATCTCTACAAAATAGGGACTGTTCTTATGCCCATTTACCAGGGGAGGAAAGTGAGACTCAGAGAGGCTACAGGAGAACCAGAGAGAGAAGCAACCTCAGCACATCTAGTTTAACCACCTTATTTTACAGATGAGGAAAATGAGACCCGCAGAAGTGGCTTTGGATCAAGTCAAGTTAATTTAGCAGGCATTTCTTGAGTGTTTGCTTTGTGCTGTGTTCTATGCTGAGCACTGGAGATACAAAGGAAGGCAAAAACAGCCCTTGCCCTCAAGAAACTCATGGTCTAATAGAGAAAACAAGATGAAGACCATTGGGATCATAGATCTAGAGTTCCCGGGGACCAATGAGGTCGTCTTCACAAACCTCCTCATTTTACAGATAAAGAAACTGAGACCCAGGGAGGTGACATGGTTTACCCACAGTCTCCTAAGTGAATAATGTTGGAGGCAGTTGTGGTGTTTGTCATTTGTACTCGAAGAGGACCGTGGCATCAAGATGATGACATGACTTGCAGTCTGAGGCAGTGTATCTGTTCTGTTCTCCTTCCCCATTGCCCTCTTTGCAGGAGTTCTTCCCTCTCCAACTTTCCTAGAATAACTAGACTTCTCTTAAGATCTCACAGGACTTTGGCCACTGCTCTCTCCATGATTTCTGTGCATCTCTGTTTCCAGTGGAGTGGGTATTCCCTCCATGAAAACTCTGATATTCTTTGAGGGCATACAAAGGTCCAAGCCTGAATCCTTTTCTCCAAACACAGGCAGTGTCTTTGTTCGTCCCAGCACCCCAGTTAGTCTTAAGATTCTCTGAGAAGTCAGGGACCTTGGGTGTAAGTCTCCCACTCTAGCATTCCTGAGTTATATGTCTCTGGACAAGGAGACAGTAGGGGACAGAGGAAGAGTGCTGACTTTGGAGTCAGGGATCTGGAGTTCACATACCACTACCACCTCTAATTAGAGGCAGTTAGGTGATGCAGTGGATATTACACCAGTGCAGGAGACAGAAGGGCCTGAGTTCAAATCTCATCTCAGACACTTGACACTCACTAGCTGTGTGACCTTGGGCAAGTCATTTAACCCCAATTGCCTCATCCTGAGTCATCTCCAGTCATCCTGATGAATATCTGGTCACTGAATTCAGATGTTTCTGGAGGAGAAGTGAGGCTGGTGACTTGCATAGCCCTGCCTCACTTAAAACAAAGTCAAGTACAAGTCATGTCATCATTTCTCTGATGACAACGAAGGATGAACACACACATACCACCTCTGATTAGATCTTGGGTAACCCTAGCCCTCATTACTCAACTGTAAAAGGAAGGCATTGGACTAGCTGATCTGTGTCCCTGTGACAGTTTCCTTATCTACTTATCTAATGAAAAGTTTAGGCTAAAATGATCTCTAAGACCCATTCCAGCTCCACATCCATGATCCTTTGATGATCTTATTTATTTAAAAATAGAGGAAATCGACATATTCTCCCCCACTTCCCAGAGCTTTTTCTTGGCTTTCCCTAACATGACCTTTTCTCTTTGAAGAGGACATAGGGACCTAATTTTGTCAGGATCTGCAAATATTGAATGCTGAGGAGAGAGAAGGAGGAGAAAGGGAAGGGAGAAAAGCATTTATACAGGACCAACTGCACTAAGTGCTTTTTACAAATATTGTTTTACAAACACACATATATGTATACACACACATATATAATGTACGTATATAAGTATATGTATATATGCAGAGATATACACACACGTGTGTGTGTGTCTGTGTCTGTGTATTGGGCTGTCAATTAACCTCTGTCTGTAAAGTAGGAATTAGAACATTTTTGCCACCTCCCTCAGAAGTTTGTTGCAGGGAACCTATGAAGTAATGAATGCCATGTGCATTGTAAATTGTAAAATACTTTGTAAATAGAAAGGAGAGAATTAAAAAACACTTATTAAGCTCCTACTGTGTGCAGTACATTGCATAGCCTAGCACTGTGGCTATAATTCTCAAGTGAGAAAGTCTGCCCTTTTATGAACTTGCATTGTGATAATGGAGTGGCCAGAGAAGGAACAGTCACAGTCGTGGCATGTGGAGCCATCGGGAAGAGGACCAGTAGACCCATTCCAAAAGCAGTGTTAACATTGATTTGAGGCACCGTGATAGGTATGTAGGCAGGGAGATAGAGAAAACATCGAATTATTCTATATATCAGTCAGTGTGCTAAGTGCTAGAATACAGATAGAAGCATGTAAGAGCGTTCCTGCCCTCAAGAAGCTTATATTCTGGCCAGATTTGAACCCAGGTCTTCCTGACTCCAGACCCGACACTATATATACTTTGCCATCTAGCTACCCCATACAGTAGATACTTAATTGTTATTTATTGAACTGAAATTGAATTGAGTTAGAGGGAGGTACGGTCTCTGCAATTCTACTCTGGAGAGTAGTCTTCAAGAGGGTAGGGTAGGGTGAGGGAAAGCATAGGCAAGATGTTCATGAAGGATAGATGGGAAGTATTATTTTCAGGTGACTAATATTTAAGTGACATCCTCTGGACAACAGCTCTTTTCTGTTTCACAGATTCACTTGAATTCTCTGTTACTGCAGCCCTTTAATTTCATGCAGTCATAGTTGTTACTAAGATCAGACTGGTTGGCCTTATGCTATACTGGCCCAGTTCTTGCCCTCTTTTAAAGATTTTTTTTCTGATGAATGGCATAGTGAATGATGGTTGCACTCTTTATTTTCAATGATCTAGGACTGAAATGGAATCCTCATTTTTTTCTAACTCTTTTTACATCTGTGTTGGTTTTCCTACAGGAAGTCGACTCAACAAGGATCTGAGACATTATCTCAATCAACGTTTTCAGAAAGGATCACCAGATCATGAGCTGCAGCAGGTCATAAGAGATAACCTTTACCGCCATGCTGTGCCTTGTAAGTACTCAGCGCTGCCTTCAGCCTTACTGGGCAAAGATTGAATGATAAGAAGTGAAATTAATGTTTTAGAGACTCATCAGTAGTTTACATTGTTGTGTCCAGATGGGACAAGTACTGCCTAAAGAAGGATCAGGATTTCTAGTCTTGGTGAATTGGTATTTGGAGAAGCCCTGGTTGTCCCCAAGAGGAAGAATGGGCATTATTATGAACAGTGAAGGGCTCTAGAACTTCAGGTTCTAAGTGAAGGACATTCCAAGTGAAGGACAGATCCTTGAGAATGCGGCTAGAGCTGATGCCTGGCACTCTGAAAGTGGGATTGACAGGACTTATTTAGACCGAAGGTGTGGTCAAGACAGAGGCAACATGTTGTAGAAAGAGTGTTACATGTGGGCTTAAGACAGACCTGGGTAAAGGAGAAGCAAAAAAGGAGTTATAACTCTTTCTTTTCTCCTATCATTCAACACACCCCAAGCATGGGTTCTATCCATTTCATGACCTCATTTCCTTGTGTTGATAGTTAAGTGACCCTGTCAAGAAAGCATTAGAGTTGGAATCAGAAAAACCTGAGTTTGAGTCCTGCCTCAGACACTTGCAGTGTGACTCAAGGCAAGCCACTTAAGCACTTTCAGACTGTATACCCTCATTTGTCAAATGAGGATAAATATACAAATTTGTTATGAAGATCCAAAAAGACAACTTGCAAAGTTAGCTGTTATATACGTGTCTAAGAAAGGAATTCAATGAATTTCCTTCTCAATAAAGATAGAAAAATGCAAATGCTTTTATTGGAATGATTTCCACAGTGAAGAGGGCCTTGGAAATGGAGTTCAGGAAAATCCCAGTTTGAATCCTAATTTCCTTCTCATCCATCAAGTGAAGGGTTACATTAAATAACTTCTAAGGTCCTTTCCATTTCAAAATCTATTCTTCTATGATTTTACTTATAATCCTCCAACCTTTTCTGAGTCTGCTCATTGGGATGTGGGATTTTGTCTTCAAAACCTTGTTATTCACATGCCAAAGGAAGAAGGTGAATTGTCAGCTGACTGCGATTTGTTTATTAAGATGACAGAGTCCAAATGGCACTCACAAGTGATACTAGGGAATAATAAATGGATCCCAGATGATGTCATTTGGAAAAAAAAATTCCTTTAAAAAATTATTAAGAAGTAGTGAATCCTTTTTCTTTGGTTACCCTGAGCAAAAAAGAACTTTTCCTTCTTCAGACATCACATTGAGCCATCAAGTGAGTAACATGCTTTTATTCAACTTTCAAATGAAGTAGAATAGGTTAAGTGAGAGTTAAACATCCAGGTCTTTGGGTAGTTAATCGAGCTTACCTCTTTGCTCATAGGCAAGTAATTGGAAAATAGAGCCATTTATCTGTACAGTGAGGATCCTCAAATTATCAAATTTTACAGGTGGGTGGGTACCCCAGTCCATTATACTCATCTTGGAACTTTAGGAAATTTTCACCAATGAGTCTGACTGTCTAGAAATTGCTAAAAGCAAGAAGATTTTAATGGTCTTATTTTTAGCTTACACTAGGGAAGGCATAGGTGCTCACATGACTGATCTAAGGGTGGACAGGGTCAATCAACACCATCTCTAGGGAGGTTCCTGAAACTTGAGTCTTCAGGCAGGAAGTGGGAAGGTGCTGGTTGCAGTGGTGGCCCTATTGGAAGCTGCGCTCACGACTTGACCTATCATGTTCGCTAAGTCATCCACTGATTAAATGCCAGGGTCTTTTCTCACCTCTCCATCAGTGACGCTAGACTGGTGGGTTTTCTAGGGAGGGCTTGGTTTTCACTCAGACATCTGATTCATTCCCCATCTCTGATGTCACAGTCGGGCATATACGGAAAATTGGCTACCATGAGAGACCTGGGGGTATGAGTTCAGCACATGGGAGTTCTCAAGTATAGGAGATCCTTGACAAGGGTGACCACAGATGGTGGGGAGAGAGGCTGCAGGACAGATTGCCTCAAAAGAGCTAGCCTATCACATGTGAGCTTTATGGATCTCAGAGCCATCCCCAAATAACTGCAAGTTAGAGACCTGTATTTTAACAATGAAGAAACTGAGTGGTTGTGTGAATTTACCAGTAACCTGGTTAATCACAGAGCAAGAAATTATCTCAAATCCATTGTGGCAATAAATAGTAGTGGATATAGTACTGGCAGTCAGAAAGATCTGCATTGAAATCCTGACTCTGTTACTTGCTAGTTGTGGGACCAGGGGCAAGTCATTTAACCATTCTGTGCCTCAGTTTCCTAATCTGCTAGATTTATGATTTTACGTTCCTATGAACTCCAAGTTCTTTCCATCAGTTACTGTGCCATGTTGCTGACTTTCTGAGGATGTTGAAGGTAATTTTAGACTTATTCCCAGGAATAACAAAAATTCCTTGGATTGAAAGAGAAGTTGATTTGATGGTGTAATGTATTGTTGAAAGTTGGAGGTTCCTCTGTTGGTACTTGTCTTTTAAGTGAAGAGTGGCTTCAGTAGACTTCCAATTTGAATGCCCCATTTCTATAGGTCTTCCACATGCTTTGGAATCCATGACCTCTCATAGCAACCTTGGCATCTAGTTGAGGCTGGTATTCTTATCCCATGTTTATAGCTGGGGTGCAGATGAGATAATTCATCCAAGGCCATGCAGCCAGGTAGGTAGTAGGAGAAGTGGGGCATCTGCCTTCTAATCAAGGGGTCTTCCCAACTATACAACAGGCTGCTTTTTGTGCTTGCCCCAACATGATACATCCTTTGAAGGAGATTCCAGATGTTTTAGAGATGAAGTGGATCTTAGAGGCCATTTATTCAGTCCCCCAATTTTATAGGAAACTGAGGCCCAGGGAAATGAAGTGATTGATCAAGGTCACAAAGCTACAAATGGGAGAGCCAGAATTAGAATTCAGATTTTGGAAGAACCAAAACTCATCCTCCAAGTATAGAAGCAACATTCACAATGATAGTTTTTTTGGGGGGAAGGGTCTATACTTGGGGTGTTATCAGTGTAGGGACCTCCCTGGTGAGGAAACACCCTGTATCAGGGCAGATCTTTATAGTCTTAAAGAGAATAGGAACCTTGAAAATCAAGTGATTTGTCAAGAGCCACTCAGCATGGATGAGAGAGATGGGACTCAAGTCAAGATTTGTAACCCCAGAGCACAGCAGACTGTCTGGCACATAGTAGGTACTTAATAAATGCTGACTCCTGATGGTGATGATGATGATCTCCAATTTTCAGATAAAGAAACTGAGACTCAGGGAGATTCCAGGATTTCCCTAAGATGACCAGAGTTTTCTGGAATCAAGCAGTTGCAGAATCTTGCTTCTTCTTTTCTGTTTAATGTTTCCTCTTCTTAGATTCCAATTTAAGAAACTAGGAATGAGGCAAAGGAGCAGAAATTCAGTGGCAGCATTTTGGGCGTTGCCAAGGTTACATTCTGAAATGCTTTCTATTGAGTCCTTCCTGATTTATTGGACTTGACTCTAAGCTAAACTGCTTGAGTTTAAGCTTAGCAAAGCCTTTGATTTAGGAATTGGGTAAAAATGATTTCAGCCTTTTAGAAACAGTAGAAAATATATTTTGCCCATGCATGCAAAAGTCCATCTGTATTCTGGGTGCGTTTCTATGTAATGAGTAGAAAACTTGCAAAGACAAAACTGTATCCCTGCTGAGAGGAAAATCAGGTACCATTTCATTTTATATTTCTTTCACCAATTGTGAAAAAATTTCCTGAACAACTCTATTTCAGATTTGAGTTGACCATCAGCGACACAAGCAGGAAAACCAGTGGGTGCCCCTTGGTTTGAATTCCTTGGCCCATGTGGCTTATAAATCCTGAAGTTCTTGGCCTATCTGTAGGGCTGATAGATGAAGAAGTTTTGTCTTCTGAAAACAGTGTCCCCAGCTTTGTAGTAAATGAGTTCAATCCAAGGATAAAGGTCTCAGACTGAGTGTCCCCATGTTGTTAGCTTCCTGCGCTTGTGATGTGAAGAGTAAATTTAGTTAAATGAAAGGTTAGAGTAGAAAAGCTCTGGATGTGAGTTCAAGGCCTTGAGTTCAGATCCTGGCCTACTTACTTTGCCTATTACTACAAATCACTTCTCCAATTTGGACCTTGCTTTTTCTCATCAATATGAAGAGGTGAGAGGGTGGACTCAGTGACCTCTCAGGTCTAAGCTCTAAGCTATGCTTCTGTAACGTACCCTACAATGATGTGAAGGAGCCCAGGGAAGCTAGCTCATCTTATCCCCTAAGCCATAGGACAGATGTTCCCAATCTTTCGTATTCTCTGTACCTTTAGGTTTTCAGTAATTCTTCCCCATGCTCCCACTCATGAATGAAAGGGAATATGTTCTAGAGTTTACCATGACATGCACGTAAGAAATAAAATAGGTTTTGATCAAGAATATTTGCTACAAGACTTCAAATAATGTTGATATCATAATGTCATTAAATGTTTATTAGAACAAAAGAATAAGTGAGATTTTTGATTCTGTTTCTTGTCAACCAACAGGTTTATTCTTGTTAGAATTTTTTATTCAGTTTTAGTTTTTATTTTTATTTTTTATTTTTTCAGATAACTGATCAGGTTTATCCTTACTGCCAGTCAGACCTTGCAAGCTCAAGTGATCCACCAGGCTCTACCTCCCCAGTAGCAGGGGTAATTGCTGTGTGCCACCATGCCTAGTTCAGTGTAGTTTTAGGAGGAGATACCCACATATCAGGTCTAATCTTCAGCTAGCTTTTTTTGCTTGGGACATGATAGAGGAGAGGACTCAGATTCACCGAAATAAGTTGTTATAAATGGAATTAAAGCCTTTTGAGCACATTTAGCAAGAAGGAGATCTTCTTCTCCAAGGGTATATAGAAAATTTGGTAACTTCATTGATTGAAAATTGATTGAGAGTTTCTGGTTTTTGCAGAGATCAGCTTATCTTTTACTAGGTCACTATCACTGATAAAGGGTTTCATCTCCAAAAAAGTCATTCATTTGATTTTCCTCAGTAGACATCACTCCTTCAGCTGTCTCTTCTAAAATTTTCAAATGCACTATAATCTCCTCCCTCCCTTTCCTACTCTGCCTTCTAACTCCTTACTTTTCTCTCTCTCTTGTTGACGTTTTTTTTTTCTACTTCTCTTGGATTATTTCAAATGGATAATAAATATAGCTCTCTGCTCAAAAATCTCGTATCCCAGGTCATGAATTCCTGCATTATGTAGCTTTCTTATTTTTAGAAATTAGGAAATGCATCATAGCATCATTGATTTAAATTTGAAATCTACTATTAGAATATTAGCTCATTGTAAACAGGGAACATTTCATACTTAGTCCTTTGACACGTAGTCAGAGATTAATAAATATTGATTGTTTGACCACAGATGCCATCTAATCCAACTTACCCATTTTATGGATGAGGAAACTGAGGCAGGTAAGGTGACTTGCTCAAGTCAAAGAGATAATTAGTGGCAAAGCTGGGATTCAAAGCCAACTCCCAGGAATCCAAGTTCCACTGTACCACACTGCCTTCTCACCAGCCACAACCCCTGAGTCATAATTCTTATAAATACATGAGTATTCAAATGCTGCTTTGTATTTCCTATAATGCTTTATAACTTTGAAAGTATGTCCTCACTTATCATCTCAGGGATGTCTCTTGGTAAATCGCTGAAAGAAAGATAGGGCTCATGTTATCAACTTTATTTTATGGAGGAGAAAATATTAAGGCAAGAAATATTAAGAGGCTTGACCAAGGTTATTGAACCCTTTTTGGTCAAAGTCCTTGGAAGAAGCCAGGTCTCTTGATTCGAATGTCTCAAAATGCTCTTTCCACAGCATATTTAATCTTTCTACCCTCTTCTCCCAGATCAAAGATTTTATATTACTAAATGACATGACCAAACCTTCACTAAAATCTTGCTCCAGTTTTTCCTCATGGTATGGAGGGAGCCTTGTGTTCTCTGTCTTTTTTACAATTATGTTTCCTTTTAAAAAATGATTAATAAGCATTTATGCCCCCTCTCCCCCATTGAAAAAGAAAAAAGGCAAATCCAAACACTCATAATAAACATGTGTAGGTCTTAAATGAATTTTTTTGTTGGCTGTATCCTACAATGGATGTCTCATTATGCATATCGAATCTCTGTCCAGAAATGGATCACAGATTTTTGTAGTAGTTCTTAGGATTCTTGGTTGGTCATCGCCTTGATGAGAGTTCTTAAGAGTTTCAGAGTTGCTTGGTTTTTTTTGTTTGTTTGATTTGTTTTTTAAACCATGGTGTTATTAGAGTAAAAATTCTTCTAATGTTTCTCACTTCTCTTTGCATCAGTTCATAAAAGTCTTCCTAGATCCTGGGCTGTAGTTAGTTATGCCAGTTATCCAGCTCAGTTTTGAGCTAATATCAAGCTGGTCATGTGTGACCTACCTGGAAAAGCTTCAGGTGTGACCTATCTTGTGTGGCTGGAATGCTCTCCATCCTCACCTCCACTTCCTGTCTTCCCTGGCTTCTTTCAAGACTCAGCCCAAATTTTATCTTCTGCAGGATGCTTTTCCCAGTTGGTTCAACTGCTCAAGCCTTCCCTCCGAACTTACTTTCCATCTATTCAGTATCTGTCTAATATGTGCTTTTTTTTCATGCTAGCTGCCCTTTTAGAACAATCGTTCCATGAAGGCATGAATTGTCCTTGCCTTTTTATCCCCAGTGCTTAGCACAGTGCCTAGAATATAGTAAAAATATAATAAACAATTGTCAACCAACTTACTGGCTGTCCTTCAACACCAGCCTGGCTAAGATCAGGGAGCCTTATCAGAACAGACCACAAGAGCTCGTGAAAACTGGCTAGTGAGATATGGAGGGGTCACTGTCCTTGTCTCTGGAAGAAGATACAAGGATTGTCCCATGTTGCAGAAATTACAAGTGTCATGAGGTATTGAGTACTGATATATTAAAAGCATATTTAGACGGAACCAAATCTACTTACCACTGACTAAGAAAAGAAAATTTAAACTGAGAAACAAGAAAGCAGTCAACATACCAAGTTGTCAAAAATGATGGAAAATGGAAAACTAAGCTTCTGATTGCTAATATTTCACTTTTTGTAGTTGCAATTTTGGTCATAAGACTGTTCACAAAGACATCAAAATTAAGAAATCAATTATTTCTCCCATCCCTAATTTGTAGGTATTTAATTTTATGTACTAATAGATCCTCAAGAAGCTCATTGATTAATACCATTCTGTATTGTATAATCCGTCTTTTTCTAGTATGTAAGTTTCTTCTCATTTTTTCATGATGCTGTACATTTAGATGACCCTTTTAGATAAATGGATTAAATATACAAATACAGATCATTTATCTTGTTGATTTTTCTCATTCTTCAACATTGCGTAGTTTGTGTTGGAGATCAGTTCAGTTCTCCAAGGACTTAACTGCTTCATAAACCCACCCACTTGCTAAGAATCCTGTTTCATTTTCTTATTCTCTTTTCTCTGGGTCTTAGTTCCTATAATAATAACTTACCCATTTGAAGGGATATGGTAGTCATGGCAGCCATTTGGCTAGGTATTTGAATTTGAATTGCGTTTGCTGTAAGGTTCTTGTCCTACAGGAAAAAAGGAGCTACATCTTATGTGTTTGACTTCAAAAGAAATGAGCCAGGAGAAGAGCCTTGGGTCCCTCAGAATGATTGTACTTTATTTGTCATTTAAGTAAAGAGATCCAAATCAAGGGCAAAGGACTGGGCATCTATTGGTTTTGAGCTGGTCTGTCCATTTATAGCTTCACTTAATTGCAGTTCATCTATCTTGGTGCCTCATGCAATGATTGCCTTGTCATTGAATGAGGTTTCGATGTCTTTGTAACTCATGTGATGATAGCCTTGTCCTATCTGAAGTGACAACACCTGAAATTCTTACTTAGGGATACCCTTCTTCCTTCTGAAGATAAATGTGCTATCTGACATGCCTTGTCATTTATTATACCACTGCTGTCAAAACGAGGAACAACTCATCCAACTGGGCTGGATACTTAGAAAACTGAAGTAATCTTCAAGGACTTAGCCTTCCTTCTCACTTTTCTAGGCTCAGCTCTCTACTGGGGGCTCTTTTTCCTTTGGAAATCTCTCATTAGGCCAAGGATATGTAGACCAACTGTATTGGAAGTCAGCTAAATGGTTTGTTGAGTAAGTCGTACTATGATAATGGAAATTTTGTAATTTAATCCATTTCCACAAACATTTATGGGTAACACTGTGCTGGGTCCTGGATATCCAAAAACCAAAAAGGGAAGCCACTTCTGCTCTCAAGGATCTTACATTTTGAATGGTGGGGGGAAAATAATGGCACATTATAATAACAACACCACAGCTATAGTCACAATCACTACCTCCCAGGGTGGTTGTGAGGACCAAATGCTAGTACATGTAAAGCACTTTGCAAACCTTAAGGTGCTCTGTAAGTGTAAACTCATAACCGTAATGGTCATAAAATTTATTCATCATATAACTCAAAGGAATTCATTAAAAAGGTATTTTATCAGTATTTTATTGGTAAGACATCATTTGCATTTCATGTGACAAAGGTCTTTATACGGAAATCAATATTTCAGATTTGATGAAATTTAGCTAACAGCATCATATTGTTTTCTGTCTTGCATGTGAATATGGAACCAATGACAGAAATGCCTGGTGTTCTTAGCTCTCAGTGTCTATGCAGATCCAATGGTCCCACTTTGGCCAAGCTCCAATCAACATGTACTGGAGGGATTCCCCATAATTGCATCCATCTACTTAATACGGAGCATTGAGAAATGAGGGCCTATTTGTCAAGAGACAAAGGTGGTCATTTGATGTTGGAAGGAGAGCTTTCAGGATGTGCGTGTGCGTGTGTGTTCATTTCCAGCCTCAGAGCATTCCGTCTGTGTTCATTGTCAGATAAAGATCAGGGCCCCAAAGTCATGGAGGTGAAAACACCCTGACTTTTCACAGCACAGTCTGCTGGAGAGTCTTTGAGGAGAAAACAGCAAGACTTCCTATAGCAGGTAATGAGAAGGTAAATAACAGGTCTGGGAAGAATAGGAAGATTCAGAAATGAAGGAAAATGACGATTCTGATGTTTGACTGAATAAGATAATCTGGGTAAAGCCCTCAGCCCCCGTCCCTGGAGCACAGGGGGCACGTAAAAAGCCCAAGGAAAGAAGCCAGTGGAAGGTCTGGTAGGTGGTGGGGATGGGGCACAGCTGAAGGTTTTGGCAGTCTAACAGGTTCATGAATCTTCTCATGAGGTGGGGTATTCACAGGACTGGGAGCAGGACATGGACTTGGGATTTCTTTGGTTTGCAGAACTCCTGGATGAGAAAACTCCCTTTGGTTCTTATGTCCAAATATATCTCGCTCTTCAGGGGAAGGCAGTGGGGGAGGGAGTCAGAGAAAGAGGGAGGAGAGGAGAGGAGAGGGGAGGGAGAAGGAGGAGGGGGAGAGGAGGGGAAGGGGAAGGGAGAGAGAAGGGCAGAGGGGAGGGGGATGGAGGGGGAGGGGGAGGAGGGAGGGGAGGGAGAGAAGGGCAAAGGGGAGGGGAGGAAGGGGGAGAAGGGAGGGGGGAGGAAGAGGGGGAGGGGAGGGGAGGGAAGGGAAGGGGAGCAGTTCAACAAAACTAGACATGTTACACATTCCTTCTAACTTTTCTAAAGCATTTCACTATGGCCACCCCACTCCTCTATAAGTGTTACCCTTCTACGTTAGATTGTAAGCTTTTCCAGCACAGGGACTGTTTTGTTTACTTGTGTTAATCTTTCTAGTTCTTTGCACAGTTCTTGACACATCAGTAAGTTCTTAAAACATGCTTTTTTCATTCATCCATCCATCTATCCATCCATCCTTTCATTCATTTAATGTTCCATGCTCTACAAAGAAGGGATATCTGTCTTCTCTCTTCTTTGGGTAAAAACTTTATCATCCATTTTTGCTATTATTTCTACTTAGATTGTGATCATTTTGTGTCTGTCTTTTCTGATTCTGTTTACTTGTTCTGCATACTTCCTAAATCTTCTGATGCTTCTCTGTATTCTTTATACTAATCATTTCCTGTGTTGTAATTTGTTTAGCCATTCCCTAATTAACAGACATCTATTCTATTTCCAGGATTCTCTCTCTCATTCTTTCTCTCTCTCTCTCTCTCTCTCTCTGTCTCTCTCTCTCTCTCTTTCTCTCTCTCTCTCTCTCTCTCTCTCTCTCTCTCTCTCTCTCTCTCTCTCTCTCTCTCTCTCTCTCTCTCCCCCTCTCCCTCCCTCTCTCCCTCCCTCCCTCCCTCTGTCTCTCTCTGACATACACACAAATACACACAAATCTTGCTATGAATACTTTGGTGTATTGGGACCTTCTTAACTTTTATCTCCTTTGAGTAAATGCCTAGTTCTTGTATTTCTAGGTCAAAGGGTGTGGATAGGTTTCATTCTAGAATGGTTAACATTGTAAGTATTGCAGTCTCTAAGTATTATGGCAGATACATTGTCCTCCAGAAGAATCTAACTTTTGCCAAGGTTGGGAAGGTGGAGAGTAGCACAGAATTAAAATGAAAGTTTGTTAAAGGTGACCTGGATCATCCAGGAGGTACAACAGAGAGGGAGGGAAAGGGAAGAGAAAGGTTGGAGATGCAAAAGATGAAGCTGAACAGGAGAGTTTCAGGGTGACATCACAGGGGAAAGGGGGTTTTGCTTCTGCAAATGGTGGCATTGGGTCACAAGAATTTATATTGATCTCTATAACCTATGAGGTAGTACCTATATGTACCCTCCTCCAATACTGTTTTAGATGATGATGAGGCTCACTTGCCCATGGTCACATAACTAGTTAATGCCAGAGGTAGCATTCAAACTCAGACCTCTCCTTACTTCATCATGCCTGTTGGCATCACCTTTCAAAACCTAAGATCTCTCTCTGCCCTCACGAGGTCCCCAGGCAGTACTTTAGTGGACTAATGTTAGATACCTAGCAGATGATTAGCAAACACTTGGGTCAGTTTATAATGAAGTAATAACTAACATACAGTTCTATAAGGTTCATCAAACACTTTACATACATTCTAATTTGCTCTTCACAACAAATCCTATCATTATCCCCATTTTACATACAAGGAAGTTGAGGCACATGGAAGTTGAGTTATTTGCCCATGGTCCTACCTCCAGGAAGTGTCTGAGGCAGGATTCAGACCCAGGTGTTCCTAATTGTGGGTCCAGAACTCAATCCATTATTGCCAGCTGCTTCAGGGAAGGTGACATCTTCCTGTGCCTTTCTGATCCCACCAAGCAGGCAATTGCTTATTTTGTCTATGGGTAAGGACAGCTGTGTTTGACTCTTCAGGGAGTAGCACTGACACAAAGAAATCAATGGCTTGGTCATAATCTCCAGCTCATAAACTCGCCTTGCAGCATCCCTTGCACAGAATGACTTTTTTTTTCTAGGTGTTTTGGTCCAAATAATGTATCTGTCAGTGGGACTTCCTTTCACAGTGTCTTATGGAGAGACCCAGAGAATTATCTAAGCCATTGAATCTATTTGGGAGCATGGCCTCTGGAGGTGGGTTCTTTATCCCTTTTGTTATTTCCCAAAGACAAGTACTTAACCCAGAAGAGGGTGAGCTAGGGAAGTGAGCCAGGTTGACAATGCGGACTAGACACAGCTTCACTCTGATGGTTCTCAGTTCATTACCTTGGAATTCAGGTGGGGTTTGGAGCCCCCATTGGCTACTTCTATATCATACAACTTTTGTGTCATGCACACAATGCTACACAAACAAAAATGGGAACTGGGAACATGTTACTCGTTGGGAATATAGAGTAAGACATTGGTAATGGGGAGGATTAAGGTAGGCTACAGCAATAGAAGCTTTTTGGTGGAAGTGAAAATATTAACTCGACAATATTTTACAATATTAGCAAAAGCACTACAAAGCATTGGCATTCTGGGTAGAATACTGCAATGAGTATCAAGAAGATCTTGGTTCGAATCCTACCTCTGCCATCTACTATCTGCGTGAGCTTCAGCAAGTCATAATCAATCTAAGCCAAAAACAAAAACCAACTTAGACTCACAGGTTTAGAGCAGAAAGAGACCTTTGCACGCATGTGGTCCAGTCCCCCTCTCTTTATAGATAGAAACTGAGATTTGGAGGGAGAGGAAGTAGCTTACAAAGTGCTGCACAAGGGCCAAGTGGTGGAACCAGGTTTTGAACCCAGTTTTCTGATCGCAAATCCAGTGGTTGGCACATTATACCATACTGCCCCTGCTGTGCTTTAGTGGATAGAAGAGTCTGGAAGAATTGAGTTCAAAGTGTGGGCAGCTAGGTGATGCCATAGGGCACAGAGCACACAGCCTGGAGCCAGGAAGACTCATCTTCCCTAGTTCAAATCTAGCCTTGGACATTTACTAGCTGTGTGACCCTGAGCAAGTCTCTTTACCTTGTTTGCCTCAGCTTCCTCATCTGTAAAATGAGCTGGAGAAGGAAATGGCAAAGTGCTCCAGTATTTTTATCAAGCAAACCCAAAATGGGGTCCCAAAGAGTTGGACACAACTGAAACAACTGAAAAAAACAGTGAAACAAAGCAAATCATTTAACCCTCTCTGTGATTCCACCAACAGTAAGACTTATCTACTAAGTCACAACTAGCATGCAATCAGTCTTGGTGAAAGGATTCTCACACCAATAAAAACCTAGGTCCTTAGAATATTGATGTAATGAATACAATGAATTAATTTTGTATGCTACATAGAACATCATACAGTATTTATTTTACAATAAATGATTTTTAAAACAGTATTGCTTTTAAGTTGGTATCTAGCTTTGTCCAGAAACGAGATTATGGTACTTGATGAAGACATGGTAGAGATGGCTTTGGGGGCACGTTTGGAAGTCTTTTCTCCTTACATTCTGTTGGCTAGTCCATTACTCATTGTTCAGAAGAATTCAAGGGGAAAATTCCTCATTTGGGTGTCCTTGACTTTGTCCTCAGCCAATAGCCTGTGATCTCTTCACAGATCACTCCTACCAAGTCTTCCTGACTCTCATGTCCTCCTCACCTCTGTGTCTTAGAAGCCTGAGATTCAGTCCAGACATCACCTCCTTTGAGACTCCATTCTCAAGTTCTTCAGTTTTTAATGTTTACCCCCTTATTCCTCATGACCCACCAAGAAGAAAACCCCTTCTGTTTAGTTTGTATATAGAATGTATCTCTTTATCTGTGAACATAGGACCACAGACCTCCCCAGGAGCCTCTCATTTTATAGATGAGGAAACTGAGACTCAGGGGAGGTTAGAGGGCTTATCCAAGGTCATAGGATAATGCACAATCCCAGTAGAATATAAGCTCCTTGAGGTCAGGAACTGTTCCACATTTTAACTTCTATCCCCGGTGTCTAGCATGGCACCTGGCACAGAGCAGGCACTGAATAGACACTTGCCCATGCCTAAGTTTTGCCTAAAATAATGGTTCCAGCTCATTAGCCCTTTACAGTGCCTATCTTAATGTACATATTTATGGACTCACCCCATGGACTATCCATCCAACTTTATGGCACAATGTAGTCTGTATGTGTGTGCGTGTGATCTATTTTATAACTCTGGCCAAGTCACTTAATTTCTTAGGGTCTCGATTTCTTCATTAAAGTAGAGAATGATCAAATCGGTAGTGCTTTCCTTGCAGGGCTGTTGTAGGGACCAAATGAGATAAATGTAAAAGGCTTTATATGCTTGAAACTTCATATAAATGCCTCGTGTGGTTGTTGTTTTCCCATGTAAATTGTTAGGCTGATTTCCTTTGGGTCTCCACGGATCTCATAAAGAGGGTCTTGTAGCGTGCTGGGGCTTCATACAACGGGCACAGACACTGTCTGCAAACAGCCGTAGCTGGAAAGCCTTACTGTCAACGTGTTCACCTCTTTGTCCTTTTCTCAGGACGGCCTCTGTGATACTTGCAGACACATCTGGTGAGCACACATATGGTTCCCTGTTTTATGCCTCACTCTGCAGCTCACTGAACCAAGTTATCTCTTCATGGTTTTCCTGTCATGAAACCTTCCATGAGGTCGAGCTGCATGTGGGAGACACCTCATTGGAGGAGAGCCCTTAGGGCTATGTTTTGCTTTACCTGGTTAAATTCTCTTTCTTGAATGAACAGCAGATATTTTTTAAAAAAGCAATCTCATGTTCTAGGTCACTCTCAGTCTCCTTTTTGGCTCTGAAGATATTGTCTCCTGTTTTTAAAAAAAAAAACAAAAAACATCTGCCTGTTTTCTTACATTTTTGTTTAGGTTGCCTTTGTACTGCTTATATATCACCCTCCAAAAGATTTTATAGACAGTAGGGCAGAGGCATATGAATCATTATTTCCTGATATCTTCTTATTTTTTGAAGGGAAAGGGTAAGATTGAGATCTTTCTTAGCATTTTAGAATCTTTCCATTTTTGAACTATCTTGAAAATCAATTCCTGATTGCTTTTAAAGTCATGTCACTGATTTCATGCATGTGTATACATATATCTATACACACATGCATGCATATATACCTGCATATACATGTGTGTATATTTTACACATACACACACAGAGCAACTAGATGACTTGGTGATGGAGCACTGAGCCTGGAGTCAGGAAGACCTGAGTTCAAACATGGCCTCAGACACTAACTAGCCAGTATGACCCTGTGCAAGTCACTTAACCTCTTCTTGCCTTAGTCCACTGGAGAAGGAAATGGCAAACCACTCCAGTATCTTTGCCAAGAAGACCCCATGGACAGTACTGGTGTGATATGGTCCACAGGGTCATGAAGAGTTGGACATGACCAAACCACAACATATATGTGTGTGTAAGTATACCTATTTGCATGTATGTAATTTGTCAGGTCTATCCTGCCTTCCTGACTCTCTCTTCTTAAGTACTCTAGATATTTCTTCACATAGTATCTTGAGGTTATAGTGTCCAAATGGTGATTCTATCCATATTGTCCATAGAGAAAAACCCCATCAAATCTGTTTCATTTCTTATCTATTTATCATCATTCTGGTTTCATGATCTGGCTTATCTGAGCTTATTCCCAAGCTGTTTGAAGGCCCATTTTCCAAAATTTTTTGTGAAGCGATACTGCTCATGAATTTCTATCTTCCTTCCATATAAATTTTTTGCAGATAGGTTTGTAAACAATCATTGCCCCTGCCTAGTATGAGCATCTGCTTGTCGAGGAGACCATGTTTTCTAGTTGAGGGACTGTCTGTTCATTGACCATTCTCCTTGTCATGGTGACTGCATTTCATTGTTTCATTAGCAAAAGTTCTCTATGAACTGGTAATAGTCAGAGTTGATATTTTGACTTTTGTCCATTCCCTCCCAATTTTTTTTTTTGTCAATAGCTTATTGTCAAACAAGCTGGGTTCAAACTGTTATAATTGCTCACAGTGTTGTGTTCGCATCTTAATTCCTTCTTCTAATTTAATATTGATTTTGACCTTTACTCTAGGCAATCGATGATCCAACTGCATATAGATAGTTGGTGCTAAAATTACTCCCACATTGGGAACCAGTTGTTTTCTGTCTATTTAAAATATAGTCACTTTCATCCTTAGCAGTGCTGTCCAGTGTTCACCTCATCCATTCTCTTTTTTAAAAAAAAGTGTGAAGATTTCAAGTACTCCACAAGCCTCAGTCATTTTAAAATCTCACACCATATCTTCCAACACTTTTAGCCACCTTGTCTCTGTCCGTCTTCTTATTGAAGTCACCAAGTATCATAGTGTTTTGTGGATATTGTCAAGTTCTTCATAAAATGTCTCTTCATTGTCTAGAATAGGCCTATAAATTCCATTGATTTTCATGTGGTCTATTTCTTATGTCCACAAGTCCCCCTTGAAATACTGTTCCTTATTATCTTTGCCACCTGATTAAACCAACTCTACTTAGGAGAACCTTTGCTCTTCTTCCATTCTTCTGTAGCATTGCTATTTCTCCCGGTCTCGTTCATGCCCTGAATTCTAACGTGGTTTAATTCTTCTGCGCTGATTAGTGAACAAAATTAAAAACTAAAAGAACGAACATTGAAATTAATTATTGTTGGTGACCTGTGAACTTTATGATTCTTAGAATCCTCTGTCTTTGTTGATGCCCTCCACGATTATTGCTACAGAAGTAAGAAGAGGCAACACAAGACTGAAGATGCTTACATTTTGATCTGTTTCATGGTCACTGTAATGCCATTGCCATGGCATTATCTGGTGTCCAAATTTCTGATAGCACCAATCTGGACTTAAGACTAGTCAAAGGGATTGTACCTAAAGTTCTTTTCTGCATATCAAGGGCTAAAAGAATTTGTGCTTTGCTGGAATACATGATGGATATTCAAGGTCAAGTCCCTGATGAGGTAGCCCAATGGGATTTAATGTATAAATAGTATGGGAGAAGTGTATAACTCTAGCCTAGATTCCTGCCTAGGGAATCCAGTAGTCCTCAGATTCTTCAGGGCCTGGATTTAATGTCCACCTCCAATACTTATTGACTGTGTGACCTTGGATAAGTCCCTTAAATTCTCAGTGTTCCTGGACAACTCTATAAGACTACTAATGGCAGAGTAGGTCCTGATATACATATATAGAGGGAGTATCCTGCTTTAGGGGAGTTCACTATCCTGATGAAATCACCAGACTAATTAAGAAAAGAGTGGTAGTGGAAGGGGAGGGAGAGTATGGATGAAGAGGGCTGCCAGATTAATGAGTATAGAAAAGACTTGGTTTTTTTATCTTCCTCTTCTCTTGATAGAGTTACTTGGACAAGGATTGATGAAAATAAATTTAGACTAGAATGAAAATTCTTGACATTTTAGAGCTGGAAGAAAGTTTATCACTATTTGCCCCACTTCATAACAGCATTAGGCAACTAGATGGCACAGAGTTCTATCCACAATGCCACCTAGCTGCACAGGGAGTCAGGAATACATAAGCTAAAATTCTACCTTAGACACTTCTTATCTGGATGACTCTTGACAAGTCACTTAACCTCTGTCTGCCTCAGTTTCCCAAACTATAAAATGGGGATAATAATATTAATAATAACACCTAGCTTCCAGGACCAAATGAGGTAATATTTGTAAAGCACTTATCACAGTAGGGCCGCTAGGTGGTGCAGCGTATATTTTCAGGCTTGGTGTCAAGAAGACTCATCTTCATGAGTTCAAATCTGGCATCAGACACTTACTGACTGTGTGACCCTAGGCAAAACAATTCCTCATCTGTAAAATGAGCTGGAGAAGGAAATCACAAACCCACTGCAGCTGCTGTTGCTTTTCCTTTGTTCTTGAAGAGGAAGGATGACACAAGGAGGGTGATACCTTGACTTGCAAGTAAATTGGATTTAAGTGAGGCAGGGCTGTGCAAAGTCACCAGCCTCATTCTCTCCTCCAGAGTCATCAGAGTCCAGTGGTAAGACATAAGGCAGGAGGACTGGAGATGCAGGGGGAGACCTTGGCCTTTTTAAGCTAAGGTCTTCCCCAGGTCTCAGCTTAATAATCACTTGTTCCCCACTCCCCTGGGGAATTTCACAAAGGTGAACCGATTTCCCCAAGACACTCAAGCTAGTTGGAGACCAAGCCCTGTCTCTCTGCAAGTCCTCCCATTGATCTTTTTGGCTTTCTTTCAACTGGATCCCCATGGAAATTGCCCTGGTGTTGGACACGCTTTTGCTTTCCTATGTGCTTTCCCATTGCTTTCCTGAAAGCTGCCTTTGCTTTCTGGCTTCTCTTTGAACTGACATGGGCATCTGATGCTCTTTCTATGTGAATTTTTGTTGTTGGAAAAAAATCCATAAAAAAAAAAAATAAAAAACTCAAGCAACCCAATAATCAGCCCACATTTGCCAAATCCTGACAATGTGCTAGATGCCGTGCAAGAACATTGGGGCAGAGATTAATAATCGGTGATTTAGCCAATAATAGATATGCTTGGTATGGTATATTCTTTACACAGTTCCAACACCAGCCAACTCCACAATTTTCTGTCTCTTCTTTTTTTAATCCAGTGTTATTAACTTGCTGATAGATTGTTGAACTCATTGTGTGTGCGCGTGTGTGTATATGTATGTATGTGTGTGTGTCTGTCTGTGTCTGGGCAGGGGAGAATGTAGAGGAGCCCAATGCCCTCCCAAGTTGGACTCAGTGGTGTGAGACTCACCCTTTTTGAAGTTACCATTGGGAGAGCTTACTAATACTAAACAACTGAGAATGTCAAGAGAAAAGGAAAATACGATCAGTAGGAAAGCCGATTGTATTTGTTCACCGTGGAAACTATTCAAAATCATGTTTAAAGAAAATTAGCTGAACTCTTCTTCTTTCTTCAAGGTTCAGCTCAGTTCATCTTAATTTTAATCATTAACAATGATATCTAGCATTTATATAGCACGAGAATGTTTGTAAGGCATTATACAAATAACCTCATTTTCTCCTCACAACCCTGGGAGGAAGATACTATTATCTCCATTTCACATTGAGGAAACTAAGGCAGGCAAAGCTTAACTGACTTGCCCAGCTAGTAAGTGTCTGTCACTGGATTTGAACTCAGGTCTTCCTGCCTCTAGGTCCAGCACTCTCTCTATCCCCTGAGTCATCCAGCTGCCTCCTACTACCTCCTGTTGCCTTTTTGGAAATTTCTTGCTTATGTTTGCTTTTGACTCTGGAGGCAAATTTGCTTTAAAATTTTCTATAAATTCTGTAAGATAACGCTTCGCATAGTACAGTTTGCTCTTTGGATGAGTGCTGGATACTAACATCTCCATTTGGCAGCCAACTTAATTTATTTAATTGCTTTATAATTTTAGCTGACATTTTCCATCAAGATTTGTTGCAAATTATAGAGCAGTTTCCACAGCAATTTATGAAGGAATGTGAAACTTTTCATAGTATCCTTATCACCTATTAATTATTGTAAAGGGAAGTTTTGCAGTATTCTCTCCTCTCAACAATCACATAAATTAGGAGAATACAGTGTAATATGATTGCAGGAACTTCTCTTATACGGAATAAGGTAAGTATGAATAAATTGCCAAGGACATTCATATATTTTACATATGAACTTTATGGTCCAAGAGCGAATATCTGTGTGTTGGCAATCAGATTGCCCTGTCTGAAGCTGGACAGATGTGACCTACCTGCCTGCCAAGACTGGATTATAGGTTTGAAAAATGAGTTTGTTCAAAAGCAAAAACTTTTTTTAACACTGGTTATTAAGAACAGTGAGTCCTTCACCTACCTTATGGTAAGAACTTTGCCTACCATTTTTAATTCAAAAGGTTTTTCATTTAATTACATTTTTGAAGTGCTAAATTAAGATCTTACTGGTAATTTGGGCAGGTGATGTCAAGATTACTTTATATTTCAATAATTATATGGTCATCCATGTGTAAGCACTCATTGTATCCATATGTAAGCTCTTTATTCATTCACATTTTCTTCTCCTATGCAAGGAGGTTATATGCTTTTAAAAAAATCAATAATATATTTAGCCTGGAGAAGAAGATACTGGAAGTTGAAGATGGGGTGTGTGTGTGTGTGTGTGTGTGTGTGTGTGTGTGTGTGTGTGTGTGTGTGTGTGTGTGTGTGTGTATGTTCTGCTCAGCTGCAGAAAGCAGAACCAGGAGGGAGAGGTAGATATTGCCTCGAGAGAGATTTAGAATTGATATGTACAGAAACTTCCCAACAATTACAACCAACCCAAAGGGGATGACACCAGGGGTAGGGTCCCCGCTGTGGGAGCTAGTATTTATTTCCTACGCTGCAGGGAAGCTTTTCCTGAAAGGATTCATTCAAGTGGGGAACAAAACTCAACTGTCAAAGTCCTTGTTTGCCTGAAGGCATGAAGGGATAAGTCCATGAGGAGACAGTGGTCCCAGACTACCCGTGCCCCACGGCCTGAGAATCACTTTATGGGTATCCCACTGTATGAGCACCATCTGTTTCTAACACCCATCTAATCCAATGCATCCTGCTTACCAGGCACATTTCTATATGGAGATTTAGTTCATCCACCCTAATTTGTATGTCCAACCTTGAGCTAGGTGCTGGTAATACAAAGAGCTAATATTTTAGATAGGAAGGCACAGAGGGGGAGAGAGAAACCAAGTGACTTAGCATCACACACACACACACACACACACACGCACGCACGCAGAAGGTGTCTGAGTCAGGATACGCCACTCTCTGTTCTGAGTATCATATCCAAAGTCTCTTTGCTCACTTCAAATCAACTCTGCCAGTTGTTCTTGGATGGGTTGTGTCAACCAACTGCAGTATGGCCGAGCTCACCATTCCTGCAAGTTTCAGGACCAAAGTGCTCTTCCCTGACCCCCACACCCTTATGGAGACTGTTTCCCCCATTAGAAGGGTACGGCCTCAAAGGCAGGGAATTTTGGTTTGTATCCTCAGGGAAATGTTTGGCATGTATCTGGGCTTAAGAAAGATTTTTCCTTTCATTCACAGGGAGCTCTTTGGCTCCCTTTGGCTGAAGGGATTGAGGGCCCAGCTTTTCCTAGGCTCTTCTTGTGATGCACTTACCCCTTGGAATTGCTGAATCTCCAGCTTCACCCCCTTTTTCTCTTTGTCCCTTTCTTAGTGGTTCATGAGTCAGAAAGGAGAATGATGGCACATAAAAGACCCTCAAAAAACCTTTTTGAACTGCTTGGATTTGATTTGAAATAGCAGCCAACCCCTATGTTCTTAGCATACATAGAGGGTGAGTGACCTGCCCAAGGTCACAAAGCCATCATGTGTTGGAGCAGGATCTGAACCCAGCTTTTACTGATTCTGAGCCCAGCACCCACTCCAGTGTACCAAATGGCCTCTGTCTCCCCAAGTTAAAGTCTTTATTTTTGTGGTTGTTGCTAGTTTGCTCTAGTGAAAAATGTTTTATCTCCTTTGGTGGAGATGCTGCTAGCTCAGTTCTAAATAAGAGTTCTTAAGTAATACCAATTCTTTGCCTGTTTGGGGGAATCAATAGAAGTTTGTTGAGTTTTGATTTCTACAGTGGGAGATCTTTTGGGGGGGGGGGTTGTAATCGATAGATATGTTGAAGAGGACATTCATTCCATGTTTTCCTTCTAGGCAGCTTTGTGGTAGACCAGCCTCTACTTCCTTAGTGACCAAAAAGGAAATGCATCTGTTTCACTGGGAATTTGGAAGATTATTTGAAAGTGATTTATTCAAGCAGAGGCATATAGTAAATTGCTCTTTGAAGGGATAATGTGTCTGGAAAATGAGAACTAATGTTAAGTCATCTGGCAGTTCTTTGATTCTGCTGAAAACCTCCTGGTCCTCCTTCTTTAGATCCACCATGGACCAACCTACACCAGAACAAGGGGTAAAATGGAGAGTGGGATTGGAGGAAAGAGGGATATAATTAAGTCAGTAGTGGTGTCAAGGAGGGAAAGAGAAAAAAAATAGGTGGAAGAGGCCATAGGTGCCCATTGGGTGATAGACGTGAGGAAACAGAGAAGTCTTTGGTGACTTAGCCCATAGGTCATGTAGCTAATAAATTGTAGACTCAGGATTTGAACCCAGGTAACAAGTCTAGCTCACTTTTCACTGCCTCTAAGTGGAAGGCAGTATTTCAGAGTTTCTCAGTCACCCAGTTTTGGTGGCTAGTTATATAATCACCGTAGCTACTTGTCTGTCCATCTTCTTCATCCAATTACTATCTTGGATTTACTTTGAATGTATATTGTGTACGTGTTGTCTCCTACAATAAAATATAATCTTCTTGAATGTAGGGACTGTTTAACTTTTGTCTTTTCTTCTGAAAACTTAGTCCCTACTAAATACATGTTAATTGATCAATTGATCGATCCATTCTTCTTAGATAACACAGAAGAAACAGAAGTTGCTTAGGTAGTTGCCTTAGCACATGTATGAACTCAATAAGTTTGATCACAATTTGTGTTTCCAGTGTGTAGTTTTTAAAAAAGCAACTATGTTCAGCTCCAGGTTTCTATTGACTGGCTGGTATTGAGTGAAAGTGCTGGCTATTTATCAGTCCAAATAACCACCAGTTAGTAGCAAAATTGCATCATGCGATGGAAGAGGAAAAGAGTCCTTCTAAGGTAACTATATATATTGTTATATGTAAAGGCATCATTATTTTGCTTTTGGGTTGTAAGTAAAGATAGTTTTTGTTGCTCTATTTTATGGTCTTGGCTTTTCAAAATTCTACTACCAAGATGTCCACTGTTTGGTAGATCAATTGCTACAGAGATAAGATAGTCGACTCCTTAACTAACTGTACAACAGAGACCGTTATAATTTCCCAACACAAAGGGCCACTGGTGGTAGTATTGAAATGGTAAATAGAATATTGCGGTACCCATTATTCTCCTTCCAACATTAATCTGATCTGCTCACCGTCCATCAACATCCTCAGAAAGAAGGTGATGGGCCTGTAGGGGGTGAGTAGCCTGACCTGGTAATGGACTTGGATTTCCTGTAGCCAAACCAACAAGGTCTTCCATCTCACCATCTTTAACCCTGAATCTATATAGATGGGCAGCGTTTCTTAGCTCTTGGTAGTTTTCTAAACAAGACTCTGTCACACCCTACAAACCCCAGCGGGTGCTTTTTAGTATCTTTGAGCTGCCCTGATACATGGAAACACAAAGACATTGAGTTTCCAGTCACACTTTCTGGTCTTTGTCACACTAATGTTTCTAGTCCTCCTGTACTTATTCATTACGACAGGCTCATTCTGCTGGATTTCTAGAGTGGAATGGGAATGCAGTGAAATTTCTTAGGTTAAGCCTTTTGAATTGCGTCTGGCAAGGAGGGTTAATGTATGCTCTGCAGCCAGCAGGTGTCAGAGCCTGAAAGTAAATCTAAGGTGTGTGTTTGGGAGAAAAAGGTAAGATGGCGTAAAATGTGCTCTTGTTGGGGGACTGCATGAGGTGGGCTTATTCTTTATAAGGACACTCATGCAATGAAATGCTGAAGACAGGGGCACTCTGATCTTTGCTAGACCGTCTGCATAGAGATTCTCTTTTGATTACATTTATCTCAAGTTGCTGCTTGGCTGGAACCTTGACTGAGTGATGGGACTGCCTGGATTTCTGGATGTTTTTCTCAACAATTGATGGCTTCACTGGGATCTTCTTTCATGGGGAAGGTGGTCTTTATCCATCATCTGGGGGAACGTAGAACTGTTGAAGCGGTGCCCTTTCCCTGGACACGCACCATCTGTGTTTTATTTCCACTTCTCTTTGAATTCACAGGCATGGGAATTCCACTTGCTCCCCACGTTGCTATATCCACATGGTAAGGGAATGTATTCCCAAATGCTCTGATGAAAACCAGGGAGGTCTGTCAGAGTTGCTGTTTGGGACACTAGCTCATGCTCCAGTGGCATTTTAAATTCAAGTCTGGCTGCTGAAAGGCATCTAACAATGTTATGTCATGGTAGAAATCCAAGGTAACCATCGGGACCATCCTTTTCTGGGTGCCTTGAAGTGGTTTATATTTTTTCTTTGACATAAGGAGGGAATATAGAGTTCTCTGCTTTAAGCAAATAGCCAGGAACGATCAATTCAGTCAGTTGGGTTCAGTGGATAGAGGGTTGCCTCAGAACCAGGACTGGGTTCAAGTCCTTGGTGCCTGCTGGCTGCCTGACCCTGGACAAGTAAACCACTTCCTCTCATTGCCCCAGGCCAGTCTCTAAGACCCTGGTGTTCTCAAAGCATGGTGGGGGATTCGAAAGGGAAAGGGAACAAGCATTTATTAAGTGCCTACTGTATGCCAGGCATTATGCCAAGCACCACAGATAATGATCTCATTTGATTGCAAGGTCAAAACTATTTTCATCACAAATACTAAGGGGTTTCAGTTTCTAGCAGATAAAGCCATATAAACCAAAGCTCTTTGGGGCATCCTCAACAACTTTAAGTGTGCAAAGGGGTCCTGAGACCAAAAGTTTGAGAATCCCTGCTCTAAGACCCTAACTTGCAGAGAAAGTGCCAGGCTGCTGGGGTAGAAGGAGATCCCTCCACCATCAGTTTCCTCTGCCAATGAAATCACAGGTTCCGAATTTTTCCCTTATACTTTTCATGGCCCTTACCCGGGCAATAATGAAGGATTTCTGCAGGGATTCTTAACTTTTTTTGTGTCTTGGAAAACTTTTGGCAGTCAGGTGAAACCCGTGGACCCTTTTCCACAATGATGTTTTAATTGCATTAAACAAAATATACAGGAAACCAATTATATTGAAATATAGCTCAAATATATATATGTATGTATGCATGCATGCATGCATACACACATATACATGCACATATGCATACACAGATACACCTGTACATATATATATATACACATACACATGCATGCACACGTCTATACATATATTATACACCTAGATATACATGCACATACACACATACACATGCATATGATTTATTTATATATGTGTATATGAACATATACATACATACACACACATACACACACATATCTCCAAGTCGACAGACTCCTGATTTGAAGGGGCTAGGAGGTCTGGTGATAACCTGGCTTCTCTTTTCCACTCTCATCTACTCCCGCCATGGTATTTTAAATTCCTGTTGAGTTCTATTTATCAGTAGACTTGTATAGCCACATACACAGGCTCATTAGCTGGTACATCATGCAAAGTTCCCTTGTGCTAACCAGGACCAGTGTACCTTTGGATAACCTCAGGACCAGCCAGATGGACTTGTGAAGAATGATAATATGATATTCTAGGCTATATTTTGATATTATTTCTATCACTGGGAATGAAAAGGATATATCTGGACCTGTGGTATAAAGACCCTTTGCAGGAAAACTCCCTTTATCACTGCAGGTTTCCAACTGCTTAGCAACTTTCAGTCTTATTAAGGGAATAAGTGACTGGTCCAGAGTCACAAAGCCAGAAGCACATCTTCCTGACTTCTAGGACAGCTTTCTATCCATTACATGATACTGCCTTGCTTACTTTTCTCTCTCTAGCATTTTCTTTTGGTCCAAACTTGTGATTTAATTGAAGTAAAGAAATACGTGTAAGGGGATTCTCTCCAGGAGTGCAGATTTGGTGCCTTCTCTGCAATGCATTTTCTTAGAGGCTGCCTAGGGCATCAGGTGATTTGCCCAGGGTCTCATAGTCAATGTGGATAACATGCCAAACTGGATCCCATGGCCAGTTCTTTATCCATTATCTAGGCAGCTACAGGGTCCTGGGCTTTGACCCTGGAAGACCAGAATTACAACCTAGACTCAGATACTTAGTATCTGGGCAAGTCACTTAACCTCTGCTTGACTCAATTTCCTCAACTGTAAAATAGGGATAATAATTACATCTACCCCTCAGGCTGTTGAGAGAATCAAATGAAATAAAATGAGATAATTATAAAGTGTTTGGTAAACCTTATATAATTATTATTAATAGTAGTAACAGCCATAGACAGTACTACCAAACACTTCAACTTCAAGATGTGTGCTATTTCTTTAGATCCCCACCCTTATTCCCAACCCCCTGAGACGTTTAAAATGTTACCTGCACAGTTGATAGTTAGGAAATATTTGTGGAATGCATGGTACCTATATAGAACTTTCTTTTCCTTAAAGAGAAATCACAGATTTAGAGGTGGTGGGGACCTCAGAGATCATCTCATCCAAACCCCTCATTTTACAGATGGAAAAACTGAATCTGGAGAGGTTAAGTAATCAACCCAAGGACAGAGTATCAGAAGTAGTACCCTAACTCCACAGCCTGTCCTTTTTCTGCTGTACCGAGTGCCTTCCTAACATATACCTGGGTATCATTTGATACTATTTTCACTTTTTCTTATAATTCTAAGTTATTTCCACCTTTCTTTTTATGTTTCCAAGAGTATAATGTGCTTTGGAAAGATGGTTTGGGGTTAAAAGCATTGGATTTGAAGTCATAGATCCATGATCAAATCCTAGCTCTAACATGGACTACATGTGTGACCTTGGGCAGGTCATTTAACTCCACTGGCCTCCATTTTCTGGCATATGACATGAAGGACCTGGATGAGGTGGTTTCTGGTATTCCTTCTACCTCTAAATCTATTATTTCTCTAAAACCATGCTCTAAAGAGGCATCATGTCTTCAACACATATTAATGTTCCAACTATTTGGGTAACATTCTAGAAGTCCCCAGGGGCATTTCTTCATTTATGACCTTGTAATGCCAGAAGGGAAGAAAGGACTGTGTCATTCTCTCAGCCCTTGCTCGCAGTCCCAATTACCTGTCTATGTATCTCCTCTCTTCTTTCTCCCTTTTTCCATACACTGACCTGGGCACTGTGATAATGAGGAAAGATGCCTTCTCTCTGTTAGCTTTCTCCAAAGCCCAAGCAAGCCTCCCTCCCTTCCACCAGGAAGATGTTTTCAATAAGGACAAATGGGAAGACAAATAAACCTGCACACAGGTTGTAGCACAACATGCTACACTCCTGGCTGAAAATCTAACTATTTTTGTTCAATCACAGAAGAGAGAGGTCCTCATTTAGAAGCATATATCATGACCCCTTTTCTTGCTCCCTGTTTCTTTAGTTGGGTACCACCGGAACTTGGAATGTAGTAGCTATTCTCTTAGCAGCTGATTGTCACCCTGGACTACCTCAACCTTTCCCATCTTGTCCTCTGAGGTTAGGCTGACTGCCTCCTTTCATAAGGCTTTCAGTTACCCAGCCTGTAATAATTTCATTCCAGCGTGGCAGAGAAAAAATATTTTCCATCAGTGGACCCGAGTTCTAATGCTCAGTCTACCATTCATTAGCTTTGTGGTCTTGGGCAAGTCATTTTACCTCTGTGTTTTGATCTGTAAAATAAGAGGATTGGATTAAGTTCCCTCCAAGATCCCTTTCTTCTCTCTCTCTGTCATGCTATGATACATCTCATTGAGTCGTGTTCATTCATAATTTATGAAGTACCTACCATAGACTAGATACTAGGCTTAGCTCTGGGGAGACAAATATGAAATAAAACAGTGCCTGTCCCCAAGAAGCTGACATTCTTGGAAATATGCTTAATATGATTGTACATGCACAGTCTATATCTGATGCTATCTTGGGGAAGGTAGATAAAAAATTTAGTTCTTGAAATCCAATAAAAATGGATATTGAAAACTAAAAATAAATATTGAGAAAAGAAACTAACATTTTATTGGGGAAAATGACAGCTATATAGATAGGCAAATATAAAGTATAGAAGAGTAAATTTTGTTTTTTAGAGTTACTTTTTCCCTAATTATTCTCGTTATTAATGCTTGACCCAGTCTCTTGTGGAGGAGACAAATAAAAACCTGCATTTACTTTGTAAATGTAAGTCACCTTGCCCAAAAAGGCCCCAGTGCCCAAACTCAAACCTCTCTGCAAACCAAAAAGAAGAAAGAAAAGAGGTAGATTTATATTTTTCCAGGAAAGGAAACCCATGCCAGGCAAAATAAGTGCCTTAACACTCTACGTTTCCGACGACACAAGCCCCAAGAGATTGCTTCTGACAGTCAGGCGTGTGAGCTGTTGGTATAGACTCAAGGATCAACTTTTCACTGGATCTCTCTTCATGCTTTCCCTGGAGTGAGAAAATCACAGCCTTCAAAGCACAGCTTAAAAATATGTTGTAATGCCTATGAATTTTTTCAGTCCATACGAAAGGTGTTTCTTTCTTTCTGTGGAAGCCTGGAAAGCTAACTCTATGCTTGAGTACCCCAAACAAAATTCCCTCCTTTCTTTTACAAAGAAAGAGGTTTTTGTATTTTTTCCCTTTGGTACTGTCTCCACGTAACCTCCTCTGGAAAGAGCAATTGAATTTGCCCCCTACAATTGCTTTCTCATGGAAAAACTAATAAAATACAAATTCTATTTGTCAGTATTAGGTTAAGGCTAAAGATTTCTGAAGGTCCTGGTCCATATGATATGTTTCTCTTTGCTCTACAGTTTCCTGATGCAACTGTAGGATGGGGGAACAATGTCAATACTCAGATATATTATGTCCATTCCCCTTCCCCAACCTAAAACCCAGGCTCACATTGACATTCAACTCTGATGACCTTTTCACCTTCAAAGTAGACGTAAAGCCAGAATGGCTAGAAGGTCAACTTTGAAACAGTGGACCCATCTCAAAAGGCTAGTGTATGTTGTCTTATTCATCCACAGGATCATACTATTGCTTTATACAAGTGTTCAAGTACAGTTCAGGGTCAGGGTAGGTGTTTTTCTCATCTCAGCTGCATTTAAACTTGGTCCTCTATATTTCAGGTGGTGGACCTCATGGTCTTTCCCTTTCCCTTTGTAGGGATTGTTGGAGAGAGATCGATTAATTCTAATTATTTGCCATTTTTTTTTTGTAAATATAAACATTCCAGCTAGCTGCTTCCCTATAGTGGATATAAAGCACTGGATTTAAAGAGTCTGCATGTATATACATAGAATATATAAACAGCATGTCCCAGAAGTCGTAGTATAGTTTTTAGCGATGAGACTTTTGGGACATTCTGTGTGTGTGCATGCGTGCATGTGTGTGTGTGCATGTCTGCACATGCCTGTATGTGTATGCAAGCACACATGTGAGCTCACTTGTTAAAGAGATATGCGATGAGACATTTGAAATTTGCAGAATTCTTTATACATTATCTCATTTGGTCTTTACAACACTATGAAGAGGGGGCCGTTATTATCCCCATTTTACAGATGAGGAAATGAGCCGAGAGCATTTTAAGTTGACTTGTCCTGGGTCACACAATCCATACATGGGATTCATTTTGGTGTCTGAATGGTCACGTTATCCATAATGACCCCCTAACTCCTTGCCACCTTTTTCCACCCTCTCCCATCTTCGAGAATTGCTTTTGAACTGCCCTTTTTCATTATTTTGTTCCATGTAGCTGTTCCCCTCTCCACTTAGCATGTGTTATTTTCTCCACCCTCTCCAGCAACTGCCAAATCTTTCAAATTGCTTATGGTTTTCTCTCTTTTCTCTGGCTTTTTGCTAGCTCCTAGTAGGCAGCATCGGCTTTTCCCTGCTCTGACTTTTGCCATCTAAATCTTTTTTTTTTTTTTTTGTCTTGGGATGGACAAGACAGAGCCTCAGAGTTGGGGGGGGGGGGGGGCGGTGCTTCAGAAGTTCACCAAGCCAAACCAGAATCCCTTTTACACCATGCCTGGCAAGCTATCAGCCAGCCTTTCCTTGAAGACCATTCTTTAATGAAGGGGAGCCCAATGACCACCCAAGCCCTCCCTCTTTGGAATATAGATGTAAACAGAATCACTAGCCAACTCCCTTACACCCTCTTTGAAGAGCCATTGGGAATGTTGTACTCAAAGAGCAGCAGTTCATAAATGTAACTCAAAATCATCTAAAAAACTCGATCTTCTAAAGCCTGGAGGTGCTTTCTCCCCTCCCCCTAAACTGAAAAGTCCCCTACAATTTATTTCAACAAGAAATGCAGGGAGATAGCATTGTAAAGTGAAAATGTCAGTGATGGCTGAGAGGTTCTTTAAAGAGCATCCTTAGCCGTCTTTGGAGTGAGACAGACTGACAGACGGACAGACCAGAGGGATGAAGGAGAGAGAGAGAGAGAGAGACAGAGAGAGAGAGAGAGAGAGAGAGAGAGAGAGAGAGAGAGAGAGACAGAGACAGAGACAGAGACAGAGAGACAGAGAGAGAGACAGAGAGACAGAGAGACAGAGAGAGACAGAGAGAGAAGAAAGAACATTGCTCTCTCTTCTGTGGTAGGCGATTTTTTGCTCCTGGATTCTCTAAATCCATACTCCTTCACTCTTCTTTTTTTTAAAAAAAAAAATTTTTAAATGGTTCTAATTTTTATCTTTGAAATTTACTCCCGCTTTGAGGACAAGGTAGCAGAAGTAAGTTGATTTAGGGGGACTTGAAACCCTTGGACACCTGCTACCCAAAGGAAAACTATGTCCAGCCTCTCGTGTCCTGCCATGCCTATTAGGAACCGGAGGGCTGCATTTTCTACCGAGAGAGGGTTGTTTCTTTCTCCTTTTTCCCCTCCTCCCAGCGCTTTGCAAATAGGGCAGTACCATTTTTCTGCCCTTCCTGGGCGATAGCCTCGCCATCTGAGCCCGAGTGTGATAACGAAATTAAACCTAGGGGGGAAAAGTCAGAGCCTCGCTAGCTCCGATTCCTCCCTCCCCAGGTGACTTTTAATCCCCCTGGCCTACATAGGCAGCAGCCTCTAGGAAGAGAGGGGCTGTGATGTAATGCCTTTTTTTTTCACACTCCCAGCTTAAATACAGATGGAAATTGTTGTCATGTGTTAGAAATGTCGCCAGTAATATAAAAGGCGCAGGCTTCTGCATTTCCCCGCTTGTGCTGTCAGCTGCTACCGCCAGCTTCGCTCGCAAACCCCCTTTTTGCTTCTGTCATGTGGCCGAAACCCCTGATGTCAGGCAGCCCCGTCCTCCCCCCCCACCTACTTTAGGCGCCCTGCGTTTGTGGCCCCCCGTCTGCTGCAGTGTCCGGGAGCCTTCCAGCCCACGACTGGAAGGCGAGAGCTCACAAAGGAAGGATTCAGCCCGGTTTGGGGGTCTGCAATTTCCAAGATCTCAGGTAAGTGAGAGCTACTGCATGGCCCCCCAGCCCCGCTCCATTCTCCTCCGACAGGCGCGAGCCTGGGCAATGGAGATCGGAGTGGCCAGTCCGAGGGGCTCGGCCGCCGTGCCCAGCCTGGCACTGACCGGCCGGCGTGCCTGGCGGCTGCTGCCCAGGAGGTCGGGAGGTGGTGCGTGTGCTGTGTGTGCCTGCCAGTGTGTGCACGCGCGGGTATGGGAGTGTGCGTACATGCCCAGGGAGGGAGGCAAGGCTCCGGCGAGGGCAGATGGCTAGTGCCGCCGGCCTTTCCGGGAGGCCCGCGGGCGCGCACTGAAAGGCAGGGTCAGCGGCCAGACTGGGCTGGGAGCGGGAGCAGATGCCCGCCCTGTAACAATGGGGCTTGGGGAAGAAATTGGGGAGGAAGCGTGGCCCGCGCTTTGTATCCCCTCTGCCTCCTCCTTCCTCCCTCCTCTTCCTCCTCCTCCTTTCCCCCTCCCCCTCCTCTTTCCAACCTCCTCCTTCCTCCTGCCCCTTTCCTTCCTCCTCCCTCCTCCTCCTCTCCTTTCCCCCTTCCTCCTCCCTCCTCCTCCTCCTCTTCCTCCTCCGCATTGCAGGTTGGAATTGGGCAGCAGCTACATTTTAATGAAGTACATTCCAAAGTGTGGTCGTCAGCTTGGGCTTGGGTGGGGGGTGAGTGGTTGGAAAGGGGGTCATGTCTGAAAGGGGCGGGGGGGGGGGTAATCCAGAGGGGCTGCAGGCTGCCCGGGGTGGTGCTGAAGGGGCTGGAGAAATGAGCTCCCGATAGCTCCTAGAGGAGGAGGGAGAGGAGAATGCCCTCTTAGTGTTCAGGGCAAAAAAGAAAAAAACAATCGCCGTGCATATTAATGGCCTACAGCAGGTGTTTGTCCATGTATGTCCTCACATTGTTCCGCCTTGAGCTGGGGAAGGAAGGCAGGGAGAGAGAAGAGCAGCTCTGTCTTCATTCACTACTGCTGGCTGCTAGATCTGGATGCCTTTGCACTTAGGAAAGCTTCTCCTGCTCCCTGGGAAAGGAGAGAGGAAAAACTCAAGTTCTAATTACCATTTGTAGCCTGAATGTAAATGCTGAGGCTGTGAAGTTTGTTCTCAGCCACACACCGTCTCTCTTATCTAGGTAAGAGGTATAGGGGTAGGTACATGTGTGTGCATATGTATGTATGGATGGGGGGTGGGGAGGAGACAGACACACGAGTTTGCTGTGTTGCTTGTAGGCTGAACGTCTATTTTGAATGCCTGACTGTTAGTGAATGGGCAAAGGCAGGAGACTTGCAACGTTACTTAAAGGGGCAGTGGGACTGATGAGCCCTACCTCCTCTGCCTCAAGTGTCATAAGTCAGACTGACCCAGGAATGGAGAGAACAGTTACATTTGTTTAGAATGCACTTCTCTTACACAGAAAAGAGAGAGGTAACACTTTCAGTGGCAAACTACACATCTGGCCTTAAGAAAACTGAATTATTGGGGGTTAGTGAACTTTATTCATCTAACTTAAATTTACCAGTCCTCTTAGCTAAAGGTCCCCCAGTCTCAAGATTTTGTTTTATCAATGGAGGATTATTTCCTATAGGTAATATGCCCTAACTGTATTTCTTTCGTGTGTATTTTTTCATCTTCTGAAACAAGTGGCTGGCTATTTGTGTTACAAAACCAACCCCAAATGGTAAGGCTTTGGAGTGATGGTAGTCTGATGGGGGCTTTTTTTGGTTAGTGCATAGATACACAGTGTTTTATGCCCTTACTTTCCATTTCACACATCCCTGTCTGTGGAGAAAGATAGATGTTTATGTTTCAATGAGAGAGAGATTCTTTGGTTATGAGCTTTCTTAAATCTGGCTGTTTAGCTGGGGGGAGGGGATGCTTATTGTGGTTACTTTGATACTTAATATCATTGAATGATTGCTGCCTGGAGATTGTTTGCATGGTTAGACTTAAACTGGAACCAGCCAACAGGTCTAGAATCAACTTCTTTACAATAAATTTCAGTATCTCCGATGCTCGGTAGATTCACAATCATCACCAAACTATTCTTTTTTTCTTCACCAAGCAAACAGCTGTAGTTTTTTTCTGTTTCTCATAGGCTTCCTCTCTATCCTTTCTTCTATAGAAAATGGGGAAATGAGTTGATGACAAGAACATAGGAGAGTCTTGCTTGAGATCCAGTGTGAAAGCCCCCGTTTTTGAACTTTGAGGCTATAGTCAGTAGATGCAGTTTTCATTTGTTCAGTAAATGCTTGAACGTGGTCTACCCAGTTAGCCATTTGGCTCTATTAATTTCAGCTCTTGATTATTTTGTGGCCGAGACTCTGCTTGTGAGTTGAACTAGTCTGATTAAATGGGGGTTTGAGAGGGGGACACTTTTATTCCTCAGTATGTTGAACCTGCTTCTCAAATCTGGCTAGGATGCCTCTTAAATTAAAGGAATACCTGCTGATTGTAACTGAGGCAGATGGTGTGGCGGGTCTCCTTTTTGCCAAGGATATTATTGTGCCCTCTAGGAAGACTGACAGCCTCAAAGCCTCTGGATGGACCCTGAAGAATAGGATTTTCAGTGGGTTCCTTTGGCAGACACACCCCCAACCCCTGGACCCAAGCCCATCTACCTATTGAACATTGCCTGTCCAGCAGCTATCAGATAATAGGTTTTACTTCCGCAACCCATCTAAACTTCATTCACAAAAAGCACCCGTTGGCATAACGCTTGGTAAGCAAAATCCGCCCTGTGAAATATCCATTTGTTCCCAGTATCCTCAGACCTCCTTTAGAGCATTCTATTACATTCAGCTGCTTAGCTGCTTACAGATGTCAGGCTCTAACGTTATTGTGCATGTGAATTGAAAACAAGGATATTCATTTTTTGCTATGCTTAGGGCAAGCATACGCAAATGGTGGTCATAGCTAAAACTTTTAACTTGAAGAGTAGATTCTTTTGGATCAGAGGTTTTTAAGGACTAAAGAATTCCATAGGTACAGTCTCTTACCTTCACTTTGAGCATGTGTAGGTGGGATCGTGTAATCAACATGCCCGCTAAGGGAATCAATACAGAAATTAGCTGAAATGGTGTTAATGAAAAATAATATTTTCAGTCCTCTCTTGCCTTACGTCTTATGCTCTTTTATTTTATGCAGATAAAAAACAACCACCATGAGATATGAATCCGTGGATTTAGGGATGTTTTATTTTGTTTGTGGGTAGGGATGCAAGTGCCCATAGCCCAGGGTTGGGTTTCCTTTTCAAAACACAGAAATAACTGTAGAAAGAATGGATGAATTCAAGCCACCCTCCCCTCCAAAAAAACCCAACAACAACAAAAAACCTTCCTCTTATGTTTTTCATGGTCCCAACAAGTTGGTAATAGTTATTGCCCCAGCATGATGAACATGCTTACAAAACACATGTTGATAATCAGACCACAAATATTGAAATGTATGTACCTCCTAATCCCACTGACACTCTATGGAAGTTGCAAAACTTTTCTAGCATTTTACAAAAGACCCTTGATGAAAAGGCAACAAGGTGATCCATGAATTCAGCAGCTCTGCAGATTAAATGAAAATAGGGCAACTTTATTCTCTCTGTCTCTCCCTCTCCCTCCATCTTTTTCTATTTCTTCCTCCATCTTTCCCTTTCCTCTTTTTCTTCTGGTCGCGGAAGACACATGGTTCATGATGAAGTTCAACTCCATATAGTATTTACAATATACCTGGGACAGCACCCTTACCGTCATTTGCTAGTCTATGGTTGATTTCTTATTGACAACTCCTTGATCCTTGTCCATCATCATATCTTGATGATTCATTTTGGACCCCAGCACCCAGGGAATGATGCCAAGGCAGTGCGTTTATCTGAGTACAGCCACATGCCATTCTCATCAGTAAACATATTCAAAATATGATTCCATATTTAGAAAAAGTGACACTCAATCCCTTACTGTCTTCTCTTGAGGAGAGTCCAGCATGCAGCTGATGCCTGAGTCAGAGTGGTAATCCTCAGGTCTGGTCTTCCAAGCTGAGCTGTTGTTGTTCTTATATGTACATAAGTATGGCTTTCTCTTTTTTTTCTTCCATTTGATCTCAAAGTTGCATTGCGCCAGCTTCTCAGTTTCAAATAGGTAGCAGGAGGACAAAAATTTAGACTCCCTGCCTCCTCAGTTTTGTTTTGTTTAAGAAAAATTTCTTGAGAGGCTGTATGCAGGACATAACGTTAGAAGGACCTAATGCTTGAATCCTAATGGTTTATCTGTGGGCAGGCCATTTCATGTGTCTGGGTCTCACTGTTCCCCTCTGTAAAGTAAGACGGTTGGACTTGGTGATCATTGAGGACTTTCTCAGTTCTGTGTTAGTGATCTGTGATCAAAGATATTGGACTTAAAAAACAAAACATCATTCATTTTAAACAGTTGTCTAGTATCTGGAAAAGAGGTTAAAGAGATGAACTTGAAACCAAAATGTTCTGGATTCAGGTTCCACTTTTGACACTTACTGGCTAGATGACTAGACATCCCCTGTCCTCTGCCGCAGAGCTGGTTATTAAACATTCACTGTCTCCCTCTGCCTTGTAGGCTCAAGCTGGATGCTTCTTCCTGTGGGTGGAGCCTTTTCTCTATAGTCACTGTTGGTTCTCCCCCTCCTTAAATTATCTTGTATTGACTTATCTGTTTACATGTTGCTTTCCCCAAAGGAGTATATTATCTCCTGGAAAACAGTAATTGTTTTGAATTTTTGTCTTTCTCTTTCTAGTACCAGCTCACAGTATCTTTCATATAGTTGAGGCTCAATAAACAGTTTGTGAATTGAATTGTTACACATTTGTAAATTGTTTTTTTTTTTTTTTCAGTTTAGCTTTTGAAGAAAGTTCTGGGCATAAGGTTGAAACTATTGGTTTATAAAATCTCTGGATCCTCATCTCTAGATTTTATCTGTTGATGTTTTCTAAATCAGTTATTATTTATTAAGCATCTACTACATGCCAGTCACTGTTCAGGGGATATGAATACAACCAGTGAATCGACTGCTGCTTGCAATGAGCTTATGTTCTAATGGGGGGGAGGGAAGCATGTACATATAAAATTGTATGCTGCAAAAATGTAAATATATTTAGCTAATAAATATAGATACACACACATTAGTTAAATGTCAGGTAATTTGGAAAGGAGGGCACTAAAAGTTGGGAGGAAAGGCCTCAGGTAGAAGATAGTGCCTGAGCGGCATCTCAGACTGAAAAGGACTCTGGGAGGTGGAAGGATAAAGGACAGGCACTCCAGGCATGGAGGACAGCCAGTACAAAGACATAGAGGTGAGAGATTGAGTGTCATGAGTGGGGAAGAGAGAGAAGGCCAGTTTGTCTGGATGACAGAATACAGTAGGGAGAATGATGTTGGATGAGACTGGAAAGGCAGAAGACTAAAAACTGAACAAGGGAGTTTTATGTTGTTGTGGAGGCCATAGCAAGCATGGGAGTTGACTGGGTGGGGGAGTCATGCTTAAAATTTGCTTTGGCAGCAGGGGTCGCCTGGACTGGAGTGGGGAGAAACTTGGAGCAAGAAGGTTAATCAGAAGGCTGTTGCAATAATGTGGGTGAGAGATGATGAAGGTCTGAGCTAAGGTGCTCACCCTGTGAGTGGAGATATATATCACAGATGTTATAAAGGCAGAAACAGCAAGATTTAGCAATTGATTGGATGTGTGTGATTAGGGAAAATGACCAGTCCAGCAATAATACTGGGATTATATCAGTGAGACACTGGAAAGGTGTCTTTGATGGAAATAGGAAAGTTTGGAAGAGGAGAAGACTTAGGAGAAAGAAAGATGAGGTCAAGTTTAGACATGTTGAGTTTAAGATGACTGGAATGTATAGTTTTCTATGTGCTAACAGGCATTTGGTGTGATACAAGACTGAAGGTCCGGGGAGAAGCTGAGGCTGGATAAAGAGATCTGGGGATCATCTGTTTGGCGATGCCAGTTAGACCCTTGGGGGGGTTATGAGATTATCAAGAGAAAGTATGGAGGGAAGAAGAGTTAGAAGGCTGAGGCTAGAACCTTGGACAGTAATTGAGGAACATGATACGGATGATGAGCCAGCAAAGGCGTTGTCAGACAGGTAGGCAGCAAACCAGCAAAGAGTGAGTGTTACAAAATCCCAGAAAAAAGCCAGTATCTAGGACAGAAGGGTGGTCAGTAGTATCAAATGAAGCAGATGGATTGAGAAGAATCAGGACTGGGAAAAGACCCATCAGATTTGGTGGAGTCTAGACCAACTCAGAGATGAACTAGAATCCCTCAATTATACAAGGGCCCAATAGTCATCAGCTTCTGATTGAGGACCCCCAGGGAGGGGGAAACTTCTACCCCCTCAAGCAGCTGATGTCACTTTTGAATAGCTCTAATTATGAGGGCAATTTTCATACACTTCAGGTGGAGGTTTTTGTTTTTGTAACTTCTGTACCTTGTTCCTGGGACTAAGTAGGGCAGTCTCTGTCACAGATTGTCCCCATTAGATACACTAAACAAGCTCTCGGGTACTCTCTAAGCCTTTTCTTTTCTGAGCTAAATATCCCCTGTTCCCTAATCCAGTCTTTATAGCTTGAATCTCCCCTTTGTAATTATCTTCCTATGGACCTTCTCTAGCTTAATGTCCCTTCTAAAATGGAGGCCCTTGCTTGCCCTTCTTTACTCCTTCCATCAAAATTTTATGGAAATAGCATTCCACATTAATGGATGGAGAAGGGAACAGGTATTTGGTTCCGAATATTTATAGTATGCTTAGTTCCTTAACCAACGATATAACTAGGACAGGCAGCCAGTGGTCAGGGATTGAACTGTGACAAAGTGTAGTCCAAGCAAGCTGGCATTACGAGTAGACAGTCATGTTTAGGGTATGATGCTGACATTCCCAGGAAAGTTTGACCACTACTTTCAAATCATGCCAATTCGCCTCCTTCTATCATTCCTACCTCCTTCCCATAAAACCTTGAACTCTGCCCTTGCATCCACCATGGGCTCTAATAGGTGAGCTTTTATCTTTTCTCGTGAAGGTCTGGAACCAGGCCTTTCTGAAACTGCTCCAGGTCTTGAATCCTCCCCCATGCCCTTTTCCAGGGGCTGTTGTCTTTCTCCCATTAGAATATGATTTTTGCGGGGGAAGGAGGACATTTTACTTACTTGGATATGTATCCCCCGTGCTTGAAACAGTACTTTGGACATAGCAAGAACTTAATAATTGTTTTTTTTCCACTTATCTAGCATCCACCCCACCTCCCTTTGCTCATCTCCTTATCTCTAGCATTCAACAGTCAAAGTGACTAAAGCTCTATATCTAGAGTGGCATTCTTTTGGCTTTTATGTGACCCATTCCTGGTACCACCTTCTACAATGGGGGTAATTCTGGGAAGTTTAACACTTGTCATAACTAATTAAAACAATATTGTGAATTAGTTTTTCAAATGGTTAGCACAGTCTGGCCCTAGACTCCTTTTGCAGTCTTATTTCACGACAATTCCAGCCACGTTGGTCGACTAGGTATTCCCAAGCTTGGCACCACATTTCCTACGTAGGCCATCCCCCATGTCTGGAAGGTACTCCATCTCTTAGAAATATTACTTTCTTTCAGGGTTTCATCTTTGTTGTCATCACCTCAATGAAACCTTCTTTCTTCATCCCCATTGTACCTTCACTCTCATTGCAAATTACCTTATATTTGCTTATCTATAGATGTTTCATTGGTATATTATATTCCCCATTAGAATCTTAACTCTTTGGGGGTAAAGACCATTTCTGTGTTGCCTTGGCGTCTATCCCAAGTGTCCAGTAGTATACAAATAGGGATTACTTCATCTGAATTGATGAATGGGTCACTATAGAGGTCAGACATCTCTGAAGTTCGTGCTAGAAGGAACCTCCAAAATCATTTGGTTTATTCCTCTCATTAGATGGAGGAAAGCCCAGAGAGTATCATCGATCATCATTTAGTTCAAGTTAGAAAGGATTATACAGTTCTTTTGATTTTGCAGATGGGAAAATTGAGGCTCAGTTTCAGCCCCTAAAGGTAAAAGATCACATGGATACTAAGTGGAAAAGCTGGGGGGGTCAAACTCAGTTTCTCTGTCTTGTTACAATACTTAGAGCTTCCCACTGCCCTGCTGGACAGGTAGATGGTGTAATACAAGGAGGGATGGGTGATTTAATACAAATAGCTCCACTTTCACAGGTATACAACCTGTGCTTTTCGTGTATTTGTGAGAGTTCTTTGGTGCTGCTGCCCTGCTAACCTCTGTCATACTAGAAAAAAATTACTTTTTTTTTTTGAGATAAGATATGGCCTCCTCTCCTGCCTTTCTAGGGTTTCCATAGAAACTGCTTCTAGAAACTCTTCCTCCCTTCTTAGAAGTCATGGGAATTTGCCCAGCATGCGGTTGGGGGCCAGAGTACCCCAAATCACTACTTTCCTCAGGAGAGGGGAATGACTCAAGCAGGATGTGTCAGAGAGGCATCTCGTAGATGAGCCTGAGGATATGGTCTTCCTCCTTCATGAATTCCCCTGATGGTTGCCAGACTGGGGCATATGAGCCAACCACTTCTTTAGGGATAGAGAAATATAACCAAAAGAAATGCAACCGTGAGGCCCACCTGCTTGGGATCTAAGCCAAGCTAGAATGAGTGCCTAGGACCTGGGCTCAAATCATGGCTTTGGGGGAGTCTTTTAACACTCCCAGGCCTCAGTTTCCCCATCTGCAAAATGTAGGGTTTAGACTAAATGTCTTCTGAGGTCTCTTCTAACTACTGATCTGTGATCCTCTGATTTTTTTCACACTCAGCTGCAGGGAGCTTGTCTGCTCTCGATTTTTTGTGGGTGTTGTCCTACCCCAAGGGGGCCAAAGAAGAAAGGCAGTGCAAATAAGGCAGGCCAAATGGGTTACATACAGGCTTAATGAGCTTCTAAACCTCTTTGAGAGATCATGCTATATATTCACCAATGTTCAGGCAGCTAATTAAACGACTAATGGGTGGAACAGTTAAGTAATATTTTTTTATAAGTGCACCTTTTTAAGCTGCAGAAATCTTTAATTATATCCTCCGAAAGCAAAGTTTGTTCCTGTATTCTGAAAACTTTTAATAGCAAGTGTTGAATCAAGTAGCTGGCATGACCAGAGCAGCACAGAGGGATTGAGTTCAGACTTCTGTGATATAATGCAGAGTTGAATCCAATCTGTCCTCCCCACGTAGCTGCCAAAGTGAAATTCCTCACGTATGGCTCTGTCCATACCACTGAGCTATTCAAGGAAAGTCAGTGTCTTTCTTGCTTCGAGGAAAAAATGCAAACTTTGACCTTAGAAACTTCACAGTATGGGTCTGCCCTATCTTTCCAGTCATAGATAGATAGATAGATAGATAGATAGATAGATAGATAGATAGATAGATAGATAGATAGATAGACAGACAGACAGACAGACAGACAAATAGATGGACGGTTGAATGCAGAGACAGATAGACAAATAGATAGATGAATACAAAGACAGATAGATAGATATATGGATAGATGGATGAAGAAAAGATAAAGACATAGATATATAGAAAAATAGACCAAGACAGATGAATACAAAAATGGATAGCTAGAGGGACAGACAGAAGATAGATAGATGAATAGATGGATGGAAAGAAAGATTAAAAAGATGGACAGACCAACAGACAGATGAATATAGAAACAGATAGATAGATAGATAGATAGATAGATAGATAGATAGATAGATAGATAGATGATTGATAGATAGATGGATAGATGGAATTAGATAGATGATAGGTAGATACACAGATAAATGATAGAGATGATAGACAAATGGAGATGATGGAATGATATGATATAGATAGATATGATCATCTAGATGTATGATTGATGGACATGATAGATGGATAAAGATTATAGATATGTAGGTAGAGACTATAGATTAATAAAGAGGTAAATCAGATAGATAGACAGGTAGGTAGGCAGACAGATATAAGGCATTAAACTAAACTTTAGGGTTACAAATGGGATCACAAAAGATAATCCCTGCCCTCAAGGAGCTTCCATTCTATGGGGGGATGGCAACACATAAAGGGGCAGTGGAAAAGGGGATGAGAGAAGGTTTCTCCAGGGTGGCAGTGGCCCACTTCAGGAGGAGGAATCAGTAAGAGAATGTAATTATGAATGAGATGAACCACAGCTGAAGTGTTTCTCAAAATGGCGGTCCTGTGGAGGAAGCCACCAAACAGGAGAAAAGGGCTTCAGGGTAGAGGATTCTCTGCGTTGGCAAATGTGACAGTCGAGGAGAAATTTATTTCCCATTACTCTCCCACAGACGCTCTGTTGTTCTGTGTAAACTTCATTCTGCTCCCCACTCATGCCTCTGCACAGGCTCTACTCTGGTCCTCCTATTGCCTTTTGGGGTCTCTAGGCCTCTTCAAGACCCAGCTCAGCACCAAATTCTGAATCTCTCAGCTTTGAATTCTTCTCCCACTGAGTTACCATTAATTTTTAAAATGTCTTTTCTTTATTCTATGTTTAATCTCCCCAGTCTCTTAATTAAAAAAAAAATAAAATGAAGATGCCAGTTTCCCAAAAGCAGTGACTGTTTTTATAGATGTAGAATTTGGCTGGAGCTCAGAAGTCATCAAGTCCAATCTTTTTGTTTTACAAAGGAGAAAAATGAGGAACAAAGAGATCTAGTGACTTCCCACAGTTCCCATAGACAGAGAGAGCAAAGGTAGGCCAGGTCCTGACTCCCAGGTTACTAAACTGCCCTGCCAAGAGATTTGGAAAGCTTCAAAGTGTCCTGAGAAAATGACTTCCTTTTGTCTCTCCTTCCTCACTTCTCGGCACAGCTTTTCCAATGGTTTGCGCATAGTAGGTGTTCAGTAAAGTACCTGCTGAATTGAAACATTGCCTTTGAAATTTCTAAATTCTTCACCATCTTCCCCATTCCCTGAATTTGATTATCTCAGAGACTCATAGAATTTTGGCACTGAAAAAGCTGACTTCATCCTGCCCCTTCCTTCCTTCATTTTAGAGATAGGGAAATTCCAGAGGGAGAGGAGTTGAGTTCACATTCTCCCTCTAGAAAAGTCAAAACTTTCCAATATATCACAATAGAGTGCTGGATTCATCTTTCAGAAAGCTTATTTTTAAAATTTCTTTCTGATACTAGTCATGTGACCATACATGAGTGAGTCACTTTGCGTTCAGAGCCTCAATTTTCTTGCCTCTAAAATGAGGATAACTGATATCTACTTCAAAAGGTAACAATCATATAATATATGGCGAGAGCTTTGTAAGCTTTAAATCACTGTATTACTAACAGTGACATTTTATATTATGCTTTGTCAGCGTGACCTGAAACTTAAATTCTACATCATTTCATTTGCATATTTTTTAGTTTGCACGTTATTTGTGACATTATTGTATAAGCTGATGTATATATGCATATTAGTTAATCGGTGAAATAGGGACTCTTGTTTAACCTCATTTTACAGATGAGAAAATTGAGACTAAGAGATATTCAGTGACTCATCCAAGGACAAGTGTCTGACGCAGGATTTGAACTCTGGTCTTCTGGACTCCAAATCAGTACTTTATCCCCTAAGGCACCTGTCTGTTGGTGAACTATTATTATTATCTCTTCAGTTGAACAAATTAAAATTTTAATTCATTTAAGTAGAAAAGCTATTAATTCATCGTTTATGTCTTCTTCTAGGATGTCAATTTATTTTGACGTATAGAATAATAATTAACATTTCCGTAGCACTTTAAGGTTTACATACCTAATCTCATCTGTAACATTCCCTAAGAGCTTCTAGCCTTCTGACCTCGATTTTACATTGAAGCAATGAAAGATCAGAGGGAGCAAGTGACTTCCAAGCCACCCAGAAATACCAAAGGCCCCTGGATCTGAACTCAGCTGTTTCTTGACTCCCAGTTCAGCCCTCATGCTGCTGTCCCATGGTGCCCCTCTACTATGAGCTGTTTTGATTCCTTAGTTCCAACACCAAGTTGCCAGGCTTTCTTTCCCTTCCCTAGTGTACCTCTAAAGGCTGAGTAGGATCAAGTCTAGATGTGAAAGGTTCACTCTGCCTTGCCCCGCCCCATGCAACTTATCAGGATTGCTTTTCTCAAAACCTGCCCCAGAAAATAAGAGAATATAATGTCTCTAGCAGTTCCCACTTTGGGAGGGATAGTTATAGGTACTGAAAGCATCAGTTTTCATTTCATGCCCTGAATTGTCTGTCATAGAGGTTTTTAGTAGATGAGCCAAGATTCTGGGGTTTCCTTTGCTTTGTTTCCCTTGGGTCCCAAGCTTCTCCGCCCCCACCTCCAAGCTGGTCAAAGGTAATTCTCCAAACATCCCGCCAAGGCACTCTGTTCCACTGCTGGCTAGAGATCATGGCATCTCTTCCAGATTGTCTGAATACCTAATTCAAACACTGTCCCCTACATGTGACCTTTCTTAGCCATCTCTTCTCCTTCCAACCCCCCCCCCCCCAGGTATTAATGTCTTTTCTCAAAATTGCCTTTTATTTTATCATATGTAAGTGTGTGTACATGTATACATACATGTGTGTAAAACCATATGTCTAGATATATATGTGTATATGTGTATGTGTATGCATAAAATTGGAGGCAACATAGAACTCCAGCTAGAAAGCTGGCCTTAGAGTGAGGACGCCCTAGCTTTAAATCCTGTCTCTGTCCAAACTAAGTCTGTGGTCTAAAGTAAATCACTTAACCTCTCAGTCCCCCAGGAAACTCTTCAAGAGCGAGTTACAAATCTACACTGGAAAAAGTTTTCTCACTGGAAATTCCATATGTCAGTGATGTCATACAAATGCACATACTTTTCTATAATAATCAGCCAATTTGTTAAACACCTACTGTGTGTCAGGGTGGACGGTCTGCAGGTGGGTTGTACAGTGATTAGAGCACTGGGCTTAGAGTCAGCAAGTCATCTTCCTGGGTTCAAATGTGACCTCAGATACTTACTGTGTGACCCTGCGCAAGTCGCTTAAGCCCTTTTGCCTTAGTTTCCTTATCTGTAAAATGAACTAGAGAAGGAGATGGCAAACTACTCCAGTATCTTTGCCAAGAAAACCCCCAGTGGGGTGACCAAGAGTCAGACATGACTGAACAAGCGCATGTGTGCAGTGCTGTGCTAACTTCTAGGGATACAGAAAGATGCATCAGATGGTCCCTGTCCTCCAGAAGCTTACAGGCTAAAGGGGAAGACAACATGCCCATCTATACAAACAAGGTGCATACGAGATAATTAGAAAATAATTATGACTGAAGGCACTGGAATTAAGTGGAGGTTGGGAAATCGTAGAATATAGGTCCCTTAAGGTCAAGAACTGATTGTTCCATTTTTAATTCTGTACCCTCAGTGCTGGCATGCACTAGGTGTTTCATAAATGTTTCTTTGATTCTGCTCCGTTTTTCTCTGCCATGTCTTGTGATGCAAAATAAGGGGCACTTTCTCAGGGCACCATTGATCCCAGAGCAGTGGTATAAGGAAAAGAGAGTTGCCTCTTCCATCTCTGTGCATGAAGAACTGGATGGGATTGGAGAGACCACGTAGTCCGACCTCCTTATTTTACAGATGATGAAACTGACATCCCCAGAATTTCAAGGACTTGCCCCAGAACATCCCCGTGGTCGGAGGTCAGTCATCAAGAGCTTAGGTAGTGTGGACTGTCTCTGGATCCCTGCTAATTGCTAAGGAAACAAAGAAAGATAAAAGACAACTTGCCCTCAGTGAGCTTCTAAAGAGGGAGAAAACATGAATAATTCAATATATACAGAGGAACAACTGAAGGGACTGGGAGAATCCATCTAAAGAAGGTATCAGGCCTTGAAGGAAGCTAGAGATTGTATGAATCAGAGGTGATGAGGGAAGACATTAGAAATGTTCTAGCCTATGAGCATCAGAAGCAAGGTCTGAGCACAGATTCCCTGACTGCAGAGTCAGGTCCTTTCTCCTATACCACGCCACCTTAATTATGCAATCCAGTCATTCATTGTGGTATAGGGAAAAGAAGTCTTTGAATACCCTCTCTGCCACTTGCTAGCTCTGTAACTCTGTAACTCTCCAGGCCTCAGTCTCCTTATCTGTCAAATAAAGTAGGTAGACTAGATGACCTGTAAGATCCCTTTCCTTCTTTAAATCTATGATTCTATGAGCCAGGGTCTCAATACTAAGGGTAATGGTGCCATCACTTGACCCAGCAGGAACTCAAGGGAAAAATAGCTTGGACCAGTTGCCCCATTATTCTTTCCAAGGTTTCCTTGTTAATGGGAAACCAGCAAGCCTTTTTGAAAATTACAGTGCTGTGGCTATTTTATCTCTGTAAAAACACACATTATTTCCAGCAGACTTTTTTTTTTTTGCAACTTATTGTAGGTTGGAGAGAAGCAATCTCTGCTATCTGAGAAGAATCCTTGCCCCTCCTTGTCTTCTCTACTTCCCAGCATGTAGACTGAAGGTGTGACAGCTAACAGCTCTTCCTGCCAAATGATAGAAACATGTGGAAGAATTGCCCGTGTGTTCCCTCTTGCCAGTTCAAAAATATATACAAAAACTTCCTTGGGGGTTTTATTATTTTTTTTTAAATACCACCTTCCCACCAGAAAAAAAAATATATGTATATATATGTACGTATGTATATTGTCTCCAACAATTCAGCTTTGACCATATCTAAGTTGAATGTTTAATATGAATGATGGTCAGAGCAGCTAATCATTAGCAAAGGGTGGCATTCATTTGGTACATCCCCAAAACAGTGCCTTTATCCTTAGTCCAGACTTGGGGCAGAAGGAACAGGAGAACCAGAATCTCAGGGTGGGAAGGGATCTCAGGACACCTAGTCCCATCCTTCTGTGCTCCAGATCCAATGAGTGGCATCCAGCTTTGGTTCCTTGACCTCCAGTGAAGGGAAACCCCTCAGCCCATTTCCTTTTGGGATAACTTTCACTAGCAAGCATTTCCTTACTTATAATTGTTTTTTTGCAACTTTTATCAGTTACTCTAAGTTTCCTACAGATTCTGCAAATGTGGAATTTCTTCTTTGCACAAGGCATTGTGGTGAACAGGAAAGAACAAAATGAATAACAGCCCCTGCTTTCCAGGAATTTTCATTTTATTGGGCCCATATACACGGAAATGAAAATAGAAAGTTAGACAAAGTAATTTCCGTATGGAGAGAGCATTCACTACTCATTGGTACAATCTCGATTCCAACCGAGAATCTTTTTAGGAGGCAGCCTAATGTGAGTACTGGATTTGAAATTAGGAAGACTGGAAATCCGAACCCACTTTGGACATTTGGAGTAGTTCTGGGCAAATCACTTAACCTCTGAGCCTCTCCTTCTGTAAAATGAAGGAAGCAGTTGGGCTCGGTGGCTTCATGCTCCTTGTCGCTTTAAATCAATGAGGCTAAGTCCTTGAAGACAGCAGTTATGACTCTCTGCATCTTCTCTCCTCCTGTGACATCATTTGGAAACTCCCCATTCTGGGGGCCCTCCTTGGAACCCTCTTCAGTTGATCAGTGTCCTTTCTAAACACAGTACTCTCTAGGGGTGCTGAGACCAGGGCAGTGGGCAGTGGAATTGTCAAGAGCTGCTCTATCCTGACAGTATATTTCTGTTATTAACAACCTCTCTTAGCTCCCTTATCCCTCTGTGTATTCCTCTTAATTCTCCTAGACACCTGAAACCTCTAGATCTTTTTTTTTTCTTCCAGATGAATGCTATTTAGTCACACCAATAAACAAGGAATAAAGTTGGTACCTGGTACTGTTATTCATCTGGATGTATACTAAGGGAGACTGATTAAAAAAATCATATGGCTACCGAAGACTAACCCAGGTTCTGTCTTTTTTCAAAGGCCAAAGTTTCTTATTACAACATGTTGTCCGAACATATATATTTTTTATTTGACTGACTTGGATTAGCATTGACCTCAACGGGAAGCTCTGTATTTATCTAATGTCTTTGCTTAGTTATACCTTAATTAAATGTTCTGTTTCTTTCTCTCCCTGTCATGTCATGATGTAATTTTGGTCCATGTGCTTGGATCTTATTTCCAGGGAAGCCTCAGGGGAGTACCAAATAGGACTGGACACTCTTTCATTAGCCTTCCTGTTTTCCTATTCCCTTCCTACTGGCTCAAGGATGATGTCTTTGGATTAGCTTATGGCTTCTTTTCCAGATAAGAGTGGTACCTATTGGTAATTGCAGAAGCTGATCAATTACATCCCAGCTCACTGCCAAACATAACCAATCAGTGGCTGGCACTGGGGTAGCTGCCAGCTATTTATTGGCAATGTCTAGGCAAGTGGGTGTGTTAGAGATGTGTCTTCCTTCACTCCCAGGAAGCCCAGCCAGCTGACACAGAGTCCAGGATCCTACCGCATGACCCCATTTTTAAGTAATCATTGAGTGAAGCAGACACTCACCAACTGTACCATTACCCTCGTGACCTGCTGTTCCTGCTGTGACTGAGTCAGCTTTTACGGCAGGATTATTTCCTTGCAAAATCACAGTCCCACCTTTTATAGCCTAATCTAAAGTATAGAACTCAATATACACTTGGAGGAAAACACCCTTTTATGAAAGTGAACTTTTTGGGTGCCAAGTATATCGCAGTTCTACGATAGGGGTAAAATGGGAGAGAGATACTGTGGAAGGTGTTAATTATTTTATATTCAATCAGGCCACAAACTTCATACTCTTCTTATGGTAGAAAAAAAATCTCTGAGTTGAATTGCTTCCCCCCCCTTATTTTTTAATAAAGTGATGGTCTGTCTCACCTTCCAAAGAATAGTACAAGTAATCATCCTACCTTCATAGAGAAAAATGATAGGGCTTTTCTTGTTAAAATTTTTCACAAGCAAGTTTACGTGATGATTTACCTCCTAATCCTATTATCTCCCTGATTTATTGTCATTAAAGGGGATGAGAGAAGAAGGGGGAGAATAGAAAGAGACATACACAAAATACTGAGTCCACTTAAGGTTCCAACCCTGAGAGAACCTTCATCTCAAAGCTCAGTCAGCAAACTCCTCCCAGCCTCCTTCTGGATGCTTCCATTAGCATACAGCAATTAACCCACAAAGTTTCTCATGTAATTAGGGCAAAAGATTTCTTTGATTTCTTCTTTCTTCCATCTCATTTCCTATTGCCATATTTTGATGTTAAGGGGAAAAGAAAAGGACAATGCACTCTACTGAGATTTACACTGTCTTAAGGGGACAGCGAGGGAATTTACAGAGACCAGAGAGAAAGGAATGTTTAGAAATAGGAATCCTACCAGGAACGGACTCCTTCACGGAACGAGAGAAAATCTGACATTTCATATGTTATGTTCTGAGCAGATCCAGAGCATTGGTTCATCATTTCTAAGTAAATCTTCCATGCTGAAAAGGGGTTGTGGAAGTCAATGGAGTTTTCAATGTACTTCTCAGAATCTTCATAAACTGAGGTTTTAAAAAATGATCATTTTATGTACAAATTGGCTAGTGATGATAGATCTTTAAAGTGATGGATTCCCTCCCCAACCCATAGACTTTTGAGGGATGATCTCAATCCTCCTTTGACTAACACAATTCAGTTTGGTTCAAATCAATAAATTCTAATCCCTCCCTAAAAATGGTGGGAGATGGTGTTTTTAGCTAAGATAGTCCTGGCTCTCATGAAGCTTATTATCCAGTAGGAGATATCACACATGGTTTTTCTTTTCTTTTACAAATCAAACCTATTATTTCATTGGTGTAAGGAATTGGGGTTGGGGCGGGGATCCCTCATCTAATGTACCCTTATAGTCCTAAAGAGTTTCCTGGGGTCACTGAGACCTGAAGGGACTTACCTAGAATGCCAGTATTTGACAGAGTATATTATGTGCTTGAAGCAAGGTTCAGATTTAAAAAACAAAAAACAAACAAAAAACCATGATAGATGTATAAGTGTTATGGGAAGTATTAGCCCAAGAAGGAAATCATTAGTGAGGGTGAGCATTATGAGAAGATTTTGTGGAGGAGGTAACATTTGACCTGTGATTTTAAAAGATGAATAGGTTTTCAGTTTTTAGAGATAGGGAGGATTTTCCAGGCAGAGAGACTAGCAAGTAATCCAGTGAGACTGTAGCATAAATATATGTATGGGAGAGGAAAGTGAGATAACTATGGAAATATAGGGTGGGACCAGATTGTGGAGGGCCTCACATGTGAATGTAAATCTAGAGTATGAACTTTATTTGGCCTTCCATAGGATGGATGCCTTTGAGATATTTTGATAAGAGTAGTGACTTCACTAGACTTGTGCATGTATTGTTTCTGAGTCGTTTTTTCAGTCATTTCTGACTCTTAGTGATTCCATTTGGGGTTTTCTTGATTTGCCATTTCATTCAGCAGCTTATTTTACAATGAGGAAACTGAAGCAAATAGGGTTAAGTGACTTGCCCAGGGTCACACAGCTAGTAAGTATCTTTAAATCTGGCAGTTGTGTGAAGTTTGGTTTGGAAAGAGAAAGAAATGATGGTGAAAACAGGAGGGTATTATAATTGTCCAGCTAGGTGGAAAAGAGGGCTCTCCTAGGGTGACAGAGTGCAGATAGAAAGGAAGGGACAGATGAATAAATGAAGAAACATTTATTAAGCACTTACCATGTGCCAAGCACTATGCTAAGTACTGGGGGGTGCAAATACAAAGGGAAGACAGCACCTTTCCTCATGGTTATAATGGGGAGAGAAAGCACCTGTACAAGTGTCCTAAGAAATATCATGAAGGCAGAATCCATAGAGCAAGACCTAGTAATGAATTAGATTAGGGAAGTGAGAGAGAATAAAAGATCCAAGATAATCTCAAAGTTTTCCAGGAATACCACCAAGCAAAGGAGGAGAGTCAGGGATGGAGCCATTGATGCAATAGACTAGTCAGAAGAAAAAGCAAGTTGTGAAGGCAAGGTGGAGGAGAAGCTCAGCCTGGTTTTAGCCATGTGGAACTTAAGGTGTTTGAAAAGAAATGCAAGTGGACAGCTGTCTTGTCAAAGCACTGCCAAATTGTTCTACCCTCCATCTTTGTGACTTCTTGGTCCCATAACCACCTTCCCTGACCCCTACTCCTTAGTTTATTATTTACCTAGTTAAGATACAATCTCCTGGAGGTCAGAGGCTGTCTTGTTTTTGTATTTATATCCTCCATTAGTATGATGTTTGGCACATAGTAAATGCATAATGACTGTCATTCATTCATTATAGGCATGCGGGATACAGATTTATAGCTCAGGAGTGGTCAGAATGGGCCATCTACTTTAGAAAATTATCTCCATGCAAGTAAGGATTGAAAAGAGAGTAAACAAAATTGTTGAGTTTATAGTGATAGCATCTAGGTTGAAGAGAGGAAGGCTGAAGAAACAACTTTGGGGTGCCACTCAAGTTAAGGGGTTGATTAGGATGAGAAAGAAGGAATAGTAAGAAAGATACATGGAGGAGGGGAGACTGAGGAGAAGGTGATCTCCCTGGAGCCACAGAAGAAGAGGGTGTCCAGCAAGAGGGATGGTCACCAGGGTCAAACATGGCTGAAAGGACAAGGATAGCTTGACACAATGCCAGGCTTTAGTTATCCCAGGACTGGGGGAGTATATAAATGTTAGCTCTCATCTTTCCAATGAACAGAGTTCCTTACTGGAAAATGTGACATTTTTTGTCTGCACCCATATTTTATTAATGAACTGTTAGTATGCCTTCTTGAAGTAGCCAGACTATCATATAATAAATGAATTTTCTTCCCTTGTACCAAGCCATACTATTTTGCATATCATAAATCTTGAAGAAGAACATTAGTGAGCTTGCAATATAACTGAGGCACAAAGAATATGGGTAAAATGCTCCATTTATCAAAGGCATTGGAGCTTTGGGGGATTAGGCACTGTATCAGAGGAAATCCACTCTTCTTGAGAGAAAACCAGGGTCATTGATGAGTACACTTCACACAGGAGAAAAAGACATAGGGCTTATTGCTAGATACGTAGTGGAGGATTTTCTCACCTATTGAATTTGTGTGGCTATTCAGAGCATTCAGTATAAAGTTTTAAATATGTAAGTAAAGCAATCAGGTCAGAATTTGAAAGATAATTCCATCATTTTCTCCCAAGGTTACTAGTTTTCCGTTAGAATCTTAACTCTTAGTTTGCTTGGAAGGGCAAATTCGGAATGGGTGAGTGTTAGTGGAAGGCTGCTGTTTGATGGGACCTCTCTCATCATCATACTAGTATTGGCTCCATGGTTAAATGCTGCTTATATACTTAATAAGATTTCCTCTTTTTGAGATAAGACTAAGAAGATTGAGGAGGTGACTATGCACATCAAAGCAAGTACCATTGATTTTCAAAGTGGTCAACAAGTTGACCATTAAGTTGGTAGTGGAAATGCAGGTATTGGGTCTTGGGTACCATAGTTCCAGAAGTCCTCTGTCTTACTCAAATACAAGACTGTAGTTTTAACTTGTAGGATTTGTGCTTATAATAAGGGTCTAATAACTCTTAATTTAAATTGTGTTGAACAGGTTGTGCATGTAGGAGAGGCACATTGAGAGTCATTTTTTTGTCTTTGTATCTCCAGGGACTAGTGTAGTGTTAGGAAAATAGTAGGCGTATAATGTTCACTGACTGATTACATGCTGAATACTCCTATGGAAGGTTAGCTCCTTGAGACAAACTACAGGATAAGGCATTCAGCCGACTAAGTAAATGTGGGAGGTGAGGAAGGAGAGTCAAAGATGACCCTGAGCTTATCTATCAAACTCCGGATGAAGTTGCTGCCATTTTGTTTGTATTCTTGTATCTCCGTTGGCTAACATGATAATAGACATTGATTAAAATTTGCTGAGATAAGTTGAATTAAACATAGATAATGCCTTGTTGTCCCACATTGAAGAAAAATATAAACTGTCGCAAAGTTTTGTTGGCATCAGAAAACCATTGCCTTGAGAAATGAATTCATAGATTAACGAAAAATGACTAGAGGCTGCATTAAAGGGAATTTCCTAAGCTAGTTGAATTTGAAGGAATGCTTTAGGTCAGGGGTGGAGAATTTGTGGCCGTGAGGCCACATGTGGTCCTCTAGGTCCTCACGTGTGGCCTTTTGACTGAATCCAAACTTCACACAACAAATCCCTTTAATAAAAGGATTTGTTCTTTAAAACTTAGACTGTCAAAATATTGCACACAAGAACCTGGAAGGCCACGTGTGACTTCAAAATCACAGGTCCCTCCCCACCTTAGGGAATCAAGATACCTTTGACTTCATGAATTGAATCTTTGGGAAGCAGTGAGGCAAAGGAATGAAGACTACGCTAGAAGGGTCTGGGGGCGTTTTTCTGACTAAATCTATTTGAATTGTTCTCCCAGTGTGAATGAAGCCTTTACTACTCTAGGTGCTATATGTGGGACCTGGGCTCTGAAAAGATCTGAGGGACAGTGTGGTAGAGAGGAACCAGGAGGACTTGATTTAAGGCTTGTCTGTGCTCAAAGCCTTGGGACCTTGGGGAAAATCACTTTAGGTCTCTAAGCTTGTTTTCCTCATATATAAAATGGAGGCCTGAAATGCAAGTTTGTTGTGTAAAATGCTTTGTATACTTTAAAAGGCTGTAGAATTCTCTTCCCTGAAATGAAGTTCAGATCGGTCCTGGGATGGGTTGCTAACTTGCTTTTCTTATCTGATGTTTAATGTTCAGAAAACCTTTCTGCACAAACCACATAAATGGATGATTTTTTTTTTTTTTTTTTTGGTAATTGAGTAAGAGTTTTGGGTTGTAAAGTTTTAGTCTCAATGACAATTTAAGTTGTAGACAGAATGAGAGGGCTGGTTTGTGCACAATTCTGTTTCCACATGGGTTTGATTTCTCCTTCTGGACCATTTTATTCTGAAAACTTTTCATTCCATGTGTTTTAAAGATTTTGAGAATCCAATATGGTGGCATTATTAAAAAATGTTATTAAATGTGTTTGTGTGTCAGTGCAATGTCTGTGATCATGATCTGATTCTAGTACAGTATAGTTGTTGAATTCTTAAGGATTGTGATGATCATGTTGATAATGTGATATTGAGGCAGCCAATATGCCTGGTCTCAGAGACCGGAGAGCTGGTCTCTGTCAGGAAGACCTGGGTTCAAGCCTTTCCACTTCCTCCTGCTGGCCACTGACCTGGGACAATTACCTGACCTTCCCAGGGCCTCCAGGCAGCTCTCTAAGATTGTAAGCTGCAGATCTCTATTGTTAGTGGGTGTTTCATTGCCAGAAATTCCCTCTACTGCAGAAACCATAGATATGCATGCTTGCACATGTGTATATTATGTGTGTATCTATAATATACACATGTACATATGTATTTATTGTCCATGATCTACACTGATGTATGTGTGTGTGTATATATGTGTGTATGTCTGTGTGTCTGTATGTATACATCAGTTCATCAATAAGCATTTATTAAGCACTTACTGTGTGTTAAAGCCCTGGGGTTACAAAGAATCAGAAAGCAGTCTTGGCCCTCAAGGAGTACACGTGTGTACATATATGTGTATACACATATGGTGTATTTTTATACCTATGTGTTCATATATAGACATGCATATACTATATTTCTGTGTCTGCATACACCCACTTAGGAATGGGGTGGGGAGGGGTGGCAGTGTGCTTTTCCAGGCAGTCAAGGAAGCATTTGCTGCTCTGCCCTGGGGGCTGATCAATGCATTAGCTGGCTTTGAGTTTATGTGGGTGTGAATTCATGTGTCCAGCCTTAGCATGCACATGAACTAGCGTGTAGACCCCTGAAGGAGATACTGTGAAAGAAAGATCACTTGTCAGCCTTAAGAAGCCAGCAGCATTTGGGAAATGGAAGCTGTCCTTCTGGTGCCTTTGCTCACTGTCCCATCTTTTGGATGGCCTTTCAGTTCAGCTGTGTTTCTCTTGTCTTACAATGAAATAACTGTGATTCTTTTTTTCTTGGAAAAGAACCTGGCTTTCTCAAAGGCAGCACTTTCTAAAGAAAAGGAAAAGCTGACCCCAAATCATTCATTTTCACCTCTAATATTTCCTTTCTTGAGAAAATGCTTTGAATATTTGTTTTGTGTTAATATGTATGGATTTGTAATTTTTTTCCCAGTATGGAGCATTCCCTCCACTGATTGAGGTCATTAATAGGTATCTAATTTAATCTTACAGAATTTCTTCAACTGTTGTAGTCATTTCAGTCACATGAATCCCAACTCTTCATTTTGGGGTTTTCTGGATAAGCTCATTTTACAGAGGAAGAAACTGAGGCAAACAGGGTGAAACTGACTTACCCAGGGTCCCACAGCTAGTAAGTGTCTGAGACCACGTTTGAACTCAAGGAAGATGAGTTTTCCTGCACTCTATCAACTGGACCACCACCTCTCTGCCTGAAGGGACTTTAGCAGAAGGTACCTTGTCCATCTCCTTCATTATACAGAGAAGGGAACTGAAGAAATTGAATAATTTCCCTAAAGTCACACCTGTGCTAAATGGCAGTCCAGGAACTAGAATCAGAGACTTCGAGCTGGAAGGGACGTTGTAGACTCTCTATTCCAACCTCTTCATTTTATAGATGAGGGAACTGAGACCCAAGTGCCTTGTCCAAGGTCACCCTGGAAGTAAGTGGCACAGCCAGGATTTGAACCTGGGACCCAAGACTCTGTGGCAGCTCTTTCCCCATCAACAGTCTGTAATTTAGTCTATGAGAATTGGGCAGTGAAAAGTTAGGTGATCTGACCATTTTGAGTGAGGTAGATAGTATCTGGGAGATTCAGAATGTGAACTTGGGTCTGGCTAGCTCTGAGGACTTCTAAGTTGGTCCAGAACAAAGGGTTTGTGTTTCCCCACTCTTCCTCCTTCTCTTTCTGAGAAACTCATTGAAATATGGAAGAGTAAAAACCAAGGAACAGGTTTCCTCCTGCTCTCTGAACTCCTGGTTGATGAGTATGACTTTCTTATAGCTAGGGTCTCCCCCCGCCCAGGAGGGGGCACTGCAGGCCTCTGACCCCTTGCCTTCCCCCAGGCAGTGTGCCGTTGATATCCTGGAATGTCCTCGGCCCAGGCCAGATGGCTTCAATACTTTGAAAGTATGGAAATATCTCTTCCTACAGCATTTCTTTATCTTGCACCTCAATTCTCTCAACTACTTTTGTTCTGGCTTTTTCATTACTGTACCCGCCATGAACATAATTACGCATCTGTCTTTAAGTCACCAGGGAAACAGTGCTAAGTTGCTACATATCAGTGACCCAAATAGCATGGAGAACTTGGAGGAAGCGGGCAGATAGTGGCTTAATTTGTACCTAAGTGACTTTGGATGTCAGGGGATTCTATCTTCCTCATTCCTTTTACATATAAAGACGTTCAATGGAATTGGTTTCTGTTCAATTCCTTAGTGGACAACAGGTCAGACCTTGCTTCACGTCTCTCCCCTCCTCATGTAACTAACCAAACCCTATTCTGAAGACACAGGCCTGACCATATTACTTCCTCTACTCAGTAAACTTCAGTGGTTTCCAGTTTGCTTGTGTGTTTGCCATTTCAAGCCCCATGCAGCCAATTTACCTTTCCAGTGTTTCCATTGCCCTCCTTCCCACAGTCTCGTGTCTTTGCCCTTTTGGCTCATCCACATGCAGAAAATTCCACCTATTTCTTCCTTGAGGTTGAAAAACTGCCAATTGTGGGCATGTCCCCCTCCTCTCCTCGGCCTCCTAAGAGCCCTGCTTCCTTTCAAGCTAAACCACCTCCTTATGCTTTGGTACAGTCCTGCCTTAGGTGTGTGCATGCCCTTAATCCTTAAGCATGTGCGCTGCCTGTGGGCAGGGACTGTATGGGTTTTTTTATATACATAGCACATAACAAAGGGCATGGTTTATATTGTAGCTACCTGATAATAGCTTGTTGATTGATTGATTGGTATTCTCCATATCTGGGACCCTAGAAAAGGAGAAGGATGGATGGATGGATGAGCAATTGTCTGTCTTTTCTCCATACTTGGAACCTCTTACACCTGATATTTTCAAACTTTTTCTGTGGAAATGCTGGTATTTTGACTTTCTACTAATTTGATCAAATACAGCATGGCCAGGAACAAAACAGAAGCATGTTTCCCTGAGAGCTTCCTGGCAGAAATGGCCAGATTTCATCTTTGGATAAGACTGCGGGTTTGTGGGAAGACGAGGATCAGCATGGTTTTGGCATTTGGTGTAAGAAAGCAAAGTATACATAGCTTGCTTGGCAGAGACCCAATGTCTTGGCACTATGGGATCCCGGGTGTGTGGGGTCCTTGGAAATTGGGACCTTCCAGTGATGCATCTAAACCACTGTGGACCATCATCAATCAGGGTTTTTGACTGCTTGAGGGAGTTGTGCGATTCTCTCCAAGTCACTTACCCTCTGTCTGCCTCAGTTTCCTCATCTGATAAAATGAGGACAATAATGGCATCTGCCTTCCAAGGTCATTATGAGGATAAAATGAGACACTATTTGAGGTCTCCAAGTAATTCAGTGGATAGAGTGCTGGATGGTAGAATCGGGAAGATCCGAGTTCTAATTCTGCCTCAGAAACTTAGGAGTGACCCTAGATAAGTCACTTAACCTCTGTTTGCCTCTTGTTTCCTCCGGTAAAAACTGGGATAATAATAGCACCATCCTGCCAGGGTTCAAATGAGGATCAACTGAGATAATACCAGTGTAAGGCCTTTGCAGACTTTAAGACATTATATAAATGCCAGCAGCAGCAGCCACAATATGTGGTTAAAAAAGAAAAAAGCTAGAGGGAATGGCATTTACTTCATGGATGATATAATTTTGTGAGGCAGCTCAGGCATCTCTATGAAGTAAAGCAGGATGAAATTAAAGCTACCCTGAGGAAGATGGCAGGCATTGCTATGGGAATTCATTGGAGATGAGCCAGAGGTGACCTTGGATTCTTGAATTTTGGGCCCAGAAGCTAAGAAGTCTGAAGATACTACCATGTGGTTAAGGTTTCTGATATTGCCTGGGCACGGGCTGTGAGACTGTCATATGAGGACCAGCCTTGGCTAAGTTGAAAGAAGGAAGGAAAGGGAAAGGACACAAGCATTTATTAAATGTCTACCATGATTACAAATACTATCTGATCCTCACTACAACCCTGCGGGCTATTATCATGCCCATTTTACAGATGAGGAAACTGAGGTCCACAGAGGCCAATCAACTTGCACACAGTCACTTAGCCAGCAAGTGTGTCAAACCACATTTAGACACAGGGGTCTTCCCAAATCCAAGCCCAACCTAGAAGGGTGATAGATTTCTTTTGGACATAAAAAGTTGTGAGGACTGTAACGGCATGAAAAGTGATACTGCACAGGTATGTCCCTAAAGTCGGGGAGAGCTGGACTCAGAAATCAGTATTTGTGTTAATAGGCGCGTAGCCACCAGAAGGATGCATTCCTTCTTAAGGGAAGGTGGAGGCTAGTGGAGCCCTTGAGCTGCAGTGGGCCACACCAACCAGGTATCTGCACTGTCCAATATCAACAAGTGAACCTCCACCCCCAACCCGCCCCCCCAAGTTAGGAGGAGAAATGATACTTGCCTGATTAAGGGATAGGGGGAGGGGAAGAACCTGTTCAAGTCTGAATATGAGTAGGAAGCAGGCTTGTAGTCTGGGCAAGACAGGGAGACCCTGAATGAATAAATGAATAAAGAAGCCAGGAAGAAAGAGATTGTGTGACTTGCCCAGGTTCATACAGCTAGTTAGTGTCAGAATCCCTTCTAGCTTTAGAGCTGTGATTCTCTGAGACTCAGTTTTCTTCTCTGAAAATGGGAAATAAAAAAAATAATGCCCATAATCTTCACCCCACAGGATTGTGGTGAGAGACTCAGATGAGAAAATGTAGGTAAAATGCTTTCCAAACACTACAGCACTTTATAAATGCCAGTAATTGTTATTGGGTCCTATCTTATCACCCTTACGCTGTCTTGTGTGTGCACTGATGGTCTTCTAGCCAAACATTTTAGCAACATCTAGTATAGAGACCAGACTTTCTGTATTACAGATTTCCAGGCTCCTACTGGGTAATTAAATAAATAGTCTTATTTAATGGAGGCCAGTCTGTCTAGCTAGCCACCCTTACAAATCATCAGAAACCAGTGGTTAGAGACCAACCTGAAAGTGGCATTAATGAAAGTTCTCTCTTCTTAATTAAAGGGTGACTGACTCGGTATTGAGAGGCAGCAATGCCTAGTGGATAGAGAGCTGACCTCCCAGCTAGGAGGACTAAGGTTCAAGTCTGACCTCTGGCACATACTGATTATATGACCCCAGACGTTCCACTTAATCTTTAAGTCTATAAAGATACAGAGAAGATACTAGCATGTATTGAGGAGAGGAATTTCCTCACTTAGAAGTTCCTTATACTGATGATTTCCAGCCCTTCTCCCTCTCCCTACTAAGTGAATAAGAAATTTATGGAAGCTCAGCATCCTTCTTTAAGGTTTTGTAAAATACTCTGTGCATTCTAGATGTCTCTTCAATGTGGGTGGTGCGCAGTGTGGTGTAATGGATGGAGAGATGGTCATGGGACTTGAGTGTTGGGTCTTGGGACCTGGCCACAGTTCCACCTCTGATACTGACCATGGGACTCTAGGGTCCTTGCAATACCCCTCAGTCAACTCTCCAAGGCAACCTGCAGAACAGGGGTAAATCTGCAGTGGGAGAAAAAGTTCCCCACTGGGATTTCCCTATACAGATGAAATTACTGGTTAACAGAAAAATGCATGCTTATATGTATACATGTATTTATATGTATGTATTAATAGTATATGCATATATGTAGCTAGAATAAAAAATCATGCATTCTTTTACACAACTGTGTGTGTGTATGTGTGAGTGTGTGAGTAGGCTGAATGTTGTAATGGAAAATCCACCAAACTTGTAGTCAGAAGTTCTGAATTCTAATCCTGTTCCCTGACCATGTCACTTAGGAATTGTAAAACTTGGAAGAAGTCCCTAGCTCCTTGTTAGGAGTGGGATGGTTATGTGCCCCCTTCAGCTGCCCTCTCTGAACATGTGAGCATCACTCCTGAATGCGCTTGAGCCAAGTAAGGCACCTGGTTTGACACTCTGCACCCCAATGAGGGGTAAATCCATGTTGAATGAATAAACCCATTTTAGACTGCAGAGGTGTGATCTCTTCTTATGCTCCCCTCTTGTTACTTTAAGTATCACATCAACTGGGGAAGTAAAGGTTGGACGATGCTGCCAGATATATTACAGACGGGACTCCTTCAGATAGATTCTTTGTCTTCTGGGGTTCCATGTAGTTCAGATCCCTCGGACTCTCCTGCTCTCTCTATCCATTGGTGACTTTCTTTTTCAGATCCATCTACTGTGTAGCCATCTTGTCTGTACCTAGTTGTGTGTATATTTTCTCTTCCATTAGAATATAAACCTCTTGCAAGTAGGGTCTGTGTTTTGCCTTCCTTTATAGCCCAGTGCTAGCACATTGCCTAACTCATAATGGCCACTTAATAAATGTTTGTTGAGTGAGTGAGTGATAGAAAGGAGCCAAGACACAACAAGATTCAGCTCCCTGCTCACATTCAATGCCTTTTCAGTCAGTCACCAAGACGCTTCTGTTATTTAGACCAATTTAAGGGTAAGTGAAGACTTAGCTGACAAACCCTAACCATTTCTAAGAAGTCATTTGGTTTGGGGCTGGGAGTGGGGAGGGTTCAGCTTCCTTGAACAGGATTAGATGGATGCTTTTCCAGGCAGAACATTCTGTTCTAGTCACAATACAGTTGGGAATATGGCTGAGCAAGCCAGACACAAACCGAGCGACACCCCTAAGCCGTGCCCTTTTCCCCCCAGGACAGCTGTTTTCTCTGCTAATGGAGCTTCTGTCCGAATGGTGGGTATCTGTTCTTTTCTCAGTGTTACCTTCTTCCCTGTCATTTTGGCTAATTGCCCCCTCCTAGTCATTTGGTTGCCTTGGTAAATGGGCTCCCTCAGGTTCTCTTAGAGGCCGAACGTTGGTGCTAACACATTTACTGCCATCAAGATTTATGGTTTCACACGGCTTGGAAGGCAGCATTTGGTTGCTGAACACATTGGCTAAGGGAGTAGCTGCCCAGTACAAACAAGATGTAAATGCAACCTACCAGATGGGCTCTCTCATGCTAGGCCAGTACAGGGATGGCCCCATTTCCCTTTTCCCTCTTGATCTCAAATAGATTATGGGAAAGGGGAGGGATGAAGATCTCTCCTCAACCCGTTCTGTTGAAGATCATCAATGTTTAACCTCTAAGTGTCAAGCCTTTGATAGAATTACTGGCTACAGCTCTATTTTCTAGTCAGGGGATCATAGCTCTTGAACTAGAAAGGACCTTACAGGCTCTCCAGCCCTTTCCCCTAATTCTACACATAAGGAAACTGAAGACCCATGTTCACACAGGTAAGAAATCTCAGAGACAATACTTGAACTCATGTCCTTGGCAGCCAGAGGATCTGGGGGTTAAAAAGTGTTCATTCTTCTATAGCTTTTTGAGGGATGTAATATTGGAAGGAAGATCTCTGCAGCGAGGGAACCGGGGTGAAAATCCTGGCTGTGTGGCATACGATAGCTTTGTGGCCTCAGTAAAGTCACTGAAATTCATGAGTTTTTTCATCCATAAATTGAGGGGATTGGACTGCATTAGGGTTCTCAATCTGGAGTCCTTGAACTTGATTTCTTAAAAAATATTTTGACAACTGGATCTCAATATAATTGTTTTCCATTTCATTTCTATATATTTTTGTGCCTTCAAAGACCTTCTGCAAAGGAGTTCATAGGTTTCATGAGACTACTGAAGGGACCCAGGACATAAAAATGATGAAGAATCCTTGGCTTGTGTGGTTTCTAAGGTCCCTTTCAGCTGTAAGTCCTAGGAGTCTAGCAGGCAAAGAATATTTTAACGTGTAGTTTAAGTGAATGATGTCAGCATGGTGGTGAGTGGGTCTGGAATCAAGAAGACCTGAGTTCAAATCCAACCTCAGACATTTACTAGATGTGTGACTCTGGGCAATTTACTTCACCCTGTTTGCCTCAGTTTCCTCCTCTGTAAAATGAACTGGAGAAAGAAATGACAAGCCACTCCAGCATCTTTGCCAAGAAAACCCCAAGTGGAATCACAAAGAGTTAGAGATGACTAAAACCACCAACCAACCACAAAGTAAGTGAATGACAAAAAAAAAGGAAGCCAGTGATTGAGGATCAAAAAATTGCATAAAGTTGATCATAATGTACAAATCTCTGAAGTGGAAGTGTCTGCAGTCATTCCCTTCATTTTATTAAATAGAAGACAGTGTTACATTCTATACTTAATTCTCAGATCATTTGCAGCAGAACCAGAAACCACCATTCAGGACTATGCACCATAAAATGCCAATTTCGATAAGCAGTGGCCTCCATCCCACTGTTTAGTTAGAGAAGGTAAAGATTTGAGATTTTAGCTGAGCATTAATCACTTGAATTTTTAGGCCAGTTAGGAAAGTCCCTAGCCAGGTCCTCCTAAACTAACGACTTAGGTAACACAGGAAACTCTCTGGGTCATCTCATCTGGTAATACTTCCTATGACCTAGATTTGCCACACCCCGTATGCCATTAACATGGTACAGTGAGATAGTTGTAAAGGGTATTTCATATTTACTGCACAGGAGACAGAGAAAACAGCTAGAATGATTGGCGAATCCCTGAGGGGGGACCTCTAGGCACCGAAGAAATTAGACCAACTCAGTTGGGGCATTGTATCTGACTTACTTGAGATGGGTACATTTATATAAAGTGTGCCTGACGAGCATGTTTATGCTTAGTTGGAGGTAGGAGAGTGGTCTGCGAGCCAGGAACGCCAGCTCCAGTTTCTGATTGGACTGTATGTATGTCATATCAGAGGATCAGGCCAAAAGTCTAGGGTCAAAAGTGCCCGTGCTACAGCGATGGCCACAAATCCTCCTATCCTTGCTATATCCTTCATTTTCCTATTAATAAATAATAATTAGGTGATGTTCCCTGACTGAGAGCCCTGTCCTTTTCCAGTGAAACCATAATTCAACTGTAACAGTATTAGAGGTAATTATCCCGATAACTAATTCAAGCTCCAAACATCTGATATTGAAGAAAAAGGAGTGGGGCAGGATTTGTCTTAAATAATCCAGATTCCCTCTCCAGACCATCTGTCACTCGATAATTGTTCAACCCTTCAGTGAACTCCATGTGTGTAGACGCAGCCCCAGGATGAACTACCTTACACAGACCTCAGCGGTTCAATCTGCCCTAGTGCGGGTCCTATTATTTTTATGATACCCTGGGGAATCCAGCTCTCTGAATTCTTACACTGGCTCATCTCTATTTTTAAATTATAACCTCACTCTTCTAAAGCATTAGGAAAAAATGCAGTTTATTCCCCATTAGTGAATTAGTTGGTGATTATAGGCAGATAGGTTTATGCTTTAAAAGGTTCTTCATGATAAAGCAACAGTGGTATGGTTTAAAAGCATTTTTGGACAAACAGTCCCTCTGCCCCAAGGTGATGCAGGTTAAATATTGCTGATTGTCATTTTTTCTTAAATGTTAAGTAAATAAATCTTTTAAGTTTAGTTGATAAAGAGAAAAGATGCAGACTGTGCAGCTGGAATTCCCAGGATCACCAGGAAGAATAAAATAACCAGAGCATTAGCTACTGTCCTTCCCAGAGCTAGGTGCTGTTAGACTTGTAGATTAGATGACAATACAACAATTCGATGTCCGCAGCAGGGAGTCATTTAGGAGGGATCTTGTGGTCTCTATCTCATTTACTCCTGTGCAATCTAGTTGTCCCTTTGGCTTGGCTGGATGTATCCAGAAGGGAGGGGGGAGGAGAGGAGGAGGGGAGAGAGACAGACAGACAGACAGACAGACAGACAGAGACAGAGACAGAGAGAGAGAGAGAGAGAGAGAGAGAGAGCGAGAGAGAGAGAGAGAGAGAGAGATCAAAAATAGACATGGAAGGAGGCCAAAAGCAGTGGCAGAAGATGACAGAGGAGATAATAAAATGCTGGCATTCTGGAGCATCATTGTGACTCCAAAAGGGAAGAGTTAATTTTTAAAAAATAGATCCATCCTGCATTTTTAGCATTGTTATCTATTTTTAGAGCTGACTCTGAAGCAGGGATAATAGCCCTTTTTAATCCAAGTCATTTGCTGGCCGCCTTCTCCTCCCCACCTCCAGGTCCCCTAATTTCCCTTCTTCCACCATGATTATTCTGGCCCAGTAGACTGGATTATAGTGGGAAGAGAATATGTGTGTAGCGGGCCATATTCTGCTTCAGTGTATAGGGCCCTCCTTCTCACTGGGTCTGTCTGTTCATGGATTGGTTATTCTGAGCCCAAAGAGGAGGGAGGGTAGGCTGCATTTTCTATCCCATTCCTTCACTTGGTAGCAGAGACTGAAGGGTCCCAGAGTGGACCCCTTCCAGCTTTCCTTTTGATTCCTCTCCAAAGGGACAGATGGGGAGCATCTAGGCTCTACCAATGAGCCGGAGAAAATCACTAATTGAAATTCCCCTGCTCAGGGGCCATACCATACGGAGAGGGCACAAAAGGAAGGCCAGATCTGCTACCCTCTTGCCTTCCCCAAAAAACCCACCCCAGTCATTGGATATACCTCTACCTCTCAGGCTGGGGGCCTGGCTCCAGGTTTATTAATAAAATGGAAGACTTCTAACTGCCCTCAGCAGTACACCAGTTCCGTTTTACATATCGGATGTGTTAAGCGTTGACTGTTGAGTTTGAACACAGTGGCAGTTCATGCTAATTGATTTTCATTTAGATATGAATACAGAACTAGACTGGATTTTGTGCTAACTGGCGATTTACTTTGTTGTGTTTTTCCTCTTTTTTTTAAAAATTTGTGCCACTGATTTTGCCTGATTAGGAAATCGAGCCTTCTATGTATACTTCGTGGAGATTCAGCCTTTCATATGTGACTGTTCGTTCCCTGGGCAGAATTCTCACCCACTGTGGAAAACCTTTTAGGTGCAAAGTTATCAAGTGAAAAGAATTCCAGGCAAAAGCTGATTGAGGTTATAGGGCCAACTGCTGCTGTAAATTATGCAACATAATGTTCATCTTTGAGGACCAGTGCTCCATCATGAGAACCGTATGCAAAGGAAAGTCCAGGGGTGGGGGTGGGGTTGAGAGGGTTCCGATTCAATTTACTAACAGTCAGTTCTACTAAGTCAAGGGTAGGTAGGTGGTGCAGTGGATAGAGTGTAGGACCTCGAGTCAGGAAGACTCATCTCACTGAGTTCAAAGCTGGCCTTAAATACTTCCTAGCAGTGTGACTCTGGGTAAGTCACTTCACCCTGTTTGCCTCAGTTTCCTCATCTGTAAAATGAGCTGGTGAAGGAAATGGCAAACCACTCTAGTATCTCTGCCAAGAAAACCCCAAAAGGATTCATGAAGAGTCATACACAACTCTTCAGGATTGCAGTCTAGTGGTAGTAGTGGTGGTGGTGGTGGTAGTGGTGGTGTGTCTATATGTGTGCAGGTATCATGAGTTCAGGAAGATAAATAGTATTACCATCCCTTGGTGTGCACGCACACACACGCGCACACACACACACACACACACACACACACACACACACACACACTATCCTATGTGTATCTGAAAGTACAAGAAGAGGATAGGACTGCACCTCCATACATTGTCTGGAGTTTCTTTATACTACTTCTCCTGACCCAATCTTGCCTGGGAGTGTGCCACAGCTCATTCTTGCCCACAGTGAACCTCTCAGATGCCCTTTGAGAGACCTGCATCCTTGGACATTGTGGAATTCCATGATTCAAACCTGTACAGTATCATCGGACGAGATTGATGTTGAAAGGAGGGGCCTTTGTTTCAGTGTGAAACTTGCTGTCATAAACAGCTCTCTCCATTTCCCCAAGCGTAATCTAGAGCTGACTTTTCATCCTGTTCAGTTCCAGCCTGAGAACACTGTCCTTCCTCAGTACTTACCCAAGGTTATACATGGGACAGCCAGATAGCCCAGTGGGTAGACTGGTGAACTTGGAGTCGGGAAGACCTAAATTCAAATTCTGCCTCAGACACTTCCTGTCCATTTGATCCTGGGCAAGTCACTTAACCACTATGAACCTCAGTTTCCTTGTCTGTTAAAAAAGTGTGTGTATGGAAGGATGATTGCAGCACCTACCTCCCTGGACTCTTTTAAGGATCAAATGGAGTAATATTTATAAAGCACTTTGCAAACCTTAACATGTTATATAAATTTTTAAAGAAAAATTAGTGTATATAAATGATTTAGTTGATGGAGAACCCAGGAAGACCTGTGTTCAAGTCCTGACTTGATAGATGTTAACTATCTGACCCTGGGCTGGTCACCCATACAGTGAGTGTGGGTGCAGGGCTCCTCCCAGAACTTCCATTTAAGGAGAGTTCCTCTAGGTGCACCATCTTTTCATTTCCCATTGAGCTTCTTTGGGCTCTTCCTTTGTGCCCCTGGAGGGGCACTTTCTCCCCGCCCCTGTTTAACTCGATTGTACACGATGTCTTCCCATTATAATGTAAGCTTCCTGAAGACGGGACCATATTATTATGATTAATTAGTATTATTATTACCGTTGCTATGGTTATCATCATTCATATTTGTATACCCAGTGCTTATCACATTGACTGGCACAATGTACATTTAATAAATGCTTGTTAATTGAGTAACTGGCTTAATGTCTCAGTCCTCTGTGAATTCTGGACTGTAGGCTGCAAAGCGGATGCTAACCTGCGTTGATTAAGGAATTTTCTCCTTGGAATTTCTCTTCCTAATGAAATCATGGGTCTAATTCTCACACACAAGGACACACACACAAGGACACACACGCACACACACACTCTATCATCCAAGTTCAAAAGAAAGTTGTTAATTCTAAACACAGTATGCCCTCTTAATTACCTGAAATTAACCATGGGAGTGAATTTAATAGGATATACATTTATGTATATGACCTCATCCAGAAATAAGTTCCTCATGCTAATGAAATCACAGGTCCTACCCATATGTCTATTCTCTCTCTCTCTCTCTCTCTCTCTCTCTCTCTCTCTCTCTCTCTCTCTCTCTCTCTCTCTCTCTCTCTCCTCCCTCTCTCCCTCTCTCCCTCTCTCCCTCTCTCCCTCCCTCCCTCCCTCTCTCCCTCTCTCCCTTTCCTCCTCCTTCTCTTTTCCCTCTTACTCTCTCTCCCTCTCTTTTTCCATTTATCCCCCTTTCCCTCTTTCGCCTATCTCTCTATTATGGACCATCCATCTAACTGCGTACCATAGCCTAGGTAATAAATATTCTTCATCCACTTGATTTTTTCTTGTGTAGATAGTCGGACTGAACTCCTTTGAGTGATTACAAATCTCATCTAAATCTTCTGGCAGTGTTCTGGGCTTGATGCCATTAGCATAATGTCATCTGCAACCAGGAACCTCCAGAGCACCCCCCCCATCCCCTCCCTCTCCTTTGATTTATATCCCACGCAGGGTAGCCCTCTATGATAATAGTAATGCCCTTGGCAAGATACATCTCCCTATTTTATAACTTAAATCAAGGTAATGGACAATAACAACAGTAAGAACTCTTTGAACTGCTTAAAATTTGCAGAGCACTTCACATAGATTACTCATTCGATCTTCATGACAATCTTGTGAAATCCGTGAATCAGGGTTGTGAGACCCATTTTAAAGACCAGGAAATAGGCTAAGAAGTAGTCATTGGTCCAGGATCACCCTTCTAGGTAGTTGTCTGAAGTATATGAGCCCAAGTTTTCCTGATGCCAAGTCCAGGGCTCTAGCCACTAGGCCTCCTCACTGCCTCGGGCCATACATTATTTACTTGCCAGGTAAGATCACCGATTACCGACTGGTCTTTGAGTATGTGAAGTTTGTCTTCGTCTGCTCTGTGTTGAGTCAGCCACCCCAGCGACCCAGCACACACACCAAAGCTCCCTTTGGAAAGATGTGACTGCTAAGTATTTTGCAAGGGCAGACTGCATTCTGACAGCAGCACCAGTGACCACTGAAACCAACTCATTAGGCAGTTTCCACCTAAGCTAATCACCATGCAGTCTTTATCCCTGTATTTTTCAAGTGTTGAGCAATTTGGTGGCAAGATTCTCGTTGACTATAATGGGTATTATGTCAGGAAATCCACCGCTCATCACTGTGACTTGGTACAGGAGTTAGAGCTGTTGTTTGCTTGCCTTCCTTCCTTCCTTCCTTCCTTCCTTCCTTCCTTCCTTCCTTCCTTCGTTTCTGTCCTTTCTTTCCTTCTTTCTCTTTCATAATGCTTTTTCTCTAATAACCTATTACCAGTTTTCTAGCAACTGAAAATGATAGAAAATATACCACAGTTTCTGTAATCCTGCTAAATTCACTCCCATGATCAATTTCAGGTGATTAAGAGGGGATGCTGTGTTTAAAAATAACATAATTTGGAGTAGAGTGGTAGGGGTTTTTTTCTCTATTTTTTTTTTAAGGATGTCTCATGATGAAGAGACAACATTGCATTCTATTGATGAAGCACCTGCTTTGTATCAGATTCTGTGTGATTACTTGAAAGACAAAGATGAAATCAAAAATCACTGAAGAAAACAGTCCCTACCCTCAGGAAGCTTATGTTCTATTGGGAATATTTACCTAAACATTGGACTTCACCCACATAAAAGGAACAGAGAGTTGATTACATGGAATTATTACTTTTCTGGAATGGATCAAACTCCAGGCTTGGAGCCAGAATGCAGGGAATGAAGTCCTTGATCTCTCTGTAGTTCCAGCTATGCAACCTTAAGCACCTTAAATACTCAAATTCTCTGAACTCCAGGTTTCTCATCCGTAAAATGGGGATAAAAATATTTGCACCCCCAGACACTTAATAGTTTGGGGATCCTGGGCAAGTATTACTGGGGACTGTTTCTTTACCTGTTCAATAAGGGGGTTGGACTTGGTAGACCTCCAGAGGTCCCTTCTAGCTCTCAAACAATGATCCTGCCAACCTATCTTAGGATGCCTGGAAGGCATCAGTAAGTTAATTTATGCAATGAACGGAGTGCTGGGCCTGAAATCAGGAAGCTCGGGATTCAAATATGGTCTCTGACCCTTAATAACTCGTCATTTTCTAGCTAGTTACTTAACCGCTGTTATACTTATCTGTAAAATGAGGATAATAATAACACCTACCTCCCAGGGTTGTTGTGAAGATCCAATGAGATAATAACTGTAAAGTGTTTAGCATAGTATCTGGAACATAGTAAGCGCTATATTAACGTTATTTTTTTAAAAACTTTGGAAATCTTCAACCACTGTGTAGATGTTAACAGCAAAATGGTGACACAATTCTTTCTCAGTAGAAAAATGGTATAAAATCCCCCACAAAAACTCCATGAGGAGTCATTTACCTTTCTCTGCATACACACACACAGACACACACACAGACACACACACACACAACACACATGCATATTAGTGGGCAATCTTCCTGTTAAACTATAAAATAATAAAGTCAAGGAAATATGGGAGCACAATATTTATAAAATATAATTGTGGAATCTTTTGTAAAGCCTGATCTTTAATGTGTGGGGAAAACAATGGGAAATCAACTAACCTGTCACAGAGATCAACCCCCTTTGACCCATCAATATCACCAAAGGGTGCATATCCCATGGAGGTCAAAGGCATATCAAAGGTCCCGTATATGCAGCAGCATCTTTTGCATCTGGCAGGAAACTAGGAACAAAGTGGGTATATCCATTGATTAGGGAATGACCAAATTGTGATTATTGGGAAACCAGTGTGGCATAATACAGAGTTAGAAGACCTGGGTGCAAATCCTTACTGTGATGGTGAGCTACGTCTGGGAATTTAAGGAAGCCATTCAATCTCTCTAGGGTTTAGTTTCCTCATCTGTAAGATGAAAGGCTTTGGATTAGACTTTGGTCCCTCTTAGCTCTAAGTATTTAATTGTATGACTCGAACAAAATCCTGTTGCATTCTAAGAAATGATACCTATGAAGAATTAGAAGAAACATGCATGAATTGATGCAGGGTGGAATCATCCTCACAAAGAGGCCAGGATAGAAAACAACCACAATAATGTCAGGAAATCCCTGCAGTGGCCAGTCTTGGCTCCAGAGCTCTGATGATAAAGCATGTCCCTGAGTTCAGTCCAGAGGTGGAGTGACGTCAGTTGTCAGATGTATTCTGACTTTGCTTTGCTTCGATATCTACTTCTTTGTTATTTCAATTCAATGTGTGTGTGTGTGTGTGTGTGTGTGTGTGTGTGTTCGTCTGTCCTTCATTGCCAAAGAAGACCATGCCATTGGAGAAATGATGACATGACTTGCACTTGACTTTGTTTTGAGTGAGGGAGGGCTGTCCAGGTCACCAGCCTCACTTCTCCTCCAGAGCCATCTGAATCCAGTGACAGATATTCATCAGGATGACTGGAGATGACCCAGGATGAGGCAATTAGGGTTAAGTGACTTCCCCAAGGTCACACAGCTAGTGAGTGTCAAGTGTCTGAGGTGAGATTTGAACTCAGGTCCTCCTGACTCCTGCACTGGTGCTCTATCCACTGCACCACCTAGCTGCCCCATTTCAATTCAATAAACATATTTTTTAATGTGCTTAATATTTGCCAGATACTGTGCTAAGCACTAGGGATACAAAAAGAGGCTAAAGTCAGCCCCTCTCCTCAACCTTACCTACAGTCTAATGAGGAGACAACTTGCAAACAAATCCATACAGTATGCTATAGGAAATAATTCAGAGAAAGAAAGCACTGGAATTAAGAGGTGTTGGGGAAAGCTTCCTGTAGAAGGTGGGATTTTAATTGGGAGCCAGGGAGGTGCGTAGTCAAGAGTGGAGGAAGGAAAACATTCCAGAAGAGTAAATATAATTTTAAAAACAAACCCACCTCCAACATGTTTATCCCACACAAAAAAGCCATTCCATTAAAAAAAAATTGTTGTGGAAAGTGGCAGGTAACATTAATAAAGATAGTTAACCCCTGTATGATTAGGTCGAGTGCCTGAGAATGATGAAAGGTTTATTTTATGAATTTAACAAATATTTATTAAGTACCAATGATATGCAGAACACCGCTCTAAATTCTAGGAGGGATCTGAAGTTTAGACAGGACAAAGGTCCTTCCCTCCAGACACTCACAGCCTAACAGACGGCATCTGCCTCCTCTTTGGCATAACATAGAGTTTTTTTCTTTGTGTTGTTAATTTTCTTTAAAAAAAAGGAAGGAAAAAAAGAAAAGTGAATGCCCCACGAGGGCATAGTGATTTCTCTCCATAGTTATATTAATCGCTTACCATCCAGTATCCTAGGTCCTCACCACCCGCTTTTGAGGTTATTACAAGATTCATTTCTATTGTATAGATTAGAAATCTCCTTTGAGGTGCTACCCTAATATCTCATCATGCATGAAGGCAGCATTGGATTGTTAGAGCCTGATGGAAAGTTCTGGAGAGCCCTGCCAAACTTTTAAAAAGACTTCATATATGGAGCTCGTGTTGGCCTGTCTGTAATCCAAGGACCGACAGAGTCAACTTCCTAGTCTCATCAAGTAAAAGAACTTAGTGCATTGGAAGAAATACCAGATTTGTTGTCAGCCTTTAAATCCTGTCTCTGGCCCTTTCTTCACTACCTGAGTGACTTACCTCAAATCACCTCATTTCTCTCGACCTCAGTTTCTTTACCTGTAAATTGAAGGAGTTAGACTAGAGGATCTCATCTCTAAGGTACCGTTGAATTGTAAATCTTTGTGATCCTGTGATTGGCCAACAGATGATGGCTTACTTTTTGTTTTGATTTTTAAAAAAAATCTTATTTTGGTTTTTGGACCATAGCACTTTAGACTAAGTAGCTGCTGTAGAGAAGCTGCAATTCGCATCGGTGGAGGAAGTACCCACAATGTAATATTCCAAGAGGGGAAATGACTTGCTTGAGGTCAGATAGCATGTAAAACAAAACTCAAATAATAATTTTCTGACTGCAAAGCCCAACACTGCCCTGGACCACTTTCTTTGACCCCTCTCTGTTCTTGTTTTTGAATCCACCACTTCTGTTGATCTTAGCCTGGAGCATTTTACCTTGGCTACTTTAATTTATTTGTGACAGATAAAGCCATGTCAGAGCAGCATTCTGTAAAGCCAACTTAATTTTGAAGTCTATTTTCACTTGAAAAATTCTTTGGATTTTTCAAATGCCATTGTTTTCTTGGGCTGCTGGTCATTTCCAGGGCTTCAGTTATCATCTGTGAGAGATCACAGCCCGTTACAATTAAATTGAATTTATTCCACACCTCAGCCCCTTTGCCCTGGAAAACATGTCATTTCTGGAGGGAGGGAGGGACATTCCTTCTGAAATTCCTCTTTCTGAATATTAACACCTTACACAGCTCTCCCCCCTCCCAAACATACACATGCACACACTGAATGATTAGAGACATCTGTATGTTTTTTTGGTAGTGAAACCTTTTTGAACAAAATTTTATTTTTATATTATCCTCATTTTCAAAACTGCCCTGCCCCTGAAGTGTTTCTCAAACCTTGAGGTGCTTATAAATAGTAATATTATAGTATAAATAATATTACAGTATAAATGGTGCCAGCTATGATGATGATGATGAGGATGAGGATGAGGATGAGGATGAGGATGATGGTGATGATTAGAAATCCATCTTGCTTCTAACCTTAATTCTTAACCTTTTTAACTTCGGTTCTGCCTCTGACAAAAGGCAGCAACAGCAGCATAGATCGAAAAACATCAGCTCAGCAAAATGAACCAAGTATTAATCAAGCCTGACAGCATATACAGTACTCTAAACCTATAACATCTACCTATTTTCCAATAGCAATTCGAGTAGAGTCAGCTTGAATTTATTTAGGAACCACTGTATGCAAAGCACTGAGGTCATGGAGACAAAGGGACTGAGTCTTATCTTCAAAGCGCTCACATTCTACTGGGGAGTGACAATATGGATGTAGATAAATAAAATCAAAATGTATACAAAAGAATTTGAAGGACCAGAAAGTTAAAAACCACTGGTAGATGTTGATAACCATGAAAGGCAGACAAAAAGGGAGAAGACCACTTACAAACACATGGCTGTAAAGGAAATAGATCCCAGACATCTTTGAATACTCAAGCTTGTTAAGGCAGTGAGAAGGTACACAGGATTGGATGTACGCATACTCTACTCATCCTTCCTTTGGAAGAAGGATCCTAGTCTGACCAGACTTCTTCATTCATGTTGATTCCAATAGGAAAAAATAGAATGTAAGTGAGGTAAACATATTGAAGCCATCTCTCAGAAGAGTTAAAGCAAAAGTATAAGGGGAAACAAAGCTGAACTGAAAAGGATATCCTCTGTAATATATTAAAGGGATTTTCCATTACTAGGGTTTTTTGGACAAAAGCTAGATAGCCACTTTTTGATATGGTGCGCAGTAGAAGGAATTCTTGTCCGAATGTGGGTTAGATGAGGTAGCAGCTAAGTTCTCCTTTCCAAATAACACAAAGAAAGAGAAGGAATTGATAACCTTAATCAGAGGTTCTTAATCTGGTCTGATATGTGCATGTGTATAAAATTTCTTTAATATTATTATTTTACTCTGAAATCCTATTTTATTTAATGCATTTTAATACATCTTTCTGAACAGGGGTCCATTGGGTTCAATGAATTGCTGAAAGGGATCCATGACAAAAAAAAAAAAAAGATTAAGTATCCTTGGCCTAAATGATTATGATGGATAATATGTCAAATTTCCCCAGCCTTCTGCCATCCATATATCCCTTAGAAAACAGTTTTCTGAATGTCTTCATTCCTTTTGGCCATCGCTGAGCTTTCACTGAAAACTATGGCCAATTCTAAAGGCATTACAGAGGTAGCCAGCCAAGCGCCCATCTTTTCTTGTGAATAAAAATCCCCTAATTAAAATGGAATCTCTCATCCAGAAACAGGGAACTTCATCTTTAGCTTGAGCTCAGGGACCTTGCCGCCTCAAGTGCTTTGCAGAGTCTTTGTACATAACTTAGAGAAAGATGATAATTATCCTTCAGGGGTGAGATGCCCAGTTAGTTTCCTGGGCTCCCATATTTCTCCAAGCCAGTGACAGGCTAGTTTGCAATCTGGCCAGACCTGGATCCAATGTGATTTCAGTGTTATTAATTGACCTCTTGGGTGTAGATACTGTGGGGTGCCAGGTGTTCTCTGTTGAAGCCTTGAAGTTAATAGGGGTTAAGGCTGTGGGTTTGGAACTGATCTGCCTGGACAGCTCATATTCATTACAACAGAATATCAATGTTCCCATTAAGGAGAGTTTCTTACTACCAGCTTCAACCTTAGTGGCATAATTATGCTGCCAAAATGGTGGGAGCAGGGGGTGAGGGGGAGCTGATGGCAACAACTTGTAAGTGCTGGAACACATTATTGAACTGGAACCAAGGGTCAGAAATGCCTTACAATGCAGAGCTCTAAACATGTCAAGGATGTTTGATGTATCCAATTCTGCTCTAAGCTAAGAAAAGTATGATCCTACTCTGATTTGCAAAGATATCCTACTTTTTAGAGTAAGCTTTATGACAGCATTTGTTGTGTGATTGTTTTATGAATACTTAGAGACAGGATAGAGTTGGCAGGTAATTCTTTGTGTTTCTCCTTAGCCTGTCAATTCACATCTTTTATTATTTTTTTTCTTAAAGATATGAAATCATTTAAGTCTTGGTTTAATTTTAATTTATTTTCAAAATGTCAGCTTTGTTTGGGAAATAATAGGACTCTAACACATTTATTGTTTTTGATCTCTCTCCCTGCTACTTGTTTATCTATGTGACCTGGGGACAAATCAGTGAACCACTGGAGTCTCAGTTTCCTCAGTATGTAAAGTGAAAGGGTTGGTCCTAGATGAGCCCTAAGGTCATCTCTTAATCTGAGATTTAAAATGCAGAGCCCTTTCCTCATGCACCAATCTAGGGTCAGTCAACTCTAGTCTACTATGGATGCACCTGGGGAATTCCAAGGAAACCAGATTGAGGGGATGAGGGGGCCGTAGATACACTTATACCTTACTCCATCCCTCTTAGGGCTATTTCTCTCTAAACTCCAATAAAAGATGAGAGTGAAGTGATATTATGATTGTTATTATAACTGATATTTATATAGGTTATTTCACTTTGAAAGCACTTTTTATGTATTTTCTCATTTGATCCTCATTACAGTCTTGTGTAGGAGGCATCATGAGTGCTGTTATCTCCACTTAACTGGTAAGAAATCTGAGTCTTAGAAAGCATAAGTGATTTGTCCATTGTCATTCCATAGTCATCCAATTATTCAGCATCAGGAGGAGGGATTTGAATCTAGGACTCTATCCACTAGGCCAGCTTGCCTTCCTTTGTACTGGAGTGCTTTGCCTTTGTGAATGTCACCCTAGATGGAGTTCTCATCAATGTATGGCTTCGTGTAATCCCATCTCTTAGTTACAGGAAGCCTGTGGCAACATGATGCTTTAAAAACACAGAATGTCAGATTTCCTTCTCGGAATCAGAGCACTTGAATTCATGTCCTGGCTCTGCCTGTATGGCCTTGGAGAAGTGATTCAGCCTCTGTGGACCTCTGAAAAACTAGGTGGTATCCGAGGTCCTGTCCCAGTCCTATGATCTTTCAACTGAGCAAAACCACTTGGTATCTGCTGCATTGGTGGGAATGTGGCTCACTGACCTGAGGATTTCTCTGGGTTACTTTGAAGGCTTTCTTTAGGTATCTTTTAGGTGATCTGGAGGAAGCCATTTGATTTAAGGTTAGTTTTTAAGCCACCTGTACTTCTGGAAATGAACCATATCTGAGGAGAGAGAAGAAGGGTTTTCTGTGCATGCTTCTAAAGATTGGTGCGAAGTAGTTGGACAAACATCACCCTTAGGAAACGGGAGCATTTCCAATGCTCTAGGTTCAAACCTCTTTACAGGAGATTGTTCTATCCAGGAAGTTCTCCTTGCTCCCTAAATAGGTTTACAACAGATCATAGTGGGCTCATTACTTAAAGGATGAATCTAAATTTTAATTTTGAAGTCAAGAGATAAGACATACATGGCTTCTCTAGGTAATATTACTGAGATAAACACAAATTGAGCTGGAGAATACATACACTGTAATATGAAGATACACATAGCTACCACATGCAGAGAAAACACTGTGAGCTCAGTGAGAGCAAAAAATAGAAAATTTGCACATTGCTGTTGCCATTCCAGCTTGACCATTGATGCGTGTTTTAGGAGGGTGTGGGCCCTACATCTGTTTTCTCTTCTGATGTTAAATGAGTTTCTCTTGTCATGGTCAGTGGAGAAGAGAATGGGCAAAGGGATGTCTTTATGGATATATATATATTATATTATTATATATATGAATATTAGAGCCCTATGGAGAAACTGATGTTCATACTCTTTCTTATTTAATATTGTCCTTTTTATTTAATTTTTCACAAGATTTTTTTAAAGTAGGTGGTTGGTTTATTGTAAAGCCAGGAAGGGAAGGCTACTCCCACTGCCTCGCTGTGGGACAGTCAGTCACTTCATCTCTCTGGTTTTCACGTTTCTCATTTGCAAAATGAAGCGAATGGAATGCTTCTGTGTTACCTAAAATCCATTCCAGCTCTGAGTCTGTGCTCTGAATATTGTAATTCTGCTACCACTACTAAATGGTGATATGTGTTCTTTAAAATTCTTGACTGAAAGATACAATGTAATTAAAAAATAATCTTATTGACATCTTTTGTTTTTGTACTGCCTAAATTTCCCATGGTATCCATCTTTTTCCATCTTAGAGAAGCATTCCTTATAATAATTTTTAAAAAAAAGAAAGAAAAAGAGAAAAGAGAGGGAGGTAGGAAACTCATCAATACCCATCAATACATCCAAAAAAAAATCTGACATTCTATGCAAGGATCCCCACCCAGACCCCCTCCACCACCACCATTTCTGCAAAGGATACTTTCTTTGGGACCAAGTTTGTCTTTGTAATTTTTCAAAATTCATTTTCTTTTTTTCTTTTTTTTGGCAAGGCAAGTGGGATTAAGTGACTTGTCCAGGGTCAAATGGCTAGGAAGTATCAAGTGTCTGAGACCAGATTTAAAGCAACATTCATTTTCAATTATTTTGTGAGGGCTCTACATTGTTGTAATAATTGCATATGGTTTTTTTTTTTATTGTTTTTGTTTGGTTGGTTTTTTATTTTTTTATTTTATTATTCATTTTTAACACAGTTCATATCACATAAAACAATTCCAACTTTTGGTCAGGTGATACTTCTTTTAAGGCATTTACAATATAGATGGCAAACGATTTTTTTTTTTAACATTAACCAACCGAGACACAAGTAATAACTATGCATGCTAACCTCAGAAGCCCTTGACCTAGTTGTCTCCACACTATTACTAAGAATTAAAGGACCCTAAGTTATTGTTGTTGGTCTAAAGTCCTAAGCCTAATAGCTTAATTTTAGACTTAACTTCGGATGTTTCCCTACCAACAATCTATAATTTAATAGATCAGGTATTAAGCTTACAAACCTTTTGACTATAGGAAATTGCCACTAAGAGTAGGGACATTGCAGGGAAATAATATCTCCCCAACTTCATGTCAATTCCAGGCAAGAGTAGATTGTCAACTTGTATTCAGGCTTAAAGTCTGCCAGGTGTCAGTGGGGAAACTGAGTCAGGAGAATCCTACCTCAGCCCAAGGTGAACAGCCTTTCTCCCACCCTTCCCATGAGATCACCTTTTGCAGTTCATACCAGCATCTCACAGGCTTACTGGCATCATGGATTGGAAGCTCAGACTGCCTTTCTTGCTATCCATACCTGGAATTAGACTCAGAAGAACAGTCACTTAATAGTCCCATAGAATCTTAAAATAGCAAGTTCCAATAACCAGTTTTCAGATATGACTGTAATTTCACTTTGGCTAAGGAACATCTTTTGAGGCAAGTCTTAAGTGGCTTCCATGTCTTCCTATACATGTTCTAGTTTCTGATTAAATAACAATCATGAAATCAAATTTACCATTAAAACCTTAACTTTTCCATTAATGCCAAATTTTACCTGAGGTTACCTGCCTCTAGGAAACTTAGACTAAAATTCTTTCCCCCAAACTAAAGATGTCTCTGATTTAGTCTCAGTAATTAATTCAGTCAGTTGTTTTAATACTAATTGCTTTTACATCACTTTGTAACATGTTCAATTTTTCTCCCTATCTCTCCCCTCTCCCCACCCCCTAATACCTTGCATTCTGTTTACCCCTTCCCTCAATGTACCTTCCTTTCTATCACACCCCACCCTTCCCTTATCCCCATCTTCTCTCTTTTCTTGTAGGGCAAGATAAATTTCTATACCCCATTACCTGTATTTCTTATTTCCTGGTTATATGCAATAATAATTCTCAACATTCATTTCTAATACTTCGAATTCCAGCTTTTCTCCCTCCCTCCCTCCCTACCCATCCCCAGTGAGAAGACAAGCAATTCAATACAAACTAAATAAGTATCATTTTGCAAAAGACTTCCATAATAATCATGTTGTGTAATACTAACTGTATTTCCCTCTATCCTTCTCTATCCCCCCTTGTTCTTTTATTCCCTCATTTGACCTTGTCCTTTCCCAAAAGTGTTTATTTCTAGTTACTCCCTTCTCCCATTTACCCTCCCTTCTATCATCCCCCTCACCCCACTTATTATCTCCTCCCCTACTTTCCTGTAGTGTAAGATAGATTTTCAAACCAAATTTAGTGAGCTTGTTATTCCCTCCTTAAGCCATATGTGGAGAGAGTAGCTTCAATTTTCCCCTCTCCCCTTCTCCCTTTTCTCCTCCACTGAACAAGGTTTTTCTTACCTCTTTTATGAGTTATAGACTGCCCCATTCCATTTCTCCCTTTCTCCTTCCAATATTTTCCTCCCTTACCCCTTAATTTTTATTTTATTTTTTTGTGGATATCATCTCTTCTGATTCAACACAACCTGTACTCTGTGTGTGTGTGTGTGTGTATGTGTATGCACAATCCTTCCACCTACCAAAATACTAAGAAAAGTCTCAAGAGTTACAAATATTTTCTTTCCATGTAGGAATGTAAACAGTTCAGCTTTAGAAAGTTTTTTATGATTGCCCTTTCCTGTTTACCTTTTCACACTTCTCTTCATTCTTGTGTTTGAAAGTCAAATTTTCTCTTCAGTTCTGGTCTTTTCATCATGAATGCTTGAAAGTCCTCTATATCATTGAATGACCATGTGTTCCCTTGAAGTATTATACTCAGTTTTGCTGGGTAGGTGATTTTTGGTTTTAATCCCAGTTCCTTTGACTTCTGGAATATCCTATTCCAAGCCCTTCAGTCCCTTAATGTATAACCTGCCAGATCCTGTGTTACCCTGATTGTATTTCCACAATACTTGGAATTGTTTCTTTCTAGCTACTTGCAATATTTTCTCCTTGACCTGAGAACTCTGAAATTTGGCCACAACATTCCTAGGAGTTTCTCTCTTTGGGTCTCTTTCGGGAGGTGATTGGTGCATTCATTCAATATTTATTTTGCCTTCTGGTTCTAGAGCATCAGGACAGTTTTCCTTGACAACTTCATGGAAGATGATATCTAGGCTCTTTTTTTGATCATGGCTTTCAGTTAGTCCCATAATTTTTAAATTGTCTCTCCTGGATCTATTTTCCAGGTCCGTTGTTTTTCCAGTGAGATGTTTCACATTATCTTCTATTTCTTCAAACTTTTGGTTTTGTTTTTTAACTGCCTGGTTTATCTCATAGTCATTCATTTCCCTGAACTCAATTCTCTCTTTAAAAGAACTATTTTGTTCAGTGAGTTTTTGAACCTTTTCCTCCATTTGGCTAATTCTGCTTTTTAAAGTCTCCTTCTCCTCATTGGCTTCTTGGACCTCTTTTCCCAATTGAGTTAGCCTCTTTTTAAAGGTATTATTTTCCTCAACATTTTTTGGTTTTCTCTTAGCAAGCTGCTAACTCGCTTTTCAAGCTCTTCTATTGCCTGAGCCCTGTTTAAGTTCCCTTTGGAGGCCCTGGAGGCAGAGACCTTGACTTTCTGTGACAGTGTACCTTATTCTTCCTCATCTGAAAGGATGGGAGGAGACACCTGTTCACCAAGAAAGTAACCTTCTGTGGTCTTATTTTTTTTTTCCCTTTTTTGGGCATTTTCCCAGCCAGTTACTTGATTTCTGAATCCTTTGTCAAGAGGATGGTCCTATTGCCCCTTCTCTCCCCAGTATCATGTTCAAGGCTGAGATTCAAATCAGCTGCTCAATTCTCCAGGGTTTTGGGGTGGGGGTAGGGCCATTACTCAGGGCTGAATAGTCTGCTCCCTACCATCAGAGGCTTTAAGCTGAGCTACCTGGACTATAGACCCAGGTTGTTTCCTGGCCACCATAGCTGCCTTCAGTCTTCTGCTGCGGCCTCTGCCATAGCCTGGGGCTATTGCTGGAGGAATTCCCCTCTCACCCAGCTGGGAAAGCCCTCCCACACTGACCTTTGGAACTTTCTTTGTCGCTTGTGGGTTGAGGTATGTAGGACCCTTCCTGCTGGGAACTCTGCCCTGGAGGTCTGTTCAGGGCCTGGTCCTCCCAGTGCCATGTGGCCAGGGCTGTGCTGTGTTCTGCTCTGCTCAGCATCCTGTGAGATAGACCTTTCCTGTCAGCCTTCTAGGTTACCTTTGGCTGGAAACCTCTTTCATTCTGTTGTTCTGTGGCTTCTGCTGCTCTAGAATTTGTTGAGAGTCATTTTTAACAGGTACTTTGTGGGCTGTGGGGGAAGCATCTTTCTCCTCCACCATCTTGGCTTTGCCCCAAATTGTTTTTGTTTGTTTTGTCTTTGTTTACTCTGGTTACTTCATGTTACAGCAGTTCACAGAAGCTTTCCCATGCTCCTCTGTATTCATCATATTCATAATTTCTTATAACATTCTATTATAATATTCTATTACATTCATGCGCCAAAATTTGTTTAGCCATCCCCCAGGCAATGACCCGTTATCTTATTTGCAGTTCTTTGCTGTCACAGAAGTGTTACTTTCAGTACTAGAGAGGAATTGTGCTATAAAGATACAATATACTTAATAACTGCCCCATTTCAAAATGTGCCAGAGGATATGGTTAAAGATTCATTTTGAACTGATTGAAAACCTTTCACAGTCTGTCCCCAAATTACATTTCCAGTTTGGTTCCTATCACTCTCCTTCATGGACTGTCTTTTCCAATGCAACTGGTGTATATTTGTGATGCTGCATTCTTGATTTTTCATTTTCTGACTTCATTCCTTTGTATAAGATGTTCATTGACTGGATGCTCTCCTCTTGGAATCCATCCTTCTTTTCAAAACTAAGCTCAAGCTTCTCTTCCTTCATGAGGCCTTTTTCAAATTCTTCCTCCTTCCTCAAGTGGTTACTACTTTTCTTCCACACCCCAAAATTACTTTGTATTTTCTTTAGGAGTAGGAAAAAAAGAGCTTTTTGAGGATCTTAATTTTGGTATTCTAATTACAGAGTTTAGAGTGTTTTGGTGTTTCTCTCTCTCTCTCTCCTCTCTTTATCTTCTTTCTGTTTTTGTCTCTGTCCCTCTCCCCAACAGGTCTGTTCTCTATCTGCTACATTTCTTTTTAATTAATATTGATGGCTATACTGAATACATTTCCAAAATGGCCATTTTCACATCCCTGAAGATAAAGGAAACTTAGTTATACTATCAATCTAATGGTATATTCCAGACAAAAATAAAACTTGGGTATCCCAGGAAGTTTCTTCTTCAGTGCACTCATTAATGGTGAATCACAAGTCATCTTGGTTATTTCATAGAATTCATTTACTTCCAACTACATCTGTAATTCAGTAATCATCTGTGTGTGTGTGTGTGTATGTGTTAGAGATGATAAAAAGAGAAAAATGAAAGCCCCTATATCTTCTTTGAAGAGTTTACATTCAAGTGGATAAGTGTGTGTGTGTGTGTGTGTGTGTGAGAGAGAGACAGAGACAGAGAGAGAGAGAGAGAGAGAGAGAGAGAGAGAGAGAGAGAGAGAGAGAGAGGAGAGAGAGGGACAGGGAGGGAGAGGGAAAGGGAGAGACAGAGGACACAGTGTGTATGTGATAGTGGTGGGGTGGGTGGAGAGGCAGTGTTTGAAGAGCAAAATATATTTAAAGTCATTTCAGGAGGGGAGAAAGAAGACTTGTGAAATGGTGGCAGGTGGGGAAGGGGAGAAAGGAACTCACCGAATGTCTTCTCTGAGTTGAAAAAAATAATAATCTCCTGGTCAGTCATTTCAGTATTATTGATGCCCCCTCTGATGGAGGTTACCATTCAGTGCTGTGATTATCTAAGGGAGATGGGGAACAGAAAGTGCTTCTTGATATTTTAAGGTAACAGTGTCTATGAACCATTTCTTACTTGTTTCAGATTGTAATTTTCCACTTATGTCATGTTTCTACTCTTGAGCAAATCAAATGGTTTTACAAATGAATTACATCACACAGTCTCTGATCTCAAGAAGCTTATGATTTAGAATGAGAAAATCCAGAGTCTTGGTGTTGGAAGGTGCCCCACAGTTGTAGTCTTACCTGTACCTGTGGGAAAATCCCCTCTTCAGTATCTTAAGCCAATAATGTGGAGCTCGCTTTCTTCCAAGGGATCTAATTCTCCTTGTGAAGATATCTAATTTTTTAGGGAGTTTTTCCTTAAATTCCACCTCCTCCAAAAGTCTTCCCCAATCTTCCCAGTGACCTCATAAAGCAATTTTTAAAAATTGTTTGATGAACTAAAGATGCATTCCTATGTATTTATAGTTCGTTGTGTTGATGCCATAAGCCCCACGAAGTCATAAGCTATCTTACCTGAATTCTATGGGGGCAACACCCATCACAGTGCTTTGCCACATTGTTAGTTCAAACCTAAATCTGCCTCCCTGTAGCTACTACTCATTGTTTCTTTCTCTGTCCTCTGACATCAAGGGAAAGTAAAACAAGTAGTCTTCTACTTGACAAGTGTCAAACATTTCTAGAAAGGCATCGTTTATTCCTGACCAAAGGGGTCTCTTCCAAGCTCAGCATACTGAAATTCTTTCATCTTATCTTTCCTGTGTTGGCAGGAAGAGCTGTATTTGAATCTTGCCTTAGACCCTTATTTGCTATTCGTCCCTGAAGAAGTCATTTAACTGCTCTGAGCCTTAGTTTCCTCATCTGTAATATAGGCATGATAGTAGTACCTACTTCATAGAGTTGTTGTGAAGATCAAATGAAATAACACATGTAAAGCCCTATGCATACTCTCGGCTCAATATCAACATGAGATGGTGGTGGTTGTCCTTGTTTTCAATTTCATTTCCCTATTAATCATTTTTTGTCCTGATCTTTCCAAGATCGCTTTCTTTGGTAGACTTTTTTCCCCTTCCTTTCTCTGTCATCATCATCCAGTACACCCCAAGTATCTACTGTGTGACCTTGTATACTCATGCAGTGACCTGCAATCAATACATGATAAATCCAGGCAGTTAGATGGTTTGGTGGATGGAGCTCTGGACTAAGAGTCAGGAAGACCTGAGTTCAGATCCTGCCTAAGCATTTACTGGCTGTTTGACCACAATCAAGTCACTTAAGCCACTCTGAGCCTTAGTTTTTGTAACCATGAAATTGGGATCTTAATAGCATCTACTTCATAGAGTTACTGTGAGGATCAAAGGAGAGCAATTACATACTGCTTTGCAAAACCTCAATTTTTTTTTAAAAAAAGCTGTTGTTATTACTGATAGGAAAGGTATTTATTACTCTCTTCCCATGGGAATTACTTGGTTTTCCCACTTGTATTCTTCTTCCTCTGTCCCACTACCATTAACTGACTTTAAAGTTGGGGGGGGGAATATTTCCCCTGCCCCCTTTTACTTTTAATCTAAAGGTCTCTTGATTAGATCTGTAAGTCTCCAAGCAGAGATACTCTTTCTGACCCTCATTAGATATACTACATCCCAGCTAAGAGACTGTAATTTCTTAAGCCTTGTTCTAGAAATCCAAATCCCAGTCTCTGCATCCCATCTCACCACCTTCTTGGCCAGCTGTTCACTTCCCAAGCTGGTATTTTCTGGGTCAAAATAGTCTCCAATCAGCATAACTTCAATGTATTTGAAGAGGAAGAAAGCATTAAGAAATGAGGGAATTAGAAAAGGTTTCCTACAGAAGGGGGCACCAAGGGAGAGGCTTGAAAAAAGTCATATGTTTTATATTTATCTGTATCCATGTTGTTCCCCTGTCAGGATGAGGATGGAAAGCATTGTAGTCATATTAGACAGAAGCCACCAATGGGATGTCTCCTTTGTGATGGAATTGCCATCATTATGACAAAAAACATACCTCGGTATTTGAAAGGGTCCATTATTCCTTTGGTGTGGGTACTCCCTCAACCAGTGATGACTTCAACGCAGCCACACATTTTCAGCCCATAAGAATCATACCTACCACACAGAAAATAAACCCTGGGTGGCCCAGTTGAGTTAGATGTAAAAACACCCTCAAGCTAGCCAACCCTCAAATTTATATCATAATGTTGTCATGCCATACAGAACTGATAGAGATTAAATCAGGCTTAATCTCCAAACTTTCTTCAAAGGCCTTACATGTGCTATTTGTTGAGACAGAGCTGGGGTTAGTTAATTGATAGTTAGATAGAGGAGAGACTCTGGTTCCTTAGGTCTTGCCTGTACTATATGTTTACATATGAATATAGATGGAAATTAGTCTTCTTGTTACTCTGACATCTGCTCACTTCATAGATAAATTGATGGTGTCTGTCCAGAAGAATCCTTTGGGGGAAAAAACACCCAATTTTTTTTTTTTAACCTCTAAAATCAGTCTAACTGCATCTTAGTCTCTGAGGTGATTGCTAGCTCAAGATATGGCATTGTTTTTTGTAAGTAAACAGGAATAGGTTTCTGGGATGTTTGGTTAGAGGTGGAAGGGGTTTTATCTTTTCTGAGAAACTTTGGGCCCTGAAATCCACCAGCATTCTACATTCTGGTTGCAGAAAAATCATTCTTCACACTCTAGCTCCCATTCATCTTTCCATTCTGGTTTCAGGAAGAATATGTTTAATGTCCCTTCCAGAAGGAATGACATCTCTGACCCAAATTGTCTTGGTTGCCATTACCTGAACAAGAAATATGTTTCCCATCTCCACATCTTTGCACACATGGTCATTTAGGTCTGGAATGAACTTCCATTCTTTGACTTGTAAAGTCTCTAGCTTCCTTCAAAACACTACTCAAGCCTCATCTCCTATGGAAAGCCTGTGTTATCCACCCTGCCCCCATGTAGTCAGTCTCTTGTAGTTATTTTGTGTTTTCTTAATTATTTGCATGCCTCTTGTATCCCCCAGTAAACAAGGTTGTTTAAGGACAGAGACTTTTGGATTTTCTCTTTTTTGTCCCATCCGTTCCTACTTCCTAGCACTCTACCTGCTTCCTAATAAATGCCATCTGTGAGCCCTTGCCATGAAAGTTCGAAGGCTGCTCTGTATTTTTCACAAGCCTTACACAAACCTTACGATGGTGGTTCTCAAGTTGTTTGCGTCTGAGTGAGAAGTTTTGGAATGCTTGTGCAAGTCACAACTTAGAGCCACTCCTGGTCAGATTATTAGACGGATGTCAATTCCAGTTTCCCCAAGCTAGTCCACAGGCAAAATAATTCAGGGGCTCAGTGTGAGACAAAAGGGGGATTTACTCAAAGGAAGCCCATTTTCATATATATTAGTGGGGGTGGACAAAAGAATGGTGACATCATTCCAAAGTTCTCATTCCGTTGATTCCAGTAGCATTTACCCGCAGTATTGAGAAGGCGGCTGAGAAAATCGAGCACAATGGGAAATAAGCTGAGTGAGTCTTCCAGATCAGAATCTGAGAGTAGTTTGCATTTTCGTTCTTTTTTTCCTTTTCTTTTTTTGACCAATTCAAAGCACAAGATAGTTCTCTGTCCGGCCTAAAAAAAAAAAAAAAAGACAAACTTCTAGGGATTTGGATTTAAGCTACCATTTCTTAGATTAACATTTTTAGAGAGTTCTCAATCTTTTTCACCATTTTCCTTTATTCATTCCCTGACCCCTCTCAATGCAGTTCAAGGCTATGAGGCTGAAAATGGGGGTGTCAGTGGGAAGGCAGGAAAGTGGAGTAAATGCTGCTGCCACCTACGTGGGTTACCTGTGCTCACTTAATACCACTCTGCTTTCCCTGGGAAAGGCTGCATCATAGATCCTAATGATAAGGTTTCCGGCTTCTAACAATCCCTTCTGGGGGGCTGCCACAGCAGGAAAACTGAAGTACTGTAATCAGTTTCCAGGATGGAGTGAAACTTACCTGTTTACTAACAGAGACAGTTCATCCTCCTTCACTCCCCTTACGGTTACCAGCTCAGGCATTTCTCCCACTTTACCCATGAATCTGATAGGAGTCAGATCTGTTTTCTCCATGTGGTGACATCACTGGAGTTGTCTTTGAGGAAACTTTTCTGCCTTCAAATTTGCCTTTCAAATCTGCTTCCCCCCTCCCCCAAACAAAGTAATCTGCTATTAACTCTTACTTTGGATAGTGTATTTTCCAGACATGATGAGGGTCCTTCTTGGAACTCTAAAGCTGTTTTCTTTCTCTCTCATCTATGCTCTTGTCTTTTCCTATAGCTTAAAAAAGCAATTTTTTTTTTCAATCCTAAGTTATAGTATTTCAAATAAATCAAGACTGGCTTCTCCTTGGCAGGTTAGCCATTATTATGTGGCAGGAGCCACATCATAGGCCATTTCCATTTAGTTAATTATTTTCCATTAATGCCTGTGCTATCCCCAGCCATGGTAAACTTGAAATTGGAAGTAAAATTGAAAAAAATTTCTTAGAAAACAAAACTAGCCTGATTATAAGAAGGTTTCTTTCTTTTTCTTTCTTTTCTTTTTTAAATTTGTGGTTGGGATCAGTAAGTGCTGGATTTAGGGGTGACAGGGATCACAGAGGTCACCAAAGTCATCACCCTTATTTTACATATGAAGGAACTGAAACCTGGAAAGGTCAAGTGATTGCTCCTGGCCAGTAAGTGTTAGTGGCAGGATTTGAATCCAGGTTCTCCCCTTTCAAATCCCCTGCATCATCACATGAGCCATGTGACCTGTCATGGGATTGCATTTATTATTAGTTTCATTTTATAGATGAAGAAACCTAAGCCTACAGAGATTAAGAGACTTGTTCATGGTCACATACTCCCAGTATAACTGTCCAATGCTCCATACTACCTCATTAAGAAAAAGTCCTGGGACTGTATCCACCAGGTGTCTCCTGGTCCCCCTTGTCCTGAAATGTGGCCCACTCACCCAGGACTGAGCCCAATCTTTTCCAATTAAAGTATCTCCTGTGCAACTAGAAGTGACTAGGTGGCATATTGGATAGAGGCTAGACTTGGAGTCAGGAAGTCCCAGGTTCAAATCCAGCTTCAGACAGTTCCTGGCTGTGTGACCCAGGGCAAGTGACTGAACTCTGTCTTCCTCAGTTTCCTCATCTGTAAAATGCAAGATAATAATGTACCTACTTCCCAGGGTTGTTGGGAGGTCCAAATAAAATATTGTTTGTGCGGAGCTTAATATAGTGCCTGGCACTTAGTAGGCACTTTAAAATTCCTTCTTACCTTCCTGCTGTGCATGAGTCCTTTTCCAGTTATTAGGGTCTCATCAGACCCACCTTTGTCCTCATGATCTTATCTCACTCTCTGACTCTGGAGAGGCCTTCAGGGACCCAGGGGGCAGCTGATTTCTATGTGGCTGTCTTCCCTTCCCACCCACCCCCTATCCCCCCAAGACTGTTGGCTGTCAGCATCACGTGGGCCTCACAGTGGGTGGTGTGAAAGCCTTGTTTATCCGAAGGCCACATGGAGATGGGCGGATGCACACCAGGGGGAGAGAGGGACAGGGGAGGCTGGCTCTTCCCCTAAGAACTGGCAGCAGACGTTGACTAAGCTGTCTAACTGGGCAGGAGGACTCGTTTGCTGTGCCTTTGGGCTTGATGAAAGAAGCAGCTGCTCGTAGGGGCTTGTTCAGATGCCTGGAGATGGAGCTGTGGCTCATCAGCCAGGGGAGCTGAGCTGATTTCCTCCTCCCTCCTCCTCCATCTGCCTCCTTGGGGCTGGGCAAGTTGCACTGGGCCAGGTAAGGGTGGGAGTTCTTGCCTTTCTGTCCTTGGTTGTGGGAGTGACAGAGAGGGGTACAGAGAGAGGAAGGAAGGAGGGAGGGAGGGAAAGAGGACGGATGAATGAATGAGCAGACAAACAAACGGAGCTGGGGCTTGGGAGGGATGGCAGTTCTGGCTTCCTTTTGCCATTGGAAGTGCATTAACTTGATTCTCCCCAACCTGAAAAGCTCACTGCTGTGATGCTATGCAGCTGGTAACAGCAGCACACGGGGAAATCTTCCTGGGAACTGAAGATGCCTGAGCCGCGGCTGCTTGTTTGAATCTAATGATGTACCAGCCAGCCATGTTTTCTGTGCAATTATATCTCCACACAGGGCCAGCTCGTGCTGAGAATGCTGGGCTGTTCGCTGCTCCTTCTAATCTAAGGGAGCCTTGGCAGATCTCCCCCCTCCCCCTTCTTCTTGTAAAAGGGAAACAGAAAAAGAAAATAAGCAACTATTTCCTTATGTTCATTTTGCTTTGGAGAGATGGGTTTGGAAGGCTTTACCTTGGGTGGAGTATGATGAGAGCAGGGGTCCCCTTCCCCTCCTCCACCTGCCCTCCTAGCCCACATGCCCTTCACTCCCAACTTCATTTGATGATTTCTAGTTAATTAGCTGGTGGATTCCTCTCCCCTCACCCCTGCCCCTCTATGGCTTGTATTTTTTTTTTCTTTTAAGTGGTGTTTGAATGAAGCTGTAGCTCAGCTGGAGAAAATGGAGAAATAGAAAGGATGAAAAGGATGGCCTTTTGTGTTGGGTTCTATTGTACAGCTCGTCATTCCCCAGCAGAGCTGTGGCAGTGAGCCCCTGCTCTCCATACTCAGATGCCCGTTTGCCTGCAGAAACAGATCCACAGAATGAGGAGCTAGCCTTCTGTGGCTGCTGACAGGGTGAGAAAGATGCTGAATGGGATTCAGACTCTGCCAGCCAGAGAATGCTGTCCAACTGAGCTGAATGTGGATTACCTGCCGGGATTAACCCTATTTGCCGGCCAGCCACCTCCTTTGGTTTTTGCTTTCTGGCAATAGGGCTGGGTTGAAAAAGCACGAATTCCTTAAATGAACGATGACATTGGCTCGCTTGTTCAGACTAAGGCCAGTGTAGCTCAATAAACTGAGGGGAATTCGGCTAGAAGTGCTTACATCTAAATTGGGACTTCATCAGAGCCGCCAATAGATGATTGCATGCGAGTGGTGGCTAGTGTACCTGGTGATCACTCCAGCCCATCTGTGGAACTTGTGCCCCTGACTCCCTAGTATGGTACCATGTAGTGTGTGAATCCCAAAGGCAGTACTGAGAAAAATGAAGAATTTACTATTATCTGGGAAAGATTGTGATCACTTTGTGATGGTGTGGCTGTAAACAAGGACCAAGGGTAATTGGGATTTGGGGCTCTTAGGTTGTCTATAGTATGTGACCCCCCAATCCCTTGCATTGGCAGAAGATAGTGATCTTTTTGGTAAAATGCTTGTCTGAGCTGATATGCCAATTTACTGGATGTATAGCACAGTGAAGTGAGCTGGGCTCAGTCAAGAGAGCTGAGTTCAAGACCTGCTTCTGACGTGCTGTGTGTGGTACTGGTCAAGTCACTCAGTGCCCAAGAGGGAGAATGATACAGAGGGAAGAATAGGGTCTGGAGTCCAAGGATCTTGGTAGGAATCCTACCTCTCTTGTTCATCAGCTGTTTGACTCTGGAGAAGTCCCTTAACCTGTCAATACCCAGCTCATTCTCTAAGACAGACACTTTTTTTTCTATGGTATGATATGTTCCACCCATACAACAGCTGCCTTACCCCTTGTGAGGATAATTCCATTCTGACTCAATGATTGGTAGTGATTCCTCCTAGCCCTGAACCACCATATTATCAGAAGTCCCAGAAATCATTTATGTCCCAACTCCCTCTGCTGTCCAAACCTCCTTCAGACCTTCATGCCAATTGCCTTCCTCAGTCCCCTTCAAGTGTTGTCTGCGGTCACTAGAATATAAGCCCCTTGAGAGTAGAAACTGTCTTGTTTTTATATCCCTAGAGCCAGAAACCTAGCACTGAATGGCTCGTGTTTAATAAATACTGTCTATCCCATCTCTCTGCCCATCCATCAATCCATCCATCCATCCATCCATTTATCTATCTATCTTTTTGGCAGTTAGAAGTCTATAAACCCCTTCTCAAGAGTCATGTTTTTAAATGCATAAGATAAAATACAAAAAGATTACAAAGGAAAGCCCTTATTGAAATAAAGATATGTAGATAGACACATATACACTCACACACCCACATATGTGTGTGTATATATTTTTTCCCAGCCTCCCTTTCTCATACTCTCCAAAATCCATCCATAGACCCCAGGAGTGCAGACCCCAGATGAAGAACTTATGTTTTTAACATTATTATGCTTATTCCTGCAGTGTAGCAGAGTCTGGGGTCTCAAGTCAGAGGCCTATAGTTCAAATCCTTCCTCTTACGCTTATTACCTGGACGTCCTTGGGCCAGCAGCTTCAGTTTCCACATCTGAGAGGATAAAATAAGAGGGTTGGTCTCCATGACTTCTGAGGGGCCTTCTGGGCTGGTATCAGAGAACTGGAATGAATTATACAGAAGGTTTTGAGAACCTTTGAGAGATGATTTTTTTTTTTTAAACTAGGAACTTTCTACCTAGCTCTCTATGTAAATGAAATCACAGGTCTGTTTTAAAAAAAATCTCAATTAGTGCTCAGACATGATATAGTGGTAGTTGTTAAGGCAGTCAGTACTGTTCTGGTGAATGCCTTTTATAGTTATTTCTTGATTAGCTCAATGAGGATGAAAGTTTTCTTGGTCTTTAATAGGTAGTCTATATTGAAAAATCTCTTAGTATTTGAAGTCCTTTCCTCCCTCCTTCCTGGAGGCTTTATTAATTAAATAATTCATTTTTGTGCCTGCCCACCCACCCTAGCTCAACTGGTATTACCTTTGGAAATAAGATTGCTATGGTTAGGGGGATTTCAAATTTAATTTTAAAGCTTCTCTAAGAGCCAGCTGGAGAAATTAGAGCCACACCCCCTGGTTGGATTCTGGAGAGAAAATTGTAGCAGTGCAGATGACATTTGCTTTCTTTCTTGTCTATTTCAAAAGTGTAATATACTAAGTGAAACTGTTACAAATAGAGAAATGGAGACTTCACTTAGTTAAACTCTTCTTGGAAGAGGCTCTCCCTTGAAACGTGTCTATTCTAGTTATGTGTAAGTGAATGTGAATCATGGAAGGTAACATTTGCTAAACATAGGTTGACTCACATTTGAAATAGATGTTCTTGGTCTGGCCAGACTGTTTTCTTCCCCCATGCCAATAGAGCATCAGAAAGCTACAGGATGTTTAAGGAGAAGTATGTTCAAGGACTTCCACATTCTGTTAAAGGCTGGACACTGCCCATCCACCAACTGTGAAGAGCCACATGTTTGTTTTACTTCCTCAGCTAAAGGAATGGAAGAAGGATCCTTTAGGGACAGGATAGAAGGGTGTTGGCCAAAGGGCTTCCCTTCCCTAGATCTTAGGGCTTAGCGCTGGGTGATACCTTGGAAGACTCTTTTGCCTTTAAGGAGATCATGTGGGTGAGTATGAATTCTGCTGCCCATTTAGTGGATTCACTTAAATTTATGGAAAGGAAAGTGTATGTTCTGTATTCTGTAAAGACTAGACCTAGAGAAATAGTGGAAGACAGAAGAGTCCTGCATGCGGTCCATGGGGTCACAAAGAATTGGACATGACTGAACAATATCTGAATGTGTTTGAGGAGAAGAGGCCTGTGCTTTTACTTTTCCTCCCTCTACCAATACAGGTCAGTGCTTTCTCCAAAACTACAGTTTTAGTGACCACTGAGAGGACAAGTGAGTTGCCCATATGTATCAGAGGGAGAATTTGAAAGCAGGTTTTTCTGACTAGGAGTCCAGCTCTCCATTGTACCTGGATCATAACTGGGTCTCTCTAAGAGAGTATCATTTGTATTCTCTGGCTTTGTTCCAAACCTGTGATTTCATGAGTGTGGTGAGTTCCCAATAATGAAACTCCACCTCCCACAACTTATAGCCTTGGAAGTTGTCTATGGACAGGAGAATTTAAATCATTTGTTTGTATAGTAGTTTGTACATTTTAAAGCATTTTAATAGCTATAAATATTAGCTATTAATAGATGATAGCTCCTTGTGTATTATATATATTACATATATTATATATTATACATATGCATAAAATATAGTATAACATGATATAATAAATGTAATATAACATAACATAATATAAAATAAAATAAAAGTTTGACTTTTATTTTCATCTCTCCCATGCCCAGCACAGTGCATGGCACACCAGGGCCACTTAATCAAGGCTGTTGATTTATATGAATGTCAGTAGTTACAAGCGTCATCATGTTTTCTTCACAACAACCCTGGGATGTAGGAACTATTATTCCCACTTCACAAGTAAGGAAATTGAGTCTAGGAGAGGTTAAGTGATCTACTCCTAATTCTATTTCTAAGCCCAGGGTCACATAAGTAGTAAGTGTCTGAAACAGAATTTGAACTTAGGGCTTCCTCATCGCATGCTCAGCACACCATCCCCTTTGCTGTCCCCTTTGCTTCCTATGAGTGGGTAATAAAGATCAATTGGAAAAGGTTTACCTTACTTCTGTAACTTGTGGGAGAAATCTATGTCTTTTTCTTCTTTGGTTGCCATAAACCAAGTATAGGCCAAACCCTTCTGTTCCAAAAGAAAAAGAAAAAAAGAAAGAAAATACGGAGGAAGCATTGTAATTAGTCATAGTGGCTCTTAATGTTCAGGTGAGAGGCCACTGGGATGACCTGGAATTAGAGATTTAGCTAGGATCCCATAGTTTCTTTGTACATTTTACCAATAGTGAGAAAGCCAGGCTGCTCACAGATGAATGAGACATCTCTAACCCAGAAAATATAGCCTTTTCTGCCTTAAAGTGGGAGTAAATCTCTGGGGCTGTTTTGGTCAAGAGGCCAAGCTGAGAAACACTCTGCTCTTTTTTCTTCCCTAGTGTTGCATCTCTAATGGTAACTTGTGCTGTTTTGGGGAATGTAGTCACATCCCTACTACCTAGACATTTCTATTGAGAAAGGTGAACAGGCTTTGCCGGCTACTATGGGCCCGTTGGACCGGAATCTTTTTAAGAATGAAATCTTTGTAAGAAATAAGGAAGATTCAGGGGATGTTGAACTATCCAGTAATTATTAATCACTGTAATAATAGCTAGCATTTATATAACACTTTCCATTTATTTGATCCTCACAATAGCCTTGTGGGGTGGTTACTATTATTATCCCCATTTTACAGATGAGGGAATTGAGGCAGATGGAGGTTAAGTGACTTGCTCAGAGTTACACAGCTAGTAAGTATCTGAGTCCAGATTAGAACTCAGTCTTCTTGACCCCCAAGTCCAGTTCTCTATCCATAGTACCATAGAATTATACTCCATACCTGTGCAGATTCCTATGCAGATTGCAAGCATGAAGTTCAAATGGATTCTGTTCACCTGACCCTTTTCTCACATGTTGCAAGACCATTTTCCTACCCAAAAAATATGTTTTGAGAACAAAAATGTTGTTAATCTGTGATCACTAAAGGCAACTAACTGGACCTGGGTGAACAGAGTATTCACTGACACTTTTTTTTAAAGCCCTTTTATAGATATAATAAGTAATTTGGGAGGACTCTGATACTGCCATTCATTTGCATTAGAGCATATTTCAAGGAGTATTTGTTTACTTTTTAATACTAATTATTGGGCATGACTTTCCTTCCCTGTGATGGATGCTTCCGTATTAAGCAAAACTAGCACAGGTCTTGAGTGAGGAAGGAGGGCCATGGTTCCATGGAAATGAGACCATTCTTGACCAGTGGTTCCATGAAATCACTTTAACGTAAATTAACCCCTCCTTCCAGACAGCAGACCGGTGAACATCTGGCTTATCTGCCTTTGTTATTCAACCATTCAAGAGCAAGAACTCCATTTTCTTCTGTCCAGCTGTTTTCATCCATGACAGCATTCAGAAAGATAGGATCCGTGACATGCCTAGATTCTGTCAGGGGTTTCCATAGAAAGATTTATGCCACAATATATATTAAGTCCTGAGAAATACCGTTCCTTTTCAGTTTGTTACTGTCAGACTTTAAAAACAAGTGACAGATATAATCTCATCGATGCTATATTGGACTTAGATTTAGGTACTCTGGGTTCAAGTACTGGCTTGGCTCTTTATTGCCTGTGTGACCTTGGGAAACTCCCTTAATGACTCCTGGGGCCTCACATTTCTTCATCTGCAAAGTGTCTGGTTTGGGCTAAATGATCTTTCTGTTTCCATCAAGCACTAATCTGTAATCCTATGTATCCACCCCTATAGAAACTGAAGTTTCTCCCTGGAAACTTCAATGAATCTGTGATCTTGCATCTTCTCTGCAACAATGGAGGTCACAACCCATCACTTCCTTTCCATCCTAAGGGATTCTTTGCCATACTCTCTTATAAACCCTGCACAGAGAAGCTGCCCAAACTTCCATCCTCTAGGTCTTTGAAGTTATAGTAGATACTAATACAATATGTACAGCTTCTTTTTAAAAATAGTGACATCTTTTGTTTTTCACCCTGCGTTCATTAACAGATTGAGTTCTCCTTTGTAACAAAGGATATTTAAGCAAAATTGACAAAAAAACCTAGCTGTGACAGTCTGCACCCACATTCCATTTGTGGTTCCCACTCCTCTGCTACCAAGAGCAGTGAGAGGTGTTTTATCATCTCTTCTCTGGGACCAAGATTGGTCACTGCACTTCAGGTGAGATGAGCTGCCTTTTAGCTTTGGCTTTGTTTTCATCATTATTATTTGGTTGTAATTTTCCAGATCCATCTTGCATCACTCTATCCAGTTACTTATTCATTGATTCTTACAATACAAATGTTTTCCATCATATTCACAGTTAATCCTCAGTCTGTGGATGCCCACTTTTTCTAGTGTTTTGGAGCTGTTTGATTCTCTAAGAAATGCTGCCAATAATGTTTTAGGGTATGTTGGGCATCTGCCATGTCTGGCCCCTAACCAAGTATGCTCATGCTTTCCGAGTTGGAAAGGATTGAAAAGTCATCAATTCCAGCTTCCTCCTTTTACATATAGGAAAATGGAGATTCAAAGCAATGACGATATCCAGATCACAAAGGTTGCATGACCAGTCCTCCTCTTTTTCTGATTGATCACACATTTCTTTGATGATACATACTTTAAAAAAGTCGAATCATATTTTTATCTTGGGGTATATATAAGCATCGAATAATCTTGTGTGTGTATTACAATATATTTTAAAAATGGAAGCACATTTTATCTTTTAGACTTGAAGTCATTTTGGTTTAAAAAAAATTTGTCACTTTCTTAAGATGACTATCCAGAATATTCAACATTTTATGCTCTGATCTGTCAGGAAGTGAGCCCTGTGCTATCCTATCTTGGAATAAATTTGCTATTCAGACTGTGAAGTATTATTAATAATTTTTTTCTTGAAAACCAATAACAGCAAAAATATAAGGTACAGAACATTAAAGTCAACAAACTTTTCTGACTCAAAAATATTAAATAATCTATCATACCTATCAACCAATTAATCAGCAAGTATTTATTGTTTACCATGTGCTCAGCACCATGTGAGGTGCTAAGAATACAAAAACATAAGTGAGACATTCTGAAGTATTATTGGGAAATATGAATTTTTTTATTTTTTCACAATACTATTTTTTAAGAACAAAGCTGATTTTTCTGTTATTGGTTTGCAAATATGAATACTACCAGCATAATAATAGATACATTTGTTGCACTTCCTGCCCCTCAAATTACTTTTAGATAATTTTGTATTTACTTAGCTGTATACATCCTTTATGCCCCAATAGAATTTAAGTTCCCAGAGAGCAGAGGATGGTTTTCTTTGTAGCTTGAAAGCCTAGAACTGCGTGTAGCACAAAGTGAGAACTTTTCAAAATGTAAATCAGATTGAATTGAATTGAATAAAACAATAATTGTTGCCATTTATGTAATGTGTTAAAGTTTGCAGAGAACTTTGCCCCACTTCTATTGTGGCATCGATTGGTATGAAATTGGCATCCTTAGTTTTCAAAGCATAATCATACTTGCTAGTTACCAGAACTTAAACTTTGTTTTTTCTTATATCTTATGTTATATTTATAGGATATTTTTTAGGAGACCACTATGAAGAAATTTACAAGAATCTAGCCTCAATAGAAGTTATTACGCTTATTACATAGCACATGTCAAATGATAGGAGCCTTGGCCCAAGGTTCCAGACCACTTTTCCAAGAACATTGAAGTGAGTTTCTTCACTTAACCAAATGGGAACATTGTCTTCTTTGTCCCAATACTGACAAATTAGAAAATTACCCAGTTCATTACGTGACCAGAGTCATTCCACCTTGTTTCTTGCAGACATGATTCATTAATATGTTTAACATCATCCTCTTGGTCATGCTGAGATTCATGTCCATGTTTTTTAAACAACATTATTAGAGATTGGTATGAAGTCTCTCTTGAGTTTGTAATGCCTTCAGTCCGCTAAGTATAGCAGAAAGTCGTCATAGGCAAAGTCAAGAGCAGTTTAAGGTGCACCTGTTTTGAATTACTTTTCAGTGTTTAGTTTTTGGAGCATCCAAAGAATGTCAATGAAGCATAACTTCACTTGTAAGGCATTCTTCAGCATGGCACAAGAGGACACGGACATAGCAAATCAACCAAAGGTACCCTCCAAGACTGGGCGTGTCCCCTAAGAGTGCATAACTCTCAATCTAGCAGAGGTTCAGGCATTTGGCTCACCCAAGTGCCAATATTATTTGGGTAGCTATAAATAATGCACATTCTTCATTTAGTCTATAAATTAGAGGTTACAATTTACATCTTGTTGCTACATAGGAAAGCCAATGAGAATACATCAGCAAATCATTCTTACCTTGTAATTAATAATGATAGTCATATTAGCTATTATTCGTATCACACTTTATGGTTTACAAAGCATTTCACATATATTTTCATTGGATCCATTACAACAATTACCCACAGGTTACCTGTTTTGTTTTCTCATTGCCTTTCCCTCAGTCTCTATAGGAGACTATCTATGTGACCACAATCACTTAATCTCTCTGTGTTCTCTTGAGGCAATTTTCAGAGACTAAGTTACTGAGTTACTGAGAATTGTGATTATGTAGTTCACAATAATAGTAACTAGCTTTGGTATGATGCTTCATAGACTTGCAAAGTACTTGGCATTAATTTTTCATTTGATCCTCACAACAGCCTTGTGAGACTTTTTTACAAATGATGAAACTGAGAAAGATAAATGTTAAGGGACTCCCTCAGGGTCATATAGTCAGCAAATGTCCAAGCCCACATTAGAAGTGAGATTGCCCTGCCTCCAGGTCCTCATTGCACTCATTTCACTGTATCGTGTAGCACATCTCTGTACTCTCTTGTATTCCATACATGGCATCCATGAACCTCAGATCACCTTTCTCCTTATTCTAAAGGTTACTCTACTTAGTACCTACATTTTTTCTTGAAGAATGTTGGGGCTACTTCTTCATTATTATTTTTCATGTTAATTCAGATCCATCTAATTATCTAATTGCTTGTGTACCCTGGTTGACGTATGCATGAATAGAAAAGATTTGCAAAATGTGTATTAGGAATTTTGAGTTTGGTGAAATGGTTTGGAAAGCTGCTGTGTGAGAAGCTGGATGGCATTCTAGATTATGTTTGAATCAGAGAGAATGCATTAGAATCAAAATTCTATTTTATACCCTGAACAAGTCAGTACCCCTCTGGAGCTCATTGAGTTGACTTGCACGGTCCCTGCAGTCTTAGACTGCTCCAAGACTTCTGACCTAAAAGGACTTGGGCAGTGAACTGAAGACATTCCGAACAAGTACTTTGCATTTCTGTTTCATAATTTCCAAGGGAATTTGAATTTATTGGTATTGGGAGGAATTTTGTTTGCTTTAGCAAACTGAAACCCAAATATCAGTAGACAGGCAAAGAAATACTTAGGTGGAGAGGGTGATATTGACTTTTTGAGTGAGGCAAAGTTCTCATCGATTTTATTTTTCTTTTAAAGTAATACTGAAAGGGGATATAGACATTTAACTCTTTGCAATTTGGTTTTTATAGGAAGCTAATTTTGTTTGTTCTACAAACAGTGCCTGCTATGTTCAGAGCAGTATCCTAGGTCTTTCTCAAGGTGTGAATCATCTTAGCAGGCATCTCAGTGTAATGGGAAGAGGTCTAGATGGCACAGCAGGGGATGTCTGTTCAAATCTCAGCTGTTCCATGTGATTTCACACAAGACACTGAATCTCCCTGAATCTGTTTCCTACTTTTTAAAGAAAGTTGTTGGACTCAGCGAGATGACCTCAAAATTCCCTTCTAATTCTAAGACTGTGTATGATTCTGATCAGATGTATTCATGACATGGAGGCTCCATTTCTATAATGCTTTGTGCCCATCTCTGGTGAACTTTTTGATAACCCTGTTAGGCAGAAAACATGATGCTTGAATTAATCAGCTAGCTTTTATTAGCATACCATGTGCCAGGCAGTGTGCTAAGTGCTGGGTTACAAAGAAAGACCAAAAACAGTCCCTGTTCACAAGGACTAACATAGAAGTCTAAAGCACAAGATAACATGCAGACAATTATGTACAAGCAAGACAAGATGAGTGAGAGATCAACTCATAAAAAAGGTCCTAACACTGAGGAGGATTGGGAAAGACTTCTGGCCCAACATTAGACTGGAAATGAGTCTTGAAGGAAGCCAGGATATACAGATGAGGAGCAGTGGGGAAGTAGAAGGTAAGAAATAATTTGCTCCTGGCCCCATAATTTGAAGATGGATAAGCTGAAACTTGAACCTATTTTCATTCTCAGTTGGGTATTCCATCCGCTCGACCACATTACCTAGAATGTGCTTAGCAAATCAGTTAGCCAGACCACTAGTTTAATTGATGTGAGTGAAGAAAGATGTAGGAGTTCAAAGGAAGTTTAAGAGAGTGTCTCATTAAATTGACTTAATGAGTTAAAAAGCTTGTAAACTACTGTAGCTAGGCAGAATAGTTGGATAATTTTTTTTGTAGGAAACATTTTAGGACTTAGGGGTGGGGAACCTGTGGCCTGGAGGCCACATGTGGCCCTCTAGGTTCTCATATACGGCTCTTTGACTGAATCCAAACTTCACAGAACCAATTGTTTGGATTCAGTCAAAGGACCACACTTGAGAGGACCTCAAGGGCCACATGTGGCCTCCAGGCCACAGGTTCCCCACTTAGGTATATCTGATCTGTACAGATGAATGAAAGAATGAATATTGCCTTAGACTGAAGAAAATGTGAATATTCTGAGAATTGAGTTTCAAGTCCCTGAGTCATGTCAATATTCTCTAACACTTGAAATTTTTATTTAAGGAAAAACTGGCCTCATCATATCTCATGACAAATAAATAAGCAAAAAGATTTGGCAAATGAGGTTGACTTTCTGATGTCCTTACAAAAGATCAGCCTTCTACCCTCTTCCATGCAGGAACCTTGCTTCAATACAGTCCTTCCAAGACAGATACGGTGGTGGCAACAATTCCTGAGCATCCCCAAGCAATTATCTTTGAATCTCAATAATAGAAGTTTCAGGATCATTGCCTATGACACGAACTATATGCCATTCAGTATTTTTTTTAATATAAAAATAGCTTGGCACAACCTTGACTCATTCATATCCTTTAGGCATTCTCTAAGCAGTCTAGAGCTATATTTCCTTGAGCGTTCAGGTCATCAGCATCCATTTCATATTTGGCAATTCCATGCTAGGGCTTTCCCATAAGACAGCTGAAGAGCTCTATGACTGATGTCTGGCAATATTAAGAGTGTCTTTCGGACATACAGCAAACCCTTGGTGCTGTTTCTTCTTAGATTGGGGGCTAATGGGAAAGAATGAGTGACTGCCCTGGAAGCTGACTGGCCCTATAAAATAGGTCCTATAGAGAGGACCAAGGAACCTAATGTAAAAAAAACTGAAAGGTTTTCAAAATGTTTTCTCTCTAATAACTTTGTGAAGTAGGTAATACAATTATCCTACCCATTGTGAAGATGAAGAAACAGAGGCTCTGTTTCCTCATTTTTACAGTGGGTAAGATAATGGTACACCATGTCCAGGTCATATGATGATCCATTGAAGGAAAGACAGATGTATAACCTGAATGGTGAAGAGAAGGAGCTAACATTGGGGGTGAGAGTGATCTTCAAGTCCATACCCAATTGTCATTTGTGAAAGGAGGCTTTAACTCACTCTGTTCAATCCTAAAAGGAAGACCTGGAAGCAATGAGTAGAAGTTGCAAAGAGGCAAACTGAAATTTGATAAGAGGTAAAAACGTCCTGAGAAAGCCATTCCAGAGTTTCAGGAGATATTATAGATTTTCTCTAATGTATATCTTGAAAGAAAGGCTGAACTTGTCAGGGAGTACATTTTAGGGAGGATCTCTCCTCCCCTTTCCTCCCCTCCCATCTTCTTCCCTCCTCTTCTCCTGTCCTGTCTTCTTTTTTTAGAATAGATATCCAAGGAAGTCCCTTCCAACTCTAAAATACTATAATTCTTTGAAATGGAAGAACTACCAGTACAAGATTTGTGGTAAAGAAGAAAGAAGAGTTAGTTTACCATTCATGTCTCATTGAAATTTACGTAGCTCTTTGGCAGCCTTTGATCTCTAGAAGTCCATGGCTGGGACTTCTGTGGGTTGCGTCTAGGTATCCCTTATGTTGCTTTTCTGTCGTATATAGCTGCGCATGTAGTCTCCCTCATTAGACCACAGGCTCCTTGAGAGCAGACACTGCCTTTGCCTTGTGTTGTGTTTCCAAGTCTTAGTGCAGTGCCCATTCATATCCCTTGATCATTTATCAACTGAGGAATGAATGGTTCTTATTCTTATACATTTGACTCACTTCCTTGTATATTTGAGAAATAAGACATTTATCAGAGATATTTGCTGCAAAGATTCCCCCCAACCTTTTTCTGCTTTTCTTCTAATTTTAGTTACATTAGTTTTGTTTGTGTAAAACTTTTTAAATTTTATGTAATCAAAGTTATCCATTTTGGCTCCTGTGAACCTCTCTGAACCTCTCTGTCTCCTGCTTGGTCATGAACTCATCCCTTACCCATATCCAGGTAATTTCTTCCATACTCCACTTGCTCTTGATATCACCCTTTGTATCTAAATCATGTACCCATTTTGAGCTTATCTTATTATATAATGTGTGAGTTATTGGTCTACATGTAGTTTCTGCCAGGCTGCATTCCATTTTTCCCAGCAGTTCATGTCAGATAGTGAGTTCTTGCCCCAGTTGCTGGATTCTTTGGGTTTGTCAAACACTAGGTTACTGTGTTCATTAGCTTCTGTTTATTGTGTGCTTAATCTTTTCCACTGATCAACCACTCTATTTATTGTCCAGTAGCAGATTGTTTTGATGACTACAGTTTTGTAGTATACTTTGAAATCTGGTACTGCTAGGTCCCCTTCCTATTAAAAAAATTCCCTTAATATTCTGGACCTTTTGTTCCTCCAAATGAGTTTTGTTATTACGTTTTCTAGCTCTCTAAAGTCATTTTTTGCTGGTTTTATTGGTAGGACACATAGGAATTTAGGTAGTGTTATCATTTTTATTCCATTGGCTCAGCCTACCTATGAGCAATTAATATTTTTCCAATTATTTAGACCTGTCTTTATTTGTGTGCAGTGTTTGTAATTGTGTTCCTATAATTCCTGAGTGTGTCATGGCAGGTAGACTCCCAAGTATTTTATACTTGTCTGCAGTTATTTTAAATAGAATTTATCTCTCTATTTCTTCCTCCTGGGTTTTGTTAGTAATACATAAAAGTGCTGATCATTTGGGTTTATTTTATATTCTGCAGCTTTGCTAAAGCTGTTCATTATCTCAACTAGTTTTTTATTTGATTCTCTAGGGTTCTCCACTACCATCATATCATCTGCAAAAAGGGATAGTTTTGATTCTTCTTTGCCTTCTTGTCTCGTTGCTATAGCTAGCATTTCTACTATACAATATTGAATAATAGTGGTGATAATAGGCATCCTTGCTTCACCCCTCATCTTCTTAGGATGGCCTCTAGGTTATCCCCATCACAGATAATCCATGCTCTTGGTTTGAGATAAGTGTGACATCATTTTAATAAAAGCTGTATTTATTCATATGTTTTTATAGTAATGAGTGTTGTTTTTTGTCAAAAGCTTTTGTTGGTTTGTTTGTTGCATTTCTTGAAAAGTCACGGGAGGTTATAGTATAGGGGATTACTTGCACTTTAGAGGGACACTTAGTAAGTCGTTATTGAATTGAAATGAAAAGGGCTAAAGTACCTTTCTCTTTTTTTGCCCATTAAGTTACCAGTTATTTTGCACAACCCTTCCGCATCACCTTTTGGTGATAACACATTGAGTATATTTGCATCCAGGAAGAAAAAATATCAAATAAGAATGAGTACCACTCCTTCCTTTTCCACCACTCTCTGGTTCTGTTGGCTTCAGAAATTAATCATGTTATGTCTAGCTAGGTGTAGAGTTGACCTTAAAAGAGAATGACATTGAATATCTTAAGATTATAATGTTTTTTAGATCAGCTTCTTTGGAGAGAGTTAATATTCTGTTTGCAAGGTTTCTAACAGTACTAAGTACTAACAGTACTAAGAATATTTTCTTTAGATCTAACATAATCTGGCATAAAACTGTCTTTTGGGAATTTCTGATTATGGATATGCATTCAATGGAATATAACCTCCTTGAAGTCAGGGGCTCTTTCATATTTGTCTTCGTATCTCCGGCATCTCGTAGAGGGCTTGGCCCCAAATGGGCCCCTGATATGATAAGTGGTCGGGCTATTGGATTGAATAGATTTCACAAAACTCTGTCGTTTATTAGAGGCATATTTTTAGAAAACAGAGAGAGCAATCTTGTTTCATTGCATGGAAACAGTACAAATCCTTGCCTCTTTCCCCCTGCCAATCAATTTCCCTTTTAGCTTATCCTTGTCAAAGCATTTATTCTTCACTGTTGATGATGGTTGTAATTTGTGGGTATTTGGGTCATCCTGCCCTGCCTCCTGGGGTTCAGAGTTGCCCTGCTGGGCATTTCATTTATATTTCTCTCCCTGCAGTTTAGGAAATTGGCTGGAGAAGCTGGAATATTACTCTTCTTGTTTTTGAAAGATCATTAGTTTCATGACTAGTTCTCTTAGACTGAACATTTTCATGGTTTGAGGGCGGGCTTGGATTCCTAGAACCCTTGATCTGCCCACCCAGAGGCTTTGGCTCTCAGATTTCCTTTGCTGAAGGATCACTCATCATTCTGGAGAGAAGGGATGGAAAATGAGTTGGTTGGTCAGGCCCTGTGTCCTTTAGTATAAAAATACTTCTGTTTTGTTTTTTTGGGGATGGAGAATGGGATTCCACTTTACATTGAAAACTAGCTAGGATTTACCTAGCTATATATATATGAAGTCACAGTGGATTTGGAGACAGACCCTGTGCATGCCTTTAGTTCTCTGGGCCTCCTTTACTGCATTTGTACCAACAGATAGAACCACAAAGCCAGCATTTGTGCAGCACTTTTAATTATTTTACAAATTTATTGGACCTTGCTTTATCAGTGATGAGGATGATGAGAATGATCCTTTTAAAGCTAGTAGGTGACAGGCTGGAACTCAGGTCATCCTAAATCTGAGTCTAGCATTCCATCTACTAAGCCTCCTAGCTATTTTCTTACATAAAATAATAGTTTTAGCTCTTTCTCCTGCCATTCATCATCCACCTCAGCCAAATTTCAGATTCCTTGAACTGCTAACCAGAGATTCTTAATCATGAATCTCTGAACTTTTAAAAACATATTTTAGTAACTGTATTTCAGTATAATTAGTTTCCTTTTTATTTTATGCATTTAAAAATATTATTCTCAGAAGCATCCATAGGCTTCAGCAGACTGCCCAAAGGGTCCATGATGCCCAAAGATGGTTAAGAACCCTGTTTAAACCCTTGATATGTACAATACAGCCTCCACTGCCCTTTCCTTTAAGGTGATAGTTATCATAAAAGTGTTGATGCAGGGATGCTGACTTCTACTCTTTTCAAACAAGCTCCTCCATCTCTTGATGCCTGGCATTCTCTCTGGATGTCCTCTTATGCCTGACAGCCTCCTTCAGCTTCATTTTCTGGCTTCTTTGGCTCCCTGTAAGTCTCAGATAAAATCTCACCAGCTACAGGAAGCCTTTCCTTATCTTCTCTATGTCTGCTGCCTTTCTCATAAATCCTGTATGTATTTTGTTTGGATGTAGTTGTTTCCTCCGAGAGTTTCTTGAGATCAGGGACCATCTTTACCTTTCGTTTTATCCCTGTTGTTAAACACAACACGGTGCCTCCAACAGGGTAGACCCTTCAGGTGCTAATGACTAATTAACTGGAAGCAACTGAGATCTTGCTAGATCATTGCTTCTTCCAGAAGATCCCAGAATAGGCTTTTCATACCTTTCCTTGAGCCTTCAGGGAGCAGATCTTGTTGGAATTTTTGCCCTACTTGTGTTTATTCCATCTCATATTACCAACTCATCTTTCAATTTACTGATTTTTAATTTAGTCTCCAAATAAAATCTTGGCCGATTTTCTGTACTTGGTGTCCCAGTCAATTAAATAAATGGTTTTCATCTGAATGAATGGTTTCATTTGTAGACCATGGAGGGTTTCATTCCCTGAAAATAGATAAAAATGAACACTTCTACCACTTTCAGGATTTAAAAAGATTGTCAGGTATACTTCTTTGCTTTGTGAAAAGAGGCTAAGTCTAAATACATGTGTGAAAAAGTTCATCGGAAACATAACACATACTTAAAGATGCCCTTTCTATGTTTCAGTGCTCTTTCCATTTAATACAAACTTTTCTGACAAGAAATCAGTAGGGCTGGGACATTTTTTTCCCGCTTTTTCCTTCTCTCTCCCATTTATATAAGTTCTAGCTGAAGGGTAAGATCATAGAATGTTCCAGCGGAAAGGTTCTGTTAGCTCCCTCATTCCAACCCTGTAATTTTACAGACAAGGAAACCAAAGTCATTAAGACTTACTCAAAAGAACTAGTGATGATCCACTTCTAAACCCAATCTCCTATTTGAGTTCTTTGTGCTGTGCTGAGCAAAAGAAAAGTTGTTTTAATGAGTTGGCATTAGGCACATCTGTGATGGTCAAACTTTTCTTTTCATCTCGATTCTTGTTGTAGGACCTATTCGAATTCTTAGGGAACAAAGTCGATAAATTCTTGGACACCTCTGCTAAAGAGAATGTTACAAAGAAAATTGCTGATCCAGGCCGACTTTTGTTGGGAACCATATTGGAGTTTTCCCTGGTTATTTCTGCCCTTGGCAGTTTTCTTCCTCTCTAATTGCAAGGCACTGTGGTGCCTCTTCCCGTGCCTGCAGAGTTGGCACTTGGATCTTTTGTATAAGTGCTATCCTAATCTACTGCACAAATAACCTGCCAGAGGGAGTGGGGTGGAACAAAACCCTAACCCCCAGGGCCGCTCCAGATGCTGGGACAGATTTCTCCATGCCTGAGAACCAGAACCTGGATTCCAAAGCTCTTGCCTGCAGATCCTTTAGATAAGCTCATTACTGGTCAGGAAACTTATTTGGCAAGTATGTAAACATCTCCTAAATGTTCTCCTTCCTATATGATCCACAGAGCATTGATTAGACACTTGCTACAAACTCAGGATACAGAGATGAAAAGGAAAAACTGCCCCTCAGGGTGCTCATATTCTGTTGGATAAACATGTAAACAGATAAATATATACATACATAGAGAAATAGATGCACATATACATATATATGTATATATATATGCACAGTGTGTGTGTGTGTGTGTATGTGTGTGTGTGTGAGAGAGAGAGAGAGAGAGAGAGAGAGAGAGAGAGAGAGAGAGAGATTTTCTGAGTTGCTTAAGCAGGACTCCTTTACCTGGGTGATATGAACTTTTAAAAATACACATATTTTGATGATTGTTTCAGCATAATTGTTTTTACTTGTAATCCTATGTATTTTATTTTATGCATTCAAAACCATTATGTGAAAGGGAGTTCATAGGCTCTGTCAGACTGGCAGAGGAGTCCAGTGCCTTCTTTAAGAGGTTAAAAAACCTTTTCTTAGAGAGTTGCAGGAGGCACTAAGCATTTGAATGACTTTGTCCAGAGTCCCACAGCCAGCTTGGGTCAGAGACAAGAAATAAACCCAACTCTTCTTGACCTCAGGCCAAGTTTCTTTCCATGACATCATCCCTCTTCTCAATGATAATTTATCATTTATTATTAATTAATTGACTTATAATTAATTAATAGCTGCATTAATTATTGTTGCTTCCAAGACTATATAATACTTAGATCTATTCAAAGGTCATTAAATACCATAGAAGAAGATATATGAGACTATTAGGAATATCTAAATTTTATCTTTATTTTCTTTTAAATAAAAAAATCAATCTAGCCATGTTTTCCCAATTATTGTCAATAGAATGCTGCATTCTCAGTACGCAGAACCATTGTGCCTCTGCCAATTTTCCAGTATGTTATAGCCTCTGTGTTCAAAAGTGTTACTATATGTAGAAGTGCAAAAATCTCCCCAAATGTAGAGTCTAAATTCTTTTTAAAATATATTGTGCATTTTGTTGATGTGCCTTGTCTTGAGAAAAAGATACAGTGGATAATAGAATCATCCTGGGCTTCAGAAAGAGCTGTTTTCAGATCTTGCCCCTCCCCCCTCATGCCCTAGGCCTCACGCTAAGATTCTGTGTGGCCCGTGAGTGGCTGATCTGCACAATGGAGAATTCCTTGCCAGAAATTCCCTTTATGGATGGAACCAAAGGTCTAGACAACTTGCTCATTGCCCATCCTAAGGAGTACTGGGTATTTCTGAATTTGGGAAATGAATATTTTTGGAAAGGGAAGTTGACAGGATGAAAGATTGTCTGCAGCAGAGTGGCAAGGATTGTAGCTTTCTTCACAATCCCCTAAAAATTGGATCTGAAATTAAAAATTCCAGGATAATCTGAACATTTAGATATTTAGTAAGCAGCTGTGAAAAGAGGAGTGGCTATAATGAATGGTGTTCAGTCGTTTCAGTAGTGTCCGACTCTTCATGACCCCATTTGGGATTCTCTTGGCAAAGATACTGTTGTGCATTGCCATTTCTTTCTCCAGCTACTTAGTGGAGGAAACTGAGGCAAATGGGCTGAAATGACTTGCCCAGGATCCTGACTCCAGGTCCAGCGCTCTATCCACTGTGTTAACGAACTGACCCTAGACATTCAAATACTATTTAACTTCAGGCAAATCACTTAATTTCTCCAGGACTTGGTTTCTTCGTGTGTAAAATAAAGGTCTTAGACTACATGACCTCTAAATTCCCATCTACCTCAAAGTCTATGATGTTCTTTTAATACCATAATCAGACAGTTGTTTTCTTTCTAAAGTTTCAAATACCCAAAGAGGGCTTTGCTGAAAATGTCTGGTTCTCTTGGAGCCATGATGGAAATAAAAGACTAGAAGAAAAGTGAAGGAGTGGGAAACTAGGCTACCTGTAGTTAACCGTAAAAATCTATATCCCAGGGAATAGGTTGTTTCTCCTGCAGAGATTCTCAAGGGCAGTGTTCTGCAGTTTCATGGGAAAATCGTATGAAGAAAGTCAGAAATTTATCTTATACTCAGAGCATTCTTGGTCCCCAGATATCGGGTGACACACTGGAAAGTGACAGATAGCAAACCTGCAGTGCTCTGAAGACAAATTTTAAAAAATGTGTAAAAAGATGACTTCTGGGTATTATCTTTCCTGGAATAGGAAGACCATGTAAAACAATCAATAAGTATTTATTGAAAACCATCTGTATGCAAGGAACTATGCATACCTAAGCAACAGGGTGATGGATGCTTTAAGAGGAAGAAATAGAAATGGGAGGAAAAAACAGATCAGCTCCAGTGTTTGAAAACAGATGGAAAAGGGGAAAGGTCAAGGAAGACTGAGGCCAGGAAGACACATGTAGTAGAGAATCGTGGATGGAGAAAATGTATAATTGTGTTTGCATTTGGGGGAAAGGGGGGAGTAGGGGTTATGTGGTTGCAGTGCCTGAGTGTTTAATGTTTAACCTTTTCTTTCCTTGGAGATTGGCAAAAAATTCCATCTTTTTTTTTTCTCTCATTTAACCTCTCTGAGCCTCAGTTTCTCTTCTGTAAAATGGCAATAATAATGGCATCGCATGTTGTGAGGATCAAACGACCTGATACATGTAAGGTTCATTGACAACCAATCTTTAGAACACTATGGGATAAATATTTTTTTTCTCCAAGTGTGGAAAATTTCAGATTCTGGCTAGTAATTGAGTGAGGTATGCAAAATATTTTGGGTATCCAGGCACGGGCTTGATAAACAATGAGTTACACATTTAAAAAAAAAGAGATTTAGTCCAAGGTAGGAGCCTATTAATCAAAGCCTGCAAACATAATCCACTGGGTTAAGACCTTCAGTTTTTACCATCTAGCAGGTTGGTTTTTTGACAACAGGAAATAGAAAAGTAAAGTGAAAATTGCATAGTTTGGTAGCCTTCCTTAAGACAAAAGGTGATAGAGTCCCCAAATTCTCTGTAATTTGCTGGATAATTGTGGAAGGAAATGTCCTCTGATTTCTAAATTAACTCCTTAGAAATATTGATTCTGGTTATCAAAAATATATTTTCAGGATAGATTGTCAAAATAGCTCATTTCACTGAAAGTGTGCAAGAAAGCTTTACCTTAAAAAAAGTTGTCAGTTACTGTGAACGATCTTTTAAGGTGTATGATCATATTTGAAACCAGTATTGCAAGAGTCCAGGACCCCAAATCAGACCTGTTTCCTAACGATTCCAAGATCTAAAAAATTCTCAAGAAAACAAAGAATTCGCCTGCAGACAGTCCAGGTGCGGATGTGAAGTGTGGTTGCCAATTTGGGAAAGGCAGGATTTCTTCTCCCTTTATATTGTAATGCACAACACCACCCTCCAAAGCCTGATGTATGGTCCCAGAGCCATATCGTTGGCAAGATGACTAAGAAAGCTTGAAAATCAAGAGAGGATGAATGGGGTTATATGTGAATATTAGTCTTTTTTAGAAGGGTAGTGTTGGGGATCAAGGACTCAGAAGACCTTTTGTGTGGTTTTAGTTTTCTGTTGTGTTATTCTGGTTATACACAATGTTTTCTGGACCTGGGATTAGTGGTGATTGTGCGTGCGTGTGTGCGTGCGTATGTGTGTCCTCTCATTCCTTCCCACTCTTTCTCGGAGATGCTTTTGGTAGGTAAGTGGAACAAGGTCTAGAGCGCTGGACCTGGGAGTCCAGGAGACTGAAGTTAAGTTCAGTCCTCAGATGCTTCCCAGATGTGTCCCTGGGCAAGTCACTTATCCTTGCCTCAGTTTCCTTACCTGTAAAATGAGGGTAACAATAGCACTCACATCCCAGGGGTGTTGTGAGGGTCGACTGAGGTAACCTTTGTAAAGCACTTCACATACCTTAAAGCTCCCTGTTATTGTTAGTTGGCAGTAGCTGATGACTGGTGTCAAGGCTTGGCGCAAACACCTGCTGGCTTGATGTTGGAATTTCATCTCCTCACCTTTCCAGCAGAGTGGGAACATTTCCTTTATTTCCTCACCGACTCATGCACTATGTCCTTTGGTCCAAGTGACCACTGAGTCAATGAAGAGCAGACGTTCAGAGACTCACCTCCTGGCTGTTAGAGTATTTATTTAAGGAGAAAAGAAGACAGGCAAATTGTAGGGTTTTGGCAAATGGAAGGATGTGAATTTGGCTCCTGTGTTTGGGAGCAATTGTACGCGTGTGTAGTGTGTTATTAAAGTAATTGTACCAGGTTTCCATAAAGAGGACGGCTTCATTATAAAATTCGTGTTTTAATACTGTCATTAGAGCAGCTGTATAACATATGAACTCATTTGCATGCAGATAAGGAAGGCCTGACAGCTTGGAAGCATAATTACTGCACAACATACGTTAGGAGCAGGAGCTTGAAGCCGTTAGGAGCTGTGTGCTCATGGGACCCATCTCCCAGACTTTGGTAAATGTAAAATGATACAAAAGGAAGCAAGTGCAGACATTGTAGGGACTCTTTATTTATTGTTGTGCCATGACCTTCCTTCACTTACCTGAACTGCTCCAGCCATGCTCACCGACAGGAGGATGGGAAGGCATGAGTCCCATCTCCACACTCAAGGTCACTTCATCAATAACAAAAAGGAGCAATTCTAAAAGGAGCAAAGACTAAATGAGTCTTTGTCTAAATTAGAAACCTTAGGTTGCATAGAAATTAAAAACTTAAGATTATGTGTATATATATCTAAACCTATAACTATTATCTATTTACCTCTGTCCATCTATCTATCTACCTACCTACCTTTATCTATCTGTACATCCATCCATCTCTATCTACCTACATCTATCTATCTCTCTACCTACCTACCTATCTGTATCTATCTATATGTCTATCTAGCTACCTATCTACCCACCTATATCTGTACATCTGTCTATCTGTACATCTTATATCTATCTATCTATTGATCTATTGCTATATATCTATCTGTATCAGTCTGTCTGTAGCTATACATCTGTCTACATCTATATCTATCCACATCTGTCTACATCTATATCTATCTATCTATCTATCTATCTATCTATCTATCTATCTATCTATCTTCTATCTGTCTATCTATCTATCTATCCATCCATCCATCCATCCATCCATCCATCCATCCATCTATCTATCTACCTAAGTCATAGGCATTGTGGTATAATGTATAGACCACTGGATCTAGACTGAGGAAGACCCCAGTTCAGTTCCCATCTCGAATACTTATTAGCTCTGTGACCCTGGACAAGCTCCTTAGTCTCTCTCTGCCTCCATTTCTTCATCTGTAATCATGAGGGGTTTGGATGTAATGGCCAACTCTAAATCTATGATCCTTAAACAAACAACAACAACCCTCAAAATGGAAAGATTGAATTATTCTTCCCCTGAATGATGAAATTGGAATCTGCAAATTGGGATGGAAATTAATAATTGTCACATTTTTTTAAGCAGGGGATAAATGTAGCATGGTATGGGGACTAGAGAGTTTGACCTGGTGTCAGGAGGACTTGGGTTTAAATCTTGTCTCATAATTACAGTATTTGTTTTTGTGGACAAGTCATTTAGACTTTCTGAGCCTGTTTGCTTATCTGTAAAATGGGATTATTTCTGGTAACTATACATCACATGATTGTTTTGAGTTTTGAATGAGACAGCATATGTAGATTGCCACATAAATATTAGTTTATAAAAAGGCAGCATAGCATAGTGTCTGGAGAACTGGCCTTAATTTCAGAAAGACCTGGGTTAGATTTCTGCCTCTGACCCAGAATGAATGAATGAATGAATGAACGAATGAATTTTTAAAATTGTCTTGCTTGGACAGTCAAAGATAAGAAATCTTTTTTCTTAATATAGTGAATTGAGCCTGGAATCAGGAAGGTACTGAGTTCAAATCAGAACTAATTTATGAGCTGTGTGACCCTGGGCAAGTCACTTAAGCTCTGTTTGCCTCAATTTCCTCAGCTGACTACCTCCCAAGGTTCCATCCCACACTCAGATCTATGTAATTTAAATTTTCTTTTTTCTTGGAATTGAAGACTGCGATTTCTGAGACAAAGATTAGACCTTGTCAATATGCAATATTTAATCTTGGGACTGTAGAGTTTGCCATTTCATGGATACTAATAGATACTACTACCTATCAATTAAATGGCATTCTAATGTTTGCAAAGCGCTTTGCATATGTTATTATATTTGGTTATATTAGAATGTGAGAATTCTGAGAGCCAAGAATTCCTTTCCTTTCTATTTGTATCCCCAAGCACAGTACTTGGTATATAATACATATTTAATAAATTCTTGCTCATTCATTCATCCTTTCATTCACTTAAAGAGTGTTGGTAACGTTCCCAAGATTGAGCAGATTCGACCCTCAATAATCTGGGCGATGTTCTATATAACCTGGTAAGCGGATTGTTCTCTCTTCCAAGTGGCCATGGAGAGCCATACCTTAATAGGGAAGATGGACGTATAAGTATAGGAGGAAAGATAAAGTGATAGTCCAAATTATACCAGTTAGAGGGGAGTAGGATGCAAAGGATGATGGGTCACTATTCTAGTCAGTGGGAGTTAGTCTGAAAGGAATGTTTTTTTCTCTTTTTGCCCAATGGGTGAAACTCTCCAAGGAAGATTATACATGTATAAGGAGCCAACTTCTAACCTAGAGTATTTCTGCTAGGAAAGGATGAGAAGGGTGGAACTCCATGACGGATTGTGGAAAGCTGGAACTCGGACACAGGCTCATTATCACAAGGTCATGCGATCAGAATTTGAGGCTTGGGCTCAGTGCCATAGAGATCTGTTTGTAGAATGAAATTGTGCAGGAAGGCAGGGCAGAAGAGGGAAATCTAATTATGCCTATAACTCTCTAGGATGTTGGAAATCTGAAGTCCTAAGTTTATTTCCGAAAGACACATTAGGAGCAAAGCTTTAATTAATCAGTATGGTTTTAAAGGTTTGGTGTGAATAGCATTGCCTTCCCAGTATTGATGGTTGGAGAGGTGTGTGGTTGAAAGAATGGGGATTGTGTGTGTGTGTGTGTGCGCGCGCGCGCGCACGCACGCTTGTGTACATGCGTGCTCATGCACACAAGTGTGCGTGCATTAATGCCCACATCAACGTTCCTATTATGCTTCCTGGCAAACAGCCAAGAGCTTTGTGGATTGTGACCTACATAGAGCACCATTGGTAGCTATCAGTGAAATGGAAGTAATGAGAAGGAATACAGCACAAACTTATTTACCCAGCTGGGCAGGTTGAAGGGTTATCTAGCCCAACCTCTGTTCAAGTTTGCAAAGAATGACCCCAAATACAAAGACTGTCTGAGGTGCAAGGGACCTTTGAGATTATTATTTAGCATTCTTATTGTATGAATGAGGAAACTGAGAGCCAGTCCTCCTCTCTCGGTTGATCTTTTCCACCTGCCTGTTGGACATCTTCAGCTAGATGTCCCAGAGGCATCTCAAAGTCTGTCCAAAATAGGACTCATTCTTCTTTTCTCCTATAGTTACCCCTCCTGACTTCCCTGTTTCTGGTGAGAGTACCACCATGCATCTGCATCTTCTTATCCTTGATTCTCCACTCTAACTCACTGCCTGGATGATCTCAGTAGCATCTTACTTGGTCCCCTTACATCCAGCCCCACTCTCTCTCTCTCCACTCCTTTCCTCACAGCTGCCTATAGGATATTCCTCAAGTATCGGATTGATTGTGTTAGTCCCCTGCCCAAAGAACTCCTGTGGCTCCCTATAGTGTCTGGAATAATTGCAGATTTTACTTTGGCATTTAAAGAAAAATTTTGATAATTTTGGTTGTGCAGTGGATAGAGCTCTGGCCTTGGAATCAGGAAGATTCATCTCCCTGAATTCAAATCTGGCCTCAGACACTTACTGGCTATGTGACCTTATTTGCCGCCATTTCCTTATCTGTAAAATGTGCTGTAGAAGAAAATGACAAACCACATCACTGTCTCTGCCAAGAAAACCCCACATGAAGTGTTGGACACCATTGAATGTGCCTGACAATTTGGCTAAGCTTGTCTTTCCAGACTGACTGCTCATTCTTCATCCTTAAACATTCAATCTTGCAGCCAAATTGGACTATTTGGTGGCCCATTTATATAATGTTTTATCTCAAAGAATCCATACCTTTTCACAGGCTGACCCTATGCCAAGCTGCTCTTATTTTAATAACAGTAGCCAGTTGTTTTTTTTTTAATGATTTGCAGTTTCTAAAACATTTTTTCTTATAACAGTTCCATGAGATAGGCCATATATGGATTACCATGCCCACTTGACAGAAGAGGAAACTGAGAACTAGGTTAGGACTCAGGTTCCATGACCCTCTGGAGATGCTACTATGTGATACCTCCTGAGACACTCCTTAGTGACAGCAAGCTCCCCTGAGTCCATCATGGTATATTGACTCACTGGATCAGGCAAGGAAGATAATTAAGCATTCTTAAGTGACTGATTCATGCTGGACCATGCTAGGTGCTAAAGACAAAAAGACAAAAAAGTAACAGTCCCTACCCTCCAGGAGCTTTATTCTCCTGCAGAATACTATAACTGAAAGAGCAGGTGCCTGAAATATCTCAATGGACCTGCTGGATTTTTACATTCTCAGCAGATTCCAGGACCTAATAGATTGAAAAAATATTCCTCCAATGAGAATAGGTTCCTTGAAGCTTCTCGGTCTAGACTGGGCCACCTGTTGAATGCCAATATAATCATTCTGAATGGCCTAATCAAATTTGGGTGCACCTGTTTAGAAGTTAGCACTCATGTCTTCCTTGCCCATGGCTAATTGGCTCCTCTTGCAGAATGAAATGAAGACAACCTTGTTACAAGGTAGAATCCTCAGAGATTCTCTAAGGATGTCAAGGGAGACGGTGTTTTCCATTGGCTAGAATTCTTTTATGCCATTTCATTAATGTCACTCACAACCTGGTCTTCAAAAGAATATTTGTGTGACCTGAATGCTAACACACATGGCGAGTGGATGTGGTGAAATTAACTTGAGCCCTCCAGCCATAGATGGTTGCTGGGACCATTAACATTATACCAAAGAACTCCACAGGAACACCTCTGTCTTTATGTGAAGTATAAATTGGCCTGCTCTTTGAGGTAGTCAGTCAGTAAGCATTTATTAAGCACCTACTATGTGCTGGGCACTGTTTTTACTACCGTGGATTCATAAGAAAAGCAAAAGACAGACCTTCTCTCAGAGAACTCAGAATTTGAAGGCGAGACAACATGTAATCAAGAACAACGCACAGACAAGCTACCAACAGGATAAATTGTGAGTAGTAGTCTCAGAGGGAAGACACTAACATGAAGGGAGACCAGGAAGGGCTTCTTTTAGAAGATGGGAATTGAAGGGGACAACCAGGAGGAAGAGATAAGGATGGGGAAATGTTCCAGGCTTGGGAGACAGGTGTCAATAATGCCTGGATCTAAGAGGTGGTGCTTAGAGATGGAGGATCTGGGTTGAGGAACAGCAGGAAGGTCAGTGTCACTTCACTGAAGAGTGTATGGGAGAAAGAAGATGTAAAAGGTGGTCAGGTGGTAAGGGCTTTGGGTGCCAAAGAGTTTTAGACTTAGTTCTAGGGCTGATGCATCACCAGGAAGTTTATGAAAGGGGTTGGGGGCAGGGTGATAAACTCAGAATTGTGCTTTAAAGAGTGATTTGATGGCTGAGTGGGGAGAGGTTTGAGGCAGAGAGATCAACTAACAGTCTGTTGCAACAGTCCATGTGTGAGATGATGAGCAGGATGGCAGTAGTGTAGAGTAGAGAAGGCTTCATGAAGACCTTGGCAACAGACTGAATATAGGAGGTGAGAGAGAGTTAGCAGTTGGGGTTGACACCTAGATTTCAAGCCCAGGGGACTGTAAGGATTGTGTCTCCTATAGACTTTCCTATAGTTTTATAGTTTAGTAGTTTTTCAGTCTTGTCTGACTCTTCATGACTCCATTTGGGGTTTTCTTGGTAAAGATACTGGAATGGCTTGTCATTTCCTTCTCCAGCTCATTTGACTGATGAGGAAACTGAGGCAAACAAGGCGAAGTGACTTAGGGCCACAGGTAAGTGTCTGAGGCCAGATTTGAACTGAGGAGGATAAGGCTTCCTGACTCGAAGCCCAGCACTCTGTGCACTGAGCCACCTACCTGTCCACTGCGTCACCTAGGCATACTAGTTCTGATTTATTCGCCTGACTCTTCTTGTCTCTCTTGGATCAGGGATGTCTATTTCTATAGCCTGAGGTGGTATAGACCACAGGAGGTACTTGGGATAGGGGGAAAGTATTGGGTTTGGGATTATAGAACCTAGACTCTTAAACTAACTCTGCTAATTCCCACTTACTACTTGTGCCACCTTGAGAAAGGCCCTTCTTTTGGCCTTTATTTCCTCATTAATGAAATGATGGGGTTGCATTAGATGATTTAGAAAGGTCCTTCCAAGCTCTTAGTCCATGATCTTCCATGATGGCATATTTCAGGATGTCCACTAATTTCCCAGGATTATGTTTTGCTGGAGGATATCATTTAGTACTTCAAATGTTCTCTGGTGTTGTTGAATTGGATGTTGACAAGTCTCCATTCCTTACCACATCAATTGGTGATCTTAATGAGATGCTTTGACCAAAAATATTCATCACCTGGTAGCTAGTCTTCTGCTAAAGAACCTCCTTAAACTTGTTGAGTATTATCTTTGATTGCCAGGTGCCATGGCCCATCGCCCATCCAGTACTCAAAGCCTTGCTGAGAGCTCCCATGTCACTAACATTGCCTTCAGGAATCCAGGCTCACCTCCATAACACAATGAGGATTAGAATAGGGCATTCATCAAGGGTTTTAGATCCTTGCATTATAAATGTTGTCTTTATATCGAGAACTTTTTTTTAACCTTATGATTGGTTTCTATCAGCACGTCTTTTATTCTATATGCGTTATATCCAATCTCTCATCTCTGTCCCTTTGGACAAGCTTTCCCCATGCCTGGAATGCCCATGCTCCAGATTTTGACTTCTTGGAGTCTTTCCTCCAAGGCTGTACTTAAATTCTGCTTCCTGTGGGAGGACTGTCTTGATTCCTCCCCAGTTATTGGTAATTTTCTCATCTTTCTCATCTTTCATCGCCTTTCTCACTTTCTTTAAGCTTTACTTATAAGAGTTTATATTATTTCCCTCAAACAGAATAGAAGCTCCTTGAGAGGAGGACACTGTGTGTGTGTGTGTGTGTGTGTCTGTGTGTGTGTGTGTCTGTGTGTCTTCATATCCCTAGCACCTGGCATTTCATATTGTAGGAATTAAATAAATGTTGAATGAACAGATTATAATCCTCAGTTCCTAGGTCTTGAAAACATTGGAAGAAAAATCATTCCTTGAGTGGAATTCATGTCCACCCTTGTTTGTTTGTTTTTTTGTTTGTTTTCATGACATATTCATTCTGTCCCTCTTGCTCCTTCAGCCGTGCCGAATCTCTTATTTGTAAACAACTCTACCTCTTCTGTTGCAGTAAAGTAACTGCACCATTTGTTATTTCTAGCACATTTGGCAAATAAAAATGGATTCTAATCTCAGCTCAGTTGTTGTAATTCAGTCATTTTTTTAGTTGTGTCTTCATGATCTCATTTGGAGTTTTCTTGGAAAAGATACTGGTCTGGTTTGCCATTTCCTTCTCTAGCTCATTTTATAGATGAAAGAACTGAGACAAACAGGGTAAAGTGACTTGCCCAGAGTCACACAGCCAAGTGTCTGTGGCCAGACTTGAATTCAGAAAGATGAGTCTTCCTGACTCCAGGATCAACACTATCCACTGCCTCCCCTTGTTATCCAATCTTGACTTAGTGGTAACCAGACTATTAAATTAAAGAATGTGCCTGAGACCAAGTAGTTATAGAAACCTTCCAGAAGACCTGGGAAATTCTCTTCTCTTTGCTGTTTTCACCAGTGATCAACAGCCATCCCTCTTTTGTGGGGTAAACTTGTGGGAGTGAATGGACCAACCACTCTTTTGTTTCTTTTGAGATTTCTGGGAGTGGTCTACACGTTTGCATTGGGCTATTTCTTCACCTCTGCCTCAGTGAATTGACAATTTCCCTCAAAGCAGGTGCCTAACTCCTTACCAACCACTCCCCCTTCCCACCATTATTAATATTCTTTTTTTCTTACAATGACTTTCATATTACGTTGTCTATACTTTGTGTTCCCTTCTCTATGTAAATGCTGTCTCTCCAAATGAAATCTGTGCTGCTTTAGAACAAGGTGGGTTTCATTTTTGTCATTGAATCCCCAGCACCTGGCACATATTGGGCACTTAATTGTTTGTTTAATATAATGAAATTAGGTCAGATGTTCATCTTCTTTCTCTCTTCCACTGGTACCTCTCTGGAGCCTGGGAATCATATTACTAAGTTAAATGGTAATGGGAAAGGACAAATAATGGAAGGAAAGAAAAAAATACTGCCCAAATAAATGAAGTCCTCTATAAATGAGAAGGAAGAATGGTTATTACCAAGAATAATAATGAAAAAAAGGTAAATGGGGCTTGTTCCATATCAGGTACCACTTTCCAAAATGGAGAAATTTCAGCCCATTAGCTGGTAACAGTCTATAATACATTTCAGTCTTTTAGAGTTAAGATGAAAACTTCGGTCTTTCTCAAGCCCACAGGGCATCAGTGCACTCATTAACATCTGGCAGGGAGTGGGGAGATTTAATATGTGTGTATTTCATAGCAGAACAACCACAAAATGGGAAGCTAACGCACACAGGATGCGCACTTATTTTCAAGTACAGGTTTCTACCCCCTTGAATGTTTACTCCAATGTTTATTTACTCTAAAAGCAAGCCTATAATACTTCCATGTCATTATTTTCTGAAGTACATCATTTACAAGCTAGTGAATTCAGTGGGCTGCATGAACACTTCGGTGCCTGTTAAACCAGGAGAGAGGCAGACTGACTGGAGAGCTAACTTTAAAGTCAGGAAGACCCATAGGTACCCATGATGCACAGTAATTGTATGTCACTTTTGAGTACCCAAACAACTTTCTAAAACAAGTTGCAGAATAGTGACCATAAGTATAAGTAGAAGGAATTTCCCCACAGGGAGTTCTCTACTTCAGTAAAATGATTGGTTCAGACCAAAAAAAAAAAAAAAAAAAAGGTCAAGATAGTATTTTGTTGTGGAAAGAATGCTGGATTTGCAAGTAGACAGTCTGGGTCCAAAGGGCAGCATCAGTTACTTACCTACACATGTGACCTGGGACTAGTTATTTCATCTTTGGAAATCTCAGTTTCCCCATCCATTAAAAAAAAGTATTTGGACTAGGTTGTATCATGGACTCTTATGGTAGTTTGGTGAACCCTGTGTACCCTTTCTCAGAATGATCTTTTAAATAGGTGAAGGAAATGCTTATTTTCAGTTAGAAATTAGCCAAAGACGGATGCAGTAATTTTTTTTTACCATCCCAGTCTGCAGACCTCCTGGAATCTATTCATGGAACCCTTGAGTGGAGTTGCATGGACCCTAGCTTAGGAATCCCTGGAATTGAACATCTAAAGTGGCATTTCCAAGTCAAAATCTGTGATCCTGTGACTTCTATGACCCTGTTATCTTATGACTGAGCTCTTGACTTGGAATTAGGAAGACTTGGGTTTGATTCTTGCCTTGGACACTTACTGGCTGTGTGACCATAGGTGAGACCTATTTCCTGTCCCCCAGTATCAGTTGTCTAATCTGTAAAATGGGGAAAATAGCAGCACCCCCCCCACAGGTTTACTCAAAGGAGATGATGTATTCTTGGTTGGTTGGTGGTTGCTCTCCATTGTCTAAGAGGACCAAAATGACATCACTGTGTTGGGGTCAAGCTACAGTGTGTCCAGCTGTTGCTGATCAGATCAGTATGAGGTCAGAAGGCTCTACATCAGGTCAGGCACAAGTAGTCCAAGTGAACATTTGGAGTTAAGATGCCTTTAAGGATGTCTGCTAAACACTTTGTAAATGTTAACATGCTTGATAAGCGTGAACTCTTTCTGTCTTATGTGATCCTAGATCATGAATTATTAATATTTTAAAGGAGTTTCTTTTTGATTTATCTTCTGTTTTCATTTATCCTCCTTGCCACCTGTTCTCCCCATATCTCTTCTGTCCCTCAGAGCCTCCTCTCCACACTTCATACTCTAAATCTCATCATTGTAAGCCCCTACTCAATTCAAGTCTATGAAGTACAAGCCCTAGAAAAAAATTGCATCTGAAACTCAGTTCTTCTTTTGTCTGTTGTGCTATAACCATTGTGTAGGTTACTGCTTATTTTGGTTTCATCACACCTTTCTTAATAATAAAATACAAGAGCTTTGATCTGGGATGTAGGCTTTTGGAGGACAGGGGCTATTTTTCATTATGCCTTTGCATCCTCTGACCTAGAACAGTGGCTTGCACTCAGAATGTGTGTGTGTGTGTGTGTGTGTTCGTCCTTCATTGCCAAAGAAGACCATGCCATCAGAGAAATAATGACATGACTTGCACTTGACTTTGTTTTTTTGAGTGAGGGAGGGCTGTGCAGGTCACCAGCCTCACTTCTCCTCCAGAACCATCTGAATCCAGTGACCAGATATTCATCAGATTGACTGGAGATGACCCAGGATGAGGCAATTGGAGTTAAGTGACTTGCTCAAGGTCACACAGCTAATGTCAAGTGTCTGAGGTGAGATTTGAACTCTGGTCCTCCTGACTCCTACACTGGTGCTGTATCCATTGCACCACCCAGCTGCCCCCTGTACTCAGAATGGAAATTTAATGAATGTTGACTTGAATTGAGGGATGCAGGGAAGTTAACTCTTCTCCACCTCTTTTCTGGCAACGTGCCTTGGAGTCTGGCTTGGAGACACAAGGTCATTTCTGTCTCTGTTTTGTTTCTGCTGTCAGGTTAGTATCATGATGCTATAAGCCAAAACCTTTTGGAAGATGTTTGTCATCAGAGTCGGTCATTTGTCTAGAAATACCTATTCAGTACTCTGGAGATGAGATGCAAATATAGCTAATTACTGGTCTTATTATCAGGCCTCTGTGAATAAAATGGTTACATGAGCCTTCTATTTGATGTTGGACACTCAGATACATGGCAGAGATTAATTCTCACCTCCGGTGTTCATAATGGTGTTTGCCCTAATTATAATCAGCGAGATGCTGGACGAGATGATACAATCATAGTCTCTCTGACTGTTCCTTCCTTTGTGTATTTACAGAGCCTAATGAATTAGTGCCGTAATAGTTTGTTGAGCTCTGCTGAGGTGAATAAAACATTTGGCAGAGTAGCAGTGATGGTCCTTCATTTTTGGAAAATCTTGACTAGGATTTGGCGACTGTTTAGTTGGCTGTTTGTAAGCCATGTGATGAGGTTTCATCAGTCTGAAGATTCTCCGTGAGACATAATTTGGCAGATATTCACATGAGAGCTTAATAAATACTACTGGTGCCTGGATGAAGGCAGTGTGTCAGTGGCACTCAATTCTCCTATGACTAACTCTTCATGCAACCGGGCTTTTGGTGTAATTGAAATGAGTGGGCCATGTAACACAGCCTTTCATTCAGATAATACATAATTGTATTGTGGAGGGGAATATTATAGGAGACATCTCTCCCTTTTCTCCTTGGGTTGTTGTGTTACTGTTTTCTCCTTGTTTTCCTCCTAACTACCTGTCTGGTTACTCTTCAGTCTCACTTTTTGTTAGGGTGTACCACTGGACAGTGCCACAGACCCTGTGTTCTTTACTCTCATTCTTTCAGGGTGACATCTTCTGCTCCCATTGATTTAATTATCATCTCCATACAGATGACTCAACCATCTGCATCTCTAGGTTTCACATGTCTCTTCTGACCTTGGATTAGAAATCTCAAACTATACAGATCCAAAATGGAACTAATTATTAGCCCCCACAACTTTTTAACAACTTCCTTCTTTCTGCCAAAGTCACCATCATCCTGAAAGTTATCCAGGTTCCCTGCCTTATAGTCATCTTGCTTATTCATTTTCTCTCATCGCACCACAGATGCATGGGGTAAATAAAGGAATACTTGGAAAGTGAAGGAAAGATGTTTTCTGATGCTGTTTCCCAAAGGGTTCTGTGTTGAGGAGATGAAAGTAATGTCTTCTCCTTACAGTGACCACTTGTGTATTCTGTCAGCACCTTCGATTTGTCACCATGCTTTCTTCTTCAATATTTACACAACTCTATAACATTCATGAGAATTAGCTTCATGTCCTTGCAAGAAGCAGCATCTTTTTTTTTTGCCCATACATCTTTTTGAACACGCCTGTTGAAAGCTGATCATGCTGGTTGACAAGCAGCTGTTAATAACAAATGCATGACCAAGCCTTTAGTGGAGAATTCCAAGAGTTTCACAAGCTTTAATCAGTATACATGCATTAATATTAATCCTCTGTCTCTTCCCTCCTCCATATGGCCACGTAGGCCTATTATTACCAGAGCATGTTAGCCCTGAAACCTAAGATTAAACAAGACCCACTTCCTCTGTGACATCTTTTAAAAAAAAATTTGTGTCACTCCTTCCTTTCTTCCTCCACCTTCTCCATTCACTCTTTCCTTCCTTCTTCCTTTCCATTCTCTCCCTTCTCCTTCTCTTTTCTTCCTCCCTTCCCTTCCCATCACAGTTATTCTCAAAATCCATCATATGCTCCATCCCTAAAACCCTCCTTCACAACAATGAAGACATAGAATCACCCAGCATGGCGACTAACCATATCTAAATGGGTTTATAACATCCCATACCCATTTTCCTTTTTGTTGTTCTGTGGTTTTTAAGTCATGTCTGCCTCTTCATGGTCCCATTTGGGATTTTCTTTGTAAAGATACTTGGTGGCGGGGAGAAGGGGAGAGGAGGCGGAGTTGCCACTTCCTTCTCCAGCTCATTTTGCAGATAAGGAAACTTTGGCAAACAGGATGAAGTGATTTGCTCAGGATCCTACAGCTAGTAAGTGTTTGAGGCCAGATTTCAACTCAGATCTTCCTGACTCCAGGTCTGGCACTCTGTCCACTGGGCTACCTAGCTGGAGTCCACTTTCCTCTACTGCTCTGAAAAAGAGGAAGGGGTTTTATTGGCTGCCCCTTAGAACCAGTGTTGGTCATTGTAGTTCATCTGAGTTCACTTAATGCCTTTTATTTGTATTTTGATTTCTAGATATATTCTCTCATGCTCCCCAGTGAGCCTTCCCTTATAACCTTTGGATAATGACTAGTGCCCATGTCTGTCCTGTACTACTGTCCTTCGCTGCTTCAAGGAAAGAAGCCAACACAAAATCTTTTCTGACTGTTAGCCCGTTGGACTTTCCTCTTCCTCTGAACACTTTTAACTTGTTCTTAAATGAGCTTATTTTCAACTCAGTCTTGCCGGGTCATAGATTCTATTATCTAGAGGACCTCAGAGTTCCACACCATCGCTTTGTACATAGAGAGCTGAAGCTTAGAGATGCTGGGTAATTTGTGTAGCATCACACAGCTAGGATCATCTCATCCAGAGTGGGATTTGAATTGAGGTCTTCCTCACTCTGCATTCTCTGCTCTAGCCAAAATTCAGTACACCAAATTCAACCCTGCAAATCTCCTGAGTGCCAGTGAGACGAGATGAAAATGTAGCTAGAAAATGTTTGACAAAATAAAGAAAAATGCAGCATTACAGAGATAATGTTCATTTGTGGTTTTCTAAGTCAATATGTGGCCCTCAGATTTCTATTTGAGTTTGACATCACCACTTAGGGCATGGTACCAAAAGTAAGGAACTTAGAGACAAGTTCAACTTCCAAAGTGGGTATATAGATTTGATATATTTTCCAAAGAAACCACAGTATGTTTTGATTCCTAGGCTAGCCCACTAAAGTATTTTTCAGTCCCAGTGCAGTTGATAGACCTCCACTGACATCCTATTCCCATGTCTCATGGCATCCTAGAGTTGATCCTTGAGTGTTGAAGGCTATGCCCAGAAGGTAGAAAGTCTAAGTCTCAGCAAAGAAGAAAAGAGTAGGAGTTCAGAGATAAGCATGATGTTGGTTTGGGGAGAATTCAGTTTAACTTAACAAAGGTTTGGTCATTAATTTTCTATGTGAATGAGAAGCAACATGGCAGAATGGGTAGAGAGGTGGCCTAGAAGCGAGTAGGACCTGAAATCAAATCTCACCTGTGATACATACAGGCTCTTTGCACCTGGACAAGGTTGCAGGTAACCTTCTCACACCATGAGATGTAGAGAAAATTCAAGCATTCTCTTCAAGAGGAAGGTTCTTGGAGAGGAATTTCTCATGCTAATAAAATTGTCTTTCCAGGTCCTATTCCAGAAGCAACCAGGTGACCTAGTGTATAGACGTTGGACCTGGAGTCAGGAGAACATGAATTCAAATCCAGCCTCGGATACTACTATCTGTGTGACCCTAGGCAAATCACTTAACCTCTGCTGGCCTCCGTTTCCCCATCTGTAAACTGGGGATAATAACAATACCTTGTGAGGCTCCTACGAGATAATACTTGTAAAGATCTTAGCACAATTCCTGACACATAGTAGGCACCACAGAAATGTTATTATTCCTACTTAATAAAAGGAATTATTAGACTCCAGAGACTCAAAGAAGGACCACTCCCTGTCCCCAGGGATCTTACTTTCTACTAGTCACTTAAACAAATTAACAAACCAAATATAATTTGAGGAAGGAGAATCAACATGGTAAAACTGAGGCTCATGTTCCCCTCCCCCATTAGTCATATGACAATCTTTTTTTTTTTTTTTCCATTCTAGAAACTTTGAAAGATTAGCCACCAAGCCAGAAAGGTTTCTTCATCAGACGAAATGATGATTCTTCAGGATGTCCTATAAGCCAAAACATTGTATAATTGCAACAGAAAAGGATTGGAAAACAGAGCTTTTTACCCTATAATAGTTGAAAAAGAAAAAAAAATTATAAAATCATATAAGATTTTTTTCTTCTATGTTTAGAATTTTGACAGTTCAGGAAAAGTTTTGCTTTAGGAAGACAAATGGACTTTTGTGGAAATTCTCCCCAGTATGTCTGAGTACTCTGCAAAGTTTCTGAGATGGATGGGCCCGGCTTCCTGTTAGAACCAATTCTATTTCAGGATGTATAGCTTTCCATTTCCTTGATACAAGTGTATCACTACTGCAATTCTTAAACTGATCACCCGTGATTTGTGTCATTTGGTGCCTCATAAATGGAAGCAAAAAAGTGTAAGAGAGAGTGATAGAAGGAGTGAGAATTGAGGAGGTTGAATAGATGGATTCAGGGTCCTTTTCAGCTCAAAAATTCAATAGCTCAGTGAGATTTTCATGAGATAACTCAGTAAGAATTACAGAGTAGAAAGTATGAGCATGAGGGGGAAAGATATTGCTGGATGTTAGCCGCAGCTCTGGAGTGCAGGTCCAGTTCAGCAGCTCATTGTCCTCACTGCTTAATAAAGTGAATGGCTGGGAGCAGATGATCTGTGAGGACTCTTGGAGATGGAGATCTAAGGTCCTCTGAAAGAAATCCTTAGCATCCATATAGCGCTCAGAGGCTTGAAGAGTGCTTTACATTTATGATTTCAGTTCATCCTTCTTATGCAGTAAATGTTACTGCCATCATCTCCATTTTACAGATGAGGAAACTGAGGCAGAGAGAGATTAAGTACTTTGCCCAGAGCCACACAGCCAATAAGTGTCTGAGGTGGGATTTAAGTCCAGGTTTTCCTGATTTGATTCCACAGTCAGGAGCCACTTCACTACAGTGTCTCCCATGTATAGCTTATGCTCTCTTATTTCTCTCTTTCTGTCTCTGTCTCTATTTCTCTTTCTTTCTCTCTGTCTCTGTCTCTCTGTCTCTGTCTGTCTGTCTCTCTCTCTCTCTGTCTTTCTCTCTCTCTCTCTCTCCCCTTTCTCTTACTCTCTCCCCATATCTTCATTCCCCTTTATAGCATCCCTATTATCTCTGTCTTTTCTACCCACCATTTTGTATACAAGCTCACCGAAGCCTGTTCACCACAGAACTCCTTCCATGGTTACTTCTACAGTTGGAAGAATGTTAGATTTGGTGTTAGAGGATGTGAATTCAAATCCCAACAATGCCACTTTTTGCCTATTTGAGCAGCTTTGAACGTTCTTTAATCAGTCAAATCCAATGGTCCTTTCTAGTCCTAAATCTGTGATCCCATGCATAAGCATTCTCCATCAGAATCTTGCTTCGGCTCCCTCCCAGCAGCACCCAAACTCCTTCCAAAGACAGCTCTAGTGCAGTCAAGCATTCTGTGCCAACAGATGGCATATGAATGCTCTTTTTTAGAAGTTCTGTCATCCTGGAGGTCCAAGAAGAACCACCCCTTCAAGGGAGACCTGCTTTGTTTATGTCCTCTCCCTCTGAACATTTAGATGACTACATTTTTTCCCCAGCAAATAGCCTGCCAACCATAACCCTTTCTCTCTTTCTCTCTCCCTCTCTCTCCCTCTCTCTCTCCCTCTCTCTCTCTCTCTCTCTCTCCGTTTCTCTCTCTCTCTCTTCCCCCGAGCCGTTGTGTGTTTCATATGTCAAAGAACATGCATTCTCTGGGAAATTTCTACCTCAGAGCAACCACATTATAATATTGACAATAAAAATTGGGACTATAATTTCTGATCTTCCCTGAGGTCAGGCACCCACTGCACCAGCTCACACACTGATCAGTCATAGGTTTAGATGTGTAGGAAGCCTTAGCAATCACTTTACAGATGAGAAAACTAAGGCCCACAGAGGTTCATTGATCGGTAGTCAAGTCAGGATGCTTCTGATTCCTTTGTAAACCTTAGAGCTCTCTGTAAGTGCTATTATTTGCTGCTGCTACTACTACTACCACCACCACCACTACCTGCTCTTAATATTATTGTTACTATAATCCAATGGATTCATCCGTACACAAGAGGATGAACTGACACAAACAGGTTTAAATCTTCATTACTGGAGAGAATACCCAAAGGGATGAAATCATGGATGAAATCATAAGTTCATTTTTTTTAGTTTTTAACCTTCGTACTCCCCTCTGGTCCAAAAATGCAGATTTCAAAGAAGAAAATTCTGGACTCCTAATAATAACTCTAAGATAATAAAGAAGGCAAGAATATTTTGTGTGGTCCATCCATTAGAGACGTCTCTGAGCCTCTCTTGGGTCAGTGGCCATTTTCTTGTTCATAAACACTGATGACATTAATGGAAATTGTTGCCAAGTGTCAAAATAAAAAAAAAAAATTGTCCTTTGATTTGTCCTTGCTCAGTAAAGGCCTTCTGAGAGACAACCAAGAAAAAAGATGGACCTGAAGAGGGAAAAGTGAAGGCCAATGAGAGTTCAAGGCAATCTGATTAACACTAGGAGAATTTTTCAATGGACCTACCAGATGCTGGTCCCTATCTTCAAAGGCCAATAATTATAAAAATTGCAGTGACAGCTGCAACAATGCCAACTCTCTAAAGCTTTTCCAAGTCTTTTCTCATTTCAGCCTTACTCTAGCCCTGTGAGGTGGCTACTGTATGTTTACAGTCCATTTTACAGATGGAGAGCCTGAGGCGTTGAGAGCTGAAGCAGCTTGCCAGGCTAGTAAAGATAAGAGGTGGTGTTGGAGACCAGCTGCTCCCAACCCCTCTCTACCATGATATGCTTCTGCCCATTCTTTGAACCACTATTTCTTATTAATGCTATTTAACAAGCTAGCGTTTAGCAGAGAACTCATTGCAAGTCCAGTTTATGGGGATGAAAAGAGTCCAGGCTTCATAGGTTAGAAGAACCTTGAGTTGACATTCGTGGTCTGAGGCAAGTCCTCTTCACCTAATGAAGCGATATGATGGATGTCTTTGAAATAAACGGTATTAAAGGTGAATTTTCTGGAAGTGAGAAGGATGGATATGCAGTGTTTTTGGAATCTGAAGGAACCTCAGAGATCATCACATCCTCCTCCCTTATTTTACCGATAAGGAAACTGAGGCCCAGAAGGTCACAAAGTTAGTAGGTGTCAGAGGTAGGACTTGCACCCAACTCCTAGGATTCCAGAGCCAAAATGAGCTGCATAGAGATGCACTTTCTGATAACAGTTTGTATCACACAATGTGTTTGGCATGATTTTCATTTTAAAATCACCTTCTTATTATAACTTAATCCCACGGGTTTTCTGAGTAATCTCTCTCTCACATAGCCTGGGGCAGGACGTAAAACAGTGGTCCCAAACTCCAACTGGGCCTTACTTTGTGACCCTGGACAAGTCACAACCCTGGACAAGTCACAACTTTATGAGTATTTACGTCTTTCAAGTTCAAAGATTTAGAGTTGTAACAGATCTCAGACACCATCTAGTCCAGCCGCTTTGTCGTTACAGATAAGACTGGTGTTTCCAAGTCACACACAGGTAGTAAGTATGTGAGGTTAGAATGGAAACCTCTTTCCTTCTTTCCCCCCAACTTTAGTGCCAGTGGTCTTAGAAGTTTACTGTGATTCCTTCTATGTGGTTGATCCTTAGTGGGGATAGGGTTGATGACATCATTGATCCATACCCCAAAACACAAACCAGCAAACAGTCTCAAGCTTGGATAAAAAATAATAAAGAGATTTTTCTAACCCCATGTTGTTGAGATATAGGATATAGGCAACCTTGAGTAATAGGGGGATGCAGAAGCCAGTATTTTTGTTTGACTGTATCAGGAAATTTTTCTTTCTCTATTGACATATTTACATATGTATATGTATATATGGAAGGGTATCTAGATGGTGCAGTGGATAGAGTGTTGGGCCTGGAATCTGGAAGATTCATCTTTGTGAGTTCAAATCCGGCCTCAGACACTTACTGGCTGTGTGACCCTGGGCAGGACACTTAATGCTGTTTGTCTCAGTTTCCTCATCTGTAAAATGAGTTGGAGAAGGAAATGGTAAACCACTCCAGCATCTCTGTAAAGCAAACCTCAAAAGGGGGTCAGGAAGAATCAGACTCGACTGAAACAACTCAAAAACAGCATTGTGTATATATGTATGCACATGCATGTATAACTCATATGTATATAAATCTATACATGTGTGTTATATACATACATACATACATATATATATATACATATATATGTATATGTTGGGAGAGATCTATATCCATCTATCTGTCTTTGCCAAGCAAATGTTTGGAAGCATTAATAATTGTGTTTTCCTCTTCACCTCTAAAAGCTGCCTAATTTGGCTTAACAGTTAGAGTGAAAAATAATAATTAATGTGACTCATCCATCTCGAAACTGTAATGCATAACATAGAATGAGCCATCACAGTGGCAGGAGGAATGTACTTGATCACACTGGAAAATGATTTCCCATTGAAGAATGAAGTGATCAGGACATGAGTGATACCAGTTAATCAGCTGGGCTGAGAGCATTTCCCACTCATTCGCGATCCGTATATTTTTTTTATTATGACTTATTAGTTTCAGTGATAATTGGCGAGCCTTAGAGAAGATAATGATCATCCCTGAGCGCCTACCAGTCTGGAATTCTGCTCTCTGCCACGCTGTGGATGTCATTGAGTGTGGGAGAAGTGACTTATGAACGTTCGGCAAGCCTGCAGTGCTCTATCTGAATATTGCTGCATATTAAAAAATAGACTTTCTTGCTGAGGATATGGCTAAGTCTATAGAAATAACTCTTGCCCATCAGTGGCTCTCTGTTGCCAGTAGGATAATATATGAAATCCTCAACCTTTCACCATCAGGCTTTTCTGTGCCTCTACAGTGTTACTAGCCAAATTAGTCTAGGGTCTCTGACATCTCATTTCCCACGTTTGTGCCTTCAGAACAAGCTGAAATTGAAGTGAAATGATGTGATTTTTGAAGATGGTACCTTTTTGTGAACTCACTGCTTCACTTTTATAAAGGGACACGGAAAACCACACTTTTCTGGACAAAACAAACATCCAAAGGTTTCATCCTGATTGTGTAGAATGAAAAAAAGATAGGAAGACATTGACAGAAAGCCAAGACAATGAATGCTTGTGGGTTGATTGTGGCTTCATCCTAGGAGAAGGAAAGGAATTTTCTCTTCCTGATTCACTTACTATATTAGGACAAAGTTCATGGAATGAAAGGATTGTTGGGAGTGGTTGGTTGAGAACAGAAATGAAAGCTACCAAATCATAAAACTAGCTAAGTATCCTTATGTGCCTGAATGTTAACTGTGATTTTCAGAAATTTGGTATTTTTAAAAAGTAATGAGACAACGTTTTAATTATGTATATTTTTATGAAGCATGCTTTTGAAATTATCTGGTAGAAACCAGTGGAATAAGTTCATTTGTTGTGCCAGAGACAATGGTAGGAATTTGATTTTTTTTTTTTTTTTTTTGCTCTGAACCTGTGATTATATCTGCATATGAAACGCAGGGTATGGAAGGTCCTTGCACAGATGCAGCTCAGCAACTCTTCTGCCAGTTACAGTTTTAATGAAGTAGGTTAGGGCCCTGAGGAGGGGAGTGATGGGTCTATGACCATATAACTAGTGCATGGACATATTCCAGGTCTTGCCAGCAGTGTGTTGGAGACAGTACCAAATGGCACCATTGCTGACTTTTCAACATGAACGTTTGCACCTCAGATATCAGCAAACACCACAGATCAGGGCTTGATTCATTGTTTAATTGATTGTCCAGACTTATGGTGAAAATGTTCCTAATGCAGATTAAACCTAAAAGTGTGTCCTGCATGCATTACCTGTGTACATATGTCTATATGTTTAGATATATACATGCATATGTACCTATGTATGTATATATATACAATACACATGCACATGTATACACATACATACATACACATGCACACACACTTTTTTTTCTAGAGAGGCAGTTGTTAAATAATTACCAGCATGCTGTTATGCTTAATAAATCCTTCTTGACTCGTCCCAAGTGTGATCTGAACACAAGCCTTTCTGATCTCTTTGTCCCTCAGGCCATACTTCTAACGAATAAATATAGAACGAGAAGATGTCCTTTTAGGAGTAATAGCTCCTATTTATTTAGCACTTGAAAGTTCCCACGAGGCCTTGAGCAAAATAACTGTCGGAGGAGTTGAGGTAGACACTAACTCAAATTATTATCTCCATTTTACAGAAAAAAGAATTGAGTCTCAGACAAATAAAATAATTTCCATAACTGATGGGAAGAGATACTACCAAATTTTAAGGATCAAACCTAAATTATCATGATTCCCAGGCTCCTGGTCTTTGCATTATGTTCGTTTTACCTTTATAATGTAGAGTGTACCTTTATTAAAATTGTTTTAAAGTATGTGACATTCCCATCTTCTCTACTGATTCCCCTTTGAAAGTAGTGGGATAATCTTTAAAAGGCATTTCTGGTGAAGCAATTATCTAGTGTTAGAATTTTATTGCCCAACTGGCCTTGTCTTTCTGGAGTGCCATTGTAATTCTGTTTGAAGGGAAGTTTTAATTGTAGGTCAAGAAGTCTCAGTTTTCTGTCTTCAGTGGCTATGTGGTTTCTATGACATTTGTGGGGAAAGAGAGGGAAACCTCAGAAACATCCATTTAGTAAGCTTCTTAAGTAACCAACCTGTGAACCGGGCTCTCTGTATGGAGAGGGAACCCAAGTGTGCGTCCTGACTGCTCCTTTGGTGACCTCCAGACCTAGTCTTCAAGAAGTGGACTCCATAAATTTAGAGCCCAGGGAATCCAGAGAGGTCATGTGATTGTGGAGCACAGATTGAACACCAGAAAGGATCCCAGAAATCTAATCCAGCCTCCTTGTTTTATAGTTGAGGATGCTTCCCCCTCAGGAAGGTGATTGTCTTATCAAGTTGAAATAGGGATTGTCAGAACCCCGTGGTCACCTTCCTGTTTTATTCATTTTAAATGTCTAGTTTGATTTGTTCAGTTGAGGAAACTGAGACCTAGAGTGATAAAAATGACTCAAGGTCACCGGAAGCAAGCATCGAAGACTCAAGATCTCAAATTAGTGCTCTTTTCCACTGTACCTTGGGTCCAGGAAGGGGGACAATTCCTTTATGGCAGAAAGGTGTAAGGAAGGAAATTCTAGATTTGGCTCCAATACTGATTCTGTGTGACCTTGGGCAAATCTTCCCTTTTACTACTCTGGTCCTCAGTTTTCTCCTCTGTAAAAATAAGAAAGTGTCATGGATGACCTCTAAGGTACCTTTCAGTTCTAAATTTCTGATTCAGTCATTTTGGGTTAGATGATCCCCATCCTGAATCCCAACAGCCTGAAGAAAGGATTTTTATGTGATAGCATATTCTCATTTGAAAGCCCATCTATACAAATATTTTTATGTGCATGTACAAAGTAGAGTTTATGGAAATATGCTATTTAGAAAGCCCCGAGGTTACTCTTAAATGAGAACAAAAAGACTAGTCTTCATCTCCTAATATTAAAATTTTTTTCAAAGCATTCCTTTTTCCAAAATGTGCTTCAGAATCGAGGCACTAATGACCATCAGGTTAGGATTCTTAACCCAGGGTCTTCGTACTTGGTGTGTGTGTGTGTGTGTGTGTTTTAAATATGTTGCTAAGTGTATTTCAATATAATTGGTTCCGCTTCTGATGCTGTATGTTTTATTTTATGCATTCAAAACCATTATTCTGAGATAGGGTCCCTGGATTTCCCCAGACTGACTACCAGAGGGGTCCAGAATACAAAAAAGGTACAACACCCCTGCCTTAGTGTCGGTGCTAGAACTCGGCTTGTTATCCATATTGATTTCCATTCTAGAATCTACACCCTTAGAAGACCACGACTGTTTCACATTTTTCTTAGTATTCCCAGCACTTACGCAGTGCCTGGAACACAGTCGTCACTTAATAGATGTTTGTCGATTGAAGAATAAATTAAACCTGCATTTTCAGTTGCTATGAGTTTGATTGATTGCTTTTCCAAGTCTCAGGCATCAAATATAGCTGAACTCAGAGCTGCAAAGTTGAATGATCGAAAGGTCCTGTGCCCTTAAAGCGTCTTGGGGCCCGAAGTGAAAATCGATATAAAATCTTTCATCCCAACTATATGCAAATTATATTAGGAATGGTGCAGTTCAGGTCTTTTCAACAATTACTCAACACCTATTTTGTACAAGGTGCTGATAGCTGACAAACACAGATAGAAAGATGAGGGATGAGAAGTCTCTGCCTGAAACCTTTATTTGGGCTTGGGGGTGGGCAGAGGCAGGCGCCAACAGATTGGAGGCACCTAGCTGGTCACAATGCTGACCATCTAAGAGTTAACTCACGTTGGCCCAGGTAGTCCCATTTTGTATCTGTGCTTATACTTACTTCTGAGCTCTATCATTGAAGAAAAGATCCATTATTTATGAAGCAAAGTAATTTCCAAAGCCCCATATGGTAGAGGCCTAAACTTCTTCTCCCCCATCCCTGTCTGATTAGCCGAACATTAAGTAACAACCTAGCAAACCTAGAACTAATCCAGCCTCATCCAGCTGCCCATGACTTGATTGAAAATTTGCACGTAGTAGCATCACATGTGACTCTTCCAGATTTATAATGGTCTGGATTTTATACATGCTCAATCAGGTTGGGAAAACATACCAATGCTGCTGCTTTCATGGCTGAGATTGTGTTGTATATTACATAGAGAAAGGGCCTAGACTTTTTACATGCATACCCAGGCTTGTAAATTACTGTGAATCAATCAGCAATAATTTATTAAGCATATATCATATGCCAACACAGTGTTAGGCACTGGAGATACTAAGACAAAAATGAAATAGTCCCCCAGTGCTGTCCTTAAGAGTCTTATAATCACATATAAAGGTATACAGAATGCATAAATGTTTTGGGGTGGGGGCGCTGTAAGTGCTGTGAAGACCAGGCATATCACTGATGAAAACCTGACAAAAATGGTTAAGTACAAAAAGTGATTCCTTAATAGAAAGTTCACCAAAGAATGAGAAACACACAATTTTGTAGAAGAATTGCAATGTAGAAATGACCATGTGAAAACATACTCCGCTAATGAAGATGTTTAAATTGAAAGGATCCTGAAGTTCCCTTTGATACCTTGATGTCCAAAATTGGCAGCAGCATTAGACACAGGTGGTGGCACCATGAATTGGTCCAACCGTTCTGTATATATTAGTTTGGGATTCTGCAAGAAAAGTTACAAAGTTGTCCCTACACCTTGACTTGGTGATCCCACTCCTGTGCCATCATCCAGTAAGTAAGGACATAAGCACCATGAGGGCTGGGATTGTTTCTTTGGTATATCTCACACCTAGCAAAGTGCTTGTCACATAGAGAGCCCTTAATAAATGTGTACTGAATGATTTCACTGGACACGAGATCAAAGACCAGCTTGAAATCAAAGACAAAGAAAGATCTCATAGATAGAAAAATATTCACCGTAATAATGCTTTTAGGTAGCGACTATTACATCTAGATTTTTTTAACAAATAAACTACATTTTCTTCATCATGCCTTTTTTGAAGTTTATTTTCATTTTCATTCAAATGTAAGGCTTCATGTTTATCTCCATTAAATTTTATCTTAATTTGCTCCTTCTTCCCCACCCCCAATTCTTGACTGTTGACATAGTTTTTCTATCCTGATTTTGTCATTCAATAGGTTTTGTATCTCTCCTCCGTCTCTTTGTATCATGCATAGGATCATAGATTTAGGAGTAAAAGGAGCCTTACATCTCATTGGTCCAAACTCCTTATTGTACTTATGAGGAAAATGAGGCCTCAGGAAGTAAATTTACTTGCCCCAGATCTCACTTTTGCTTCCTATAAGTAAGAGAAAGCTTGGAATTTGAAGAGAGTGAAAGTAAGTGGGTAACAGCTTGGGCCAAGGTGCTAAGAGAGAGAAGATCAGTTATGGAAAAGAGCAAGTTAGCCAATTTGGCATGAAGAGAAAGGTGAAATAAATCTGAAAAATACAGATCCACTGGTGTGTCACTTAGAGGATTTGATATACCTAAAAGATGTTTGGAGAGCTAACAGTTCGATGAACAGCTCTTAATACATTGGCAAGAAGAATCAACATTTTTTTTTTGAGTGCTTGAATCCAGTAAATAATTCCAGAATATTGGATGTCCCAAGATCTTGATGACTTGTTTGGTGAAGGGGGTAAGGGTGGGGAGGAGAAAAAGGCTGCTACATTCTCAGTAAGAGTATTTTTGGTGGTGTTCTGGGCTTTAGAACTTGAGGCCAAGTGAACTGAATATGAGTACATAACATTCAAGGAGACAGTGACATTTTCAGTAATTTGAGGGAACTGATTTAACTAGAAAGGGGTCTGTGGGTTGTGATTTAACATAATTTGGCTAGAGAGCAGGCAGCTTGGCCTAGTGGGAAGATGGCTGCACTTGGAAGCTGGAAGGTCTGGTTTCAAACCCTACTTTGGCCCTTACCATCTGCCAGAAGGCAAGTGACAGCCTCTCTGAGTTCCAGTGTCCAACTGGTAAAATGTGTTTAATCATGCCCATAGTACCAATATCAAAGCATTTTTGTGAAGCTTAAAATAATGTATGTAATGTCCTTTGAAAATTTAATGCACTATAGAACATCTGTTATTTTACACAGGGAAAAGTACCAGCCATGGTGAAAATGTTTCATCAGATGTAGGAATGGATCTCGATGATATATCATTATATGCAGAGAGACTGCCTGGCATATCAAATAGAGGCCCAACCTTGGAATCAGGACAACCTGAGTTCAAATTTTGCTTATATATTGGCTGTATGACCCTGAGAAGATCACTTATCCTCCCAGGGCCTTAGGCAGGTCTCTAAGATTTCAAATTTTGGGAGAGTTGCTCATCTGTATCAGGGACACGGGGAGTTCTTATTTAAACATATTGCCCAGGCCAAAAAAAATAATTAAAAAAAAGCATACATTCTGCACAAAAGAACATGATACCAAAGAGGACTAACCCATTCCAGTGGAATTTCTTTGTTTGAGGTCCAGCAGTTCTTTGTGTGCCAGATAAATCACCAGGTAAAGTGAATAGTAGCCTGATTACCAGTCAGATAATAAGCATTTATCGAGGGCTCATTTTGTCTGTTATGATGGAGAAATTGACTGAACCACTACTCCAACAGTGGTTTTGCAAGAAGAGGCATAGTTTCTTTTGACACCAAGGTAATTGAGGTGACTCTGATTTCTCAAAGTTCCATTTGCAATAATGTTAGATTGCAATACGCAAGAATCTGATTAATTTAACAGCAGGCTGTTGATGACTATTACCCTGTTAATCTGAGGTCCTAATAGAATGCTAAGGTGATAAAGAGCCTTGGATTCACCTATTAACAATCTGGCCATAAGGTCCTTTAGACTTTCACTTAGGGCTTACTCAGCATAGATGACTTGTGGGTAATCAGACAATAATAAGATTGTTTTCAGCCTGGATGCTAAATGGGTTGCTTTTTTCAATCCACCAGGAAGCTTTCTCTTGTATCTATATGTGACCTGTCTTAGGATAATGTCTGTAATGCAAGGAGGGAGCGAATGAGTACTGGGGATTGCCCAGTAGGTAGAGTCATTGTTGGTGGGATTTGAGAGCAAGCACGGTCACTTTGTGTTTTTTCCTTCACATGGGTCACTTCTAACCAAATGAATTCAGAGTTTATGAACCTTAAAGTGTACACAGAGAGCAAGTAAGCGCTCACCCCTGGCCCTTTTGACCTTCTGTGACATTATTAATTCAGACCCAGCTGTATAGGAGGGCAGAACTCAAGTTATTTAGTTGAATTACTATCGAATGAAAGCAAGATTGCATATCTATCCAATCCTTCAGGAGCTTTCTATTTTCATTGGACTGTCCCCACACCAGACCCTTTCACAACTCACCCATGCAGTCATTGTCATCATCATCCCTACATTTGATGGCCTCTGTAGTGTGTTAAGCCTTACAAAATGTACATTGTCACATTTGAGCTTCACATCCTGTAAATAGAACGCTGATCTTTGGAGACTACAAGACCTGGGTTGAAGTATTGCCTTTGAAAAATGGATACAATGGAAAAGAGCACTGAATTTCAGGTCGAAGGCCTTGAGTTCAAATCCTAATTCTGCCTCGTCTTGTGTTGCATTGGACTTCCACTTGGTGGAAACTTTTCTTCATGGCCTTCAAGAACTCAGGATCACTTTCATGTCACAGTTTGACTTCAGGAAAATACTTCTTAGGATGGTAGTTCCAGTGCTCTTTAAACTCAACTAGTCCAGCCTTCTTATTCTAAAGTTGAGGAAACTGATTCTCAGATGGATTGAGGGACTTGTCTGTGGTCCTACTGCCTCTTGAGAGGCAGATTGGATACCTGGAGATTTATTTCAGTGCAGCCCTGGCATCAAAATCAATGGACTCTTCTGAAGTTGAGCATTTTATTTTAAAGAATCCAGTGTAAAAATAACCAAGGTCTTTCTTCCTCTCTTGCCCCCCAGCTGACTCTGGCCTTCTTTCTTGTGCTGGGCTCTTCTATAGCTCCTAAAGGTAGCCAGAGGAGTAGGTAGTTAACTTTCCCATGAGTTTCTTGACTTAATTATTACTTTTAGCAGGTATTCATTTTAAAATCTCATTTGGGCTAACAATTCTGTACTTTGGGCACAAAGAGTTGGTTAATATTCGAGGCCAGATGTTCTGTAAAGCTCAATGTTTTTCAAGGAAACAGTTGCCATTTCCTACCAGAAATGCCTCTCAGAATTTAAAAATAAATAAATGAATGAATATATATGGGAGAGTTCAAATCCTGCCTCTGATGCTTATTATCTCTGTGATTTTGGGCAGGTCACTAAACTTCCCTGGGCCTCAGTTTCCTCATCTAGAAAAGAAGAGGGTTGGACTAATGACCTCTGAGGTCCCTTCCTAGATCGATGATGCTATATAAGAAAGCTTGTAAGTGCAAATTGAAAAGGAATAGAGGGCGGGGACCAGTTAATATAAGTATAACTAGGCCTATTGTATTTTTTTTTTTTTGTGAGTAATGTAGAAGCGTGGAAGAATTGAAGAGCACAGCATCCAACACAGGATGAGATGTGTTAAAAAAAGAAAAGACTATTCTTTGAAAATCTGATTTCTCTCCCATAACGTATTTGATTTAATCACGGCCGAGCTCTCCATACTGTGTGATATTTTTATGCCAGTGTTTATCAGCTAAGAGCTCCAGGATATCAGTGGCCAAGTCTCTAGCGAAACAAGTAGAAGGCTGCGGTGGGATTGTATAAAATCTCCATTTGTAAGAGGCTGGTGATTTTTAATGCTATGTCCCTGAGAAGAGAAATAGAATTTGTTTTACTTCTCTCTTCTGTCAGGAAGTAACCCTTCTGGCTTTGTTGTAAGTGTGGTTTGTAATAATTGTACACATCCCAGATGGCTCATGAAAGCCCTTTGAAATGCCATCTGCCAGGCGTGTGTCCAGCCGGCAGCTTGTCATTCTGCTATAAGAAAAGAGAAGGCGGGCCTTCTCTCCCCTTTCCCTCCTTATCGCCTCATTGAATGAAGCTTGGTGACATTGGTTCAGGCTGAAGGCGGTTTTCTCAGAGGGTAACTGAGCAAACATCTGAGAGTAATCCTTTCCCGAGACAACAACGTGGGAAGGTTTTGCCTGGGTAATAAGCCCTGGAGTCGTTGGGGTGGTTCCTTCCCCTCTTTCCCTGCCCTGAGCTCATGGTCAAAATACTAGAAAGGAGAATAATGTTAGCCTTGGTCTTCCTTTCCTCCTCTAAAAGCATTTTGGAAGACATTGACTGTTCTCTAGGCAGATAACTAGCTCATCCTTAATTATTCCATGGAATGCTTTTTTTGTGTTCCTATTCATTCTGTTTTATTTTTACACATTTCATTTCTTTATATTGACAGATTCTGTTTTCACACAACAGACTCTTTCCAATCAACACCCAAACAACCCCCCTTTCCAAAGGACATTCTTCAGAAATGAGTTAAACAAACTGTCTAATGGAATAATTGCAACTGATATCGTATGAGAATTTCTACATTTATAATTTACCAGTTTGTTAACAGAGCCATGTGTTAAGTGGGGGCTTTAACTTCCAAGGCGTGGTACCAGTATTGGCCACTGCGTTTGGCTAGGCAGTTCTTTGAACATTAAAACAAGTCAAAACAAAATTGTGTCTCATCATGGTACTGAGGAATGAACTCTGGCTCTGGATTCGGTCCTGGGTTCGAATGTCATCCCTGATATTTCATTACTTGTATGTGACCTTGAACAAGTCAAGTCATTTCATTGAATCTTATTTGCTGTCCCGGGGAAATGAGGGAATTAGACTAGATGGATTTTAAGGTCCAGGTAGAGATCTATGATCCTTATAATACAAACATAAGAATGACGTTGATAATAGCTGTCATCTGACTTTGCAAAGTACTTTATATGTGTTAGGACTAGGCTCATTTTACAGAAGAGGAAACCAGACTTCGTAGCAGCTATACTACTTCCTCAGTATCCTATGCCTAGTAAGTATCTAAGGAGCAGCTAAATGGTTTGGTGAACTGGACCAGAGGCAGGAGAACCGGAGTTCAAATCTGACCTCAGATACTTCCTAGATATGTGACCATGGGCAAGTCACTGTTTGCCTCAGTTTCCTTATCTGTAAAATGAACTGGAGAAGGAAATGGCAAACCACTCTGCTCTCTTTGCCAAGAAAGCCCCCAACGGGGAGATGATGAGCTGGACATAACTAATTGATAGAGCAACAAGTAACTGTCTAAGGAAAGATGTGAGCTAGAACCTTCCTAACTCCCACGTCTAGCATGCCCTGTACTACACTGCCTCTCTAGGAATAACCGACATTTACCTTTTTATTCATGTTGACGTAAAGTCTTAAGGTTTGCAAAGCAATTGACATACATCGTTTCATTTTACCCTTACAGCCACCCTCATAGGGTTATACACTTAGAGCTAGAAGGGAACTTGCAGAGACTGTAGTCCAAGTGCTCATTTTACAAATGAGGAAACTGAGGCCCCTAAAGGTGACCCTGAGGTTTCTAAATGAAATCTTGAGTCTAGATCTAGAGCTCTTTCCATATGCCATGCTTTCCCAAAAGATAATGGAACAGAGTCAGCAGCAACGTTAGTAATAGTAGTTGTAGTAGAAGTACTAGTACTGTGAGTCATATAATACATAATTAGAACAATAATATAACTTTTAACTCCATGAAGAAGAAACTCTTATTTTCCCCATTTCACATGAGGAAACAGGCTCAGAGTGGTTGAGTAAATTGCCCCAGGTCACAGAGCTGGTAAGTATCTGAGAAAGAAGTTGAACCCAGGTCTTCCTAATTCTTGGTCCCTCAATCCATCTGGTCCGGTTGGAATTAAAGGCAGAGGAGACAGTACCTGGCATTCTTGTAGTGCCTGGAGATTTTCTTCAGTGCTTTACAGACAGTGACTAGAGCATTGACTTTGGAGTCGGAGGACCTGTGTTTGACTCTCACATCTGCCAATTACTAGCTGTAGGCAAGCCATTTAAGTGCCCTAGGCCTCAGTTCCATCATCCGTAAAATAGGGAGATGAACTACATGGCCTTAGAAATTCCTTCTAACTCTAGATCTATGCTTACCAAGGATTTGAACTTAGGTCTCTCCTTATCATACTATCATCATGTCATAATAATAGCGATTAATCATATCACATTTAATAATATGTAATGCTAAATAATCATCATAATGAATTATGCCCTAATTAGTAAAATATATTAGTGCTACCAGTAAACTCTTTTATTATGCCATTCCAGAAAAATAGTTGATAATAATGGCAGAAGTCTCCTTGAGACCTAATCAGCTGGAAACTGTGCCTGTCACTGAATAAATCTTAGGGGAAAAAAAAGTTCAACAGCATTTTCTTTTTAAAACAAATGAAGAGGAGGAGGAGGAGGAGAAAGAAGAAGAAATAAAAATTAATTCTGTGTTTTATATCAACTCCAGGGTACCACACACCTTGTAGAACATATGTGGGTTAATTATTTTTACAGCTGACTTTAAGAAGGTTCATTGTGTCACCATTCCATTGCAGACTTTCAGCTCTTTCTCTTTTCTAATTAGGCTCCTGTCACTCAGATGAAGTTTGGAAATATTTTCAGTATGCAAAAATTTTCCTTGTAGGGATGATACCAATACAGGCATTCATGGTCATGGAATTTGTTTTGTAAAAGACCCTATCCCTGATCTCCAGAAAGATCTAACATATGTTGATGAACGTATTATTTTTAAAACAATTTTTTTAAAAAAATATTTTTATTATTATGAATTTAACAAACTTGATATTTTGAGCATTTCCGTTTTCAAAGAATGGGGGGGAAAGACTGCATATGAAACCATGATCAGTGTTCTTTTTTTTCCCTGTTTTTCATTTTTATTAGTTTCATTTTCATTCATCCCCATTCTTCCCAGTGAGCCACCCCTCTCCCCCAAAGAAAAAGCCTGCCTTTGTAACAAAAGAGTATGATTATGCAAAACAGAGCCATCCATTGGTCTTGTCTAAAAAGGTATGTGTGTCTTACTTTCTACTGTTAGTCCATCACCTGATCACCTCTGTGTCAAAGTAGAAGCATGTGTCAGTCTTCTGGGGTCATGACTGGTTGTTCTCTTGATTCTAGTTCTTAAGACTTTGAGAACCATTTGCTTTTACAATTTTCTTTTCATCCTGTATTTTGTCTTCCTGGTTCTTCCTACTTCACTCTGCTTCAGTTCAAGCAAGTCTTTCCTCCCAGCTTTCTCTGAATCTAACCTGACATCATGGCTTATGGTACAATCGTATTCCATTAACATATATCACATTTTATTCAGTCATTTTCCAACTCATCGGTGCCCCGCTTTTGTAGTTCTTTACTACAACATAAAGCTCTGCTTTAAATATTTTTTGTGCACATGGTTACTTTCCCCTCTTTCTTTGATCTCTTTTTTTTTGTACATATTATTCATTTCTCCAGTTTGTTTGAAGTGAAGTTTTAGATATCACTACCAGTCAAATAGCCCTTTAAGGTTTGCAAAGCACATATATTCAGAGAGAGTGCTGGGTTTATTTCTGATGTTTAAGTGTGTATCCTTGCTGATTTAAGTATGGTGTGAAAAGAATGTTGGAATACCGGGCATTTATTAAGCACTTTCTTTGTGCCAAGCATTGTGCTGAGTGCTTTATAAATATTAGCCCATTTGATTCCCACAGCAAAACCCTGGAAGGCAGATGAGATTATTATCCTTATTAATAAGGATACTGAGACAAATGGAGGTTAAGTGACTTGTCCAGGGTCACACAGTTAATAATTCTGTGTGGCTGAGGTGAAGTGGTAGAATTGGTCATGTGATTTAATAGGAAATTGACATACTAGTAGGATAGGTCATTTGAGGGAGAATCAATGTTTAAGATTCCTAGTTAAGGGTTGGAGAGGAAAACAATAAGCTGCATACTGAACTCCTTGCAAAAGGAAAGAGAATGACCTTGGATCTGAACATGGTCTATAGGATTGATAGAATGACCTTCAGAGGAGGAAAGGATGCTACAAGATGGCAGCAGAGGGTGAATGTAGCAGTGATAGCAGAGAGCCAAGAATATTTTGGCTGTCTCCTTTTAAGACTAGTGTGTTTGGGGGGAGGGGAAGGGTAAATCAAAGTACAATGCCCATGTTGGAGAAGATTTCCAGGGATGCCATGTCATCGAAGGTCATATAGGAGGTGGTGAATAACACAAGTGAGATAAGCTCCTGGCATTGACCCCAAGTCACATTATTAATTTTTTTTTATATTCTTTGCTCCCTCTGTGAACTACAGTGGGAGGTTGGGGACTAGAGCAAGGGTCTTTGTAACAATCAATCTTTATTTCTCAAAATAGACTATTGAATTCTTGAGCTCAGGGTCCGTTCTTCTGACTCCTAATGTCCTCACCAATGGGTAGCATATGCAGTGCACAATGAAATAATGTGTGTAGAGTTCAGCACGCTGACTGGCACATAGCAAGTGTCTAATAAATGCATGTTGGCTTTCTCTTCCTGTCCTTGCAGAACAGGCATCATTTAAAGATTAATAATTTTTTTTTTCCTTTTGAAATGTATCAGATGTAAACAGACATTCCATTTTCTAGCACCCAAATATGAAAGTTATTTCTAAGAACATGGTTGGAATTTGTCTAAAGGATTTTGTTTCTTAGCCTAGGTCCTTAGCTGAATGACTTTTAAAGAGAGCCTAAAAACTACTTATCTCTTGATGAGGGGAAGTGCTACCTTTAGTACCCAGAGAGAAGTAAAGACCGGCTCCTGAGAGGAGATTGCTTTTGGAGAAAAAATGTCATGTTCAGCCCTGGTTAGCCTTCATATTTAGACTCTTTGTCCCTTAAATGTGCTCTTTACAATCAGGATGACAGCTTTTCATGATGATCGGTTGGACATCCTAGCAGAGACCCTTTGTGAGAGAATTGCTGTCTGCTAGACATTTTTGTACCCAGTCTGTTCAATTTCCTTAAATTCAATCAACCAAGAATTTATTAAGCACCTACTATGGGCCAGATACTGTGCTGGATGTTGGGGATACAGTATGGTTCCTGTCCTCAAGGAGCTTATATTTGAAGGGCTTGTTGCCTTGAAAGTGTATTTGAGCAGACTTTTGTTGTTCAAAATGATAGAGATGTCAAATCTTTAGGTGCTGAACTGGTGGGTTATGTATGGATGTTGCCAAGAGTTTGAAAAGCTCATGATTCTCTGTTTTGATTACGCCTATACCTACCTACCCACATACTTACTACCCACCTCTCTCTGTCTCTCTGTCTTTCTCTGTCTCTGTCTCTGTCTCCCTCTCTCTCTCTCTCCCTCTCTCTCTCTCTCTCTCTCTCTCTCTCTCTCTCTCTCTCTCTCTCTCTCTCTCTCTCTCTCTCTCTCTCTCTCTGTCTCTCTCTCTGTGTTTCTGTTGGTCTGTCTGTCTCTCTCCTTCTGTCTGTGTGTGTGTCTTTCTGTCTCTGTCTGTCCGCCTCTCTGTCTCTCTCATTGGTACATTTCGGCAAACATCAAAAACACAGTGCTTGTATGGGTCTTTTCTTTATTGGCTTCTGTTTTCAGTGTCATGGACCCAGGAAGTAGAAGACATAGCCAATGGTGATGGTGATGGTTGGGGAAGGGAGAACCGCAATGCTGATTGAAAGTGGCTATATTTGAAAGTGTCCATGTGGGAGCTTGAGTTTGTTCATGTATCTGGGGTTGGTGGCTCTCCATTTTGAGTTGAATGATGCCATTTTATGCTTTGGTCTTTCTGCTACAGGCACAACCCGGCCTCCAAGAGAAGGAGAAGTGCCTGGGGTGGATTATAATTTTCTGACTGTCAAGGAGTTCCTGGATCTTGAACATAGTGGGACTCTCTTGGAAGTTGGCACATATGAAGGTAAGATGATCTACTAAGGGAGGAGGAGGTAGAAATGGATTATTCTTGCCTCCTCTGCACAATGACTTGCTTCTCAAGCTTTTGCTTTTCTTTATCTGTTTATACCCAATATTTCTTTCAAAATGGGGGCTTGACTGTTTTCATCAAATAGCAAAAATGCATTTAAACACCCAAAGTCACTGCATAGAACTCTCCTTGTCTTTCACAGTTTGTGATAGTTTGATTGTTGAGGAATCCATGTCTCACCACCATGTCTAACCAAAGTTCCAAATGAACTTTGAGAGCAATAGTATGGCATGATCGTTATTTGGCACTTTTTATTGTCTGATTAGCACATCGGGTGCGTGTGTGTCTCTGTGTATGTATGTATATATATATATATAGACACACACACATATATTTACATATATATGTATGTATGTATATGTATATGTTGCCTAATCAGCATCTCAGTGGTTAATGAATTAGTGGTTTGTGTTTGTGCCCACACACTTCTGTTCTAAAAATGATAGTTTATTTAGCTGATCTTATTAGCTTACTAGCCTCATTAAACAGCAAGAGGTAGGTGGAAGGAAAATCTCATTTACAGAAAGCTTTGATGGGAAACCGAGTGAAGCCAAATTATCCCCCAGGTGTGGGATAAAACTGGAAGCAGGACAACAAACAGATGAAAAAGTGGAACAATTCTGCTAAAACTCTTATCACAAAGTATTTTCTCTGACATTGACGGTGGACGTACTATATTTGGACTCAGACGTGCAAGTCTCTGATGAATGAGGAATTATAAATGGAGCAAGAGCATCAAAAAAATTGCTGTCAGACCAGACCAACTGTATACAAAAGAGATCGATGCTGGAGGCAACCCCTTTTAGAGTACTGAGGCATCCAGTGTTAATGTAGCTGAATAATGGGAGGACGCTAAATGCTTGTGGGAAAAACAAACATTATTGCTACTGAAATCAATAACTACTCAACCAATCAATAAACATTTATGAAGCTCCTCCTATGTGCCAAGAACTGAGCTAAGTGCAGGGGGTACAAAAAGAGGCAGAAGACAATCCTTAGCCCCAAGGAACTTACAGTCTAATGGAGGAGATAGTATGCAAGCAGATATCTACAAAACAAGCTACATATGTGACAAATGGAAAATAATGCAGGAAAGGCCTGGGAAGTAAGAAGAACTGGAAGAGGCTTCTGGTAGAAGTTAGGACTTAAAGAAAGTCTGGGAGGTCAGTAGTTGAAGCAAAGAAGGAAGAGTGATCCAGGCATGGGAGACCGCTAGAGAGAATGGCCCAGAGCTGAGAATTTGGAGTGTCTTGTTTGTGGAACAGCCAGGAGGCCACTGTTCCTGGATCAGAGACTACTGCTAGCCCATGTATGTTATTTTCCAAATTAGTCTACAGAATCTTTGGGAGTACAATCTACACATGGTCCAAGGGCATCTTTGATAAACATATGAGAAGAAAACAATAATTTGCCCAATAATATTCCAAAGACGACAGTCTCTTTGCAGTCACTCAATTTACAGGAAGGAGCAAAGTATATACTATTTCACTGAGTTTATAGTTTCTTGACTATAAAAAAGCATTTGATTTGATAGATCAAAATTCCACCTTAAAGGGGTTCTTCTGACAAGGGCCTTTCTTTTAGAAAGAAAGTAGAAGGTATTAAAATCGGAGAGATGAAATTAGCCCAGTCTCTGACTCCTATTCCATTCTAAAACTAGTTCACTGTCCATATTCTATGTCTTTGTAAAGAATGGTAGAGTGTAAAGAATTCTGGATTTAGAGCTAAAGTACCTGGATTCAGATCCACTTTGTCTATATTTACCTGTGTAACACTGGACAAGTCACTCTTGCTCCACTCTCTGGGTCTTAGTTCTTCATCTATAAAATGAGTGGATTGGAGTGGATGAAGTCCCTTCTAGCTCAACATACATACGATACTGTTTGCCAATGGACCAGATTATATAGGCTGCCTAGTTAACTGCATGTCATTAACTACTGTCTCCTCCCATGGGATGGAGGTGACTCCATTCCAGTCTGTTTATCTACTTCCATAACTATCTTAACATACAAGCTTCCTTGAAATTAGCATCAACATAAATAATTTTGCTTAATAGCTTTTTGCTTATTAATATCAAGAATGACAGAATAAGGAGATAGATTCTCTTACCAGACGTTTTCTGCAGGAATTGGTCAAGCAAAATTGAAAAGAAATTCCTTATAATAGGAAGAGGAAGGAAACAGACATTTGTGAAGTACCTGCTATGTACCAAGTACATAGGCTTTACAGATATAACTTCATTTTATCCTCACAGTAACCTTGGGTGCAGGTGCTATCATTATCCCCATTTTATAGTTGAGGAAAATGAGGCAGAAGGTTACAAAGCTAGTAAGTGGCTGAGGTTAGATTTGAACTCAGGACTTTCTGTCTTCAGGCCACTGAACCACTTCTAGACGTTCCCCTAGGTTCTCAGATACTTCTAAATGAGATCTACAATCACTCAAAAGAACTTATTCTAATTAACTCCTCCAGGAAAACCAAGTGGGAAAGAATGCTTGTTGTGCTTACTATGACATACTGTTGGGTCCAGGTCTATCAGTGCTTATGACTTGGATAGGTCTTGCATATTGAGAATGAGCTGGCCCCAGAATTGAAGAGGAAAACAGGTTCAATTGCATTTTAAAACTTCAGATTTTTTTTATTTGCTTTTAATGGCCGCGAGGTCTTCCATGAAACAAGTCTAGTTCTTTAATACTCACACTCTTTTGGTGATTCATATGACTGCATATCAGGGAATAGTAAGGTACATGAAGAATTAGGTTGTGGGTCACCTGTTGGGTAATGATAGACATGGTGACTATGAGTAGACTTTTGCTTATTGCTAATGAAGACGTGCACCCAAAGGGGCATAAGGAGCATTATCATGGAGATTTATGATTGGAAGAGATTTGAGGAAAACCTTTTGGGAAGAGGATGAGAGCTAAAAGACTGCTCCATTGACATCCATGCGAAGTCAAGAAAAATTAGAAGGGCTCCAAGCACTTGGGGTGGAAATCCATGAAAGATTTACAAGAAAATATGGTCAGGGATCTCATGATATAGGAATGCGAGGATGAGGTACCATTTACACCTTCACAGAGAGGACTCATTCACATTCATGACATCTGCCATTAGATAATTTGGAGGTCCTAATGGAATGATTAACCTTTGAACTAGGACTCACCATAAGTATAGCCCTTTGTTACGTTCAGCACTCATGATGTGCTAATTACACCTATTTCAGATTGTGGTCATCTGTTATTTAATAATTCTGATTCTTCTAATTTAGTTGGTCTTAGTGGGAAAAAAATGCACCCGAATGCCTGCTGTCTACTCCTTGATTGTTAATGGACATCGGTGTCTGGTTGAATTTAGCCCACACATTGTTTGTCATCTTTTAAGCATACCCTCCCAAGACGCAAGAACAAGTATTGACTTTGTGGTCTGTGCGTATTAAGAGGCTAGAGAATTGTCTCATAGAGGCTGGTCCTAGAATAGCTAAAGCAAACATTATTCCTGATGCTGGATGATGGGGTGAAAGAAGGAAAGGAATGGACTGTGTGCACTGAAGAGATATTTCTTCATCTTAACTTCTCTCAGGCTCAGTCTCAGTGAAACCAAACAATCAGTGTGACTGGGAACAAAGAGGTGGCAAAAGATAATGAAATTTACCCAAATCTAGGCACCATACTCAACTCAGAGGCTTACTACTGGCAGGGCCAGGCAGTCAAAAGACAAAAAAAAAAAAATCCCTTTTGTCAATTAGTATAGTTTGGTCTTTCCAATTTACTGCTGTCCTTTTAGTGTTAACTGGGGCTAGGAGTCCCCTCAAAGTAAAAGCTCCCCATGTTAGAGTCTTTTGATTCTCACATCAATTTCATCTGCCTTGAGGGAGACTGGAAGTGAAACGTCTTGGATTCTCATGATGTGAACCTGTATGAGAATACCCCACAACAGTGTGCATTAAGCGCCTGGTGTAGAACAATACAGAAGCTTTTTTTTTTTTTTTCCGAAACAAAGACTTGTTGTATAATGCTGAATAATTGGATTTTCCAAGACTGTTGGATGATAATGTTGTTTCAGATTCTTGCAGTTACGTTTGTTTTCCCTTGTCGAGGTAATAAGCCTTTTCTGTGCACAAGGTTGAATGAATGTCATTTTTTTTGTCTGCTCCTGACTGCATAATGTTCTAGTTTTGGGTCTTGGAGTCAAGTGTTTTCCCTTAGCACTGAAAATATTTTAGATCTCTTACGGGCTAAAGCAAAGCTTTGAATTGGGAAGGTTAGCCTGAAAAAGGGTCCCAGTGTTTAGTAATTGAGTTTTTATTTAATATCAGAACCAGTCCTTGGAATAATGCTGGGCCAGGTAATCCAAGAAGCCCTTTCTGAAGGAGCTGTTGCTCATTACCTCCTGATTCTTTGACCTACCCTTGCGTCTCTTGCTCACACTAAAGAAAGCACCTGCATCTTTTTAGTTTCCTTCTCCTCCTATCTGCTTTGAAGAGGGAGCACACTTGTTATAGTGGTTGTTGTCATGGAGATCTTCACATCTGTCCTCGGAGGCTTACGACCCCTATCACCTTGAGCATTGCTTTCAGTTCTCTGAGCCTCAGTTTTCTCATCTGTAAAACATTGATAGTAAGACCTACAGAACCTGTGTTGCCAGGATTTTGAGAAGCTCAGATAAGATAATGTTTGCAAAGCTTTTGCAAACCTAAGAGAACTGGATTTTTGGTGCATATTTTTATGCTGGACATCAAAGAAAAATAGGATTGTACACAGAACCTACAGGTCTCTGTTTTATACAACTTAATTTTTTTAAATATAAATATAAATTCAACCTGTAGCTTTCAAAGCTGACTTTTCTTGTCTGTCCTCATTCTTAGAGATTGATGTGGGATGAACCTTTTGATTTCATTGGTATAGCGAACTCTGGGTAAAGTAATACAGGTCAGCACATCCTCTGCACTTGAGTTTTCAGGAGTTGTCTGGTCACACAGGCCATATGAGTCAGTGGTGAGACTGGAACATAGTCCTTGGTGACTCTGAGGTTGGTTTTCTCTTGATAATACTCAACCATCCCTCTGCCTGGTTTTTCTCATCTTCTTTCTTCATTAATCTAGGCCTGTGTTGCTAGTAAAGGCATAGTAAAATTAAGATCTGTAATTAAATATCTTTTATCTGTGATCTCCCAGGAACAGAAAGAGCTTGGGGAATTGGAATCCACAAAAAATCCAGAAATTATTAGAATCTAGGGAATATGTCCTCTTCAGCCTCTTCTTTCATGACCACCTCAACAGAGCTACATGTGTGCATCCCCTCCCCACTCATGACAATTACTTATATCTTCTCCTCTGAATGTGTATTCCATGAAGACAGGGAGAGTTTCTTTTTTTTTCTTTTATACCACCAGAATCTACCACATAGTAAGCAATGAATAAATGTTCCTTTATGTCCTGATGACTTCTGAATGTTCACTTCCAGAGAGGACTATTCTCACTCCTGTATTATGTGTTGTATCCAGCATGATCTAATAGTCTTGAGGAAGGCCTGCCTCAGGGCCAGGAAGACCTGGATTCAAGTCTTTCCCTCTGATACATACTGGTTGTGTAACCCTAGACAAGTCACTAACCTCTCGGTACCCCGGACAGCTGTCTAAGCCTAGAATTCACTGAGCCTTGCAGACCTGCAGTGGTGGAAGGAGCTTCTTCATTAGCAATCTGAGGTGACTCTCTCTCTCTCATTGGTGGTTCTTATGCAGAATAAGATAGTATGAAAACCAGAGAGTCCTTATAACCACCTCTCCAAATGTCAGTCTCCTAGAACATGAAGGGGCCTTAGCATCGTTTCTTTCTTTTTTTAAAAATAGGGTTCAAAACAAAGATCCAGAGAGTCTGGGAAAGTGAACTGAAATCATGCAGAATTGGGACTCCCACTGCCGGTTTCCTAACTCCCCATGTAGTGTCCTATAATGCACTATCCCATACTTTTCTCTGCTTTTCCCCATAACTGGAGTCTGGCAATTTCTTTCTTTGAAGTCCTTTCCAAAGCCTAAGACCACCATTTCTCAGAAGGGCCTCCAACAGGTCAGGACCACCCTGTATTTTGCCCTGCAGGCTGACCCCATCCTGTGAGGCCTTGGGGTACTGTGGGGATGAATCAGCAGCTGGGTTTTCTGCTTTGCCCTTTGGCCATTTGACAAAACCAGATTAAGTCATTGCCATGGAAAGATTTTAGGAGACTCCAAATAACATTCTGTGTTCCAGTATCCCCTCCTTTGCAATGAGTGATCAGAGAGCTGAAGCTTGAATTGTAGAGGTCATCTTGTCCAGCCCCCTGGCATCTATAAAATGATACCTAGGTATCTTCTGGCTTATTGTTCTGTGGTTCTGGTGGTTGAGGAGCTGAGGCTTTAGAAGGTTCTGTGGGCTCTTTCTATATTCTACAGGTAGGGAAACTGAGGCCAGGAGTGGTCACACATCTTGTCATTAACAGAGATGGCATTTGGACCACTGCCTGGTGATTCCAGTCCACTTCTCTTTTCCATGACCAGTTTCTTATTTGTTTCTTCTTTCTCCGATCAGCTGAGCCACCCCCTTCTTCATCTTCTGATTCTTTATGCAGGCTGCTGGGTCTCAGCTCTGGAGCACTAGACGGGGAGAGAAGGAGTTTTCAACGGATGAGATAGACCATGAGGCCAGTTCAAAGCAGGCCTATTTTACAAATAACTGTGGGGTAGACTGATTTTGTAGACACTGCATTTGAAAGCCCTTCCTCTCTCCATGGAGGAACCCAGGCTGCATAGTGTTTCTGGTGGGAATTACGGCAGACATATTATTTAGGAGTGAGTTATTAAATGATACCATGAATTTTCTTCTGGAAGGGCTAGGCTGTACCCCTCACAACTAAGGTCGCACTTTGATGGTAACAAAGACAAAGAAAAAAGGTGAATAGTATCTGGTAGGGAAGTTCCCATTTTTCATCACAGAAGACCTAGCCAGATGTCCCCCATCCTGTTACCAACACATTTGGAGACGTGTTCCTTGGCAGACCCTGGTTACCCACTTGATGTGATAAGTTCTGCTGGCAAAACCAGAGGGACTAAAGACCTTGTTGGTATGCACTGATAATGAAGCAGCCAACTGGCAAATATCACTCAATCTGCTTATCCCTTCCTCACATGAATGTGTATGTCTGTGTAAGATTCTCCAAAGTGATTCCTGATGCATATGTTTTAGAAACAGAACCATCCATTAGTTTTATCATGCATATGACCCATCCTCCGTGCCCTCCATTCCCCATCTCCACTCTGGACTGAAATTTCATCAGTGTAGGGGACTTCTGGTATGGAACATACTAATCTGTGGAGACTGGTAATTTAGCTGTACCCTATAAAGCTACCTGGGGCAATGAAGTTTTTATTAGCGTATGACCCCAGGCCTCAGAGGGACTGGCCTGGGGTCATATGCTAATAAAAACCTGAGGCACAATTTCTACTCAGGTGTCTTTGTTTCATTAATGATATCTGTTTCTCCAGCACCAATCACAGTATCTGTCCCACAGTATATGCTTAAATACTCATGAATTGTTGATTAATTCCAGACTTCATAACTGGCCCTTTCTCCAACAACCCACCTTGTCCCATCATCAGTGGCCATTGTCCTCTTAGAACTTACAAACTGAGGCAGACAATCCAGACAAAGACACCAAAGAAATGAAGCTAAGTGCTGATGGGAGACATGTGAGTTAATTAGAATAGTGCAAGCACGCCATTTAGAGTCATTTCTTAATATCATAGCCTTAAATACTTCTGAGATCATTGAATGCAGCAGTTCTGAACTTTTTTGATGTCTTGGACCCCTTGAGCAATCTGGTGAAGCTAGGGTCCCCTTCTCAGAATAATGTTTTTAATGCATAAAATGCATAGGTTTACAAAGTCAAGTCAAAAAGCATTCATTAAGCTCCTTCTGTATGCTAGAAACTGTGCTAAGCACTGGGAATTTTAAGAAAGGGAAAACATCATTCCCAATTGATAAATAGTCAAAGGATATGAACAGGCAATTTTCAGAGGAAGAAAATAAAGCTATCTATAATCATATGAAAAAATGCTCTAAATCACTATTGATTAGAGAGATGCAAATCAAAACAACTCTGAGGTACCACATCATACCTATCAGATTGGCTAACATGACAAAACAGGAAGATGATAAATGTTGGAGAAGATGTGGGAGAGTTGGAACACTAATTCATTGTTGGTGGAGCTGTGAGCAGATCCAGCCATTCTGGAGAACAATTTGATACTATGACCAAAAGGCTACAAAAATATGCATACCCTTTGACCCAGGAATACCGCTTCTAGGACTGTATCCCCAAGAGATCATAAAAAATGGGAAAGGGTCCCACATGGACAAAAATATTTATAGCAGCTCTCTTTGTGGTGGCCAAAGACTGGAAATCAAGGGAATGCCCATCAATTGGAGAATGGCTGAATAAATTATGGTATATGAATGTAATGGAGTACTATTGTGCTATAAGAAATGATGAACAAGAAGACTTCAGAGAGGTCTGGAAAGACTTATATGATCTGATGCTGAATGAAAGGAGCAGAACCAGGAGAACTTTGTGCACAGCAACGACCACAGTGTGCGAGGATTTTTTCGGGTAGACTTAGAACTTCATTGCAATGCAAGGACTTAAAATATTCCCAATGGACTCTTGAGGCAAAACACCTTCCACATTAGAGAAAGAACTATGGGATTTGGTCGCAGAATATAGCAGATCATTTTCTTTCATGTTACGTTTTGGTTTGTTTTATGATTTCTCCCATTCATTTTAGTTCTTCTATGCAACATGACTAAGGTGAAAATGTAAAAATAAAATAAAAAAGAAAGGAGAAACAAAAAAACAAACAAAAAAACCCATTCTCCAGGAGTTCACAGTCTAATGGGGGAGGCAGCATATAACCAATTATGTGAAACAAAATGTATACAGAATAAAATAAAGATAATCTCAGAGGGAAGGCATTGAGATTAAAGAGGATTTGGAAAGACTTTTTGCAGAAAGTGGAACCTTAGCGGAGACAACTATATTGAAGCAAAGGAAACCCATTATATTGGAATATAGTTATCAAAATATTAAGAAAAAAGTTCATGGATCCCCATCCTTTGTGGGAGTTTTTTGTACCTTCTGGGGGCCTAAGTCAGCGCCTGCCACAGAAGAGAGCTTCATAGATACTAATGGAATTGATGTTAACATTGATGAGCCTTGTCTAGCTATCCCTCCCCACCAGAATATTACAACACTTGATTTTCCTTTTTTACTTCAATAGACTTTCACTGTCTCACTAACTGAGTCATCCCTTCTATTGCCGGTCTGTTAGGAGCATAGAGATCAGATTCCCCATCGCTTCTGATCTAATTCATTTTCCAGGTGAAACAACAGATCCGTGGAAGTTTCAGCCATGAAGTTTGTCAAGGTGGGATTTGAATCCAGGACCTATGACTCAATATTAATTGAGTCATGGCCACCTCATTTGAAGGGGAAAACCAGTATTTGAAACCACATCCTCTAATTCCAAATTCAACACTTTTTCAGCAAAAGGTTGGTGAGTGAGGAGAGAATCATGGGACTTGGGCTGAAGATTTAGTGTGGAGTGTAAGAGAGACGCAGTGATGGTTTAGCTCCAAAGCAGCTCATCACATTGACTGATTGGGGAGCAATTGCTGTGAGTTAGGTTATTACAAAGAAAAGACTGGCCATGCAGTATTGGCAGTTTTGAGTGCACATCTGGAGTCTGATATAAAAGGGAAATAGTTGCATCCATCCCCTGGCTAAATATTCTTGGTGACCCTGGCCAGCTTGATCTCAGAGCTCATGAGAAGAGACAAGCACAGGAAGGATTTCCAATATTTTTTGGCTGTTATGGTCCATTGGTCTTACAACCTGTCCATTCCATTGATAAGTTATTCTACCATGCTATTAGAAACATCGAGGAACAAGGAATGGAAAGTAAACACTTATCCCAGAAAGAAAATTTCTCAGTATTTTACCTTTTCCAGGTATCAGCTGATACCATGAATCCCTGTACAGATTGATAGCATAGCTCTTCAGAAAGCAACTTTTTAATATTGATTAATATTGAATCATAGGTCCTAGATTCAAATCCTTCCTTGACAAGTCCTTTCCCTTTCCTCAGTTTTGTCATTTCTAAAATGTGGAAGGGTTGGATTCATTAGGCTTCAGTCCCTTCCAGCTGTAAATCTGTGATGCTGTAATCTTGAGCACAAATACAAATAAAAACAAATCGTTAAATCCAGAGGAGGGCATGAGGAATCAGGAGCCCTCATCCATCACGTGTGCATTCCATCAGGAGCATGAGAGTCAAGTGCATTCCCTTGGAAGCACAGCCAGTTCCTGTCAGAAGTGGAACTTGAACCCAGATCTTCCCAACTCCAGGGTCAGAAGATTATGATTGATGTTATATTAGTTTCTTATTGATTTACAGTTAATTCATTTTTGTCCTAGGACTGCTTAAGTCATGGTTCTTTATCTCTGAACTTAGTTCAGAGTTCAGGGGCCTTTAATAGGTTAAGTTTAAAATTCTGGCTTTCCAGAATTTCCTAAAGGAATTTAAGTGACCTGGGAGAATATGTGTGACCAGGAAGGGAGTTTGGCCTTGGTATCTTTACTCCACTGAGCTATCTATCCTTCAAGGATGTTTGGTTTCCTGTCCAGAAACTTGGGCTGCTATCTCACAGCTAGACCCAAACAAAGAGCACTTCTTAGTCTCATGCAAGAAGAAAGGAGGTTGTAGGTAACCCCCATTACCAAATTTCCAACCAATCATGTTGCCTTTGTTTCTATTTTCTCTCTGTTCTTTTTTCTGTATTCTCCAAAGCCTACATAAGGGGAACTGTCCTTTTGCTTAAGGTCTTGATTCATTCATTGGAAGTAGCACGCCCCTGCTAATAAACGTGCTCTTGCTTGGAGACCTGCCTCAGTTTACCTTTTTTGTTATAATTCAGTCATGGCAAAAGCCAACCATTTCATTTCATTTGTGTTTTTGCACCCCCTGTGTACTTAATTCAGTGCCTGCCACAGAGGATAGACTTTAACTATCTCACTAACCACTTCTATTGCTGGCCTGTTAGGAGCATGGAGATCAGATTCCCCAACCTTTTGTCATGAGCACGTTGATATGGACCAAAACAGAAGCAACAGGTCAGGGATTCAGCCTTGAACCCACCAGCCTAGACCTTCTCTTCTCTTTTGCCTTTCCTAGTCAGAGAAGAAGGTGAATTTGTTCCATTTCCTTCAGCATAGGGCTTTCCCATTTGTTCAAAGGCAGATTATTAGAGTACTTTAATTTAATTGTTTGCATTTAGTTTTATAGAATTGCAATCATAGCCATATGGTGAGGGACATACAAAAAAACCATGAGGGAGTCTCCTAACAGTGGTTAATGGGAGGCCTTGGATGCCGCCCACATTGTACCCTGTTCAGGCTTGTATTTTGGAGCTGTCATAGCTCAGGGCCCTGGGTTTGCCTGGTCATAGTAAGCAGATCATCCTTGCTGCCCAGGGAAGTAGGCATTGACAGAGAGACATGAAGGATGTGCCCCTTGTGCACCAATGACCCTGCCTAAGAAACTCAATGAACACCGGAGTTGGAAAATAGCCCAAATATTATCCAATTTCTCTTATAAATAAATGCTACCCATTAATGTTAGGTCAGATAAATTCCTAGGGGAGGGATAGACCCTAAAAGCCCTGTTCTATTTCTTATAAATGACTGAAAAGAAGCATTCAAGTTATTGATTTTTTTTTGTCAGTCAGCAAGGGTTTATTATATTACTGTGTGCTTGGCACTGTGCTGGGTACCAAGAATACAAAAAAAAAGACAAAAACAGACAATGCCACCAAATAGGTCACCAACAATAATGTTGTATGTAAGATCCAGACACAGGGTATATAGGAGGTGATCTTGGAGGCGATGCACTAGCATTGAGAGGGGTACCTGGGGGAAAGCCACTAGCAGGAAATGGGATTCTAGTCTAGACTTGAAGGAAGCCATGGAAATCAGGAGGCAAAGGTGAAGAGCGAGAGTATTCCAGGCATGGGGCCTGGCCAGAGAGAATTTGACAGAGTTGGGAGATGCAGTATTGTCTGCAAGGCCCATCAAGCATGCCAATGTCACTTTATTGTATTTAGAAGGGAGTGAAAATGTAGATGGACTGAAAATGATGTACAAATTTGATCCTGGAGGCCATAGGGAGTCCCTGTACTTTATTATTCACTTTGACAGGTGGAGCAGAGAAGGGACTGGTTTCAAGAGACTTGAGGCTGAGAGACCAATCAAAGAAAGAAATCTTTTTCTATATGACTCAGAATCCCTATGTTTTCTTCTTGTAGCCCCAAACTCATTTCGGCAAGGGCTACTTAAGTGCCTGTGTACTTAAACATGCATCCCCAGGCAGTTGCTGATCCAAGTGCAGTTGCAACCAGGGGATTCCCACTAATGGCGGCCAGATATGATGGCCAGCAAACTGAAGCTGGAGTCAAGAAGCCCTCAATAGAATCCCCTGTTGGATACTTACTTGGCATGTGGCCATGCCCAGTTTGCCTGTAAAATTTCCTATCACTTTCCTGGAAAATGGGCATAAAGATACCTGCAGTTCCCTACCTCCACAAGACTATTGTGAGGTCCAAGTGAGCTAATGTTTGCAAAGTTCATTGCAGTCCTAAAGCCCTCTACACATATCAGCTATTATTATTTATGAAGCCCTTTCTTTTTCCATCTTGCTGGTAAATTGGGTAATAGAATGGAATCTAACCTTTCTAAAGCTCAGTTTTCTCATCTGGGAACATATGTAGCCCCTATCTGCCTCATGGGGTGGTCGAGTTCCTGGGATGGGAAAGGATATAAAATTTTTAAAAACTCTATTAGTATGTATAGAGGACTAGGGCTAGGCCCCAGTCCTGTGACTTCCTTGCTATAAGGATCTCCCAGGTGAGGAAAATCCCTCTCCCAATGCATGTTGCTACCTTCTTTCAATTTATAGGCCTAGAATTTGCCCAGAGGTCTAAGACTGACTTACCTTGGGTCATATAGCCAGGGTAGGTCAGAAGCAGGATCTGAACTCAGGTCTTCCTGACCTCATGGCTAACTCTCTGCCCACTCTGACACATCTAAAAGGGAAACAATCTAATTAACGTTCCCCTCTCTCTAATAGAAATCAGTTCCGCTCCTTTCCACCAGGCAAGTACCCATAGTGTTCCATCTTGCAATGAAATAAGGATTGTGGTTTCTCCTTCCTTTTGTGTAGAGCCATACACAGGAGCCACTGATAACTCAGCCTGTTGCTTGCCTTTTGTTTTATCATGTTTTGGTGCCAATTAATTCTCACAAAGAAATCCCCGAGCACATAGCATCATGAGACACATTCTCTCCTCTCAGTCCCCACAAGCATCACATGCCAAGTTGCCAAAAGGCATGAAGTTTTAGGACTTACATCTTGGGACGCTGAGTAATGTATGACCAACTTTCAGGGAACATTTGGGAAGGGATATTTAGATTATGAGCTGAGAGGAGGTTTAGAGACCATCAATCAAATCCTGTTCCCTCATTTTATAGAGGAAACTGGGGCACATAGAGGGTGTCTAAGGCACGATCTGAACTCAGGGCTTCCTAGTCCAGAACCTCATCCACCAAGCTACTTAGCTGCCTCTCAGATTCACTTTGGTTTGATCCAATTTTTAAAATTCAGACCTGGATTTTGTGATTTCATCTGTTTGAGGAGCTCCCAGTGTGCAAACTCTGTCCACAAATGCAGATTGTCAACTGTGCTGTAACATCCAGTCTTAGGCAATGGTCTGAGGCACCAAGAGGTTACCAGCGAAACCCAGCCTTTTGTGGTTCAGAGATAGGATGTGACTCTTGGTCTTCCTGACTCAGAGGCTAGCTTCTCTCTCCTATTTCCTGCTGCTTTTTTATTGGAATATCAAAAATATAGATTTATGGGATAAATATGAGGAAAGACTATGTTGGGTCTGTGGGGTTTGGTTTTCCTTCTTTTTCTTTGCTGGATGAAGAACTCTGCTTACTTTTCTCAGGGCAGTTCCCTTATGGAATATGAAGGCTAGTGATCAAAGGATGGCCCAGCTTTTGGTTCTGCTGAACCTTCAAGGCCCAAAGGTGTTTGGGAATTCTGCTCACATCAGTTCAGTTCAGTCCAATAAGCATCTAGACAAAGTCTGCAGCATGTGAGAACTGTCAAACAAAGAAGTACGAAATCTTAGAGCGTCCTGAGTTGGGAGGCAGGTAACACAGATTCAGGGAAAGGAAGAGGAAACAAGGGAATAAGTATTTGTGAAGTGCCTGGCACTGTGCTAAAGGGCTTCACAAACAGTATCTCATTTAATCCTCACAGCCCTGGGAGTAGATGCTCTTATTTTCCCTGTTTTACAGTTGAGGAAACTGAGGCAGTTAAAGGTTATGATTTGCCCACTATCTGAGGTCAGATTCAAATTTGGTTCTTGCTGAGGCCAGGCCCAGAACTCTCTCCACTGAATTACCTAGCTGCCTCGACTTTTTTACATTGGTAAGTAAAGATCAGATAAATACCAAGTAGGTGCAAGCAGAGTGTGTGTGTGTGTGTGTGTGTGTGTGTGTGTGTGTGTGTGTGTGTGTGTGTGTGTGTGTGTGTGTGTGTGTGTGTACACACCATTGCCATTTTCAGGGTGAAAATCACCTCACCTTTAAAAAAAGAAAGAAAGGGAAGGGAAAATACTTTTTCACTTGAAAAAGGACTTTTTGGGATACTATAAAAAAGTGAGTTATGGGTTTTTTTATTTCCACAAGTTTTCTTTCTCCTTCTTTTAACCAGATCATGAATCCCACTACTTCCAAAGGGCCACCATTGGTATCCACTGCTATCTTTGTACTTATCATTGATCTCAATCTATTTTTCTTAATATGGGAAACACCAGTACAGGGTTTTACATAATTATTTTGTCTCTAAAAGTTATTCCCCTCAACAAGGCCAATCCAACAAACATTTATTAATTGTTCAGAATGACTAGAGCCTCTGGTGTAAGGGTTTGCTGACCCTTTTCAGGGCTGCTGATCCATCTTTGGTATTCGCCTGATTCACTCAACTCTCACCTGTGGCTCTAAGAATCTGTAGCATGCATAGCAGTCACACCCCAATAAATCCCTGCAGAGGGACTAAATCAGGTAAAGGGCAACTGCCAGGCTTCAAAACATTGAGAGTTGCGGGGATTTCTGTCCCGAGCATGTGAACACTTTCCCTGTCAGAATGGAACAATTTGTTCCAGTGGCCATGAAGGCAGCTGAAGGAAGGCTTAGGGCTTAGATAGTCATCGAAGATGCCACCAAGGTCATCTACCATATCCCAGGTCATCGCCACTCATCCTGACTTTTGTCCTTCCACTGGACTTTGATGACTCTGGAAACAAAGAGTAAGGCCGACTATTTTGTCCAGCTCGGGCTCACTTAAATCCAATTCATGTAGAAGTCAAGATATCTCCCATGATCTCACCGGTCCTCTTCGAAAAAGGACAAGAAATAATTAGGTGCCTTCTGGCTATTTGGCATTAGAATACAAAGTCTAAATGAAAACAATCCTTCTTCTCAAAGAATTTATATTCTACTTACTGGTTGACCCAGATGTAATAAGCCCCATGTGACTAATTATGACATTATTTTATCTGATTAATCTTGAAAATGGGCATAATAATACCTATTTTATAGGGTTAGTGTGAGGTTAAGTGAGATAATCCACACAAACACCATAAATGTTAGCTATTATTAATTTAATAGTCTCACTTTCTTGACTTTATCCAAGAATACTAATTTCTTGTACCTCAAGGGATTGGTGGTTCCCATTAATATTCGTCACCAGTTCATTGGATAGCAATTTCAGCTGTCCAGCAGGTTGAACAACCTGTGAATTAAGCTAAGTAAATAGCATAATAATGCTATTTTGTACTTAACCCCCTTCAAAGGGAAATGATTATATTCAAGTTAAGTACGGACCTGCTTCAGACTACCAAACCATATAATGGATCTCTTTGCTAGAACGCACTTTCTCATATATCACTAGGGGCATATAAACACTGTCAGGATTCTGATAGTTTCATTGAATATTGTTATTCTTTTGAACTAAAGTCTTTGGATCAAAGTTTCATGTGGGAGTCAGTCAGATTTCTGGCCAATTAACCAGTGAAATGAATTAATCAGAGATCCCAACCATGACCCAATTGGGGTCCCAGAAATCAGCATGTCTTTTTGTGAATAGGGTAACCAGGCATAAAATTATACACCACAGTTGTAAGATTCAAATCTAGCTGAGCACATCCTGAAGCCCAGGACATTCATTGCCATAGTTTTAGACCTTTTTCAAGAGCTCAAATTAATTTACTATGTCATGATTTGCTATTAGTCGTGCTATTAGACCCCTTTCCTATTAAATAGGTGATTTGGGGATAAATGGAAGTCAGGAATGCAGTGTGCTCACATCCATCTTTCCTGATGCCCCTGCTTCATCTGACACTGTTTACTCCTGACTCCTGAGTGCTGTCTTCTTTAGGGGTCTTTTGAATCTTCTTTCACCTAGGTGAGTGCTGCTTCTCAGTCTCCTTTACTGGATCATCATCCATGGGGCTCATACTCCTTAGCCTTGGGTATGTATAGCCCAAGATTCTGCCTTGGGTCCAATAGGGACAAGATAGGGGAGAGACAGACCACATTTTCTCTGAAAAAAAGATCTCGAGGTTTTGATGGACCACATGTTCAATATAGGTTGCTAGTATATTGCGCAACCAAAAAAGCTTCCAGTAAAAAGGGGATGAGAGTCCCATTGTGCTCTACCCTAGTCACATCTCATCTGCAGTATTGTGTTGGGTTCTGAGTATCTCACCTTAGAGATAGCATTGATAAACTAGAGAAAAAGGCATTCAGAATGCTGAGGAGCCTTGAATCCTTCCTTGCTAATATGGATCATTGAAGGAGCTGGGGTGTTTAGTCTTGACAATAACAACAGCCAATATTTATCCATAGCTTACCACTCTACAAATGATTGTTTCCTTTGAAGAGAAGACCAGGCTAGCTTTCTGGAATGGGATAGCTATCTTCAGGTATTTGATGGGCTGTCATATACAGGAATAGGCTTTGAGGACAGAAGCAGAAGCCATGAGTAAAAGTTGCAAAGGGACCAATTTAGGCTTCATGTCAAAAAAAATCTTCCCAGTGATGAAAGCTGTCCAGAAGTGGAATGGACCACCTGGAAAGTTGGTCGGTCTCCCTTCCTTCCAGGTCGTCAGATGGCAACTGGGTAATAATAGCTGGCATTTATACAGCTTTTTTTTTTTCAAAGATTTGTAGAGGACCTTACAAATACTGCATTTTATCCTCAAAACCTTGTGAGGCAGGTACTATTATTAGCCCCATTTTACAGATGAGGTAAATTAGATTGAAAGGGGTTCAGTGTACTTGCCACAGGTCACACAGCTAGTAAGAGTCTGAAGCTAGAGTTTGAACTCAGGTCTTCTTGACTCCAAGTGCGCCATTCACTGTGCCACCTTGCTGCCATCTCCCAGATGACCTAGATGGATGATTGCTTATCGGGGATGTTATGTATGCCAGGGCTTCCTTTTGTGTAGATGTTTTGTGTAGATGTGTTGAATCTAGACCAGTGGTTGCTGAGGTCTCTTGTAACTCCAGAATTCTGTGATTCTATCCTGAAATGCCACTAGGCTAGGATACATTTTTGGACAAACTCCTCTGTTTGGCATTCCAAACCTTTTGCGACCTGGCACCAGCTAATTTTTTCAGACTCATCAGACTTCCCCCCCTTCCAGCCCTCCCTAGAAGGACAGACAAGCTATGTTTGTGTTTATACATACCCGCACATACACACACACACACACTCACATACACTCACACACGTACAACCCCCACTCTGGCCATCTTGGTGCCTTTTCATTGGCTGGCCGCCATGCCTGGAATATATTCTTTCCTTCCTTACCTGTGCCTCTCAAAATTCCTTGTTTTCTTCAGGACTCAATCAAAATATCCCTTTCTACACAAAGCCTTTCCTGCTCCCTCAAGGGAGAGTGCCACCTCTCCCCAAATTCCCTTGTATTTCTTTTGTACATACATACTGTATCCATATTGTTAATTCCCAATAGAATATCAGCTTTTGGAGGGCAAGGAATATTTCATTTTTTAAAAAAAATCATTGTATCCCCAAGCATTATAAAGTGCCTGCCACATAACAAGTACTTATTTATGATCGATTCATTCTCTGTTGTGGCCTCTGATGTATCCTATAGATCTCAAGGTCAGTGACAGACACTCCTAACTTTTTGTCACAGAATCACACAATCTTAGAGTCTTCAGGGACCTTTGATGCTACCTAGTTCAAGTAACACTGAATAGACATCTCTACAATATTACTGACATGATCTTGGAACTTATGCTTAGGGATTTCTGTGGGGGAGGGGGGGACTACCTTCTCCCAATGCCATCCGTTCCATTTTTGGATAACTCAAATTGTTAAAGGAGCATGTAGCCCTACAGGCTGAAAAAATCCTTTTCCAGGCTTATTTCTTTCCTTTATATTCTGTATTCATTATTCTTTGTGCAAAACATCTTCTTTTTTAATGATCAAGCCAATTTATTCAATCTCCTATAATTTCTAAAATGTTTCCACCATTTCATAATTGTTATGCACAGAACCCTCCATTAACTTTGACTTTTTACGTATCTTTAAAAAACACACCTTTAAATCTCTGCTCCATTTAGAATTTATTGTGCTGTATGAACAGAGATGTGGATGTAATCTCATTTTTCTCCATGCTTTAATATATAGTGACAATGATGAGAGGCTCAGATGATCTGAGCACCTTCAGAGGTGTTTTTCACCCCCTAGGTCAGCAGCTAGATAGCCCAGTAGACAGAGCACTGGACCTGGAGTAAGGAAGACTCATCTTCCTGAGTTCATATCTGACCTCAGATGCTTATTAGCTGGGTGACCCAGCACAAGTCATTGAACCCTCTTTGCCTCAGTTTCCTTATCTGTAAAATGAGCTGGAAAAGGAACTGGCAAATGGCTCCAGTTTCTCTGCCAAGAAAAACCCAAATGGGGTCACAAAGAGTCAGCCATGACTAAAAAAAATTGACTCAACAGAAACACCCAAAGGAGAGCAGTCAACGACTTCTTAATTTGCCTTAATGATGATTTCATCTTCCACATGTTCTCCTCAGGAGAAACTAGTAGCTAGAGTTGAGAATTGTGGGGATCTTGGGAGGAAGCACTCACTGCCTCTTAGAATTACTGATAGAGTTTTTCATTTATAAATTATTAGTCTCAACTCTTATATCCTATAAACTTTCACTTCAAAGCCAATACTGAGGCCTACAAACTTTGTGCAGACTAGCCAGTGTGATAGACCTGTTCTGGAAACATACATTAATAATAACATGAGGAAATCAATTGATAGTTTCAAGAAATTGTGTAGTTTGCCAAGTTGAAGTCCTAATTAATTAGAATTTTATGTTAATCCAAGCACATGCTTACCTGATTTTTATTTAAGGCTTAAGAGTCTTCTCCCAGAGTCTATGGTGCTTGAACATCTTGGGTTCCTGGTCCTTTGACTGTGGTGGTTGGGTTCCTCACAGCCATGGGAAAATAAGGCAGTAGGTCCCAGAGACATACCATAAGAAGAGGAAGAATTGGAAAAACCCAATGAACAAGAAGGAGCATAGAGCATAAATTAGGTTCTTAGATTTTTAAAGGAGCCTTAGACACCATTGAATCTAATCCCCTTATTTTCCATGAGTGAACTAAGGCTCAGACAAAATAAGTGACTTGCTTAGGATCAGACATCTCTGAGGTAGGATTCCAACCCAGATCTCCCTGACTTCAAATCCAGCCCTCCATCTCCAATGACATGGAGAGCCCATGGATTAGAGCTAGGAGCAAACTTACAGGACACATACTGAAGAGAAGTAAAGAATGGCAGGAATTTTATAGTGGAGAATCATGGTTGGGGTCTCAAAGTAAGGCTGTCTGATTGACCTGGGATGTGAGAAGCCAAAGAGTGATTGTGTGTCTTGGGTGTGCAAAATAAAGAAAGTTTTAAACTTTGGAACCTTAAGCCTGTACTAGGAATTTGGGGATACCTCCTATAGCACATAGGATGTCCCATCCTGGTTGACTTCTCAGTATCCATATACCACCTGGTCATGGCTCCAATTTGGTTTCAGTCTGGTTGTATTAGGATCATGGCTGAGAAGAAATGGCTAGTTCATACTTTAAAATGTCCTCATCGAATTGGAAAAAGTAGATGCCCATTGATTGGAAAATGACTAATCAAATTGTGGTAAATGAATGCATGGAATAACCACACCCAAAAAATGATGGTTTGAAGAATTCAAAGTCGTACAGGAGGACTGTGAGTTGATGGAAAATGAGGTTTAACAGAACCAGGAGAAAACAACATACATCGAGACTACAGAACTGAAAAGGAAAGAACATCAAAGATGACAAAATCAAAGCTGACCGGCATAATTATATATACAAAGACTGAGAAATGGCCTCTCTTCGTACATATGCATGTATATTCTCTCCATATATATTTTTGTGTGTATATATAAACTGAGAGGTGTAGGATCAATTCAACAAACATTTATTAAATGTTTTCTCGAGAGAGCACATGTATTAAATGTTTGTTGAATTGATCTCAGACCTCTCCATTTATATTTGAAGCTGACATTAATAGGTCTGTGTATTTGCAAAATCAGCCGTTTGTTGAGCAACATTAAAGTGCCTAATCATGAAACATTCACTTACTAATATCTTCACCTATAAAGACATAATTGGTTAGAAGTAAATTCAGCCACCCTTTTGTTGCCACACATGATCCCTTGTAATATGTACCCAGCTCTTCTTTGTTTCAAGATTAACAAGAACCACACAATTTATTGAAGTAATTATGCATAATGGAAGGAGTCAGGAAGACACGGGTTCAGGTCCCATGTCTGACAATAGCAGTGAGATCCTGGTCAAGAAACTTACTCTCTCTGCGTTCCAGTGGCATCACTTCCAAAATGGAGTAATAATAGTCCCTGATCCAGAGAGTCATTGTGGGGACAAAATGAAATAACATATCAGAAGCATTTTGCTAAATTCAAAGTACTTTATAGATGCTAGCTATTTTTATCAGGACAAGAGAGTATGTCTCTTCTCAAGGCTCTAAGCAATCCTCTCTGTCTCTGCTTGGCACAGAGCATACCTACCTCCCATAGAATGACATCTAGGTAGAAGAAATTTCTCACCGGGAGTTCCCTCCATCAGTGAAATCATAGGGTCTGTTGTAGACATCGTCTTCATCATCATCATCATCATCATCGTCAACATCACCACTGTTGTTTTGTTATTATTATAAAGATTAAGGGTCTTGACCCAGAAGCCACTGATCCACAAGAAAGAAGTCTCTGAATACATTTCACGGGGTCTGTAAACTGGGATACACCTTTATTTGAATATAATAATTTCTTTTGTAATTCTGTGTGTTACATTTTGTGCACTCAACACATTATCCTGAGAAAGATTCCATAGGCTTCACCAGCCAACCAACTGCCTCCATGATACACAAAATGTTAGGAGCCCCAGAGAAGGAAAGATTAGACCATGCTCTAGGAATCTTCCAAGAGACAAATGTCGAGGATGTATAATTGTAATCTCTGTTTTTATAAAACCAAAAGGGAATTACAAATATTATAGGACCATAGGTTCATGGGTTCATGGGTCAGAACTAGAAGGGATCAGAGAGATCATTTCTTTCCATACCCTCATTTTTACATATGAGGAAACTGAGACCCAAGGAAGTAAACTGACTAACCCAAGTTCAGATAAGGGAGTGACCAGCAAAGCCTGGATTCAAACTTGTGTCCTGTGACTCACTACACAAGTCCATCACTATACTGAACCATCTTGATTTATTGAATGGACTCACATCATTTTTTTCTAGCCTTTTTTACAGCAAAGTCCCAATTAGTATAAATCGTGAATTCTGGAAAATTATCATATGATTCAAATTCTCATTGCTCATATTCTAAAAATGAACAGAATTTCAGTTACATCCATAACACTTCCACTGCCTGCCTCCATGTTTGCTGTAACTTATGGCCTACTGTGACATGTGGTATTTAAAAATGGCTACTCCAAGAGGCTTCATTGGCCAATGCCAATCCTTTGACACCTTGGCAAGTGGCATTCCTTGCCTAACTGACCTGGAAGCCAAGGCTACTGCTCCATTAAATAAGTGCCACGTGGCATTTCCCCCTTTTCCTTTGGGGGAATGTTTCCCATAAAGAAAGATTACTTTTTAAAAAATGCTGTAGCCCCTCGTTGAGATTCTCTATTGATAGGGAAGGTCATTGCAGCCTTTCAGGCCCCCTCGGGGTGGGAGCAACGCTGAGGTTTTCATTTCCTTGGGACTCCCTCCAAATGGATTGTACACTGTGTTGGTGCACACATGTAAAAAGGTGACTAATTAAAATTCAAATGTAATGAGATGAAGTTGAGGGTTCCAGCCCCGCCGCCTTTGTTTCAGTCCCTGCATGCTGCCTGAACCTAAACAATGCAACTCTCATCCCGCCTTCTGAATTCAACATGTCTAGCTGAAGAGGAAAGACATCTTTTTCTAATCCATCCCAGAAAAGAAATACAGGCCGTTGGAGTTTTCCAGATTAATTTCTTTATGTTCAGATGGGGTTGAAAGTGAAATCATGCCTTTTTTTTTTTTTTTTTTTTTTGGTTAATTCTCACTGAAACATGCAAATGTGTCTCTATCACCTAGGTAACTATTATGGGACACCCAAACCTCCCAGCCAACCCGTCAGCGGGAAAGTGATTCCCACTGATGCATTGCACAACCTTCCAACGGGCTCCAAGCAGTCAACCCCGAAACGCACCAAGTCCTACAATGATATGCAAAATGCTGGCATAGTGCATGCGGAAAATGACGATGAGGATGACGTCCCTGAAATGAACAGTAGTTTGACAGGTAAAGGGGAAAGCTTCTCTTTCTGGAAGGGAGATGGGGGCTGGGGAGTGGGGCAGGCGAGCTTGGCTCTTTCTTTCTTGGCCATTCCCAGGAGACATCTGGCAGGGATACCAGAGTTCTCAGTCTGACCACATCATTTGGTTTTTTACCAGCTATGCGTTTTTCTCTCCACCTCCTTTTATTCAGTTTCTGTCCTATCTAGCATTTTTTTTAAAGAGGTCTAAAAATATGTGTTGCAGAAGGGGGGTATTGAATAACCTCTATCACCTCTCTTTTCCCTTAAATTCACTACCCATGGATTATCATTTATTATCAGTCATCATCATCATCATCAGTTAGTATTATTGTTATCTATCTCAGAGCTCTCCACAATGCCAGTTGTCTCTTATCAAAAGAATGATAGCGTTCATTTGACAGCTTAACATCGAACTCCACTTTATTGACAAGAACATCTTATCGTTTTGAAGCAAACCACCATGAATGAAGACGGATTATGAGGAAAATTGGAATGGCATATTGGCTCTTAAGTTTTCACCATGCTTAAATATTTCTTAAATATTTTTTAACAGTAGACATTATCCCATCTGTCAACATATGAGGCAGCTGTCTGTCATGGCAGTTGGGTTTGTAATACGACTGTGCTCCCGTTATTTTTGCCATTACATGCTCTGCAGCCCCTCCCCCCCAAAGGGACATATTAGAGCATTAAATAGATTTTATTTTGCCACAAGGGATATTTGAGGGTTGAAGGGAATTGTGGGATAGGTGAGAATGTATAGTTACAAACCAAAGGCTAATAATACAGACATCTGTGTGATTTTTTTTCATGTTTGTCAACTAAATTTCCTGATGATGATATATACCAGTTTGAGTTGGCAAGAGTCAGCAGTACTCAGAGGTATCTGGCATCGTTTTTATGCTTTTGTACTGAGATGAGTTGAATGGTTTTAAACCACTGCTCCACTGGTAGAACCCTTAAACTTTAGGATAAAGAAAACTTTAGCACAAACTTCCTTAGAGGGACCCATTGCTCTGTCAGTGAATATTAGCCCTCATTTTACTGGTGAAGATGGCAAGTCATTTGCTGTTTCTTATCCTATGTATTTCTTGTCCATGTCCATTGATCATTCCACTGTAAAGGCAGGAGAGCGGGGATCTGGGGAGGAAGTCTATAAAGCGTGCCAAAGGCCTTTGTCCAATATGCAATGGGTAGAAGAGGCAAAGAGGCAGATTTAGGCTTAGCACACGGCAGACTTTCTAACAGTTTGTTGTTTAAAACTAGAAAGGACTTCCTCAGGAGGTCACAATTCCCCTGTCACTTGAGGTCTTCAAACAAAGGTTGAATTAACCAATGGTTCACTACATATTTTGTAGAGGGAATTCTTATTTGGGTACATTTGGCCTGGGGTCAGTTAGGTGACACAGCACCAGGCCTAGAGTCTTCCTTACTCATGAAGACGAGTTCAAATCTAGCCTGAGACACTTGCTAACTGTGTGATCCTGAGAAAGTTATTTAACCATGTTTGCCTCAGTTTCTTCATCTGTAAAAAAATGAACTGGAGAAGGAAATGGTATACCACTCCAGTATCTTTGCCAAGAAAATCTCAAATGGGGTCATGAATAGTAGAACACAACTGAAAAATGACTGAACAACAAAACATTTGGCCTGCATGGCCTTTGAGATCTTTGCCACCTCTGAGATTCTCTGACTGACCAGTTCTTTGAACATTCTGTGACTCTCAGCACAGTCCTTGGGCTTCCTGCCGGTTATTCCTTACTCATGCTATACGACTGACCCACATCCTCTTGTTCATGCTTAAGTCATTTCTTGATGATTTCTTTGATAACCACTTCTTACATGCACAAGAATAGGCTGCCCCCTATCCCAACATCACAGGCTCCTTTCCATTGGCTTTACTCACTGTCCCTATGTCTTGCCAAACCAAAACAATCCTCCCTGGCCACTGCTTCCCACATGTGCTGTCTGTTAGACTGGAAGCTCTTTGAGGACAGGGAAGGTCTTGATTTCTATTTGTATCTCCAGTTATTGGCATATAGTGAGTAATTAACAAGTACTTTTTCCTTCCTTCCTTCCTTTCTTCCTTCCTTCCTTCCTTCCTTCCTTCCTTCCTTCCTCATTTCCTTCCTCCCTCACTTCCTCCCTCCCTCCCTCCTTCACTTTCTTCCTTCCTCCCTCCCTTCCTTCCTTCCTTCCTCCCTCCCTCCCTCGCTTCCTTCCTCCCTCATTTCCTTCCTCTCTCACTTCCTTACTCCCTCCCTTCCTTCCTTCCTTCCTTCCTTCCACAAAATAGCTTCCTTGGGGATAAAAGACAATGTAGTACAGTCGATAGGGACCTTGCCTTGGGGTCATGGAGTTTGGAGTTCTAATCCTGATTCAAACTGACTGTTTATCTGTGGGAAATTCTCCACACAGAACCATTCTGTCCAATATGTCTCCACTCTGCCTTTGTATTCTAGTATCAAAGTTATTCTAGATCAAAGGCTAGGATTTGAAAGTCCTAGCAGTTAGGTTCACCATAAGATAGTGCTACAGTTTCATCTCACCAGAAGACTTTGCCTTAGGAGGAGCACAGCTCTTCATCATGGTCTATTTACACTCACCTTGGTGACTGGGAGATGAGATGACCAAGTGCCCCCCAAAGTGATCTTTTTTCCCTTGGGACAAAAATGAAACCAACTCAGCTAAATCTTTTATTCACCTCTCCAAGAAAAACCTGTTGGTCATCTTTCCATTTAACTGCCAAGTCTTTGATTTGCCATTTATAGTAAGACTGTCCCTCTAGATATGATTTACTTATTCCAGTAGATGCCACTGGAGAAGGATCTCAAATTTCTGTGATATGGTTTGATAGCTACATGACTCTTGACCCTGTGACTTCTTTTCCATTGTGTTACCATAGAATTGGAAGGAGGTCTGAGAGATGCTTTGTCTTTTTCAATCTTTCACTCAGCACATTGGCACATAGTAGGTGCTTTATAAATACATGTTGACTTGATTTGATTGTTCATGACCCATGACCCATGACCCATGAACAGAACCCATGGGTCACTGTGGCCAACCTTCCAAGGATGTCCCACTCTCTGGAATTAGCTTAGCTCAGATAGCAGATTGAGCTGGTCATTAGGACCATTTTCAAAGTTAATTCAACATAAAAGGTGTTGGGCTCCTTTGGCAGAGCCCTTATGTGCTATGGTTATCTTGCTGCCATAGCAGAGTCATTGAAGTAGGAGCTCATTAGCAGAGTGGGGCCATTCAGTTTTGTACAACAGAGTTCCTAACCAGCCTTAGCCTTTATCACAGTTTGGTTTGATATTCTGTTTTTCGTGGAACCAATTAAGGAGAAGTAATATGCTCCCTTTAAAGAGTTGGACATGACTGAAAAATGACTACTCGGGTATCTTCATCTCCTTCCTATGTGGAATATCAAATAAACCATCCCCAAATTCAAGGGCACCTCTGGGGATGCCATCAATCTGTCATCACCTGGCATCCAACAACATGCCTGGAGAATGATTAATGCTATACAACTGATGGTGTTTGGGTGTGTTTAAACTCTTCTACAGACATCACATTCATTGCTAGATGTATTTGGGGAAGTTTCACATGGAAGCCATGTTTATCCTCATGTGAAGTCTTAGACATCATCATCATGGCAACTCCATTTTCCAATCTTTCTTTCTGTTACCACTCAAGACAATGAAATACCTAAAGAATGGAAAGAATTATAGGAAAGGACCAGCACCCCAACCAAAGCTTTGTTATCATTGTTTGAAGCATCTACCACACATGAGGTGCTGTGTTAAGCATCAGCAGTACAGATAGCTCTAAAGAGATTATAATCAGATGTCAAAAAAAGACTCATGACCTCAGTAATGCAGAAGGAAATGGGTTTCTTTCAGGCCCCTTTGGACTCCAGAGCCACCTAAAGATCCCAGAGGTGAAGAGACCATAATCAATAATGCTACAGTTAGGTGATAACAGTGAATAGAGTGCTGTATGCTCAGGAAGACCTGAGTTCAGATCTCTCCTCAGACATTTAGAGGCATTTCATAAATACGTGTTTAATTAAACCAAGTGAAAAGTATTTTCAACAGAGATGTTTGGGGACTTCTGGCTCATTGTGTCTGTATATTTTGGTTCTATAATAAAAAAAATACTAACAATTTCATAGGAAATCTGTATCTGGTAAAAATAATGAAATTCCCAATTCATTGATAATTTGAATGATAAGATTCTAATGTATATGAGAGGCAGAGCCTTCAATTTTTAGCTTTTTATTTTCATTCAGAAAGGGGATTGATTAGGGCTTTGTCTGACCTCAAAGGAAGCATTCAAGGTGCTTTAAAATATTTGGATAATTTAAAAGTAATTCAATTGTTGAAAAGATTTTCCATAGGAAATTAAAATCCTCTCTGATGTAACTATCATCTCTGTCTGAATATTCTAGTTGTTACAGCCCTCCTAGGGGAAAAGACAAGGAATAGTCTTCTGAATTTTAATTGGTAAGTGGGATTTTAGAAACAGAGCTGAGTTGTATAACCCCTTCATTTTTTTTTTTCTCTTCTCTAGTATTTTATAGCAAACTAAATCCCTCTTAGATACGGTTAGTCCCCCTGGGGATCTTGAAATGGATACAGTTTGGAGATTAGCAGTTAGAACTGTGCTTTTCTGATAACTCATTTTATACTGTCTCCTGTGTAGCTGTTTTTAATGTGTTTTAATACTCCATACATGGGACTAGCCTTGCTTTGTAAGACATGTTGGTCATTAAAGGATTTAAGTGTCAATCAACAGATCATCCCTCCTTCCTAAAACTAACTTCATCTCAATCAGTGCTGAGCAACTACCCCATTAAATTTTATTTTCCTCATCTGTTGTATCTCTAAGCACCTTACCATAGCTTTCTGTGTATTTCCTCTGTGATACGCTCTGAAGAAGGGTACAGGGGCCCTTTCTTTTGATCTTTGGTCACCTGTCAGAAAATTATTCCTTTGTACAATCTGGAGTCTGAATGTGGCCCATGCAGGTAGGTAGGTAGGCAGGTAAGTAGGTAGGTAGGCAGGTAGGTAGGTAGGCAGGTAGGTAGGCAGGTAGGTAGAGAACTGACCTTGAAGTGAGGAAGGCTTGGATTGGAGCCCTGCCTCTGATGCACACTGGCTCTGTGACCCAAAGGAGACATTATTTGACCTCTCCAAAACTAAGTTGCAAAGAAGGTGCTGACCTCCATGGGGCCAAGATAGTTTTCTCACCTGGGAGTTCCCAACACAATCAAATGACTGCTTCTTTCCTTATCCCTATTGTAAGGTTACCTAGAAATAGGTTGGAGGGAGAAGAAACAGATAATAACAAGTCTTTTTTTTTCCTTTAATTCATGCACTTCTTGGCACAAAAGTAAATGCTTGTTGATTGATTGAATAATGACTTGGAAAATCAGCGTAGTATGGTGGATACGGCACTGGATGTGGCAAGAAATCTGAGACAGAAGTCCTGTCTCAAGTAATTACCACCTGGGTGACCCTGGGAAAGTCACTCAAGAATCTTTGAGCCTCAGTCCCTTCTTCTGTAAAGCTGGGAGAGCAATGGCACTTTCATGGGGTCATCATGAGGTTCAAATGAGATGAGATATAAAGTAAATCATAAACCTTTTAAAGCACTCTACAAATATGGGCTTGGGGCAACTAGGTGGCTCAAGGGCAGAGTACCAGACCTACAATCTTCCTGAGTTCAAATCTGGCCTCAGACACTTGCTCGCTGGGTGACCCTGGGCAAGTCACTTCATCCTGTTTGCCTCAGTTTCCTTATCTGTAAAATGAGCTGGAGAAGGAAATAGCAAACCACTCCAGTATCAATGCCAAGAAAACCCAAACTGGGGTCATGAAGAGTCAGGCACTGAAATGAAATCATCAATAACAACCACAAAATATTGGCCATTACCATTATTCTCAGGATACTGGCATTATTTGCATCAGACTCTGAGGGTCTTCCCCTCCCAGATTGATTTTTTTTTCAGGTTAAAGGGGCCATCCCTTGTCTCATTTCTTAAAGAGGCTTATTCACTGAATGGGCTTTGCCTCCCTCAAAGTGAGAACCTGAAAAGGCCTTAGCCTAAAAGGTCCAGCTTCTCTCATTACATCCTGAGCCATCTCCAGTCATCCTGATGGCTACTGGATCCAGATAACTTTGGAGGAGAAAGTGAGGCTGTTGACCTTGCACAGCACCCCCTCCCTCAAATCAAAGTCCACTGCAAGTCATGTCATCATCTCCCTGATATCACGATCCTTTTCCAAAAGGACAAACACAACCAATTACAGTACCAGGAGAATATGTAAAGTAACATTTGGATACTTGGTAGTTTAGAAGGTGAGGATCCATGCATCATCCCACCCACTTAGAAGTAATTACCTTTGTTAGATAATAACACTTATTAAATTGGATCACTCAATCTAGACTGAATAAATAGAGCCAGTAAACTTCCTTTCATTTGAGAGAGTTGGTTGTGCCATAAAGACTTTGTGTAAAAGGAAAGAAACTATCTCAGAACCAGATGGAAATGCTAAGTGTTTGGATAGATAGAAAAGATTAGGGTCTTACCAAGTAATCAGGCACCCTGGGGCAATCAGAGAAAGGATAAGAGCTACTGCAGAAAATGAGAGTATAGAGGAAAGCCTTGACCAGATCGCCATTTTTTGAGAAGACCCAAGCTGACACCAAGTCTTGAGAAAAGGTCGGCTCTTACCCCAATTTACTCTGTAGGTACAGGTCTATTCATATATGCTAAAATATAATACTCAGACCTTTCCAGAAACTTGAATATTGGTCTCCTCCATAAAGAGACCAGAAGGCCCAAACTCTACCTAATTAATGTTAGCAATTTCCCTCACTGGAGGCTCAGAGGAATTCTGATTGGATTCCCAACTTTTTCTCTCGAATAAACTACCTAACATTTTAAGGAACCAAGTGGACCAAATAAGGGCCATGAAAACTCTGTTTTCTTAAAATGAACAAATTATTGTAAATAAATGTAAGTCTTGAGGGCAGAAGCTATTTTTGTCTTCATATACACCACACGGTAATTTGGTTCCCTCTTCCCTCACCTCTGTCTTTTTTTTTGGTTCCTGTGATTTCATCACAGTACCATCCTCTACCAAAACTGATCGAAACTTTCTCTTCAAGTTGTCATTTCTGGGATTTTCCAAGTATATCACATCATCTACAAAAGAGATAGTTTTATCACCTCATTTCCCATTCTGATTCGAACTGTTTCTTTTTCCTCCCTTATTATTATTGCTAGGATTTCTAATATATTATTGAATAATGTTGGTGACAGTGGACATCTTTATTTCACAACCAACCTGACAGGGAAGGCTACTAGCTTGTCCTCATTTCAAATTCTGCTTGCTGATGGTTTTAGGTAAATGCTTTTTATCAACTTAAGGAAAAATCCTTTTATGCCTATATTTTCAAGTGTTTTTAACAGAAATGAGTACTATAAGCTTTATCAAAGACTTTTGTTTTATTTCTTAAGTTAAGAATAATTTTTTGAAGAGTTATCATCAGAGAAGGTTGGCTGGAGCCCCTGAGATCAAGTGACTTATTCTGTGTCATTTGGTCAGTGTTACAAAGGCAAGACTTGAAGCCAGGTCTTTGGGATTTCTGTTCACCATACCATGCTGCCTCTCACAGATATAAAAGATCCAATAGATACTTGATTTGAATTAAATTGAACTGAATTTGATATTATTCCCAGACCACAAAATTAGTCATTTGATCCAACTGCTGCTTGGTACAACATACTAGACAAATGATAAATCAGCTTTTGCTTAAGGGCCTCTATGAAAAGCAACCGGTCCTTTGAGTGGCCACCCTTCCCCCACTGGAGAGCTATGAATAAAAAGAAGTCTTTCCTTGGCTCAAACCTACATTTGCCTCTTTATAAATCATGATGGCTTACTCAGACAAGAAGGCAACAAGACTTGTTGCCTCAGAGGACTATATTATAAAATAAGTCCTAACATTTCTGGCATGATAAGGGCCTAGAATTTCAAAGGAAAAAGGGGTCCTAGCAACCACCTAGTGCAACAGCTTCATTTTATGAATAAAGAAATGATGGGCCAGCATGGTCAAATAATTTGCTGAGGGTCACAGAGGTAATGAAATAGAAGAGCTATGATTGGAACCCAGGTCTCTCTTTGCTCTAAAATCAGTGCATGTAGTCATCTGCCTTCTGCAGAAGTAGCTGGTGATACAGACTTCCTTCAAAAGGAAGCTTTGAAGTTGACTCATTGAAATGCCATCTGCATAGTTTTCTCCTGTTTGTATTGGCCATCAGAATTCATAAGATAGTCTTTCCTTCTGGCCAATATCTACTAAAAATATTTAAATGAGCTAATACAAACAGTGGCTGGTGAGGGCATTACGTTAGTGCTTTCTTTCCTTTTCTTTTCATCCTGTTTTCAAAAGCAACTTTTTTCCTCCAAAAAAAATCTTTTGACTTAGAAAGTTCAAGCATGTGGAAGCCCAAAGCAGCTGGGGGTCATGTTTTGCTGGGATATTTTGCTTCAGAGTCTTTGGAATTTGAGTTATGAAGGTGCTTCTTCTTTTGCTTTCAACTAACCAAGTTTTGAGAGAGATATCGGAGCTGAATATATTTTCCAACATCTTCCCTTTTAAAGGAGTCAATCTGATGGATCGTTTTGATGCCTTCTGCCAAATCAAATCTAAGTCAGTCAGGCAGTCAACAAAGCTTTTATTAAGCTTTAAGTGCCCAGAACTGTTTTAAGCAATGAAACCAGAGTGGTTCTATTTTCATTTATAGAAAATATCTAATGTGAAACTAGAATTCTTGGCCTTTAAGGGAGGCGTGGCATTTATAACTATAGAAGGGATAGGGGTCAGTTTTGGTTAGGATGTATCTGTAGTGGAGCATTTGGTTCTAGACATCTTGTTTTGGGAATAACATTAGTAAGTCTTGGAGAGCATCCAAAGGAAGGTAGTCAGGGTGGTTCATGACATGAGTGTTGGTTGAAAGGACTGGGATTGCTTAGCTTAGAAAAGCAAAAATGTGATAGTTGTCTTCAACTCACTCATTCTGTTTGGTCCTCGAGTACAATAGGTAGAAGTTACAGAGACAGATTTAGAATTGAAGAGAGGGAAAACTCTTACATAATAATTTAATTAACTACCTGATTGAGAACCTGAATCCTGTGCTGCCTTAGGAGATGTAAGTCCTCCTTCAATGGAAGGCTTTATGCAATGGCTAGGAAGGCCGCCCGTGGGGTAGATTGTAAAAAATATGGGTTGGGCTACATGGTCTCTGAGGAGCCTCCCGCCGTTGAGCCTCTGTGATTCCAAATGCAATTTCTCTTACCCTGTTTCTTTTTTTGTCCGTTCCACAGATTCTGGAGAACAAGACGAGCACAATCCCCACAGTACAAGAGAGACAACCTTGCCATCTGTGAATAGTAGCATCACCCCTGTTCCCATCACGGAACCATCTCAGAAGCTCCCTCAATACCTACCTCTTTGTGCAGAGGAAAACTTAGGTCCTCTACCTGAAAACTGGGAGATGGCCTATACCGAAAATGGAGAAGTCTATTTTATAGAGTAAAGTATACTCCCCTTTCTTCTCTGTATGTGTGTGTGCCTCTCCCAAGGCTGCAGAGAGAAGCCAAGTCTGAACTAACTGATTGACTGCTGAGTGTATTGCATGGGATGATCAGATAGAAATTTATGTCTTTTTAAAGAGGTTTTCGGGAAGTTTTGCGGTTCACCCAAAGAGTGAACAGAGTATTCATTCTGATCCTTTCATTAAGTTTGAAGAGACTGTGAGAGAATGAGGTTAATCGTTTCCCAAAAGAAAGAAGGCTTCAAGTGGAAAACTGATGACTAAGCACTTTGGGAATCAGGAAGCCCTTTGTAGGAAACTTAATTTAGGCCTTAAAGTAGTGGCACCTGCAGCCTTCTGTGAGAAGTCCCTCATTCTCCCAAGGAGCAGAGGCAAAGGGATGCTGGCATAGTCCTTTTTCTTTATCCACTGGAAGTAGCATAGTACATAGGAAAGAGCACTGACTTGAAGGTCTCAAATCTACCCCCATCCCAACAGAACCTGTGTGACCTTCAGCATGCTGCTTAACCTCCATGGGACTCAGTTTCCTCATCTGTAAAATGAAGGTGTTGGAACAGCTTCTGGGTTTGTTTATATCTCCATAGCTGTGATCCTTTCATCTGAAGTCCAAATGCTTCATCCAGACTTGGATGGTTATGGAATCATAATGGTTTTTGTTCAGTCATGTTTTTCAGTTGTGTCAGACTTTTCGTGACCCCTTTGGGGTTTTCTTGGCACAGATGCTGGAGTGGTTTGTCATTTCCTTCTCCAGCTCATTTTACAGATGAGGAAACTGAAGCAAACAGGATGAAATGACTTGCCCAGGGTCACACAGCTAGAAGTGTCAGTGGCCAGATTTGAACTCAGGTAGCGGAGTTAAGGGTGTTCTATCCATTGCACCACCTAGCTGCCTTATGGGAGGAATAAGTTGTGGACTCTCAACACTGATTTTTATGAAGTCCTTTAAAAAGTCCTTCAGAAAAAGAACTATGTAGTCTGAATGCAAATAGAAACATACTATTTTTTCTTTGTTTTTTTTCTTTCTCATGGTTTCTACCTTTTGTTCTGATTCCTCTTTCACAACATGACTTATATAGAAATAAGTTTAATATGATTGCACATGTATAGCCTATATCAGATTACATGCTATCTTGGAGAGGGGGAAGGGAAAAGGAGAGGATCTTATCAAAGTGAATATTGAACACTAAAAATAAATAAATTTATTAATTAATGAAAAAAAGTTTAAAAAAAGGCCTTCAGAGACTTGAGTGGCTTAGTGGATAGAAGCTTGTTTATGGAGCTAGGAAGTTGTGGGTTCAAGCCCTGCCTATGACATATATTGGTTGTGTCATCCTGGGCAATTCATTTGACCTTGCACTGCCCCCCAGGCAACTCTTTAAGATACAAGTAGAAGTAGAGCTGTTGATCTGAGTAATTGAGGACATTTCCAAACTTGAGAACTGGCTATACTAATGAATTCATGGGTCCAGATTTAAAAAAAAAAAAAAACGCCCAGTGAATAAAGAAGAATGACCCACTCATTCAAAGCCTAAGCATCACCTGTTAACTTCATGAGGCTTCTACAAGGCTTGTTTGAGCTTTTGGCCATCAGCGACTGCCTTTAAGGTTTGCTGTCTTCTGCAATGAAGACCACTGGACTTGGAGTCTGGGAAACCTGAGCACAAAAGCTGCCTCCTACGCTTGCTCAGGCAACCCTCTGAATCCATTTGAGCCTCTGGCACCTCTTTATAAGTTACGAATGGATTGTGTCTGTTAGATATTCATCAGCCCATACTGAAATCTTAGGGCCTTGACATGCTGCTTCATCCCCCTCAAATGCACAGGGCAGTGTCTTGCACAGAGCAGAGGTCCCACAAATGTTTGCTGAATAAATAGAATGACAGTCGGAGGGGAAAAACAAACCAAAAAACCCCACTTCTACAAAACAGAACCAGTGTCATGACTGTTTTCCCAACATCGAAAACTCTTCTTGATAAAATTCTTGATTATAGTTGCTTAGATGTTGAAAAGAAAGATATTTTGATTAGGAATATTTCACTGCTGGGAGTTGAGAGGAGCTAATACTCCATTAGCAACTTCAGTACATTGGAACGCTTGGCTCCCCAGCCATGCGGAGGTGGCTCTGCCGCTGTGTAGATGACTTCATGTGTCATAGGGAATTGTACAAAGCCCGTGCATGCCGTTGCTGCTGACGAGTAGAAGGCACCCCCTTTATTAAACATTACAGGATTTGAGGCTTGCTGCTTAGTTTTAAATTAAATTCCTGAGTAATAAGAACTTTTTGGTTATGTTTCATGATGTCCTTCATCCCGAAGCATTGATTGTCATCCAAGTGCCTCAATTTGCATCCAGAATTATGTTTTTGATGAGTCTGAGTCCAAGGAGTGTCCTTCCTTCCTTCTTTCCTTTTTTTCTGTTTTTTCTTTCATTCTTTCTTTCCTCTCTCCTTCCCTCCCTCTCTCCCTCCTCCTTCCCTCCTTCCTTCCTTCCTTTCATTTTCGTTCTTTTTTTCTCTTTCTTTCTTTCTTTTTCTTTCTTTTTGTCTTCTCTCCTTCCCTCCCTCCCTCCTTCCTTCTTTCCCCTCACTTTTGAATGATCAATTATATTTGATGCTATGAGCAAGTGTTCATTGCTTGATTGATTGAAGTGTGGCAGAAGTACACTGGATTTAGTGTCCAAACACTGAGGTTCCAATTCTGCCTGTTCCACTGATTTTCTATCCCTAACCCCTCTGGATTTTAGATTCTTCAACCATAAAGTGGGCAGGGTTGGATGAGGTGATCTCAACAGCACAAATTTTTAACCTCAGACCCACAGATAGATTTCAAGGCCAGGGTATAAGGGGTGCAGTGTGTAAATTTGGATGGAAGAAAGCTTACATATTTCCCCTAACCTCCAATTAAAACTTAGTATTTTCTTCACTTATTTAAAAAAAATCACCCGTCTGAGAAGGGCCTCACCATGGTAAAGGGGCTGTGACACACAAAGAAAGTGAAGAACCGCTCTCAGGTATTTTCTCTAGCTAGAGATCAAGGGCATCTGAGGCGGTGCCAGGGGGTGGAGCTGGCCAGGAGTCAGGTAGGCCAAGGTCAAATGGAGCTTCAGATACTTACTAGCTGGGTAACCCTGCGCAGGTTTCTTAACCTGTATTCCTATGTTTCCTTATATCTGTCGAAAGAGGATAATAATAAGCCCATTTCTCAAGGTGTTTTTGAGGATAAAATAGGATATTTATGGAATTCTTTGCAAGTCTTAAAGTGCTATGTAAATGCGATTATTATCTTTAAATCTGATGCTATTGTCAATATAATACTCATGCAGACCTTTAAGAAATCATTTTCAAAGTCCAGTCTTTGGTCTTAAACATCCAAGGAAAGAGACCTCCCCGTCTTCATCACCTTTGCCCGAGTGCCTAATATAGTACTTTCTGCATATAGTAGGTTCTTTAATGAACGCTGGTTGAATTAAATTGAATATTATCTGCTCCCTCACACAATGACACTTATAACTCACTTGTCACTTCCTACATGGGCAAGTCCCTTAGCCTTAATGGACCCTAGTTTTCTCATCTCTAAAATGCAACGATGAGACTTGGTGCTTTCTTCAGAGGGCCCTTTTGCCTCCAAAGTTATGATCTAGTGTGTTTTCTTTCATATTTTAATCACATTTATTTAGCCCTTTAAAGTCAATAAAGCACTTTTCTCCCCATGACCTTTTGAGATAAGGACTGCAGGTATTACTTTACATACCCATTATATGGATAAGAAAAAAAATAAGGCTTAGAAAAGTTACTTGCCCCATGGTCAGACAGCTAGCACGATGCAAACTGGGATTGAAAGTGTTATCTGTGGACTGCACGTAGTTCTTTTTCAACCACACTAGACCTTATCTGCACTGCTAATGTAATCCTAGCTGGCAACCAAGAAAGCTGAAAGACTTATTATGATCCCAACATATCCAATATATTTCTGAGAGATTTTTCTAATGCATTTGAACCTTGACTGAATCAAACCCCTGTGAAAATCATCCAGTTGGACAGTACCCCTCTGAAAGCAATTGGCCAGGAGAGTTTAAATCCCCCAAACTTTTTGAGCTAAGCTCCTTTTATTGCAGTAATTTTGTATTGCCTGCAATGTTTCTAAAGTACAATCCAGAAGTCTGAGATTAATGAAAGACATTAGGGGCTTTGAAGTACAAGAATGAATTAAAGTGCCTTCATTCACTCTGCTAGAGAATTGCTATGCAGCATAATGAGGGAAATAACCAGGCCTTTCATTCAGACTCCAACCTCCAGGTTTTAAGTCAGAAGGTCCTCACACAACACACACACTCTCTGTGTGTGTGTGTGTGTGTGTCTCTGTCTCTGTCTGTCTGTCTCTCTCTCTCTCTTTCTCTCTCTGTCTGTCTCTTTCTCTCTGCCAGTCTGCAAAGAGTAAAGGCTTCCAGCTAAAAGGAATCTCGTTCTAATGATTCTGCAAAGATGAAATTGATATTCAGACTGAGCCCATGTGTGAGTTAGAGCGGGGAAGAAATAGTAGTAATAATTGCTCCTTTGGATAGGATGCTGTCCTCTAAGTGGGAAGACCCAAAGGCAATCTCATCTCTTACATGTACGGGCTGTGTGATCTGGGTCAGTCACTGAACTTAGGTGCTCAGAGCAGTTCTCTTTTCTTGTGAATGGCAGAGAAGGTCCCAGTCTGCATGGGTGGAGGGAGCTCCCCTCTCTGAGTTTAATGTATTAGTGACATTCTATGCCAATAGGAGCATAGAAAAGGTTGAAACTCTCAGTCTTGTTCATGGGGTTTTCATGTGTATTTTCTCTTTTCGTCTTCACCAAAACTTTAATGCCTACCTCCCAGGGTCGACAGGGCCCTGTGGACATAATCTACGTGGAAGCGTGTATTCAGCATCCAGTAAATAACTGCATGTAGTTGAAAGATGGGAAATCTTCCCACCTCACCTGATGGACTCTTGTCTTTTCATTCTACTTTCTTGTCTTTTTTTTTGTCTGTCACCTGTCTCTCATTCTACTCATGTCCCAAGGGAAGTAAGTAGTGAGGTCTGTAATCAGGCAGGTGATCCAATTTATAGAATGCCGGGCCTGGAGTCAGGAAGACCTGAGTTCAATCCTGGCTTCAGTCATTTCTTAGCTACGTGATCACGGGCAAGTAACTTCCCGTCAGTTCGTCTCTGTTTCCACATCTGTGCAGTGGGGATGACAGTAGCGCCTGCCTCCCAAGTTTCTGTGATGATCAGCTGAGGTGTTCGATAAAGCAGCTTTGCAAACCTTAAGCGCTATGTAAGTGCAAGCTCTGTTATCATCCTTACCACTATTATCACCTACTGCTGTTACTGCTATTGCTGCTGCTGCTACTCCAGTGCAGAGAATGTATGATTCATAATTGGAAAACTAGCACACACATGTGCTCTGCCCTGTGCTAGCTCTTTGGCCCCGTTTTCTCCATCTTTTAAATGAACTAGGATGAAAATAAAAACAAACAACACTAATAAACGGCTAGCATTTCTATTGCCCTTTAATGTTTGCAAAAGTACTTTATGAATATTACCTCATTTCATCCTGGTAATGACCCTAGGAGATCGACGGTATTATCCCCATTTTACAGATGAGGAAACTGAGAAAGGTAGGGCCCAAGGCTGATTGGAACTCAGGTCTTCCAGCCTACAGGTGTAGCTCTCTATTTACTGCATCATCTGTTGCCTCTGAGGCTCCTTCCAGTTCTGAACCTGTAATTCCAGTCTTGTAGAGTATACACAGCTGAGGAAACTGAGGAGATGAGTAGACGGGTGCTGTCCATGGTCATGCCCCTTTTACACTGTGGTTCTAGTCTTAGGGTTTATTTATCCTGCAAATACAGTTGTTCTACTCCATTCCTCTTAAGAAAAAGAGTGCCAGTGACATTAATACCCATGCTGACCTTAAATAATCAGCTATAGGTTCCTACTTTGTTCTTAATAGATTTTTTTTAGCCAGATCAGTGAGTTCATCTTCCCCAATGAAGAATTTCTCCTACCAGTGCATGTCTGTAGTTTTTCTTCAATTTAGAATGTGGAGAAGTTAAGTGACTAGCCTAGGGTCATACAGCCATTATAAGAGAGAGCAGGTCTTCCCTACTCTTGGCTACCATTTTATCCATTATTTATGTCAGACTGCTTTTCCTCATAGACCCATTATCTCTTTAAGATGGAAACTTTCCCTTGTGAGTGTTTGAAAGAACTTTAGGATAGCAAATACCACAACCAGCCTCTCTCTTCCTTCTCCCTCACCCCACTAAGGCAGGAAAAAGTTAAATTATTCTCCCTCTGGTTGCTTCTGTCTCTGCCTGTGGTTGCTGGTGTGATTTGGGTTTTAGATTGAATTTATTATAATTTTTTTTTAATTGACTTCATCTGAACCTATCCCCATCCCTTTTATGGAGCAGAGTACCTAGCACTTTGAGCTGAGCCATGCAGGTAGCCTGTGTTTGTCTCTTCTATTTAGAATGAGTTCTTTGAAGGCTCTTGTGTTTTCACCCTTTAGTATATACCCAGCTCTTAGAACAGTGCCTGAAACATAAGCTCTTAATAAATTCTTGTTGATTTGTTGATTATTATTAGGGTTGCGCACAAAATGAAAGCAGGATAATCTAGATGTTTTTCTTTCCTTGCAAATTTGACATCAGTTTATTAACAAGGGCCCTGTCTCCCTCTCTGCTTTTCAGCCACAACACAAAAACCACATCTTGGCTAGACCCTCGGTGCCTGAACAAACAACAGAAGCCTCTGGAAGAATGTGAAGATGATGGTAAGGGGTGATGAGGGAGCATTATGTTTGACCTTAGTGATTGAGATTTGGAAATGTTTATGAAAGAATGTAGCAAGTAACGTGTATGTGTGTTATTGGCATAATTTGTAGAAAAACACTGTGAGCATGTTCTGTAAATGCATTCATAAGGAAAGTTTTAGAGAATCATGTTTTTTTTTTAAAATACATACACTGATTGATGAGTTCTGAAGCTATGGAATATCCATTGTATATAATTGTATTTCATAAACTCAATAATCTGTCTTCATCCACTTAGTTTTTGCTGTGTGGATGGTTAGATAAAACTCTGTTGAGTTCTTATGACTTTACTCTGAATCCGTAGGTCCCACTGGGTACTTGAATTAACCACTGCTGCTCTACACCCCTGGCCTAGCACCACTGTATCTTGTCATCTACCTAGAAACATGGCCTTGTGGTCATCTCCTTGGATACATAAGTATTTGAAGGATCTATGGTTTTTTTCAATGAGAGAAATTCTTGGAATGGCAACTTTTACTGCCAATCCAACTCACAACTCCTCTGACTTAGTAGAGAAGTTAAAGGAATTTGCCTAATATGCCCAGAACTTGATTGTCTTCCAAAGAGTCCACTTTCTAGTTAGTGTCACAGCCAGGATTGAAATCCAGATATTTCTAACTTTTACTAGTACCTTATTCCTCTTCAGGAAAACAGTTGAAAAAGTGTTGTATTTCGAGTTAGAAGAACTTGATACAAATACCGCCTCTATTGCTATCAATTGACTTCTCTGGCCCTGAATTCCGTCATCTGTAAAATGAAAAGATAGGACTAGATGGTCTCTTAAGATGTTTTTTAGCACCAAATCTATGATCCAAAGACTTCAGAAAATTTAGGAATCAGTTTTCTCTAAAAACTCAGATTTTTCCCAACAGAATAACCTCATTAGGACTAAAGAAAGGCCTTGACAAGTTTTGGTGTCTTTATATCAACTGAGAGAAAGTCTCAGGTATGTTAGCAATGCAGTCTTTCAAGAAAGCAACTGAATTGTTTCCAATTAAAAATTGAAAATGGCTTATTGGCTCAAGAAGTTCTTAATGAAAATGTGTGCTTAGAATTGTTATGACTTGAGTTTCTTTGAAAGGAAATCCTTAGTAAGACAGAGTGGTCTGTTTGTTTTTGGTACGCTGAAGTCTATTTTCCACATCACAGTGTTCTCTTTTCAACACAAAGGAATTAAAAGGCCGATGTGTTGGCTGGTGGCTACTCTGTGTCAGATCTGAGCTTACGAATCAGTGGTATAATTACCCAAAACACGTTGCACTAAGGGATAATAGAATGCAATAATCTTCTTATATTGTCCTTGGGTCTTGGCATACATTAAAAGACAGTGTTGTGTTTGCGTAGTATGTAAATTCATATACAGTGATTCCTCACTTTACCAGAAGTATATCTTCCCATCCTCATACATAGAGAACTCCTGGGGTGGAAACTCTATGCACCAAGGCAGATTGACCACTTCTCTGTAATTTACACCCTCATAGAGTTGCAATGAGAGAGAAGACCAAATATATTGAAGAGAAGGTGGGATAATGGGAGGTAAACTCAATGGTCAGGAAACATTTATTAAGGACCTCCTGTGTTCTTGGTACTATGGTAAGTGCTGGGGATACAAAAAAAAAAAGCAAAAGTCAGCCCTGTTCTCAAGGAACTCACAGTCTAGCGGGGAAGATAACATGCAAAGAACTATGTTCAGACAAGCTATAGACAGGATAGATTAGAGCTAACCAATGGAGAGAAGGCATTAGCGTTAAGTGGGATCAGACAGGGCTTCTCATAGGAAGTCATTCGTTCCTAGTTATAAACCAGATGTTGTTCCAGACAAGGCCTGAACCCACATCCTTCAGATTCCAAAGCAAGGTGCTTATCCACTCTGACATGTGGTGTTCCCTATCATTGGCACTGCATAAAATATCCCAGCCATTGCTCTCTTGGAACTTAGAGACCAAGGCAGACAATACTAGTAAAGGTAAATACAAGAAGATGAAATAGAGTGTTGGACATGAATTCATTATTTACAAGATGTGCAAGCAGCGCTATGAAGGCATTTCACAGCATCCTAGATTTGAGCTGGAAGGGACCTTTGAGATTACTTTGTCCACCTCCCTCATTTTGCAGATTTCAGAACTGAGATCCAAAGGGTAACATGATTTTCCAAAGCTAAAATGGGTAACTGGGCCTGGATTTGAACCAGCACCTTTTGACTCCAAATTCAGCAGTCTTTCCCTGTACCACACAACCTCAGCAATGTTTTGCTAGAATAAAAACTCTGATAAGTCAGTGCTGTGACCTAGGCCCTTGTTGTATTTTGATTGTTTTCTTGGCTTTCTTTTTGATTAAGATATGTCAGGAAAAGAGATATTTGCTTTTTGGTGGAGTGATGGAATGAGGTGTCTTGGCTCTTCATATATGTCATATAGCAGTCTGTTTTCTTATTCAAGGTGTCCCAAAAGTCTTAGTGCAGTTTAAGGCTTTGGTTTAGTTCTCCCCCATTCCTGAAGTCCTCCTCCAGTGTTTTATTGTGGTATGGAAGTAATTCTAGGGTTTCAGAGAGAATGCCAGTGGTGGGTAAACCCTGCTGTCCTTCCAAGTTGCAAAGGTTTTAGATTGGGTCCCCAGGATGGACTCTGTGTCTGTTTTCCAAGGACCACTTTTAAGTTCAGAGACACTCTTTCTCTGTTTGGCTGTGCAGTGATGGGCTTCTCAACTGTGACAGTTTTGAAAGACAGTGTACTTAATCATAGAGAGGTTGTGACCTGCACCAGTGGAGAGAATATGGGTGAAATAAGGGCTCATTGAAATAGCAAAGTAAATAAGTATGCTATGGAGAGAGAGTACCGTTTTTTAAAAACTTGGAAGGAAATAAAATCCATTCATCTATGAAAGTATACTAATGATACTCTGACATTTATTTCTCATAGCCAAGAATTCTAATGATATGTGCAGCCCATGCAATGGCTCATGGTAATCACTGTGAACACTGATTACTACTGTACTGAGATGCATGGAGCTACAGGAGATTTCCAGCTAACAAAATGCCATATGATAGAAAGATTCCAGAGAAGTTTGATTGAGTTGAACAGTAGCAATAGCCAAGGGTTTCTATTTGAAGAAGGAGTGTGTGTGGTGCATTGGGAAGGTCAGTGGCTTTGGAGTCAAAGGACCTGGGGTCAAGTTCTACCTCTGCAAGTCACTCTATCTCTCTGGACCTCAGTTTCCTTACCCATAAAATAAGAGGGTTGGACTCAGTGGTCTTAAAGGTGACTTTCAACTATAAATCCCTGCTTTTAAGACCCCTTGGAATACTCATTATATTTCTGTTTGTTTACTAGCTCCATAGATAGATGAAGTATGTTAAAGGGTCCATGGACATCAGCCAGTCCAAATCTTTGTTTCTTAGATGAAGCATGGGTCCAATGATGCTATGACTTTCTTAAGGTCGCCCAGCTGGTCAAAGAGTTCTTTCAACTTTGTGACACTGTCCCTTTTTGCCGTTTATCTTACAACAAATACATTTTCACATCAAGTGTAGTTTGTCAGGTGTGGGTATATTGAATAAGAACTCATCATCATGATTTTTGGATTGTAAGCTCCTCGAGCACGTCCCCAACTCTTAGCACAGTTCCTGGTATATAGTAGGTGCTTAATAAATTCTTATTGATTAACTAACTGAAATAAAAAGGAAGTCTGAACAAATGCTATATATATATGTATATATATTCACACAATATACATATATATGGATATGTGCTTGTGTAAATGTACCTTTGTACACAAACACTTCTGAAAACTAGCATATACGTATGCACGTAGGTACCACTGTCAAACTGACGGGACAAATGCCCAATAACATAATCGCTACTGGGTAATGTTTTGTCATTTGTATTTGTATGAAGTAGTGTGTCTCTGATGTCATGACATGAATGGAGTATGTACATAAATTAACATTTTACTATTGGTCACCGTGGGTCCCCTACCTACCATCTCACATCTTGATGTCATACAGTGATTCTGTGAGTGTACTTTATTATGTGAAAGGTGTAGCAAGACCTACTCTCCAAGCCCCAATGCCCAAGATGCATGGACCTGGTCTAGTCTGCTGGTCTTTCATCTGTGACTTGATTTTCGTTCCAGGCACATAACCCATTTGGAATGTGTTCCTTTCCCAACTGTTAACTCAAAGACACACATCTAGATGACATGTTTAGCACAGATCTGATCCCCACAATCAGAACTCTGGTTTGCCATTATAAATTATTCAGTTAAGCTTTTTAATTCTGCTCAAGAAATTTGTCTCTAGTGCCTAGAACAGTGCCAAGTGATGTGATGGGTGCAAATTAAGTACCTGATGCATCCTTGCCCTGTGTTTGGAGAAACAAGGCTTATCCATGCACAGCTGTGTAGAGGAGATGATGGAATCCCAATTGGTGTCAATAAATGAAATTTTAGTACTGATCATCAAACCTAGAACTATTTTAGGCAGCTGGGATTTTTTTTTAAAGAACAACCTGACATCTGAGCACTATTACCCACACTTCTGTAAATATGTGGAACCTGGAGTATATCTAGACAATGTGCATGAAGATTCTTGTGCTTCCTTGAGATATCCTAATTGAGTAGAATTACTTTTCAAAGTATGCATTGGGTTGGAGTTCGTACTACAATATGCCTTCTCTATTTGACTTCGCATTTTATTTTCAATCACTGATAGTCTTTAAAAGTTAAGTAATGTCTTAATTGTGAATATAATTGCTTAGCTGATTAGAGGAATATTGAAGGATTAAAAGGGGCGAGATATTAAAAGGCCTGGCAGCTTTATTCACTTGGAATGAGATCCTTAATAAGTGACTCTCACTTAAGAATGTGGAAATTGCAAAGCCATTTGTCATCTTTTACAACCAATCATATCCTACTTTGACATGCAAGGAAATGATCCCTATAATTATTTTGCCAATACAAGCACTTGACGTTTCATGATTTGCATTGATTGGGGTCTGAAGAGTTCCAAGGGTGGAAATGAGATGAGCCGAGAGCAGGTAAGGTCCACATAACAAAAGCGGGGTGTGGGCTGCTATTTTTTTTCTTAAGGGTGTTTTCTTTCTTGGTGCTGGTGTCTGAATTTTTCTTTTCCTCTCTTCTATCTCATTTCCTGCTCTTCCTTTGGAGAAGAAGGGGTACACACCGAGGAATTGGACAGTGAACTAGGTAAATCTCTTTTCTATCCTTCTGTTTGCTCCATGCCTTAGATTATATTTTTTTGAGTCTTTAGTGAATTGCTTAATCCTTCTGTTTCATTATTTTGCACCTTTCCAATTATGATTTTTGTTTGGACTTAGCGCCAAAAGGTCAATTTGATAACCAAATACGGCTGACTCTATAATGAATGGATTCTCTGCAGAGATGTTCTTAGTAGATGAGGCTTAAGAAAGGAAATAAACAGTGTGAGAGAAAGAGCTGAGAAAGGGCAAGGAGAGACCTGGGATTATATTCTGAATCCTCAGACCTTCTAGGAACCATGGGATGATTTTCTTTGTTCTTTGCCCCCCCTTTTTTTTTCCTCTCTGGGTCTTCCCATCTTTCCCAGACTGGACCTCCTGAAGCTAGTCCTGGTCCAAATCTCAGTACTGATCAGCATGGGAGCTTTGACATGCACTGTTTCCAACCTGGGCTGATTTACCCCTTCTTAGGTAACCAGGCAGCCCCCTCAGAACATCTTTTCACAGAACTTCACAGAACAAATCCCCGTAATAAAAGGATTTGTTCTGTAAAACTTATACTCAGTCAGAAGGCTGTACCCAAGGACCTAGAAAGCCACATGTAACCTCCAGGCTGTAGATTCTCCACCCTTGCCTTAGAAGCTCTGCCAGATTAATGCTGAATGAAGGGTGGACACCCAGTCATCAAAACCCACAACTCCCAATCCCAAGAGATCCACCATCCTCAGCCTCTCTGGCAGCAGAGATTATAGACATGTACCACCTTGCCTGGCTGCCCTCATCTTTTAAAAGGTGATGATGGCCACATTTTCCTATCTGAAGAAGCAGGAGACTAATAAAAGCTTTATGAATGAATGACCGGAAGGAAAGAGAGAGGTTTTGAATTGACATTGTTTCCTGATGGAATTGCTGGATTTCCTATACTTTGGGAAGAGACCATCAAGAAATGATGGTAACCCTGTTGTAACTGGGGTCCCTGGTTCGACTTAGCTGTGGTTATAAATTAAGAGCTAAAAGGAGCTGTGTTAATGTGTTCATATAGCTCATCAGATTTTAAATATACTGTTGGAGCTTACTTAGGACAAACTAGATTCACAGATAATCCAAAAATATTTTGTTTTGATTTTTAAATGTGGTTGGACTGTTGTTTGCTTCAGGGCTGAGGGGGATAATTGGTAGCACATTAACATTTTTATTATGTTGAGTTTAAACAACATTGAAATTAAAATGTATCTCTGAGTGTGTACCACCTAAGGCTTAGATGAGAAAATTCACTGGTCGATATTGTACTTGCAGGAGGCCAAAGAAAATTGAAAATTGACCAGAATAGTCATCTTAGATTCAGAAGAGCCTTTAATTATTATTGCCTCTAATGGAACTTTTTGAAATTATGGCCCTAGATTGATTAGCATATAAAAATATCTTTAAATTATATGTAAGTACAGAATATAGACCTTTTGCCCCTCCAGTTTAATTCTGTTTTTCTTTCTGGGGACATGCTATTCACCTGTTTGTCCAACAGCTTGGTTAGCCAGGGTTATGCTGCACATATCACTTATGTCTGGTTTCCTCAGTGCCTTGGGTATATTCTGTTGTGGACTGATGTGCCAGCAACAGTCAATAAACTATCGACTATTCTATTTTTGAGACATTCAAGAAACTGTTCTTGCGGTCAGTGTGGGAGGAATGACTCGGAGGCTAATCCTATATATTAAGACAATTGGAGAGAAATTACTCCAGAACTAATTGGCTCATTCTAACAATCTACGACTAAACCCATTAAAGGGGACAGCACAATGATCCCATGCCATAATGGGTTATAGGAATTATTTGTTGAAACAGCCCAAACCACAGCCCTTGGTTTCTGAACAGAAAAGAAATGATCTGAAGACAATCGTGAATAGGGAGAGCAGTGATCAGCATCGTTGATATTGATCTGAAGTCCTCATTGATCTGAAAGCAGCTGTGACATTATAGTTATGGTCAAATGGAAGTTGGTAAAAAGGGAAAGGAAAGCACCCTTTATCACTGGATCACTTATGAGTTACAGGAGCTTGTGCTATCTAGTGCAAGATGAATGATAAAGATGTGGAAATAATGGACCAAAAAAAAAATCAAGATTTTATTTTCATAGCCTAATATTTTTATGATGCTTTCTGGACATTCTGGAGTAGCTAGGTGGCACCATAGTGCACAGTGCGCTCGGGCTTTAATTAAGAAGACTCATCTTCCTGAGTTCAGATCTGACTTTAGACATTTACTAGTTGGGTGACCTTGGGCAAGTCACTTAACCCTGTGTGCCTCAGTTTCCTCATTTGTAAAATGAGCCAGAGAAGGAACTAGTAAACCACTCCAGTATCTTTGCAAAGAAAATCCCAAATGGGTTCATGAAGAGTTGGATGCCACTGAAATGAGTGAACAACAACAAATTATTTTTTGATTTTCCCTGAAAGGGACACATAGGAGAAAGGCAGTGTGAAACAGCGAATAGAAAATGACACTTACAGTAAGGAAGGACTAGATTCAAATTCTGCCTCAGACAGAATAGGTATATGTCCTCAAGCAAGTCACTAAACGCCTCTGGGGTTCACTACCTCATCTGTAGAATGAGAGGATTAAACTCATTAACAACATGGATCCCTTCTGTCTCCAAATCTGTGATCTAGGAGTATACCCATACGGTGGTATAGGCATGATTCAGGTGTCTAAATTCTTCATGACCCCTTTTGGAGTTTTCTTGGCAAAGATCTTGAACAAGTTTGCCATTTCCTTCTTCAGCTTATTTTACAGATGAGGAAACTGAGGCAAAAAAGGTTAAATGACTTGCCCAGGGTCATACAGCTAGTAAGTATCTCAGCATGAATTGGAAATCAGGTCTTTCTGACTCCAGGGCCGGCGCTTTATCCACTGGGCCACCTAGCGACCTGTCTGAAGGAAGGAAGGAAGGAAGGAAGGAAGGAAGGAAGGAGGGAAGGAAAGGAAGGAAGGGAATGTGTGTATAAGTATATATGTATTCATATATAATATGTTCAGTGTACTCTCATGTATAGTTGTGCAAACATACACACACATAGTTATTTCCATAGACCTCCTCTACCATTATCCAATATAGCCCATTTCTGTGACAAATCCTACTTTCAAAAAATGGACACTGTGTGCTCTTTGTGGACTGTGATACAAAAATAAAAATCTACCATCTAGTACCTTAGGGTGTGCAATCAGTATGCAGTGATTATTTCAGTCTATCCTCACCACAACTCTATGCAACAGGTGCTGTTGTTATCCCATTTAATAGGTGAGAAACAGGATGGTAGGGGTTGAGAGACTTCTACTGGGTCACCAAGCTCGTACGTAACAAGAGTCTGAATCCACGTTTTCCTGCCTCCATCACTACCCAACCGAGCTAGCATCTCCTAGAATGTTACTTTCTAGTCTGCCTCTAAGAATACTGTCTCCCCTGCTGCCTTACCTTTTTGACCTACATGACTTGATTATAGAATTGTGATTTCTGAACTGGGTTGTCAAAGATGGATCTAGACATCTCTTATGTAATTAGTTGCCTTTTGGAATTGCCAAATGCCCCTGCAGAAATCTCCTAGCAAACTGTATTTTCAACTAGTGCACCCTTGTAACCCATATTCTGAGTTGTGGACTGTTTTAAGTGAAATAACCTGGCATTGGGGGATGACTAAAAGTTAATGGATTTTGATCTGAAAATGTGCATTCTCTTCATATTGTGCATTTGAGATTTAAAAAAATAAAAGCCACATGGCTATTGTGATATCCTTGTGACTTTTTCAGTTTTGCTGCTTTTGACGTGAAGGGCACTTAAACGAGGCCCCCAGCCCTTGACTGCTCTCCCCGTCTCCCCCCCAGTAAGGATGACCTAAGATGGGGCAGGCATGATTAGGCTGTGATCTCCATCCTGGAGAGGAATAACGATATTGATCCATTGAAGTAACTTTCAACCCTAAACACTAGGCCGTCTAAAGTTTGTCACTGTGGTGACAGAGTAATTGTGAACACAGTTTGGAGACCAATGGGGTCTTCCAATATAGCCTGGAGCCTGCCCAGGATCTCTCTGCTGCCCTCAGCTCTTTCTACATATGTGGCTGGTTTCTGTTTTCAGAATTTAAACTGATTTCACAGCCCATCTGTCTGTCTGCTAACTATTGTAATTAGGAGGTTTGTCCTTCTAATGACTAAGAACCTTCGTAGCTTTATTTTTCAATGGATCTTCCATCTCTTTTTGTTTGTTTTGTTTTCTGTTTGCCTTTTATTCATTTATGTCCTTTTGATAATATTTTATTTTCCCCTCAGTTACATGTTAAAACAATTCTTAACACTTGTGGGGTTTTGCTTTAAGTTTTGAATTCCTTGTATTCTTCTTATTCTTCCCCCCATCCCGAGATGGTAAATAATCTGATATAGGTTATAAATGTGCATTCACGTAAAACATTTTCACATTAATCATTTTGTACAAGAAGATACAAACAAAAAGGAAAAAGACAAAAAGTTCTTCAGTCTGCATTCAGACAATATCAGCTGTTTCTCTGCAGGCAATTAGCATTTTTCCTCATGAGTCAAAAAATTAAAAAAGATTTTGCACAAGCCAAACCAATGCTGCCTGTATTAGAAGGAAGGCAGAAAACTTGTGGGGCAAGGGGTGGTGATTTACAGCAAATATCTCTGAAAAAGACCTCATTTCTTAAATATATAGAGAAATGAATCAGATTTGTATGAATGAAAGTCATTCCCCAATTGATAAATGATCAAAAGATATAGACAGGTTTCAGACAGAAAAATCAAAGCTATCTATAGTCATATATATAAAAATGTTTTAACCCACTATTGATTAGAAAAATGCAAATTAAAACAACTCTGAGATATTACCTCACCTATCAGATTGGCTGATGTGACAAAAAATAAGGAAAATTATAAATACTGGAGGGGATGCCAGAAAACTGGGACACTAATGCACTGTTGGTGAAGTTTTAAACTGATCCATTCATTCTGGAGAGCAATTTGGAAATATACCCAAGGGGAGTTGTGCATATACTATCCCCTACCTTTGGCTTAGAACTTCGCCACATTCCCAGTCAATCTTCTTCCTCTTATTTAATAAAATTAGATAAAATTAATATTAATTGATAGTATTAATATTAAATAAAATTGTTGAGATTGAATGCTATTAATAATATTGAATCAAATAATTACTGTGAAGTGATATATTTAATGATAATATTTAATATTAAAACAAACGATTATTTTTATAGTGCCTTTGACCCCTTTTGGACCTCAAAATAACCCTAAGAAGGAAGAAATGCAAGGACTGTTACCCATATTTGCCAGCTGAGAAAATTGATTCTCAGAGAACTGTAATGAGATGCCCGGTGTCTCACAGCTGGACTCCCCTCTGGGCTTCCTAACTCCATGCCCATTGTTTTACCTCCTACTCCACACTACCTCTCCATCAGCTGGAGATTGTTGATAATCTAATATATAAAATAAGTTAACTTTATTGGAGGAACAAAGAAAACCTCTAGAGCTTTTAGTTTTCATTTAGAAAGGAATATGTTTAGTTTTTAAATGGACATATATATTCATTCTAAATAAACACTTCTAAAAATTAACAACACTCCTTTAAAAAATTTGCCCCAGAAAATTACCAAAAACAATTACCTGTGCATCTTTTATTCTCCTATTTTATGGGTAAATGATCAGGAAAAATAAATAAATCTAATCAGTTTTGAAAAGTTGTGATTAATCCCAGTGAAACAGTGCATTTCTGAGTTCACCTCTTGCCTTCTTCCTACATGTTTGGCACTTTCATCTACCCCATCAAAGAAAAAGCATGAACTCACGTGTCACACTTTATGTTTTTTAATTTCCTGATTCATCTCTTTGTTCCTAAGTGGTTGGAAACATTCTCCTGACTTGTTTTTATTTAGATGGTAATTTTCAGTGTTCTTTAGGCAAGCTGTTTCTCAAGCCTTCCAGTTATAAAGGTCTCCAAGCCTCAGTTTATGAGAATGCCAAGTGATGTCAACATCTGCCGAGGGGCCCTGGTATATTCTTAGCTGCTTAGGGTTTGAAGGATTCAGAGACCTTGAAAACCTGCTAAGTGTAAAACAGAAATGGGGGTGGGAGGTGGGCCCTGGCTCTTTGTTTGCATACAAAGAACATGTGGAGTAAAAGCTGTGAAATGAATGTCTCTTGATGTTCAGCCAAACCTGAAAGTGAATGTAAACTTGGAGTAATTAATCTGCTTGCGTGTGTCTGTGTGTTTGCTCCTCATTCTTGTAGACTCCTGGTCATGTAACTGAACTTGATAAATTCTGTGTTCTTTAGCTAAGCTTTTCTTGTGAGAAGGGCTGTCTTTGCTAATGTCAGCTACACAACTGCCTACTCTTAATGGAATGAAGGAAGAAAGGAAGGAGGGAGGGAGGGAAGGAAGGGAGGAAGGAAGGAAGGAAGGAAGGAAGGAAGGAAGGAAGGAAGGAAGGAAGGAAGGAAGGAAGGAAGGAAGGAAGGAAGGAAGGGAGGAAGAGAGGGAGGGAGGAAAGGAGGGAGGGAGGAAGAAAAAAAGAAAAAAGAGTGGAGTAAAAGGAAGAAAGAAGGAAAGAAAGAAAAAGGGAGGGAGAGAAAGAAGAAAAAAAGAATGAAGGAAGAAAAGAGAGGAAGGAAGGAAGACATTTCAAAAAAATAATATTTTAAGTTATTTGTCTTCAAGTCAGATCCTCATGGTTTTGTTCAGGAATGACATTCCTTGTCAAAATGTTATTTTAATATGAGCTTATCTTCTAGATTATAGATTATATAGTTATATATAATTATATAGTTACATATATTCTATAGATTATAGATTATATAGTTATAGATTGTGAGGGTTAAGCAGTCATACCACGATTGAATTTAGTCATTTTTCTAAGGGATAAAAAGATCAGTGTAAAATATGGCAGAACTTAGCTGTCTTAGTCATAATTATATTTAGAGAAATAATATTGTTTTATGTTTGTCAAATGAAGTTATCTACAGAATTGCCCTTTATTAAAAAAATAGAGATAAAGTAGAACCCTTTTAAAGAAAAGTTTATTACCTGATAGACTTATTTTGGGTCAAATACCACAGAGAATTAAAGCCTGATATAATAGAATTAAGGTAGCTAAGTGGTCCAGTGGATAGTGCCAGACTTGGAGTCAGGAAAACTCATCTTCATGAGTTCATGGTATTAGATACTTACTAGCTGTGTGACCATGGGCAACTTACTTACCCCTGTTTGCCTCAGTTTCTTCATCTATACAGTGAGTGGGAGAAGGAATTGGTAAGCCACTCTAGCATCTTTGCCAAGAAATCCCTCAATGGAGGTCACAAAGAGTTGGATGTGACTGAAAATGGTGACACAGCCACATAGTAGAATCGGCTTGCATGGCATGTGGTGCTTAGTGCTGGCCCCCAACACCATCTTTACTGAGAAAGTGCACTTGTGGCAATAATTCCTTAAAAATCCATGGAATATAAGTGACCTGAGGACAAGAACTGGAGCAAGTCTGGACCCAAAGTGTAATGCTGTACATTAGAGATAGAATGAAAAGCAATTTCAAGTATGCTCCTCTATTTAAAATTCATGTCTGAATTTTTGTTTTAGTACTAAATGATAATGAGAAGGTGATGTGATGTGGAATGGATAGAGAGATGGCCTTGGAGTCAGGAAGACCTGGATTGAAGTCTTACCTGTAAAACATGTTCACTGTGTGATCTTGAGCAAGTCAAGGTCTAGTCCTATACCCACCCACTCCCATCCCCAGGAGAATCAATAGAAATAGAACTTAAATGAGGAATAAGACAAAAGTATGATCGTATAATTGTATTTTCTCCTCTGGGGGGGGTGGGCTAAGAATAGTCTTGGGTTGGTTAGTTTGTTTAAAAAGGGGATTGGGAGAAAAAGATTTCATTTCTTCTGCATTTTTCTTGTCCTATAAAGAAGTTAAGGAAAGAAGGAAAAAAACTATAAATGATATGAATCAGGAAATACAAGTCAGAGTCACATTGATAGATTTTTCTTCCTTAAAAACAAATTTGATAAGTTAATTTAAAATAAAGGAAATTGGGACCCCATTTCAGGACCCTCTCCCCTTCTCCAATTCCTCTGCTGCTCAAAATGTAAAATGCTTAAATGTATGTCATGTAAGAAAATGTAGTTTGTTTGTTGGAAAAAAATGACTGTTTTCATTAGGATATATATTTTAAAATGAAATGAGAACTTCCTTCTATCTAACTCAATTGTCAGATACACACCCACCCCTCAGAGTTGCACTCTGAATATTAAGAATTTTTTTATGATTTTGTTTTCAGAATTGCCTGCTGGTTGGGAAAAGATTGAAGACCCCGTATATGGTGTCTACTATGTAGAGTAAGTTATTTTAAAAATCAAATTTGTATGTACAAAGTCTTTAATTTTTCAAAATTAACTTTTATTTTCATGAAATTCTCCTTTTTCCCTTGCCACTTTCCTCTCCCCACCCCCACCCCCTGCCACAGAGAAAAAGGAGCAACAAAAACCTCTGTTAGAAACATGTATAGCCAGCGAAGCAAATTCTCATGTTGGCCATGTCCAAGAAGATATATATATATATATGTATGTATGTATGTATGTATGTATGTATGTGTGTGTGTGTGTGTGTGTGTGTGTGCAGTGTGTTTGGGATCATTTCTCACAATGCTAGACAGACTGAAATCCCCATTACACTGAGGAGTGAAGGATGAGGAAGGGGAGTATTAATAAGCAAAAGATAGAGAGAAAAGCTGACAAGACAGAAACATCTGTCTTCTCACGAGGCCAGTCAATTTGTTCACTCTGTAGGCAAGATGAATGGCGATCTTGTGTCTTCAGAATGAGGGCCCCTTGTGCTGTCCTCTTCAGAAGACTAAAGGACAGCTAACTACTGACTAACGGTCTCCATATGGCCAGCCCAGCTGAGCTGTCCTAGAACAGAAGAAATGTTAGTGATATCCGAGAGACTGGAAAAGATGAAGGAATTCCAAGTCGGAATAAATCCCTAAGTGATCGTATTAGTGAGAGAGAACTCTCAGAATTAAATTACTTTTTTTCATGACCTCAGGACCCGGCATGTTGTGGTGTAGTTGAAAGAATGTTGGATCTACCTCTCTTTGTATTCAGCATTATTAGCATGGTCCCTGGCACATAGTAGGCACTTAATAAATGCTTATTGATTGGTGTGAAGTCAAAGGATGAGTTCAGATGTTGTCTCTCCTCTTTGCTACTTTTGTGACCTTGGACAAGCTGTTTACCCTTTCAAGGGCTTCAATTCCCATCTCCATGACTTTGCCAAGGCTGTTTGTCACTACACTTGGAATGTGTTCCCTCTTTACTTTTGCTTCTAAGAGTCCACTTGCTTCAAAGCTCAGCTCAAACATCACCTGTTTCCGGAAGTCTTTCTTGATTCTCTCAGCTTTGAGAATGAGATGAGATTGAGATTCGTCATTTTCTCCAAGAGAATGTAAGCTGAGGGCAGGGACTCTTTCTTTGTATCTCTTCAACTTAGCACAGTGAAATTTAGATGGTTTAGTAAAAGTTTGTTGACAGACTGATCCAGAAAATGAGGAGGTTGAACTGGTTGATCAATTGGGCCTTTCTTTCTCTAACACTGGGATCCCATTTTGTATTATTACCCGCTCAAGGCAAGAGCCTTGATTTACCAACAGCCTTCCTGTTTCCTTTGTACCTTAAAGTAATGGGTACATACCAGGCTAGCACTCCATCCCCCCGTGGAATAGATAGGGATGAAAACATAAAAAGCCAAGAAATGAGATGTTCAGATGTAGCCTTGATTTTTATTACCTCTGACTATGATGAGAAATAATGAATAAATGATACCTTGGAAGAAAAGAGAACCAGCTAAATACTTAATAATAATCCCTGCTCAAAGGAAGATAACCAGCATGTGATTTTTTTTTTTCAGTCTGCTGGCATTGAGGCATTATCCATTTCACACCTTGATGAAGGGAACTTGTGTTGGGAAACTGTCAATCGTGAAATGTTCAGCATCTTATTATAAAAATGATGAGCTCAGTATAGCAAGGGCCTTTGCTAGAATGATTGGTAGCCTGGAACCTGACTGTGCTCTCACTCTCTCTCTCTCTTCCTCCTCACTCCTCTGTTTTCTCTCTCTTCTCTGTTTTCCTCCCTCCCTTTTCTCTCCGCCTCCTCACTTCAACTCTCTCTCCCACCTCACTTCTATTCTCTCTCCCTCCTTCCTATTTTCCCTTCCTTTCTCTCTTTGTATGTATGTATGTATGTGTACATATGTGTGTATATGTGTGTGTATCCCTCCCCACTCTATCTCTTTTATCCTCTCCACCACAAAATTAATTTTCATCATGTAAAATGTCTGGTATATAGTAAGCACTGAAAAAAGGTTTGTTGTTTGGTTGCCCGAGGATAGGCAGCTAGAAAAGTTAGAGCCATTTTTCCATTGAAGGGCTGGAATAGAACTTCTGTCCATTTGAGCGTGGTTGTGTCTTGAAAAAGCGACCAGTCGGGGCGGAGCCAAGATGGCGGAGTAGAAAGACACACATACACATAGCTCCGAACCCACAACCCACAGAACGGCTAGAGGGGATCAACTCATGGTGAATTCTGCACCCAGAGGCCACGGAATATTGGAGCGAGGGAGATTTCTGTTCCGGAGAGACCTGCAAACCTCTTGCGGGGAGTCTTTCGCGCTGCGGACTGGGCGCCGGGACTGGGAGCTGAGTGCAGCCCTGCAGCGGCCGCGACACCGTGAGGAAAAGATCCGAGCGGGCTATGGGGACGGGATCTCCAGCGGCCACGCGGGTCTCTCCACCCACAGAGGGACCTGCAAACCTCTCACAAAAGGTCCGTTGCGCTGCAGACGCGGAGCCCAGCCCAGACCTGCGGCGGCCGCGGCTCCGAGAGGTACAGATCTGAGCAGGCTTCAGGGACGGGATCTCCAGCGGCGGCACAAGCCCCTCCACCCACAGGTGATGGGGGTCGGTGAGAGAGTCTCTTTGGCGGGTCGAGAGGGGAGTGGGGTGCCCCCATGGCTCGGGCCCCCCCGGGAGATAGAAGCTGAGAGGCGGTTGCAGACAGGGGCTCCCCAAGTGGGCAGGAGCCTGGATCCATTGTGGAAGGTCTGTACATAAACCCCCTGAGGGAACTGAGAGGCGGCCCTGCCCCAACCTGACCATCTGAACTTAATTCTCACACTGAATAGCAGCCCTGCCCCCGCCAAAAGCCCTAAGGCGGGAAGCAGCATTTGAATCCCAGTCCCCAAACGCTGGCTGGGAGGACCAGGAGGCGAGGTGGGTGTGAGGAGAATATTCAAAGGTTAAGTCACTGGCTGGGGAGAATGCCCAGAAAAGGGAAAAGAAATAAAACTATTGATGGCTACTTTCTTGGAGAACAGACATTTCCTCCCTTCCTTTCTGATGAGGAAGAACAATGCTTACCATCAGACAAAGACACAGAAATCAAGGATTCTGTGTCCCAGCCCACCCAATGGGCTTAGGCCATGGAAGAGCTCCAAAAGAATTTTGAAAATCAAGTTAGAGAGGTGGAGGAAAAACTGGGGAAGAGAAATGAGAGGGATGAAAGAGAAGCATGAAAAGCAGATCAGCTCCCTGCTAAAGGAGAACCAAAAAAATGTTGAAGAAATTAACACCTTGAAAACTAGCCTAACTCAATTGGCAAAAGAGGTTCAAAAAGCCAATGAGGAGAAGAATGCTTTCAAAAGCAGAATTAGCCAAATGGAAAAGGAGATTCAAAAGCTCACTGAAGAAAATAGTTCTTTCAAAACTAGAATGGCACAGATGGACGCTAAGGACTTTATGAGAAAGACAGATATCACAGAACATAGTGAGAAGATTTGAAAAATGGAAGATAATGTGAAATATCTTATTGGAAAAACAACTGACCTGGAAAATAGATTCAGGAGAGACAATGTAAAAATTCTGGGACTACCTGAAAACCATGATCAAAAGAAGAGCCTAGACATCATCTTCCATGAAATTATCAAGGAAAACTGCCCTGAGGTTCTTGAACCAGAGGGCAAAATAAATATTCAAGGAATCCACAGAACACCGCATGAAAGAGATCCAAAAAGAGAAACTCCTAGGAACATTGTGGCCAAATTCCAGAATTCCCAGGTGAAAGAGAAAATATTGCAAGCAGCTAGAAAGAAACAATTCAATTATTGTGGAAATACAATCAGGATAACACAAGATCTAGCACCCTCTACATTAAGGGATCGAAGGGAATGGAATAGGATATTCCAGAAGTCAAAGGAACTAGGACTAAAACCAAGAATCACCTACCCAGCAAAACTGAGTATAATACTTCAGGAGAAAAAATGGTCTTTCAATGAAATGGAGGATTTTCAGGTTTTCTTGATGAAAAGACCAGAGCTGAAAAGAAAATTTGACTTTCAAACACAAGAATGAAGAGAACCATGAAAAGGTGAACAGCAAAGAGAAGTCATAAGGGACTTACTAAAGTTGAACTGTTTACATTCCTACATGGAAAGACGATATTTGTAACTCTTGAAACATTTCAGTATCTGGGTACTGGGTGGGAGTACACACACACACATGCACACACGCACACATACATAGAGACAGAGTGCACAGAGTGAATTGAAGAGGATGGGATCATATCTTAAAAAAAAAAAATGAAATCAAGCAGTGAGAGAGAAATATTGGGAGGAGGAAGGGAGAAATTGAATGGGGCAAATTATCTCTCATAAAAGAGGCAAGCAAAGACTTATTAGTGGAGGGATAAAGAGGGGAGGCGAGAGAAAATCATGAGGTCTACTCATCACATTCCACTAAAGGAAAGAACAAAATGCACACTCATTTTGATAGGAAAATCTATCTCACAATACAGGAGAGTGGGGGACAAGGGCACAAGCAGGGTGGGGGGGAGGATAGAGGGGAGGGCATGGGGAGGAGAATGCAATCCGAGGTCGACACTCATGGGGAGGGAAAGGATCATAAGAGAATAGAAGTAATGGGGGACATGATAGGATGGAGGGAAATATAGTTAGTCCTATACAACACAACTAGTATGGAAATCATTTGCAAAAAAAATTACACAGATTTGGCCTATATTGAATTGCTTGTCCTCCAAAGGGAAGGGGTGGAGAGGGAGGGAGCTAAAGAAGTTGAAACTCAAAGTGTTAGGATCAACTGTAATGTTCTTACCACTAGGAAATAAGAAATACAGGTTAAGGGGTAAAGAAAGCTATCTGGCCCTACAGGACAAAAGAGAAGACGGAGACAAGGGCAGAGAGGGAGGATAGAAGAGACAGCAGATTGGTCACAGGGGCAATTAGAATGCTTGGGTTTGGGGGGGGGAGGGGAGAAAAGGGGAGAAAATTTGTAACCCAAAACTTTGTGAAAATAAATGTTAAAAGTTAAATAAAAAAAAGTTATAATAATAATAATGTTAAAAAAAAAGAAAGAAAGAAAAAGCGACCAGTCAACAGCTATTTATTAAGCTCCTATATGTGCCAGGCACTGTCAAAAATGATCCGGATAACAAATAAAAAAATGAGGCAGTCTTTGACCTCAGGGAACTTACGTTCTTCTGGAAGCAAAAGGAGTGTGACTACATCCAAGAGTGCTATTTCCTGCAATTGGTGAGGTGTCAAGGGGCAGAGCTTGAAAGGAATTCATTATCACTTCTTATGTGACTTTCCTGGGAATCAAAGTTCACAAAAATCTTATATTTAGAGCTAGAAAGGACTTCACCTGGCCAGTCCATAAGCATGTATTAAGCCTCAGCTGGGTTCCAGGCACTGTGCTAAGCATTCAGAACACAAAGAAACAGAGTCTGTGATCTTCAGGACCTTCTAGCCTAATGGGGGAGAGAACATACACCCAGCTATGTACAAGCAAGCCATGTGGAGGACACTTTGGACATCATCAACAGAGGGAAGGTGCTGGAATTAACCTCAGAGCCCATCATGTCCAACCCACTCACCCAACCTCGGAGGCCCAGGAAAGTTGTGACTTATCTAGGGTCCCAAAGCATCAGATTAGAATGCCCATTGTTGTATGATGAAGGATAGAGATTGGACCTTCAATTTGATTGGCATAGGGGGTTCCCAAGCGAGAAACCTTCCTCTATCCATGTAGATTGTCACCTTCTCTGCAACTTGTAGGTTTAGATTGCTGATTTGGATCATGAGCCAGCAAATATCAGAGGCAACACTGGAACCCAGGGCAGCTAGTGGATGTCATAGATAAGAGTTCTGGACTTGGGATCAGAAAGACCTGAGTTCAAATCCTGCCTCACATACTTATAAATAATGGACAGAAATGGAAAATTCACTTAAGCACTCTTGGCCTCAGCTTCCTTATCTGTAAAATGGGGATAATAATAGCACCAAACTCATAGGATTGTTTTGAAGATCAAATGAGACTACCTATAGAAAGGGTTCTGCAAACTTTAAAGTGATCTATAAACGCTAGGCATAATTATTGTAATTTATGGCTCCCAAGCTGGCTTTCTCTCCACTGTCCCTTACTGGTTTTCAGTTATTAAGTCCATTGTTCTCATTATAACAATTATCATTGTTATTAATAATCAATAAGTCCACGGCAGCATTTTTCGGAAAGACAATTCTGATTTCTCTCTCTCTGTCTCTTACCTAAGCATTTTGATGGGAGGGAAAAGTCCAAACCCACTCCCTCCTCCAAACCCCCAATCCTCTCGATCCTTTTTCACTCAGGATACTATCCCCTTGGGCTGAGGTCATCCCACTTTGAGTCTGAATGCTTCCTAAGTGAATAGTCTGTCTCTGTTTTCTCCTCCAGCCACATCAACAGGAAAACACAATATGAAAACCCGGTCTTGGAAGCCAAAAGGAAGAAACAGCTTGAACAGCAGCAGCAGCAGCAGCCACCGCAGCAACAGCCAGAAGGTTGGCACTCCTTAGGAGTCATCTGCTGGGGATGTCTGCTAACACAACAGTCCGTCTCTGAGACTGGATGCCCCCAACAAGGCCCGAGGTGTCCTTTGGGAATTCATCTCTTCCAGGGCCTTAATATGTCCTAGGAATGATCATCAGAGGTTTCAGATGGGGCAAGAGTGACATCTTCACTGTCAGTCTTCTGCAACCTCACAGCCCTTAAGAGTAAAGGATTTTTTCCTTTGATCCCAGTCCCAGCACTATGCCTCACTAAATCTACATCTGGTTTAGAATGGTTGACTTTTCATTTTGATTCTAATGGGACGAATAGGTTATAAATCAAGTTTTTGAATTTCTTCTTTGCTATATTTGAGAAAAAAACAAATGAAAAACTCTTTTTGTTTTGAAATGGGCATAAAACCTATTGGAAGGAGAGTCACTATTACTTGTGTGACTTTAGGAGAGTTATTTAACTTGGCGGTGGGGAGGAGCTCAGTATCAGATTCTGTAAAATGAAGGAGTTGGAAAACATAGCCTCCATGATCTCTTCCAACCTTAAATCTATGAAATTCAGTATCTGATGTGCTTTTTTTTTTTTTTTTTAAAACATGGACATTTGGATTTTTTTGGATTGGACCTTTAAGTGTATTTGTGTGGAGTGTTTCTGATGAGGCAGTTTCTTTTATCAGTGCAAACTAGCACTTTCTCCACACCTTTGAGTCTTAGAGGGTTAAGCCACTTAACCAGGTTCACCTGGGGAGTATGTGGGTATTGGGGCAAGACTGGAATCCTGGTCTTCCCAACTCCAAGGCAAGCTCTCTCTTCTCTGCCCCATATTGAATATGGATGTAGGACCAACAAAATGTGAAACATGGTAATAATTAGACAAGGGAGTGGGACGTGGCAGACATTTAAGAATCTCCAAAGTGTAAATGCTTAGGTTATGACAGCATGGCATCAGGAAGACCCAGCTACAGGTCCTGCCTCTGACATGCGTTACTTGTGCATCAGTGAAGCTCCTTGAGCTGCTCTTTTTTCATCTCCAGATCTAGGATGCTGTGATCTAACCTCTCAGTCAATCAGACAACTCAAGAACTTTGAATTATTGGCAACTTGTTGAGCTATATTGGGGGGAACTTCCTTATCCTAGTGAAATCAAAACCCAAGGACTACCCCTGAATCCCTCCCCCAAACTATTCAACGAAGCATACACAATTCAAAAAAGATTCTCTTTTATTGTTTAACAACTTGAACAGGACTCTTGTTTCCCTTGGTCTTTTCTTTTTTACCTCAAGGTGATGAAAATCAGAAATGTCACAAGTGAAGCCTGAGGAAGAACAGGGTGCTATTAAATGCATTCGACTGAGATAGAAGCTGACTCTGGGGAAAGTTTCCAGGGTCACTCACTGGGAGCTATTTTAGGGACTTCTACTTGAACAAGACTAAACTTAGTGGTTCAGTAGCCTTGGCAAAGCATCCTTTATGGATGGTATTTAGAATGTCATTAAATGGTACCTATTAACTCCTGAAACCCAGGTCCATACCCATGGGACCCTTGTTAGTAACTCAACTGAACATGCACTTAAGTGGGAGGATTCCCTTGGAATTGTCTAAAAGACAGGAGGCTTTTTCTTGTAGAATTCGTCCTGGCCTCCTTGTACCTAGTCCTCAAGGTGGAGTGTACCTCTGTGCTGTGTAAAAGATGGGATTTTATTCAGTCCCATTTGGGGCTTCCTGACCCGAGGGAAAAATGTGTTTTTCGTTAGTTGTATAACACATAATTTCCCCAAAGGATATAGGCAGACATTCCCTCAGTTTTTGTGTGGTGTAGGGGAAAGTGCACAGGAGTTCAAGTCAGAAGACCTGGATTCAAATGCTGACTCTCCTACTCACTACACCACGTGACCTTGGGCAAATTACTTATGGGCATCAGTTTCCTCTTGTAAAATGAGCAGCTTGAACTACATGACCTTAGAAGTTCCTTTCCACTTTAAAATCTTTGGATAATTTTATAAGGTTGCTTTTTTTTTCTCGGTACCCCATCGTCCTTGCCGCTGGTCACTATGTTTTTGTTTTTTATTTTGTTTTGGGGGTATGTTTATTTTTAATATTAATTATGAATCAGGGAACTCACTGAGAGTTCTCTATGAAATCACAGATCTAGACTCCCTACCGCCCCCTCTCCCCATCAAAAAAAAATATAAGACCAAGAGATTTTTGAGCACGTCAAGCATCCCTTTCAAGTACAAAGATTGACCACGTTCCTTGCTTTTTTTTTTCTAGAATGGGCAGAAGACCATTCATCCCTCGCTGCTCCTGTTCCAAACCATCCACCAAATAGCCAGGAGCCTGTTAGAGAACTGCCACTTCAGGGTAATGTCTTCTATCATCACCTGCTCACTTTAGCCCTTTTGTTACCTTTCTTACGGAGGAATAATCTTGGTGCACTCAGATGTTGGAGGGATGTTCTAGGGTTTCCAACCTACTCCTACACATCTTCTCCCACTTGAGCCTCCCCACAACCTTAGGAGATGAGTGCTAGAGATAATAAACCCATTTTACAGATGAGGAAACTGAGGATCCCAAAAGCTAAAATCATTTGCAAATCTAATAAATGTCAGAGGTGGGACTTGACTCCAGCACTCTTTCCACTGTACCACACTGACTTCTAGGGGGAAATAGGTATGTGTGTGTGTGTGTATGTATGTGTGTATATATGTGTATGTATATATATATACATGTGTGTGTGCATCTCTATATAGGTATACACATATATATGTATGTTTATATGTGTGTGTGCATGACAATTTTTATAACTCCTAAGTCATTTCTTTGACTATGAGAAAATATAAAACATGAAAGAGAGGCCAAAATTTCTGCTAATTGGACTCATAGCTGGGGGTGCTGAGAACTATTAGAGACATGATAAATTTATTCATGTCTAAAATTGATGACTATTAATGGCATTTTGGAAGTGGAATATGCTGCCAGATATTACAGAGTAATTATATTAAGCGGAACTCGCTCAGATCTCCAGAAGAGCTGCATTCACTGGCATGAAGCTTTCATTCATTCACAACAACTTTGTATTAAATTACTTTGTGTACATTTTAATTTATTCACTTTGTATTTATGTTATACGTATACACATATAATTATATATATCATATCTGTGTATGTGTATTGTGTTTATGGGTACACGTTAGTATGTACATAAAGGTATTGTGTGTATGTATCTATATATATGCATTTGTGTTTGTGCATACATGTGCTCTTTTTTTTTTTAATGTGAAAGTCAGGGCACTCTATAGGAGACAGGTTTTTTCAAGACATTAGCCCACATCCATTTTTTCTGAAAAGGTAAATAACTTAGTATTCTTGCCTTCCAAGTTCTGGTCCCCAAAACAGCTGCTGTCCGTGTCACAATTTCTAAATGCATGTGTTTAAAAACTGTTTTTCCAAGTGGGTCTTGCTTGCATTCATTCACAAATCAGCACCTGAAAGTGTCTTATTTTGAAAATTAGGAGCTTTAGAAACTTGCTATTTCCAGCCCTCCTTACTCCTCAAAATAGGAAGCAGCAATTCTTAACAACAAAGGAGGAGCTGTCCAAGCAGCTCACCCTGGGAGCAGAAAAGGGGGATGGGAGAGCTGAAAAGTAACTGTGACCCCCATTGATGTAGCTGGGAAAAGGCCTGGGGAAGGAGGTCCAATGAGAAGCTTGTCAAAGTTGCCTCCTTTCCTACCACTGTTTTTTTTTGTTTTCGAAAGAATTGAGTATAATTGAAGGAGTGATTCTATTTGGGGTACAAGCTAGACTCAGTGTCCACTGAGGTTTCTTCCAACTGAAATTCTCTCGAGACAGTATGGTGTAGTGGAAAGAGTTCTGCCTTGGGGAGTCAGAGGATCTGAGTTCAAATGCTACTTTAATATCTATTCATGTGACCCTGAGCAAGTCAGAATATCTGATCTTTATTCTCCCCTGTGTAATGTGAGCATTGGACTGGATGAGCTCTCAGGTACCTTTCCTCTCTGCTTCTGTGACCTCATGATGCTACAGTTCTGGGAGGTTGGATATGGATATAAAATAAAGGATGAGGAAAATCATTTGTGCTGAAAAGTGTGGGGTCCTTAAGAGCAAAGAAATGGGTTAGCAAACTGTCCGCATGCCTTCTGACCTTCCACTGTTATTACGTGTATATTCTTTGTAATATCTGTATATATTTGCATTTTAAAATGTTGTTCTGAATAGGGGTCCATAGTCTTTAACAGACTATCCAAGGGGTCCAAGACATAAAAAAAAAGTTAAGGACCTTTGCCCCAGAGGGTCAGAGAGAGTCAGCCTCGAGGGGAGAAAAATAAAATCGATTCAGATCGCACTTCTGGCACATGCTAACTATATGACCTTGGACAGGTCACTTGAATTTTCAATGTCCCCCATGTTGCTTACTGGTGTTGAGTTGCTATTTGGTGTCAGTGAAGGAATGAAATCATAAGCCCACGTCTAAAAGCAAACAACCACCACAAAAAGTTACTCTTAATGGTTTTCGTTTAGTTTGCTTCAATCTTGTTTAATATGAGAAAAGGCAAATTAATGGGCCAATGAGATGCTTCTGATCTCTGTATAGACTATATAACTATGTGTGTCCAGTGATAAACCAACTGGCTTCTTTCTCAATGTATCCATATAACAATAGGGTTCCTAGTATTTACTCCCTGTTTGATATCAGGCAAGTCACTTTGGTGCTCTCCAGACCTCAGTTTCCTCATCTGTAATATGAGGGATTAGACTAGATGACCTTCGTGAAATCTTCTCACTCCAAGTCTATGATTCCAGACGTTAAATATGAAGAATAAATGACATCCCTAGTGTGTGTTCAGACCCCTTTGGGGGACTCCATTTTCATATCTTTGTATCTGAATGCCAGTGAATGCATTTGTGAAGTCCCCAGCGCCTACAGCAGGAAGCATTTAGAGTCTCTCAGCCAGATTTCCTTATTGAATCGTCCTAGTAAGATAATAACTACTTGGTTTTTTGTGTTTTAAGATGTGCTCTCAGTTCTAGTTTATCATGAAGGACCCTACATGTCATAGCATAGATAGACAGACAGACTCATGCTATTTAAATGAGCATTAGGAATCTTGTACTAAATCTTTGAGGGGTGTGTGTGTGTGTGTGTGTGTGTGTGTGTGTGTGTGTATTTTTACCCATATGTGCACACAGTATTTGACTAGTGGTGTTCTCTAGTGACCAAATCTCAAATCTGACCATGAGAACCATCCTTCTGTTTGCTCTTCTGCGCCCTCTAGTGTACACACTGAGGCTTTGACCGTCTTCACCCACTTAAGACACCTTCATAAATCTGTTGGACACATTTCTTATTCAAAATATTAATGAAGCCTACAGCCCTCTCCCAGAAGGCTTTGCAGTTTAGGCTAAACTCCAAAGAATTCAGAGTAACTACCTGGCATCTTATTGTTAGCTATATTAGAGAAAATATTGTGTTTTTATATGTATACATATATACATATATATACACACACGTGTAAAGTATGTGCTTTTAAGTACGTTTTTAAGGTTATATGTGTTTATATGTGTGAGAGAGAGGGAGAGAAACTTTTTCCTTTAAAGAAAAATTAGAGTATATGCCTTTTTCTATATGCCTTTTTTTTTTTTTTACTAAACCTGTGATTTTATTGGGGGGGGAGATAAGCATTTATTTAAGCGTGTGCCTGGAAGTATGCTAGGTGCTTTTACAAATTTTATCTTATTTGATCCTTACAACAGCCTACGTGGGATGTAGGTACTGGTATTATCCCTTATTTGTGTTTTCTGGGCAAGATCACACCTGAGTTGGACTCCTTTCTTTAACCACAGACCACTGACTGCCCTAATCTGCCATTTTATAAATCAGTCAGTGAGGAACAAGTATTTCTCAAGCACCTACTGTATTCCAGGCACTGTGGTAAGTTTTGCAGATGTAAATGGAAAGAATACATCAACCTCTTTTCTCAAGTTGCTAACAGTCCAGTGAGGGCAGGACTTAGTCCAAGGTCTTCCTGACTCCTATACATCCCCATGCTGTCCCCTCCTTCCTGGCTGAAAATCCAGACTCAGTTGGAACAAGCAGGTGGCTCCATGCTTTTCTATTTGCTACTCAGCTTTTTAAAAGAAACTAAAGGGCAACCGTGCGATATTTGTGAGGTCCTTCCTCTGTGGTTTCTCAGACAAAAAGTGTGAGAAACAGAGCAAATGTCTCAGTACTTTTTCTCATCCAAACCTATATACACCTTTGCATTCTGGGTGCTTCTTGTCTATGGCTTTCCATGAATCCTCCACATGAGGAGGCAAGTTTCAGCTCCTGCTATGCCATCCATGTGACCTTGGTGACATGGTGCCTCACCAGAGGCAGTCAGGTGGCACTGGACCTGGACTCAGGAAGACCTAATTTCAAATCAAGCCTCAGACACTTACTAACTGTGTGGTCCTGGGCAAGTTACTTAACAGTTGCCAACCTCCATTTTTTTCATCTGTGCAATGGGGATAATAATAGCACCTGTCTTCCACTGTTGTTTGGAGAATCAATGAGATAATATTTGTAAGGCACTTTGTAAACTTCAAAGCTCGATATTAATGCTAGCTGTTGTTATTAATATCATTATTATTGTTAATTTGTAAAATGAGAGAACCAGATGACTTCTACTCAACAGACCCCAGGTATTTCTTTGGATCATTTCGATGTATTTCATAGTATCTGCCCTTATCTTTCCCTCATGCATATTGGATAGTGTTGGAATTGGAATTAGATAGACCTGCTTTCAGATCCTTCCAAAGTTATTTGCTAGTTGTGTGATTCTGAAAAAAATCACAATTTCTCATGCTGTCAGTTCTTTATCTTGAAAATGATCAGGTTTGACCAGATGGCTTAGAAAGCTCTTTCCAGCTTGAAATCAAAACTTCTAAGCTGCAAAGATAGATGTGGGGAGAGTGATGGAAGTCAATGGTTTCCAAAATCTCGTGCACACCAGCTTCCAGCAATGCTTTGTTATTTTTATGCAGAGCAAAAACACTAGTTAAAGACAGAGCTGCTAATGACATTTCACTAGTCTCATCAAGAGGGTATTACTGGAGAAATGAATTGGCTCCTTATTTATGTCACTTATGTCTTTCTATCATGGAAGGGTTTACTTTCTTTGGACTACCTAGAACATAAGTTCTTAACCTTGAGTCTGTCAACTTTTATTTTCCTCAATATTTCAATGGCCATTTAAATATAATTGATTTCCTTTGTAAGCATACATATTTTATTTTACTCATTTAAAAACATTATTCCAACTCTTGATTTCAACATAGTGACAAAAGAATCCTAAAAAAGGGGTGGAAAAAAAGAGGTTCAGAATCTTTCACTTGTATGCTGTAGCAAGTGAAATATAGAGGCTTTATCTCAGAATTGTAGCCCATTAATGTGATATGCTGTGCCCCCCTACAGGTACAAGCCTGGCTTTGAGCCTAAGCCACATGTCCTTGATGGTTCTGTTTGACGGTTGCCTTGGCGACCTTCTCACCCACAATCCTTCACAGCCCTTGACATTACCTGGCTAACATCTGATCCATATGTTAATGAGCCAAGGTCTGGATGTCTCCCATAGAGATCCTCAGTGTAAGGACTACTTTCCTCCCCAATTTTGACAGTCAGACTTTATCCAGCTTCCAACAGGAATTGTGCCTTGAAGCTACCCCGGCAAAAAGAGCCCTCAATAGGACTACCATTGTAGGCAGTTTGAAAGAGCTTTTTAAAAGCAAAGACCTTTTAAAAATATGCAATTAAAAATTGTATGGGTGCCCAGAGACCTTTCAAAGGTCCTGAGTACATTTAGAGAGCTAAAATTAACTTTTGCTGCTGGGTGCCAGGTCCTTTCGTTAAGGGGTATGTGATTTTTAAGAGTTTTGAGTGGAAAAGAAGAGAAAGGGGGAACTGGGAGGACATAAAGAAAAGGATTCTGGGACATGAGGGCAATGTCTCCAATTTACGCTAGAATGAGAATCCCTCCCCACTTCCCTTTCCCCTCAACCATTATTGCTGAGAATTGTATTGACAGATTGAAGAGACTGGAACTATATAGGTGGCAGATTCTGCCAAAAAGAGAACTCAGACAAAATCAAGAAGTACACAAGTCACAGCTGGATAATGTGAGCTAAGTCGATTTGGAAAATGCCACATGGCATGGCTAGATTATAATCTGATGGATTGCAGGCAACTTTGTTTAGTTTTCCTACAATATATACCTGCCTCATTCCAGCAAGAATCCCACATATGTCTTCACTGAAAGCCAGATGGCAAATATTGCTCCCTTGTAGAGGAATTAGGCTGTGGTGGTAGGATTGGAGTCCAAAGACCAGTCATTTATTTAGTCTGTGTGTTGTTGAGCAAGTGATATCATAAGATCATAGGAGCCTAGATCTCAGGCTAAAAGAGTTTAGAGATTTTCTAATCTAACACTCTCATTTAGAGAAGAGGAAGCAGAAGCCCGGGAACATTAAGTGACTTGCCCAGGGGAAGTCACTTCCATGTAGTAAGCATCAGAAATAGAGACTGAGCTCAGGTCTTCGGAATGAAGAGGCAATGTTTTTGTTCCCCATAACATCCAGAGATCTGAAACCGGGGCTGAGGCATCGTGATCTCAAAGGCTATTTCCAAGTCTGGTTCTAGGAATCTATGATGGACCCAAGTTTAAGTGCCAATAAGAAAGATTTTAACTTTGCAGGGCATTTTCTGCATGCTGATGTAATTGTTCTGTGAGGAAAGTAATTCTTAGGGTTATGCCTAGGAACTTTTGAAATAAATTCTCCCCCATTTGATTTGAAAGTGAGGCTTTTGTTCCAACTGAACACACAGACAAATGAGAACCAAACTCAGATGACATGTTAAGGAGCCAAATTGTGAACAAAAATTGCTGATTTTTCTTTTAATGACTAGTATGAAACCATGCGAATCTGGCTGTCAAAGAAAAAAGTCCTCTGTAGAGTCAAAAACAGATGAACTGAAACCAGGGGAAACTGTCTGGTGTTGGAAGTTCATTTCCACTGTCTTAATAAGTGTTGACTTGGCCAACCAGGCTCTTGGCATCTACGTATGGTCCATGCCCCATTGTGTCTCAACAGAAATGCGATTTAAATGAATGGAGAACCCTTTCCTACAACTGCCAAAAAATGTTTCTTTAGCATTTGTCTCGGGGGGATAGCACAGGTTATTATATTGTTCTCATCACTTTCTTCTATTATATAGATTGTTGTTTTATATAGACTTAGTATTATAGATTTAATACTATAAATTATTATATTTTTCTATTGGAAAGCAGCATGATATGGTGGAAAAGATAGTGGATTTGGTGTCAGAAGGCTTGAGTCCAAATCACTACTGCCGTTGACCTCTTATGTGAACTTGAGAAAATCAGCTTAACCCCTCTGGGCCTCAGTTTCCTTATCCGAAGCAGATGTGACCTATAGCACCCTTCCGAAATTAGAACAGCGACTCTATGTTTCTGTGAGGAAGATGTCTTCCAGCTTTAATCTGTGATTTTCTGTTTTCCCTGCTTTCTTCTTTGCTTTTGTCCAATGAACCAACATTTTTGCCAGGCACTGGGTTAGGCATTAAAGTCGCACATGAGTCATTGACCTTACATTCTAACGGAAGGACAATTGCTTTTCTTTCTGCTTGTGTTTCTATTTTCAGCATTTAGCAGAGGCAGGACATATAATATTTATCATTTAATATTTGTAAATCTGTTGACATCATTTCTATTTTTACTAATATTACTGTTATATTTGAACTTTATGTATCAAAGCATTTGCAAAATGGAGATCAAGAGAATAAATTCAATGTTATTAAATATGATGTGGGCATCTAGGTGGTGCAGTGGGTAGAGCACTAGTCATAAAGTCAGGAAGGCTGGAGTTCTCATCTGGCTGAAGACGCTTACTAGCTGTGTTCTGTGATCCTGGGCAAGACATTTAACCCTATTTGCCTCCATTTACTCCTCTGTAAAATAAGTTGGAGAAAGAAATGGGAAACCACTGTAGTAACTTTGCCAAGAAAACCCCAAAAGGGGTCCTAAAGAGTCAGGATGTGGCTGAAAATGACTAAACAACCAATAAAGCGTAGTTTTGGAGGGCAGGCACATTGAGGGAATCGTGAAAGATTTTTCATAGAAGATGGTGCTTACGCTGTGTATGAATGAAGAATCGGGTGGAATTGAGTAATGTGCATTCTAGACATGGTGGACAGCCAATGCAAAGAAAGAGAAATGGAAGGTGGATTGTCACGTGTGAGGAACAAGGAGAAGACCAGATGGACAGAGTGAGAGGGGAGCTCATATAAAGTGAGGCTGAAAAGATAAGGCTAGAAAGGCTTTCAAGGCTCCAAAGAGTTGATATTTGATTCTAGAGGCCATAGGAAGTTACTGGCGTTTATCCAGTGGGGAGAATGGCATGGCCTAATGGGTACCAAAGGACAATCTCCTTGAAGTCAGTATGAAGGGTGGACGGAAGTGGAGACAGCCTTGAGATAGGGAGACAGATTGAGAGGCTATTGTAATAATCCAGGCAGAAGATAATCAGGGCCTGAAGTAAGATGGCGGCTATAGGAAAAGGGTGAAGGGGTCTTATTCAAGAGATATTGTGGAATTATTGGGGGCTTTGTTTTTTTAACTGTGTCTTTTCTTTGAAACCAGGTAAACCCTTTTTTACACGAAATCCATCTGAGTTGAAAGGCAAGTTCATTCACACAAAACTGAGGAAAAGCAGCCGAGGCTTTGGTTTCACTGTTGTTGGTGGGGACGAGCCTGATGAATTCCTGCAGATCAAGAGTTTGGTGCTGGATGGGCCTGCTGCATTGGACGGCAAGATGGAAACAGGTAAAGAGCTTTACCATGAAGGAAGATGGATTGAGTCATCCACAAAGATTACCGGCCTTGGGTCAGAGGTCCTGGGTTCAAATCCTAGCTCTGGCACTTACTACTAAAGTGAGTGACCTTGAACAGGTCGCTGTTCTCTCGACCTCAGTTGCTTCATTTTTAAAATGAGGAGTCTGGGATAGATGACTTTTAAATTTCTTTCTAATTCTCAACATTTAATTTTATGATTTATTCCTAGACGAGGGCATTTTATAAATTTTACAGTTTGCTAAGTAGTACATACAATGATCAAATGTCTATAAAATGTTTTGCAAACTTAAACATCAATTATCACTCTAATAATAATTAGTAACATCAGGGACAGGACTTGGGATTTCATTGACCCAAGGATCTCATGGGTGAGGAAATTCTCTCACCCAATACAGAGCAATAGCTTCTCTAAAACATAAAGTCTTTGAGTGGGGATTCTTAGGTGGGCATTCATGAACTGTAAAAAAAAAACGAAAAAACAACTTGACAATCGCATTTCAATATAATTGGTTTCCTTGGGAATCCTAGATATTTTTGTTGCACGTATTCTAAAGCATTACTCTGAGAAGGCGCCCATCATAGACCTCAGCAGACTGCCAAAGTGTTTGCGGACGCAAGAAAGTCAGGTCCTTGTATAGCTTTGTATCCACTGCCTAGAAATCTGTAGAGGCTGCATTTCCTCATCTGGGAAAAATCACAGAATCAAACGTTTAGAATTGGAAGGGATTTTAAAGTCATGTACCCCCAGGCACTTCATTTTACTAACGAGACAACTGTGGCCAACAACAACCCCTGCCTTAGTTTCATAGTGCACTGAGAGGTCAAGTGATTATATATACTTTAGATGACTATATAATGGTAATGATGGTGAATACCCAATCAAAAATGTCTTACTTGTTCTGGTTTATATATTACCATACCCTTCTGTAACTACCGTATCTAGGGCAGCTAGGGAGCGCTATAGTGCACAGAGCACTAGGTCTGAAGTCTTCCTGACTTCAGATCCAGCCTCATATACTTACTAGATATGTGACCCTGGGCAGTCACTTAATCCTGTTTGCCTCAGTTTTTCCACCTAGAAAATGAGCTGGAGAAGGAAATGGCAAACTATTCTTTGCCAAGAACACCCCAAATGGGGTCATAAAAAACCAGACATGACAGAAAAGAATGAATAACAAAAAAACTATGGTGTAAGGATAGGACTGGACCTGTAAATTTCATTGTTGTAGGGACTCTGGAATGAGAAAGCACCCACCAGTCCAGGTAGGCATTGTCCCTGCAACCCACAGTCTTCCAGAGCCGCCTTGAACCATGACAAGTTAAGTGATTAATTACTCAGGGTCTCACAACAATTATGAGTCAGCACCCTCTACCTATCCTATACATTCTTCCATTTCTACATTATAGCTATATCCAAATGAATCATCAAACACACATGAAGGGCTTACTATGTGTCAGGAACTGTGCTAAGTGCTAGAGAATGAAAAAAAAGCAGTCCCGCCTTGAAGGAACTTCTAATGGGTTGTCAATCTACACATGTATTTGCACACATGTTATCAGGCAGCCGTATTTACCCAACATATGAGCAATTCCCTTGTTTTCCCTTCTTTTAAAAGACATCTTCATTCACTCTTTTGGCCTGTGAAGCCATTCGGGTATGTAAAGAGGTAATTTACTTAAAGGGTAAATAAAGCAATTGTAGACATGTGTAGTTGTGCAGAAATAACCTTAACGTCCTCAGAATGGTGATTATCCCCATTCCACAATGGAGACATAAATCACCAAAGGAGTACAATATTGAATATTAAGGAAATTGGAGAATGATTCTCTCTGTCTTCCTAATTCCCAGTCAGCAATTCTGTTTTCCACTGTCTCATCTCAGTGTAGGGTTGTATATTAATGACTAAGAAAATAAATTCTCAGCCCATTAACTTATTTTCCTCCCCCCAAAATTTTCTTCTTCAGGGGATGTAATTGTCAGTGTGAATGATACCTGTGTGCTGGGACATACACATGCTCAAGTTGTAAAAATCTTCCAGTCCATTCCCATTGGTGCCAGTGTGGACCTTGAACTCTGCCGAGGTTATCCATTGCCTTTTGACCCAGATGATCCCAACACAAGCCTGGTGACTTCTGTGGCCATTTTGGATAAAGAACCCATCATTGTCAATGGTCAGGAGAATTACGACTCACCAGCCAGCCACAGTAGCAAGACGGGGAAAGTCAATGGCATGAAGGAGCCCCGACCTAGCAGTCCAGCCGAGGTATCTTCAAATGGTTCCCATGGTTACCCCAATGATACTGTCTCCTTGGCCTCTTCTATAGCAACACAACCAGAACTCATAACTGTTCATATAGTCAAAGGACCAATGGGTTTTGGCTTTACTATAGCGGATAGTCCAGGCGGAGGAGGCCAAAGGGTCAAACAAATTGTGGACAGTCCAAGGTGCCGAGGCCTCAAGGAAGGGGATCTCATAGTTGAAGTCAATAAGAAGACTGTGCAGAACCTCACTCACAATCAAGTAGTGGATATGTTGATCGAATGTCCAAAAGGGAGCGAGGTGACGTTGTTGGTGCAACGAGGAGGTACGTTCAATGGAGTCACCTTTTTCGTTTTGTTTTCTTTTATCTTCCTTGACTAACTTAATTCATTGCCACTAGGCTATTCAGGGCTCTCTACACTTCTTCGTTTAGGCAAAGAGGCATGGTTAATGAGTGTTTTGTTCTTGTCATTCTTAAGACTAGAGAATTCTTTCAGAATTTCTTCTGAGTGTTCTGAATCTTGAATCAGTCAGGCCGCATGTACATGTCTATGCATCTTTATGATATTGTGTTCTATTTAAGCTCCTAGAGTTCTCTTAAAAAATGTGCTTCTCACCCTCTTAACTGTACACCCATACACAAACATTCTCCACCTACAAAATTTCCTTTGAATAGGGGAGGCACTTTGGGGTGGTGTAAAGAGTGATGACTGATGGCTCCAGAGTCAGAGGACCTTGGATCAAATCCACCTCTAGTACTTACCACCCGTATCACCTTGGGCATGTCATTCTGTCTCTATAAGCCTCAGTTTCCTCAGCTGTAAAATGACAAGGTTAGACTAGATGATGTCTGAGGCCTCTTCACTACCTGTAATCCTATGAGCCCATGAAATGTCTGGGGCATTCTTTTTGGTTTCTTAAGAAGAAAGTAAAAGGCAGCCCATGAAAGGTTTAGGGCCTTTAAAATGTAAAATGTCCCTTTACAAATCTAGAAACGCTAGGGAATTCTTATCAAAATACTAGCCCATCAAAATGCAGTATGGCTGGAATAGGTACTTGGGATCATCCACAAATGGTGGCCTTCCAGCATAGACCTGGGAGTAGCCATTCCAACATCTCCACCATGACTGGCTTTAATACATGGTGCAGGCAGATGCAGAAAGGAGAGGGTAACAAGATTTTATTACTCCCATTTGTTCCATAGCAATAAATGGGTTCACTGGCACTTGAGGCATTTGAGGGCTCACATCTTTGCATGTTTTGAGGTTGAAATGTTTGAAACTGTGCAAGAAATGTAGACTCCAGAACAAGCTGTGGGTGTGAATATAAAGTACCCTTTCAACCTTGACTGTTCATCTAGGAAACCTCAGAAGGAAGTTTCTTCTAAAGAGTAGCTGTCATTTCTATCAGTAAAAGTATGGGGAGTCACCCGCACATCTTGGTCATCCTTTAAAAAACACATAAGAGATGGGATGTGAACATCAAGACTTTGGCACAGGCACAAGACCAGTCCGTGGTAGGTCTAGGAAATAAACCCAGACTCTTAGGCTTCTGGTCCAGTGCCTTGTCCTACTTAACTCTGAATGACGCTGGCTGTTCCTTATTTACCCACTTATCCAATTGGTAACTTGGAAACTTTCAAAAGGCTCTGGGCACACGAAGGCCTTCTCTGACTCACTCTTGGCTCTTTTTGCCAATGCATTCATTTCACAGAATAAACCCACTGTCTTACCTCACACGTTTGCCGTTTTTCTTTTTGCTTATGGTTCTGATGAGCTTTTACAATTGTTTTAACTACTGCAAAACAAAAGAAATCTAACTGTATGCCCGCCAACACACAAGAAATGCTAGAAACAAAACTTCGCTGCAATTTGACTTCCCAACTTTAGCAAATGGAGCAGGTGATGGAGGATGGATTCCATTTGGTTTGGACAGTGCTTACATCATACATTTCATAGAAGAAGACTAACATATCCCTATTTTATAGAAGAATAATCCAAATCCATAGAGGTAAAGGTGCCTGCTCAAGATTATAGAACTGCTCATGGCCAAGCAGAGACTAAGAATGCATGATCTTAGATTTTATGGTCTCATAATAGTCATCAGTTACAGATGGGGAAACCCAAATCCAGATAGGTCACGTAACTGACCCAGGATTACCTGGTTTATAAAGTGCAAGACTCAGAATCTGAAGCCAGATCCTTTGACTCCTAATTCAGTGCTTTTTTCTACTCTACCATACCTGTGTCTCCCAGTTTAGTTTTCCAGTTTAATTCTTTATCAGTCTTAAAACTTTTTTTAAGTTACTCTTAGCACTATGTTATTGCATGACAGTCAATTAAAGTGGAAATTTCTAGAATGTTGAAGTATTGGTTGACACAGTGTTTACCCCAGAAACTAATTTAAAATCAGTCCAACATTAACAGTCTTGACAATATACCATATGCCTTATGTTTGATTTATGCATGGAGTAGAAAGTTTGCAAATCTGAAGTTGGCAGACTAGCACCAGATACTATTAATCTTTTCTGGAAAAGAGTATAAATATGTGTGCTCTGGCCATTCATTAGTTATTTGTATCATAGTTGACGTTTAATTATCCCTCTTATGTTGCACGGGTATAATGAGAAAGTCTGATCAAGGAGGAAAGACAGCTAGTTTCAACAAGAGAGTCTATGGTCAGTTAACTTTCTCTGGCTAATGAGTTCCATTTCTGTCATCATGCCAAGTATGTAGATTGATAAACTCATTAAATCCAGATTGCCCAGGAGTTCTCAGGTATTGAAAGTTTCAAAGCCCGTGATGTCGGTTATTCCTAAGATCTTTCCTGGCACATTCTGTTTAATGCCTGGTGCAGACAGATCAGAAAAGAGAATGGGAACCAGACTTTGATTCCTCCTGATGGCTATCCTAGCCTGGCTAATGCTTCTGGCTCTAATTTGGGGTTTGCTTTTGTCAGGGTTCGATCGATTTTGAGTCGAACACATTAGGTTGCTTTAAGTTTTCATCCCCAAATGAGCCCAGAGGTGAAATGTTACTTCGCAGATTTCAGAAGACAGAAGAGCTTAGTACGTTAGTCCTAGAAATGCAGCAGTTACTGCTCCTATCCCTGCCAGAGGAAGGTAGGAAATAGGGCTGGGGTCTTTTATATCCCTTCATTACTGAGAAGGTGAGCCCCATATTGGTTGTTATCTGCTGGCTGATCAATGACATTTCCTCACAAGGGCTGCAGAGAGTGAGAGCTTATCTAGGAATTGAAAGCCAAAGAGAAATGTCCTAGCTTTCATAATATGTAGAGTTCATGTCTTTAACCCTTCATCCATATCCTCATTTTTAGCAACCTTTCTTCTGCCAGCACTATCTTATGGGAATGTTAGAAACCAATTCTCACCCCACCTTCCAGCCATCACTAGTTTTTCTGCTTGCATCCAGCAAGTTTACATTTCTCTGTCTTTCTGACCTTCTCTCTGTCTCTGTCTCTTTGTCTGTCTTTCTCTGTCTCTCTCCCTCCCTCCTTCCCTCTATCCCCTTCTCTCTCTCTCTCTTTCTCTCTCTCTTTCTCTCTCTCTCTTTCTCTCTCTCTCTCTCTCTCTCTCTCTCTCTCCCTCTCTCTCTCTCCCTCTCTCTCTCTCTCTCTCTCTCTCTCTCTCTCTCTCTCTCTCTCTCTCTCTCTCTCTCTCTCTCTCTCTCTCCCTCTCCCTCTCCCTCTCCCTCTCCCTCTCCCTCTCCCTCTCCCTCTCCCTCTCCCTCTCCCTCTCTCTCCTTCTCCCTCTCTCTCTCTCCCTCTCCCTCCTCCCTGCCTCCCATCTTTCTTGCTCTCACTCTCTCCTTCTCTCTCTCATATCTATTTCCCTGCCTGTGACTGTTCTTTACGTCTCTCCTCGGGTTGTCCTTTCCTCCTCCTCCCTCTGCTGTCCAGTGAGGAGACTGCGAGCCCTTGCCTGCCAGCTGGCCCTGAGCATTCTTGATGTGTGGAGCTTCTGCCTTTCGGGGCAGGCAGGTGCCACAATGACAGGTGTCCAGAACATGATGTCAGAGGTCAATCACTGATTGAGCTGGCAACAGATGGGAAATGGGGGTAGGTGGGTGGAGAAAGAGAGATGGCCTAAGAGAGAGAGAGAGAGAGAGGAAGAAAGAGAAAGAGAAGAGAAAGGGGGGGGGGAGAGAGAGAGGGGGAAGAGAAAGAGAGGGAGGGAGAGAGGGAGACGAAGGGAGAGAGAGAGAGAGAGAGAGAGATGTTTAGAATGTTGGAATTCAGTAGATATTTAATAAGCATGTCTTGTTCTAAGTGCTGGCGACACAGATGAATAGGATGCTTTCCCTACTCCGATGGAGCCACTGATCTAATAAGACAAAAGATAACTCCACTTGCCTGTAACAATTTAAACTTCGCAACACTTTTTTCACAATGAGGTTATTTGGGATAAAAGAAATAATGTTGGATGTATAGTCAAAAGACCTGGGTTCAAATCCTGGCACTTAATGCTTCGATGGAAATTTGGGTAAGTCACAGGCCTCCGCTTCCCTCTCTGTAAAATGGTCAGCAAGGTTCCTTCCAGATTCAAATCTGCAATCCCTTTGAGGTAGATAGGAAAAGTATCCTTAGTTTTCACATAGAAAAACTGAGACCGAGACAGTCTCAGTCTCCTTTCCTAGATTCACACCTGCCAGAGCCAGGATTCCAAGTGGAGTTTCCTGACTATTTAGTCACCCTGCTGGTTCTCTGATGAGCTTCATCTCTCTTGGGTTAGGCTGCTTCTCACTCCTCTAATTCCAGCCCATTGGTAGACTTTTTAAAATTTTTTAAATGTAAAACTTAACTAGTCAGAATATAGTTGGTGTATCCAGACTTGAAAAATAAGAGCTGACTTTTCCACTCTAAAGTTTGCATCTGTTTTCTAACTTGTGGCTTACAACAGTCCCATGCAGTAGGAACTGGAGGTGTCCCCGTTTCCAGATAGAAGGGCAAAGGGGACATGTCCATGGTCCTACAGCTGGTAAGTGTCAGAGTCTGAATTTGAACCCAGGTCTTCCTGATTTTACATCTAGCACTTTAATCACTGCTCCATGATTCCTCTCTAATTATGTATTAAGTGGCAAATGGATGATATGCTTTTAAGAAAGGAAAGTATTTCAAGCTGCCATAGGAATCAGGAGTGTAGACCCAAATCTACCCCCTACATCCCTGGATGATTATGTGGCATCAAGTAAGTCACCTCACCTCCGTGGCCTCAGTTTCCTCATGTGTAAAATAACAAAATTGGAGTGGGCCACTTTGAAGGTCCATCTTGCTCCATGAGCTGATAAAAAACAACCTTGTAAGGAGAGGAAGCTGGCAAAGGAGATGCTGCATCTCCTCCCCAGATTCCTCCTGTGTGTTTTTTCCCCAACTAGAATGTAAGCCCCTTTGAAGACAGCGACTGCCTTGTATTTCAGTCTCCTGAGCTTAACACTGTCCTTGGCACATAGTGAGTCCTTAATGAATGCTTGTTCCTCAAACCATATGTCCCTCCATCTATATTTGTTTCCATATTCATATCCATATCTAGATACATACACACATACATATATACACACACATATGTGTGTAAATACACTTATCCATCTACATATATGTGTGTATGTACACACATCCATTTATTTATATCTATTCATCCATATACATACATCCATACATCTGTAAATCCATCCATCCATCCGTCTGTACATACATACATCTATCCATCTATCCTTCAGCATTCAGCCTTGGTCAGTATTCACTTAGTGGCAGCTATGTACAAAATAATTTTATGTCATAAATGTAATCACTCTCAACAGAAAGCAAAATCCAAATATTTTAATATTCTAATTGGAGCAAATAGGATAAAATGAGATAAAATAAACAGGATAAGATAAAAATTAATTAAAAATAAAAATAATAAAGCATCTTTCAAAAGAAAGCAGAAGGGGCAGAGAAGCAAAGAAAATGTTTTTGGTATGATTTCATAAAGGTCAGCATACACATTCTTTCCCATGATAAACTGCGAATGCTTCATAATTTTAGACATGATATTATTTTATCCTGTTTAATTAGAATATTGGAATATTTGGATTTTTGTGTAAAGTTATTATTTAAAACCATTTTGTAGATAAGCACAACATGAATGTTGACTGGGATTCAATATATGTTGAATGGAGTTGTATTGAACAGATCACAGCTTTTTCATACTTGTCATCCTAGGACCCTTCCTTGGAGGATCTCTTAGAGGGAAAGAACTTCTGTTGTAGACATAAATTTTGAGGACAGAGTCTGTGTCTCTTTTGCATATTGATGAGCGACAGATACGTCATGTATTCATTTGATTTCTTGTACCTGCACCCAACAGACAACATCTTGAGTGAGTTTATAGCTGTACAAGATGTGGTTATTGTTTAGCAGGATTGATTGACCAAAGTCCAAGAGATTCATCACACTCAACTTTAGATCCCACTCATAGTGTCCAAAACAATAAAAAAGAAGATGAAAGATTAAAAATTGGCAGTAGGTGTGTTTCCCAATCTATCACCAATTTGCCTTTTGACCCTGAACTGAATGTTCAGTATCACAGGAGCCATATTAGATGTCTCTTGCTATACATGGATGAATCTTTCCTGGTTTTTAACTTAATAAGGTTTGTTACCAAATCTGGACTTGCACTGAGTTGGGACAAATTATCCAGTTTCTTTAGAAACTTGTAGCTAAGAGTTAAATGGAGTCATTTGCTGTCAAGAAAACTCGCCATTGACAGTAACTCTTCAGGAGTGCCTTTCCTATGTAAAAATGAGTCTAATTCCTAAGTGGATGAACAAGGACTGGGGTCACATAGAACGAATTGGTGCTTCAGTAACCATCAAAAGTATTAAAGATGCTTAGTTCATTAAGTCCTAATCGATCCAAATGGAAAAAGCAATATCTAATCTCCCATCATTAGCATTATCTCTCCTTTGTAGATTTTCCTCCCTAACGAAGCAAAACCATCATAATTAGACTGCAGCGAGCAGTTTTCCAAAGAGTTCAACTCTGAAGAAGCTTCTCCCTTCCATCCATCCCTTAGTCTCAGTCTGGAGAGGGCAACGCTGAGGGTTAAGCAGCCAGAGCATCCCACGTGCTGCAGAGTGGACAGCAGTGTCTACCAGAAGGCCTTCCAGGTTGTTTTCATAATCAGCTCACAGAATAATAATAAAAATGATAGTTAACATTTACAGAGGGATTTAAGGTGTGGAGAGCACGTTTTATTTATCTCACCTTTTTGAAATTTATCTCAAAAGTATTCTCTCCTCTCAGATACCACCACCATTCTGGTGTGGACCCTCACACATGGATTGTAGTAGCTGCTGGTGAAATGGGCTGCCTCAAGTCTCTCCCCACTCCCATCCATCCTCCATCAGCCACAAAAGATATTTTCCTAAAGCACAAGTCTGACCATGTCACTCCCCTACTCAGTAAACTCCAGTGGCTCCCTATTGCCCCTAAGGGCAAATTCAAATGCTATTTTTGGCATTCAAAGCCCTTCATCACCTAACCCCCTCCTACCTTCCAGTCTTCTTTTACCTTACTCCCCAACACATGCATGCTCTTTAGTCCAGTTTCAGGGCTTGGATTCTCAGGTTGTTGGGTGACACCATAGTGCACAGAATGCTGGGTCTGGAGTCAGAAAGCCTGATCTTCCTGGAGTCAAATCTGCCCATAGATACTTCTTAACTGTGTGACCTTGAGCAAGTCACTTAACCCTATTGGCTTCTGTTTCATCTGTAAAATGGGCTGGAGAAGGAAATGACAAACCATTCCAATATCTCTACCTAGAAAACCCAAATGAGTCATGAAATGAGTCAGTAGCAGCAGCAAAGCCCACTCCTCTTAGCCCCATGGAGAAAGCTTTCCAGGGTAGCAAGATCTCATGTTGCTTTTTTTTTTTTTTTTTTTGCCTCCACACGTTTCCTTTTCCTGTTCAATAACAAAGCGTTGGATGTCTGCTCCAACCTTTAGATCTTGTCCAATCCTTTCCTGAAATATGAACCCCTTCTACCATATCTCAGTATGTAGTGATCCAGCCTGTTTTTGAAGATTGCTTGTAACAGGGAACTCCTTAGCTCCCAAGGAAGCTATTTACATTTTTAAGGAACTTAATTATTAGGAAGGTCTTCCTTATACTGAAGAAAACAAAAACCTAGAAACATCTGCTCCCCATAATGTCAGAGGATCCTGGCTCTAGGGCTCAGATGTATTTCAGAGGTTATAGCTAGTCCAACCACCTCAGTTATACAGCTAGGAACTGGTGGCTCATGGAGGTTAAATCTAGAGTCATAGGCGTTGGAAAGTTTAGGATGTGAGGTTTGAACCCGAAGCATGAATGTCACTTCTTCTGAGCTTAAACAACCTATATCCCTAGATAAGTCAATGTAGGCTGCATAGGAGATAAACACACAGTGATTGGAGGAACAGTAAGAACTAGGGGAATTGGTAATAACTGGGGTAATCAGAAAAGGCCTCTTTGATGATGTAGCCCTTGAGCTGAGCCATCCAGAGGGTTTGGGAATACCAGGAGGCAAAGATGAGGTGATGTGAGGCTATGCATGGAGTTGGGAGAATGGATGCTGTGAAGGTCACTTTAACTGGAGTGTAAAGTGAGACGGAGGCCAGTTCTTACTCTTACTAGCCTGGAAAGACTGCTCAATCTAAGGGTTTCAAATGCTAAACAGAGGAACTAAACATATTACCTGAGGAGGCAATGGGGAGGCAGTTGGAATGTCCAGAACCAGGACTTGACATGGTCAAATCTGCACTCTAACAATATTCATGTGGCAGCTGAGTAGAGGCCAACTTAAAGAAGAAAGAGCCTGAATGAATGCTCCTTGATTGATGGGTGGATTGGATGTAGGGAGACAAATTAGGAGTATTTCAGGAGTTCAGGTGACAGATAATAAGAGCCCATGGTGGCAAGGGGGCTCTTATCCTGTGAGTGAGGAGAAAGGGGTGTCTGTGAGGAATGGGGAGGAGGTAGAATCATTGGGACGTGGCAATTCCTACTTCTGTTTTCTGGATCCAAAGAGAGTGAATTGAATACCTCTTCTACACAATAACCTTTCTGTTCCTTGAAGACAGCTCTCATCTCCCTATAAATCTTCAGAGCTATAGGTTAAATACCTAAATCCTTGGGTTTCTTTAAATGAGTTCTGCATGGCACATTTTGGAGGCCCCTGCTATACTCATTTCCCTCTTCTATATGCAACATGCCAATGATGACACTCATTGAGGAAACACCACCCAAAGTCTCTTGTTACATCCATTTGGTCCTTTGGATGGGTGGATGGAGAAATACACACACACACACACACACACACACACACACACACACGTGTATGTATATAATAATAGCTCACATTTATATTTTATATAGCACTATGTGACAGACACTGTACTGAGTCCTTCACAATTATTTTCTTATTTGATCCTCATAACAAACCTGGCATGTAGGTGCTATTATTATCCCCATTTTACATTTGAGGAAACTAAATCTTACGTGACTTTTCCAGGATCATACAGCTAGTAAGTATCTGAGGCCAAATTTGAACTTGTCTTCCTGACACCAAGCCAAGTGCTTTATCCACTGCACCACTTATATATACATTATGTATGTATGTACCTATGCATGTATGTAGACACACATTCGATCTGCATATTTGCATATCTACACGTCTTTAAATATATACCTACATCTGTAATATGTGTCTGTGTGTGGCTGTATATGCATATAAGTGAATACAAATATATATTCTTTAAGTATATATTACGCATGTACGTGCGCATGCACACACACACACACACACACACACACACACACACACACACTAACTTCCTGACATGCCTTCTGCCCAGAATCATGGCACTATAGATATGGACTGATCAGAGGAGTCCCATAGGGTTCCTTCCCTTCTCTTGGGCCTCATACTTTTGTTACTGTAGTTTTTTACAGGTAACATGACATGGGGGACAGAGAGCAGGGCTTGGCATCTGGAAGTTAGAAGTTCCAACCTCACTTTACCTGTCACCATCCTTGGAAAGTGGCTTAACCTGTATTTCTGGAGGAGCAGAGAGGTTAACCCAGCGTTCTTCCCATGTTAATTCCCCATTTTCAGGGCACGACGTCAAGCCTCTGCCTCAAGCCACTTGTTTTCTCTTAGTTTTCTTTAGGGGGTTGGGAGCTGCAAGGAAGGAAGGCTTTCTGGGTAAAGGGGTAGATAAATTGAGCTAAAAGAAGTTAGAGATGCCAAGAGGAGGAAAGGAGGAAGAAGATGGGACACCATACACAGAGAATAAATAGCAAATAGGCCAATTTGACTGGAACAAAGAGTTTGGAAGAAACCCTTTGTGATAGCAGTCTAGAAAGATAGACTGGAGCCAGATTGTGAAATGGTTTAAAGGGGAAACAAAGTCATTTGTGTTCCACCTCTCTAGCTTGTTGTATCTTCCCCAGGAGCTTTCTTTTTGCATGGAGGTCTTTAGTGCAGTTATGGATGTATCAAATCCAATAACACATTGTCTGTAAGTCCATGTTGTGAGAGCTCCTAGCATGGGAACACCTTCCACAGACACAAATTTCATCTCATCTGTCTTTATCTCCATCTCTGTCAACTCTATTTCTATCAATACACATGCATATACATATGTATACACGTGCAATGTGTACATATGTTGTGCATACATATATGTACACAATATATATTACCTATCTACAAACAGTGTCTGTATATATTACATCTCTAACTCCATCTCTATTTCCATCTTGAACTCTGTCCCTGTCCATATCTATACACATACATACATGTGATATGTATGTATTGTGTATATATATATTGTATACCTATATGTACAATAGGCTAATATGCAAACAATATTGCACTTATTATATATGATAGTATGTCAGATCTGTAATAGATTGTTGCAAGAGCTCCCAGTGTGGGAATGCCTCCCACAGGCACAGATTTCATCTCATCTATCTCTATCTCCATCTCGGACTCAATTTCTAGCCATCTCAATGTCTGTACACACATACCATAGGTATATGTTACACACACATATGCTTAGCTACAAACATATATACACAATATGCTTATGTACAGATATGTGTTCCTGTTTCATGCGTTTATGCCTGCATGTGCATAGATATAGGTAAAGATAGAGTTTGAGATGGAGACAGAGAGCGATAAGATGAGATTCGTGCCTGTGGAAGGCGTTCCCACACTGGCATGTCTCACAACATGAAATCGCAGACCTCTGACATACTGTGATATTGGATTTGATACATCCAGGTCTACTCCATTAAGCAAAGACCTCCGTGCATAAAGAAAGCTCCTGGAGAACACAAAACAACAGGGTTGTTGCGATGAAATACAAATGGCTTTGTTTCCCGTTTAAACTTGATAGATATTTTCTGAGAGTGAGTCTCTCTGTCTTGCCGAAGGCGGGCTGAAGTACAGTGGCCATATATAGACCTGGACATTCACAGACCTGACCGCTGATCAGTATGGAAGCTTAAACCAACTCTGTTTTTCCAACCCAGGCTAGTTCACTTCTCCACTCTCAAAAACTCACGGTATTGGTCCCAGACTTAATGCAGACACCTGATTGGCTTTAGTCTTATGGCAACTTAGAACAAAAAAACTCAGGCAGTGTACCCCGTCTTCATCCTCCCCAACACCCTAGAGTGCAGCAAGGACCCTCATGACCCAGCTACAGTTTATTTTCTTATAGAGCATTAGGCTCAGTGAGATTAAATGAAGTGACTATTGCCCATCAACTAGTAAGTTTCAGACTTCCTGATGGCCAGTTTGTCACTGTCTTCTATTCAATGTTGCCATCCTCAGTCCATGCAGGGACTGACAGCAGCATTCTGAAAAGATTGCTCGGACTCCAATGAGTTAGCTCACAAGCCGATTGAGCTTTTTTATCCAATTATTTCTGATTCTTTTTTTTTAAACTGGCTACATTGCCACTCAGTTTTACATCTGGCTTGATTAGATTCATTTATACTGAAAGGACAACAGGAAACAGCTGAAGGATCACAGCATTTGATCTCTATAATGAGAAACTTGTTGAATTCCATCCTTACATTTAGTGTTTATTGGGCACTTATATATTTCATGGCTAGCCATGAATTTCTCTGCAGTTTCTTTATCTTGCTCTAAATGGGAGTCTTAAATGTACTCATTCAGGACAGTCTATCATTTTACATCATGTTCCCCATTAAAAGGTTCTGTTAAACCGCCTCATCGTCCTTGGCTTTCTCTGCATCTGTGCATCATAAAAGGGCCCAGCATTTAAAAGGTAAGCTTAAATTGAGATTCGGTTCAAGTGAAGAGAAGCAAAACTGATTCACATGGCCTGCCTTGGATCAGCTAACAGATGAGACAGAATCAGACCCAAAATTGAATAGTGGAGCAAAATGTTTTTCTGTAGCTGCCCACAGTAATCGCCATCCCTAGGCAGAACTTCATTAGAAAGTTGCAAAATGCCCAGGAAAAGAGCTTTCATCTCCAAGCCCTGTGATCATTTAGTCCAGAATAGATATTGTATCCGCCAGAGGAATTACAAGAAGCTTAGTTTCTGCATGGGAGAGAAAACTCAAAGCTCTGCAGTTGTGCCTCTCTCTTGGGAAGAACCTGACTCTTGGGGAAATAGTTCCTTCCCAGAGCAAGTTGGAGATGTCAGGGTCTGCCTTTCTCGATAACTTTATATAAAACAGGGACAAATGCCTTAGCTGAGCTATCTCATCATTGTGAATTGTGCCCTGTTTCAGGGTGCTTCATAGATTTCCTCCACATGTGAGATCGGAACTAATGTTACTGCTGAGCAAGAGGGTGAATGTTGTGGTTTGGGGGCATTGCTGCTGCTGCTGCTGCTGTTACTGCTGCAATTACTGAAGTGATTTCATTGGTATGGAGAACTCTCATGTGAGGATATTCCCTCTGCCAGTGCAGGTTGGCACCTTGTCTGCAGCTTGTAGTCTCCCAGAGTACACGAGGTTGCCTGACGTACCTGGTGTCATATAACCAGCGGGTGTAAGGGAAGAGATTTGAATGTGGGTCTTGTCTTTGAAGGTGGTTGTCTTTCCATTATGCTCCACTGCTTTCTCATGTCTAGCACCTAGGGTGTAGGCACTGGGTAAGGGCTGGATATGTGATTTCACCAGGAAGAGGAAACTCTCTACCAATGCTGGACAGCTCCTTCCCTGAAATCTATGGTCTTAGTTGCCTTGGGCACTGAGAGATTTAAGTTTCTTACCTAGACTTATACAGCCAGTAGATGTAAAAGGCAAAACTCGAACCCAGGTCCTCTACTTTGTGATACCACATGCATATATTCAGTCATATGAGGACAGGGACTAGACCTGTAATTTTATCAGTATTGGGAATTACCAGGGGAGGACGTTCCCTTTACCAAACCAGCTGAATACCTGTCTTGAAGACTATAGTCTAAGAGGCTTGCTGGAGCTCTGAGAAATTGATTTATATGGTCTGCCTGACAGAGAAGGTGGATTGATCAAAAGGTAGGAAAAATCAGACCTGAAATCAAATAGCAGATTCTGAAGCTTCCCACATCAATATCCATCCCTGGGTGGGTAGTGCTTTAGTAGGGATCTGGAAAAAGGCACAAACACACACTCTGTATGTGGCAGAGGTGAGACTTGAACCCACATCTTCCTGTCTTGGAGGTCACCTCTCTATCAGCTAACTGAAACAAATATATAACATTTTGAAGTTTTCAAAGCACTTAAAATGTGTTATCTTAAACTTGAACCTCACCACAAGGAAAGGAAATACTACAGTTATCATTCCCATTTTACAGATGAGGAAAGGGAGATAGGTAAAATGACTTCCCTGCTGTCACCTAGTTAGTAAATCTTGGGAATGGGACTCCAGGTCTAACACTTTCCCTTGACTTCCCTGTTGCCATAAAGTTAATTAGAATGGCCACTGAAGAATGTATGGAGAGTTCCTTTCTCCATCTTCCTTTAATAACTTCATGCCAGCCTATGCCAAAGGGTAGAAATGAAGATGTCTGTTTTGGATTGAAGTCCATTAAAAAATCACCTAAGTGATTTATAGATGTAATAGAAAGCCATCTAAATTCCATTTCTTTAGGATTTTGTTGCCATTTGTGTTTTAACTGGTAATACTGTGTTGAGTTACAGTTTTTCAAAATGATAAAGTAGCCTTAATAAATGTGTTGTGTTGGCTGGCAAATCTCCCCCCAAGGATGCATTTTTTGATTGTTTCTGGAAGGTTGGGAGTATATTTTTCTTTTTCTACACGTGGGTGGTCCAGGAGCCTGGGCAGGCCTGCTGGCCAGTGCGACATGTGATTATGAAAGGGAAGAAACAGCAGAGGGCACAGCTGAACCTTGTTCTGGGCATCCCTCGCCAAAGACAGCTGGAACTCGAGCTGAATCAAGCAGTTCCTTGGGAAACCCAGAGCCGACTTAGGACCAGAAAGTGTTCAAGAACAGGGGTGGAGATGAAGGAATCATTCACTCATTCCTCTCCTTTCCTGGGTCAAACCCTCTATGGAGAGGTGTCATTACTCTGATGTGAGGAGCAGGAAGCTCATTGTTATGCCCCCCTCCCCCCCACTGCACCCCACACTGCACTTTGGTTGCTAAGGAAAAGCTACAACGGTTCCAGATAACCCCCATGGCTAAAATGATCAATCAATAAATATTTACTGAGCACCTACTGAGTACCTGGTGCTGGGGAGTACAAAGACAAAATGAAATAGGAATTGACAGTTCTGTCCAAGACAACAGCACATGCATCAAGGTGTACATGGAATAAACATACAGGGGCCTTCTAAACAGAGACCAACCCCCTCAGTTGCAGATGAGGAAACAGACTCAGAGATTGTCCAAAGTCACACAGCTAGTAAGTGTCAGAGATAGAGTTTGGACCCAAGGCTTCTTGACCCTATCATCATCTTCACACTCCAATAAAGTGTCCCTCACTCCCTTCTAGGTAACCACAGGTATTCTTTCCCTGAGCCATTTTGAGCTCCTGTGATATAATTCCCACTACATATTATAATGCAGTTGGAACTCAAGCCTTCCCCTCCTGGCCTGGAAGCCAAAATAATTACCTGGGAGCTACAAACAGGACTACTTACAGTTTCTCTTGTCCCAAAAGGCCATGTAGGAGCTGTGAACAAGAGACAGAAGGAAAATGGCTGACAGTGTGAGCATTTATTCATTGACATGGGGTGACAAGTCAGGTTTGAAAGCCAGTTTGGTGGCTGTCAGCTTGGGAGCTGAGAAACTGCTTCAGATACGGATGCGGGTGGAGGCCAAGAAGGGACTAGAGCCACCAAGCTCTCTGAGAGGAAGAAGAGCTTTTGGCCCCTATTAAGTGAAGAGTAAAGAAAAGTAGGCCTGATTCTTGCCTTCAAGGGGCTCAAAAATCAGAAGCTAGAGTGACTCTCCCTTGTTTTACATTCTAATGGTAGGTAAACTCTCAAGCGTAAAGACTTATGTTTTTGTTTTGTTTTTTTCCCTTCTAAATGTTTGGTGATTGATTGATTAAATCCTTCCAGCCTCTCTCTGTGCAGGATAAAGAGAGGGAAGAGTCATTTCCTATGTAAAATGGAAGCTTCAGTCTCTTTCTGAGGTTGTACTTGCTCCTATAAAATGATAGAACTGCATTTGAGTTCTTTTCTGAAAGGTTCGTACCTGCCAGATCATAAAGAACAAGATTGTTTTCTACAGCCTCTGCTAAGTGATCTGACTGTGGACTTGTGGTTTAATAGGAAAAACATCTGGGCCATTGAGATTACAATTATCTTCTGATTCACGTCCCCAGGTCATATGCCCAAGAACCAGATCTGCTGCCCCAAGTGAACATTACAGTCCTGCCACCACCCCTAGTTCGGACCCTCTTCTCTTTTTGTCTGGACTGCTGCAAAAGCCCCTTCATTTTGCTCCTTGTCTCACAACTCTTTCTACTCAGCTTCCAAAGTCGTGTCTGAAGTACAGGTCTTGCCATGGCCCTCCATAGCTTAGTGAATTCCAGAGGCTCCCTATTACCTCTAGGACCAGGTATAGACTCATCCGTTTGATAGCCAAAGCCCAGGCTTATTATCCATCATTAGTAACCTTCATATCCTTCATAGTCCAGCCAAATTCAGCACTCATTCCACCCTCCATCCTGCAGCCTTCTCGCTTTTCCTCCTGTGAGATGTTCCATTCATTCATTCAATGGAGCCTCCTGGGGGAACTCACCTTTGGGAAATGGGGGCTGACATGGCAGAGATGTCTCAGGGTGAGAAGACCTCTACCCACTACTCCACACTGCCTGTAAATGCATCAAGTAATAGTCCCAAGGGACCCTAAAAGCTTGTTATAAAAGCATGTTCCTTCTTCCAATGTTTCTAGTAAACACCTCTCCAATATTATGAGAAAGATGGTATATTGAGTAGTGTTTAAAGAAGACACTTGTTCAGGCTTTATAGCTACATTAAAACAGCTACAATTATATAGTACACAGGGCCTTGTAAATATGTCTGGGGGAGAAATAGATGGCACCCTAGAGTGGCGAAGGCTAATGGTATGCCCAACCTTTCACCTTAATGTCATGAGCTAGGTCTGGCCCGGGGAAGAAGAGCTGTAAAGTCATTAACATCTGAGGGCTGCTCAGAGCTCTGGGCAAGATGAATAGGTTATCCCCATCCCATTCCCCAGAGATAAATGATCACTCCAAGAGAACTGTCTTTGAAATCAGTAGTGACTTCACAAAACAGACTCAATCCAGATCTGGTCTGGGGAATGAAGAGATGAATGAAGGATTGATTTATTAAGCATCTACTATGTACAAAACATTATGCTGGTGATACTAATAGAAAAATAAGGCAACCTCTACTCTCAAGGAATTCACATTCTAATGGGGGAGATGACACGTAGGAAAGTGTCAGTTACAAGTTCGATGGAAAGGTCCCATGGTCCTTAGGGTGCAGTAGCAGAGCAGATGTTAATGCCTCTTCATTTAATGTCATTTCCACTGGTAAAATCTATCTGTTTCTGATGTTGAACCATCTGACAGGGCCAAAGACTTTGGAGACAAGAGCTTCCCTTTTCTGGGTCTTCAGTAAGTGGTTGTAGCACCCGCAGGAGTGGTTGCCAGGCTGCATCTTCACAGCAGCTGTGGGCACTGACTGGCCTGGAAGCAATGCCATTCCTGAGTCTCTTAGGTTCAGGGTCTAGGGCTATCTCCATCAGAGTCTGAGGAGGGAAGATGGTGGATAAGGTAATCATGGTGGTTTGATTTGCCTGACACATGCTGCCTCCTGCCTCTCCCTCAGGGTGCCTTGTTTCTTCAGTTGGCTGGCTTGCTGGCCCTGTCTGTGGCAGTTGTTTGCCAGCTGGTAGCGATGGCTCACCCCTTCTCTACAGGAGTTGTTTCTCCAGATGATAGCCTCCATTTTGAAGAAGGACCCAGGCTAGTCAGCCTTCATTGCTTTCTTGACTTTACCTCTCACTTTTCAGACTTCAGCATCATGCTTCTGCCAGGGTCTATTCCCCCATCCCCACCTTTTCTCAGCTCCTTAGGATGTAAGCTCCTTAGAGGCAAGAACTGTCTTTCTTCTTTCTTATATTTGTACCCCCCGCATGTCATAGAGGACCTGGCACATGGCATGTGCTAAATAAAAGCTTGTTGTAAATAGATGTGAAGCCAGGGAGAACCCAATTCTGTTCCTGCCTCTGACATTTTCTTACTGTGTGACCATTAGCAATTCACTGGACCTCAGTTTCCTGAAAAGAATAGGGATTCAATTCAACAAACATTTAGGGTTATTACCTACTACTTACTTACGTTTGTATGGTGCCTTAAGGTTTGCAAAACACTTTGTTATCTCATTTGAGCTATGTGCCAGTCACAGTGCTAGCAGCCGAAATAAAAGCTATCTAGAAACCAGTGTCTGCCCTCATCAAGCCAGTTATCATCAGAGTTATTAGTCCAATTTGAAGTCACATATTTTAGTTTATCAGGCAGGTAAGTGGTGAGCTGATAGAGCACCAGGAAAGACTCCTCTTCCTGAGTTCGAATCTGACCTCAGACACTTACAAGTAGTCGTGACCCTGGGCAAGTCACTTAACCCTGTTTGCTCCAGTTTCCTCATCTGTAAAATGAGCTGAAGAGGGAAATGGCAAACCCAGTATCTCTACCAAGAAATCACCAAATGGGGTCACTAAGGGTCAAACGCAATTGAAAAATGACTGAAATTTTAGTTGGTCATGATGATTTCTGTGTTTTCCCCTGGTAGTTGGTATCATTTGCCCTGAGAAACTGATACAGGATTAATGAGGACATTAATTGCAGAAAATAAAAGAGAAAGAAAATTCTTTTCTCTTGTTGAACATACTCAAACTGGGCCATGTTATTCATTCTGAAGTTTATCTGTTTCATTCTTGGTTGACCAGGATCCTGGTGTCCTTTAGTGGAAATAATTTTTTGACCTGACCTTACCCAAATACACATGTAGGAACACACACCCCACCACCCTCCTCACTCACAGAAAAAGATGCTTGCTTTCCCTTCTCAGGCTCCCTGGGGGTCCCTGGTGTGACCGGCTGGGGCTTCCCTTCCTCTTCCTTTGAGTCTCCTTAATTTGCAACGGCCTTAGGAAGAAGACTGATTTTTTTTTCCCACATGTTTTTCTTGCTTCCATTATTTTAAAAAAAAAATCTAGATGACAAGGAGTGGTACTGATTATTTTTTTTTACTTTGAAAAAATAGGGTTAATGGCCATTAAAGTTAATTATTTAGAGCGGGCTGGTTTAAATTTTTTTTAATCTGCAGATCGATTTTTGTGTTGCCCGGCAAATCTCAGTTCGCAGTTGGCATTGTATCTTTCCTCCATCACTCTGCATTTGTATTCTGGTTGATCTCTTACTGTTTTTATTCAAGACAGTCTAAAAACAAAAACAAAAACCAGAAAGAAACACTAGTCCCAGGCTGATGACTTTTCATGGAGCATCATTCGGGCCAGTAAATGTTGCCCTGCGATGGAGCCTCTAATGTGCTCTCTCCACCCTCCACCACCCTCCATCCACGTTATATTTTGACTTCTTTTCGCATCTATGCTTTCCAAAACTTGAGACACTTTTTCCACCTGGAGCCCTGCCCAGAGTAGAGGGGCAGCAAGGGCAGTGAGGGACTGACCTTCTCCTCTGACTCCCTGGTTTGGTCCTTCCTGTCGGCTGGCCTGTTTGCAGATGCTTAATGAGCTGCACTGATTGGAAAAGATAACTCTGGGTGAGGAACACTAAGCTATTGGCAGGTGGATGTGTTCGTTCTCCCTTGCTTTTCCTCTCTAATGCCTGTGTTCCAGTGGAACAGAGCATTGTGATGGAGAGGCAGAGGAGGACAATGGGTTCTCTGAGCATCACCCATTGGCCTCTCTGCTGAGCAGCTTTCTTCTTGGCTGCACACACATCGTCCAAAGCCATACACATGTCCTGTGGAGAGCGCTGTTGTCAAACTCATATAAAAACCAGGGCTCCTGAGGAGTAAGTAAGGATGCCTGGTGGCCATATGTTGACTTAGTTTTAAAATGTAATGTTATAAATGTTTCATTGTATTTTTATTTATTTTGTCAACTCTTTTTTTCATTGTCATTTTGATCTGGTTCAGGCTGCACCCAGGAGTGTTGTGGGTTCATGCTCCCCACCTACTGCATGTTTAACACCTCTGTTTTAGAGGCTGATGGGACAAGAGGTTTGGTTAGAGTACTGTTCTCTTTAGCCTGCCCACAGTGGATTCAGTATTCCATTTGGACTCAGTTTGAAGAGGAGGAAGAATCAGACTTCTACATAATATTCCATTGGAAGGACAGGCAGGGTGGCATCACAGGGGGAGTTCTGGTAGTTAGAGTCAGGCAGGCCTGACTCTGACACTCACTAGCTGTGTGACCCAGAACACGTTATGTGCCTCAAACAAATCACAAAGAATTATAGAAATCCAGCCATTGGTGGCCCTCCAGTCCACCCTAAAGTCCCAACACACACCAAAAAAAAATGCCCACTGTAACACAGCCATGTCCTTACTTAAAGATTCCCAGTGAGGGTGAATCTGCCATCAATGCATTCAGCTGTTGGACAGCTCTGATTGTTAGCAGAGTTCCCCCTACATCTCCCCTAAATTTGTCTTTTTTTTTCTTTCTTTCTTTCTTTTTTTTTTCTTTTTTGCAATTTCTATTCCAGTTTCGACTTCCACACATATTGGCTGTGTGACCAGGTCACTTAACAGAAGTTGACTTCTTAGCACTTCACACTTACCAGTTCTTTTTCTTGCAGAAAAGATGCCTGTTATATATTGGTAGAGGGAGTGTCTCACCAATGAAATCATGGATCTTGCCCTGTGGAGCCAAATAGAAAAAGGCTAATACTTTGTTTTTGTTTTATTTTCCCCTAGTACATATCTACCAACAGAATATAAGCTCCTTGAAGACAGGGAGTGTGAGGTTAGTCTTTTTATCCCTAGTGCCTAACACATAGTAGGTGTTAAATAAATGCTTGTCAAATTGAATTACCAAGTCTCAACAGTCTGCCATCTGCACCAGTGAATGGAGTTTCCATAGCAGGTCCTTTCCCATGCTGATGAAATCTTAGATCCCTCCCATATTCATTGGGGTTGCCCTATTCTCAGTCTCCTGCATAGAGAATGTCCATACCCAGGGAAGCGCAAGGTATGAACAGGTATATTCTAGGCAGACCTGCACTGTGGATGCTGACCCATTTGACCCAATGCACAAATACCATTATTAACTTGGATTTGCAATGTCTCTTCAGGAGCTCCAAGTGAATAACAAGGACAGTCTCTCTAATCCTCCCCTCATCACCCCAGAGAATCAAGAAAGGGACAGTTAGTAATAGCTCTTTGGGCAGCTCCAGCCTGGCTCATGATGTATTCTCCCTCAGAGTCCTGGCCTTTGACCTCCACATTCCATGACCATGCCAGGCTGGATCAGCTGCCAAATTAAAGGGTCCTGCTGCATCCTGCACTTTTATCTCTTGCAGAAGGAGTCGACCAATGGGTTTGAAGAGAGGGCAGGCTAAAGGAAACTCCTCCCCTACTTACCAGTGCAGCTTGGTATCTGTCCTGAGTCTTCTAGTCAGAGATTTGTCTGGAAGACTGAAAGCTGAAGTGACTTGTTAGCCCTACCACACCCCCAGTAGGAAAGGTTCTGGAGCAGTGTCTTTTAGATCCTACAGCAATTCGTCTTTACCTGTAATTCAGTTGTTTTCAGTGGGACAAGCAGGAAATCCATAACTACTGATTAGAGCTACCCACCTCCTTTTAGCCCAGGGTCTCTGATGCCTCCCAGATTCAGGGGTTTTGTTCGTTCATTTTGTTATTTGGTCAGGACTTCTGATAGTTCATTTGATTGATCACAGCTTCAGTTTGAGAAGCAAGAGTGGGAAATCACAACCTAAGAGCTGGAAGGGACCTCAGAAGTTATCTACCTCCTCAGTTTACAGATAGGGAAACTGAGGTCAAGGTCAAGGTCAAGGGATCCAAGATCCATAGCTTAAAAGGACCTCAGTGGCCCTCTCAACCGGTCCCTTCATTTTACACTTGAGGAAACTGAGGGTCATTGAGGATGAGTGACTCACCTAAGGGCACACAGACTCTTAGAGCCAGAAGTTGGATTTGAACATAGGTCTTATAGCCCTCTTCACTATTATGTAATGAACAGAGAAGTGGTATAAAGGCATGGATAATACAAATTTGTGGTCAGTTAGCTAGTCTAAGTTTTGATGTTTTTTGTTATTCAATCTTTTAAGTCATGTTCGACTGTCTATGACCCCATTTAGGGTTTTCTTGGCAAAGATACTGCAGTGGTTCTCCATTTCCTTCTCTAGCGCATTTTACAGATGAGATAACTGAGGCAAACAGGGTGAAGTGACTTGCCCAGGGTGACACAGCTAGTCAGTGTCAGATTTGAACTCAAGTCTTCCTGACTCCAGTCCAGTGCTCTATCCATTGGGCCACCTAGATGATCTCAGTACAGGTTTTAGAGACCAAATATTAGGGACAGTGTGGCTGGTCAAGAAGGCAGGTTCAAATGCTGCCTCTACAATGGAAGAGCGAGGATCATTGGATGGTTAACTTTAAGGATGAAAAGGACTTCAGAAGTCCAGCCTATTTATTTTACCAAGAAGAAAAGTGAGGCCAGAGAGGTTAAGTCACTTACCTGAGCTCACACAGGTACCATGAGCTGGAGTTTGAATCTAGTCAGTCAGTAAGCATTTAGTAAGTTCTTCCCATATGCCAGGAGCTGTACTAAGTGTTGAAGATATGAAGAAAGACAAACAGCTGTCCCTGCCCTCAAAAAACATATATACTGATAGGAGAAACTGCATTTTGATAAGGAGGCATTTTTAAGATATAGACCAGGGAAGTGGAAAGTGATCTCGAGACCTGGGGGAGTGTGGTGGGGTAGGGATAAAGATGTACTCAGATAATTCAACACTAACTAGAGAGAGACAGAGTGCAGAGGGATGGAGGAGGGAGGGAGAGACAGATACAGAGAGAAAGGAGGAGAGTAGAGGGATGGAAGAGGGAGAGAGACAGGAGGAAGGAGGGGGGAGGGAGCAAGGGAAAGAGAGAGGAGAGAGAGGAACAATGAACTAATGACTAGCTGGATCAGCGAAGCCTTCACAGAGGAGGTGATATCACAGAATTAGAATTCTGAGAGGCAGAAATGATGAGAAGCGTACATAACACAGAGGATGTCTCATGCAAATGCATGAAGGCAGGAGATGAGATGCCAGGGCTGAGGAATGGTTGGTGGGTAGCATGGTTTGTTAAAGAGCATTAATGAGACAAAAGGCACATTTGTTTGGTGAAAGGTCTTTCCGAGCCAGGTCTTGGAGGGCTTGAATGTAAGCCTGATGACTTTGTCTGAAAGTATATGTTTTTCTATCAAGTGGTTTGTGATGTAGATTGTAGCATTTGCTCTTTGAGAGTTATTTGTAGCATTTTCCTTAAGTCGTGGTAGTTAGTGTGTGATAGGTGGCATGATTGCTCTGTCCTTGTAAATCTGAGGAGCATGAGCTCAAGAGAGGTTCAGGATCCTGCTAGTATGAGAGAATAAGTGGAATCGAGGTCTTTGTCCCTCTGCCTGGCCTCCATCATGTTTCCACTTGGGATAGGCAGCTTCTCACAAGGTTTCCCTTTCCCACATAGAAAGATCACACTATGGTTCTGTACCATGCATGGCAATGAAGACAATCAGAAGACCCCAAAATGTGCCTTAAGGAGTAGGCCTGGGTGGCAAATGGATGTCCATAGCTGGGGGTGGGAGAAGAGGACAGCAGCTAGAAGATTATTATGCCATCATGTCATTGAAAAACCAATCATTTATCTTTCTATTTAACATTAAAAAATAGTTTATACCACTATCCATAAAGGGAAAAATATGTCTTTCAATTTTATTAAATAAATTTTAATCATGGCCATACAATTTATCATTTGGTCTCCTCCAAAGGAAACATTTTAGAAGTCTGGGATTCAGTCTTTTCCACACTCTTTCCTCAAAAACCTTATTCCTCACTGTGGTATAGAGGTCATAGGTAATAGAAGCAGCTAGGTGGCACAGAAGATAGAACATTAGACTTGGAGTCCTGAGTTCAAATCTAGCCTCAGGCACTTTGTAGCTGTGTGACCCTGGACAAATCACATAACCTTTATCTGCTTCAATTTCCTTATCTGTAAAATGGGGATAATAATAGCATGTTCCCCCCCAAGGTTGTTGTGAGCATCAAATGAGATAATATTTGTAAAGGATTGTGCAAACCCTGAAATGCCATAAAAAAGGGCTTGCTACTATTCATTATTATTGTGCTGATGAAGATGACGATGATGGTGATGATGATGATGATGATGGTCGTGACGATGATGATGGTGATGGTCATGATGATGATGATGGTTGTGATGATGATGATGGTGATGATGATGATGATGGTGATGATGATGATGGTGATGACGATGATGACAGTGATGATCATGATGATGGTCATGGTCATGGTCATGGCGATGATGATGGTGATAGTCATGACAATGATGGTGATATGATCTTGAGAGTAGTTCTTACTTCATTTTTGTCTTTGTATACCCAGTGCCTGACACATAGTAGTCATAAAAGGATTGTTGATTGACAGACTTAGAGGTGGAAAGGACATTAGAGCCCAGTTAGTCCGATTTTTTCTTCTTACAAATGAGGAAACTGAAGTTTAACAGTTTGTATGAGGTCATACCAGGTGGTCACTGGCAAAACCAGAATTTGAATCCATATCACCCAACTCTAAAGGGCCTTTTGACCAAACCACTCTGCTCAGGTCATCCTGAGGTCTCATGCTAATAATGAGCAAACTCTGTCAAGCACTACCAGATGAGAAAGGTCTGTAGTAGGGACCTGTCATCAGGCCATTATCAACCTTCCAACTCTGGCTAATTGCCAGAAAGTGGTGTTTCCTCCCACCCAGCTAAGGTATTTTTCAGCCATACCAACTCAGGAAAAGTCTACTAAGAAGTGAAAAGAATGGTGAGTGTCCTCAGTAGAACAAACTGATGAAATCTCTGTTCTTTTGAGGCTAAATAACTGACTGTTCTTTGAACACATGCCTCTCTTTTGAAGTACTAGGAGACATCTTTGAAGTGACATTTCCCTTTAGGTTCTAAAAAGCCAATGGAAACACGGAATCTGTCTCTACTGTGTTTCCCTCTGAATAAGCCGACTTAGTTCTTCAAAACAACTGCGATTTCTTCCCTTCTACCTGGATTGTAATCAGTATCATGAGTCATACAGAATGGTCTTACTCCTAAAATAGAGGTTGTGTGCTCCAATAAAAATAATAATAGCATGGCGACCGTAAAAACAACACAGGGGGCAGTATGGCATAGGTAGAGGGCAGGCCTTGGTGTCCATAGGACTTGGGTTGAAGGCATGCTTATGGCCCATACTACCTTGGAAACCTTGAGGGTCACTCAATATTTCAGTGTCCCAAGTAACCAAGAACATCACAGAATTTCAGACTAGGAAAGGACCTCAACAGCCAACAAGTTCAACCCATTCCTGAGAGAAATCCCCACTGTAGCTCAACCTGTAAATTGTTCATGGCTCAACTGGAAGATGTCCAAGGAAGAAGAACTCCAAGCAGTCTCTTTCACTTTTTAGCATTTCTAATTTTTATACAGTTCTGAGTTCAAATGTGACCTCAAATACTCATCAGCTGTGTGACCCTGGGCAAGACAAACCTCTGCCTTCAATTTCCTCTGCTGTAAAATTAGGGGCAGTTAGGTGATGCAGTGGACATAGTGCCAGGTATGAAATCAGGAAGACTCATTTTTGTGAGTTCAAATCTAGCCTCATGAGTCAGAGAAGGATATGGCAAACCATGTCTTTGCAAAGAAAACCCCAAACCAGGGTCACAGAGCGTTGGACATGACTGAAAATGACTCAACAACAATCACCAAAAGAAATTAGGGGATTGGACTCCATGACTTCTAAATGTATGATCCAATAATCCTCTGACTTAACCATTTGCATTGATGGAGGGAATTTCCACGCCCAAAGTTCCATACACCAATGTCATCATAAATCTGGGCCCAAACTAACATTTATTGTACCTTTAAGTCTATAAGAGAGAGCCAGTGATGTGTTTTATGTGTGATAGTCATTGAGGTCTGTATCCATAATCAATAAGTACTGAGCTCCAATCCGATTCTCAAATGTGATCCAGAGGAAAGCAACCAGAATAGTGAAGGGACTGAAATCAGGTTCTAGGAGGAAGTGTTGGAAAGAACTTAAGTTATTTACTCTCTCCTTTTAATCACAAGGAAACTGAAATTACTTAGTTGCCCAAGGTCTCATAAGTAGTAAGCATCGAAGGCAGAATGTGAACCCAGGGTCAGTATACTTTCTCCTGTAGCAGACTGCCTCCCTCAATTTATGTAGCCAACTTTTGAATGATCCAAAAATGCATGAGCTACCCCTGCATAGCCTCTCAGAAGGGAGGAGTCCTAGGGGGTGTCATTGCTGGCAGGCTGAGTTTGGAGCAGATGTCATTGGAAACGGTCATCTAAAATGCCTTTTCCTTCCTCTTCCCACTTCAATTTCTGTGTGTCACTTATGTTAAACTTAGTCTAGTTCACAGTTTAGCAAGTCACTTGCAGAAGAGTTGGACTCATCATGCTGCATAAGGGGACCCATGAATCATTTTCTAAAAAAGAAAGTTGAAGTTTCCAAAGCAAATTATTCAGATTTTTGAAAATGTGTCCTGTGTGTTCCATAGATATCATCTGCATGAAACTTTCATACTCTAGCTCAGAAAGACTCCCATGTACAAATCTGTTTTTCAGGTGCTAAAAATGAAGGAAGTAAATAAGAATTTGTTAAGTGCCTACTATGTGCCAAGCACCATGCTAAGTGCTTTACCAGTATTATCTCATTTGATCCTTAAAACAACCCTGAGAGTATGGTCCCCAATTTACAGTTGAGAACACTGAGGCAGAGGTGCCTTGTCTGTGATCAAACAGTTAGTAAGGGAGGATTCAAATCCAGGTTTTCCAGCACTCTGTCCACTGTACCACTTAGCTGCATTTTTTCATCCCCTTTCTCAACTTACTTGCTATACCTGTGATGTTCGAAAGAGCACCATTCCCCCCATGTTAATGTAATTTATTTAAGTGTAATGTCCTCTTATTAAAATGTCATCTTTTTTGAGGATGGGACCTCTCTTGCTTTTTGTATGTATATCCCGTGTGCTTAGTACAATGTGCTTATTAAATGCCTTTTCTTTCATTAATTCATTGTTTCTTCTAAGGATTTCTCTAACCGCAGGTAATAAGTCAGCTGTTTTAAGTTTGTGCCTCATTGCCATTAAGCATCATGGCACATAGTAGATGCTTTAAGTGTGTGCTGACTGACTGATGTTACACTTTTGTACAAGGAATATCAGTACGTCCACCAAGTCAGCCTGATGGGACCAGGCAAATTATCCAGAACCAAGTCTATGCCCTTTCTTACTTTCTTTACATTCCTCCATTTTAATGATTTCCTTCTTGTCAAGGTAGGACAGGGTCTGAGAAGATTCCCCTCTCATTGCCAAACTGCCTGTTTCTCCCTCAAGAGCTACTTCCAGCCAGAGTTCTTCCTAATCAGTCATAGGAAATGGGTTTGGTGACTGACAGGCAATAAGGCGTGTGCTGCTATCTAGAGAAGGCTTGGATCTCCAGCATAGACTTTGAGCAAACTTGAGGTTTATGTTCATAAATTATCTTTTTGTGCTAGTGAAACATTATCTGTCTTCGTTTGGGTGCTCAGGCTCCGCTGCTCTGAGGCAGACGTGCATGTGCGATCCCCAAAGATAAATGCATTTTAAGAGGGTCCATTTTTAGCGTGTACTTCTTTTTAAAAAACAAACATGTTTTCCTCCTGCTGTTCTGATTGGTGTGATAGAATTGACAAGCAGATCGCGTCAAAAGGAAATATCCGGGGCTTAATTGTAAGTTAAGTCTCTCTTAATCCAGGGGAGCATTTGAGATTCTGTCCAAGTGTTCAATTTCCCAGGCCGCTGAGGTCTGTGAATTTCTTTCCCCAGCCTCCAGGCTGCTGCAGCACAAGTCAGCATAGCTAATGCAGACAGATCTCCCTGCCTCTCTCTTCCTCTCTCTCTCTGCTTTGATACGATATGAACAGACTGGTAACTCCAATGCCAGAGAGGAATCTGACATAACTCTGCAGATGGCTATTTTACATTGATACACCTGGGGATTTTTCTTTAAGGAAAAGGTAACATTTACATGCTAATGATTATTTTTTCCCTTGTTGCCATTTTTTCAGGACTGCCAGTCCCAAAGAGGAGCCCAAAGTCGGTAAGGACTTCTCATCTACTCTGGGTATTTTTGGGGTGGTGGTTGAGGGGAGGAGGGCTGTGAATGGCTTGATTTGGGGGCTTAATTTTCTGAACTGTGCTTTGCGATGAGTGGGGGATCCAAGTGCTAATACTGGAATCATTAAGTTCTGGGTGTCTGTTTGGTGCGGCAAGGATTATCTAAAACTGCAGACTGATTTTGGGGGCAGGCTTCAAGCAGCCCGGTTTAAGCATGCTTGAGCATTTTTTAAAAGGTACTTAAAGAAAAAAAAATACACAACTGTTTCAGTTGGTGACTTTGTTAGCTGTTTTAACTTGAAATAAATCTCATTGTTTCCTTTGAAAAAGACTCCACCTTCATTCTCAGTGGCATTCCACCCTACCGGGTCTTCTACCCTCTAATATTACTATACTCTCTCCTCTTGCTTTTTCTGTGTGCCAGGTGATGAATTATTTACAAAATATAAAGCATGCATGTTTAAGAAAGAACCCCGATGCTGGTGCCTGGATTTATGTGTCTATGTAAAGCATGGGCTGTCTGAGTGATGAGAGTGAGACATTTCCTTGCTGGGGAGGGCAGCCTTTGTTGTTTCTGAGAGATTTTAGCAGGACTATATTGCAGGTGTACGATTCTTTAAACTAACTCTCTCTCTCTCTCTCTCTCTCTCTCTCTCCTCCCTCCCTCCCTCCCTCCCTCCCCCTCCCTCCCTCCCTCCCTCTCCCTCCCTCCCTCCCTCCCTCCCTCTCCCTCCCTCCCTCCCTCTCTCTCTCTCTCTCTCTCTCTCTCTCTCTCTCTCTCTCTCTCTCTCTCTCTCTCTCTCACACACACACACACACACACACACACACACACACAAAATCAATATTTTGCTGTCCCTTCTAATCTGGATTCCCTTTAGGAACATTACCTAGTTGATAGGCTAGCTAATAGCTTAGAGGTTAGAATGGAGAGGTTAGTGGTGAAAGCCTGGCTCCGTGGAAACAAATTTAGAGGCTACTTTAAAACTCAAAATTGGAAGCTCTATTGCTTATGGAAATTGATCAAGGGTGACAAGGCTTTCTATTTCATTAAAATAAGGGTGAGGTGAGCATAAAACCTGGAAAGCTTAGGTGGGCACGTTAAGAACTGTTCTAGCCTCTAAGACCCTCTGAAACTTTGCAAAAGATCTATTGGCAGCTTAAGCATTTGTAGCTCTTTCTGTTTCACCTGTCTGACAGAGCTCCTTGGGAAAGGGGTGGTGGCTGGAGGAGCCTGAGGGAGGGGAGAGTCCTTAGTAAAATTAGAGGGAACCTCCTGCTTTTTAAAGCTTCTCTGTAAGTTCTTGCCCCCTCCTAAGGAAAAGGAAAAGAAAAATCCCTGTAATAATTAATGCAATTCCAGGGGCTGGGAGCAGTGCTGATTAAAGGCACATGACTTTGGGCCGCTACCACTGTCAGCTTGCATTAATGTGGAGTCCCAGAAGTGCTACTCTGAGCTCATGCTCAAATCACAGAAATGCCTCTGTGTGTGTGTGTGTGTGTGTGTGTGTGTGTTATCCCTGTCACAGGCAGAAACTAATTTGGCCTCCAGTAAAAAAGAAACAGGTCTGAGAAAATATGTGGGAAGAGCCCAGGCTGTTAGAACCCCCACCTACCTATTCTTCTCTGACCAAGTATCCTACTGTGATACCTGGGATCCTATATTTATGATACAGCCTTGGTGATGAGCAAATTCAAATTGGGAGGGATTCAGAAATACTGAGGAGAATGGACTCCTCTTAATAATTTTACCGCTGGCTCAGCTTCTGCCTAGTTTAAGTGATTCATGGAAGTTCATTTGCATGTTTCTGCTCCACAGAAAGTCCTTTGGTGATGCTTACTCTGTACTCAGAGGAGGTCCAACTGATGGAGAACTGGGGCTCTACTCTGGGCTCACTAAGGCGGGTTAATTTCCTTTGCCAATTTCCTTTTGTGAAAGTGATGTCGTTAACAAGCCAATAGCTTCAGCCGTACTCCTGGAAAAAGTCGCCTTCATTGCTTTGTCTCACTTGGCTGGCTTTCAGACACCACAACCTAGAAGTGTTCTCTTGTTGGTCTAGAGGAGGGAGAGACCCCCAAGAACAGTTCCTTCCTTGGCCATTGCCTGTGTCAGTTCTGAGATGGCCGTTGTCACCATGTCACTTTCCTCTCATCTACCCTGGCAGCTGCCTTACAATACTTGCTGCAAGGGAAATTAGCAGGTGCCCTGTACAGCACATAAAACTGCCCTTGTCATCTGCAATGTGTGTGTATGTGTGGGGGGGGGAACTTTGTGGGAGGACATCTATTTCAATGTCATACTCTTGTCCCCTGGTTTTTTACTTTGTGTGTACAATGATAAACTATTTTGGGGAAAAAAAATTTGGTTTTGAGCTTTGGTGTTTGGGTTTTTGTTTTGTTTTAGATGGGGAGGTTCATGGATATTGAGATACTAGCTGTCAGGATATCTGGAGGCCAGTGAAAGGACGACTTGAGACCAATCACATCTATAGAGACCACTTGATTGAATGTCCTAGGATCATGTCAAAACTATTTATAAGGATCATAGATCTTGAGCTGGAAAAAACTTGAGGTTGTCTAGCACAAACCCTGTCATTTTACAGATGAAGCAAATGATTCCCAGAGTTAAGTGACTTAATCGTGGTCCCAGAGCTAGAATTTCCTTCCTCTAAGTCCAGAATCTGAACCAAAGTGCCACACTGGTCATTGCCTCAGATTTGTGATTCTGACTTTGTCCCAGTGACCATTCATTATGGTTCAGAAACTACTGCTGGCTTGAGAGCATGGTGGCAGCTTTCCCTTTGTATGGGCTTTTTTTGGTCATATTTTCAATAATTTAGAGGGTTTGATGAGATCAGAAAAGCCTGCCTCTTTGATCTGGTTTTTCCCACCCAGACACTTCCTATAGCTTTTTCTTAATAAGGAATTCTACCTGCTGGATTCAGCTTTAAGTATTGAATTTGTGGATTGAGTACTCACTCAAGCCAGTGGTAGTGTCATAAGTATATTTGATATGATCCACGATGAGGTGATTTGATTGAAACCCTTCATTTTTTTTTTTTTTTAATGAATGGCAGAAACAAAACCAGGTCAATTTCAGGGATTTTCAGTTTTCTTTCACCTGAATCAATCACCTGGACCAGGAATTTATTTGTTATTAATTACAATTCTCTCTTACTCTTCTGTGTTCACTCAAGGATTAGAGAAGGATGGAAAATGGAAATCCCAAAATTATCCAAAACTACTCTTATTAGCTAATCATGATTTCTCTCCCCATTTTGTCCATACTCCCTCCCCCCAGTTCTCTGAGTTACTTAAAAGATAATAACAGTAGTAAAGTTTTGGTTTTTTACTAGATTCTTTTTTTTTTTTTTCCTAACTCTCCCAATCCTCTGGAAGGTATATATTCAGTAGAGGGCCCAGCAGGATATAAGGATGGGAAGGGCTCTGGGTTCAACAGAGGTTCTAGTGGTATAGGGAATATATGTAAAGCTTGAGAACTATTGAACCTCAATCACATATATTTTCTGTTCTCTTGAAAACCCAGAGAAGGGACATTTTGCAGGTTTGGCCGGCTCTTCTAAGAGTTCTGTTCATTTCCAAGAACCAAAATATATTTTCTTGCGGAGTCAATTTTTCCCCCTTTCTTCTTCATCGATAATCACCCCCTGTGAAGTGCCTTTTTTTATATACATAAATGATCTAATGCCTATAAAATGCTTTGTTATGAATGCAAGCTATTATTGTTCCTATTAGATCATAAAAGAGATGAGACACCCAGAGTAAATAATTATAACTTGAATTTATATAGCCTTTAAAGTCTGTGAAGCTTTGACTCTGTGTGAGATCAGGAGTGTGTTAGTATAGCATGTTTTATAGATGAAGCATCTGAAAACTGGGACACCTAGGTGGCACAGATAGAGCACCAGTCCTGGAATCAGGAAGACCTGAGTTCAAATCCAGCCTCAGACACCTACTAGCCATATAACCCTGAGCTAGTCACTTAACCCTCTTTGCCTCAGTTTCCTAATATGTAAAATGAGCTGGAGAAGGAAATGATAAACCACTCCAGTATCTCTGCCAAGAAAACCCCAAATGGGGTCATGAAGTGTTCAGGCATTTTATGCCTAAAATGACTCAACAACATCTGAAGTCTAAGAAGCTGAAGGGACCAGTCCATGACCACACATTTAGTAAGTAGCAAAGTCTGGGTTCAGGGAAGGTAAGAAAGGTGGGCATCTCTTCCTTGTTGTTGAGATTAGACAGCTTATTTTTTTTTTCCATTCAGTCTTTGGTGGTATATGGGCCTAATTATTGATTCGTGCAGTGGTTTTTTTCTCTGAATGTAGCATTAAGATCTGTTATAGACTGAGGCCTCAGCAAGCAAGTGAATGGGAAATAATGTAGCCTAGAAATGACAAATCCATTCATAATTTGGCTTTAAAATGGATCAATGTGCCATATTTGTGCCATACCAATTCTTTTTATCATCTAGCTTCCTAAGTGCCGTCTATAGTCATTTTGTTTTCATAGCAAATATTTTCATTTCCTATTAAAGATATTTCCCTTTGTAAGGAACTCAGTGGAACACCAAGAAGCTGATTTTTCCTCGTGCTTTCTCTTTATTACTGCCTCCCAATTTGACTATTCTCCCAGAAGCAAATAAAATCAATAGCAAAAGCACTGTAATAATGGCAGGACTGGTTCCACCATTATGGCGCAGTGGTATCCATAGTAATAGAGGGAGTCAGGCTCTTACTCTACTGCATCCTAGCTGTGTGACCCTGAGAAGCCACGGGATCCCTTAGTTTTTAAGACCAGAGGTTACAGGGCTCTTACATTTTGGTCTTTGGAAATGCACTGAATTCATTGATAGAAGGAATAATCTCACAGAGTTTCCTAGAATGAGAAATCATAAGTGCCCTCCAAAAAGGTAGTACTCCTAATGATAGCTAATGTTCCCATGGTACTTTAAGGGGGTTTACAGAGCATTTTACATATATAAGTTAATTTACATTAATTTATTTGGTCCTTGTAACAATTAAGTGAGGTAGATATTATAGGTCTTATTATTCCCATTTTACAGATATGGAAACTTAAGATTCAGCAAGTTTCAGTGACTTGTCATGGTCAGACCACTAGTGTCAGGGACCAGGTCTCTCCTGACTTATATCCAACCTTTCTCTCTGCTATACTCCACCACATACTCAGTGTATACATAACCTTTAGTGTTCCTGTAGCAGCCCAGTGAGTAGCGTGCATCCTGATGGCCTGGGCTGATTAACAAAGGTATTCCAAATGAGGCCAGTGGTCGTCTCCCCAACAGGACATGTCCCACTGCATCTGGCCGATGAGGAACAGAAATCTGCCTCCAATTTGGGGTCTTTCTGTTCTTTGCACTTTTACTAGAAATGTTGCTGTTGTGGGTACTGGGTGATCTGAGAGATCCCCTCTTTCCATATCATAGAGCTGCAGAACTGGACAGGACCTTAGAGATCAAAGATTACAGCTCCCTTGTTTTACACATGCGGAAAGTGAGGCACAGAGAAATAAAGGAGCTGCTACCAAAGCATGGCTAATAATAGTAGTAATAATAAATGGTTCCGATGAGGAGGATGATGATAGTAAACAACTCCCATTTATAGAGCATTCTAGAGATTCAGAAGGTAGTTAGCATAGTAGACAGGACCCAGGACGCTTGAGAAAGCACTTCCGGACTCCCCCTAGTTTTCTATCCATGAAGCGTCTTTTCCTCTAGACCCCACACCTACTGACACTTTCCCCTGTTCTCTTTTCTCCTACATCACCCTGGCTCCCATGACCTCACTGTAGCTAATTACCAGACAGGTGAGGAAACCCAGTACCTAATGTCTCCTTAGCAACACAGACTCATTGATGTAGACATGGAAGAGACCTCAGAAGCCCTCTACTCCCTGACCCTCATTTTTACAGATAAGGAAACTGAGGCCCACAAGCTAACAAGAGAGTGTCAAAGAAGCCAGAGCTTCTTATTTCACATCCAACAGACACTGTGTTCTCTCTCCAGTTTGGTCTACCAAGCCATTGACTGTGATCCAACAGACCAATTCCTCATTCTAGAAAAGTTAGAGAGGATCAGGATCTGTGCTAGACAGAGAAGATATAAAGAAAAAAAATGAAACAGCCCTTACCCTCAGAAAGCTCCTCTTCTGTGTATATAGACTATTACATGCAGAATACTAAATAAGTACAAGGGAGTTTAGGGGAACAAATGAAATGAGTTGAAACCTAGTATTTTTGAAACCTAGTATTGGACAGTGAATAGTCTCTAGGTCCCATGTCTCCTGGGAAGCTTTACAGACTCCTGAAACAGCAAACAGTGACTTTTATTGGAGAGTTATATAAATATGGCCTCTATTTGTGTAAGATTCTTGACACTGACCCAGGAAAGGATTGTGTGCCCTAACTAATTAGCATATTTATGTCTTATCAGTGGTGGGTCCCTGCAGATAGCATCATGTCTTTAGAAAACCAGAGTCTCTAACAAGATCTTAAACACAGAATACATTTTCAAATTAAGTCATTTTCCTAATTGAACTCCATTAAAAAAAATGAAATGAAAACTCTTAATGCGGGGAAGGGGGAATGCACTTTAGAACATGCCACTCAGTGATAGTCTCACTCTGGCTCTGCTTTTATAACACATCCGTAAGATGCTATTTAATTTTTATCTTATACAAACCTGGGGCACAATTTAGATGGAATGCAGAGGTACAGTTTGGCTGAAATGCTGCTTTGCCAAACTCTCCATAAAGCATCAATAATTATCTAGAAAATCAGTCCTGAAATGAATCCTTTATTGAAGAAGTAGAGGGGAATAATACGCTGGGGAAGAAAAATAGTCTAATTCAACCCAGTATACTGTACCTGAACATCCACCTTTCCTGAAGCTTGCAGTTCTTGTCTCTCAAAGGAAACAAGGCCTTTCAGTCCAAATTCAGTACAGTGATAGAATTGTCCGTAGCTTCATAGAACTGCCAGAAGATAGCATGTACACCTACTTACCACTCTGGGAGCAGATTGATGAGAGGTGAGAAATCAAACTACCAAAGAAAACCTTTCTTGAAATTCAGCTCTGTAGAGGATTTTCAGTGCTCTCTCTCTCTCTCTCTCTCTCTCTCTCTCTCTCTCTCTCTCTCTCTCTCTCTCTCTCTCTGTCTTTCTCTTTTCCCTCTCTCTCTCTCTCTCTCTGTCTTTCTCTTTTCTCTCTCTCTCTCTCTCTATCTATCTCTCTCCCTCCCTCCCTCTCCCTCCCTCTCCCTCTCCCCCTCCCCCTCTCCCCCTCTCTCCCTCTCCCCCTCTCTCTCTCTCTCCCTCTCTCTCTCTCTGTCTTTCTCTTTTCTCTCTCTCTCTCTGTCTCTCTCTGTCTGTCTCTCTCCCTCTCCCTCTCTCTCTCTCTGTCTCTCTCTGTCTCTCCCTCTCTCTCTCTCTCTCTCTCTCTCTCTCTCTCTCTGTCTTTCTCTTTTCTCTCTCTCTCTCTGTCTCTCTCTGTCTGTCTCTCTCCCTCTCTCTCCCTCTCTCTCTGTCTCTCTCCCTCCCTCCCCCCCCCCCCCCTCTCTCTTCTGTGCTCACATAATTCTGAAAGTTGGGTTTCCCTGGGATGCTATGTCAAATCCTACCTCTAGCATTTACCAGCCATGTGACCCCAGGCACGACACTTAACCACTGTCTACCTCAGTTTCTTCCCTGTAAAATGGGTATAATCAAAACACTTACCTCCTAGGGTTGTTGTGAGGACCCAATGAGAGAACATTTTCAAAATGCTTTGCAAACTTCAAAGCAATATAAGTTTTAGTGATGATGATGATGATACCACGGTGCTTCTCATTTTTTATGCTGTTTCTTGAAATTGGGTTTAGCTCCCATGAAGGCAGGCATGTCGTAGAACATTTTATCTGAATGAATAGGCACAAAAAAAATTCTTCCCTCTGTTAAATACCGATTAGGGGCCAAAGATACATTGAGAAAGATGCTAGAGATTAGAGTGGACAAGATAAGAGGAATTTCTTTTAAAAAGACAATGAAAGAGTAGATGTTCCTAGGGCAAAGATCATAGGATTCCAAACCTAGTGCTGGAAGGCAGGCATCTTAGACACCATCTAGCCCAAGATGCCCATTTCTTAGATTCAAATACCAAGGCCCAGAGAGAATGGGACTTGGGCAGCATGATAGAGGTGGAAAAAGGCAATCAGAATTTGAACTCAAGTCATAGGTTTCTCCTAGGTGCTGTGATTCCAAGTTCAGTCCTGTTTCTTGTGCTTGACAAAGTAGAAGTGAGACAAGATTGATGGCTATACCCCAGACAGCTCTTGAAAAAAGCCTGACTGTAACGCATAGGAACAGAGAGATGCGCCCAAGGCTTCTGGCACCATTACTTAACTCTGGAATTAATTCACTCTTCATGGGTCCCAGCTGGATAAATGGCACTAGACTCCCGGGTCTGTTATTTCTCTCCGAAGCTGAGACAGGTTGGGCTTCTGAAGTGTAAAGACAGGACAGGGCTGTAGCTTTTCAACCAGCCGTCCCTTGATTTTAAATGAAATGTTAATTTTTAAAAAGCAATTAAAAAGCTATTACTTTCTCTATCTCCTATTTCCTAGGGTAGAAGGAGGGGGGAAGAAAACCTATGTAATAAATAGGTACAGTCAAGCAAAACTAATTCCCACATTGGCCATGCCCCGAAATTTGTATGTCTCATTCTGTATCCTCAGTCCACCACCTCTTTGTTAAGAGGTGGTTTGCAGGCTTCATCCAAAGACTTCTTGAATCAGATATCCTATTAAAAGATTATTTGAGGTGTGCAGGGGAATAAATCCCTATGACCCTATTTACAAGGATAGGGGCCTTAACTGGTATTAAGGTAACAATGATTACAATAAATAATAAATAGTATTTATATACATAAAATTTTGCAAAACTTTTGGCATATGTTATCTCATTCGAGATATGAACTTTACCTATCTCATTTGGTCTTCAAAACAACCCTGTGAGGCAGGGGGCATCATTCACATTTTCCAGATGTAAAAACTGAGGCTGAGAGAGTTGAAGTAATTTACTGAGGTTTGCACAACTTAGTAAGTGTCAGAGGCAGGAGATGACTCAAGTCTTCCTGACACCAAGTCTACCACAGTGCTAGCTAGCTGGAAATAAAGGGTAGCTTCTGTGTCCTAGAAAGCCAAGGACTGCTCAACTGTGTCCATAATATCCTAAGGAGATGCTAAGAGGGCAGTCGTTGCTAGTTCCATTCTGGAAACTGAGGCACAGCCAATTATTGGCGGTAATGCAGAATGTCAGACTCAGCACAGATCCAGTCAATCAGTCAGTAAATCTTTATTAAGCACCACCTGTGTTGAGGCAGTGTTGATGTTCAGTCTTTTTAGTCACGTCCATCTCTCTGTGACCCAATTTGTGGTTTTCTTGGCAATGATACTGGAGTGGTTTGCCATTTCCTTCTCCAGCTCATTTTACAGATTAGGAAACTGAGGCAAAGAGGGTTAAGTGACATGCCCAGGGACACACAGTAATTGTCAAAGGTTGAATTTGAACTTGGCAAACATAAGTCTTTCTGACTCCAAGCCTGGCCCTCTATGCACTATGGTGCCACCTCCCAGCTCACTGCAGGCGCCTACCTTGTAGGAAAATGGGCAAAAAGAGCCTCTGACTGAGACTGAGATAATCGATTTCTTCTCATGGGTCAGGTATCAGAGAGCAGCAGGGCCTCTTACTCCTTGCTAAACTGAGCCATGTTAGGACCATATTCCAGTAACTGACAGATCTCAGCCCTTTCTTTAAAACATATTGATGGAATTAAATTGCAGAAAGGATTTACTTTTCCCTGTGCAGTTTTAGGAAGAACTAGATGCTATCTCAGGATGTTTTCTCATTTTTTCCTAATGGTTTTATTTATTTATTTAAGTTTTGTCAATATCTTCTGCTTTTTTGTATCACCTTTATTTCTTGATAACTCTCCTCCATCGAGTCATCCCTTGTCCCTCTTGCTTTTAAATCCAGGAGGCTAGCAAAGAGCAGCCTCTTAGTGACTCATAAGACATTCTAGCTTTACAAATTCAATAGATTACTACCCTAAATCTCAGTTCCTACTGTAACATATAGGAAAATGTTCAAGCAGAATAGTGGAGAGACTGGATTCAGTCAGGAAGTTACCTCTGATGTTTTTTCACTGTGCCTGGCTCTACAAACCCTTTCTCTAACATTACCTGTGTTTCCTTGACCAAATTACTTAACCTCCCGGGGCATCAGTTTCCTCATCCATAAAATGGGATAGTTGAACTAGATGCCTTTCGAGGTCAGTTCCAGCTCTAAATCCAGGACCCTAGGACCCTGTACAATCTATGGCTATGGACTCCCTCACAGAGATGCTGGAAGACTCAAGTGAGGTAATGAGTTGAGAGGACTTTGAAAACCATGAAGGGGGATAGGAAGAGCACTTACTACTGTTGTTATTGTTAGTGATCTTGGGTTTAGTTCCCAAGAAGCTCTTTAGCTTGTCAAATTGAGCTTTTCATCGGGCTCAGGATGCCCAAATCATCTGATGGGCTCATGTTTCTCTCTCCCTTCATCTTGTGTTAGTCAACTATTAGGACCCAAGGAAGTAGGGAGAAAAGCCTTGGCAAACATAGTGGACAGGAGAGGGGAGAGGAGAGACTGAGACAGAGAAGAGAGATGAAAGAGAGAGATCAAGAGAGAGAAGAGGAAACAGAGAAAGAGAGAGGAGACAGAACAGAGGAGGCAGAGAGAGAAGAGAAGAAAAAAGAGGGAGAGGAGGAGAGGAGACAGAGAAAGAAGAGACAGGAAAGGTAGAGACAGGAAAGAGGAGAGAAGAGGAAAAGGATGTGTGAGAGAGAGGGAGAGAAGACAGAGAGGAAAAGGAAATAGAGAGGCAGGGGGTGTGTTTGTGTGTGTGTATGGTGTGTCTGTGCGTGTCTTTGTGTGTGTGTGTGTGTGTGTGTGTGTGTGTGTGTGTTTGTGCATGTTCCTAGGGAGAAGAATGGACGACAGGCAAGAAAAGGATTGCTAGAATTTCTCAGTGCTACAAGATGGGTATTGGTGATGAGGTTGCTTTGGCTCAGAGGACTTTTTTTTAAACTGTTCTGAAACTATGAGTCTGGAAATGGAACCATTGCTAATCCCAAATGCATTCTATCTGGTTTATGCATATTTACTGGGCATTTATCTGTCTAATTTTACTTTGCATCGGATCATAGAGTTAGAATTGAGAAGCCACTTAGATGTCTAGTCTAACTGTCTCATTTTACAGACAGGTAGATTGAAGTTTTCAGTGCCACCCAAGTCATAGGCAGGATCAGGGCCACACTGTCCTGGAGAAGAAAGAATTAAGAGCTTGGAATCATGCAACCTGAGTTTCAATTTTGGCCATGAAACCTGTCTGATCTTGGGTAGATCACAGCCTCATTTTTCTCTTTGTCAGAGTAGATGATCTCCAGGATCCCTTTCAGATCAAGAGAGATAATTCATTCAAGAAGGGGATGAGTGTGATGACCATTTTACACATGAACATTTACGAAGATCCCCTTACTAGGAAAAAGAGCCGAGATGACGCTAACTTACTCATTCATTCATTATTTAGCATCTACTCTGCATCAGATACTGGCTATAAAGACAAAACTAAACCACATTGTACACAGATAAGTTGCTACAAACTATGTAGGAAGTAACCTCAATGTAACTTAGAGGATGGGGGTAACAAATGCTTGTTGAATGAGTAGCCATCTCCTGTGTTTTTCCCCACTCGGCTCCACCCCCTTTCCCCTTGTCTCCACTTACTGTTCCCTCTGAAGTTAAGAGCTTTTCTTAAAAATGGGCGAGCCCTTGACTAAATACATCTTTTGCCCATTTGGCTTTAATGAATTTCCCCACTAATGGAATTTAAGCAGAACTCTCTTCCCTTAATCCCATTTGTACTTCTGTAACAGTAATTGCAAATCATATATTCAACAAACTGAGTTGAAATCCCCTTAAGCAAAGCAAATGAGACCGTGAGGTTTCTTTTTGGTTGAAAGGTGGAATATTGGTAGGTGAGATTTCATGCTAGCCTAATTGATTAGGAAAAAGCAACCCTCTTATTACTACATCCCCTTTTGTTTATTTGCATCAGTTCCAGTAATTACATCATGCCGGCCTGGCTGTAGCCAATTCCATTCAACTGAGTAGCTTTTTTTAAAGTGCCTACTATGTTCTAAGCACTAGGAATAGGGGGACAAAATAAAACATTTGCTCTATGGCCCTTATGTTCTGGTGGGGGAACCTTTTTGCACATAGTGTATCTGTTTTCTGCCCATCGATAATTCAAGTCCTGATACACGTCATTGAAGGCTTTCCAGCATCATATACATAGGGGCAGTATGTTATAATGAATAGTGGCCTCAGAACTAGGAAAAAAGTAAGCTAGAGAGTCCTGCCTTTTGAATTGGAAAAGTGATCCTGGGCAATTCACTTATCTCATCTCTGGCTCCTGACTCCTCAGGCTTCCTTCAAGTCTCAGCTAAAATCCCTCCTTCTACAATCCCACCTTTCCCAATCTCCCCTAATGCTAGTGCCTTCCCTCTGTGAAGATTTCCTCTGTATTCTGTCTTTATCTTGTTTGTACATAGTTGTTTCCATGTTGTCTGCCTCATTAGACTGGGAAATCCAGGCGAACACAGACTATCTTTTGCCTTTCCTTGGGTTCCCAGCTCGTAACACGGTCCCGGGCATGTAATGGCACTTAATAATGCTTACCGACCTAGTTTAACTTAACCTTTCAGTCCACTAGGAAACTTAAGCAATAAGAATTCAGAGTTGATACCAACTCTGAAACCAAGAGTTTCAGAGAAGATACCAACTTTCATTGGTAGAAGGATTTTCTTTATCCCTATACCAATGAAATAGCAGGTCTAGTGCCTATCTCTCTACATATTTAAAGGGGTAAAAACTAGGCAAATGTTTTTAGCCAAATGCAGGCAGTGAAAACAATCTGAGGGTCCAACTGGAGCCCTCGTTGCATTTTGACAGGCTTAAATTTAAAACTTTCATGGTATTTTCTGGCAGCTTATTGTCCCCAAAGTCATAATCTTAAAACAAATGCCTCTCTCTTTGCAAACCTTCATGGTGTCTAAGGAAGCTCTAATGAAAATTTGATTTGTTTTCTGCCATAGTAAGTTTTGTGATTCTCTCGTTTCCATTTTTCCTGCCCATCTCTCGGTTTGCCCATTGCCAGGGGATTTATATGCACTCAGCATTAACTGGAGCCAGGTGGAAGCCAAAATGTTGTTTATATATTTATATATGTGTATGCAGAAATGCTGAACAAAGAGAAAATGATGGGCAAACACCCACTCGGAAGACCAATAATAACCCTCTGTTCTTTTCCTTTCTGACAGCAACCACTGGAGAGGAAAGATAGCCAAAACAGCTCTCAGCACAGTGTCTCCAGCCACCGGAGCGGACACACGGCTTCCCCCAGCCATAGCACACAGGCGCTGCCCGACTTCCCTCCTGCTGAGGCCCCAGCAGCAGACCAAATAGACAGCTCTGGACAGAAAAAGCCAGATCCCTTCAAAATCTGGGCTCAGTCCAGGAGCATGTATGAAAGCCGACGTGAGTATCGAACAGTTCCCTCTGTTTGGGATTCTGGCCACAGTGGGGCTCTTCCTTGGCTGCCCGGGGCCCCAACTTCCTTCTCTTTCCAATGTTTATTGAAAATATAGGCTTTTCAGGTGCTAAATGGATGCATGTAAATTAGGTATGGAGGAGAAGGCTGGCGAGAGCAGCAACTTGAATCTGCCGGACGTTTATAAGGACTCAATTATGTCTTCTGTTCAAAAGAGAGAGAGAAATTGATGATGCTCAAAAAAAAAATAAAGAGCCTGGATGAAAATGGATTCTTTCCCCCCTTCAGTTAAAAGAACCTGACGATAAGAGATGCTGTCTCATTAATTCCTTCTTGAGTGGAAATTACGATGTGCCCTGAGCTCAGACTCCCTTCTTGTGCAGGAGCTATGCTATACAATAGAACATAAATGTGATTGGCTTAGATTGCAAAGATAATGGGAAGAAATTAAATGCTTTCTTAGTGTCTTCTTGATTTTTCAAAATGCGTGTAGATTTTAGGCTATTATCTATTCTTCTAATCATCCCCCAAACCAACAGCTACAGTAAGTAGCTTTTGCTTTCATTATTTCCAAGGGTGTTTGGCATGATGCTTTGGCCTTTGCCTGTCTCTCTATACCAGGAAAGAAGCAGTCTCACATGTTAGAAATGTTATGGGGCTCCAACAAGACCATAGACTCTTCTGGTTAACTCTGATTTCTCTTGTCATTACAAGGCAATTTGCAAAGAATATTAATCAGAAAGAACATTCATTTTGGGTAGGAATGAGAAGATGACCTAAAAAGCCTGGGAACGGGGTGTTAGAGAAGTTCTCATTGTTGTAACTGGAAGTTTTGCATGATTAGGACAGAAAAAAGTGAGTATAAAAGACTGGGTTCTCACTGAATTCATGTTAGGGAAAGTCCTGATCTGAGGATCTGTCTAATATCCTTCCCTAGTTCCTTAGTAAAGGGTAGTTGGATGAAATGAAAGAGAAGAAACAAACTGCTCTCTTTCCCTTAACTTCTCCTTCCACAATGGAGGGAACTGCTCATTTTACAGTCAAGGAATCTGCATTCAAATGCAGCCACTGCCACATTTAACACCTTTGTGATCTTGGCTCATCATGGCCTCACTGGACCTTTGTTTCCTCCTCTATATAATGAGCAATTGAATGAGATGTCCCCTTAGGGTACCCAAATCCTAGGAACCACTTTTTAGATAATACCCCAGGAGGAGTGGGCTTGGCTGTGGACCTGGGAGAGGAAGGCAGAATTGCTCTAGAGAGTTCTTCATAAGCACAGTGCCTGTGAGGAGGCTTCTCAGATCCATCTGTGTGAATGTGGCCATGATATGTTTCTTTGGCTCACCATGACATTCCAGAGCTTATATTCATCTTCTCCGGAACCAGAAGAAAATTAAAATATGACGTGATGAGTCCTGTCTCTAAGACAAGGTACTCTTTTGCTCTTGGAACCAAATGTCCGTAGGACTATTTGACAGAGCAAGAAAATCTTAAAACTATAGGTTTTCAGGTATAGGGGTCAGGAGCAGACCTCTCAGAATTCTCTTTCCCTAGTTTTTCCTTCAGAGGACAAATAAATTCTATTGGCCCCTTTTCTAGTGACTGTTTTTAAACTTCGATGACTTGTCTTATCCAGAAGAGCTCAAGTTAAGGCTACAAAGACAAGAAGGATGTTGGCCAGAATGAAGGTGCTACTGTTTCCTCTGTGGTAAAAATTTGATGGAGAACATGAGATCACCACTGAGGCCCAAGGCCAAGAAAGCAGAACTGTCATAGCCGGCTCAACCCATGGCCATGGATACCCTCAACATCCATGGTGGTGCCTGATATTTTGATGCCCTAAAGCAGACTAGGTAGTTGTGTCATCAACATGTTGATCTCATTGCTTTCCACTGATGTGTTGATTGGGAACTTTTTAATCTCCTACCAAATGCACAGGATTGCCTTTGTGTGACAGGGAAATTAAGACCTCTCTTCTTGGGATCAGTAACAACATAAGAAGAATACGAAGGTAGATGGATATGGGGAAAGAAAACTAACACAGAAGATGACCAAGGGTAGATAGAAGGAGTCAGGAGACATGGGATTAAGTCCTTTGAACATTTCTTAGCTGCATGATCCTATAGGTCTTCTGGTGCAGAGAAGATGCCAACCTCCACTGATAGAGGGAGCTGAGTTCCCATATCAGTGGAATCATAGACCCAGTTCCCATCCCTATAATTATTACATCTCAGAGCTGAGAGAAATGGGCTTCCAGACCTTAGAACCACATATAAATGCAAGTTCTTTTAATTACCAAGACTTTAACAATAAAATAGTCCAAAATCATGAAATTTTAGAGTTGGAAGGTCCACCTAGTCAAACCCATGATCAAAGAAGTCTCCCCACTACAACATTCCCAACAAGCGGATGTGCAGCCTGTGCATGAAGATATGCAACGAAGAAGAGCCCACCACCACCTTCCTCTTTCTGGTGGTGCTATGTGTTAATAATTTGCCTCCTAACCACTTTTACCCAATGGTTTTATCCCATAGGGCCAGACAAAACAAGCCTAATCCTTCTTCTGTGTCACTACCCTTTATATGTTTGAAGACAATAATCGTTTCCCTAACCCTCATCTTTCCCCCAGGATCTTCTCTTTTCCAAACTGAACATCTACATTTGCCCTCAGCTGATCATCTTAAGTCAGGGGCTCAGATATCCACCATCAGATGAAGATGAGATTCCTCTTTGATTACAGTACCAGAAAGCTTTCCAGTAATTACTGTGTTTGGTCAGCCAGCATTGAGCTAAAGCACTTAAAGGAAAGATTTTCTAAGGAGTAGTAATTTCACCTTGGCTTCAGTTTCCTCACTAATTATAATTCCCCTTTGCAAAAGGTACATTTCCATTCAATGGCTCTACCTCAATTGAAATGGAGCTCTTATTTCCCTGACCTCATTTCTGGTCTGTAAAGTACATGGACTTGGATGTGCATCAATATATAGTCCACTCAAAAAGGAACTTGTGCTCTGAAGTGCTAGCATTGGGCCAAGTAGATTGATGATAGCTCATTTTTACTTAAGAGTTCACAGTTCCAGTGCCATTTTGTTTTTAATCCTAGCATAGTGTATTGGAAAGAGTGCTACACTTGGGGTCTGAGCACCTAGTCTGACACTTTCTACCTGGGTCAACTCTGGCCCTCCGTTTCTTCTTCTATAAAATGAGTTGGCTAGACTACATGGCAAGATCCTATCTCAAAGTCTATGATGCCTGTGATCTGCAAATGACATTCCCTTTAGAACTTGGGATCTAAGTACTTATTTACTGGTTTTCTTTGAAAGAAATTAGTATGGCCTTGTCACTAGCATCTTTTTCTCTTGAATTTGTGTCAATGACAGACAGTAGGGTTTCATCTTGGAATTAACAATGACAATCTAATGTCCACCTCAACTTCTTTACATCCATTAAAGAATGAATGGTAAAATAAAATAAAATAAAATAAAAAAGTGATCAGAGACTAAATCTTTAGGTGACAGTGACAACTTAATTGATATGATTTAATTACTACAATAAGGACCATCAGTCAGTTTCCAAGGTTGAATAATTTTTACAATTTTAAAAATTCCTACCAGTGAAGAGATGTTGATCTAGTCTTCTGATCCAAGACTAGAGAAAGTTATTAAGCATATGCTTTATGCAACATTCTGAATAAAAAGACTAGATGATAAACATTCCCTGTCTTCAACAAGCTTCTAGTGTAGGGGAATGTTACCTTGACCGAGTGTGGTTTCGTATCTGTTGTCCCTTTCTAACATACTTTGATGATGGACCCAAGTTAGAATTCACTGGGCCTCCTGGATTTGACCATTCCCCCCCATCCAACAAACAAAAAAACCCAGACATTTAAAATGGGCAAAGCATTCTATGTAAAATGAGATAATGGCAGCAACAGTGCAGTCATTGTAACATCACCCCTCTCTTTGTTGAGAATTTATTTTATAAGATGCCTCTTCCATTTCATTTTATTATTAAAGTTAGCTTGAAGATTAACACAATCTGCTATCACATTTTCTCACATGGCCTGGATGCTTTGCAAAATTCCATATCCTACATATGGCCATCTGTCAAAACAGCAGTGACAGAATGAATTAATCTGAATTGCAGATGTGTTAATGAATCCCTTTGAAAAGCTTAAATGTTTAATTAAAATTAAAGATGAGCACTATAAAGCAATTTTGGAAACCTTTTTGAAAAAATGTGCTGTCTCTTTAGTATCCGGACTTCATTTCTAATCATATACCGATCTTGTCAATTCCTCTTAGAAAACAACATTGGGGCTATTTCAAATAAATGTACCTTTTTTGTTTGTTTTTAATGTCACTTGGAAAACAGCACATATCCAATGTCTGGCGATTAAACTTTGCCTTGAGATAAAAGTAGTTAGAAAGAAAAAATGCTTTAAGCCCTCCTATTAACAGAACGCTCTAATCATGCTCAGACCCAGGAGACTCATGCCTACAGGTGTGGAATTGCTGAATTCACTCCTATAAGATGTTGCAATGTCTGTCACATCTGTTACCCATTGCTACTCATAGACTAACCCAGATCTTCAACTCTAGGGTCTGGATTTCAATAGTCAAGAATTCACTAAAAGAGGCATTGGTACAAGTCCTGAGGGAGTATTCCCATCCAATAGGGATTTGAGATTCTTTTCACTAGGTCGACATTCCTCTCAGTTAATGCAACCAAGTATAAATGAAACAAATTTAGTATTTTAACCTATTGATAAATTTTGATTGCACATAATAGATACTTCCAACACACCCAAACAACCCCCTTGCAAAATACATTCCCCAAGAAAGTGTATCTATAAACAAGTCTATTTTAAAAGACTTTTTAAAAAAATAGATAAACCTTAGAAAAATCACAAATTAATTGAAATTAAATTACTTAGAAATGTGATTATTATGTGCATACCCCTTGACCCAACAATTTCACTTCTAGGACTGTATCCCAAAGAGATCATAAAAATGGGAAAAGGTCCCACATGTACAAAAATATTTATAGCAGCTCTTTTTGTGGTGACCAAGAAATGGGGATGCCCATCAATTGGGGAATGGCTGAGTAAGTTGTGGTATATGAATGTAATGGAATACTATTGTGCTGTGAGAAATGATGAACAGGAAGACTTCAGAGAGGCCTGGAAGGACTTATATGAACTGATGCTGAGTGAAAGGAGCAGAACCAGGAGAACTTTGTACACAGCAACAACCACAGTGTGTGAGGAATTTTTCTGGTAGACTTAGCCCTTCACAGCAATGCAAGGACTTAAAACATTCCCAATGGACTCGACGCAAAATGCCTTCCACATCCAGAGGAAGAACTATGGAATTGGAATGCAGAATGAAGCAGAATATTTTCTCTTGCGTTAAAAAAAAAGAAATATGAATTTTAGAATATGCCAGTAATAGAAGAAGCCTGATGAAAATATAAGGATGGCCTTCATTGTTTCATGTTTATTGTAAATTCTGGTTTTTGTCTCCCTCCTACATCTGAAAGAAAATATGTGCACGCACACACACGCACACGCACACATACACACGCACCATGAAAGAAACTATAGTACTTCTTTTCAAACTAATTCAGTGTCATCAAAGTCATTTTACATCCAAAGCAGCTATGACCTTTACTGTGCTATGTGGGAAAATTGAACTGCATGTTCCCTTTATCAAGCAAAATTAAATTAAAATGAACTCCAAAGAAAGCAGATACATTAAGTTTTGCAAAATTGTAAAATTAATATTACAGCTATGTCACCTTCGCCTGCATCGGGATTGAGCAAGGGGGAAAGAGAGAGAGAAATCAGTTCCACGAATTTTGGAGAATGTAAGAGTAAGAACAAGTTGAAAACTTTTATTTCTGTATTGTCCTGCATCCTGTTTGATGTTTCCACTCTCCTGCATTGGGGGAAAAAGCTGAGTAACTTGCGGGGGAGGAGGGAAGAGGGGAAGGAAACGGCACCCAAAAGTAATTAGGGGATACATATGCCTTGGATCTCTCATTGACAAATTAGAGACCAGAGGCAAGAGTTGTCAATATGGTGCACATCTGTCTGTCCTATTCAGTGAGTGTATCCCATAATTCTAGGGATGGAAACACCTGCTCAGAGCTACTCCCTCTGAGCTGGGCATTCCAGTCCTTCTCATTACCAAAGGAAGTCTTTTCATGGCTTTTTCCAAGTTTGAGGGTTTAGTCTTTGGGTCACCCCTCTCAATAAAGACTTAAAAAAAAAAAGAAATGTGAAACTCTGGATCACCTCTCAGTTAGCTCTGACTAAACATCACGGTCAAGAGAGACATGACTGTTAGTTCAGTCAGTCAGTTAACAAGCATTTACTAAGCACCTACTCTGTACCAGGCATTGGGGATTCCAAGAGAAAAGGAAAAATAATCTCCATCCACAAGGATCATGCAGTCTACCCTAGGAAGGTGACATCTCCACATAAGTGCCAACTATATGCAAGGTGATTTTAGGGGGAACGATAGTAGCCTCCAATGGGATTAGGACACACTTGACATAGGAGGTCGTAGTTGAGTTGTGCTTTTAAGAAAGCTGGGGATTCTGAGAAACTGAAAGGAAGGGGAAATGGATTCAAACGATAGAGGAGAACTGGTGCCAATGCAGGACATGAAGTGCCTTTTATGATGGGAGGAGGGGAGCAGTATGCAAGAAAGCTCGAAATAGAGTGTAGGGCCCGGTTGTAAAGAACTTGAAATTCCAAACAGAGGGATTTCTATCTGATTCTGGAGGCCCTAGGGAGCCACTGGAGTTCATTGAAGAGGAACTTGACCTGGTCAGGTGTGTTCTTTAGAAAAATGAATTCAGTAGCTATGTGTAAGATGAATTAGGCAGGGAATTTGTCCATAAAAACCTTCGTTATAACTTTAAGAAATGAAGAAGAAATTTGGGTGGTGGCCCTGTCCTCAGTGTTTGGATTTGGAAAGGGGGATGGGGAAGTGAGTGTATATGTTAAAGAAGAAGGAGCACCAGCTCTCGAGTCAGAATTAAAACCTCATCTCTTCTGTTTATGATCTGTTGAGTGGCCATAGACAATCATTTCACTTCCTGGAGACTCAGCTTCCTCCTAGGATACAGTGAGAGGGAACTGTAGGGCCCCTTCCACCTTTACATCTGTGATCCTGTCGTCTCTTTGAGACTCATCCTCAAATGAGGATGAGATGATCTCTTAGGTCCCTTCTGGATTGAAGTCCCAGAGGACTCAAGAGGACAGAAGCAAATGCCAAACAGCTCCAGGTCTTCGTGCCAGGAGGTGCTTTAGGTTCATGAATTTTCATTATTCGTGGATAATGGTTGCCCCAAATATGCATATGCATTACTGCATCTCTTCATTAACTGCAACTGAATATGTAGGGTGGGAGAGTTGGCAATGCAAGTTTGACCATGGTAACTTGGAAAATTGACATGTACATTTGGTGGAATTCAACCCCCTGGGAGGATATTAAATTCTAGAGAAGTTCATGCTATGGAAAAAGCCCTGAAAGATAACTTGATGTATCATGTATGGTGTACGTATTTGTTCTGTGTCTCCTGTTCTTGGTGCTTGCCATCCCTGTTATCATTTAAACATTTCCTGTTTCACTGAATTTTTTTTAATGCAAACTTACTCTTTTCAGTTAAGATTTTTCAGCTATGGACAACCTCTGTATTGTTCTGGTCTAAATCACATGGTAAACCAAGGTCTCTGCTTCTCATAATATGGTATCCAGTTCCTTTGTGTGAAGTACTAGGCAAAGTTTTTGCTGCATTTGGCATCTTAATAATGTGGCCAAAGGGGCATGTGTTAAAAAGAATATGAGTCCAAGAACATCGTTAAAAGTCTCTGCAGATATCAATGTCTGGCTGGTAGTTGAACCTTGACCTCAGAAGGGTTTAGCCAGATCCTTTCCAGAAACCCAACAATGTGCTAGAAATTTTCCATGGCACATTTTGGTTGTATTCATAAAGCAAAGAGATGTATCTCTTCTTAATTTGTTGTCAGAACTAGGCTATTACCACAAATATCCCAACAAACTAGTGTGAATGTAAAAATATTACTGTCATCTTGGCATGCTCAAGATGATATTATTCATTAATTATGTTTAAAACAGTCTCATGCTGTAGCTTCAGTTTACATTCCTTAGAGATTTCTAACTTCGCCCTTGCAATTAAAATAAAAAAGCGTTTTTTTAAAAAATGAGAACACAGGTAAACCCTTAGTTTTAACATGTCTCAGACAAAAATTTCAGATGCAAACACCTACAACTTAGTATTTACTCATCTACTTTCCAAATTCATATTTCATTTTAAACTATGATGAGTCATTGAAAAGGGAGCATCTAAAACCAACTTCAAGATTCAGCTCCCCCCCCCCGCCCCTACGTTCCCCCAAAACCTCCTCTTCCCACCTCGGACAATTCACAGACTTAGAATGGACCCAACTGAAATCTCCTGGACCTCAAATACCTGTGGCATGCAATTCAATTAATTAAAGCATCTTAAAAATATCCAGGATGTGTGTGTGTGTGTATGTACATATATATGGAGAGATACACATACATATGTATATATGCATGCATATACAAATATATTTTTCCTGATATGTGTGTATAATATTTATTTAGATCAATAAAGCCTCTAGTACAATATAATGGCACCTCCCAAAAATGGTCCCCCCCCCCCGAAAAAAAAGCCTCATTCTGTAGATTACATAGCATGCTCTGAATGCATTAAAAAATTAAATAATAAATCGATAGAAATAAGGTTCCATTGTTCCTTTGGTTAGAGCATGAATGGGGTATGTAGAGCAAGGAGGGAGTTAGTTCTATAGCATGGAAGCTGATTTTCCCAAACCCAAAGATTGAACAGCCTCTTGCCCCACCCTTCCCACACCTTCACTGTTAGTAGTGAAATTAAAAACATCCACTCTCTACAGCTGGGCTGCTTCTACTCATTCTATGCTGACCTGAGGAATTGCTGGGGGACCACAATAGACGTGGAAATCGCTAACCCGAGGGTTGGTTTCATTGTACTTCAGGGCAACTTTCAGATTTATGCCTGTGTCATGATTGGAATTTCATCATTTCCCAGGATTTCAGAAGACATCCATATCACACAGCAGGAGCTCCATGATAATGTTTTCAGCATCTCTTACTAAGTCCGATAATCCATTTTCTATGCAAAAGTGACCATAGCTGGATACAAATTTTGACATAATGGCCCTTAATCGCCTATGGAAAAGAGAGTATTTCCATGTTTGTTTGGGATTTTTTTTTTGGTAGGGTTTATTTTTATTTTCTAATAACCTAGCTCTCTTTCTTATCAGAAGGTCAGTCCTTTGGCCAGCTTCTGAATTGTAAAACACCATCAGTAATAGGTAATAAAAAAAAATCAGTATAGAATTTTAAATGCACTAATTAGGACTTTACAGGGTACTCTGACTTCCATTTGATACACTTCTTTTAAATTATAGCTAACTCTCAATAGCTAAAGATTTAATGATCTCCCAGCAACACTGACTTCAGAGAGAGAGACAGAGAGAGAGAGAGAGTATTGAGTAAAAGAATCGAGACAGAATAAAAGCTTTACTGAGAAATATTTGTTTGAATTTGATTAGGACCATCTAACTCAGACCCATCCATTAAAAAAGGATATGAGCAAGGCCTACATAACTCTTTTGCTGGAAACCCTCAATTCCTTTCATCCACAAGCCTTCATTGATTCACAATCACTTCACTTCTCTTCTGCTTCTGCATTGCCAAGCTTTAATCTATTCAAGTGCCATCCTTATTAGTCATGGAATTTTATTCACCTTTGGGTAGGGGAAAATTGAGAAGCAGCTTAAAAGAATGACTCCTTTTTATCAGTATAAATAATCTCTCTCTCTCTCTCTCTCTCTCTCTCTCTCTCTCTCTCTCTCTCTCTCTCTCTCTCACCCTCCATCCCTCCTTCCTTCTTTCCATTTCCCCCCCTCCCTGTCCTGATTCCCTTCTTCCTTCTCTCTGTCTGCAGTTCCAGATTTCCAGGAACAAGATATTTTCCTATGGAGAAAAGAAACAGGATTTGGCTTTAGAATTCTAGGTGGAAATGAACCTGGAGAACCTGTAAGTGTTTCTTGGCATGGTAGATGTTTTGTCACCATTTCCTCCAAAATCTTATGTTAGTGTGAAACATGCGTGGAGAGATGACTAGGCTTTCATTACTTTGCTTCCAGATCTCTTGTTATGAGTTCAACTTGAGGCGTGGATTAGTTATTTGTTAGGTTGGAAAAGCTCCTATAATCATTAGAGAAGGTTGCGCTTCCTTCCTGGGCATCGCAAATACAGGGGAAATGGTAGCTGTAAAATTCCAGGGACTGAGCCCAAACAAATCATCTTTGACAAAGATGGGAAATAAGGTAAAGTCAGAAGAGTCATCAACGGATGGAATGGTGTCCTAATGAACGTGAGCAATCTACTTAAAAAAACTCACTAGAGTGGCATTATTTACTGAGTAAACCCTGTGTGCGAGAGAGAGGGAGTAAGACAACTGACCTCAAGGAGTTTACCAAAAAGTTAGCAACCTATTATAACTACAGAGACTTAGGATAAAGATATTCAAGGGAAGGCTGTGAGATCTGGCAATGCAATGATTCAAAAGGGGCCAGTCCCCTTTTGTGATGAAAGAAGTTTTCACTGGGGCTAAATGAAAAGAGGTATGGTGGAGTTGATGAAGGAAGAATGTATATTACGGTTCTGAGAAAAGAAAAGGAAGAAAGCAGGAGGTCCAGTTATTGTCTACATGATTCACATAACTGTAGAAGGTTTAAGAGTTGGAAGGGACCTGAAAGATCATTTACTCCAATCCCCTGGTCAGGAAACAGATTTAAAGAATTTGGGTGATTAGATTGAGGCTCACCATCCAACAGGGTAAATACCACTGGCTCTTCCATCAAACCTGTTCATCAGTCCCACTCAATAAACATTTATTAAGGACTTACTGTATGCAGGGCATCTGGTCATCTAGCTGATTTGTCACCTTCTTGCTGGCTAACATTCCATTCATTCCCTCGTCCAATTACTTAACAGATTTATATTGGTCACATCGTACCGCTGGGTGCTGCTGACGCAGACGGTCGCCTCAGGTCCGGAGATGAGCTAATCTGTGTTGACGGGACACCAGTGATTGGAAAATCTCACCAGCTCGTGGTCCAGCTTATGCAACAAGCTGCCAAGCAAGGCCACGTCAACCTCACTGTGCGGCGTAAAGTGGTCTATGCGGGTAAGTGACAAATACCAGAATCTGGACGTTGGCAGCATGCCCTGGTCCTATTCTCATTTTCTTCAAAAGATAAGAAACAGTCCTTTTTCTCATGTCTGCCTCCTCAAGCATCTATTTTAGCAAATGTTTGCAAATTTGATCAAGCTCAGAATTTCCAGATGGTTTGCTTTCCTACAACTCTGCAAAACTACAGTCATTTAAAAGGACTTTAATGTGGCTTTAGTGCATTTTCTATAGAGGGAGAAGGCTAGTGGAATATATATTTCCCATTCCACCATATTGACTGATAGTCCTTAGTCATCCTCTTCATTTGATGTTAATCCTCAGCAGAAGGAGGTGTTAAGTGGGCTTTGAAGGTTATCATGAAAGTCAGAAAAGAATGTGGCATGAAATTAGAAGTAAAAAGAAAATTTTCAAAAAAGCCCATGGGAGAAAAGCTCCCAGCCACATTAAAGACTCCCCTGATTGGCCTCTGCTGTCATGCCATGTTAAAGTAGAGCTTCTGTCTTTATAGGAGAGTCAAAGAATGGTGTCCCCAGTACTTTGGATGTCTCGTTTCATGAACCAAGGCAAGATGAGTGAGCTTCCCTGTAGACAAAATGACCCAAAGCATAATTTAGTTTTCGCTGGGAAGTTTTCATTGGAGAAAACTGACATTGCCAGTGAGAAACTGACATCTGGGCATTTTTAGTAGGGTGCCACTTTGGGGTGGTGAAATGAACACTGTATTTGAAGTGAGAAGACCTGAGTTCAAATCTTGAATGCCATTAGGCAAGCTAGGTCTCAGGTTCTCCAGCTGTAAAGTTGAGTCATTAGACTCAGTAATCCCTATGCTCATTTTCAGTTCTCCATCTGATGACCCTCTGTGTAAGGTATGATATCACTCGCCTATTGGAAGCTAAGGGTCTAACTCAAACATTCTTTCAGTTTTGGTCGGAGGTTTGACAGATGAACAGCAGGTGGAGGCCACCTGAAGACGATGAGATCATCTTCTTTGTTCTTCTTTAATTGACCAAATTTTGTATATTTGCTATTTGAGGGGTTGAGTTAATGGTATTTTAAATTGAAAAGTCTACACTAAAATGGTGTTTTTGTTCAAAACGCCTACAGACTTTTTGCAATAAGAATGAAGTCTTATGCTGCCCCAACGTAATAATAATAACTGGCATGTATATAGTTCCTGAAGATTTACACTTCTTGTCTCACAGTTCAGTGAAACAGGCTGGGCAAATATTATCAACCCTTTTGGGACAGATGAGGAATTTGAAGTTTGGACAGACATGTGCCTAGAGTAGTCGAAAAACATCAAAATTGAGAAACAGCAGGGAAAGAAGGCTGAATGAGAGTCAAGAGGAACTGAGTTCGAATTTGACTTTGCTACTTACTAATCATGTGATCTTGGGCAAGTCACTGCTGTTTCTTCATCTGTAAAGTAAAGAGTATCTCTCTCTCTTTCTTTGCTTTTCAGTCCCCAAAGCAGAGAATGAGGTTCCTTCCCCAGCATCTTCCCATCACAGCAGCAACCAGCCAGCTTCCCTGACGGAGGAGAAGCGCACTCCCCAGGGCAGCCAAAACTCTCTAAACACCGTGAGCTCAGGCAGTGGCAGTACCAGTGGGATTGGCAGTGGTGGTGGTGGGGGCAGCGGAGTGGTGAGCACAGTGCTACAGCCCTATGATGTGGAGATCCGCCGGGGGGAGAACGAAGGCTTTGGATTTGTCATTGTCTCCTCTGTGAGCAGGCCAGAGGCAGGGACTACTTTTGGTAAGCACTATGTGACCTAGCTCCTCTTTACCACTGAGCCCTCTAATATCATTGGAGAAAATGCCCACTGAAGAGCCTCATGGAAGAGAATTAAATTCTTAACTGGGAATTGAGTTTATTTGGGGGGTATTCCCCTCCTAAGAATGTGTGCATACCACACACCTGGGCATTGGTACTTTGAGCCGTCCTCCAGAACAATGTCTGTCTCTGGGCATTGGTCCAGGGAAAGCCTGTAGTGATGTCCTCTCTGATATATCTCTAGTAACAGCATCACAGAGGGATCCAGGGGTACCTGAGACAACTTTGTGGTTCGAACATGATATAATGAATACAAGTAATCCATGGCCTGACTCCCTCCTTCCCTTCCCCAAAGTGTCACCATTGTGCTAATAAGAATCATTCCTCCCCACCCCCACTGCCACCCCCCTCTTCTCCCACCCATATGTTAGAACAGAGGATCTTTTATGTAGAGTGTTTGGAAACTGGCAGAGTTGGCATGGCACAGGGAACTCCTGTTAGGAAATCGTCCATTAAGTTAACTCTTCATAATCTTTACTAGTGGAGTGGAACAAACCAGGACTACAGAATATGCCAGAGAACTAATGGTCCCCTGACCACTTACAACTGTCATCATGATACATTCAGTGTGTGCCTTTCAGATAAATTTTCCCTTCCCTTACATCTGAATGAGTATCAGAGAAGACCAGGGACCAAGGAACTGTCCTTCCTTTCCCAGTCCTCTTTTCTCTTGAGAGATAGCCTGATGGAATGGATAGAGGGCTAACCTAGGAGCCAGAAAAGACCCTAGGTTCAAAGTATACCTCTGATACATACGCACTATGTGACTTTGTGCAAGTCAATTAAATTGCCCCCAGAAAGTGATGCTTTACGTTTCTTCATCTGGGGGTTCTGGATAACAATGAAACTACTTGCCAATCTCTCTCCCCTTACCTACTCTGCAAGTACTTGCCTAGACCCTCAACTGCCCTTCCTTCCTCCCATCCCTCAAGAAATCCTTGATTCTCCCCTTGCTTCAGGTCTGACTCTGTATCATAAGACCAATGGTAAGGGAGAAATGAGGGGGATGGCAAAGTCTTTCCATCAGAGAGCAGGAAATTATGTTTTATTACAAAAAATGGGACAGAGGAGAGAAATCTGACTGAAAGCAAAAGTCCATGACTGTAATAAAAAGAAAAGCAAGGGTGCTAATCCTTAGGGCCCACCAAAGAAAAGGGATGACAGAGAAGCTATGAAGATTGGAGAAGTGTCTCTAAGTATTTACATTGGAAAAAATGTGGGATGATGGAATCTAGAATCTGGTTCTAGACTCCGAGGCCATTTTCCAGTATTTACTACTTATTTGGCCGTGAGCCAACTTAACCTCTTTGGCCCCTGTTTCCTCATCTCTGAAATGAGGGGCTTAGGTGAGATGTCTTCTGAAATCCTCTCTAGATCCTCTGTGATCAGTCACTCCAAGAGGTCCGAGTCTCCCAGTTCTCTAGAATCCTTATTTCTATCCTTGGCCCTCTCCCAACCCCCAGCCTCTATTCCCAACTATGACCAACCCTCATTTCTCCCTTACCATTGGTCTTATGATACAGAGTCAGACCTGAAGCAAGGGGAGAATTAAGGATTTCTTGAGGGATAGGAGGAAGGAAGAGCAGTTGAGGGTCTAGGCAATGTAGATGCTACCAATGGCTTAGAGTTAGGATAATCTCTGTTCCTAGTATGTGATGGCAGAGATGAACGAAAGTGTCCTTGAAACCAATTTCAAATTTAGATGGCCAGAAACATCATCACCCATGGGGATTAGGTTCCCAAGAGCCATTAATGTAGTATAACGAAGAGTTAGCCTGGTGGGTAGAGGCCCACCTTTGGAATCAAGAAGACCTGGGTTCAGGTACTGCTTTTGATGCATTCTAGCTGTGTGACCCCAGGCAAATCAGTCTCTCCTTACCGTAGGCATCACTTTTAAAAACGCTGACTTACAAATGAGCTGCCCATCTGCATTGGTGGACATAGTTTCTCCACTAAGACTTCCCTCTAGATCATTAAAAAAAATAAGGAATATTATGAGTTAAATGGGGGATGTTTTTGTAGACTCAACTTAGCAACCTTAAAGACAGTGTTTCAATTAGAAAAGGCATTCAGAGTGCTGAACGGTTGACTTATAAATGACTTTTGGAACCCAAACTGTCTATAAGCCTGGGACTGCCAATATTTTGTTCCAGCTAATGTTTCTTTCAGCTCAATGGCTTCCTGTTTCCTGAGCTTCCACCTTGATTAAGATTGGGAAGGGCGGGGGTGCAAATAATGAAGGGAGAGCAGGGCTTCTCAGATGCTGCTCCACATTCGGGGGTGGGGGGGAAAGGCTGCCTACAATTTAATACTGGCTGCCGATTATCCACAAACTGGACTGTTTGCTACACCCAGCCCGCAGTTATCTGATGACTGCAGTGAGGAAAGATTGCACCAGCCCTGTGTGCTGGGTTACAAGACTGACCCTTCAGCATCCTGACCCAATTAAGCATGTTCTCCGTAGTGGAACAAAATATCAACCCTTCTCACCTTCAGCACACGGCTTCCTCATTGTACTATTTTTTTTAACTCATTTAAGCAGATGAGTCAGCATCGTGCACAAGTGTTTGCACTCGAATACAGTGTTACAAACAACCCTTGGTTAACTACTTTAAAAGCAGTCATATGCAATATTATGGATAAACAACTTGAACTCACAGTAGGTTTTTTTATTATTCAGATTCTTTATTCTTAAAAAATACATGAAAGGTCTCAGGATCAGCATTCTCTTAAATAATTTGGCCATGGCGTGCTCTATGGCATTAAAAAAAAATCTGAATGGAGACCATAAGTATAGAAGTCCATGGGTGGTGGGGGACAGTGGGGGTCACTGGGTGGGACAGGCAGTCAAGCAGAAAACTCACATCACTTCAACTTTTTGCTTACTCATTTTGTTTGGAGATGGGGAGAGTGGAACACAGGACCATGTGTGGAGGAGCAAGGGAAGTCATGTGGCTCCTATCCAGAGTGGACAGTGAGAGTCACTTGTCTGCTATAGACAACATGTGAAGTACTTTGCCAAGCCTAATGTACTGTTTAAATGTTCATTCTAATTCTTAATGATAATATTGATGGGATTATCATTATTATATGATGTAGAAGTCAGGATAGGGAGGAAATCCTTGAGTGTCTCAGCAGCCCTGCCCCCCCTGCCTCAGTCAGAGCTGTGTTGTTTTGCTGGATTGGGAAGAGGGATGACCCTTTCTGGGGATTTTCTCATAAAACTCCTTCCCTTCCTGCAGAAGCAATGCTCCAAATGAGCCCAAGCTGGGAACCATGCCTTTCTCCTAGAAAGTTCCACCCATAATATATTTTCCCCCATACATTCTATAAAGGTATCAGGATTCTAAAACATTTCTATCTGCCTTAGAGGCAAAAGTAAGTAAGAGGTCATGTGTAGAGATTGGCAAGCAGGGAACGTGTTCTATGGTGATGACTATTGAATTTCTTCACTGGTGTGCTTTGACCAAACTCTTCTCCTTATGACTGTTGCAATGAGTAAATCAAACTTTCCCTAATGCTTTGCATGAGAAGCTTGCCCTCAGCTCTGCCATGCTCACCACACCCAACTCCCTGCTGGTTTAGAGCTTCCCCACATGGGTAATATTTAGAATTTCCAGATCTTGACTTTGAGCTAGGAAGGAAGGGGGTGCTACTTGTCCGTTTCCAGTGGACAATGTGATTCTGGTGTTTTTCCACCCCATGACATGAACGCTGTTTGCTATTGGTGACATTCAAACACTTTTGAATGTATCTTCACACATATCCATTCATTTCCATTATGATGAAAGGAGTCAACCAACAAGTACCTACTATGTGCCAGTTATTGTGATAGGCACTGGAGATATCTGTTCACTTGACCTTATTGCTTTTTTGATAACCTTTTCCACCTTTTATTGAAGAAGGGCTCAATTGATGGAATATCTTTAAAGGTGCCAGCAAAACAAATTCCTTAAACACGTCTAGGCAAAATTCTCTTTGAAAAGCCATGTTAGAAACTCACTTGATACTAATAAGGTATCAAGGAAAATTTATTACAGCAGAATTCAGAGGAATTGAATACTTTGGCCAAAGTGGACCCCCACCCTCTTTTCAGGAGGAGGTTGCACTGAATATAGAAGCGAGATTGGCTATATACCATTAGTTCAAGACAGATTCTCCCACCAGGAGATGGATTGGCCCATTCTCCATTAGGTCACTATCTTCTCTACATGCCCATTACGTAACCCCCCTTATTGTGATTTCCCCTCCCAAACCTGCTTTAACATAGGACCCACAATCAGAAAATGGAGGGATAATTTTATGTGGGGTGTGTCTGCTTATATGCATGAAATTCATTAAGCAAGCACAGTGAAGAAAAGCCTTCTCCGGGTAACTCTAGGTCATTTTTCTTGACTTTCCAGCTTGCTGTAGATTTGGTTCCTTTATCAAAAACTTTGCAATTTTCTGACGGCCACTGTCTGTCTTGGTTAAGTCCACCTGCAGCCTGCTGGCTTTCTTATTATCTAATTTTTCTCAGTGACCTCATCAATTAACAATAACTTACTGCGGGCAGAAACTTAACTTTTGCTGCCTTGCACAGCCATGTGATACAGCTATACTCAATTTTTTATTCATTATTAGCCAAGCATTTATTAAATGCTTTCTAAGTTCCAGGTCACTAATCACTGGAGGTGAAAGACAAATTCAGGACAATCCATGTCCTTAAGAAGCTTATATTCTAATAATATTTATGCCCCACCTTAGAATCAATTGGCTTGTTGTTCTCGTTCATCCTTCAGTCTCAAAGAGGACCAGTGACACCACAAGGGTGAAGTGTTGACTTGTGCATGATTCAGATTTAAGTGAGGCAGAGTTGCACAAAGTCATCAGCCTCATTCTCTCCCCAAGTCATCGAAGTCCAGTAGCAAGACATAGGTCAGAATGACTGGCGATGACCCAAGATGCAGTGACTTTAGCCTTGCTAAATTGAGATCTTTCTCAGCTCTCAGTTTATCATTGAATCAGTTGGCTATGTTTGACGGAAAAGCCTTTCTCAATGCAAAATAAGCCTCACACTTAAATACGTATTTTCTCCTTTACTGAAAAAGATGGACAATCTTTGAGAGAGTCAGGAACTTTTGATTATAAACTGTTAGAAGAGGGTCAGTCCAGCATTAAGACCATACAAATTTTACTCTTTATGCATGCCCATAAGTTGGATGATAAATTTCCACATTTATTTTTCCCCCTTTGGATGAGGAGAGAAAGGAAAAAAAAAACTTCAGAGATATTTAACCAGACGGAGCCTTCCCTAAAGGGTGAGATGAGTGAACAGAGGTTATTTGTGAGAAATCCCACCAAAGTCAAAGATGGTAGGATGGCCCTTGGTGTCTCGCCTAATGCTACCTTCAAGACAGAACTGCTGCCTCTTAACCCATGTGGCATTTCCAGAGTGGATCTCTGTGGTGCTGGTTTCATGTCAGGCATAGAGTGATGATCTTTCTAAATGGAGAAAGAACAAAACATTGGCAGAATCTTGGAAAGCATCTGGCCAAAATGGAGGGGGGAGACATGACAGTAAGACAAAGAGGGTGAGAAAATTCACTTGCAACTCTCACGTTCATAGTCCATAAATGAGCCAGTGGTCTAATATTTTTGGACTGTCAAGTATTTAAATAATTACTAGTTATTCTACAGTTGGTAATCAAATTAAAGAGGAAGGGGCAGTCTACCCACTCTGCATCATTAGCCAGAGAACTTGAAGTAAGTGGCAGCATTAGCATGGTTGTACTTGCTCTCCATGCCATGGGATCGCCAATGTTTTGACCCATCAGTGCAAAACTTTCCTTTAATAACATTTGCTTAATGCTTTAATTGATTAACCCTTAACCTTCTCTTTCCCTTTTCAATCCTTTTTCTCCTCTTCCCTTCACTGTGTTCCCACATAATTTTTTTTAAAAATTAAAAACTCACTACAAAAGCAGGAAATGCATGTGTGGCCATGCCCCACAAAATAGGTCGGATAATTGAGGGGAGTCCTGCTGACCGCTGTGGCAAACTGAAAGTAGGAGACCGGATCTTGGCCGTGAATGGATGTGCCATCACCAACAAATCCCACTCAGACATTGTCAACTTAATCAAGGAAGCTGGAAACACAGTTACCCTCCGCATCATTCCAGGGGATGGTAAAGTATATCTATGTTCTTCTTCTCTCTCTCTCTCTCTCTCTCTCTCTCTCTCTCTCTCTCTCTCTCTCTCTCTCTCTCTCTCTCTTCTCTCTTCTCTCTTCTCTCTTCTCTCTTCTCCTCTCTTCTCTCTTTCTGTCTCTCTTCTCCTCTCCTCATCTCTCTCTCATTATCTCTTTCATGTAATGGAATATGCTACCATATCCATCCCTAACCAAGTAAATCTGTGAAAGCTTCAACCCCTTTATTAACTGCATCTCTCCCTCTCACTGAAAGATCTGCACTCTGACCCTGTTTGAGTTCAGGGGTAAAGATCTCTGAAAATCTTCAACTTTCCCTCATTCCTCAGCACCCTCTTCTTTAAAATGACTAAGTCTGCATATTTGAGATGCTTTGAAAGCATAGCTGGAAACAGCTATGAGATTTTTAACATATGCTATCCCTGAAATTTAACCAACATCCAGAAACTTCATAAACCTAAAAGATGATAGTCTAGGCAGATACTCAGAGTGTGTTGGAAGGCCATTCTATTCTTACGAGACTGTTTTGTTTCTTAATGGAATGATTGATGGCAGAGGGGATATCTCAGTTCAATTCAACAAGTGTACTTAACTCAACAATCTTTTCTCCTCTACCTGAATGTCTTAGAGTTTATGTTCCAAAAGTAGATTGCTAATCCTTAGAAACAGAGACAAAGGGATTTTCAGTCTTCAAGGATTTATAAAGTGCTCAGGAATGGACAAACTGTGGGCTAGGTCCTGTAGATACAGAGAGAGAAATAAATAGTCCCTCTCTTGAGGGAACTTATATTCTATTGGAAGTGGGGGAAGGAGTGACAATACGTGCATGGATGATGGAATCATCATGTTTGGGTTCAGAAGACCTGCCTTTCAATCCTGGTTTAACTCTTACTATCTCTGTGACCTTAGGCAAGTCGTTAGGGTATCTCTCGACCTCAGTTTTCTTCTTTGTAAATGATGAGGTTGGAAATATGCCCTCTAAGTCCTTTGAGCTCTGATCTGTGATCCAGAGATCTACCAGCTTCCTTCAAGCTCAAAATCCTATGAGTAAGGAAGGACCCAAGTCTGTTGTGATGCTCTGAGGAAATAGGTTTAAATGAAATATAATCATCTCCATTCTTCCCCCCTTTCCCAGTTAGGGCTAATACCGGAATGGGATTTTCTTTGGTCCCGCTTTTACTGGTATTTGATGGAAAACAAGTTAAAATGTTAATGAGAGATGTTATGTTGGGCAAGCCCTATTTGGTGGTCCTGGGGATTATAACCTGGCATGGTATGTCCTGACTGTATTATAGATATAAACCTTCCTTGGGAAAAGGGGGATTCTTTGCCAGATCTTTTTGGTAACTGTTGCTTGCTCGTGAACGGAGTGCAAAGTTATGTTGTAAAATATATTCTTTTTGAATGAAAGGGAAATGTGTTGGTGGAGAAAGTTCTTAAATTTTATTCCATGGTTCTAAAAGACATGGAAGGTAGAGGTCTACTCATGATTTATCTGAGGATAATTCGCTGTCCCCTAAATCAATATTAGAAAAATAAATTGTGCAATCCATATAGAGCGTCATATGACATTCATAAGAAAAAAAAAAACTCAGTACTAGATAAACAGTACTTGTAGGAAGGACTCATTCCCAGCCCAAAGAAAAGCATATCTGTATAGCCAGATGTAAGGAATGAATTTATTTCTGGCCTGTTTCTCCCATTTCAGTGTTGTATTTTTCATAAATTACAATGTAGTCTAAAAGCCTATTCTACTTAATCCATTAGCTTCATAAGTCATAGTGGAATATTTTTAAAGTTATCTGAAGATTATACATTCCCATGAAAAAAGAAAGAGAAAAAATAAAGACACAAACCTTGAAGAAAGTCCTGCTATATGAGTGATAGGGAGAGAAAGGAGACGTAGCATAGCTTTGTAGGTAGAAACCTGGCCACCCTCAGAGTGAAAAAAGATCTAGGTTCAAGATCCATCTCTAATACATATGGTTGTGTGATGCAGGATAAGTCACTGAACTTCCCATCCACCCCAGGCGGCTCTACTATGATATTTGACAGAGAAGTTACTGATCTGCTTCAGCAGAGGGAAGATCCATACTTGAGAGTTCCCCATTCTGATGCTATCAATGGTCTGGATTAAGAATGGGGAAAAGAAGGAGCTTCCACCAAGGAGGGAGTGACAAAGCTACATAGTCCAAAGGGATTGAATCTAGAGGCCTGCTATTTTGGCAGAGGATAGAAAGGAGAACCCAAGATGGTTGCTGACCCCAGACTAGACAGAGAATAAGAAAAAGTAGAAAGCCAAGCAGATCTCAAAGGTTGAGTATGAGATGATCTAGAGTCTGGACCAACAAGGAAAATGGAACATGAATGAAAAGGAGGGACCCCTTACAAGACACAGCAAATAGAATTTTCAAAGATTGTTTAGTAAAAGATGATTGCCAATAAATATGATGCCACCTAATTATAAGAGAAGGCACCATAGGGCAGCATGGCAGAACTTCTGAGTGAGGGAGGATCTGACATACCCTGCCTTTGTGAATCTGGGTAGATCACCAAGTCTCTCGGTGGCCTGGACCGCTCCAAGATGATAAATTTGGGGTACTGATCTGCATCTTTCCTATTTCAGTGAAATTATAGATTAGGTCCACCCCACCCCCACCAAAAAATAGAAGGAATTACCAATAGGTGGGTTCCATTTTTTCAAAGATACTTTTTCTGCTTTTGAAATTCAGTCATTACTAAAAAGTTTTGGTGGCCAAACCCACATTCCACCTGCTTAAGTAGAGAAGAATGTTTAGAAGATGGGAAGTAGTGAAAAAATGTATTTCTAGAGCCACATGCATTTTTAAAAGGAGAGGGAAATGCTCACTCATAATTATAGGCTGATCTGCTGAAGTCCCAGTGCTGAGGAGATACAGAGAGAAATGATCAGGCAATTTGCAAATATGTCAAAGGAAGGAAGCTGCTGAATCATTGCCATAATGACTTGGGGATGAGCTCATCATGTCAAAGTCACGGAATTTTCTTTGTTGAAAAGTGTGATGGATCTTGTTGATAAGAGAGGTAGGAAATACTCTGGCTAAACCTGTAGACTTTGGAAGGTCTCTTCCTCCATTCTGATGTGCCAGTAGAGCACACCATGAGCATCAAAGAGAGCATCTTTATTTATAACAAGCAGAGACTTAAATCAGAGAGGCTTGTGATAGCTTCCCATCTTCTAAAACCTTGACAAGTATACCAGGCTCCTGCGTAGACCACTTGGAGTTACTTCTCAGCCCGGCTTGTTTGACCTCCGTGCCCTCTTCTCCATCGTTCCAAGTGGCATCCTCCTACTGCCTCCCACCATTTCTCTTCATTTTAGTTCTTTCTTTGGCTCCATCACATTTTTCTTCCCCCACTCCCTCTCACTTCTCTCCCCAGCCTTTCTGCTTCTCTTCAAAGGGGATAATACATAGAAAGCCCTTTGCAAACCAGAAAGTATTCCATGAACGCATATTATTGTTAGTAACTTTATAATCATTTTACATAATTCTAATCTATAAATAACATTTGATTATTGATTTCCTGGTTATTTATTTTATATAATTATAACATACAAATACTGTGTAAGTAAATTATATATAATAATATGAAAACTATCATTAGACCTCTCCTGATCAGACCCCTTGAAGAAGGCTTCCCAAAGCCCCAGTTCTGTCTTGCTCAGCACTGCTGCACAGATATACCTGTACACAACTTGAGCTATTCAGAAGAAGGTCCAAGTTTAACATCCTTCCTTCCTTCCACCTTCAGGAATGAGGATGAGGATGATAAGTAACCTGTGTAGTACTTACTTTAAGATTTATAAAATCCTTCATGGACATTTTCTTAATTGATCGTCACCAAGACCTTTTTGGGAAATGCTGGTGTTTTCCTCATTTTAGAGATGCAGAAAATGAGGCTGAGAGAATAAGCAATTTCCCCAGGTTTATATACTAGTAAGGGTCTAAGGCAGGTCTTCTTGATATTTCTAGCTCTCCCCACTGCCCCACCTGGATGCATTATTATCCACCAGTTAGATCTTCTCTTTCCTCTGTATCTTGGGGAAAGAGGAAACAGGTTATGACAGCCCCACAGAGGTCTAGGGAAGAGGCCGGGTCTCCTTTAGTCCCAGTTTTGACCTTGACAGCTCCATGTGTCCAAAAGTCACCCTCTGTTCACAGTGTTACCAAATGAAGCCTGGGCAGAAGTGAATCTGCCCTAAGATGCTCTTAGAGCTAAAATTTGTCATCAGTATACCCCTGACAAATCTGGGCTAACTTCAGTATAATTCAGTTTAATAAACATTTATTTAGGGCCTACTATGTGCCTGGATAGAGACATAAATGAACCATTACCTGCCCTCAGGGAACTTTAATTCTGCCGATCAAGAAGGGTGAAGTTTATATAATGAAAATTCTTATAGGATTTTTGAAGATAAAAATTAATGACTCTACACATATATGTAGGGTGTGTATGTGATCACATATGTGTATGTGATCTAGGGTCATAGATTTAGAACTGAAAATCACCTTAGGAGACCCTGAAGTCTAACAGCCTCATTTTACATATGAGGAAACTGAGGCACAGAGGTGTCTTTTTTGTTGTTGTTGTTGTTTTTTAAGTGACTAACCAGTAAACAGCTGAGGCAGTATTTGAACCCAGGACTTTCCAATTCCAGGCCCAACACAGGTTAAAGTATATGTTGACCTGGAAGGTAGTGTTAGACTGTTCTTACTTTTTCATGGAAAAAACCATGAAGCCAGATAGATGCCCATACTTCTCTTTAGGAGAATGTCTTCAAACCTGATCAGTAGGCACTCATGGGCATAAAGGAAGGAATATCACAACCATACATTTAAAAAAACACTCCCAATACTTTCAGATATTTGTGGCATTCAGATTTTCACATATTTATTCCATATGTGTTTATAAATTAAAATATTCATAAAATGAACAATTGTGCCCTTTCTTGATCTGCTTGGCTTTGGAACAGAGATGCCGTGGCTGACGTTAGGGCTGCCAGCATAGAAAGAAGGATGGAATTGCATGTCCCCTCCATTTTTTATGTCCGAAAATGAGATCCAAGAGAGCCTGTATATGGAAGCATGCAGATGCCATGACAATAGCTTGAGCAAGATGGCAGGCTATTCTGGGTAAACCATTTCTGTGATAGCATAGCGGAGCTATTCTGAGTTGCCCAGGAGAACTCAAGTCATTGCAAATGACATTTCAGAAAAAGATATAAGGTACTTAAGTCCAGGAATGACCATCAAAATTGCCAATCTTCCCAAGCTTCCAAGAGGTTTCAGCTTCTTTATGGCAGATAAAAAATGAATAGACTTAGCATGGTAGAGTGACTTAGAAGTCTTATCTTGGTGTCAGAAAGACCTGGATTTAAGGTCTTGCCTCTGATGCATTCTGGCGTGTCATTTAAGCTCTCTTATCCCCAGGATACTCTCTCTAAGTTGGAATCAGGGAGTTTGGGTTCAAACTCTAGCTCTGCCAAGTCACAACTTCCCTGGGTCTCAACTGTTTCTTTTTATCTAAAATGAGGGGTAATTGTCCATTATGGTGTTTCCCAACTCTGTATCTATGATCTGTAAGATGAAGGGATCTGACTACATTCGTGTTAAGCTCTAAAATCTAAGTTCCTATGCCAGATGCAAGACATGTCTGCATGGAGGCAGGTTGTCCCTCCACCCTCTTTGAGAATGAAACACAAACCACATTACAAGCCGTACTACATGACCTTTGGCTTTGTATTTATTTGGAAAGGATTTTGTCAGACACTCATCTCTGCTTAATTGCAAAATGTTTAATACAATGTTAATTAAAATAAGCACAAATTTATCAGTGTGGTAGACATGTTGTAGGAATCTAAGATATACAGAGACCACTTTCAGTATTCTGAAAGTGGTCAATAAAAGCAAGAAAACTCCAATCCCTTTTTAGCCACTTTAGTCATCTAGTATTAAGTAATAAGTTGAGAGCTGGAGGGAGTTGTGAACTCAAACTTGCTCTTTTATTTCTGAAAACACTTCATTGAATTGGTAACATTTGTGTAGCAGAATATCAAAGTCATTTTAAAGGAAGTTCTTTATTTTAAATTGCAAACTAGTGTTTGCTTCCCTTGTCTTCTGCATGAATCACCCATTAATGCAGAATTAATGATGAAAATCAACAGAGAAGAAGAAATTAACTCAATTCAGAATACCACGGGAAAAGTCAATAAAAATTCATAATTGCCTCCAACCTGAAAGTATATATAATAGAATGCAGAAAATGGTAACTGGACCATGAGAGATATAAAGGACTCTGTGTGAGAGTTAGCATTTTGAGTCCCCTGAAAAGAGTAAAACAAGTAATTCAGATGAAAAAACAGTAATGACAACTGAATCCGATACAGGTGGGAAGCTCTTGGGTTACCATGACACAAAAGAAACCTGAAATGATGTCATGGCACAATTCAGTGATTATGTTATTGTTAATTACAAGAAAACATTATCCCTGATGTCTTGTCTACAATTTCCCTGCAACCCAGTGGAATCTTGTACTTTCTTTGTCAACGAGGCTCAGCGTAATTGCAGTGACTGATACAGAACAGAAAGAATAGGGATGAACCAAGTAGTTGCCAAATACTCTGGAGGGTTCTGATGACCTTGTCTTAGTGTCATTGATGTTGGGTAACAAATTGGGTCTCAGAATTGAAGGCAGAAAAGGTTGAATCGAATCTCTGCCAATTTGGTCAGTCTATGTGACCATCGATTTCAGTAGTTGTATCCGTAGTCATTTCAACTCTCATTCTCCATTCACTCATCTGTCCAATAGGTATAATACCTATAGTGCCTGCCTCTGAGGGTTGTCATGAAAAGCCAGAGACAATGTCTGTAAAGTGTTTCTCAGACCTTAAAGTGATCTATAAATGTTTATTATTGTTGTTATTATAAATGAGAGGCAGTGTGCTGTCATTGATTAAAGTCAGGAAAGTCCTGCATTTGAATCCTACCTTTAGCACATACTAGCTGTATGACCCTGGCCAAGTCATTGAAACCACTCAATGCCTCTAGGCACCTGTCTGTGACTAGTAACTTACAGAAAAAGTGCCAACATGCATCAGGTAGAAAAGAGGCTCTTTACTTGAGAGTTCCCTATATCAGTGAAATCATTATTATTATTCATAATAATATAATATATGCTGCTACATATTATCCTATAATAACAGTAATCTGTTTGTTGAAATCTGTCAATGATCTGAACAAGTTAATTTCATCTCCAAAGCCTTATCTGAACTCCGCAAGGATCCAGAGCAAGGACAGCATTGCCATATTGTCCCTGTGTCTATTCTACAAAGGGTATTGTCATTCAGCAAGTCATTTCAGTCATTGATCTGAGGGCTGAAGAGAAAACATAGTTCTAGAAGGACCCTGAAGAGGTTATCTGGCATCATAGACTCAGAGGATTTGGGGGCTGGAATGATCTTCAGAGGTTCTAGAGCTTAATACATCTCCCTTCCCAACCTCCACCTCCAATTCCTCATACCACTTTCATATGAAATAATGCCAGGAAACACAAGGTCTTAGGGTACAACTCAGATCTCACGACTCCTAATACAGCCTTCTTTCCAAAATGCCTTAATAGAAGACTGAGTGTAATGGTTCCTCCAGGCCAGTAGTATGTTTCAGTCAGAGACATTAAAAAAGACACCTTCGATATCAATTCCAAAAGACTACAAAGAAAAACCTCCCTGCTATCCCTTCCTAATCAACCCAGTGTAAATCTGGCCTGTGAAAATTTAAACCATTAAATTATGTGTGTGTATGGGGTATATATACATATATATACCCCCCACATACATACATATATACTATTTATACACACATATATGCACGTGTGTACATATATCCATGTGTGTATATATCACTATTTGTATTGTATACACGTAGATATATACATGTGTGTATATGTGTGTGTGTGTACATGCACACACTAAAGAGCCCCTCTTATCCATCCTTAAAAAAAAAAATCTAAAAATTTCATTGAGGTTTTGAGAAATATTCCACCCAACAAACATTTCATAAGTCCTTCCCATTGTGCTAAGTCTGGGAATAGCAAATCCGAATGGATGAGTCAGTCCTTGCCCTCCATTGGACATATGTATTTTTCTTCTAACTCTAAGGTTGTCACCCATGACTCTGTTGGTCACAGTCACCACAAACAGAGAGTTCTTTTTCTATTCAGAACAAAGAACCTAGAATCAACACACAGACCCATTGCTATGTCGATAATAAAGTCATGCGTGGGGTGTGATTTTCAAGCTTCTGCTCTGCAAATTTCTAGAGATTTTAATGAAGTTGCTTCTGAATGTACCTAGTAAGAAGAAAAGCCAATTTACACGAGAATGTATTCACATTCATAGGCTGTTTGGTATAGCCAATTTATACTTGCAGGCTCAGGCTCTTAACAATGCAGGTTTAAAAATTAATCTTTCACAAGCCGTCCTGGATAAGTTCTCTGGAGAATCCAGCATCTTCTATTGTACCCAGTAAAGAGAAGTACAGACATGATGTGTTTTTGTTTTTAAAGTGAAATATTTGGTTAGTTTCCTTTCTTTTTTGGTGATTGATAGCAGTAAGAACCAAATGGAGGCTGGCAGCTAGATGGAATTTGCAAGCAGAGAAGGTTGGGATCATTGTGTCAAATTCCAACAGACTACTCTTTCTTTAGGACCATGTTTCAGTGGTACTCTTTTTTTTTCTTTTAATTTGATTTTTAGAAATACCTGTGGTGCCTCATCTCTCCTATTCTGTCAGGACAATGGCTACAGATAGGCTCTGATACCACTCTCATTGGACCTGGGCTAATTTCCCACTCCTTAGGCAATCTGGTGGCCCCTCCACTCCTGGAGGTTCACATGTTCATGTCAGGTCTTGTATAGACCCCTGATCGGCTTAGCCCACTGTAGCTCAGAAATCCAGAACTTGAGAGATCAGCTAGCCTTAGCTTCTGCAGTAAGTCCATTATAGGTGGACACAACCATGGCCAACCAGAGACAGATACTCTCATAATATGCTAACAGAGATCCCCTTTCTGTAAGCAGGTTGAAAAGAGTTGGAGACATACTAGCCTTCTTGGCTGTTGTCTTTATAATCAATCAGTAAACGTTTACTAAGTCCCCACTATGTGCCAGGCCCTGGTGCTAAACATTTATAAACTATTTGCTTTCCTGTCTTGGGATGCATGCACTATCCTAAACTCTCTGATGGATGTGCTGCATTTCTGTCTGATCTAATAGCAGTTTCAGGCATGAAGTTTTACAAAGTTCTGCTAAGAGCATCCCAGACTCATTGTAGAGCAACCCATTCATTCACTCACAGAAGTCCCTCCTAGCAAGCTATTGCACAGTGCCTGCATACAGTAAGTCAGTGCCTGTTAACAGACTGGTGGTGACCAAATCCTTCATTTCAGTTGACCTCAACACGAGTTTATTCTGTACCTATTATGTGCTAGGTACTAAAAGTACCTACCGAGCATCCCTGGACAATTTCCTTAACCTCTCTCTGCCCCAGACAAATATCGGACTTTTAGCTGCAGAATAGGGGATGATCTACTTCCCTGTACTAATGAAATTGTAGGCCTAGTCTTTAAAAAACAAAAATGCACCAGGCACTGTTGTATGTACTGGAGGTACAGACAGAAAATGAAGTAGTCCCTGTCGGGGAAACAACATGTGCCCAGATAAATAAATATGAAATATGCATAAGGTAAATGCAAATCATTTGGGGGTGCAGGGTGGGAATGCAGGTTACTAATAACTGGACAGCCCAAGACAGGCCTGGAGGAAACCGTGTAACTCTTCCTTCATTTCCTGTCTCCCCCTGCAGAATCCTCGAATGCCACTTTGTTGACCAATGCTGAAAAGATCGCCACCATTACCACCACGCATGCTCCTTCTCAACAAGGAGCCCAGGAGACCAGGTCAGCTGCCGTACATGTACAAGTTCTTTATGTTCCATGATCATTCCTGGCACAAACATCAATTACCCTTGATTCTTTCCCAGTTTTCCCATGGGTTGCTCTTTTTTGTCTTTCCTTTCTCTTCATTCAGCAGGAACAACGCTAAACCAAAGCAGGAATCACAGTTTGATTTCAAAGCCCCCCAGGCTGCACAGGTGAGCTCAGCTGCTTCCATTTGCTTTGTTTACCTTGTCCTCTGGCTTCCAACTCACTCAGACTTTTTTGTGAGACATTCTTAAAATGGGGGAAAAACAATAACACCTTACAAGGTAATTATTTACCAACAAACCGCAAGCCTTCAGATCCAGTTGTTTCAGAAATGAGGATTTAATACTTTGCTTTTAAAAATATGCCTGGATATCCATCTTTTTATATTCTAGGAGAAAAAGAACCTAAGCCAAATATAACCCCTAGCAAGAGAGCAAATTTTCTATAGCCAGTGATAACATGGAAGGATCTCTGGCCCCAAAGTGCATTGTGCCAAGAAGGAATTAGATTGCCAATACTGAATGGCCCAGGCACCAGACTTAGAAAAGGAATGGTGGACCATATTAAAAGTGTGTCATGTAAAGATGGGATTAATCCTCAGTAACTGAGTTCTATTTTATTTTTTATTTTATTAAGGATGCTATGCACATTCTAGGCCTTTAATAGAATGGGCATATGAATGAATGGATGACTAAAATGAATGAATCAATGGTTTGAATGAGTGAATCAATCAATGATTAAAATGAATGGATGAATGAATAAATACCTTAAAAAAATACTTGTGAGCAGCCTGAATTCCACCTGTGGACTTCAACAGTTCTTCTCTTTCCATGTCTTTCAGCAGGACCAAGATTTCTACACTGTTGAACTGGAAAGAGGAGCCAAAGGATTTGGGTTTAGTCTTCGGGGTGGCAGAGAGTATAATATGGATCTCTATGTGTTGCGATTAGCTGAGGATGGTCCAGCAGAGAGGTGTGGAAAGATGAGGGTATGTGTGAGGAGGGAGCTTGCATTTGTAGTGCTCAATGGTGGCCCTGGAGAATAGCTAATGAAACATATCTTCATTTTTTCTGCAAAGAGGTGGGGAACTACAGACACAGAATGCTGCCTAGATTGAAAGACAAGATTCCCCTTTGAGTTGGTTTTCCTTAACTGTTTTTATTTGTTACTGAAAAAGTTCAGCGCTGGCTAGGGGTGGGATGGGTTATATACAGTAAGTGCCAGGCCTGAAGTCAGAAAGACTCATCTTTACGAGTATGACCCAAGGCAAGTCATTTAACCATATTTTCCTCAGTTTCCTCATCTGTAAAATGAGCCAAAGAAAGAAATGGCAAACCATTCCAGTATCTTTGCCAAGAAAATGCTAAATGGGATCACAGAGTCAGACATGACTAAAACAACCAAATAACAATGAAGAAAAGTCATTAATAAAACCATTTCCTCCAAAAAAGTTACTTAGAAGTCATCACAACAACCAATTTTACTATATCTAAAAATTTACCCACTTTCCGGGAATCTCAGGGCCTATGGAATTTAGAAACTCATCACAGGACCCCAGAACTTGGTTTTGGTGGAAAGCTGGGATAAGTTTCAAAGACAGAGAATTCATTCATGCGGTTGAAAGAAACAAGTAAAATCTGCCCCAAAAACAGGAATAAAAGGGAGGAGGTGGGAGACGCTGGACCAGGAGACTGGAGAGAGGAAGGAAGTTCTTTGTCCTGGTCACCCAAAATTCTTAGGTTGTCCCCAATTGAACTTGGGCCAAGCTGTTATAAAACTGCAATAGAAGCTCTTACACTCTATTTTCTCCATCATCTTAGACGTACCTGTCTTGTTAGATTCTGAGGACTTCCAAATGCTACCTCAAATGAACAACAAACAGTTGACTTGGGATTTGTTTCATATTGCCAGACGACTTAACAGTTATGGTGATTTGTGCTCAGGCCCTCCTTACAAAGGGCAGTCTTTGGAATTCATTCTTGGTCAGAAAATTCAGGGTTTCACTTGTCTTGAGGTTTAAGGTCATGATACAATTTGGATTCCCCAAGATGCTCCACATTTTTCCGTAGGGTTGCAAGATTCCTTTGCTCAGAATCTACCTCACTCTACCTTCATAGTAAATGGGCAAGTTGTGTTCACATATATGAGACTAAGACACCAAGAACCGTTAAATAAAGGTATACTATTAAATAAACCTTTTAATTTATTGTGGAGAGAAAACAAGGTATAGTAGATAGGGAGTTAACTTTTGGTTAGAACCACCTTTGTGACCATGGGCTATCACCCCTCAGTGCTGCTGGGCATTTATCTAACATTATAAGGTACATCCAGATGAGTTGTTAATCTTCATAGATGAAAGAAATTTCCTTACTGGAGAGTTCTCTATGCTGGAAAAATCACAGGTTTAGAACAAGAAAAGAAATTTTTTTTTTTTTTTAAAAAAGCTTCATATGAGAAATGGAGTAAAGCTGCTTCCTCCCAAGTTTCCAGTTTATCAGGTGAACCAGAAATGGTATTAATTCTTATTAATTATCTTGGCCTAATGGCTAGAGGCCCGGGGTTAGAGTCTAGAAGACCAGAGTTCAAGTTTTGTCTTGGATAGTTCCTAGTTTTATGACCCTGGGGAAGTCACTTGAATCTATATCGCCCAAGCACAGGTTTAACTATAGATTCAGTCTAAATTATGCTGGCTAATGAATCAGAAGATAGGGCTTTACCATTCACTACCAATAACATCTTGAGCAAATGACTTTACCTCTCTGGACCACAGTATCCTCATCTGAAAATGGAAAGGTCACAATAAGTGATCTCTAAGCACGCGACTAGTTCTACAAATACGATGCCAGGATGGTAGGGAAAACATGTTACACAAGCTCCATTGGTCTTCTTACACCTTCCCTCTGGCACTGAAGTTTGCTCTCCTTTAGAACAAAAAATAAGTTATATAAGGAAAACACTTATATACACACTTATATATACACATATATGTTGCACACTTATATACATACATGTATGTGTGTATAATATATGTGTGTATATAATACTATAGCAAAAAATTGCTAATTTATGGCATTTCTATAAGTATGTATATAGGTATGCACATAATTTTATGTGCATATATATCTGTATATATACACACATACATATGCACACATACATACATATATACAGAGAAAGGAGGATGGAGAGGGGGAAGAAGGGAGGAGAGAGGAGAGCAGTGAAAGGGAATGAGAGAAGAAAGAAAAAGAGGGAGGAAGAGGGAAAAAAGAAAAAGAGGATAAAGAAAGCTGGATACTGTCTTCAGTTTTAACAAGACCAAAGACATACTGTTGATTTATTCTGCTATCCCAACAGACCCTTGGCATTTTCAGATATACAATTAAACAAAACCCCTAAATGAAATTCAGAATTGGCATTTCTTAAAAGGATTTCAGCGCTCAAAATTCATAAGAACCATTGCATAAAAATGGTTGGTACCATTGAAGAAGATGATGATAGTAAATTTGTGGGAGAATTTCTTGGCTGTTCCCCTGTCTCTAACATATAATTCAATATGTTCTCTTACAAATTATCTTGGGAGAGGTGAGTGAGGTAGGAAGAGGAGCTACTTAGGAGGAAAATTACTTAAAATAGCATTGACGTGTTCACTCAAGCACTTGAGCAAGAAGCCTTATCTATGTAATTCTCTAATAAAATAGGGCATGTAATGCTTTTCATAAACCTTGCAATGCTATTTTATTTTATTCTCAAGAGCTAGCACAGAAGATAATGCCAAGTGAGGAGACAAAGGATTGGGGCCACGTGACTGTGTGACTAGGTCATTTTACATTTATCGGGCATGTGTCAGTGACCAGGCATAACGTTGCCTTTTCCCATCTACAGATCTTAGAAGTTGCTGTAGAGACAGTGCTTTTCCACCCTCTACAATATTGATATGGAATCCTTTTCTTGTGCTGAGATGTTTTGAATCAGTTACAACTAAAATCTAATGAGCTCCCTGCGTAATTGCCAGATCACTGTCTGAATTATGAGTGGATGGAGCTAGTAGCTCTGATTAGGGGTGGAACCTAACTAGGGAGATACCCTAATTCATGTTTCCCACACCTGGGTCTCATCGAATTCCTTTATGTAGATCTCATATTTCCTTCCCCAAACCAAGTGAGTCATGTCATGGCAAGGTGGGTGGCTCTTGCACTTATGATAACTTCCCACTCTAACACACTGATCTTCTTCATTTTTTTTTTTGACTTGGTAGATTGGTGATGAAATCTTAGAAATCAATGGGGAAACCACAAAAAATATGAAGCATTCTCGGGCTATAGAATTGATTAAGAATGGTGGTCGCAGAGTTCGCCTATTTCTGAAACGTGGAGATGGCTCAGTACCGGAATATGGTGGGTCAAACTATGAAAACATTCCTTTCTTCCCTGGCATCACTCCATGAATTTGTCTCCAGAGCTGCAGCGGGAAATTACCTTTGTTTTCCTTTCTCACCAGTGTCTTACCAACCTTTTCGCAACACGTGATTAATTGCCTCGCTTGTTCTGAAATCTCTGCACATTTCATCCTTTTTGCTTGCTTCCATGGACTGGGGCGGAGAGTTAGGCAAGACCATCATAGCCCCCCTTTTCTGGTGATCAGAGAGAGAACATTTTGTCTAGTCCAACCAAGAAAGAAGGAATGTTTGTTTGAACTGTGCCAAACTGTTTCTCATTGCTAGCACAAAATGACACTGTTCTTTTAAAGAAGGAGGAAAACAGGTTTCCTGAGTGATATGTTGAGGCACAAATACTCTTTTTTGTTATTGAATTTGTGTCTGTATTCAGAGACATGAAATTCTCAGCTCTGCTAAATCTCTGTATACAATCACTCCTCTTCCCACCCAAATTCAAACCTTCTGAGCCCACTGTTGTTAAAAAAAAAAAAAAAGTCTGTTAATACTTAGTCATATATTTTTAAATGATAAAGGATGAAACACATTTCCAGTGCTCATCATGGGGGAAAGATACTACTCGACTTTTCCTGTAAGGAAAGCTAAATGCTACACTATTGTTCCTTTATCGTAGCTAGAGACATGAGTTGAGTAGACAGCACTGATCTTGATTTAGATTAGGGTTCTGATGGAGAAAATATTGTATATTATGATAATTATGTCCTATTTATTTGAAATAATTGTTTTAAAAAATTATGCCCTAGATGTAGGGCTCTTCCCAACCAAAGGTCTTCAAAGTTTCTATAGAAACTGTGTTTGAAGGATACCCTTGAACTTGGCTGCCCCTTATTAGGGATACTAACTACTATCTAGACCTCCTTTCTGAAAGTCGCTCTGCACAATTCACAATTGAATTCTGGGACTTGCTGAAATGTTTGAATCAAGTGCCACTCGATGTGATGGGGTTGCCCATTTGGAACACTCACCTTCCCAGTGGCGTATGCCATTTGACATGAATACTCTGGGCCAAAACCAGAAGGGTCTGCTGAAGACCCCTTTAGGAAATGACCCGATGGGACTCTGAATTCCAACTCAAGTGGAGGAATGTTTCCAACATTCCCATGCAGTGGCTGGGCACACCTTTCTGCACTAAACCTCTTACCACTAGATTCAACGATGGCACTGAAACTGTGTGAAATTCTGTCTTCCTCTTTGTTTTCCCTCTATGCTCCTCTTGTTTGGATGTACCATGTCGTTGGGGACCCATTGTAACCACCCTGTACAGCTTCACATCTCAAAGTATATGTCTGTTGCACTGAGGATGAAAAAAAATCCAAGATTCACAAATGTTCTTTGGGCTAAAAATAAAGATCATTAAATATGCAGTTTCAAAGGAAGGGTTTAATATACTGGGCTCATGCTGCTGTAACCATTTGCAAATGTCATTTGGGCGTCAGCCCCTCAGCTCTATCGATGAGAGTCACAAGTGGGTTGGTTATGCTATGTTTCATTCCAATATTTTTCTTACTCGATTGGAGCCCACTCCTCTGTGAGGCTATTTTTGTAATGAGTTTTTGTACTTAATTTCACCACCATCGCGGTCTTCAGGGGGGTGGATGGGACTCTGGGTTTGGTTTGGTTTTTTGTTAATTGTCAATGCCTTTTCTATACCAGCCTGTGTCATTATTCTGGATGTTTAAAAAAAAAAATGGATGCATTCATTGTCTTGGGTTTTTGAGTCACCTTTTGGCTGTCTAATTATGCTACTCTCCTAACTGCTGTCTCTCCAGCCTTATTTGGGTGTCGCCTTAGACTGTCTGACTGGACAAATAAACTTTCTTTGCCCTAAGATAACCAAATGAAGATTTATTACTTTTTTTTCTTTCACCTTTGTTATAGGGAATCTAAATGTTCAACTTTTCTCTCTCTCTCTTTCTCTTTTTCTGACTGTTCTTGGTGCTGGGCTCTCACTTCCTCAGCGATGATCCCTCCCAATATCGCTGCATGTATGAGAAATGACAAGCTCGGGGAGGCTTGCTTCTACCTTATGGGCCATAACCAAACTACGGTTTGTAGCCAAGTCAATCCTAGGTGTTTCTGTGCTGTGGCCTAATTCCCTTATTGCTTCTGCTTTGCTCTATACTGATATGTATGGCAATTCATTCTGAGTGCTCCCCTGCCTTCTTTCAATTGTAAGTACATGACCTAACCTATTCAAGCTTTGATCTGCCTGACAAAGTAAGTAGGTAACCAGGATCGCAGAAAGACTTTGGAGGCCATCTAGTCTGATCTGTACCTGAATAAGCATCCCTTCCCACCTAGAGGAAGCTCAGTGGCACAGTAGTTAAAGGGTTGGACTTGGAATCAGGAAGACCTGAGTTCAAATCCAGGCTTAGATACTTCTTAGCTGTGTGACTCAGGGAAAGTCATGTAACCTCAGGGTTTCTCAGTTTCCTCATCTGTAAAATGAGGTTAATAATCACACTGGTCTCCCAGAGCTGTAAGGATAAATAACATTTGTAAAGGCCTTTGTAAACCTTGAAGTGAATACGAATGCTATAGTCATATGCTATGCAGCATGTGATTGCTAGTATTCCTCTTAGTGTTAGCATCTCTATTCTCATCCCTATCCTCCCTGACAAATGACCATCTAGCTATCACCTAAATGCCCAAAGTGGAGGAGAACCCACTTAGGCTCTTCAGGTTGCCCTTTCCACTTTTGGACACCTCTGGTTATTTTGTTATGTTACCTCCCGAAAATTGAATTCTCTGCTAATTCCACCCATTGCTACTAGTTCTTCCCTTGGGGCCAAGTAGAATTAGTTATGATAGGTGACTTTTAAGGCCCCGTCCAGTGTCTAATCCTACCACAAGGTCATTTACAGACTCACAGATTTAGAGTTGGAAGGAGCCTTAGAGACCATTAATACCTATGTGACCTTAGGCACATCCCTTTCCCTCCCTGGCCCTCAGTTTTCTCATTTGTAAAATGGAAGGGAACATGGGGTGAATTAGGTGGCCTCTAAAATCTCTTTGAGCTCTACATCTATGATGCTAAGTTTAATTCCTCTTGTTAGAGGGAAGCCCTTCAGTTACTTAAAGGAAGTCAGTGATCATGGGCTCTCTTAGTCTCCTAAACAAGGAGGCAGAGTGAGGAAACTTCTTGCTGTACAAGTACCAAGCTGTAATGGGAAACCCAAAGCTCATGTCTTTAGATACAAATTTCTCTCCCTTTTCAACACCTACATTTTTAAATGAGCCAATTTTTCATCTGCCCCACAGTAGACACCTCCATGTAAGAGTGAAAGAATGAAGCTTTTTTATCCTGATCCAGGTACCTTAAATAGGGTTTGGGGAAAGGTGAGGAAATGAGATGACATCACAAAACAGGCAGTTTGGCCTTTAGGCTACTCTAATTTGTAATCATCAGCAAAATTGTTAACTGTATTTCTCCCCCACACTTGGAACTCTAGGGGAAGATGGGGGTGGGGAACAGGGCAAAGCAGGGCCTTGAGGGTTGATGATGCGGACGCTGATGCCGCATGAGAGAGATTTACCGAGAACATCTGCCTTCCACTTTTTCTCTGCAGTTGTCATGTGATTTACAGAGGTAGAAGAAATCATTCATGAACATCTGCCTGAAATGGTGGTTTGTGCATGCGTGTGTGTGTGTGTGTGTGTGTGTGTGTGTGTGTGTGTGTGTGTGCAATTTATATTTAGGTAAACCAAACTTCACTGTGATACATGGAAGTGTATGTAGCTAGCTATAAAGAGTTGTGGGATGTCATTTAACATGTCTACACACCATTTCAAGTGTCATTTAAGGATTCTCATGGTCAAACCCCTTAACAGTAGTAAGAAAAATAACTTGTTAGCCCATTATTCTGTAGCACTTAACACACTTTCCATCAGAGTTCCCTCGGAACATGAACGGAAGGTCTGTGGAGCAGGCTTTACTGGTATGACTGTACCCATGTGATAGCCCTGGAAATATAGGATCAGGAGAGTTCATTTATTTACCCTCAACAACAATACATAGAATATTAGCCCTTGCAGACTGAATCTTAGTTGTATTTAGTACAAAAGAAGCTGAGAGCATTCCTGATCTCAGGACTTACCAGAAACAGTTATTCATCCATGTCATGTCACTTCACCCCCAGCCCTGAGCCCCTCTGCCCTCTCCCATCCTTCCCCCCCACAAAAAAAAACACACCTCTTTTCAAAACAACTTATTTAAAGGAAAGGAAACTTTTAGTTTTGTTTAGTTGGTGCTCTAGTCAGGATCCAATGCCCTTCAGAAACTGAAATCATGACTGATATTGTAATTATTGAGATGATTCATGCCTACGCAAGTGTGTACATGTTAGGAACAACGGGGGAAAAATGACAGGCTAGCTTCAGAGCATCCCAAGTACTAATCAATAATTCCTCCTTTTGTAGTTAAATTTAAATTAGCAAAGCTTGAGTTGGCTTCCATTACTGACTGTCTTAATGGCTGTTTGTTTTTGTCATTAATGGAGTCTGAAATGTAGTGAATGGTGCCTGGAGCTAAAGAACTCTTATACCAAACTGTTATTTTCATTTCTTGCAGACCCCAGCAGCGACAGGAACGGCCCCCCCACAAGTCCACAAAATGTACCGGAAATGAAAATGGGGCCATCTGATCGGAGACAACACCCATCATTGGAGTCCAGTTATCCACCAGATCTTCACAAATCATCACCACATGGGGAAAAGCGGGCATATGTTAAAGACCCCAAAGGCAGCAGAGAGTATAGCAGACAACTCAATGAGCACCACACTTGGAATGGAATTTCTAAACGACCTGAAGGGGCTGGAGCAGGGAGGCCAAAGGACTGGACACCAGAGGGAAAGAGAGACGCCCACCAGGAGAGGATGGTGATAAATGGACCAAAAAAGAAATCACCTGAAAAGAGGCGAGAGGGAACAAGAAGTGCTGATAATACTTTGGAGCGGAGAGAACGTCATGAGAGAAGGCGAGAGATTTCTCCTGTGAAGAGAAAAGAATGGTCACCAGGCCGTAGAAAAGATAGTTCACCCAGCAGACGGAGAAGATCCTTGGAAAGACTCTTGGACCAAAGGAAATCTCCAGACCGAAGACGAGAGTTCTCCCCTGAGAGGAGGGCTAAGTCCTCTGACCGAAGAAGAGAGCGGTCCCCAGAGAGAAGGCGAGCACGGTCACCTGAGAGAAGGAGAGAACGGTCACCTGAAAAGAGAAACCGAGATGACAAAAGCAATCGAAAAGAAAGGGAAGGCTCCAATCAGAAGCCAGAGATGAACAGAAGTTCCAGACATCCCCCTGAGCAGAGAAGGAGACCTTATAAAGAATGCAGCACTGACCTCAGTATCTGAGCCTTTTTACATCACATTCTAGCCTTTATAGGGTTAAAGATTTTAAGAGGGTAACAAATTATTTAGTTTCTTATGTAACAAAACATTCAATACCTGATAATCTTAAGGAATACCAACAAACATTTTATGCAGATGAAACATATAAGAAAAATATATGAAAAGTGTTGTGCCTGATGTATCATATTAAAGAAAGTATTTTTAAATGTATACTTTTTTTTTTTTGAAAATTATTTGCCAAATGCTGGCCCTAAAGGATATAAATTTTATTTCTGCATACAGTTTAGAGTTGGAGAATCATCCTTGACTGGGCAGCCTTTTCCTCTCATAGTCAAATGGGGCAGTCAGTAATTCCTCTAGGGAAGGAAGTTTATTGATTACATTTAATTATTTGGATCTAGACTATTATTTAGTGATTTCCTGCTATACTGTATCTAGGAGTTTTGAAAAGAAATGGAGAAGGGGAGGAAGGCAAAAGCATTATGCCAGTAGGAGCTGAGGCCTATTCCTGAAGAAATAGAAAGCAAGCTATCCTCAAAGTGAATGAACCGTTCAGAGAGACTACTATTATGATGAAGGATATTTATATGAAGACAAAGCATCACAAAGAGATGTACTTGACTCTTGACTTAGCGCTGGTTCAATCAACAGTTTGCATCTTTCCTGTCTGGTAGGAGATCACAAGTCAGGAGCCAAGGCTGCCACATCCATGGCACACGTGTAGAGCACCACGCTCGTTAAGAATCCTCAACGCCTACCAAGGTCACATTAAGGCAGCACCACCGCAGTTTAGCTCATCAACTAGAAGCAATTGGACCAAATGCCAAGCATGTATTGTATCATCTTTTCAGAAGTAGGATAGCACCTAGAAAATGGGAGTGCACCCACAGTATAATGGAGGCGTTTGAGACCCCCAATATACAGTGAGTGTGTTCATTCTGCTTAGCATAAACCAGTAGATATCCTTTGCCAGAATTTTAAAATAAGGGAGTCAGGGAGGGGCGAAGGACAAATTTCTGTATTTGTTTTATTTTACTGTTTGATTCTTCTTGAGACAAACAGGATACACCTTGTGAATGCAAGAGAAATATCCCCAGGATGACCAAAGAAGCCGTTGGGAGAGTTCACCCAATCTGGTTGGGAAGCTTCTGCCCTGGTGACTTTGTTGCTTGAATAGCTCTGGACAGCAGAACAAAATGCAAGCTTTTTTTTTTTTGGGGGGGGGGGGGAGGTTGGCTTTTCTTTCCTTTTTTCTCTTTTCCTTTCTTCTGAAATTTTTTGAGATGCAAGTAGTGTGGTGACGTCTGCTATGGCCGTGGTTTACGGCTGGAATGGATTACTGCCTAGCTGAGCCAAAACGTTTGCCGTCCCCTTCGGACCACTCGAGTAAACTGCTGCTTGTGGCGTGTTGGTGTGTCCATGGTCTACTGTTTCACATCTTCCATACAGACACCAAGCATTGCGAGTCTATCACTGTTGTTCCCGTGGTACTGTAAAAACAAACAAAAAATATTTTTAAAAAAACCAACTACGAAAACAAACCAAGATGGCCAATCATTGTGTGTACAGAGTTTAAACTGTAATTAATAGAGCCTGTTGAAACACAAAACAAAACTGTTGCCTTTTTTCTTGTATAAAAGAGAATTTATGACAAAATTTAGCTGTGAGGAATGTGATTAAGTGTTTATATTTCTGAAAATGAAGCAAATTGATTCATGGGGATATATTTTAATGTACACTGAATCAGGTATGTAAGGCTGTTTTCAAATGGGAGCCTCTCTAAGTAATTCTCAAGCTTTCATTTATCCTGTCATGGTGGGCCTGCCTGTGGAATATCAAGCCCTTGTGCGCATCCTCTGTTTGCTCATCCCTCCTTGCTGTGTGCTATAGGCATAATGGTCTTTTGATGTTGATGAAAAGCAGTATGTGGGCCAATCTTTTTATAAAACACTATGCACATATAAATACGACATTGTTCATAGCTTTATTTGAGTTTTGGGTTTATACGTGGCGTGAGTAGGAGTCAAAAGTAGATGGGGATTTACTCAAAGCCAGCTACTTTCCTCGAAACAGACATAATGTATGCTGTTATGATGTAGAAGGAGAAAGCCTGTGAAAGCTATTTTTATCATTATACTTGTTTTTCCTTACAAAGCATCCATCCAACTGCAGTAGTCAGATTCAGGAAGAATAACCCTGAATAATGCTGTTCCTGTCTGGTTCATTTGGGTTTTTTTCCCTCCTAAGGCAAGAAATTGGATTCCACCTAAGGTCCCACCACTAGGAGTTGATTCCTGATTTCTAGCCAAATACATTATGTGAAATGCCTGCTGTCTCCAGGTCAATTCAATATTTATTTGTCTCTCATCAAGGTGGAGCTTTGAGTAGATCCCAAAGTGAACCTGTTTTAGGATAACTTATTGTCAGGGATGATATTTAGAACTCAAAATCTGTGTGTAACCAACTGGGGCCAGTCAAAGTCTCTGAAGACTTGGGGTATGACAACTTGGTCTTTATTCCCCAATTTGAGTTTTCCTTTGAAACACTGTACTGTATGAGGACTATGCATAAACTCGAAGGATACAGTTTTCTCTGAACTGCTGTACTTAACGTTGGGTACTTCTGGCTGGTTCACTGCTCTAGCTAGCACACAAGTCAACGTCTTGATGGGAGGTGATTGATGAGTATATTTTGTATGTTCAAAATCAAACCATTTAGAATTATTCCCCCCATTACACAATCAATGCCTGGAAGAATGTTAGGGTGAAAACCAGACACCCTACTTGTATTTTTTAAGTTTGAGTCTTTTGTGAAAGATTTTTTTAATGCATTTTTACTGTAAAAAAAAAATACACGGAAAATGTATGCATTCCATAACAATTACTGCTTCTGGATTTGTATTGTTTTTGTCTCTGATTTGTCGCCTCAGTTTTCTGAATACATTTGGGTCAAGTCTTTAGCTGGGAACTTGCCAGTCCAGCACTCATTTCCAGCTAACTAAAACATCAGTGTATCACAGCAAAGCTAAATGACTACCATCCTGGATCCATGTTCATCTGCCAAGAGCCAAGAGCGATGAATTGCACCATAAAATTTCTTCAGAGACTGTGGCAAGTTCCTCACCTTCCTCTGATCATCCCTTTAGTTCCCTGTTTCTTTTGTACTAAAAAAAATTACAGAATTTTAGAGTTGGTCAATTCAAATATCACTTCATTTGCTTAGCACAGTGTCTAGCATTTAGTAGGCACTTACTGTTTCCTAACAATTATTTGTGTGACCTTGGCAAGTCACTTTAACTCTGGGCCTCAATTTTCTCATCTGTAAAATGGAGGTTGGATCAGATGGCCTCTGAGGTCCCTTTCAGTTCCACATAGGGAATCCTATGATTCATTGATCAGTGATAATTGAGTTTAGTGTTGTCAAACAGAAATGGGGGGCCACTAAACCAGAAATAAGGATCCCTATAGTGCCACATGTTGCCTTAGAAAATGATATTTCTGGTGGGTTTTTACTGAGTTAAGCATTTCCCAATTACATTTTAATCTGGTTCAAGCTATATTCATATTGGACACCTCTGATCCAATCCAACACATAGCCTTCCCTCAAAAAACAACAGCTCTACAGAATACTAAAGAACTCATTTAGCCTCCCCTTAAATACCTCTCTCGAGGGTGGATTTCACTACCTCCCATGGCAGCCCATTATAACCCTAATTTTTAGGAAGTTTTCCCTTCCATCAAATATAAATGTACCTCAGCTTCCATGGTTCAAGATTTGGATTGTCTAGGATACCCTATCTGGGCATCTCTCATCTGGAAAGTAAGAGAACTGGACTGGAGAATTTCTGTGGTCCCTGCTAGGTCTAAACCTACGATTCTGTGTTTCTACCCATGGTTCCTCTCATTGTTCATGCCCCAAAGAGGTCAAATCAAATCCCTCTTCCACATGGCATTCCTTCAGATTTCTTGAAAATGTCAATAATGTAACATCCCCCCAATTTTTTCTTCCCTGTAACTTCACCTCATTACTTAATAAAGTAGATTAAATTTCATCCCTAAGGTCAATATCTCTAGTTTCTTCAATAGAACTGGCCCCTTTATTCATCATTTTTGCCTTTCTCTAAATGACCTCCAGTTGATCAATCCTTCCCAGACTGTGGTGCCAATAACCAAACACAGTCCTCCAGATGTGTAGCCAATCACAGTGATTAAATATAATTTCCTCCCACCTTGTTAAAAGAGGGGAAAGATGATCTCACTTGCCTTTATAAAATTAGTGAGAAAATTAGAACACACTACTTCCCAAGTATATCTTTGCTCAGTAGTATTTGGTCATCCCAAGTGCAAAGGTTACTGCCTAGGAGCTTTAGGACCAGAATAGCATAACAATTGACCTTGTAGAGGCAGCTCATTCTACTTTCAAGCAGTATTTAATGGTTAGGACATTTTCCCTGACATCAGGTCAAAACTTGTTTCTTTGAAATCCTCATCTGCTGTAGCTTTATAAAACAGGAGAGAGTTAGACATGCTCTGTTGTCTCACCTGACAAGATGATGAAACTGGTCAATGCTTCAATACACTTACATGTGTATGATTTGGTTACTCATGAATTCAATTTCCATAGGCCTTTTTTTGCTAAATTACTTTTCGTTGGCTTTGCTTCCTGGTCATTTCAAAGAGTATCCTACCATTAATTCATCCTTCCTGCTGAACTTTCTCTTGCTTTATTTTGTTGCACAAGTAATAATTACAGACACTGTGCTTTTCCCTATTTAATTAAAGGAAGCATCCCTGTGATGGCCTTTGACTCAACAGGCAATTGAGATCTTTAATATTGTGCATTTTGACTCTGATAATTAGAGCTGCAAAACAAAAGATACATGGTGCTCCAATTACTGAGGTCACACGTTCTCCTATCACAGGAACTCTGACAAGTGGTCAGTAGGTCTGCACTAACCCCATTTAGCATTCCTTCAAAAATGTTTCTTTTCATGTGACAATATCATTGGTGTCATTGGTGTAGGCTGTGAAGGCAGTTCCTCGGAACACATGCAATATTAAAATATGAGTGGGGAAAAAAACCACTCCTTCCTGATAGTTATTTAGAAGTGTTTTCAAGGACTCGGCCTTCATTGGGAAAGGTAGTTTTAAATTCATTCAAATGTTTTGAAAGGTACCAAGGATCTTCGTTCAAGTCCTGTCTCTTCCATCTTGTGTCACCTAGAGCAATTTATTTAACTTCTCTAGGCCTCAGTTTCTTCCTCTGTAAAGTAAGATGGATTCTAAAGTCCCAGTGAGGACTAGATAACCATTAATCTGACTCACATTTAATAATTCTACATTGTTCTTGAGTGGTCCATTGGAATCAAGCAAAAAAGAAATCCATAGTCTCTCTTACCCTCCAAATGGATGCAGGTCACTGTTGGAGAAGGAGAAATGCAACAGCTGGAGGAAATGAAATGATTTACCAAGAACACAGAGGATCTCACTGTCCAACCTATGTCTTCGGTCTCCCAGCCCATCAAGTGCTTTTGTCATAATGCTCCACTGCTCACCTCTCCCAGGTAGTACGCTACCACAGACACCATCCTTTGAGACTGGTGTGGTACCTCCCTACATGAAATCTGTACAACTTTGAGGATTTCATATTTTTACCCTCTCCTTTTTCTTTGCATTTATTAAGTAACTTTAAGGTAAGGTAGTACATATGGTATTCCCAAAGTCTTTCCCCACTTCCTTCAAGGAGCGGTCATTTGAAGCAGAGTTTATATGGTCAGTTATGTTCCTCCAGCCACCTTACTCAAGAATTTGACCTAACGTTTTCATCGTTATTCTCAATAAACCATAGAATTGGAAGAGGAAAGGAATCATAAAGGGGACCCCATCCTATCCTTAGGCAGCAGGCGAGACATCATGAGCCAAATTGCTCCAGAGGGATGAGTATTTTTCTCTTGAAAAGCTAGCAGTTCATTTTCAACCCTCAGTGTCAAGAAGTTCTCTCCCTCAGTTTAAGCCAAGTGTCTTCCCGTTCATAAGGGATGCAGAGTATCTTTGCATCAGCATGGAAGGAAATTATTAGTTTATGTTTCTTCCTTTTTTCCTGGTTTGCCATTTCAATTATATAAACCAACATAAGGCCCCATTTTCATAGAGCGTATATCGAGACCTTAAGTCCAACCTCATTGTGCGCAGGAGGAAGCCAAGACCAGAAGGTTAAGTGATTTTCATGAAGTCATGCAGAAAGTTAAGTGGCAGAGTTGGGATTTGAACTCGTCTTCCAACTCCAAATCCAGGGTTCTTTCAGGAGAAAACACTTACTCTTCAACCATAATGGAGATTCTCTCCCATTCCTTGAAGGTTGCAATGCCTATGAGTCACAGGAGCCAACATTTACCCTACTCAAATATGCACATATTTTTTCTCTATCTGAGTGATAGAGGAAGAATCACCTGGTGATTTCTACCTGCTGGAACCCCTGCTTTGCAGGGGAGTGCTATTATCAGCTAATGCTTACCTTTTTTCTGTGTTTGGCCCACAAGTCCCTTTTTCTATCATCTTTCTCTGACATGATTTGGAATTACCACAAACATCCATTTTCTACAAAGTAGTTGCCGATGACCTTACCCGTTTTGTAACAACAGAGACTGTGAGTACAGTATCACCCTGGCTTAATTATCACTCCTGTTGAGTCTTACAGCCCGGTTCTAAGCTCTTAATAGGATTTGAATAAGACACCATGATGATGTTTTGTTGCAACTTCTTTCTTGACCCTCATGATAATCATAATGCCTCACTGCTATATAACCTTTACCATTTTTAAGCATTTTCATGTCTTTTATCTCATTATCCTCATTACAATGCCTACTGTTTGTTCTCAGACCCAAATCTAACAATTGATAGAATAGAAAGGTTGAAAGTCCTTTCCCACAAATAAGTTCAGCATTTTAGAAGAGCCTTTTGAACCAAAGCAATTCTTTTTCCCAGGAGCAAAAGGGTGTGAACCCAAGAAACAGCAACCTTAAAAGAGCAGTCTGTTTGGATTAGTGTCTGACATCCACCTGAGAACTGTGGTCATCCCTTCTCCATATGTGAGAGGAGAAGAAGGAGGATTGAGCCAGGGTCCCTAGCCAAAGAAGTAAAAATGTGGATCTGCTACTTTGTTCTAGGTGGTCAGTTCCCAAAAAGTAGATTATAAGACCCACGAGTAGAAGATTACAAATGTATTCTAAAACAGAATATAAATGATTTTTCCACTGCTATTTCACTAATCCCATTCATTTTTCAATACTTTAAGTATCTATAAATTCTTTGGTGGGGACAGTTGCTCTTGTGACATAGATTGCAACCTCCCTGTCACATAGTTAATGGTCTTCCAGAGTAGCCGCCAAATTTATCCTCCTTGAATCCAACCTGATGATGAGATTTCCTATAAATTTAATCCATGGATAACAGATATATAGTCACCGTGGAGTGATGACTTTTCCAGTTGGATGGGAGACAGCGTGGCACAATGGATAATGAGCTGTGCTCAGAGTCAGAAAGTCCTAGGTTCAAGTCCTGCCTCTGGTAAACACTGGCTGTGTGACCCAGGGGAGGCCACATCAGCACTCAGTGCTCCAGGCAAATCTCTGAAAACTGGTAAAGAGGGTTTTCTCACCTGAGAGTTTTCTGTGCCAAGGAAATCTCAGGACCATTCCCTATACCTTTCCTATCCATTTTGGCGTGATCTACCTAAGCCTTCAGATCAATTTAGGTCAATATGAAGCCAACTTTCTGCCACTAGATTTGGTCCCAAAGGGACTGGGCTACCTTGGGAGATAAGGGGTTCATTCTCTGCTATAGAGTTTTCAAAAGAGATAGTTGGGTGGGCATTTGGTGAGAGAATCCTCTGTGGCCAGGCAGCCTCGTTGTTTCATAAGAGTCTTGGAACAAATGATCTCTGAGGTCCTTTTGAGTTCCTCTTGCAACCAAGTCCCAAAACCCATTGATGGGGGACTCTCTGCCCTTTGGGAGAGATCAATGCCCTGCAACTGCATGAGATAAGAGGTGGAGGTGAAGAGAGGCTAGATTAGAATATTCTCAGGGTATGACAGGCTTCCAATTGCAAAGAGAGCTTCTTAACCATTTACACTGACAGTATTAAAAATTCTAAATCAGCTCTGCTCAGAAACAGTATCCAATGAAGATCTCTCTCTCTCTCTCTCTCTCTCTCTCTCTCTCTCTCTCTCTCTCTCTCTCTCTCTCTCTCTGTAGCACTCTCCTATGCAACACGTGTTGTGTACATATATGATTTATAACAAACACTATATATGATATATACATATATATTTTATACATACACATATGCATGTATATATCTCTATACACACACACATACACACACATATATATACATAGAGAGAGAGAGACAGAGATAGAGATCAGATTCTTCTTAAGTTTTTTTACAGGCTAAGTGTTCAAAGATCACCCTAGGGCATGATTTCCAAGGCCTTCACATTCCTGGTCACCCTTCCATCGTCATATTCCATTTTGTCAACATCCTTCTTCAGATGGGGCTCCCAGAATTCAATACAGTAATCTAGGTGTGATCAGGTCAGTCAAAGTCCAGCAAAGCTGGCACCTCCCTTATGCTGGGGGCTAGACTTCTCTAGAGATAGTGGAGCCTTGGATTAGCATGTTTTAGGGGCTCACTGTTGACCCTAACCAAGCTCAGGGCTTAACCTGGTACTTGGAATATAGAAGATACTTAATAAATGCCCGCCAAATTGACTTACAATTGTGGAAAAATCTAGACACACACACACACACATATACACACACACACGTATATATAACATATATAATATATACACAGGTCTACATATAATATATATGAACTGCTTTCTACTCTGGTCTCTTCTGTATTTACTCAATTTTTTTAAAAAGAAACTAAATGGAGGACTTTGCTTTTCTCCTGGTTTAATTCTATCTTGTTGGAACTTACCAAGTCTGCTAAGATCTTCTGAGGATTCTAATTCTGTTCCATTTTTGTGGGCAAGGCTTTAAATACTCCATTAAAATAGAACTTACGGTGTTTTGGAAACTGAAAATAAAAGCAGAGAAACTGTGGAGAATCAGTGATCAGGAAAAAATGGAATATATCAGCTATTTTTCATGAGTTTTTGGATTCTCAAAAATGTACAGTGCATTTTTCCCCTAAGGGTTATTTTGGACTTGTGACTTTTAGACTGAAATTAATTGTGTCTGCAGACGATGAACTGAAGTGTGACATTCCTCTGACCAAAATAACGCACGGACCTGAAAATATGAGAAACAGCCTGACAAAGGTGTTTTGGGGGCATGAATACAGCTTGCTTAGAGACACTACTCCCAAGGGGCTATAACCCACTCCAACTGTGCAATCCTGGGTCTGTAACTGTGCATTGGTAGGGTGTGAGGGGTGGAGCATATCATGGAAGAAAAATGGGAAGAATTCTGGGATTTTGTCAGAAGCCATTTTGGAACCCAGAAATGTGTGATAGCCTAGTTCATGCTTCATAGATTCAGAAGTGCAAAACACCTTACAGGCAGAGCTGTAACTAGGGTGGGGCAACAGCAGCTTTGTACATAGTGCCAAAATTTAGAGGATGCATGCAGCACTTATTCTCCATCCACAGGAAGAAGCAACTGAGCTTTATATCTTGCTAAGAATACTTATTTAAAACTGGAACAAATGGCATTTCCTCTCTCCTCCTCATTCCTAGCAGTCATGTCCTTATAAACTCCTCTCTGGCTCAGCTCTGTACCTCCAGATCCTCCTACATTAGCAGTCGCCTCTCTAGCATTGGTGGCTAGATGGGTGTCCTGAGGTCTCTATCTCTCTACCACACAGTTAATGTGCTATGGTCTTTTCTATCTCCCCCCACCCCCACCCCTTGCCACTGCCACTCCCATGGAAACTTGTATCCCAAATTCTATATCTCATCAAAAGTTTTCCCGTTATCTCTACCAAGTGAATTGGTCTTAAGAAGCCAATTTGAGAGTACCTCTCACACATTTATTCTGTAATGCTCTCTGTATCCTAGGCATGATACATCACACCACCCCCACCCCACCACATTCGTCTCGCCCTCTCTCCTAGCATGGGTAACCCAGATCACATTGAGGCCACTTGCTTGGATGAAATTAGAGTCACCAACTTTATTCCTTCTGGTGAAATAGAAAACCACCAGGTCATACCAACTGCCCAGCCACTGATTCCTAAGATCCTCCAGGCCTTACCATCAGCCCTCTGTCTACATTATACAAATCCTGGGCACTGTCCTCAGACCTATGAGTGCAACCTAAGAACCAAGGGCCCTTGACATCAGTCCAGATACAGCATCCTTAAGACTTTCCAAACTTTCCATGTGTCCTGAAGCTGAACTCTCATTTATGTATTTCTTTCCTCAATTAGAGTATTCTTAAAAGCAACAGATATTTTTTCAATTTTTTCAATACCCTTAGCACTTAGCACAATGCTTGCTTCAAAATAGCACTTAGTAAATCCTCATTCATTCATTCCTAGTCCTGATTCTGCTTAGAGATAATGAAATCCCTTCATTTTACAAATGATGAAGCCGAGGCCCTAATCACACAGTAGCTGAGTTGGGATTGGAATCCAAGCCCTTTGTGCCCAAATTGAGTGGCTTTGTCAGCAGCTTCACAAATAGGGCAAAGATTATGGACATTTCCTCACCACCTCCACCCCATATAGGCCCTGTAAAGCAGGCTAAGCATTCACTCAGAACCATGACCGTGCTTACCCACTGTGAGTTTTGATGCTCTTTCAGAGCAAGGACTTTCATTAAATCCTTAGAAAACAACTACAGTGAAGGTTTGTGGCTCCTTCTGGGGAGAATGAGTGACCAGCAAGCTGAAGTAATTCCCATGGAAAAGCAGGGAGAGCAGCAGGCAGCCACCCACCCAGCAGGAGAATGATCGATCACCACATGCTTGACTAATCCTCAGATCCCATAAAATACAGGCTCATAAAGGGAGAAGCAGGTTTCAGTCAGCCATTTTTATTAGGTCCATTTTTACAAAGGAGGAAACATGTTTATTCATCCTTTAAGTGCCTGAAATGGATTATAAAAAAGACAGCTTATAGTGTGACTCCCTTAGCTATCATTCCAGTACCCTTAATGGGCCTCATTATTGCAAACTTGTAATATGAGGAAAAATTGCCAGTGGAATGGGGAAAAAAATTATCCAGAAAAGGCAAGATCCCAACTAAATCATCCAGTCTTCTCTTCTCAGTTCTGTCTTATTGATCCTTCTTTCCATTGGCTTAGTTCCTGTTTAGGGGCAAAAATAAGTAAGTAAACATTAAAGACAGACAGACAGAAACACAGACACAGAGACAGACAGAGAGAAATTTTCAGAAATGTTCTCTATTTTGTGTTTTTAAAAGGTTGTTATTGATTCCAGATAAAGGTCAGGATGAGTTTATTAAGCAACTACGAGGATACAAAGCACTGTGCTAGATACAGGGATGCAAAAATGAAAATCAACACAACATCTGCCCTCATGGAGCTTACATGCTACTGGAGAGATACATCAGGACCATGGTTGAGAAAATACAACGTGAACTGAAGAGAGAGAGAAAGAGATCTTGGGGAGGGGGCACTTAAGCCACGCTTTGAAGGAAGGATTCTGTGAAATGGAGGTGAGAAGTGAATGCCTTGCAGCCGTGGAGGACAACGTGTGCTCCATCTCTTTCAGAAATGGAAAAGAAGGAAATGGAGTATAATTTATAGAGAATAGTTGTTAGGCTGTATTGATTAGAATGTAACAATGGGTAGCTAGGTGGTGCAGTGGATAGAGTGCCAGGCTTAGGGTCAGGAAGACTCATCTTCCTGCGTGTCAGTCTATTTTCAGACATTTACTTACTGTGGGACCCTGGGCAAGTCACTTAATACTATTTGCCTCAGTTTTTTCATCTGTAAAATGAACTGGAAAAGGAAATGGCGAATCAGTTCAGTGTCTTTGCCAAAAAGACCCCAGATGGGGTCATAAGCTGAAAGGATTGAACAGCAAATAATGCGAAAGTGAATTCTATTAAGACTAGGAAGGTAGGTGGAGGGCTTTGCATCTCAGACTCAGGATTTGTATTTTATCCTAGGAAAATAGGGAGCTATTGAAGACTTTGGAGTAGGTAGGGCAATGGCCAAATCTATCTTTTAGGACTATCCCTTTGGCAACTGTATGGATGATGGACTGGAGAAGGGAGACTTCAGGAAGGGACAACAAATAGGAGGTAATTATGATAATTGGGGTGAAAAGTTATAAAGGACTTTAAGACTTCAATCTGCTAGATAATTTAGTTCCTGGGGAAAGTTGTATTGTCCAGTTTGGCCTCCAAAGTTAATAATTTACTACACACATGGTGTTTTAGAAAATGGTTCACTATCAGGAAGAAAGCTCATGCTTTTAGCCATCCTGCAAATAAAGGAGAGATTGCCTAGTTTATTAAATTTCTTTGCCATGAGAAAAATCATCTGTTATGATTTTCCATCCAGAAGTTAGGCTGTTAACTATAGGATCATAGATTTTGAGCTGCACTTTAGGCACCTTTGAGGTCATCTTCCCATTTTATAGATGGAGAAACTGAGACCTACTGAGGATGTGACCTGGCTATTGTCATTCAGTAGTAAATGACAGAAATTCACAATCTCTGACTTTAAGTGTTGATGCCAAATGTGTCAGGGGGGTTAAGTCATTTGCCCAGCATCACACAGCTGAAGAGCATTGGAGCCAAGACTAAGACCCGCATCCTCTTGCTCTTTCCACCACACTTTGCCCACTCTCTGCTTGGAGTCTCCTTCTCAGTTGGGTCACTTGTTATGACTAATCACCCCTAGTTTCCCATGTTGACTATCAGCTGCAGTTTCTCCCTAGGTCAAATCATGATGTCGCTTTCAATGAGTTACTGCAGACTAACGAATTAATATTGTAAGAAACTTAAAAGATGAAAAACTTCCCTCTGAATCCTACCCATTAAGATTAAGCATTTTATCTACTTTCTAGCTCCCCCTGAATATGTTGATCCTGCCCAACTATTCACATGGCACCTTTGCCATGGAGGATAGTAGTAGGTTAACTGTGGCCTGAAGAGAAAGAAATCAAACCTCATCTGTATTGGCTATTTTCAGATTTTCTTGTAATTGTGAAGATGAGAGAAGCCATCCTGAGGGAAATACAAGTCCCTCAGCAGTAATGAATATTCTCAAGGTATTCCCTCCTAAGGGCCCCAAAATAGTGGAAGAATTACCTTCTTCAGCTCCTCCCCACCTCTCATTTTCCCATTCCAAAATGTTTGTTAGCAACACTTTTCAAGGAAGAGATCTTGCAGAACAACTGTTTTTCCCTTTTTAGCTATTTATCCATAGTCGTTACTGGGGTCAGGATGATCAGGACTTAACTCATAGAATCATAGATCTAGAGTTGGAAAGAGCCTTAGAGGGCATCTAGAATCAATTTCTCCCCTGCCCCATTTTACAGATAAGAAAATGGGTGCCTTAGTGCAATTAAATGATTTCTCTACCTGTGGGTGGTAAGCATTGGAGGAGGAATCGGAACCCAGGTCCTCTGATCACAAGATTGGGCCAGTTCAATCCAGTAAACATTTATTATGTATCCACTCTGCCAGGCACTGTATGAGGTCCTGGTGATCTAAAGACAAGAAAATAGAATGGGACCCATGCTCAAGGATCAGCTGTGGCTGGAAGGGAGGAGCTCCAAGCGATCTCACCATCCTGATCACAGGCTACAGCTGCTGAAGAAAGCTCCCTCCTTAAAATCCTTGGTTCTATTAAATGACTTAATATAAAGAGATATGGCTTAATCAGGGAAAATGCATTACCATCTGCTTTGCTGCCACCGCACCCTAAGGACCCTCTTAGGTTAAGATTGTGTCGCTCATCAGCAGGTAAGCTCCTTGAAAGCAGGGACTGTCTCACTATTCTATTTGTTCCCCTAATGCTTAGCACAGTGCTTGTGCGTATAATAAGTATTTACAAGTGCTTGTCCATTCATTCATTTTCATTCATTCATGAAGAGATCAAGGCCCCTAGAGGTTAAATGACTTGTCCAGTGTCCCAAGGGTAGCACATGGCATAACCAAGATCTGAACCCACATCCTGACTCCAAAATCTGAGCCTTAATCACTGAGCTATTATGTTGAGGTTTAAACCCAAGGATGACAAAAACTGTTGAGGTTTAAACGCAGGGATGATGTGTTGTAGTGGAACTGTCTCAAAGAATTCAGTCAGACCACCTAGGATCCAAGAAGAGGCATTTGTTGAGATTAACGCCTCTCATGAAGCAGGTTAAGTTCCAAGACGAACCAGCAACTTCATAGAAAGTAAAATGGATTTTTATAGGGCAAATATGCAATTACATAACAGAAATTTACATAGAATATAGGAATATGATCAATATTAAAAAGGCAGGAGGAATTTGTTAAGGGATTAGGTAATGGAGGAGAAGTCCCATCTATGGTTTGGTGGTTAACCATTCTGGCCATGCTACTCTCCAACTGGCTAGCTACTGAGGTCCTGTCTGGTCAACATAGATAGTTAGGTATTGTGGTCCTGTCTTGGGCTAGCTGGATGATGTGAAAGTGATTGACTACAAGAACACACCTGTTTCTGTGGGAATGGATCTGGGGGTAGAGGCAGTGGCTGGGTTGCCACAACTGTTGTTTCTGTGAGAACTATGAATTTCAGGGACACACCTGTTGTTCTAGTGAGCAGTGATGCACATATAAAGTTAGGAGACTGTTAGGGGGAGCTAGGTAGGTACAGTGGGCCTGTAATGAAGTTAGACTATTGGGGTTGGAGGCAGAAGACCTGGAGTCAAGTCAGACCTCTGACGTAGACTTGATGGGTGATCCTAGGCAAGTTATTTAATCTCGAATTGTTCTAGACAACTCTGATGATAAGTTATGGAAAAGATGTTGACTTGCATTGTTAAACTAAATTTCCTCCATTGTGATTTCCATGAAATTACAGGACCTATATCCCCATGCTGCCATCACCATCGACGTCATCATCATCGTTGCTAGCATTTATATTTCACTAAAAGATTTGCAAAGTGCTTTACAAATGTTATCTCATTTTATCCTTACAAAAACCTTGGCAGGGAGATGCTATAATTATTTACATTTTACCGAAAAGGAAACTGAGACAGCGGCTAAATGACTTGCCCATGGTCATCTAGCTAGTACATGTCTGAGGATTCATTTGAACTCAGACTGACTTTGGTGGTAACACTCTATGTACTGAGCCACCTAAGGCATCTCCTTCACAGTCGCTGAACTTCCAATCTGAGGGAATCAAAGGGAAAATCAAAGCTTTTTGGCTGATACTCAATGAAGGGTCATTGTCTTTGTTCAACCCTCTGACTGAAGAGACTGAAACACTACCCCACCACCCCAGTGGCTAAAGGTGGGAGAAGATTCTAGCTGCCCACTGACAATGGAACCCAAGGAGTCCAGGCTTCTCTTCTGGCAGTGACCCCTGAACACCAAAATGTTGGAAGTATTTCAGCCCCATTGTGCTTCTCTAACCTCCATTCAGATCCAGAACCTGCAGTAAGTTCTATTTAATGTCTAATTAATGTATTCGGATTAGAGCCACCTAACACTTCATTTACCACAAGGGTATATACAAAGACAGTCCCAGCTGTTGTGTTAGGGGTGGGCCATGCAGGATTCCATGGTTCCAAAAGGAAAATTGGAAATTGTGTTAACAAGCATACCAGGATTTGCCCATTTGTTTTTCTCCTCTAAAGTTTTTCAGGCACAAAAACATTTGAAGACTTTATCAAGGGAGACTTTATTTTTTTAACCTGCCTTGAAAAATAACTGATAGTAGCAAAGGCTTTGTACCCTTATTGCTTAGCACGGAGCCTGTTACATAGTAGGTGTCTCATAAATGTTTATTGATGGATTAATTACCTGATCTTAGACCAATGCCTAACACACAGAAGGTGCTTCATAAATGTTTATTGTTTGATCTTAGCTCAGTGCCTGGCATATAGATGCATAATAAGTGTTTATTGAATAATAAATTTATTGATCTTAGCACATAGTTTTTACTTAATAACTGTTTATTGATTGATGTAGTGCCACATAGTAGGCACTTAATAAATACTTGCTGACTTAAGTCTGTTTTGTCCTTCCCAGGATAGGAAAGAGTTAAATTATCTGTTCAAAGTTTTATTAAAGGCTTTAAAAAATGTTTGGATCATGTTTATTTTCACATATATCATACTTGTTATTGAGAGCAGGGTAGAATGGTAGACGTTTTAGTACTGGATGTTAGGAGGATCTGAGTTCAAATCTCACAAATCACTTAATATCACTTTGTCTTAGTTTTCCTCATCCTTAAAGTCAGAGGGTTAGACTTAATGATTTTCAAGATCCTGTTCACGTAGATGACACAGGGGATAGAGCAATGCGTATAAAATCCAGAAGACCTGAGTTCAAAGTCAGCCTCTGATACTTACCAACACTGTGACCCTGGACAAGTCACATAGCCTATTTCTGCCTCAGTTCCCCCCATTGTAAAAAGATGAAAATAACAGCACCTCTCTTCAAAGGTTGTTAAAGATCAAATGAAATGATATTTACAAAATGATTAGCATAGAGCCTGGCATATAGTAGGTAGTTAATAAAGGCTTGTTTCCTTACCCATTCCTTCCCTTTTCTACCACTGTGATTCCTCCTTTACCCACAAATGCTTCCCTTGTAATAATGTTGTAAATGTGAAACAAACAAACAAAAAAAACCCAGCAAAAAACCAACACAATTCAATAAAAACCAAGTAACACAGATTGCCTTCCAGAGCACTGGCACCATTATATGCTCCTTGCCTTTCACTTAACCACTGAAATAGACTGGGTTCTCATGTCTCTTCCAAGGCTCATTGTTCATTATAACTCTTCAGTACTGACTTTGGTGTGTTCATTGATTCATTGCTATAGTAATTATGTATATTCTTTTCCTGGTTCTGTTGCCTGCATCAGTTTATGTAAGTCTTCCCATATTTCTCTGAATCCCTTATGTTTCATAATATCTTATGGCATTTTTGTTGGATCATTTCAGTAACATCCAACTCTTTGTAACCCTCTTTGGGGTTTTCTTGGTTTAACATTCCTTCTCTAGCTCATTTTACAGATGAGGAAACTGAGGCAAACAAGGTAAAGTGACTTGCTCTTGGTCACACACCTAATAAGTATCTGAGGCTGAATTTGAACTCATAAAGACAAGTCTTCCTGATTCCAAGTCTAATACTCCATCCACTGAATCACCTAGCTGACCCAGTTTTATGGCATGGCAATATTCTATTATGATCATATGTCACTATTTTTTTGGTCATTCTCCAATGCTGCACATCTAAGCTATTTTCAGTTCCCAATAATTACTCATATGACTATTTTGGGACATTATAGTACCTTTCTTTCTTTGACCTTCTCCTTGAAGCATATTTCTACAGCAGGACCCTTGACTCAAAGGGTATATATACACACGTATATATATATATACACATATATATGCACATGTATATGTATATGTATGTATGTGTATGTTGATGTATATTTTGTTCACAAAAAATTAATAGTAATTAAAGGAACTATCAACCATTTGCTATTGATTGGAGTCAGAAGATGAGAGAGAGCCCTCACTAATACCCCCCATGCCCACACCTCCCAGATAGCTTTCTAATCTCTCTTTAATCCTTGTTTTGGTCTCCATCTTTCATGATCCGTTAGGCTTGGTTTTCCAGGTCCTAACAAATTATCAGTTTTCAATGAGCTGGGACCTGAGCAATTACCTAATGAGTCTTTCCCCCTAAAATTAAACACTTAATTCTCCAACCTGAAACTTGAAAGAAAAGGAAATTCCAAGGATAAACCCCATCTTTCAATTTCTTGTAAGATACTTCCTTTTGTAGCTGATAATTCTCAGGAACATGAGGAATCATTAAAGAAAAGGAAAAGTTTTAAGGGGTAGAGATTCCAGTTAATTTACTGATGAACTTTGCTGTTCTCCAGCAAATAGGACGGGGCTTCTGAAAGATTAATGAAGGTTGCCCGTACCCAGATGCTCACATAACTCCTCACATCCCCTACTGATTTTAAACTTAAAATGTCAAGAGGAAAAAGGAGAAGTTATGTGAATAAATAAAAGATACTCTAATACTCCAATTTTATAAATAAATGATATGTTTCCCAAAAGCTGCACATAAAACACTCCCCCCACTGTATTGAGTCATACTTAAGGAGCTAAGTATTTAAAGCAACCCAGCCAAAAACCTTTGCAAAGAGAAGAGTCCCCTTTCCCCCTTTTTGTTGGGAAAAATGTTTCCAAATTTTCGTTAATTTTGTAAATTTCATAAATTGAGTTTTCTTATAATGCCTCTGATGATTATCTACCTCTGATTATTTCAATTTAGGCTATTACATATGTGTGTGTGTATGTACATATATGTATATATATTTCTTTTTACAGAAGAATGAAAGAAAAGACTAAGTTGGCATATTCCACTTATCATGGATAAATAATGGATAAATAAACTGCTTTGATTTATACGAGCTTATATCACCTTTGAGAAAATCTCTTTGGTACTTAGTTCTACAAACAGTTCAAACTTCTCCTTTCATCTGGATTGTTATAGAATTCTGTGTCTGCCTTACCCAAAATCAATTGAAGGTACAACATGAAGGTGAAATGGAAATCCATTTTGTTTGAGGTATAAAAATTACAGAATTGGCCTGTGGCACAATACACGACCTTCATCCTTTATGGCTGTTGTCATTGGGTTAGAGTTTTACCATTCCAATGCAACTCACTTCTCCTCAGCTGTCAAAGGGGTTTTGCTGAAGGTCAGGGCTCACAAGGTCACTCTTCCTACTCACTAAACTCCAGTGCCTCCCTAGCATCTCCAGGACCAGATAAATCTGAAATTCTGCTTGGTATTCAGAGCTTGTCATCATCTGCCCCACCATCTTTCCAGTCTTCTTCGACCTTCCACCCCTCCCCAACTCTGCAAACCAGTGGCACTGACTTCCTAGCTTCTCCTTTCACAAGATGCTCCATCTTTGATCTCTGGTCTTGCTCCACCCCAATCCCTTCCTCCTCTCTGCCTTTGGACTTCTCTGGAGGCCTTCAAGCCCTACCCCAAATCCCACTTTCTACCGGAAGCATTTCTCAGTCCCTCAGTTCTAATTCTGTATTGCTTATTTCCAGTTTATTCTGCATATAGCTTATCAGATATACTTATTCACATGTTATTTTCCCCATTATATTGTGAGCTCATCAAGAATGGATATTGTCATATTTTTCTTTGCATTTCCAGTGCTTAATAAAGTGCCTGGCATATAGTAGGTGCCTAATAGATGTTTGTTGGCTGACTTTTAAAGCAGATAAATTAAAAGCAGCCTCTGAATCCAGCTACGATGCCTGGCCCTCAGAATAACTTTTCTTCCCTACTTTTTCAAAGGCTGAGGGATTTATATCTTGAACACCAGGCATCATTTCCCTTTGTCTATAGATAACCACTGCTGTGTACCCTTCTCATTATGGGTTATTCCATCCGTTTGTGTTAAATTAATATGCCATTTCTTAGGGATAACTTACTGTATGCTCCAGGTGGGAGCTGCAGATATTGGTCAAGAGTGGACTCTTGCCCCTACTAGGAAAATGCTGCCATGGAAAAGGATGATTGTATGCTTTTCTTGGTGACCTTGGTAAGGTCATTGTTTGTTCAAGCCTTCCCAGTGATGGGCACATAGTTGTTACTATTGCTGCTGTGGTTGCTTTGTCCTTCATTTTCAAAAATATCACAAAGTGATGTCTTGACTCACCTTGAAGTGAGATGAAATTGTACAAAGTCATCAGCTTCACACTCTTCCAGAGTCATCAAAGTCCAGTGGCAAGACAAAGATCAAGATGACTAGTGGTGGCCTGGGGAGGTGCAGTGGCATCTTCAGTGTCTAACTGAGCTCTAAGTACTCCATCAAAAAAGCACATAGTAGGTGCTTAATGAATGTTTATTGATTGATTGATTTAATTTCTCTTCTTAGCTCCTCTCTATATGCAGTTGAGCACTTAAAAATCCCATCACTTGAGATGTTGATCATCTTCTACATCCCATACAAGTGATCTGTCCGTAGTTTCTACTTCTGAGAGATACTGAGTCACACAACTAGTAAGTGTCTGAAGCCAAAATTCAACCCATCTCCCTGACTCCCTAGCTCAGATGTCTGTCTACTGGACCACACGGTACCCACCAGTAAGTCCAAATCAACTCAGATCAACAAGCATTTCTTAAGCACCTACTACAGAAGATACTGTGTTAAGATCTAAGAATACAAAGAAAAGTCAAAGACCAAACCTACTTTCAAGGAGTTCATGGTCTAATAAAGTCAACATGCTAATAACTGTACCCAAATAAAATGTAGCTATACAGGACAAAGTGGAGGTAATGTTGGAGGGAAGACATTAAGATAAGCAAAGACTGGGGAAGGCTTTTTGCAGAAGTGTGAATTGATCTGAGACTTGAAAGAAGCTAAGAGGCAGAAATGAGGGGGGAGAGAGTTTCAGGCATGGGTGATTGCCAGTGACAATTCGAGGAGTAAGTAGATGCATTGTCTTGTGCAAGGAATAACAAGATGTGTGTGCATGTGTGTGTGTGTATGTGTGTGTGTGTGTGTGTGTATAGGGGTTATCACTGTATAGAGTACATGGAGAGGTATAAGGTGTAAGAAAACTAGAAAGCTTATGAAGGTCTTTAAAAACCAAATAGATGATTTTATTTGATTGTGGAGGTAATAGGGAGCCAATGGAGCTGATAGGCAGGTCACTTGCATGGTTTTTTTCTTACAAGTGGGTAAACCCAGACTTTGAAATTGTTACAAACTTGCTTGCGGTCACAAAATACCCATGAATGCTCTAAGAAGCTATATTGCTAACATATGAATTGACAGAGTCTCAAAATCAGAAAGGACCTCAGAGATTTGACTCTTAGAACTTGTTGTTTAGTCATTTTTCAGTCGTTTCTTGTTCTTTGTGACCTAATTTGAGGTTTTCTTGAAAAAGATGCTGGGGTGGTTTGCCATTTTCTTCTCCAGATCATTTTACAGATGAGGAAACTGAGGTAGGCAGGGGTAAGTGACTTGCTCAGAATCTCACAGCTAGCAAGTGTCTGAAGCCGGATTTGAATCCAAATCTTCCTGATTCTAGACCCGGCACTCTATTCACTGCACCACCACTGTTTCCTATAGAATCTCAAGTCGATGAAGACCCTGCTTACTTAGACAGATTTGAGGTTTGAATTGGTAAACAGCCATCCCCTCCCAATTCTTTCCAGGAAGAAAACAGTTCCTGTTCACTCTGGGCATTAGTTGCTATTATAAAACCTTAGTTATGGAAGGCCACTCAAGGATGTCTAATGCAATGCCTTCATTTTACAGACGAGGGAAATGATGAGCTATTTTGTCCAAGGTCGCCCCACACATTAGCAGCAGAGATAAGCCTAATTCTCCAAGTGCCACTTTCTACCATACCACACTGGGTCTCTAGTAGACAGTCTGTGCAAAAATACAAATGAAGCATTCTCCACATTAGCACAGATGAGATGACTTTGGGCACCTTCTAGATTGTGCTTTGGAAAGGACCTCAGTGTCTGGGCTTCATGATTATGTCACTCCCATGACTGATGGAAAGGAAAGCTGAGAATAAACACAATCGATGATTTCCTCATGGACTTGATGGGGATTTGAAAAGGAAACAAGAATTGCTAATGTATATTTGTCTGCAGGAAACTCTAGATTTTATCCAAAATATCCAAAAGATTTCATCAAAAAATTTTATCAAAAATGTTTTCTCTATTTTTCAAAATTTTCCATTACCTTCCTCTCTCCTTTGCTCTTGGCCTTTGGAGTCTGCAAACGTTACCTCTATTTTTAGTAGTCTATTTCCTTCTCTCTATAGTGGTGAGAAGAATGATAGGTATCTTTACATCATTCAAGCATAAAGATAGTCTTTGTCCTCCGTGGAGATTACTGAGCCCACAAAGGATCGCCTTCCAGGAAGAACTGACATGATGGAGGCCACAATCCCTGAAATGGGCACACCCTTTGCAAAAGGGCATAGCCTTGTTAGGGAGTTTCATGAGGGCATCAGAAAGCTAAACCTGTGGGGACTGGCCAAATTCTCTTTTGTCTGTGGTCTTCCTCTTTATTTCCAGATAGATAGCACATGCTGTGGGGTCATGAAGAAAGGTCTTCCCACCTTCTTGGATATCTTCTCCAGGCACAACAAGGAACAGGGAATGGCCCCAGGAAGGAAGACTCCTTGATTAGTGTGATGGTGGGGAAACATCACTGAAGAGGGGCTTTCTCTTTTCTTCTTCCAATTATACCACAGCACTCCTCAGTGCTACCTGAACCACATGAAAACATAGCTCCTATCTGGTTCTAATGGGTTGAGGTATTAATAAAAAAGACATATATAAACACATGTAGTTTTCTAAGTCAATATGTAGCCCACAGGGGCCTTATGTATGGTTTAGTGGCCCCATTTCTCAGTGTGACATCGCTGCTGTACTTCCATCCATAGAGGTTAAACAATGACAGGAAGCATAGGGAGCACCAACCCAGGGTTAATCACCAAGTGATATTCCTCTGGGCTAGATCTATTTGCTGCATAGCAAACTGAGTGGGACAGGCAGGTTGGCTCGCTCCTATTCACTCCAGAACATTCTATGACCCTAGAATAAAGTCATTGTCACCTTCATGTCTGCAACAAAGAATGCCTTCTAGAACCTAATGAGATATGAAGGAAGGGTGTGTGTGTGTGTGTGTGTGTGTGTGTGTGTGTGTGTGTGTGTGTGTGTGTGTGTGTGTGTGTGTGTAGGGGGCAGGGTGACTGGTGTTTGGATGACAAAACTAACATTTGCCCATATGGGATTTCCAAATATTTTATCCATTTGATATTCAAGTAAGGTTGGATTAGGGGTCTATTATGTTCTAAGTGCAGGGCTGATTTCTGGGATAAAAAGACAAAAATGAAAATGGCCCCCGCTCTCAAAGAACTTACAAAATAAATAAAACCAAAATATGTGCAAAGTATTTGGATGGAAGGGGGAAGGGGAAAGGGAAGGAGGGAGAAGGGACAAAGGGAGGGGGAGAGAGAGAGAGAGAGAGAGAGAGAGAGAGAGAGAGAGAGAGAGAGAGAAACACTGACAACCAGATAAATGAGGTTAGATTGGCTACTAGACGTGTGATACACAATATACCCAAAAACATGCATACTAAACATGTCCACATGTACACACACAAGGCATTGCTTATTTTTCTTTTGAGTCAATCAGAGTTAAGTGACTTACCCAGGCTCACACAGCTAGTAAATATCTGAGGCCAGATTTGAACTCAGTTCCTACTGACTCTAGGTTCAGTGTTCTATATCCACTGGGCCATTTGGTTGTCCCCAAGGTATTCTTTTTAAAAGGAGGGGGAAAACAGAAAATAGAGGCAAACTTGGCAGAATAAGCTCAGGAAAGATATTTCTTTTTTTATTTTTTTTTATTTTTTTATTTTTTTTCTTTTTTAATGTTTAACAATCACTGCCATACAATTGAGATTTTATCCCCCCCTACCTACACCCCACTACCCCCCTCCCTCCCCACGACTGCATACAATTCTGTATAGGTTCTACATATACTTTCCTATTGAGTACATTTTCACTATAGTCATGCTATGTAGTCAGACTAAAATAAATGAAAGAAATCATATAACAAATCAAAACATGATACACAAAAACATACAAATACACAAACATGATCTGCTACATTTTGTGAATGACTTCCATATTTCTTTCTCTGAGTGTGGAAGGCATTTTGCCTTGAGAACCACCATTGGGATTTTATTATTTTTTTTAAGAAGTTCTTGCGTTATTACGAAATTCCAAGTCTACCAGAAAAACCTCTCGCACACAGTGGTCGTTGCTGTGCACAAAGTTCTCCTTGTTCTGCTCCTTTCACTCAGCATCAGGTCATATAAGTCCTTCCAGGCCTCTCTGAAGTCTTCTTGTTCATCATTTCTTATGGCACAATAGTACTCCATTACATTCATATACCATAATTTATTCAGCCATTCCCCAATTGATGGACATCCCCTTGACTTCCAGTTTTTGGCAACTACAAAAAGTGCTGCTGTAAATATTTTTGTACATGTGGGACCCTTTCCCATTTTTATGATCTCTTGGGGATACAGTCCTAGTAGCAATATTGCTGGGTCAAAGGGTATGCACATTTCTGTAGCCCTTTGGGCATAGAGGAAAGATATTTCTTGAGAAGAATATGAAGGAGCTAATGGTAAACAGTTTTGTCCTTCATGGGCCCACTGTCAAGAGGGGAACTCTTGGCTTAGAATTTCAAAGATGGGATTTTCCTAATATAATGAAGTATATCTCATTATGCCCATTTTACAGATGAAAAACCTGAGGCTCATACAGCTTGTTCTTGACCAAGGTTACACATGTAATCCGGGTCACTAGGTTGCTATTTTAGCAAGTCGGCTCTGAGAGGTCCTTTAGAGATGTTTCATCTAATCCGTTTCTACTGTTGAGCACAATGGGAGTTAAGACAATGTGTTCAATGGAAGGATGGCTGGTCTTGGAGGCAGGATTCATCTTTTGGACACATCAGTAACACTAAGAGTTCAGTTATGTTACTTTCAATGGGGAGTGAAGTAATGGGGACAGGTTCATTTCTGAGGTGTCTTTTAGCAATTAAGTCACCCAGTTACTCGGTGCCTAAGAAAGGGTTCATTAGAAAGACTTCTGGAAGGAAGCATTTGCAGAGATAAAGGAAGAGCTAATTAAGAAATATCATGATATTAGAACAAAGCAGGTAATTGTGTGACTGATGAAAGTAACCTTACCTAGTGAAAAGGCTCCTTATTAAAATATGACCTTCTGAAATGATGGTGGGGGGAGTATTCCTGGGGTTGGGAAAAGAGACAGGGAAGCAATGGTACACTCCAAAGTAAATACCAAAGCTTAACTGCTAATTAAAAGAGACCCCGAGCTGTTTTTGCCATGTTCCCCTAATTTGCTTCTCTGCTTATTTAGCAGGGTTAAAATTAGGTCAGATTCTACTAGTAGCTTGTTGAAACTGTAACTCTGATGTTAGCCTGGAGCGATCTAAAGGTCTGTTGTCAATCAGGAAGTATTTACAGTCTCTTGGATGAATTCTAGAAAGCCTTATAATTAACAAGGAAAGGTAATAAACAAATGTGTGTATGGGGAGGTGAGGGGTAGGAAGAGACAGAGAGAGATAGAGACAGAAACGGAGAGACACAGAGAGAGACAGAGACAGAGAAACAGAGACAGAGAGATAGAGACAGAGACAGAGAGACGGAGACAGAGAGAGACTTAGACACAGAGACAGAGACAGACACAGAGACAGAGGCAAAACAGAGAAAAAGGCAGACAACAGAGACAGATACCCAGAAAGACAGAGACAGGGAGAGAGAGAAACAGAGACAGAGGGAGACAAAGAGAGAGACAGAGATTGACACAACCATTTCTGACAGTGATACCAACAAATGCTGAAATAGGGTAATAGGCAATGACGGATAAGCTTGTACTAAGGAACTGAGATAGTTTAGAGAGAGAGAAAATGATCTTTATTCAAAAAGGAGAAATTCCCTTGTAAACCTCAACCGGTGACCTAGTTAAACTTGGTAGAGACCAGGAGGACAAGGTCTATGTGTGGGTCTGGGTGAGTGGGAGTCAGAGTGGGGTGACTGGAATTTTCCCCAGGGTGCTGAAATTTAGAAGGATCTGCAAGTACTTACACTCATTTAGCTGTTGAAGAAAATGAGTTGATAGCTACTTAACAAGAATACTGAAATAGGAAGCTGTGAGGTGACTCTTTTTCTCCATGGTGTTCTCTCTCCCAAAGTGTGTTCCTTCCCAACTTACCTCACCCCACTCAATTCTGTGTCAGTAGTGTCTCCACAGAAACAGTACCCTTTGCTCTTTCCACTTATGCAAGTATAGATTCTCAGATTTCTCTCTGTGTCTCCCTGTCTCCGTCTCTGTCTCTCTTTCTGAAATCTACCGCTTGCCCCCAGCACATTTTGGGGGTGCTTTCTCAGGACAAAATTACTGATTATAGTTCAAGAGCTAGTGTTAATTATGAAACAGACTGTGTGTCCCATTATACATTGAAATGAAAATTGATGACCTGATCTTTAGCACCTCTGATCTTCTTATCAGGCTGTCAGAGTGCCTTGTCATTTCCACACCGTGTATCTATTGCATGCCTCTTACTTGATGTCTCCACTGTGCAATGCCATCCAAAGTTGATGTTGCATTGAGCCATGGCATATATTTTCATAATGTCTGCCTTCCCTTATGCCTGATCCCATGTCTTCTATTCCCATTTCTGCCCCTTGGGTCATCTTTCCCATTTCTTTGGAGCCAAGTGAAAATGTCAGTGTTGCCACCACAGGTAGGCTATGTCTATCTTGCATTTAGGAGAGTAACACCCCCTTTCTCTGGATGTCCATTTTCCAGCAAGTTTTACTCTCTGAAATATGGCTAATATGTAAGCATCATACTCTCCACTCCTCTAGTATCACAGTTTTTGCATATCTGTCTTAACAACCTCTTTCCCCCAATTAGGTCTATAATCTTCTTGAGATCAGGGCTTGTGTTGTAACTGTCTTTCTATCCCCGATTCCTAGCATGAGGATTTGCACACAGAAGGCATTTCACAACTGTTAGATTCGCTGAATCGAATTTGAACGTGGAATGGGCAACATGAGAGGCAATTTTAAGTGAATATTCTACAAGAGGAAGAGAAATGGCATTGGATCTTCAGGACAATTTCCTAAAACTTTCCCCATTGGATAAGAACCTGATAAAGCAATAGTTGCCTGTTTCTTCTTCCCTGGGGATGATGAGGTCATCCAGTTCTATTTTGGGCTTTTCCTTTCTCCTAGTTTCTCCCTGCACTAGTAATTCTTTCTTTGCCCAGCTCAGATTTTGAACCAGTGCCTGAACTAAACATACCTGAGAATAATAACAGCTTGCCTCGGATAAGACGTTTTCAAAGTGCTTTCACATCTCCTATGTCTTTTGATCACAAGCTCATCTGCCCACTCATGCCATCTTGAAAAGAAACTTTCAGCCTTCTCCAGCTCCCCTATTATTATGAGTGGTGCCACTGTATTCCTATTTTTCTAAAACTGCAAAAGAATGCTAAAATGTCCAAGCAGGAAGGGACCTGGTCCAAGCCTCTCTCATCACAGAGGAAACAGGTCAAGAAAGGAAAGTGACCTTTCCAAGGTCAGCACAGCTAAAGGGCAAGCTGTCCCTCCATGCAAGGAGCCCGGCTTCCCAGTCCTAGGCTCTTGTGATCATAGTGCACTCAGTACATGACCACTACCCTAGGATATCATCTTTAGTCCTTTTCTGTCTTTCATTATCCACATCCAATCTGTTAGGAAATGGTGATTCACTTAGTATAATAGCTACCTCTCTGATATCACTAGATAGGGAGCTATCTAGGAGCTAGAAGGGCCTCAAAGGCTGTATCATCCAACCCATACCTGGAAAAGGAGTCCTTCTACAACATACCCTAGCTGTGGGAGACCTCCAATGAGTATGAACTCACTAGCTTGCAAATCAGGACATTTCCCTTTTTTAGAGAGCCCTGACTGATAGTAGAAGAAAATGATCCCCGTCTTCCTCCCTTTTACCACAACACACACACACACGCACACACGCATGCACACACGCACGCATCCATGCACACACACAAATTACCTAGGAAGCTGTCCTTATACCATGTTAAATTGATTTCCTTACAAGAACTACCAAATGTTCTTGGATCTGCCCTCTAGGACCCAAACAAAATTGGTCTAATTCCTTTTCTCGATGATGACCTTCATACACCCAGATGCATCCATCATGTACTCCCTTGGTTTTTGGTTTCTAATATCACCACTTCCCTCCACTGAACCTCTTATGGCACAAACTCTCCTGACTTCCCTCTTATGGACACTCTCTGATTTGTCAACATTCTTCTTAAACTGAGATGCCCAGAACGGAGCACAGTACTCTGACTATGGTCTGACCATGGCACACCCACCCCAAGTTCTGGACATTATAATGATGATGGTGATGATTACTCAGATTATTTAAATGTTTAGGGTTTTCAAAGATCTTTCCTCATAGGAACTCCTTTCTTGTACCATAAGATTGCGTTAGCTTTCTTGAGTCCTGTTAAAGGGAGCAAAGGAAGGAGGGAATAAGCATTTATATAGTGTTTACTCTATGCCAGAGGGCAGCTGGGTGGTGCAGTGGACAGAATGACAGGCCTGAAATCAGGAGGACCAGAGTTCAAATCCTGCCTCAGATAGCTACTAGCTGTGTGACCTTGGGCAAATCCCTTAACCCTGTTTGCCTCAGTTTACTTGTCTGTTTAAAAAAAAGCTAGAGAAGGAAATGGCAAACTACCCTAGTATCTTTGCCAAGAAAACCCCAAATGGAGTCATGAAGAGTCAGACATGACTGGAAAATAGCTCAACACCAACAATGAAATGTGCCAGACGTTGTACTTGTGATTCACTCAAACCACAAGGTTCTGTTCATCTGAAGTGCTGCCTTGTCATGCCTCCTCTATTTTTTATTTGTAAAAGTAATTTCTTGTTTATCCCAGCTGCAAGATTTTACATTTATCCTTCTTAACCTTTCATTTTCATCCTTCTAATGATATGTATATCCCTTTCCCCCTTCAGCATAGCTATAGTCAGTGGGTTGGTCAGTTTGTCAATGAACACTTATTAAGTTCTTCCCATGTTCCAGGCCCTGTGCAAAGTGGTTTGGACACAAAAGAAAAGCAAAAATAATCCCTCCCCTCAAGAAGCTTACTTTCTAAAGGGGAGACAATGTGTAACTAACTAGGTGTATACAAGGTAGATACAGAGAAGTTGGAAGACAGTAATCTCAGAGGAGAAAGCACCAGCAGCTGGTGGGGATGGGGAAGGAAGGACTGAAAATTTGGCCCATCTCTTATTTAATTTGCCACAATTTACTTAAGAATTCTGCTAGGTGATCAACCACACTTAATCTTTCCTTTTCAAACATAAGGAAGAAGTGACCAATAATTGGAGGGCTCTAAAATTCCCTTGTGTCAACTAAGGGGTTCAGAGGATAGAGTGTCAGTCCTGGAGTTAGAAAGATTCATCTTCCTGAGTTCAAATCTGGCCTCAGATTCTTCCTAGCTGTGTGACCTTGGGCAAGTCACTAACCCTGTCTGTCTCAATTTTTTTTTCTGTAAAATGAGCTAGAGAAGGAAAAGGCAAACCACTCCAGTATTTTTGCCAAGAAAACTCCAAGTAGGATCATGAGGAGTCAGACGCAACTGAAAGAGTCTGAACAACAACTGAAATTTCCTTATCAGGTAGGAAATTCTGTGTCATTGAAAGCATTTAAGCACAGGCTGGAATCAGGGCTTCTTCAACTTTTTCCACTTGCGACTCCTTCAGCACTTCTTAAACTGTGGGTCATGACCCCACATGTAGTTGAGACCCATAGTTTAAGAACCACTGGGCTTGATGACCACTTATGAGGGCAGTTCCCATAGAGAGAGTCAAAGTAGATGACCTGCAACTTTTACTTTCAACTCTATGACCTTATGAAATACAATGTCTATACCCATCTCTTACTCTATGAACATAATCCATTCTGCAAAAAAAATGTCCATAAGAGAAAGATGTGTACAATAAAGCATCTGTATAATGAGAGTGTTTCTCTTCATTTTAGATGAGAAAATTATGGGTTCAGCGCTCTCCTCCCCCCTCAAGTTACCTTTCTCAGTTTAAACATGTACAAGTAACAAATACATCTTTAATTACTGTTTTCTTCACAGTGCTTACTAGAAGGATAAAAACACTACACGTATCACTGGCTTGCATGAGGAGAGGCAGAGGGAGGCAGTCTGTTGCTGTCCAGGGTGCTCAAGAATAAGATGAACATGGAGGGTCATGCACAGAAGAGAACAGAAGGAGGGCCAGCTTTGGAATTAAGACACTGAATTTATTGAATACTTCTTTAAAAATAAGGCAAGTTGCACATAGTGAGATATTTGGTTTTCCTACATAATCTTCTTTTTTCTGTTTCATTTTATATATATGTAAATTCTCTCTTTTATGTTCTTTAAATTCCAATTAAAAAATTAAGAAGGAAGGACTTTGTTTAAGGAGAAGATTTAAGTTGTCAAAGGAGCTTAGCATTTTCTCAAAGACAACTCACGTCATTCTCTTCCTGGTAAATTCCAGGTCTAATTTACTAATTTTCAGTGTCTGACAATATGCTTATGATCTCCATAGGCAGTTCATATAACTGCACATCACAATGTAGACCATTTTTTAGACTTAAGGTCATCACAAAGTGGAATGGTCTGCCTTAAGAGGTGGTAAGTTCCCCCTACCTGTAGGTCTTCATGTAGAGTCTGGATGATCAATTGTACATTGGGTTATTATAATGGTGATTCCTTTTGTGTCTGGGTCAGAGTACTGTAGATGGCTGCTGATGTCTATTTCAACTCTCACATTTTGCGATTCTTAGAGGAAAGGAGAAAGGAGAGAGAAAAATCAATAGGAGAGGAAGAGGGATACCAGAGAGAAAAGGGAGGGAGAAAGGACAGAGAGGACAGAGGTAGGAAAGTGAGGTGAGAGAATCCAGGAAAGGAAACAGTTTTTCTGAATCATTTCTCTCATACAAAGAAACTTCCCAGAAACAAAGCCTGGATGTTTCTGGTGGCAGAGGGGACAAGATATCACAAGCCTTGGGCTTAATAAAGCTATGTTATTTAAATCACAAACTCTATCAATTTAGAAACTCTCCCTTTTTGAAGATGGAAACAATACAGTTTCCTCAGCACAGAAAGGATGATGGGAAGCTGAAAAAAGTCCACAATTATACTGTGGCAATGTTGCTGTTTTTGGAGGACACGGTGCACCTCACATTAAATAATGGGACCCTTGATAGGAAATGTTCTGTGCACAAGATCGAGGGGATTAGCCTCAGTACACAGTTTTGGGAAAAAGAGCTAACTAGGAAGCCAAAGCAAGAGACAGAAGATGTAGCCCATCAGGAGCAGTTATCTCCAGCATTCCTTAGGCATATTGTAATGATCCTTCCTGAGTATTCATATTTGAAAGAGGCACAGCTTTCTATGCAAGTTAGTTGTAAGGCCCCTTTTTGAAAGCAGGAGCTACTCCACGGTTGCTTTGTTTTCATTCCCACCCCTCTACTTCTCTCCTGAGCACACCCAGCAATGGGCACTGCCTTTATTAGGCACTTATTACATAAGCTCTTCTAGGACAAGACTGTGTCTTACTCAGCTGTCTTCATTCTCTCCACAGTGCAAAATGCGATGTCCATAGAAAATACTGTATAAAACTACAATGATTGAATAAACTGCATAAAAAAATTAAACAGGAACTTGAGCTGTTTATGGAAGCTTTATTCTCAGCTCTGAAGATTCTATATATACATAACCATCTATTGCTAGAAGTTATGGCTTGACACATGACTATTTGCACACTTAAGCTGAGTGACGTTTGCCGATATGAGATCAAGAAGATCATAAAAAATCATAGAATATTTGAACTGGAAGGAACTCCAGTGATCATGTACTCCAACCCTGCTTCCCTCCCTCATTTTACAGATGAGTAAATCAAGGCCCAGAGAAGTAAAACAACTTTCCCAAGGTCACACAGATAATCAGTAGCAGAGCTGCAATTCAAACCTGCATCTCCTGAAGTCAAATCCTCTTTTTACTATACCATACTGCCTTCCTCTTAAATCAGACTGTGGTTATATCCCCCTCTTCTTTCCCTGCCTCTCCAACAAAATATTTTTAAGAGACACAGAGGAAAAGAGATGCCAATATCAATTTTCAGCACTGAGAGAAGAAACATAGAAACAAATGGATAGCTTCATCTGAATTGAGTAAAACTCAGATTACTAACAGAACTGCAGTCACTTACTGGTAGGTTAAGCAGGGGGTGCCAGACTAATTAGTTGCTTAACAGACTGAGGCAAAGCTCAGTGGATGCTGGGGAGGCTTTTGTGCAAGCATATCAGGCAGAATTATTCAACCAAAGTCAGCATGGGTTGAAATACCAAATGAATGGTTCATCAGAAGTCTAAGTAAATAATCAAAATCTATTCCAGAGGAAACAGGGACCTTTGGCACAAATATGTTTTATGGAAGAAAAAGAGACTGGGGATGCAGGGAGAGGAAAGAGGATGAGTGCAACGTTGATTTGTATTTTCCAGCTGAGATAACTCAAATCTTGATGGGACTGGTGGCCTTCTCTCGTACTCCATCTTCCTAGACAAATTCTGCAGATTGCTTCTGCAACATTCATGCCAGATAAGCCGTGGCAAATGACTCCTTGGAGAAGGTCCCTGGATTTCACACTGATGGGAAAAATGAACCAAAAATGAGTCAAAAAACTGGCCAAACCTGGAAATGTGGCTAGAGTCCTTGGATGTAGAAAATGGAGTTCTCAGACTGAAGTCTGATATATCGGCATGGCCATCACTTAATTGTAGTATTACCCCTAGGATTTCACCTTGCCAGTGAGATAAGGCTTTCTATTCCCAGGGCAGACTCTCTTAAGAGATATTAGATGGATGCAGAAGGAGGACCTCAGATATATCAGAAAGAGGAGTCTGACAAGGAGCTTTCACTATTAATTACATAGCTGTCACCCCAATTCAGGCCCTCATCACCTTTCTTTTGGACCATGTCACCTCTCTATTCAGTAAACTCCAATGACTCCCTATTACCTCCAAAGTTCTCTTTGGGGATTTAAAATTTTTACAACCTAGCCCTTTCCTACTTTTTATTATTTGCCCATATTACTCCCTTTCATGGACTCTATAATCCAGCCACTTTGGCTGATTTGCTTATCCTGCACAAAGTTCTATCTCTCGTCTCCATACTTTTGTATAGACTGCTCCCATGCCTGGAATGTTACCTCTCCTAGCCTCTGCCTTCTATACTCACTCTCTCATGTCCTTTAAGCACAAGTAAAGCTTAAAATACTGATTGCTGCTTTCAAGGACTTTTGAGATTTCACTTCTGGTTACCCTCTTACTAACAGAATAAATTTGAATGGAAAGCCTTATCCTTTCACCTTATCACATGTTTGGAAAGCTACACAAATTACCTCAGTTTCTAAGACAAATTTCCTTTAAGATTCAGCTCAAGTAGCCCCTGCATGAAGCTTTTCATGGTCCCCCCAGTGTCTGGTACACCACCTACTGAAACAAACTCATATTCATTTTGTACCTATTGTGAGAAATGCTTATTTCTCTCTCATATTAATAGCCAATTGTTAAAATTGAGGAGACTCAAACTTTTCACCCCTTTCCTATTCCCTTTTCCAATCTCTCAAGGACAGGACTGATGGATGATAGGTTTAACATTCTCCTCCTTCTGGGTATTGCTACTCTACTCAACTAGATCACACTTCTAAGGTGAAACTCCCTTCTGCTCAGATTTGGGTGGGGGAATATGGATTCTTTGAGTAGATTGCCCAAGGCTGGGGCTGGTCTGGTTATAGGGATAGTCTCTCTTTGATATGATGTCACTTTTAGTCTCTCATTGTAATGTTCATTCACTAATTAATTGTTAATCAATCAGAGCTGATTGTCACCCTCAGGAATACCCCTCTTCCAAGGGCATATAACCTGTGAGCCCAACACCATTCTGGTCTCTGGCATTTGAGAGTGCGACAGATCACCTACTATTAAAATGCTGGCATTATTAATAAAATCATTAAATTACCCAGAAAATACGTCTCTTGAATTTTTTAAACACTACACTATTCTGTATATGTTTATCTCTGTACAGGAAAGTAAGCTTCCTGAGGGCAGGAACTTTTTCATTTTGGTCTTTGTATCCTCAGCACTTGGCACAGCTGCAGTTCTAGAAGAGTCTGCACACTGACCCAGAATAGAAATGAAAATTCCCATTCATTAGAAACTAATTTCCTTGAGAATTAGGGTATTTCGTTTTGTCATGGTCGTCCCACCTCCTAGTCAAGTGCTTGACACGAGTAGTGTTAAAAATGCCAATTTATTTGTTCAAGAGCTTCTGAGAGTCTAATTCTAGTGACCCTCTCTAGCACAGGAGAATTCGGAATGGAAGGCCTTGTCCTTTCCCCTCATCCTGTGTTTACAAAGCTATTCAAAGTAGCTCAATTTCTCAGGCAAAAAAAAGATACTAAATTTTGTCTTTGCTTTCTCTCATCCTTGTCCTTGGTGTGCACAGAAGTCATCTGGGGTCCTTTGAGATCTACCTGAAGACAGTTTATAGGGACAAGTCTTATGTTCTAATCTTTTTGAACTTTGCCATTTTGTGACTTCACCAGCACAGCCATTGTGTTATCATACAATCAAATGCTTAGAGCTGGAAGAGGCCTTGCAGGTGCTCTGGTTTAGAGTTCTCATTTTATAGATATAAAAAAATAGAAGGCTTTAAGATTTTGCAAAGTGCTTTGCATATGTTGTCTCATTGGGTCTTCACAATAATCCTGGAGTTGCTTTAGTATTCCCATTTTACAGATAAGGAAATTGAGGCTCATGAAAGATAAATTACTTGTCCAGGATCATGCACCTAATAAGTGAAAGAGGCAGGATTTGAAATTAAATCTTCCTGTCTCCAAGTCAGACACCCTATGCACCATGGCACCTAGCCATAAATGTGGCAGTGATGGTCCACTGAGCCATCATTGAGGTTTGTCTGAAGTGACCTGGCTCAGGAGTCAGAGAACCACCACTTCCAATGTGTACCACCAATATAACCTTAAGCTTATATAACTTAACTTCCTCAGGTCTTAGTTTCCTCATCTAAAAGGTTGGTCTCTGAGGTCCATTCCAGCTCTAAATCTATGATCCTCAGAACCAGGTGACCATTATACCCAGTAACAGCTCTATCATATGACAAACAACTGTGTTATTCTCAGCAACCCGATGATCTAAAATAATTCTAAAGGAGTCATGAAGAAAAATGCAGTCCACCTCCAGAGAAAGAAATGATGGTGTTTGAATGCAGATTGAAGCGTACTTTAAAAGAAATTTTTTTCCTTATTATTCTTGGCTTGTTTTTGTTTTTGTCTGTATTCTCTTTCACAAGATGGCTAATGGGAAATGTTTTGCATGACTGCATATGTATAATCCATATCAAATCAATTGCCTTCTCAAGGAGGGGGGAGGAGAAGGAGGAAAAATTAAAAAAAAGAATGCTAAAAATTTTTGTTTATATACAATTGAGAAAAAATTAAATTAAAAAAATCTATGATCTTTTGATAACTCCAGGCAAAAATGAAGAAGACAATTTCAATGATCCCTTTACGTGTGTGGCCAGAAGACATTTATCTGTGTCTAGTTGCCATTGAAATCAAAATCAGTTGTCCTTACTTATATAGGGTTTCAAATTTTCTGAGACTCTTCAAGATGATCTCATTTGGTCAAATTGATCTAATTTGATCTACATGACAAAAAGCAAATGCATCACCCTAGTGTTCTTGGCTCTATGCTTTACTACTACAATTCCATGAAAACATTTCCTACCTTTCTAGTCTTCTTATACCTTGCTCCCCAGTGTATACTGTCATCCAGTGACACTGGCATCCTGTCTGTTCCTGGAGCAAGACATCTGATCTTTTAGCTCCAGGTCTTTTTTCTGGCTTATCTGTCCCCCATGACTGGAATGCTCTCCCTCTTCTGTTCTGACTAATGATCTCCCTGGTTTCCTTTAAGTACCAACTAAAATCTTGTGTGTTCTTCCTTCATTGCCGAAGAAGACCATGCCATCAGAGAAATGATGACATGACTTGCACTTGACTTTGTTTTTTGAGTGAGGGTGGGCTGTGTAGGTCATCAGCCTCACTTCTCCTCCAGAGCCATCTGAATCCAGTGACCAGATATTCATCAGGATGACTGGAGATGACCCAGGATGAGGCAATTGGGGTTAAGTGACTTGCCCAAGATCCCACATCTAGTGAGTGTCAAATGCCTGAGGTGAGATTTGAACTCAGGTCCTCCTAACTCCTGAACTGGTGCTCTATCCACTGTACCACCTAGCTGCCCCAACTAAAATCCTACCTTCTATGGGAAGCCTTCCTTAACCCCTCCTAGTTCCTGATCTTTACTTCTTCATGGTTTTCTATTTATCTTGTATGTAGGTGATTTTGTATATATCTGTGTGTCTGTTGTCTCCCTCATTAGATTGTAAGCTACTTGAGGGTAGGGACTGGCTTTTGCCTCTTTTAAAAATTTGGCATATTGCCTGACATATACTAGATGCTTAAAAGATTCTTATTGATAAATTAAGGCAGAGAAGGAATATTTATGAAATTCGAAGATGACACAAAGCTGTGAGAAATAAGTAACAGATCCAGTGAGGTTGCCAGCATCTAAAAGCATGTTGACAGGTTAGAATGTTGGGTCAAATCTAGTAGGATTAAATTTAATTGAGACAATGTAAAGGATTATGCCTATGTCTAAAAAGAAATCAACTTTGTATGCAAGAAGTCAACTTTGCACGTATGGAGGGAGTGCTAGAAAGCATTTTGAAAAAATATGGCTTTTATAGCATGCTGTCATCTCATGAAAAATTAATAGTTTGATGTAAGACTCTGGAAAGCTAATGAGACCCTGAATTATATTGTTTCCGGTGATAATGACATGATAGTCACCAACCATGGCCATGCTGCCTTCGGAAAATTATGCACCTCATCTCTGCCTCCTAGATTCCCTTAAGTCCCAACCAAAGTCTTAGCTTCTGCAAGAAGTCTTCCTTAGTCATTCTTAATCTTTTTACTTTTCCTCTGAGACTAATTTCCAATCTGTCCTGTATATATTTTGTTTGTAGCTAGTTGTATGCATGTCTTGCTCATTAAGTTATCACCTACTTGAGATTAGGGTCTTGTCTTGCATTGTACTGTTTATTTTTTGCCTTTCTTTGTATCCCCAGAATTTAGTGCAGTGCCTGGTGCAAAGTATATGTTTAATAAATGCTGGTTTACCATCAGTTAGTGTCACATTTTAGATAAGCCATGGAACGGCTGAAGAAGGGTGTCCATTGATGAAGGGTTTCGAGTTTATGATGTAAACAATTTGAACAAATGACTTGAAAATGTTTTAACGGGGAGAAGAGAAGACTCAGGAGGAATACAGTGACTGTTTTCAAATTTCAAAAGACTGTATTTTGGAAAATAGGGCAGCTAGGTGGCAGAGTGGACAGAGTGGTGGGCCTGGAGTCAGGAAGACTGGTCTTTCTGCGTTAAGATCTGGCCTTACGCACTTAGTGGTTATGTGACCCTGGGCAAGTCACTTAACCCTGTTTGCCTCACTTTCCTCATATGTAAAATGAGCTGGAGAACAAAATGGCAAACCACTCCACCATCTTTGTCAAGATAACCCCAAAAGGGGTCATGAAGAGTTGGACATGACTGAAAACAATAAAAACAAATTTTGTAAGAGAAATATCATTTACTCTGTTTGACTCCTACAGGATGGAAGTTTAAAAGAGGAAATTCAGATTTGTAGTAAGGAAAAAACTTCCTTATAATTTGAATTATTCCAAGGAAGAATGCATCATGTCTAGTGGTAGTGAGTTCCCCCTCATTGGAGGTCTTTAAGCAAAAGCTAGATGACTACTTGTCAGGAATATAACAAAGAGTGTTCTTTTCACGTACAATTTGGGCTACAAAACCACTGAGCTCCCTTCCATTTCTGAAGTTCAACAGTTCTATAAAATGGCTCACTTGAAGTTATGTGGCTGATCTGTGGCAAAGATGGATTGAAGGCAGATCTTTCCATCTTGGTGCTCTTTTGAATACATCACACTGCCGTCTTGACCTTCAAAACCATCCTCATTCTAGGTGTGTTGTTAGATGAGAATGATCCTTGTAGAAATAGTCAAAGTGGGTGCTGATAATATAATATGAGAAAAGATCCTGATTTCATTTGACAGTCACTAAAAAGTAAAACGATTTCCTTAGACTGAAACTATTTTCTATGTTCTGTGGGCTCCATGAAGTTGGTAAAAAGTGAATCATGAACCAAGTTCATGAATTAAGTTTATGTGATGAAATAGAATGCCCATTGAATTTAGAATCAGAAGACATGGGCTCAGATCTGAGCTCTGCTGTTTTCTTATCTGAATGATCTTGGAAACTCACTTACTCTCTCTGTATCTCAGTTTCCTCCTTGGTAAAATGAGGGTATTAGACTGGATTCTTTGCAGCTTCTCCAAGTCAGATCCTGGGTTCAAAGAACTCCATTGAACTGTCCATTTTTTGGTACTGAAATTGACAACACATTTCTTACAATTCTTTGATCATCAGTTGAGACATGGAAATTTTTTTTCTGATTCTGCAAAGATTTTCATTGTTCAGCTACTACAGGACACAGAATACTAGTGTGGAGTTAATTACAAGGGTATTGTCCATGTTAGATGTATGCTTGAAAGAGAAAAAAAGGCATTCCACATCTCACTGAGTATAATTTGTAACCTAATTCATATCAGAAGAAATAATCACCATATGATCAAATCTGACCATGAATAAATTTTCAAACACCAGAAATGAATACCAGTTTCCATTAGGCACAGGATTTGGCCTTCTAGAATCATGGCATCACTTTATCTTGGAGATGGATTTGGGTTGTGTGAAATTTGATCCAGTTTGTGATTTGAGTTTTGAATTTGTAACTAGATGGCACAATAGATACAGTGCAGGATCTGGAGTCAGGAAGACCTGAGTTCAAATCTGGCCTCTGACCCTTACTAGCTATGTGACCCTTCACAAATCATTAAACTTCCATTTACCTTAATCCTATGAAGAAAGAAATAGGAAACCACTCCCGTATCTACCAAGAAAACCCCGTAATGGAATCATGGACATGACTGATCGATTGAACAGCAACCAAAAAGACTTGATCCATATACAAATTTCTGTTTGAGACATCACTATCATAATGTCTCATATTTGCATAGGGCTTTTGAATTTATAAAACATAGTCTTTCTAATAATCATGAGTTAAACATGGGAGATAAAAGAGAGGGAAGAGGATTTTCATCGAAAGATTTGAATGAACTGAAGTAGACTGAAGTACGGAAACCTAGAGAATAATATACATAATGGCTCCAATATGTAAATCAAGCCCCTTTCCCCCCACCGACTTTTACTGAATGTTATTTCTAAGTCATTAAAATGACTTTACCTCCAAGTCCAAAATGACTTTACTTTAAAATGAAAATAAGTCATTAAAATAAAGGACCTGTTAAATTTCTTGCTCATAGAAATAAGAGATAAACACATTTCCAAAAGTTCAGCAAAACTTTTCCGAAAGTTTGGCAAGGACTCAATTAGATATTACCAAGATTCTTTCCTGAATAGATAAGTGGTCAAAGGAAATGAAGTTTTAAAAGGATTGCAAACTCTCAACAGCTAGATGAAAGGTTACTATAATTACTAACAAGCGAACATCCATAAATAGCTCCGAGGTTTAATTTCCCCAAGTTCCAAGTCATTTACTTCCAAAGAAGTTTTTTGCTGTCCAAAACATCAAGCTTTTTTGAAGAGTTTGAAATTAATACAAGTTGCATGTTAACATTTGCTCTAAGATAGCACCGGAACTAGAACAAGCTGTTGCCTCTTCATTCTCCAATAGAGTTTGTTGAAATTTTTTTAACAATGACTTTTGTTTCAACACACCAGTTATTTACCAAAAATACCTCCCTACCACCACGTCACCTGACCCAACAACCAAAATTTTCCAGCATGTTCTCCATTCTGCACCTGAATTCCTCCACTTTTCCACTGAGTAGATGAGTATATTCCATTATGTACTCTACTTTGATAGAACATAAACTCCTTGAGAGCATGGGTTGTTCATGTTTGGTCTTTGTGTTTCCACTGCCCAACATGGTGCCTGATAGGTACCTAAGCATGTAATAAAAATGCTTATTGATGGATTTGTTCTTTGAGACTGAGACTGATAGTTAAAATTTACCAGGATTTGAATATCTTTTTGGCTTTTCTTTTGTACTTAAATATTATAGTCATTATACGTATTGTTCTCCAGGTTCTACTTAATTTACTCTACCTTACTTCATTCAAGTCTTTGAGTGGTTTCTCTGAACTCTTCATAGCTGTTATTTCTTAAAGTACAATAGTCCTCTATTACTTCCATCTACTACAATTTATTTAGGCATTTCCTCAATTGATTAAAGAAATTAACTTTTTTAACAGGTGGATTTTTTTACTACAAAAAAATGTTGCTATGAATATTTGCATTTCAGAGTAGCCTTTATTTTTGTCTTTGATCTCCTTGACTTATGTGCCATGGTGGCATACTGCTGGGGATGGAAGCTCAATTCCGTGTGGGCGGTCTCGGGCGGGTAAAGGTGGGAACTTCTAAATCTTAGAGTTCTCACGAGGCCCCCCAGGAAACGACTGGGAATCGAGGTGAACCGAGCTATCTCGTGTATTTCCGCCTCTTCCCATGAGAAACGTGATGGGAGAGAGCTCTCCCCGCCCTCAAGATTGTCCCGGATCTGGGCACACCTATTTGTTACCTAACAGGCTCGGTATTGACGTGCAAACTACGCGACGGGAGAGCTTAAGTAGGGTCAGGAAAGCCTGAAAGCTCTCTTGGGCGGAGGGGCCACGTGTGTGGACAGAAGGCTCCGTTTTTCCTCTCTCCGCTCTTCCCTCCCCCTCTCTCCCCACTTACACTTCTACTTCCAATCTCTTATTGTAAGATCTTTGCCTCCTTGGGAGATTCTTCGCTCCCTCCTAAGGAAGAATTCCCCTGCACTTGTAACCAGAACCCTGAATAAAGCTCAACCCTTGTTCGACTCTGATAGGTCTCTTCTCTCATACGAGTATCCGGTTTGGCCAGCCGAAGACCTCTGATAAAGGTAAGGTAAGACTCGGGTAGCCCACAGGCCTCTAGGCCTGGCAGCATACCTTGGTCAAAGAGTATGAACAATGTAGTGATTTATCATGTATGATATACAAATTGATTTCCTGGAGGAATGGACCAATTCACAGCTGCACCAAGAAGGCATCAATGTGCCTATCTAATAACATCTCTCCAACATTGATTATTTCTGTTTTTTATCGTCTTTGATAAGAGTAGATTCATCCTCTCCACTTTGAGGGGGAAAAGGTGAAAGTAAACCTCTGAGTTGTTTACGGAAGTTTTCCTTATTAGTGATTATAGTAGCCTTTCATCTAGCTGTTGAGAGTTGACAATCCTTTTAAAATTTCATTTCCTTTGACCACTTATCTATTCAGGAAAGGATCTTATTAATATCTAATTGAGTCTTTGCCAAACTTTCTGAAAAGTTTTTGCTGAACTTTTGGAAATGTGTTTACTTCATATCTCTATGAGCAAGAAATTTAACATCTAAAACAAAATACACTTTGAAAAAATTTCAGAACATTATGATTTTCCTTAGCACTGGGTATTTGAATGAGACATAAGGGAAAAGGTCAGATAAAAAGATATTCTAATGGTGTTTCAAAGGATTTCATCTAAGAATGTTGTTAAAGCAGAGTGATAGTTTGAGAATTTGGTGGCGACATCTTTTGATGTGTGGAAAATTACACCCCGGTTTTCAATATAACAAATGGCATTTCTCTGCCATAATTCATGCAGCAAATGGCTGATGTCTTTAATGTCTTATAACATGAAAGTCCTCATAGCTTAAAATCTTGCTGGGAAATGATAGTTCATTTTTTTCTCTTATTATAGTGCAACTCTGATAAATATGTGCTTTGAATGAGTATTCAGACCATTTTGTCCACATGTGTTAATGGAAACTCTGAGGGATTTATTTTTTATGCGTGATTATCACATTTAACTTGTACCTGATATATGGTAGTAGAATGAAGTGCCATGAACATATTGAATATAAATATTCGTGACCTCCAGTTTGGAGAAAAAGTGGACTAGAGAATCAATCCCAATTCAAAATCATTGAAAACTGATACTTCTTTGGATATCACAGATCTGTGAACTCATCCATGTGGGAATTTCCAGTAACAGTAACAATTAAGACTACATCCACACCTCATCTTGTTTGGTTCTTATCCATGCCATTTGACAATTCCTACGAGGAGGAATTCCAAGCATGCTAGGTTTTTGCTCTATGATTCCTGATGTCATGTGTTTACCATGATAACATATGGAGTTTTCCATTAGTCATCTTTCACTACCTGATCAGTGCATCTCATTTTGAGGGGACAGATATACAAAATACTTTATTACTGATATCTTCTGTTTTTATGACACCAATATTTCCCAGTGTATATCACTTCCCACCCCAACAAAGAAAATGATGATAGTGAAATTGTAAACTCATCTACCTCATTCCTCTTCCCAGTGCATTCATCTTTCTCACCCTTCCATGATTTGGGGTTATTCCAATATAGTAGTCTCAAACCTATGCCCTCCATCTAAGTAGATTCCTTCTAACTATTATTCTTAGAGGTTACATGTATTGTCTTCCCAGATGGGAATGTAAATAGCTTAACCTTGTGAAATCATTATGATTTCTCACTCAAGTTTACCTTTTTATGTTTCTCCTGTGTCTTCTGTTTGAATGTCAAGTTTTCTGTTCAGCTTTGGTTTTGTCATCAGGAATTCTTTATTTCACTGAAAATCCATTTTTTTTCCCATTATAAAACTGTACTCAGTTTTTTAATCCTAGCTGTTTCAACTTCTGAAAAATCATATTTCCAGCCCTCCACTCCTTTATAATGGTAGCTGCTAAGTTCTGTGTGATCCTGACTGTGACTTTATAGACTTTGAATTCTTTCTTTCTTGCTACTTGCATTATTTATTTCCTCCTTGACCTGGAACCTCTGAATTTTTGATGTGATATTGCTGGGAGTTTTCATTTGGGGAGTTATTTCAGGAGGTGACCAGTGGATTCTTTCAGTGTCTACTTTGCCCCCTGGTTTTAAGTTAACTGGGCAGTTTTTCTTTCTTTTTTTTTCTTGAAATATGATATCTAGTGCCATTGTTAAAATCACAGCTTATAAGTAGTTCAATAATTCTTAAATTATCTCTCCTTGCTCTGTTTTCCAGATCAGTTGTTTTCCCTATGATATATTTCACATTTTCTTTTTTTTTTCCATTCTTTTGACTTTGTTTTATTGTTTATTGTTGTTTTGCGGAGCCATTAGCTTCCACTTGACCAATTCTTATTTTTTAGGAGTTATTTTATTCAGTGAGTGTTGCTTCTCTCTTACCATGTGATCAGTTCTGGTTTTTAAGCAGTTTTTGTTAAAGCTTTCTGGGGACCTCTTTTACCAAGCTGCAAATTCTCTTTTTCTAATTTTCTTGCATAGTTCTTATTTATTTCCCCATTTTTATTCTGCCACTCCTATGTTGTTTTTAAAGTAATTTTTGGATTCATTATCTCTTTCTTTAGCTCTTCTAAGAATTCTTGTGAATGCAATCTGCATTTTTCTTTTTCATTGGTAGGTTCTTTTTAATTTTTTTCTCATTTTTCCAGTTTTTTGTTTCTGTTTTTTTCTTTTACTTTGGATTCATGTTAGAGTTGGGCTCTCACTTGTGGGTGTGTGAATGACTCACCTGGACTTCTGTCTATTATTTTCTTCTGCTTTTAAAACTTGATCAGAGGGCCTGTAATTTTTTGGTGCCTCCCAAATGGTGTGATGTAGGAAGAGGACCAAGCTCTGCCTTTCTAGTCTACTCTTTGCTTCTTATATATGATTGTGACCATTCCTTTCTAATTGGGATTATGACCTGAAATAGAGCTATCAAATGTTAACTTATCCTTTAACTCATGCTGTAACTGGCTCCCTTGCAATCTTTTTTCTGACCAGGTCTACAGTCCCCTTACTGTGCCTGGGTTCTAGTGCCACGGTTAACCATGCCACCACTGCTCTTTGCTGCCACCCTCTGGTATAGCTTCTGCAATGTCACATTCTCAGCCAGCCCCACCCCAATGTCTACAGACCTTTCTTTCTGTCTTCTTAAGCTGCCCTATACTGGAAAAAATCATGTACTTTAACGTTTTCTTGGTTTTCTCACTCAGAATTTTGTTTGATGTTTTCTGTAGTCATTTTGTAGGAGAGGTTTTGAAGGAGATTGGACAGGTGTGACCTTTCACTCTGCCATCTTCCACACCTCATGCCTGGGCTCTACATTTCCCTGATAAAATAATTTACATTACGCTCTTCAGGCATTTCTTTTTTTGATTAAAACAAATGCTGCATCTTATTTATTTCCAACAAAGCTCTGGACTTAGAAGCTGGAAGAATTGAATTCTGTCTGTCAAGATGAAATGATCACTACAGAGATTCCTCTTTCAAAGCTAAATGAGAGATGAAATGATGTTATTTGAGATATAAGGTGGTATATAAATATACTGATATAAAAAAGATGGATTTTCACTACATGAAGAAATTTTTGTTTCCTTTCCCAAGGTTCATGTAGACTGCTAATCATTAAGAGGCTAATTGTTCTCCCTTACAGGTATTACCAGTGATCTCTCATGACACACATATTCTGACTGAGGTGTGACATACCTCAACTGTTGCTACTGTCTGTCTGTCTATCTGTCTTTTCCAATTCATTATTTGTTCAAATGTATTCATTTTATCCTGTGTATTGTCTGCCATTTTTAATCTAACTCAGTGTTACTTATGTTTGACAACAATGTCTTAGAGGATGGGAATTGTCTTTTAAAATTCTCTTTGCATTACAGAGCCAAATGTTCAAATTAGAATCTCAAAAGTGTTCTTTTGTGATGCTAAAAATACTTTCAAAATTATAGAAAGAATGCTAGTCTTATAATGAGAAAACCTGTGCTTCCTATGAGTAGCTGTATGACCTTGGACAAATTACTCAACCTCTCTGTTTCCTCATCTGTAAAACGGGAATAATTATATTTACACTACCCACCTTGCAGGGTTATTGTGTTGCTCCAATGAAGTAACAGAGGTGGAAATGCTTTATAAATCACAAAGAAGCACTAACTGTGTAAATGTGACTTCCTATCATCTATAAATAACTGTCCTGTATAGCCATCATGAACAAAATGCAGGATGTTATGTCAACTCATCAAAAGGAAAAGACAGCTTTGGATCATAAGGACATTTATAAACACTGATGGTTTACAAGACACTATGTCCGTTAAGGCAATTGGTAGAATCTCTATTGGATGGAATCCTGAGGAACCCAAGGTTCCTCTGGGAACAATTATGGAGGGTTCTCTGGGGAAGAGGCTGATTGTCTTTTGTCCCTCTATTCCCAAGACTTTTAATATTGTAGAATACTTTAGGAAAAAAGCAGAAATTGTAGGTTATCTATGAGTGGCCTCATTGTCTTTTTTACTAACCTCTACATCATTTAATTATTATCACTTCAAGTTGCTCTTTCTATGGATTTTGGAGATATGGGATAATGTAAGGAGGGAAGCTGTTCATCATGCTGGGTTACTCAAATGTCAGTACTTTCTATAGTTGATATCTTTGACCACTCTATAGTGCAGGAGGCAGAGTAGGTGAGGGAGGAAGAATTTCTGGAAATAATGTGCACAGCTACACACTTGTACCCTCATAAAGTGGGGAATGGCTGACCCATAAAATCTCATCCGGTCAAATGATCAATCCAGCCAATGCAACTCTCACCTCCCTAGTCAAAGGTTACCAGCCTTGATAATTTATACTCTCTTGGCTGTTTCTCTTTCCCTGTGGAATGTTATTTCTAGTGTGTTACGACTGTTGCTACTTGTTCTGGATCTCCAATGCCTATCATGATTGAACTCCCTGATTACTGTATGCACCCTGCTACCACTGCATTCTCTGTACCAAGGCTGTGCTTCCCAGTTGGCTTTGCAAGAAGTTCTGTTGGCTACCATCTTGTTTCATCTCTCATTTAGCTTTGAAAAGAAGAATCTCTGTAGTAATCATTTTGTCTTGATGAACAGAATAGTCTTTTGTCATGGGCCAACTTAAGAAGGAAAAGAGGAGCCTATTTTCATGGGTGTGGTCCTCTAGGACAAAGTAGTCAAGATCTTGGGTACAAACAACAGGTCCTCCATCCTAGTTGAGCCAACACTAACTAAAGAATGGAACATTATAAATCAGGACCATTATGTTAAAGGAGTTAAACACCTGGAGTTTCAAATAGGAACCTGGGTCTATATTCCCTTTAGTTCCTGAAAAAATATTGATAGGGAAGGTAGGTGAGTTTTCTCCCTGATTGCCCCATATTTCAATGTTCCCATAAACTCTGATCTTGATACTTTCCAAGTAACTGGGGTGAGGTAGGGTTTGTATTGTCCCAAATTACTAGACACGTGAGCTTCTGGGCAACACCATATATTTGACAACATAAGTCACTACAGGGTAACATTGAGACCTGTACTAGGGCAATACTGATGACTCTCTGAGCTGAAACTGAGAACCATGAGTGCCATTTGACTGAGAGTTTGTACAGTCCAATCAGGGATGAATTGGCTATGTTAAGAACATGAACACCCTGTGTCCCTTCACACAAGAATATGCTCTTCCTGGGGGGTAGAGCCAAAGTGGCAGAGTAAAAGTAGAGACTTGCTTGAACTCTCCCCTAAACCCCTCCAAATACCAGTAAAAATGACTCTAAACAAATTCTAGAGTCACAGAACCCACAAAGTGACGGAGTGAAACAAATCTCCAGGCTAAGACAATCTGGAAGGTCGACAGGAAGGGTATATCACACTGGACTGGGAGTGGAGTGCAGTCTGGCAGTCTGCAGGCTGCCATGCCAGCACAGACAGACTGGAGCAGGCCTCAGGAACTGAATCGCTGGCAGCTATGGCAGTTTCTAAACTTCTCGATACAAAAATGCCAAAGACAGCATAGAAGATTGGTGGGAAAGTTCTGTAGGACTTTCATGAAAGACGAGCTCTGTCCAGCAGGAGTCTTGCCCAACCCTGGGGTGGGGAGGTGGCATAGCAGCAGCAGCAGTAGCTGTGGTGGTGGCAGCTGTTTCCTGAGCTCTGGGCCCACAGACACTGAAGAATTGAGCTGCTGATACAAAACCAATGAATCCTGGGGTAGTACACCGCCCCCCCAACCCCAATGGAAGCAGAATCCTACCCTGACAAAGAGTTAAAAAGTCAAGTATTCAACTGGGAAGATAAGCAAACAGCATTAAAAAACCTCAGGCTATAGAATCTTACTTTGGTGACAAAGAAGATCAAAACATACAAGAAGGCAACGAAGTCAAAGCTTCTATAATCAAAAGCTTCTAAGAAAATTATGAATTGGTTGCAGGTCCTAGAAGAGCTCAAAAAGGATTTTGAAAATGAAGTAAGAGACGTAGAGGAAAAATTGGAAAGAGAAATGAGAGTGATGCAAGAAAATAATGAAAAGTGAGTCAACAGCTTGCTAAAGGAGACCCCAAAAGATACTGAAGAAAATGAACACCTAAAAAATTGACTAACCCAAATGGCAAAAGAGGTCCAAAAAGCCAATGAGGAGAAGAATGCCTTACAAAGCAGAATTGACCAAATGGAAAAGGAGGTTCAAAAACTCACTGAAGAAAATAATTCCTTAAGACATTATACCCTTCCCACACAGGCTATCAGTAATATGTCAGTGGAAGACTGGAAGATGCCACCAAACTAATGTAGCTGGGTGAGGACACCTTCAGAAAGTTCTCCCAACTTGTCAAAGGGCCTGTGCTATTCCTATGAACAACCTGGTCATTTTTCCATAGGTTGTTCTGTCTTACAAACCCGCTGACCAAGTAAAGAGAGAAACAGAGCAATTTTACTGTTAGAGGGTTACCTCTCTGAACACCTAACACCCAGCCTGGACTACTAGGAGAAGGATTTGCCAGCACTTGATCATCTTGTCCTATTGTTGTTCAGTTTTTTCAGTTGTGTTGAAGTCTTTGTGACCCTATTTGTGATTTTCTAATAAAGATATTAGAATGCTTTGCCATTTTCTTTTCTAGCTATTTTACAGCTGAGAAAACTGAGGCAAATAGCATTAAGTGATTTGCCCAGGTCACATAGCTAGTAAATGTTTGAGACCAGATTTGAACTCAGGAAGACTCATCTTCCTGACCCCAGGTCCAGCACTCTATCCACTGCACCACTTAGCTACCCATCTTGTCCCATATCTTCCCAGTCACTATATATATATATATATATATAAAGACCCAGGCTTTAGGAGACTCAGAGACCTTCAGCTACTTTATAGCCTACAATCTGATCTCACTAGAAAATGTTTCTATATAACCTCATGCTCTCATAGTAGTGATAGGAACCATTAACAGTTCCTTACTTTCTCTTTTAAAGTAAATGTTTATTGAATCTCTTTTTACATCATTACAATTTCTCAGTGACTCCACATTTCTCCAAATAACCCTCCCTTTTAAAAAGGAACTATAACCAAACAAAACAAATCAACATATTGGTCACATAGGACAACATATGTCTCCTGCATCTATAGTCTATCACCTTCTTGACTTGCTGCATACAGTGGAATGCGTATTCCAATAGAGAGCTCAGGTCTTTGAGTCTCTGCCCTTATATATGATTAGTGTTGCTAGGAAAATTCATAGGAACTCTGTGGGAGGGGGACCTTAGAAGCAATCAATCAGTGGGTGACATGGGTGCTTTGTTTTGGGGAGACATGGACATGATGAGTGGAGCCATAGGCAACTGATGGATGTGTCCTTTCCATGGATGGCCATGTTGATTGGAAGAGAAAAGAGGGAAGAATTGTACAGGACAGCAAAGTATGAAGCTGCCCAGAGAGTGGCATGCTAGATCTGGGTCTCACTAGACATAAATCCTGGAGCCCAAAGTGAGAGCTGGAGCTTGGGATTGGAGACTGAGGTCTGAGAGGGGAGGCATCACTTGTAAGTCAGGACCCTCTGCCTCCAATTCCCTCTATCCTTTTGACTGGGGCATAGAACGCTCTTTCCAGAGCCTCCACTTGAGTAAGGTAATCATGGCAGTCAGGCCAAGCTTCTTTTCATTTCCTACCCAATTGTCTTCCTCTGGACTTCTCCACTATCCCCACTAGGAACCTTCTCTCCTTAATCCCTGCTTTTCAGTTTCCTTTTGTTCATTTCCTTCTCCCATTAGACTGTGAGCTCCTTGAGGCAGAGACTGTCATTTGCTTTTCATGTATCCCTGATGCCTAGCGTAGAACCTAGTACATAGCAGGCACTTAATAAAAGTTATTTATTGACTGACTAAACACATTTGTGACAAGGATTTGGCTTTTAGTTTTGTTTTCCCTTGTTTTGTTTTTCTAATGGAGGGAGATGTGGAAGGGAGAAAACAGATTTTTGTTAATTAAAAAATAAAATAATACTTTTAAAATGCTGAAACCATTTAACTATCTGTTCCCATAATAATAGAAAGGGATCTTTTAGCTTCTTACCTCCTCTCAGATCAAGGGTCCTAGGCAGTGTCATAGTTCTACATCTCCTTGTTTCCTGAACCCCAAGTCAAATTCACTGAATACTCTCCCACTAACCTGACAGACTCCTTTTCTCACCTTCTGCAGGTCATTGAATATAATTCCCTGGCATTAGCAGATTATAGTTTTTCTTCCACTAACAGGTACATTACCTGTGGTTACTGACTTCTTGTCCAAAGAGGGGCCCTTGGATCACCATTTGGTGGCCCATGAGTTTTCTAAACAAGTGAGTTTCTAGTGTCTGTTCCTGTTCAAGGTCAGCAGAATAAATTGGATTGGTCTTTAGACCACAGACCAATTATATGTACATTTAAAGAACTCTAAAATTATTTCTGACTTCTCCCCATTTCTGTTTTCTTGATTTAGAGGCCCAGGGAAACAAAAACCAGAGAGACTACTTAGGGGAAGGAAGGTTAGCAAAGGGTCACCATTGTACCTATTGGTCCAAGGGCTATGCCACTCCACCTCCCACAGGCTATGCACTTTCAAGGCCAAACTTTTCACAGGAAAGTTCCCAGTGTCACCTGATGGTGTGAACTCACCTGGACATTTCCCAAAAGAACTTTGTGAGAGAGAAATTCCTTTGTCTAAGAGCTAGACGTATTTATTTAAAAGTTGACAAGAAGGTTGACTTAGAGGTGAAATTGCTACTTGCCTATAACTGTTCCAGGATATCCTGACTGGGTTAGCTTTCTCAAATGCTCAGCCTCAGGGACCTCAGTGTTTTCATGATGGATAACCCTTCATTGGCAGGCTTCTTCCATTCTCTATGGAGTCACAATCAGTTTTGTTCTTTCTGTGGGAATGTTAAACATTGCTACGTGAGTTTTCTTTGAGTTCAAAATTATGAACAATGCCTTTTTAACCTATTAAAATGTTGTTTCACATGTCCTAGACTTTTCATATTGTTTGACAGATGCACTGAGGCTTTCCCAGCCTTGTAACCAAACAAGCCTTTTCTATAAACTTGACTCTTACTCCTGTTCCACCCAGAGATTTGTCTTACGGGAATTACCTGGAGTGATTGGTTGAGAAAACAATCAGAAATAGCAGGACTGGTTTTTGTCCCTAAAGCTGCCCTCCTCTGCTTGCCTATTCTCCTGTCTGTCCTTGTCCAAGAGTCACAAATAATAAACTCAGTATAAGATTTGACTAATTTTCACCATAGTAGAACCTATGTAAGAAAAGTTATCTGCTTGCATAACCTTTGAGAACTCAGGGTGACTGTTATGCCACAATGAGATGTCACAGAAGGACTCCTGTGGAAGAAGCATATAGTTGAAAGGGGAGAAATAAACATTTATAAGTTGCTTAGGGGATATAAAGTGAAATAAGTAGAACCAGGACAACTATACCTTACTATAGCCATGTAAATGGAAGAACAACCCCCAAACCATCAGCACTGTAAGTGGAAGAACAACCTTCAAACGATCTAAACTGAGCCTGAGCACTACGCTTGAACCAGGTTTGGTCCCAAAGAAGAGATATGCAAACACCCTATCAATGGACAGCAAACAGGCTTGGTGAATACTTTGCTGGTTCGACTGGGGACTCGCCCCTTTCTTCTATTCTTTGTTACAAAAGCTAGCTCTTTATTCTTTGGGAATAAAAGAGAGCTATATAAGGCAATGAAAGTGATGTTTAAAAAAACAAAATATATCAATAAAATTTAAATTTACAAAAGGCTGCTCAGCCCCAAAGAGTCTTCTGTCCTCATGTTGAACTCAGACTCCAAATCTTAATGATCAGGACTGTCACCAGACAAGCTTTTATCACATGCAGGCCAAGTTTTCATTGGAACCATTTCCTGGGACCTCTTTCACCTTTCATATAATTGTAGAGTAATTCATGTGTCTTCATTGGCAATTAGCTAGGCAGAGTTAGTCTGCCCTATTCTCAAAACCTCTCCAGAGTACGGGTTTTCAAATGACAAGCAAAAATGAATAAAGACAGCATCCATTGGTTGATTGCATTTTTATGGGTTTTTTTTGTCTGTTTCTTAAGGGATGGTGAAGATGTGATCTCTAATGGACAACTGAGTAACTGACCAGCTCTTTACTCCTGTAATTTCTTATTTTCTGTTCATCAAAGAACTTCCCTGACACAGAATATCCTACTGTAATTACCTCCCATCCTCCACCCCCTTTAAAGGCTAAGTACTTTTCTCCATATAATTCCCTAACAACTCTTTGATTTCCCATATCTGTCCAAAAAGAAAAGTCAATAAGATTCTCTGTCGTAAGCTTGTGAGCAGCCAAAGATTTGTTAGCCCTCTTAAATTCCTTTCATTGCTTTTCAATTTATGTCTGGTTCAGTGTAGTATTCATCTTCTGGTATTTCGTCCTGTGCTCTAATGATGGAAATAGAATGTGTGTGGGTTATTAAAATAGGAGGGAGAGGGAAGGAAGAGAGGCTCCACAGTGCCAGCATGTTTCCTTTGGCTCTTCTTGGAGAGACTGAGAGGGAACTTGAACCTGGTGCCTGATTGGAGTCAGAAATATAAAGAACTCAAGTGGAGAGAAAAATAGAAATGGGAACTTAGCACTGATCGTGCAGAATTTTAAGTGACATTTCTACATTATCATTGATGAACTGAAAAGCCACTGGTTTCTTTGGGTTATCTTCTCAAAAGTCATAGGAATGTAGAATTTCAGAGATGGAAGGTGATTTAGGGATCATCTATCTCAGTGGTTCTTAACCTGAAGACCATATACATGCATACATACATGTATATATGTAGGTATGTATACATATACACACAAATATCCACACACATATCCACTATATATGTATACATATATGTGTGTATACACACATGTACACATACATATATTTGCTAAATGTCTTTCAATATGATCAATTTTCTTTGCAGTTCTATGTTTTTTATGCATTTAAAAACATCAATTTGAGAAAGACTTCATAGGTTTTACCCAACTACCAAGAGGTTCCTTCTCTAAGAGAAAGATAAGGGAAAGGGGAGAGAGAGAGAGATTAAAAACCCATGACTTAGTCCAAATTGCTTATCAGATGTGTAAGAGTAGGAGTCTTCCACTCAAATTAATGTAATAACAGAAGGACCAAAGAGCTATAATGAACCTATTCATCAAGGGTACAAATGTCTTTTATATTTTTTGACATCATTAAATGTCATTTATGCTCAGTCTTTGAGCAAAGAGAACATGTGCCCCTGATTTGAGGAAACAGCTGGCACCTAATGTTCTTGATGGACCTTCTAAATAAATACTTTTTTAAAAGATTATAGAATTCAACTGGTCATTTGACAATTACAGGAGGGGCACTGGATGGAAACTCACCGGTGATGGTCTTAGAAATCACAGCCCTTCAGTGTTACTCCCTATAAGCCTAAGGGGAGTAGTAGACAATCTCCTTCTGAAGACCCAACTTGCCCGGATGAGTGGGAGTTGGATGAATGCTACAATGAAAATGAACTCTGGGTAATTATAGTAACCAATTTAAAGAACAGAAAATAAAACACATCTCAGAATGCATAGCCAGAGACTGGAAAGGCAGAATGTCACCTGCATCACACACAGTGATATGTGGTTATTCAGAGTTTAATTTCTACTTAATCATTTTTGTCCATTTGTTTGTAAATGTTATACAGAAGGCTTCAGTTCTTGGGGGTGTAATGTGAGGGTTGTTACATCTAGAGATGACTGTAATATAAAAACAAAAAGAATCCAAAAACTATTTTCTAAATTCCAAGTTCACCAACTGATTCAACCATACCATGATATCAAAGCTCTTATCAGTTCTGGTTTCCTTGTTTTGGACACACTCTAACTTACCCCAAACTGAACACAATACTCCCTATGTGGTCTGATGAGGGAAGAATTTGATGGGTCTAACTTCAACTCTTTCCTCAGTCTTGAGAACAAACTGCAACTAAGCTTTGAAATTTTTTATTTTAAAGACATGCCACCTCAATATCTGGCACAGTTTAAATAGTTTTTTTTCATCATATTTTAATTTATTGAGTTTATTGTCCCCTTGCCCATTGCTATTAGTGCAGAGAAATGGCAGAAATACTTTCTTGACCAGAAGATTTTTCAATGTCTATCTTGATGTACCTTAGAAACAAAGAACTTTCTGTGCTGGAGTTTTTTTTTTTATTAAAACAAATTTTTATTTATTTTGTTAAATATTTCCCAAATACGTGTAAAAATGTTAACATTCATATTTTTAAAAAGTGGGTTCCAAATTCTATCCCTCCTACCTTTCCTTCCTTCAATTTGATATTGATTACAAATATATGAAGTCATGCAAAACATATTTCCAAATTAGCCATGCTATGAAGAAAACAAGTACATACAAAAAACCCCAAGAAAAATAAAGTTTAAAAAAGTATACTTCAGTCCACACTCAGCATTCATCACTTCTCTTTCTGGAGGTGGATGACATTTTTCATCATCGGTCCTTTGGAACTGTATAATTGTCTTGATCAGAATAGCACATCTTTCATGGTCAGTACTGTGTACAATGTTCTCCTGGTTCTAATCACTTTGCTTTCCCTAATTTCATATGTCTCCAGATTTTTCTGAAATTATCTCTCTTATTTCCTATAGCCTAAGAGTGTTCCATGACAATTATACACCACAACTTGTTTGGTCATTCCCCAATAGATGGGCATCCCCTCAATTTCTAATTCTTTACCATCACAAAAGGAGTTACTGTAAATATTTTTGGACAAGTATGTCCTTTTCCTTTTCCTTTGGTCTCTTTAGGATATAGCCCTAGTATCGTTAGATCAGAGGGTATAAACAGTTTTATAACTCTTTAGTCACAATTCTAAAATGTTCTCCAGAAAGGATGGATGAGTTCATTCCACCAACAGTGCATTAATGTCCTATTTTTGTCCACATCCCCTTTTTTGCTGGAGTTTTAATACGGACCCAGACTAGTCTTATTCCTCAGCACTGATAACTGCTCAGGAAAACAAGATCATCAGGTCACAAAACAGAGACAGAAACACCTTAGATGCTTTTTGGTCCAATTCCTTCCTTTACCCCATTTAAAAGAGGAGGAAACTGAAGCTCATAGAGCTTGTGACATGCTCAAATCACACAGGCACTAAGCATGGTGTGTGTGTGTGTGGGGGGGGAGGGTACGAGGGATTTCAGCTCAGGATTTTTGACTGTAGAACCAGTGATCTTTTCAGGTTTGTGATTTTGGCAAATTCATTTTCTCTCTTCACTTTATTGGACTCACTGAATACATAGTTCTCCTAGTTTCTATTTATTTCCCTCTTCATCATTTCATATAAATCTTTCCATATTTCTCTCAATTCCTCATTTCTTAATGCATAGTAAAATGAGCTGGAGAAGGAAATAGCATATAGCTCTAGCATCTTTGCCAAAAATCCCCCCAAATTCCCTCAAAGCACCAAATGGGGTCATGAAAAGTCATGAAACTGAAATGACTGAAAAACTGTTCTGTGACAATCACATACCACAGTTTGCTCTGCCATTGTCTAATCAGTGACGCTCTCCCACCACCTCTTTATTTCAAGGGACTAGAGGTGTTTAGCCAAGAGAAGACTTAAGGGAGATGAGAGAACTATCCTGTGGTGTCCAAGAACTCAGTAAATGATAACCCTAGATACAAGGGTCTGTAGGAACCTGCGGTGTCTATCCAACTAGACTCTATGCAGGACATCAAGATCACACCATTGTGGAAAGACCACTGCATTTGGAGTCAGAGGACGGGGATTCGAAGCCTGGCTCTGCCACTTAACATCTGTGTGACCATGGACATGTCAGTAAGCCTCTCTAAGCCTCAGTTTCCTCAACTGTAAAGTGGAATGACCTAAATAACATTTGTGGTATCTTCTAGCTCTAAATCTATGATCCTTCAATTCTCTTTGAATGTGCTAACTATAATTGGTATGTGTATATTACTAAGAACCCAGAATACTCTTATTCCTCAGAGGAGTATTGACCAAGGTTGTTAGCACTAACATCTTCTTTATTTTAATTTTTTTAATTCATGGAATAAAGCAATCATTTCCATAATGTAGCATGATAAAAAAGGTGATTGCACATGAGACTGCAAATCTATTATGTACAACTTACAATTCTTTTTAAATATATACTCCTTCTAATTGAGAAATTTCTTATAATTAATGAGAAAGTTTTTATAAGTATCATCTTCCTACATAGGAATATAAACACTGTAGGGCAGCTAGGTAGTGCAGTGGATAGAGTACCAGTGCAGGAGTCAGGAGGACCTGAGTGCAAATCTCCCCTTAGACACTTGACATTTACTAGCTGTGTGACCTTGGGGAAGTCACTTAACCCCAATTGCCTCATCCTGGGTCATCTCCAGTCATCCTGATGAATATCTGGTCACTGGATTCAGATGGCTCTGGAGGAAAAGTGAGGCTGGTGACCTGCACATCCCTCCCTACTCAAAACAAAGTCAAGAGCAAGTCATGTCATTATTTCTCTGATGATATGGTCTTCTTTGGCAAAGAAGGATGAACACACACATAAACACTGCAACCTTATTAAATCTCTTATGATTTCCCTTTCCTGTTTATCATTTTATGCTTCTTTTGAGTCTTGTATCTGAAAATCAAATTTTCTATTCAACTCTGATCTTTTCATCAAGAATGCTTAAAAATCCTCTATTTCATTTAATATCCATTTTTTTCCTCCCTGAAGGATTATACTCAGTTCTGCTGGGTATGTGTTTCTTGGTTATAATCCTAGTTCCTTTACCTTCCAGAATATCATATTCCAAGTCCTCTGATCCTTTAATGGAAAAGCTAGTAAAGTTTCTATTATCCTGATTGTGGGTCCATGATACTTGAATTATTTCTTTCTGATTGCTTGCAATATTTTCTCCTTGACCTGGAAGCTCTCTAATTTGGCTATAATACTCCTAGAGGTTTTTATTTTGGGATCTCTTATAGGAGGTAAACAGTGGATTCTTTCAATTTTTGTTTTACCCTCTGCTTCTTGAATATTAAGGCAGTTTTCCTTGAAAATTCCTTAAAAGATTTCTTGAAAAATGATGTCTAGGCTCTTTTGTTTATCATGGTTTTCAGGTGGTCCAATAATTTTTAAATTATCTCTCCTGAATCTATTTTTCTAATGAGATATTTCACATTGTCTTCTAGTTTTTTCATCCTTTTGGTTTTGTTTGTTTGTTTCTTGATTTCTCATAAAGTTACTAGCTTCCATTGGCTCAATTCTATTTTTTTAAATGAACTTGTTTTTAGTTTTCAACAATCACTTCCATAAGTCTTAAATTTTCTCCCCCTCCTCCACCTTCCCTCCCTGAGATGGCATGCAATCTTATATAGGTTCTACACACACATTCTTATTAAATGCATTTTCACATTAGCCATGTTGCATGGAAGAATTAAAATGGATGGGAGAAACTATGAGAAAAAACAAAACAAAACAAAACATAACACAAGAGAAAATAGTCTGCTTCATTCTGCATTCCAATTCCATAGTTCTTTCTCTAGATAGGGATAGCATTTTACCTCAAGAGTTCTTTGGGAATGTTTTAGGTCCTTGCATTGTTGTGAAGTACTAAGTCTTCAGAAACAGTCCTTGCACATTGTGGCTGTTACTGTGTATAATGTTCTCCTGGTTCTGCTCATTTCACTCAGCATCTGTTCATATGAGGTCAATTCTAATTTTTAAGGAATCATTTTCTTCAGTGATCTTTTGCTCCTCATTTTCCTTTTGGCCAAGTCTACATTTTAAAAGTTTCTTTTTCTCCAGTGAATTTAAGTGCCTCTTTTTCCATTTGGCCAATTCTGCTTTTTTAGGGCATTCTCCTCATTGACTTTTTGTATCTTTTTTTTTTTTTTTTTTTTTACCATTTGACTTAGTCTGTTTTTTAAGGTGTAATTTTCTTCAATATTTATTTGTGTATCATTTACCAAGCTTTTGACTCATTTTCATTATTTTCTTGCATCACTCTCATTTCTCTTCCCAACTTTCCCTTTATCTCTCTTACTTTATTTTCAAAATCCTTTTTGAGCTCTTTCATGATCTGAGACCAATTCATATTTTTCTTGGAGGCTTTGGATATAGGAGTTTTGACTTTAGTATCTTCTTCTGAATGTGTGTTTTGATCTTGCTTGTCACCATAGTAGCTTTCTAGCATCATATTTTTTTTTATGTTGTTTGCTCATTTCCTCAGCTTATTACTTGACTTTTATAACTCTTTGTTAAAGTAGCCTCTGCTTCCAGGGTGGATGGTGCACTGTCCCAAGCTTCAGGGGTTTTGTGCAGCTTTTTTCAGAGATGCTTCTAGTGACCTATAAGTTTTCAGAGCTTCCAAGGTGTTATAATCTAGGAAGAAGTATTTGCTACTCTCCTGGCCTGTGGTCTGATCTGTGAGTGACCACAAGCACTGTTTTCTTCCCTGGAGCTGTGAAGAGAGTCCCCTCTCCACTGTGACCATAAGTTTTAGTGTACTAGTCCTCCTTCTTGCCCTGGACTTCCACCCAGGACAGAGACCTGTAAAAACAAGGACCCTGGCATACACTGGAGGGTCTGCTGTACAGGTTCTTAGATCTGCTTTTCTGAAAGGAAAGCAACTTTTGAAGGATCAACAGTCTAGTTTAATCAAGCACGTATATAATTTATGTAGTTCAGGGAAAAAAATCAGTGCCCTGAACTTCAGAGAAAATACGGAGAAACAAAGATCAACCAACAGACAGAGCTTCTAACTGTCTGACCGTAAGCAATACATATCTCACAGATCAACAGGCAGATCCAACTGTCTGACTATTGCATACATACATAGTTACCAGAGAGAGAAGCACTAACATCTGGGTTTTCAAAGCTAGGGAACTCCTTAGCAGCTGTGCAGAGTCTCATCTGGCCTAACAAACACTTCTAATGAGTAAGCTCCAAAGTAAAACCTCACCTCAGAGTGTTTATGCACTTTTCAGAGCCAGCGGGCATCACAACCCTTGAGAACCAGTTCCTCATTAGAAAATTAACAAAAGATGTGTGCCTCCCCTAATCAAGCTTCCCTTAGTGGGCAGGCCCATTAATGGGATGGGGATGATTTTTAACAGTCATTAACATTACATGGCTTTGATCTGAGAATAGGCAAAGCAACAGAGTCTTTGCCTCAGGCAAAGAGACCCCTTATAATCTCTTTCTGATCCATTGTTCAACCCCCTTATCATCTGTCAGCTGAAAGTTCCACAAGCAGTCACTGCCACTGCTGATTCAGTGGCTCCCAAAGCCTGCTCCTGGTTTGCTGGGGCTGATCTGTACTGATGAGCTCTGCACTGGACTCTGCTCTACTCTCACCCAGGTGCAACAGACCTTTCCTGCTGACCTTCTAAGTTGTCTTGAGCCGTAAAATTGATTCACTCCATCTTTTTGGAGGTTTTGCTGCTCTAGAATTTGTGTAGAGTCATTATTTAAGGCTATTTAGAGAGGTTTGTGGAAAAGCTCAGGTGAATCCCTGCCTTTACTCCACCTCCACCCTCAATCATTTTAGTAAATATGGTAGGGGTAAAATATCTGAGGGTTGTTTTAATTTGCTTTTCTTAAAGAATTTCTAACTATGCATAGAAGATACTTATTGGCAAAGAGTCTCTAAGGTTGTTTTTTGTTTTACAAAATATTAGGGGTTTTTTGGGGGGCAGGGGGTGGTGGTGTTTGTTTGCTTTTTTTGCAACCATAAGAGAGGTGAAGCTTTCTTATAAGGATTCTACAAATCTAGGTCCCATTTTACTGATTCATAGCTTCAACTTAGACAAGGGCTTAGTCACTTCCTATGGCCAGAACCACTCCTGTGATTTTAATAGCTTTTGGGGGTGTGCAAAGACTGCTGTTTATCTATCATGGGTACCTTTCCTGTTATATTCTGGACAATCCCCAATAATGACGGGATGTGGCTTTCCTAACTATCTCTTCTTGGACTTAGTCTCTCTTTCCCCATCTCATGTGATCAAAATAAAAGTATAGTATCTTCTCAAAAAGTTAGGAAGTTTCAAGTGAGAAATTGGAGGTAGAGATTAATATATGTATGAACTTAGGGAAACCTCAGTAAATAAACAAGATAATCAAGAAACATTTATTAAGCTTCTACCATGTGCAAGGAACTGAGGACACAAAGACAAAGTGGAAACAGTTCCTGCCATCAAGGAGTTTGTTTTAATAAGCAGACAACATGCTAGAATCTTCCAAGACATTTATAAAAAAGATATGAGGTAACCTTGGCAAGGAAGATTTTACCTTCCTTACATTACCTGGGGATGGCTGTGGGAGAGGGACTAAGAAAAACCTCCTACAATAGGTAGCTCTTGAGCTGAGGAAAACTCAGAAGATTTAAAATCTCAGACCCATTCTTAGGACCCACAATTTCCTAAACTATTGAAAATTGTTCAAAGATGAGAGAGCCAGGGCATTAAGCCTAACACTGATGACTATGGTGGGTCTAACTGGAGAGTGCAGACCAGAAGATCCAATTCTAACCCTTGAGCATCACTTCATGGAAGATTTAATGAGATTTTTCTAACCAGATGATTGGAATACAAGATTATTCACCAGGCTATTTCCTGTAGCAGTAATAATGATGGAAGAGCCCCTTCTACCCTGAAAATGTGGAAAGTCTGATGCTTTGGAGAGATGAATTGAAGACATCATGACTTTTGGATGCTACAACTCAGCTGGCTTCTGTTCTATGAATGACTGGATGGCTCTGGACCTCTCTCCCTGTTTTTATCAGTACTCAGCTGTGCCATTTTCAATAACTGATAGGCTTCGTTTCTTCCCAGTTCTGGAAGAAGAGCACTTCATAGTTGATGGAGTTCTTTCAAGTGCATTGCCTTGTTGAGTATTTTTATGTATTTTTAACAGAAGAAACAAATTGACAAACGTTAAGTGAACTTGTTCAAAATCATATAGCAAATAAGGGTTGGTTGGAGCTTAGCCTAAGTCTTCTGAATTCTAATTAATCACTCATTCTGTCTCATCATGCAACTTGACTAGCATTTCATTTTGTTGTTATAGTTTGGTTAAAGACCAGTATTGATCTCAACTTCTCACATGCCTTTGTTCAGTCATTTTCAGTTGTGTCCAACTCTTCATGACCCTATTTGGAATTTTCTTGGTAAAGATACTCTAATGGTTTGCCATTTCCTTCTCAAGCTCATTTTACAGATGAGAAAATGGAGGCAAACAGATTTAAGCGACTTAACCAGGACCGCATAGCTAGTGAGTGTCCAAAACCAGATTTGGACTCAGGAAGATTTTGAATCTTTCTGGTTCTAGGCCTGGCACTCTATCCACTGCACCACATAGCTGCTCTACTACCCCTTTAAGTGAGAGGAAAGTGTATGTAGAACAAACTATCCCTGCTTTATCATGTGTCATGTCATGCACAATGAATTGCCATCCTCTGATAAACTCGAGCTCACTCAATCATAACAACATAGAATAATCAGGGCAAAGTGGACTTTGTCTCAAGATGCTGAGAGGGAAGAAATTTCCTCCTGAGAAGTATTTTTAACACCACTCTCCCTTCTTGGAGTCTGCTGTCACCTGCATGCTTAGGATCACTTTGATGGTGGTACCAACTTCCCCAGGCATCATCTTGGCATCCTTCTTTCAGGGTCAGTCTTCCCCTCCAATTCTTATAGGACTGGACCAGCCCCACCTTCCCACTGTCCTCTGGGTGGGTGCCATTCATTGTTCATGTTCTCTTCCTACCCTCAGATGGTTTGTCCCAGTTATCACCCTGAGCTCTTTTCTGATTTCTCCCACATTCCTGGCCTTGGTTTTCCCTCAAGTCAACTTCCCCCCAGCCCTTCTCTTCTCTCTTCTGCTTTTGGCATTTCATGATACCCACTTGGTTCCATTTATTTTCTGGTTTAAAGACCTTTCCTCCAAGTCTCCTGGTTTTATATACAATTTAGTGTCTCCTGAACCTTCATGCCTTCTCTCAGTTTGCATGTCTGGGCAGCTACCAAAAGAAAAATAATCTGTTCTTGATGAACAAATGAGCCCCACTCTCAGGCCTGGCTATAGTCATAGCTATTAACCCTCGGTTTCCCTCCATTTAACGGTAGATGATCAAGACCAAAATTTTTTGCCATTCAGGAATTGGTGGGTTTGGGACTTTGTATAGAAGTAATAGGAATGTATAATGACAAAATGTGGTGCCAGAGAAAAAAAGAAAATTGTATGTATAGAATAATACATATATATGTATGCATTTGTATGTATACACATATACATACCTGTATACACATACATATTATATACATACACACACATATATACACATATAGCCACACACATACACACCTATTTGTGGATGATGGTAGCCATGTCTAGGGCTGGGTGGGGTAAAAAAGGAATGTTCATGATCATTTTGTTGTATATTTGAAAGGGATAGCAAGTTGTGCCTAGCAGATTTGCAGGTTCATGTACAATCATCTTTTTTATTGTATTATGTGATGGAAGTGCTTACTTTTTCCCACAATTTAAAAATAAAATAAAATGTAATTCGCTCCCTTTTTTCATGAAATTGAGGGACTCTGGGTGTGGCCGTGGTGTAAGTGATCAGTTGTTAATGTTATTAATGCTGTTAACGTTGACTGATTTTTCTGAACTTTTATTTTTCTATTTTATCTTTTTATTTTCCATAAGGGATGACTTTCTGGTTAGGAGGTGGCAGAAAGATATATTTGGAAATGAAAGTGCTATTCAAAACAAAAGATATGATAAAATTTTAATGAAAATTAAAGTTAAAAATAATAGCAATAGAATTCAGTTATCTCTGGCTGCTAAAATGTTGTTAAGATGAAGATTCTTCTCCTAAATCAATATAGTTAAAACTTTCGTAGGATTGAGAATGAAGCAAATTTTGTGATGTATATCTTTTTAAAAATTGCTTGTTGAGATCATTTGTCTTTATATCACCTTCATTTTTCACCTACAGGATGGCATTTCTAATGCTGGTTTGCCCTTGAATTTCATCATCTGAGACTCTGTGAAATTAAGTGACTTCCCTATCCCCATATCGCTAGTAAGTGTTTGATGTGGGATTCACACAAAGGCCTGACTGCAGTCCCACTAAACTGGTAATCATTCAGTCATGCCTCATTCCCATTCCTTTACCTGCCCATTTCCTTTTATGACCACACAATATGTGAACAATATTTTTACATCACTTCTTGAATATCTCATCTCTGGAAAGATGCCGCAAGTGTTTTGTGCCCACCATATGACTCTCCATTCACTCGCTGACAATTGTTTTTTATGGGTTTTAGCCATATGGTTAATCAAGTATCAGTGTTTAAAAAAAAGGCTGTTTTTTTTTTTTTTTTTTTTTTTTATCACAGAGTAATCTCAGGGTGTTGAACACATTGGACAAGTTCCCAAATGCAAGCCGGTTTGTTGTCTTCTTTAGTTCTAGGCACAGCTCATTGTCCAACTGTTGGGTCTGTCCCATATGGAGCAAGTCAGTGGGCTACCCACTGTAACTACGTTGTCATCTGGAAAATGGATAGTTTTTATCTGCTTTTTTTGCCTGTATGGATTACCAGCCCCAACTATTTGCAGGCTCATGGAGCGTGATTGTTTTATAGTATTGTGCAGTAAAGAAAAGATGAATAGACTATAGAGATCATAGATCATAGACTGAGAATTGGAAAAGACCTTAGCAGTCATTGAGTCCAACTTAATTTTACAGAGGAGGAAACTGAGGCACAAAGATGTTGCATGACTTGCCCAGGGTGACATAGCTAGTAAGTGGCTCAGGTGGGATTTAAACCCCAGTTTTTCTGACTCCAAATCTGACTCCAAATCTCAACAGTTTGTCAATAGGAGGTTGACAAAATTGGTAATCAGATGCATTGAAGCTGTGAATCAGGTGGGAAGGACTTAGCAAAGCATCTGTGCAGATGTTTTATGTGTGTGTGTGTGTGTATGTGTGTGTGTGTGTGTGCGTGTGCATGTGCCCATGTGCCTACAATGGCTTCCTGCATAGCCTGTTTGCAGAGCTCCATCCAAATATTTGATGATCTATTACCCCCAGCTGAATACTGGCATCAGTTAAATAGCTCAGTCATTGCTCCTTGTCTCTGGTTCATTGTTCGGTGAACAATGTTCTTCAGAAACCTGTCTAAACATGACCTCTTGATGTTATAGCAGCAGGGGTGACTGCCAGGATTTTATCTGGGGGAGAAAGCAGATAGCAACAGGGAGGGTGAATTTCATCCCATTTCCTGGGAAGAAGAAGTAAGAGAAGGAGAAGGAGAAGAAGTAGAAGAAGAAGGAGAAGAAGAAGAGAAGGAGAAAGAGAAGAAGAAGGAGAAGGAGAAGAAGAAGAAATGAAAGAAGAAGGAGAAGGAGAAGAAGGAGAAGGAGAAGAAGGCTTAAGGAAGATGACAGGCAACTTATTTTTCAGGAAAGTTCAGTTAGGAGAGATAGGGAAGATCCTGACATACCACCCTGGAAGTAGAGAGTCAGAGTTCCTAGAGCATGGCCCTCATAGGTGCAACACTGGATACAGAAATTGCCTTCTCACAGTTTGGATGTCTGGGCTCTTTCTACCAAAAGAGAAATTACTTGTGGAGGTATCCTTTGCTGGGAAGACAGCAGGGTGGGGCCACATAGGGAAGAGTTCATAGAGGGATAGTGGACATGCAAGAAGGAATAATGACATCTAGCAGCTTCCTTGAAGACTTCAATAAAATGTGATCTCATCAATGTGGGCATCCCTACCAATGTCACCAACAAGAATTTATTCATAATGCTTTCTATGTGCCCATCACTGTTTTAAATGATGGTGCTACAAAGAAGTAAATGCAATCTCTGCCTTCGAGGAGCCCATATTCTAATGGAGGAGGGTTAAGCAAAACAAGAACACTCTAAAGGTCTCTCTAAAGAACTTTGGTATAGATTGAGACATGGGAAATACTGGCATGATGTGCCTGCATCAAAGAGGGCCTAGTGCTCTAGGAGCAAAGCAGAAATGTAGTAGCTCCAAAGAAACAGTGTGGACCACAAGGATACCAATGGAACAGTCATGTTATTCTCTGCTTTTTCCATAATCTCACCTCATGACTCACCCTAATCCAACTAGATAGCTTCCTACTTTAACTAACTATTCCATCTAGTGGCTCTCGTTAGTTGTTTCAGTGCTGTCAATATCCTTGCAAATGCTGTTTCCTCTAAATTTTGACTCCTGGGGGCAGCCACTTCACCTTAAGTATGGCTTGGATTATAGATCACCCAGGGTTCAACACAGATCCTGGTGACTGGTTTTGCTGGTTTTTGTTGTTGTTGTCATTTTTATTGCACCAGTGATTTCATTCCTATACAGCAAGTTCTATCTGCGGAATGCCTCTCTACCAATCTGAAGGCTGGCACCTAATCTGCGAATCTGAAACTAAAAGATTTAGTGATTTTCTCAAGGTCACATACCACTGCTATGTCAGAAGTGGGACTTGACTCAAGGTCTTCCTGTATGCAAAACCATATGCAATACTGCACTTATCTGGAATAAATCTGATTCTTGGCTAACATCTTGAGAGCAGAGTTCATTCTCAATATTCCTGGAAATCCAATAGAGTCCTTACTTGTTCTCATTTGAGTATGTTTGATTTCAAGCTTGGCAACTTGGTGGTTAATTCCAAGCATCTGAGAGAGAAGAGACCTTTCACCTCATTGAGTCCCATAGCAGTGTTTCCATTATCTCTCTGACAGTGGGAATGAGGGCCTTTTGTCCTTCAGGCAGTGCCCCATGGTGACCAAAGGGCCAGATATGGTTAATAATGAAAGGCATAGCAAACTCAGAATGAGTGGGGGGAAGGAGAAGGCAGTGCCAGGTCACAGCCTTCATCAAGCAGGAAGCTTCGAGAACAAGTGGTAGAGTTGGTGACCTTCAACTGGTAGCATAGAAGAAACGATCAATTCAATGTTTCCTAAGCTCTGAGGAAAGGAAAAACTCTCAGCTTACATGGATAAAATCTCTAATACAGTTTGAGTCTCTGAGAGCTGAGATGCAGTGTGCCACAAATGAAATTTGATTGTATAGCCAACATGTTAGCTCCACGATTAACTATGAAACCACTGTACAGCCTATGTTATGGTGCATATGCAGTGGGCAAAGAGCTGTAATGAGACCTGCCAACATGTCCTGGCCAGAGGGAGGTTCATCTGTGTGCTGGCCATGCTCCAACTATAAAGGTCTATTCAAACTCCTACCCAGCCTTCAAACCCCGCCTTCCTTCATGAAGTCTTCATGACTTCCCTAGCTTATTTTCATATCTCCCTCCTCTTATTCCCTCCTTCTCCCTCCCCACCCCCACCCCACATGGTTCTAATCTATTGCACACAAATGAGCACTTACTTGTATGCAATCTTTCAGGTCCTTATGAGAGATGGCCTGGCCTGTTTGAGGGCATACTGAGCTGCTTGTACTCAGGAAAACAAGTGTTCAAGCCTGCCCCTGATTCGTGTGGGTGTGTGATCCTGCGTGAGTTGCTTTACATCTAGATATCTTAGACAAACCTTTAGGTTTTATCTATAAAGTTATGACTACGTTACCATCTGCATCAGGGGAGGGAGTTCCCTCACTGGGAGCTCAACTGATGAAATCATAATTCTTTAGAATATTACGTGTACGTTATATTGTCCCAACTGGCTTAAGTTACTGAAAAGAAGTGACATTAAGTTGTATATTTTTCTTGTCATTGAACAGAACAGAACAATTGTGGTAGGCAAGGTCAGTGGTTCTCCATGATGACTTAGCAATAGAAAGAAATAGAAATAGTGTAACAAAGGGAAATTTGCTTCCCTGCACAATGGAGATGAGTAAAGTGGATGCTTCATTTGTGTCTCAGTGGGGAAGAGGACATGTACTTGAAGGCAACAGCTGTGTTTCCATAGCATTTGAGGCAATTGGAAAGGTTGGAAATGAAGGTCCAGTCCACAGCTTCCCCCTATTATCCAGGAAGATGTGTTTGTACTGAAAGCTGGACAAGTCTGCAGCATGGCAATGGCTTAGCCAAGCACAGAGGCAGATCTCTTCAGTGTCTTCCCAAAGATTCTCATTGAAAGCTCAGATGAGTCTGTGTCAGAGCATGGACTGACATTGGTGATCTGAGACCAGTTAAATGAGTTCTAGAGAACTCTCAGAGAGTGACTCTATTGTACCACGAAGGCAGTCTGACTGCCTCGAGGATGAGCAGACAGCGAATCGTAACATGCTAGGCTGGGTCAACCATAGAATTGCTCTTTCCTTACCGGAGCAGGCAGCGCTGAATAAGGAAGGCAGCTCTTGCCTTTGGTACCTTAGGGCCTGGCACAGTTGGGAGCTCATAGAAGATGTTTAGTAAATACTCATTGACCGATTTTTGGAAAGAAAACTATCGAGTTTGGGTTTGCCCAAGGTTTATTTCTTCAACATTATCCATATAGGTCCATAAGAGCCCTGACTCTATAGAACTTTCAGCACATCTGGACATCCCAGTACAAAGCAATATGCAGGGCAATGTAAGCAATGTAAGTCTTCTTGACTAGAATCATTCCTAATTGCTTTCTGTTGGGTGACGCCCTCCTCCACACTCCGGACATGGGCAAAATAGAACTATTGGAGCACTAGCATGCTGGAGTGAACTGAGTATTGCAATGGAATCATGAGGGCCCTGAATTCAAATCCTGCCCCTGACAATAGTTGTGTGACCGCGGAGCAATCGCTTAACCTCTTCCTCATCCACAAAACATGAGGATTTGATGAAAATCCATCTGAAAGTGTTGCATAAATTTTAACTTTATTGTCTGTACTCTGTGTGCAAACTGTTCATTTCTCACCACTGCCTTTTGAGTATCGAGCTCCCAAATATCCCTCTTTTGGCCCAAAGTGTGACATAGAGAGTTTTGGGTTAGGTTTCAGGTGACCCAAGCTCTACCCCAGTGTTCTTTCTGTCTGCCTGCCCTATAAGACTTTGAAAACCCTTCATAACATGGTTCCAAGCAATCCTGGTAGCATGATTGCGATCCCTCCCCCTCACACAAACCGTGTTCTGGCCAAATTGGCCTACTTCAATTTAATTTGTTCAATAAGCATTTAGCACCATACACATCATTTCATCTTAAATCTGTGGACCTTTGAACAGGCTGTGCCCCCTGCCTGGAGCACTTGTCCTTACCACCCCTAACTCCATTCAAATCCCAGCCTGAGGGACACCTCTGATCCAAATCCCTTCCTGGCCACCTCCCTTCTCCTACACAATTGTTAGTGTTTCTCCCACACTGAAATTTTTTTGTATTTATTTACCTTGTGTTTTCAAAATGTATTTACATGCTGGTTCCTGTTATATAAGGCACTTGAGAACAACAGGTGTTTTTCATACCTACCTTTGTTTCACTCATGCCCACATGGTGCCCGACATAGTACAAATTTAAGAAATGATTGTTTAGTTGAATGGATGAACTAGCTAGCAGCATGAATTAGGACAAGGCATTCAGTTGTTTCATTTTTTTCTTGTCTGTAAAATGGGAATTAGAGGTAATATGGCAGAGTGCAGAGATCCAGCCACAGAGAAAGATTCTACTTTTAACAAGACAAGTTTAACTTAGACAAGTCACTTAACCTTTTGGTGTTCTAGGCAATCTCTCTACCACTCTAAATATTAGAGAAAGGGCTGCCCTACGATGGTAGAAGGATTTCCTTCTTAAGGAGTTGCTATGTGTTAGTAAATCGAGCATGTGATACAAAATGGAAGATTATATTGTATTAGCATGTGAACTATGTGTAATTGTATTATAAGTAGGTGTAAGAACTATAAATTACCAAGGAAGTGCTGATCTGGATTAGTAGAGAGAATTTCCTCATTGGAAGTTCTATATTCCAAATGAAATCTCAGGTTTAAAAAAAGCAGCTTTAAAAAAAATCTTAGGTTAAAAAAGGGGGAAAGGTATGATTCTTGCCTTTGGGTGATTGTCAAGACCAAGAAATGAAACAAATGTACATAAAGACATTTTTAAAAGTGTATAATGCTGCGCAAAGGTGAGGGATTGTCAATGGGAAATTAGGGCATTCCTTTGATATTTGACTGTGTTATCTTTGCCCCATCCTCCTTTTCTCCCTCCCCCTGACTTGACAGGAGGGTAGGGCTTCTGATCTCTGCTTTCTTCCCTCCAGCATCTTCCTCTCATAAAATATGTACCATTGGCCTCTCTCTAGGAAGGGACATCAGTCGACTATCCCCCAATAGCAAAGCCACAATTCTTGCCTGGCCCTCAGCAAGAGAGACCCATGTTTGACAAGACACAGTTTCTTTTCCTGAGGGAAATAAGGGCTATCTGAAAACAGCTTCCCCTTTATTTGAACGTTCTTCCTGCCTCAGTCATAAAGCAGTTTTGACCACATGAATAGCTTTTTTTTCAGGCCACATTTTCCCCCCGGCATTTTCTGAAGTCTTATTGCCTGTGATGGGAAATAACATGAAGCAGGCAAGGAGGCAAGGGGACAGAATGGCAGCAGAGAGCCTGAAATCTCTTCTCCACTAGCTGTTTTCATTTATTACTTACTCAGGCATAGGCCAAGGAAGGGGGAAGTCAACAAAGGGGAGGACTCTAATGCAGATAACCCAGAATCAAATTAGTTTTCTCTGTTCCACATTAGAATTTCTACCGTGGGATCAACTCCTGAGCATTCCTGCTAGAGCCTGAGATTAACTTAAGTGTCTTGGGGAAGGGAATTAGTAGGACAGGTCTCCAATAGGTCCATGCTCTCCTGAATGTAGTTGACCAAAAGAACTACACCTAATAATCTAGTAGAATGCATGACTAGCTTTCTGATAGATTCATCTGTCTGTTTCATAGAGATATGGTATCTCACACACACACACACACACACACACACACACTCTCACACACACACACACACACACACACACACACACACACACGGTGATGTCCAGTTACATTGTCTGTACTTGGGTAGGAGATGTTTAGGGCAGTCCATTTGCAAACCATCATGGATTTCAGCTGGAAAGGACCCTAGAGCCATCAAGTCCAACACCCTTGTTTTGCAGATGAGGAAATAGACACTGAGAAAAGTTGAAATGACTTGTTCAGGGTCACCTAGCTTGTAAGTGTCTGAGGCAGGATTTGAGCTCAGGTTTTCCTGTCTCCAAGCCCATGTTCTATCCACTGATATCTCTAAAGACCCCAAGGAATAGGAATCAACCGTACTGTAGAACTATGCAGATGATGCACCATTTGTGGACTGCTCACCATATCCTGAGTGCATTAGAGAACTAATAGTCTAAGAGGCTCTCCATTTTCATATTCACAAGCCTAAGGGAGGACACATCTTAGACTACATCGCCCTGGGATTTGGTTCATTTTTATGCATTATACAGTGGAGGGAGCACTGACTCTGAAATCAGAGAACCTAGGTTCATATCTCATCTCTTATACTTACTTATGTGACCTTGTGTAAATCACTTCTCTTCCTTGAAGCTCAGCTTCCTCATTTTCCAAATGAAGGGGTTGGACTTAGTTGGCCCCTGACATCCCTTCTGTTCAGAGTTATGATTTATGATCCTAAAATAGAATACTTGCTAAATATGATTTGCTCTCATGACTGAAACCTTGCTGCTTTTGAACATAGAACATATAAATCCAGGCCTAGAACATTAGGGATAATTTAGAGATGACACAACACTTGTATGACATGTCATTATTTGTTTCATTGGTTATTGAACTGATACCCTTTGGGACACTCATGAGAGGAAGTGGGTGAATCAAATGGAATGGCAGGCATAGATAGATTGTAGGTCTATGGAATTCATTTCAACAAGTTTTTTTAATTGTAATTCAATTTTTAAAATGATCAAACATTAATTATTTTCTCCCTCTCACTCCTCCCCCCACTGGAAAAAAAAAGTAAAAGAAAAGCAACACTTGCAACAATGATGCACAGTTAAACATGACAAATTGCCCTGTTGGTCATAGCCAAACATTCATGAGTCTCATTCTGCATTGAGTCCACCACATCTCTCAGGAGGTGGGCACCATTGTTCAACATTGGTCCACTGGAATCACGATTGATCTTTGCATTGATGAGAGTTCATAAGTCTCTCAAAACTTTAATGAACATTTATTAAAGACCTACTGTGGGCTGGTTAGCCACTGTGTTAGCTGCTAGAAATACAAAGACAAAACAGTCCAAAGTAGCAGAAATGTTGGGGGATGAGGGTAAAGATATATACACAGACAAGTTATAAAGTGTATACAAAAAATTGTTTGGGGGGAAGGGATAGCTACATAGATGAGATTACAGTTACATTGGAGTATTAAAAGTTTACTGTTCTTTCAAAATATCCATTTGGGGGAATTGGGTTTCTTTTTTGGGGGGAGGGTATCTTTTCCCTTTCTATAACCATTATGAGAGTAAAGACAAAGCAGAAGCACCGAAAGCATCAGAAAGCCGGCTACTGGCAAGAGGCAAAGTGGGCTGAGCGACCTTGATGTGCTTGCCAGGGTTGTTATGGCAACAGGAAAGTGAAATTGTGGTTGCTAAGGCACGGAGAGCTAGAACAATCTTCATCCCTTTGCTGGTCACTGTACTCCCCAAGTACAGAAAATCTACCTCAAGCAAAAATGAGTCAGCACAATAGATTGGGAAGAAGGAGGCAAAAATCAAACTAGTCGTGTTTCATTGCATTTGCTCTTGAAGAAAAACTGAGGACTTTGCAATGGCTGGAATATTCTGGTCTTATTTAGGCATCTTAAATAGGATGAACTGTTCACAAATGAAAATGTAGCGTTCCCCATCCCCTTCGACTTCATCAGCTGTTTCTGTTGCAAACAGATGATTTTTAAACAGGTCATGTATTCACATTGTAAATCTTTGCCTATGAAAAGGTCAACATAATTAGTGAAGCGCCATCTCAGTCTATTCCTGGAAGTGACAAATGGCTCATTAAGCTGAATGATGCCCTATGCTCACCTTAGAATAGCCAGGGACACAAATAGTTATTTCTTCTAGCAACGACACTACTCTGTCCTTCCTTCCATCCAACCTGGGCTATCCCTGTGATACTGGGCAAACAGAATCACTGTGCCAGCAAAGATACTTGGACATCTTGATTGTCTATGTAATTAATCCCTCTCTCCACGTCAGTACTCATCACTGAGAGAGAGCAGAGAGCCATACTTCAATTTCACTGTATTAATGATAGAAAATGGGATATCTTGGCGCTTAGCTACAAGTAGAATTTAAATTCCATGGCTGACTATCTCTTGCAGCTTGCTCAAGAGATGCTCTTTGGTTGTAGGATCATAGATTTTCAGCTGGAAGAGACCTTAGAAGTCACTGAGGTCAAGCTCCTTATTTTACAGCTAAGGAAACTGAGGTCTAGAGATAGTAAATGGCTTGCTCAGGGTCATATTGTTAGTAAATCTGTAGGCAGGATTTGAACTCAAGTCTTTCTGATGCTGTGTGCTACCCTATTGACCATGCCACTTAGCTGCCTTAATCCCTATGTGGGATGCTCGAACTGATCACTGAGCTCTCAGAGTTGAGAATTTCTATTGTCAAATACCATGCACATGTGGGTATTTTCTCTGCTGTGAGAAAAGTGACTTTGTCTAATTCTGTCTTTTTGGTCTCCTGACTTCTTTTTGAAATACTTATACATGATATGCTCATGAAGGAGCCACGGTATTTATATGGTCAGAAGAAATTGGGTTACTGAGACAAATAAATGTTCATAGCACAAGGAAAATAATCCATATGTCCCTATGCTCATCCTTAAAGTGACTTGATCAAGAGCTGCATCAGCTGCTAGGCTCTGGAGCAGCAATGAAACAGGATAGTTTATTAAGGTTGAAGATTTGGTCTTGTACTTTGCCAGTATGTACCTATGATGTATAAAAAGTTCGAGATACGTAATTTCTGGGCAATTAATCATTTTATTAATTATGGCTAGTGAATAATTAATAAAAGAATTGGTCATTTGGCTGTCTCTTGTGAACCAAAGACAGATCATGAAAGCCTGATGCTTATATGCCCTTGGAAGTGTGAGTGTTCCCAACAGATTGCAATCAGTTCTGATTGGTTAACAATTAATGAGAGAATGAATATTATAATGAGAGGTGGACTGTTCTAATGAGGGGCTATTGGACTTGACTGATTATTTCACTCCTATTTCCAGACTATCCCCAGTCCTGCACAATCTAGACAAAGAATCTCCCCACCCCAGCCCCAAGCCTGAGTGGAAAACACAATGAACTTCCCCTCTTGGGTGGGGTCTGAACAAGATGGAAGAGAAAGTTAATCCAGTCTCATGATCAGCAGTGCCTACTTTGACCTAGTGCAGAATGGGCAAATAGGAAGGGAAGAAATCCTGGATCTCCCCAATAGTAAATAGTAATATAACAGACAAATAATTATTTCTTTCACAACTAAAGGGACTGGTACAGTGCTGAAGACCCAGTAGTGTTATCGTAAATAGTTGCTGATTTATTGACAAAGAAAAATGCCCTCAGTGGTTAAACTGGGAAAGAAAATTGTGTAAAGAGCTATTTGCTGATTTGGATCAGTTAGCAATCATGACCAAAAATTCAAATTCTCCTAATTAAGTTTACTAAGCTTTAAATCAATAATTGCTAATCTTTTCACCCTTTTGACTGAATGGTGGAACATAAGTCAACTCACAATTTGTAGTTTTGCCTTGTGAAATGTACTGAGTAATAGTAAAAACTAAGAATAAACAGGGCCCATCACCCCAGCTCAACCTTAGATAGAGGAACACTTTCTATTTGAGAAAATGAGAACAAAAATGATAATGAGCCAGGAAGACTTGGTCTCAAGTCTAGCATCAGACACACAGTGGGGATGTGACCTTGGGCAAGTCATTTAGCCTTTTGGGATGTTAGACAACTGTAAGACTATACATGGCAGAGAAGGTCCCAATCTACATTGGCAATATATATGGATACATATTACATATAACACATACATTTGACCCTCAGTTTTTGGGGATTCTCTGTAAATTTGCCTACTCACTAGAAGGTATTTGGAACTTCAAAGTCAACACTGCTGGAGCTTTAGTACTCATTTGCAGACATGCACAGAGTTGTAAAAAATTGGAGTCACCCAATGAGCACATGCCAAGCTGAGGATGAACAAAGCAAGGCTCTGCCATCTTGTTTCCACTCATCCTGTAAACAAGTGACTTTTTCATGGTTTATTTCGTGTCATTTTTTTTTTTTTTGCATTTTTATTGGTGGTTTTGTTGTTTAAAATAGCCCCCAAGCATAGAGCTAACATCCTGTCTAACGTTGCTAAGCACAAGTCTGTGTTGTGCCTTAAGGAGAAAATACACATTAGATAAGCTTTGTTCAAGCATGAGTTATAATGCTCTTGGCCTTAAGTTCAATGTTAATGAGTCCATAATATAGTACACCCAGAAAAAGAAAGGACATTCATTGATCTCTACATGGGGTACTCCAGAAACTGCTAAAGTAAGTGTTGTGATCAGACACTCGTAGGAAACTAACTCTGTATTTCCCCTAGGAGCAGCAGTTCAGTATTCTCTAATTCATTGTTTATGGCAACTTTACAGAACATAACTATTGCAAATGAGTAGGATCAATTGTATATATAAATACACACACACACACAGAGAGAGAGAGAGAGAGAGAGAGAGAGAGAGAGAGAGAGAGAGAGAGAGAGAGAGAGAGAGAGAGAGAGAGAGAGAGAGAACAAATCTGGACAAGAATCTACCCAATTGCTAGTACTTCTCCATTCAAGCCCAATCAAATTACTTTGTATTTATTTGTATGTGTTTTAAATATATTTTTACATCTTCCATAACAATAAATATTTCATATGTTTTTAAAAGCTTATTTTTATATATCTTATTTTCCCCCAGTTGCTTGTAAGTAAGGATGGTTACCATTTCTGTGTTTATGTCTCCACTGCCAAGTCTAGAGCTTGACACATAATGCGAGTTTAATAAATGGGAATTGAATTAAACTGAATTGAACTGAAGGAAGGAAAGAGAAGATTCCTTTTAGGAACTTGATTAAATGGACAATTGAGTTCCCTGTTTTTGTCAGGGAGGTGGTTTCTGATATATGCTTTCTCCCCATCCCATCAGACTCAAAATCTCATTTGCAAAAATGAGTTAGCTAGCAAAAGAAAGAAATTTTTCATTCATCTGATTAAGTGGGCCAGCATAATCAGGCAGGAAAGATGGGAGGTTGCTTCCATGCATATTAAATGCAACCTGTTAAGGGAGGCAGCATGAACTCTGAACCAGCTATGGAGCTGAATTCGATAAATTTGGTGGCAATTCAGCCAGCGATGCTGTAGTTATCAGCAGATTTAAAGAGAAGGTCCTGTATAGAACAGGAGATGAGGTTCTTCAATCAGAGATTCTTACCCCTCAGGGGAGACAACCTGGATGGCAGGAGATGCTGGAGATGACTGCCAGGTATCAATTGTGTATCAATCAGATGTGGACTGGTAGGGGGTATCTGGAATGGAAGGGTCATGAAGACCAGTGGAAATTGTTGGTGCCAGAGATAAAACAAACAAAGAAAAAACTCTTAGGGGATGGTGGGAAATACTGGGGGCAAGAGGAGAAACCAGAGTCAAAGAGAATCTGAGTCTGCCTGTTCCTCCTGGACTAACTTCAGACTCACAACAAATGCAGAAGCAAAAGTCTGGATAATGGAAGGGCAGGCAGAAGACAACCCACTATGATTTCCTACATGTCTCCAAGAGCTGAAATGTGCAGCCCCAGGGCATGATTCAGTGAAGCTTAGCAAATTATGACTTAATAGCAAGATCTCTAGAGGGGCTTGGGAAATCAAAGATCTTACCAAATCAGGTCATCTACAATGGGGCGCTCTCCCAGCATTAGATCATTAAAACTTAATTAGAACATACTTAGCAGAGTAAAGTTGTGCTGTGGACCTAAATACGCTGCTAAATGGCCTCTTCTTATTGACAGACACAAGGACAGCCGATAAAGTGGCTTCCTGCCGTGAAGTTATTATCTTTTTCTGAGCATCCCCACTGATGGAGCAAGCTGATTCCAGGAGGAGATGTCCTGAGGGTACTTCATTTGTCACTGACATTTGAGGACATTGAGAAGCCAAGAGTGGCCGGGAGTTGGGCTGAGCTTTGGGCTCCATTTCCTTGGGGTTGACGCATGCTGAGATTATGATTTAGGAGTGCTGTGGAAGGACATTGAGTCCCCCATGTAAATAATGAAAACAAGGCCAAAATCATTGACTGATATTCAACATCAGCCAACAAGTGGGACACTGAGGCATTTAGCTTCATTCATTTTCAGCCTAGCTTTCATTCATTGACACGAATGGAAACCCAGATAAGCTAAGGCGGTGAAGATTCAGTGTGATATGACTATTTCTTGGGGATAGACATGTGGTGGTTTAGGCAAAGGCTTTCCAGTGAGCAATGCAGCTCATCAAGTATTAGAAAGAAGATAGGAAAATTTGGGTTCAAGTCCTATTTCTGATATATCTTAGCTGTGTCATTATATGCTTACTCTCTCCATGCCCTTGATAGATTATAAAGACTATAAACTACAAATGGTTCATCTGCATTTATCGAGGTACGTGCTTTCATACTGGGAGGACTTTTCATACTGGGAGGATCTCATGCAGATGAACTCACTCATCCAAAGAAGTAAATATGTAAGGAACCTCTTGTTTTCGATTATCTTGCTCTCCCTTACACAAAATTGACTCTGGTCCTTTTCAGCAAGGAAGGGCTGTCTTCTTGGAAATGGAGCTTTCTGTGGATGAAATACTTGGCATGTCATTCAACAGCATAAATGACTAACTGAGATAACCTTGATTTAGGCAGCGTCTGCTACTCTCACCTGCTAATATAGGGCTTCATAGTTTGCCAAGTGGGAAGGAGATAGTAAATAAGATTATTAGTTTCAGCTTTACATCTGTGATCATAGTCTTATTTTAGTGAACAACTTGGTGTTTTTTTTTTTCCCAGACTGAAAATGATGCTAGCAGGTTGCTGGGCATTCCAGCCCCTTTTGACCCACCACCCTGGATTCAAGATGGTGAACCAAGTATGCTGAAACAGATTTTTACCAGAGGCTAGCACAATTAACAGAGGAGCTGAAAACAGAAGGAATCAGTCCCTTTAAATATGAATCATTAGGAGCACTGCGAGCCAGGTACTTGTCTTAAGCAGACTGAGTAATAGGAAACAAAGCTGATAATATTCTTCCCTTGAAAATATATTGATTTCTTTTGTTTTTTTTCATCACATTCATCTCTGAATGTTGATCTCCCCTATCCCATCCCCAGAGAGACATTCCTAGCAACAAAGGATAAAAAAAGAAATGGTGGTGTTGGGAGGGGCAGGATGGAAATGCAGTTCAGCAGAAAACAATACATCAATGGAGTCTGACAGTACTTGGAGGATTCTACACCCTTTATTCCCCATCTCTATAAAAAAAAGTGACACGAATTCATCCAACTATTCATTAAGATGGTGGTATTCTCCAACATTATGTAATTGGTCCCTGGAATTCTGACATTCTGTAATAGGCATCTGTGTGTGCCACTGCAAGTAGAATGATAATATACTTATTTTAAAAGTATAAAAAATGTTTACTGGTTGATTGATTACAAGTGAGGGATCAGAAAAATATAACTGCTAAAACAGGGGAAGAGGGGGAAAAGGCTGTCTCCATAGATGAAGTTTTTCTCAAAGGCATGGCTGTTCCCAAAGGCATGGCTGTTCCCAAAGGCATGGCTATTCCCAAAGGTGAGGCTATTCCCAAAGGTGAGGCTATTCCCAAAGGTGTGGCTGTTCCCAGACGCACGGCTCTCTCTTCGAGTTTATATAGTTTTAACATTGCTTATACTCACATTCATGCATTTAGGCACTGAATAGAATTTTTTCTTGGTTCTGCTTGCTTTGACCTGTGTCAGTTCATAGAAGTCTCCCCATGTTTATTTTTTCTTCTATTTTTGCTGAATGTATTGCCATGCTTGTCTCCAGGCTATAAGCCTTGAAATTCAATAAGATAGAAAAACACAAGCTGTATCAAGCTGGTGATGAGCAGCAGCAGCCATCTGTTGTTCCCATGTTTCTCTGAATTGTTCCTATTTCTTCCTTCTAGTGCTATAATATTTCACTGCATTCATATACTCCAGTTTGTTAGGACATTCTTCAGGCACTAGGTACCTACTTTTTTCTAGCTTTTTAAAAATTTTCTGCTGGAAAAATGACTGCTATGAATATTGTGGTATAAATAGGAGATTTCTTTCTGTTGGACACTTTTGGTGCACCAGTACTTTAATAATGACTCTCACTGTGACTCCGAGAAGCTGTAGCATGCACAGTGACTACATCCCAGTAAAACCATCTCGACAGATGGGCTAAACCAGGCTGAGGGCAGCTGACAGGTCTTACACTTGTTGGTGAGTTAGTGAGTTGGTGAGTTATTGAAGCATCTGAAGACTTTCCTTGGCAGAATGGATGGATGAGAACAATTTGTTCCAATAGTCATGAAGGTGACAGAAGCAGGGTCTATGGAGCACTTAGAGCTTGGTCAGATAATGAAGATACCAAAGTCATCCACTGGATCCCAGGCCATCACCAGTCATCCTAACTTGTGTCTTCCCACTGGACGTTGATGACTTTTGAAGAGAGAGTGAGGCTGCAACCTTTGTGCAGCTCTTCCTCATTGATATCCATTTCACATGCAAGGTGAAACATCACTGCATGAAATCATTGATTTTCTTCAAAAATGAAGAATCAAAAGTTTAATAATAGGATCATAGATCTAGAACTCAAAGGTCCCTAGAGGTCATTGTATACATGAGGGAAATGAAGCCCTGAGAAAGCTTCTCCTTAAAAAGCTCATTTTCTTTTTTTAATTATTTATTTTAAACATTCTTTTCTTTTCAAACTTTGAGTTCTAAATTCTCTCCTTCTCTCCTACCCATGTCTACCTACTGAAAAGGCAAGCAAAATTATATCAATTACTTATGCTTGTGAAATCATGCTACATATTTTTATGTTAGCCATATCACAATAAAATAAATAAAAAACAAAGGAAGCAATAAATTATACTTCAATTTGCACTCAGAGTTTGTCAGTTCTCCCTCTGGAGATGGATAGCATTTTAAAAAAAAAATCATGATTCTGTAAGAGCAAGCAAAGTGGGATTTTTGTTGTTTTCTTTTTGGAGTTCAGTTTCCTAAGCTCAGGCTAAATTGACAACACCTGACAGATAATTTACAGCTGTGCTGAGTCAGATGGGTTGTGATGCCTTCTGGCTCTGAGCCTATTAGTTGAAAACTATTTATACTGGGAGGTTGATATTTTGTTTAGGGGGTTTTGCTTGTGAGAAGGACCTTTTGATTCCCTGGATGGGACTCTGAGTAGTCATTTGTTAAGCATTCCCTGCCACCCCCAGGTGTCATTGGTGCTCTCCCATCTGGTGGTGTATGTAGGTGGTTGTATTACTTGGTTCAGACAGTAAGAACCCTGTCTGTTGAACTTTGTGCTAATTTCTCTGCTTGCATTTTCTCTGTGTATTCTCCAAGTTCTTTCCCCTGAGTTGGTGAATGACATGTATGTTTGATTAAAGGATTGTTAACTTCTTTGAAGCTGTCTTTCCTTTATAAAGCAGATCAAAGAACTTGTGCTAACAGACCATCCTAGGTGGGTGCTAGGGTGCTTGGCAATACAGATCCCTTTGGAATTATCTTGGATCACTGTATTGATGAAAATATCCAAGTCTTTCACAATTGATCATCCTTACAATATGGCTGTGATTGTGCACCATGGTACTTCTCATTTCACTTTGCATCTGCCCTTATCCTGTCTTTTTTTCCCCCGAAACCAGCCCCTTAATCATTTTTTATAGCACAATAATACTTTATCACAATCATACACCACAAATTGTTTAGCCACTCCCCAGCTGAAAAGCAGCTCCTCAGCATCCAATTCCTTGCCACCATTAAAAGAGCTGCTATATTTTTGTACATGTAGATCTTTTTCTTTTTTCTTTGGTCTCTTTGGGATGCAGACCTAGTAATATTGCTGGGTCAAAAGGGTCAAATATAGCCCTTTGGGTGCAGTTCCAGATCATTCTTCAGAATAATTGGACCAGTTCATAACTCCACCAACAACTTATTAATGTACCTACTTTTTCCTCATCCTATCACTTGTCCCTTCTGATAGGTGTAAGGTGGTATCTCAGAGTTGTTTTGATTTACATTTTTCTAATCACTGGTGATTTAGAGCATTTTTTGTATAACTATAAATAGCTTTGATTTCTTCTTCTGAAGATCACTTAACAATGGGGAATGGTGCCTATTTTTGTAAATCTGATTCATTTCCCCATATATTTGAGAAATGGAGCCTTCACTGGAGAAACTTGCTGAAAAAAAGTGGTGTCTTCATTGTCTATGGTATCTCTCCCCCTGCCCCCAATTACCATTGTAGTTTTCCTGCTTATTTCTTTTAATTGGGTCTTTGCCTTTGCTTTGAGATCATGAATCCCCCTGCCTTTTTACTTCAGCTGAACCGTGACAGATCCTGCTCCGGTCTGTGTGCATCCTTCTGTTTCAGGTGTGTCTTTTGTAAAGAACAAATTGTTGGAATCTAGCTTCTAATCCATTCCTCTATCCACTTTCATTTTATGGATGAGTTCATCCCATTCATATTCGCAGTTACAATTGCTGAGTATTTTCCTCTATCCTATTTTCTTCTGTTTTCTCTTTTTCCCTCTTATCTTAAAAAAGTTTGTTTTGCTTCTGACTACTGCCTCTCTTAATCTGCTCTCCATTTTTCTGTCTCCCTCCCCCATGCTATATGTCTTATCCCCTTCCTCTCCTGTTTCTGTATTAGGTAACAGATTCTGTTCCCATCTGAGTGGGTAGACATATTTTTCCCTCTTTCAACCAATTCCAATGAATGAGGTTCAAACTTTACTCACAATGCCCTTCGCCATTTTCCCCATTACTATAAAAGTTCTTTCTTCTGCACTTCTTTTATGTGAGAAAATTTTCCCAATTCTACCCCCCACCCCTTTTCTTAGTAATCTTTTTTTCTTACTGCTTAATTTTTCTCCCTTTTTTGGAGATCATTCTCAGCACAATCAAATCACACTCATTCCTTCTCTCTACGCAGATAGACTCCTTCTAGCTGCTCTAATAATGATAAAATCCTTAGGAGTCAGATGCATCATCTTCCCATATTGGAATATAAGCAGTTTAATTTTATTGACTCTTTTATGATTAATCTTTCATGTTTACTTTTTAAAATTAATTCATTTATTTTTATTAGTTAATTTATTTTTTGTTTTCAACATTCCCTTCCATAAGTTTTAAATTTTCTCTCCCTCCCTTCTCCCTCCCTTCCCAAGATAGCAAGCAATCTGATACAGGCTCTATACATACATTCCTATCGAACACATTTTCGTATTAGTCATGTTGCATAGAAGAATTATAACAAATGGGAGAAACATGAGAAAGAAAAAAGCAAAACAAAACAAAAAAAGAAAATAGTCTGCTTTGATCTGCATTCAGACTCCATAGTTCTTTCTCTGGAGGTAGATGGCATTTTCCATCATGAGTTTGGCATTGTTTTAGAAGGGCTAAGTCTATCAAAATTAGTCATCACACACTGTGGCTATACCTGGGTACAATGTTCTCCTGGTTCAGCTTACTTCACTCAGCATTAGTTCATATAAGTCTTTCCAGGTTTTTCTGAAATCTGCCTGTTCATCGTTTCTTATAGCACAATAGTATTCCATTACATTCATATATCACAACTTGTTTAGCTATTCTCCAATTGGTGGGCATCTCCTCAATTTCCAGTTCTTGGTCACCACAAAAAGAGCTGCTATAAATATTTTTTTACATGTGGATCTTTTCTCCATTTTTATAATCTCTTTGGAATATAGCCCTAGAAGCAGTATTGCTGGGTCAAAGGGTATGCACATTTTTGTAGCCCTTTGGGCATAGTTCCAAAGTGCTCTCCAGAGTGGTTGGATCAGCTCATAGCTCCACCAACAATGAATTAGTGTTCCAATTTCCCCACATCTTCTTCAACATTTATTATTTTCCTGTTTTGTCCTGTTAGCCAATATGATAGCTATGAGGTGGTACCTCAGAGTTGTTTTGATTTGCATTAACACAAGTTGGAGGCAGATAGTATACTTCATCATCAGTCCTTTGGGACTGTCTTGGAGCATTGTATTGCTGAGATTAGCTAAGTCATTCACAGTTCTTTGAAAAACAATATTACTGTTACCGTGTACAACATTCTCCTGGTTCTGTTCACTTCACTGTGTGTCAGTTCATGTGAGTCTTTGCAGGTTTTTCTGAAATCACTCTGCTTGTCATTTCTTATAGCACAATAATATTCCATTACAATTATGCCCCACAGCTTGTTCACCCATTTCCCAAGTGATGGGCATTCTTTTGATTTCTAATTCTTAGAAACCACAAAAAGAACTGCTATAAATAATTTTGTACAAATAGGTCCTTTTCCCTTTTTTATATGGCTTCGGGATATCGACCTAGTAGAGCATTGCTGGATCAAGGGTATTTACAGTTTTATAGCCCTTTGGGCATAGTTCCAAATTGCTCTCCAGAATGGTTGTGTCCATTCTCAACTCCACCATCAGTGCATTAGTATCCCATTTTTTCCACATCCCCTCCAACATCCAGCATTTTCCTTTTTTGTCACATGTAATCTCTTTCTGACCATCTGACCTGCTTATCTGGACTGAGAGCTCCCAAAGCTGCTGTTTCTGTGGTCTTAACCACCTCAATGTCCACTGCTGCTATTAGCGCTTCCTGTTGTTGAATACACTCTGAACTGGTCCTGAATCCTGCATCACAGACTTCTCTCACCAACCTCCTAAATTGTCTTAGGCTGGAAAAATGTCTCATTTTGCCCTTTTGTTGACTTTGTTGTTCTAAAATTTGATTTGAGGAGTTATTGTAAAGTTATTTGGAGGGGAATGTTGGGAGAATTCAACTGAATTGCTGCCAGTACTCCACCATCATGGCTCCGCCCAAAAGGTCACACAGCATTGCTGGAATTTAAACTCTGTTTCTGAGATTTTAAGATTGTACTACTCTGTGCTGCCCCTCAGAGGAGACTTAGTGCTTTAGTAATGTCAATTTGTCAGCTGCGTAGAGGAGAGACTGAAAGTAGGAAATGTCACTAGAAGACTATTGTAATTGGCCAGGTAATGGGTGGTAAGGTTCTGAATTAGGAAGGTAGCCATCTGAGGCCATATGAGCAGAGAGAAGGGAGTGGATGCTAGAGAGATATAGAAAGTTGAATTGACAGGACTGGGCAATTGGTTGGATATGGCAGATTGAGGCAGAATCAGTCAATCAGATAGCAAACAAGATTTATTAAGTTCATGTAATGTGCCAGGCATTGTGCTAAGTTTTGAGAGTATTAAAGACAAAAATAATCTCTCCCTATAGGAGTTCCTATTCTACTGGAGGAGACAAATGTGAATAATATAATACAGGATATATAGAGAGTAGATGGAAAGAAATCCCATAAGGAAAGGCACTAGCACCTAGCAGAATCAGGCAAAGGAAAGGGAAAATCAAGCATGACTCTCAGCTTTCAAACTTAGGTTCGTTACAGAAGTCATTCTATTTCTTGCTAAACTAGAGATGAAAACCTACCTTCCCCTTGTTCCCCCACCCAAGCCAGGAAAAAATCTACTTGGATGTTTCAAACACATTTGTTTGTAGGGAAGAAATTGATTCTTTTCTTAGAGAATTGTGACCCTTGTCAAGAGAGTAAAAAAAAATAAGGTCCCTTGTTCCCATATCACCAACACATGTCCCACTTCTCTGGCATCAAACATGGCCTCTGGAATGATTTACAAGTTACTCTCCATGATTAGTGCTCATATGAATGCAGTGCATGTTGATTGCCTTAGAATCAAATGATTGTCCAGAATTTAAGGTACCTTTAGCACCATTTCAATTAATGTGCTGGGGAGCGCTAACAGTAAAATGGTCAGACACAGCCAGCATTTAATTGATTTAATTTGCAAGTCTCATTTTGAAAGAATTATATGTTGTAAATCTGCCCTCTGCCAGTTTCTGACCATTGTTTCATACTTTGTGAATGCAGAATTAACTTCCCAGAAGGCTCCTCACCCTGCCTGCACCCTCCAGCCTGCCATACTCCCTTCACCCTGAAGTATATTTAGAATGCATAAGTATTTTTAATGAGATATCAGAATGGAACTTTGAGAATACCTGGGACACTGAGGCTGATTCTGGGAGCCACTTTACTAAGGGCCTAAGAGAGGAGCTAGTACCCACATTCTGATCTCATCCTTGAGTCTGTGCAAAGCAAAATGGGGACAAAGTACTAGTGTACCATAGTCAAGGTGAGGAAAAGGCACTCACTATGTGCTGTCCACCTGAGGCTTTGACTTGCAATATCACTGACTCATGACTTAGCACAGTGCTAAGCTATTAGGTGCTTGATAAATACCTGTATATTGATTGATTGGTGGGTACATTCTTGGTTTTCACAGAATAGTGAAAAGTTCATAGGTTTTGAAGATGCACTTGAATTCAGATCTAACCTTTATCATTTACTAATTTTGTTGCTGGATTTGGAGTCAGTGGATGAGTTCATATCCTAATACTGTCACTTACTACCCATGTGACTTTGAGGAAGCCACTTAATCTAGCTGGGAATCAATTTCCCATCAGTATAATGAGGAATTCGGACTAATGGAAGCCATGGGCACTTACAGCTTTTAATCTATGCCCCTATAAGCCTTGAATCTTCTCTCTCCCTCACCCACCATATCCAATCAGTTGCCTCATCTTGTTGCTTCTTTCTCCACAGCATCTCATTTCTGTTCTCCTCTTCTCTCTTTTGGTATAGCCATCACTAGAGTTCTATCCCTCATTGTCTCTTACCTAAACTATTGTAATATCCTCCTAATTGGTCTCCCTGCCTCCAGTCTCTTTCTTTTCTAATTCAGTCCCTACATAGCTGCTGAAATGATCTTCCTAAAGTGCAGCTCTGACTATGTTATTCCACTGTTGACTAAACTACACCAGCTCTTTCTCAATTCCTTCTAAAAGGAGGAATGAATGAAGTGGTGGTAGGTAGGGAGAGGAAATAAGGTAACGGATTATGGTGGCAAAGAACTGGAAACTTCAGGGATGCCCATCAATTGGACAATGACTGAACAAATTGTGGTCTATGATTGTGATGGAATACTCCTATATTATCAGAAATGATGAGCTCAATGAGCTTAGAAAAGTATGGAAGGACTTGCCCAGAATGATGAAGTGAAGTAAGCAGAACTCAGACAACACTGTATACAGTAGCAGCAACGTTGTTTTAAAAACAGCTTGGAGTGACTGTCATTTTGACTATTATAAATATACAAATTAAGTATGAAGGACATATGGAGATAGATGCTATCTGTATCCAGATAAATAGAAGTATACGTATAATGATTTTACATACATATGTATATACATAGACACATATGTGTATATACAGATCCATATGTATATATTTATATAGATATCCATGTGTGTACATGTGTATATATGGATATGTGTGTATGTGTACATGTATACATACACACATAAAAATATTTGTATCTAATGGTAGCCATATCTCGGGTACGGAAGGAAGAAAAAAAGGGAAAAAAATGACTTTAAATGATAACTTTTGTATATTTGGAGGGAATAGCAAGTTGTACATGGTAGATTTGCAGCTTCATGAGCAATCATCTTTTATTGCTGTACTGCTATGGAAATGCTTGTTTTGTTCCATGAATTGACAATAAATAAATAGAAAGATAGATAAATAAATGAGTGAAAAAATAAATAAGAAACTACCCAAGCTCGCAATGCCTTCTAAAATAAAATACAGAACTTCTATCTTATATTTGTGTCCTTTCAAAATCTGGCTATTGTATGTTTTCATTGATCATGGGAATCGACTGAGTTTTTTCCTCATGGGATGTACATTGGATGAGTATAGGTGCCTCTCTCTACATCATGTCATTACCTGGGTCTTGTGTGATTTTTCAACAACTTTGCTTTTCCCATATGAATATTGAATGTAACCTTTTTCCAATTAACAAGGATCTCATTGGGAAGGGCCCATGATATTCTAGCGTTCAATGAAATCAGGAAAATGTTCAACACTTAAAGAACTCTAACATCTCTAACAAATCTCATGTCCATTAGGAGTCTGTTCAGGAGGTCCTCCATCACATTGCAATTTAATGTCACAAAATAAGTGCTTAGCCATGAAGACTGGAATTTTTTAGCATTTTAAACATGCTTCCTGGATCCATGATTCCATTGGTATATGGAATTCCCCATGAGATAATATAATTTACCAATGCATACTGGTGCTTTCGGCTGAGGCAATAAGAGCTTATGTACTGACTTTCCCAGGGTCACACAGCCAGTATGTGTCAGTAGTAGTGTTTGAAGTATTTCTAACTCTGAGGCCAGGTCTTTATCCATTAGGCCAGGATGCCTTTCAGCCTTTTAATATGGATTAAATAAAAAAAGAGAGATGGGATTTTGTGGTTTGTTGCTTGTCCAAGGAGCCATTTGGATAAAGTCAATTGACACTCAACTAATATGGATGAACCACAGAGAAGAGTAGGCAGAATTTTCAACATGAATGAACTACAGAATCTTTAAAAAAACAAATATAACTTCATTATTTCACTTGGTATTAACATTCATTCAAATTACCAACAAAGTTTTCCAAGTAGGGAGCCCTTTCAAATACACCATAAAGCCTTATTTGTAAGTAGCCACTGAAGCTTGTAAAGAAAATTTGCTCTCTTAAGTCAGCGCCATATGCTCTTATAACCTGGGCTGCACTATTCATCTTGTGAAGCAAATACTTTCTTCATAAATAGTCATCAGGCTGGCATTAAAGACCCTCTTCAATCTGCCTCCATCTATTTTTGTTACCTTCTTTTCCCCTACACCCTTTCATGTTCTCAATGCTCTAGACAAACCAGCCAATTTCTCATTCCATGAACATGTAGATGGGCCTATCCACTTCTTTACTCCCAATGCTTATTGTACCTTATCACTCACTTGCTGACTCTCTTTTAATTATGGTTTCTGAGGGAACTGGATCTCAAAATGTCTCAGCCTCCCCCCACAATGGACAATTCACAGTTTATTAGCTGAACTCTCTGCCCCAGCTGGCTGCTATGCTCTTCCCTCAATCTTGGTGGAATGTTGTATGGCCTCTCACATGTATAGTGTTCTACCCTGATAATCTGCTCCCTCAGTTCCTCAGTTTTCTGCCCTACCTCTAGCAGTTCAGAACTTATTTTCTTAGGCACTGGCCATTCAGAACTTTGCAGCACTGGTGCCATTGTGTTGCCACACTGGCAGGCTTTTACTCCTGCCTGTCTGTTATGTCCAGACAATATTATGTATCCCCTTCTGTGGGGTTCCCACAGCACTAGAAAGAGATAGAGGTGGTGGAGCTGTGGGGAAGGCTTTGTTGGAAGCCTGTGTCCAGTCCTTGGGTCTACGAATGCAGCCTCAACGTTGGTTATTTGGGAATTAGAGGGCAGTGCTGAGTGGTTCCGGGTCAGTGAATGCAATTTCCTGGGTTTTTCATTTTTTGCCTTCTTTTGTATTATTGGTATCTTAGACCATAGAAACAACTGAAGTTCCTTTATCTTTGGTGCATCATTTTCATTTTGGAAAGGTTTGAGAGGTTGCAGGGATTAAAGAAAATGTTCGCCATTTTGCTGCTCCTCAGTGGAAAATAGTTCGCCATCCTGTTGCCTATGTGATCCTCCACTTCTACAAATCCTGTTTTCTCTTCTGCATCAGTGCCTTTGCTCTTGTTCGCCATAGCCGGAGTGCTCAATACCTTTCTTTGTTAATATCCTGCCAGTCGTTTGATGCCAAGTTCAAATGCCACCTTATTCATGAGTCCTTCCCTGATACCTTCTTCCTAACTGGAAATATTTGCTCCTACCTCAGAACCCTCATAACTTTTTTTCTTTCATGTTTCTTTTATTTATTATTAGTCAGTTAATTAGCATTTAGTAAGTGCTTACCATGTGCCACACACTGTGCTAAGAGCTGGGGATATAAACTCAGAAGACAGTCCCTGATCTCAAGGAGCTCACAGTCTAAATGTGGAAACAACTGTGTACAAAAAAAAGATATCTACAGGATAAATCAGAGCTAATCCACAGAAGGAGGACACCAGCTTTCAGGGGGATCAGCAAAGGCTTCTTTTATGTACTAATGGCCTTCTTCTTTGTATCAGAATAATTGTGTCCTGTGCTAGGGGCAGATTATCCTCAATAGAAGTTTGCTAGTGTAGCTTTTGGCCCATAGTGACAAGGCAGGAAAGTTGCTATTCAATTTGGAAAGTCAAAGATATCAGAATCCCCTGAGTTTTGTGTTAGGATGAGAGGGTATCAGGCAGTGTGAACTCATAAATGAAAGATAGAAGGAGCTGTGGGAAAAGGAAAAGAAAATAATAGATGGAAATTGTCATGGAGAAGGGGTTCAGAGTGGCTTAAGCTCTAGACTATTCCTAAGCAACTGTCAATAAAGTAAATTGAAATGGAGAAATGGAAGTGGGGAGTGCACAGAGTGGTTCTGCCGTCATGCTCCCAAATGATATATGCCAATTCAGAAGATTCTAGTCTGTCCTGAGAAATGAGCAAATCTCTACACTGGCTATCAAGAACATGCCCATGGATAACACATGATCACTGCACCCACCATGCACTGCAGCACAGTGTTTCTACTCCTTCTAAAGTTCTTCCTAAGAGTCACTGCAGTGTGGTAAGAGGCACAGTGTTAAAATAGTTAGAGCCAGGAGGACCTCAATGCAAATCCTGCCTGACACTTGCTAGTTTTGTGACTCTTGACAAGTCATTATACCACCCTAAACCTCAGTTCCCTGATTTGTGAGATGAATATAATAATAGCACCTACCCCACAGGGTTGTTTTGGAGATAACATGGGACAATGTATGCAAAGCACTTCACAGACCTTAAAAGGTTCTGTGAATACGATCATTATGATAATAATATATAAATTTATATAAATAAATGTTATTATTATCTTTATCAGAAGAGCCATAGGAGATTATACTGTCTTGTATATGGGGACTAGGGATTCCTCTGCTTGGTTCCCTTCCTTGTTGTTTACATACTTTTGTATTCCAACTCAATAACTTTGCTTTCTTTATTGTTACCCCTTGCATGCTTTGATGGGTACTTGGGCAATGCTTTCCAGAAATAATTAACCTTAATCATGTGGAATTCAAGAAGTGGCAAAGAGCACAAGCACTGGAGTTCAGAAATGTCTGGCGTCTCATGTTGCAAATCATATTGTAGTTTCAGGAGATCTCAAAGGAAAGGAACAGGAATTTGGAGGATCTTTCTGAATGCTACGATAGTATGGAACTGGTAAATTTCCCAGTTGTAATTTACTTCGGTAGCCATCTTTGTTAAGCCAGCCTACCCCCTTAAATGGCCAATCTTTCCTTGCAGCTTTTTATTAAATTTATTAAAATTGGCCAATTTTACTTCTAGGTAGCTGTAATTTTTAGAAAGTTTTTTCCCTCATGTCAAGATAAAAGCTACTCCTGAAATTTTGATCTATTATTCTTAGAATAAATCTAATTTCTCTTCCACAGGGCATCTCTTCAAATACTTCCCTGTTTTTAAAACCTTGAAGTCTTCAGGCTGAATCTTCCCAGTTCTTTTGAACAACCCTCGTGGCATAAGCTCAAGCTTTGCCATATTGATTAGACTCTTCTTTTCAATATTTTTTTCTCCTAAAAGGATGTCTTTAGAACTGAACATAATGCTCTAGATGTCACAACCAAGGCAGATGACTATGAAACTATCACCTCCCTAGTCTTGAATCCTATCTTTAAAAAGAAAAAACTGTGATACAGCAATATGGAATTGTATTAAGTCTGGACAGCTTAGTTGAGATGTAGGTAGGTGGCCAAATGTAGAACTGCTGTGAAAAATTTGTAGTGGACTATTTTCTTTTATTTCTTTAAGAAAAGAAACGTTATTGATGATTTTGATTTTATATCATCTCCATTTCTAAAGAAGCCCCAATTCACTCAACTCTCTCCTGCAGCAAAGAAAAATAGTTAAATGACCAAAATAGTGACAGTATTGGTCAACGTATGCAGCATTCCATACTCACAGGACCAACTCCCTTCCCCAAGGTAATGCTTCCACCCAAAGTAAAGAAAAGCTTTATTCTTCTCCAGGACCAAGATTGGGCACTATATTTAGCAGATATCCATTAGTATTATTTTCATTTCCACTATTTCTGTCATGATGGGTATCGGTTGGGTTCTGCTCATTTCACCGGCTTTATTCCCACAACTCTTCTCATGTTTCTCAGAATTTTTCATCCTTTCTTGTAACACAATAAGATTTCATTGGATTGATACATCCAAATGTGTTCATCCATTCCTTAAATGTTATATACCCTCTTTATTTACAGTATATGTATTTTTGGTGCCAACTGGAATGCTGCCATGTATATTTTTCTTATATACTAGACCTTTTCCTCTCTCTTTGACCTCCTTGGGATATTTGCATCTTAGTGAGAGCTCTGTATCCAAGGGCATTGCAGCACAGTGGCTTATAGTGCATAATTTTAAACTACCTTCTGAAATGATTGGAGCAATTCTTAGTTCAGGATGGACTCTTTGCCTAGGGTGTTTATTTGATGGGTGACAAAGAGCCTTCCAAGACCTATCAAACTTGAGGACCACTGCCCACCTCTGGTGAGTCGGGTGGGAGGGAACAAATCACTTTCTCAGATGCCTGGAAAGTCTAGAAATCTCTAGGAGTGAAGAGGAATGCTTTGGCAGGAAGCATACAGCATTGCTGTTTTGTTTTGTTTATCACTGTTTTTGATTGAACGTTAAGATCTTAGAAGAAGTTAAGGTATGGAAAGTGAATTGAAATCCAACATATGATGGTGAAACAGAATTTAGCTATTCAGTTCCCTTGTCTGGAAAACTACATCCCAGTGTACTGAAATATCTGTGAGAATTGTGGGAAATGAAAGAGGTGCTACAGAACTGGAGATAGGTCACAGTGACCTGAATTTCAAAAAGAGAGTCAACTGGATATGTCATCCAATGGGCTGAGTTTGACACTGAAATTCCTCCAAGATTCTATGATGTATTTAGTTGTAATCACTTAGGAAGGGATTTAGAGGTTACGATAATCCAACATGGGTTCATCAAAAATAATGTCAAATTAAGTTCATTTCTTCTTTTGACAGTATTAATAGGCCATATATCAGGGGCATGATAGGAACATAGTATGACATGCCTGAACTTTGTCAAGGTATTTGACAATATCTCTCACAACATCCTTATGAGAAAGGGAGATGAGAGCAGGTAGGTGGTTTCAGAACTGATTAAATGGCTGAACTCAAATATGGTGATCAATTCATCAAACTGTACGAAGTTTCTAATGAAGAGTTGCAGGACTCTGTCCTTGATCTAGTTCTGTTCAATTTCCTAATCAATGCTGTTGGTCCAAATGGAATACCTACCAAATTTTTAGATGATGTGAAGCTAATATATTCGATGACATAGTCAGAAGCCAGAAATATCTCACAATATTAGAATGATAGACTGAATCTAAGAATAAATTTAATAGGGAAAAACATTAACTGCATAAGTAATAAATGAGCTATAAAACAATTCATGTGAAGAAAACTTGAGGATTTTAGTGGGCTACAAGGTCACTATGAATCGTAAATGTGATGTTGAAACCACAAAAGTAAATTTAATTTTATACAGCATTAATGGAAGACATAGTATCCAGAGTAAGGGATATGGCAGTCCCCCTGTACACTGAGACAATTTCTAAACTTATTGAATCTTGTCTTGGGTGCCCCATTTTAGAATTGACACTGACAAGTTGGAATATTTCCAAAGGAAAGAGACAAGAATGATAATGGAACTTGAAATTTTGCCAAATAAATAATGACTACAGGAACTAGGGCTGCTTACACTGGAGAAGAGAAGACTTGGGGAACATGTGATAATTAATTGCCTTTGAGTATTGAAAGATTTGTCATGTTGAAAAGTGATTTTTTTTTGGTTCCCATGGCCATGGAGGGCAGAACTAAGACGTATGGGTAAGAGAGACAAATTTCTGCTTAATCTAAAGACTAATTCTCTAGACTTAGAACTGTGAAAACTTGAAATGATGAAATGGATTATCTTTGTGGGTAGAGAGATCCCTGTCACTGGAAGTCTTCAAGTAGAGACTATTAGGAGGATTAGATCATACTACCTTATTGACCCCTTCCAGCATTAGACTTTTAGATAATAAATAATGTTCTTGATGGCATATCTTATTTAGTTCTATTTTTAAAATAATTATTTTATTGACTCTTTTTTTCACATTGTTATCACTTTCAACTGACTCTGCATCCCGTCCCCTCTCCTCTCCTCAAAACTTTCCTTGCAACAAAAAATTCCAGATGAACAAAAATGAAGACAAAAATGAAAGAATAGCCCTTTGGTCATGCCTGATAACATGTACTTCAACATGTGTAGCAGTACAACTCTCTGTCAAAAGGAGGGGGGTGTTTTTCATTGATGGTCTCCACTGGCTTCAGGTCTACTCAAATCTTATTTATTGTATTGTGTTCATTTCTGGGCACCAGGTTCTTTCATATATATGTACATTTCATTAAATATTTCCCAATTATATGTAATTTTTTAACATTTATTTTTAAAATTTTGAGTTCCAAATTTGCTACCTCACTTCCACTCCTTGCCTCTCCTTGAGGAGGTAAGCAATTTGATACCAGTTATGCATGTGAAGTCATGCAAAACATTTCCATATTAGCTATGTTACAAAACAAGACACAGACAATACCTCCCACCCCCAAATAAAGTAAAAAAAACCCTTTAATCTGCATTCTATAGTCATCAGTTCTGTCTCTGGAGGTGGATAGCATTTTTTATCATGGGTCCCTTGGAACTATCTTAGATCATTATCTTGATCAGAGTAGCTAAGTCTTTCACAGTTGATCACCGTTGTCATCACTTTGTACAATGTTTTTCCCATTTCTGCTATTTCACTTGACATCAGTTCATAGAAGTTTTCCCAAGTTTTTCTGAAACTAACCCTTCCATTATTTCTTATAGCAAAATAGTGTTCCATCACAATTATATGACACAACTTGTTCTGCTATTCCCCGGTTGATAAGCATCCCCTCGGTTTCCAAATTCTTTGCTATCACAACAAGAACTACTATAAATATTTTTGTCCAAAAAGATCCTTTCCTATTTTCTTTAATCCCTTTGTGGTACAGAACTAGTAGTATTGTTGGTTCAAAAACATGCACTTTTATAGCCATTTGAGTATAGTACGAAATTGTTTTCCAGAATGTTTGGACTAGTTCACAACCTCACCAACAGTGCAATAGAATGCTAGTTTTTCCACATTCCCTCTAGTATTTGTCATCTTTCCTTTCAGTCATGTCAGTCAATCTGATGGGTGTGAAGGGGTACCTCAAATTGGTTTTCATTTGAATTCCTCTAATCAGTCATGATTTGGAACAATTTTTCCTGTGACTATTGGTAGCTTTGATTTCTTCTTCTGAAAACTATCTGTTTATATTCTTTGAACATTTTTCAACTAGAGAATGGCTCTTTTTTTTAAAAATAAATTCACCTCAGTTCCATTAATATATTGTATTTGAGAAATGAATCCTTTATCAAAGTAACGTCCTATATGTATTTTCATTTCCTGTTTTTCTCTTAAGTTTGACTGTATTTGTTGTGCTTGTGTAAAAACTTTTTAATTTCATGGAATCAAAATTATCGACTTTGCTTCCCATGATCCCCTCTATCATATGCTCTTCCCTTGTCCATAGATCTGATAGGTACTTTTTTTCCACGGTGCCTTAATTTACTTATGATATCACCCTTTCCATAGAAATATTTTATCCATTTTGACCTTATCTTAGTATAATGTGTGAGATGTTGGTCTATGCCTAGTTTTGCTTCCAAACCACTTTCCAGTTTTCCCAGCAATTTTTGTTAAATGGTGAATTCTTACCTTAGAAATTTGGATATTTAGACTTATCAGATATTAGATTACTATTGTTTTTACTGCTGTGTACTGTGTACCTAATCTCTTTCACTGCACCACCATTCCATTTCTTAGCTATTTCCAGATGTTTTTGATGATTACCCCTTTGTAATATAGTTTGAAATCTGATATTACGAGGCCATCTTCCTTCCCATTTTTCCCCATTGATTCCCGTGGTATTCTTGACCTTTTGTTCTCCAAGATGAACTTTATTGTTTTTCTACCTCTATAAAATAATTCTTTAGTAGTTTGGTGTGGCACTGAATAGGTAAACTAATTTAGGTAGAATTTTCATTTTATTATATTGGCTTGGCCTATCCATGAGCAATGAATATTTCTCTAGCTGCTTAGATCTGTCTCACCTTAGTCCCTTTCATCTCCAAATATACTTTCACCTGCAGAGGGAAAGAAAAGACATAAATGCAGACACAAACTACAGGAGGGTCATTATCTCATGGAGGAGCCAAGTTAAAGAGTTGGCTAATCATGTCTACATCTCTTTCCAGTCTGCATTACTGGCTCTCTCTACCAAGCAAGAGAAACCTTGGGAAGCTCACTTCTACCCCTAGATGACTTCTCTTATCGTACATCTAACAAATATTTCAAGGAATGAAATAATTCAAAGGAGAATTTTCCACATGATCAAAAATGTCAAATTGTAAATGTCCAAAGAAACAGACTTTTCATTTTTGTGGCCATGCTCAATTGCTCCCAAATCTATCCTTGCCATATTTTCAATCCTTTCTCTTCCTAGAAAGCAGAAGCTGAGTATTTCTAGGGATTGTTTCTTTTGGGGGACCCTGATTGTCTTCTATTTATATATTTAGATAATATAAATAATTCAGAGATGCTTAAATTATTTTCAGTCAGAAATCTCATTTCCTTGACATTGATGCAGTAGAAAATTTGAGAAGGTGTTTAGCCTAAGCAAGTGCTAGCTTTAGTGTTCCCTGACATTCACTTCTAGGAACTTCAACTTTGGAATACTTCCTCTATGTCTCATTTCTCCCAACATCCTTTCCTGATCAATAATTTATAGGGGTCTACCGTTAATAGCAACCCCCACCCCCAAAAATTGTCCTTCCCTTTTCTATGTAAATCTGAGAGGTATCTTTCTTTAAGAAGTGTATCTCAAGGTTTCTGCGCAATTTCAGAAACCCAGAAACCAATGCTTTCTTAATGTTCACCCAATAATCACCATCAACACTTCCAGTGTTTGTATTGCAGGAAAATTCAGAAGTAATGAATCTATCTACCAGGGGAACAACCTTGAAGAGTCGGCGCTCTTGCTGACTAGAATGAAAAATTTTTCACAGAAAGCAGATCCAGAACATCTGGGTCTTCCCTGGATACCATTTCATGATTTTTCACCTGCCAAACAGCTTGAAGTTCTCTTAAGTCTATCTCTCAGTGTCATGGCAGTAGCAAAATCATTTCTCAAGTGACTGATAAGAGATCCCATTTGGACTGATCATAATTTTAGATGAGAGGCAAAAGGATGGATAGGTAACTCTCTGGAGGGAAATTTTTGCACAACACTTTAAAAAAAGCAAGTTAATAAAGAAACTTGTTTTTTTATTCCAATCCTCTGTCAAGCTTACTTCAATCAACCCCTGCTACCCCATCACTCCTTATTTTTATTTTATTTGCTGAGGGAGAGTTGTTTCCTTGAGAACTAAAATTGTCAGCTTTGGCACAAAATATGAAAAATGACCAAGTGAGCTCTCTTGGAGAATCATCCCAGACTTTATTGGTTCACTCAATGTGAGGAAGAAACAGTGCACCAGCTAAGAAATTGACACCTGCACCCCTCCCTCCACACATATATACCCTCTCTGAGAACCCACCACGAAACTGTGAAAGAGGGGTCATTGACAGGAAGGGGTTCTCCAGTGACTATTTAAGAGAAGCTGGTAATAATTTAAAGCCTCATCAGAACCAAGGATTACCCTAGGATCTCCAGGATGGGATCCTCTTGGTCTCAAGGTCACATGTGACCCTCTAGATCCTCAAGTGTGGCCCTTGGACGGAATCCAAACTTCACAGAACAAATCCCCTTAATAAAAGGATTTGTTCTGTAAAACTTGGACCCAATCAAAAGGCCAAACCCAAGGACCTAGAAAGCCACATGTGGCCTCGAGGTTGCACTACCCCTGTCATGGCCAGAAGAGAATGGACTTGAACATGTAATCCTGAAGAAGTGCAGTGTCCAAATTCCACCTTCACTCTGCTACAGTCTTTTAGTGATTGGCCAGAACCACTGGAGGACAGAATTTTTGTTGAGCATTTAATAATTCAAAAAAAAGTTCATTTAATTCAACAAACATTTATTGAACATCTACCTTGTGCTAGGTACTGGACATACAAAGAGTGAAATAGTCTCTCCCCTTAAGGGAATTTACATCCTTAGTATATGAATACAATATGGAAACAATAGATAAGTAAATGCAACATACAGGATGTCCCTAAAGCCTGAAGACATCAAAACTTGCCAATTTTAGGTTATTAAGCCTTAAAACTACAGTAAGTCTCTAGAAAAACTGAATACACAGTATAATACAAGGTGATTTTAAGAGATCGAACATGGAGAACTGCAAGCATTATCACAGAGAAAACGTATAGAAACTGGCACTTTAGCTACCATTTTGGAGAGGTAGAAGTGAGGAGAGAATGGATTCCAGATATAGGGAGAAGACCATGCCAAGGCACGGGGTTGGGACATGGAAAGGAGAAGTTGGGGAAATGTTAAGTGAGTCATTTGGTTGGAATGGAAAGTACATGAAGGGGAAAAATCTGAAATAAAACTGGAACAGTAGGTAGAAGTTCATAGAAAGGAATTCCTATTGAAAAACTAGCAGAAATAAACCCCAAGATGTACCCCTCCAAGATGGTCCCCTGTACACTAAAATATTTGTAACAGTACCTTTTGTTGCAACAGAAAACTAAAAATAAAATAAAGGACTGATGATTGGGAAATGGCTATGCAAATTGTGATGCATGAATAAAATGCAATAATTACTGTATCAAATGGTGTGAAGAATTCAGAGAGGCATGGAAAGATGTATGAACTGATGCAAATTTAGTTCAATCGCATCAGAGAAACTAGTAATAATAGCTAGAATAATGTTAAGTGGAAAGAATTTTAAAAAATGAAACTGAATGTCATCTCACAATGACTAAGCTTGGCTTCAAAGAAAAGAAGAGAAAATGCCCTTCACTTCCTTTGTTGGAGGGAATGTGGGTGTGCAATACTGAATATACTGCTAGATCAATTTGATATGTTGCTTGGTTTTGTGGAATTCCCCCTCCTCTGTCTCTGTCTCTCTCTCTTTATTACAAGAGATGGCTCTATGAGTAGGGGTTATAGTAGGAAATAATGTCACATAACAACAAAATATATCTTTTTTTTTAAAAAAAGGCATAAAACAGAAAGATAAAAAAGAAAAATGAGTTGAGAGACTAAGAAAATGAACAAAGAAAAATTGCCAATACAATACTTGTGGGATATTTGAATAGCATTGTTTAGAAACTGTTACAATGCAAATTATTCTTATTTGGTTGTAAAAAAAATTAGAAGCAAAGCATCCATTAAAAAGTAATAATAGGAGATATTTATATGCTACTTTTTATGACCTTGTTTGAGCCTCCTAACGACACTGTGAATAGATCTTATTATCATTCTCATTTTACAGATGAGAAAACAAAGGGTCAAAGTTAGGGAACTGCCCCAAAGTCACCTGACCTCTAAGTGTATGTAATGGGATTCAAACACAAGTTTTAATGATCCCGTCCTCCTTTGTCCTGGTTATCAGCAGTACTGTGTTCAGTTGTAGGTACCAGGTTTTAGGGACAACTTTGACAAGCTGGTGTGTATCTCACAAGGATGACTAGGGTGGTGAGTGGCTCAGAAAGCATGCCATATGTGGAACAGTGGACAAAGAACCAGGGGGTGTTTAGCTTGAAGAGCACAAGGCTTGGGGAGATGAGGAGAGAAAAGGATTGCTGTTTTTAAGAACCTGAACAGCTATCATATGGAACAGGGATTAGATTTGTTCTTCTTAGTCCCAGTAAACAGAATGAGATAGCTTTGCAATATAGCTCCCTGATTGATTTAGGGGAAAAGGGCAATAGAAGAAATGCATATTCAGACAGAACATTTCCTGTACAAGTTATCAGAATCAACAGCTTCAACATCTGAGGTCCTCTCATTTCCTGGTCCCTTTTTTGGGATAATCAAAAAGAGTATTCTATTATTATAATTATTAAGAGCCTCATTTTGTGTGTCTATGTATATGTGTGGAGAGAATTACATTTGGTACAATGGGGAATTTTCAAGTATAGAATACATATTTGTAGTACCCACTCTGGGCTATGCACCAGCCTTTATTTGCAGGCTTAATTCTTAGAGGTGGAGTGGATAACTCCATGTAAAGATATTCTGTGAGCTGGTACTTCTAAAACTATAGTTCACAAGCCCCAACCAGCGTACTTGCTTTTAAAAGTCAGCCAGTAGATACAATTATCTCAAAATAAAAACTAAGATGGCATGGTAAGAACTATAATGGCAAAATTATTCAGCCATAGATCTGAGGCACCTTCTTCCACAATCACATACTGCAGCAGTGGAAATAGGGGACCCAGACAGAGTATATCAGTAGAAGCACACAGTGAATATTTGTGGTCAAGGAAACTCACATCTCTGACATTTTAGGACCTGACGGTTTTTTCTCCCCACAATACACCCCTTGGGTATAGCATCTCTGTTGGACAGATTGCTTGGTTTTACTCCCTGGACCAATCACTCTGCACCTCAAGTTCTGGTGACCAGTACTTGCTTTCTTTTCAGCTAGAGGAGCTGTCCTTCCTTGAAGTTGTTACCTGCTTTAAGTCCTGGGTATAGTCCTCAATGGGCATATTTTTCTACCTGGACAAGTAGCACTGATGCAAGATCCTATTTTTGATGGAAGCTGAGATAAAGTCCCTTTTCCAAAAGGTAAGAAAATATTCCTTCTCAGGGACTGATTTCTTCTTCTATGTTTGGGTCTCTTCTCTGCCTCTAGTGGTTGCACTCCAAAACTGCTTCCTGCATGAATGCCTTCCTTAAAAGATGTGTTTTTTAAAGGGTCATTAGCAGTGTGACCAATCATTTACGATCCAATGGCTGTAGACACTCCTTTCAAATCCAATGGTTATACTCCATTCAATTTCATTCATTTTGACTGGAAGATTTCTTCACAAATCACAAAGGGATACGACAGTACAAACCTTTCTTCTACTTTGTTTAAGACCTTAATACCTCATTAATCTTGTATCTCATCCTTTATCTCTTCTGATTTTATTAAAAGATCTGGGGAGGATGTCAAGTGAGCAAGGGTGCCCTAACCAACTCCCCACTCCCTCTTCTGTCCCCATTACGTACAAACTAACATAAGTGACAGTGAATGAGATGGAGTTGGGTATGATAGAAAGAGAACTAGGACTGATATCAGGTGATCTAGGTTCTGGTCAATTAATTAGAGTTTATTAAGATCCTACTGTGTGCTTTGCTCTATGCTAGATGCTGGGGATGCAGACAAAAACAAAAAATATCCTGCCATCAAGTAGTTTACATTTTATCAAGGGGAACTATGTATATAGTAGAGTATAAGTCTCAGAACAAAATTGGTGCTTCATAAATATTTATTGATTGATTGAAATCAATCAGATCTGGGCTTTAAAAACCAGGAATAGGACAGTGATGAAGACAGTTTACCTCTTTAAATCTCAATTTCTTCATCTGTCAAATAAGGCTAATAATATTTGCATTATCTGCCTCTGAAGGTTGGTTTTGACAAAGAAGCTTTGCAAACTGCCAAGCCCAATCCAGATGGAGTTTTCTGTGTACTGCTTAGGACAGAAATGTAAGCCAGGGTTGAGTAATGGAGGTGGGCATGCTGAACAGTTTTCTAAGTAAGGCCCTCAGTTTTATGATCCTTTGACTAAATTATTATTAGACTGTTATAAGACACAATGGTTGTTGAGTACAGTATAAGCGGGAGCTATGTGACCTTAGCGGAATCCAAGATGACTTGAAAGATGTGGTGAGTCTGAGTCACACTGGCTTCTTAAAATAACTTCATAAGGAATAGGGAAGGATATTTCTAGAAGCTGTTGCTTTTAGAATCATAAGGATCTGCCTGCAAGAAATTGCTGCTGTTTTCCCTGCCTACTTGTGCTCAGCTTTATGATTAGGGCACTCCCAGTTACCAATGGCCTTCTGCCTGGTACTGCTTGCCGTACCTACGTACTTAAATGCTGATGACCTTTTATTTGTTCTTGCACATGCCTCCATTCTGGACTACTGGTTTTAGACCCTCCTCAAATTTCAGGTTCATTTTCAGGCCCAAGCTGATCGTCCTCGAACCTCGGTTCACATCTTGCTTTAATTTTCCCAGAGCTTCTCCTGCATCCATGATCTGCAAGTGCCTCATAACAACAATTATGTCGATGGATTGTGGGAATTTAAGTGAATTTTTTAGTTTTGTCCAATCTCCAATGGCTTTAAGGCAGTACCTGACTAGACATAATCACAAAGAAGATTGATCTTCAGCATGCCTGACTTCCTTTTTTACTCTTTTCTTTCCTCCCATAGGGGAGTCCAGAGAGATAGTTCTGAATGCAAAGAATAATTTGCTAATTAATGATGGGATTTTCTGGCATTGTGGTATCTGGACAAGGAAATATTTTGGGGGGATGAGGGAAAAGAATCTTCTCAGAACTTTGAAAATCAATACTATGTTTCATGTGCACGGTGCTTTAAACTTTACAAAGCAGTTTTACACAGATTATCTCATTTAATCCTCATAGTGACCCTGATTCCTAACACCATTTTACAGGTGAGGAAACTGAGTCACAGGAAAGTTAAGCAACTTTACTAGGATCACCCTGCTAGCTGATATATTAAGTGGGATTCAACCTCAGGTTTTACTGGATGAAAGATCTAGAGTTAGAAAGGAGATTATAGGTCATCTAGGGTAGCCCCATCATTTTACAGATGAGGAAAATTAGACTGAGAGAGATTTGAGGACTTGTGTAAAGTCACTCAGGTACTAAGTAACAAAACTGGGGTTTGAACTCAGTCTGTCTGCATAGCCAAAACATTTTCACTGAATTGTCTTTCATTCTGTCTTGCTGCTTCTGTTCAGTTGACTGACTCTTTGTGACCCCATTTGGCATTTTCTTGGCTGAGATGTTGGAGTGGTTTGCCATTTCATTCTCCAGCCTATTTCATAGATAAGGAAAGTCAGGCAGAGTTAAGTGATTTGCCCAGGGTCATATAGCTTCAGCACTCTCTATTCTAATAATGCCTCTTCTAAGTCAAGTCAGATCAAGAAAACAGGCATTTACTAAGTGCCTACTATGTGCAAGGTACTGTGATAAGTGCTGGGGATACAAAAAAAAAGGCAAAAAAACACCAACCCAATGTCTATTCTTAAAGAGCTCACAGTTTAATGAGGAAGACAGTGTGCAACAACTCTTTACAAACAAGATAATAGAAGTCTTCCTATAGACGGGTGAGATTTTAGTTGAGACTTGAAAGAAACCAAGAAGGTGAGATTGGCTGTTGTTGAAAACCCTTTGTATTCCTTGGCAAATGCTTTGTGCTTCCTTACCTATATACATACTTCCCTCCAGGGGAATGGAAACTTCTTGAAGGTAGCAACTTTTTTCATTCTTGCACCCCTTGGTTCCTTGCATCTAGTAGGCATTTGTTAAATGCATATTGGATTGATTTGAATCATAGCCCACAGTAACTTCTCCAAATGTGTAGCTGAAGTTTCCGTGATACCAGTTCTATTTGCTGATTTATAACAATAATGACTGTTCCTCCTTCCTCAGGTAGCTTAGTCACTGACTGTCCTAATAAAAGACTCCATCCCAGGAGTACTTTGTACTTCCTTCCTACTTTGCTCCTTCCAAAATAACTGAGGAAATGGTAAAATCCTTATAACCATTAGAGCAGCTCTTAAGAACTCAAAGCAAAGGAGGATGACTGAAAGGTGCTTGATGAATCCTAGCCATCTTCTAGAAGCTGCCATTCTCACAGGATTGGATTTAATCATGGTGATCCAAGCTGGGAAGAGGCAAAGCTCAGTTCTTTATTGCTGGAGATTGCTCCATTCACTGGTTGCACTCAGGGCCAAGATCTGGATTGGACCATATCAACTTGGCTCTAATTATGGGCAAAGGGAATCAACTTTGAGAGTTAGGCCAGTAGTATACCGCTAGAAAGATGAATATTTAATAGGTTGTGCCTCCATTTTCTTTGAAATCAAGCTAATGAGTTCATTTTCACTGGTCACCTGTGTTTGGGTAGGAAGGTCCTACAGTGCAGTGTCCTGTATTGCCATTGAGTTGGTTGGGAAGGACTGAAAGATCAGAAGCACCACTGGAACAATTGCAGGTCATGGTACCTGGAGCTCCTTCTGTCTTGTTGGAGATACTCCTGATGCTGGTGGTACTCCACTGATCAAAATAATAGTTATCACTGATTTATTACTTTAATGTTTGCAAAGTACTGATTATATGCTTGATCTCATCTGATTCTTACATCAGCCTGATAGCATATGAATAGTCCCCTTTTCCAGTTCAAGAAACTGAGACAGTCTGACTTGCCCCTGGCCACACAGCTAACAGTTGTCAGAGTCAGGATTTTAACCCAGGGCTTCCTAACACAAGGGCAATACAGTTTTCATTATATTATTCTGCTCCTCTAAAATGTTTTCATTTCTTTATTTAAACATCCCAACAGCCCCATGAAGTGGGTACTATGAGTGTTTGTTGGGTTGTTCAATTATTTTTAAGTAGTGTGTGATTATGACTCCAAAGATACTGTAATGGTTTGCCATTTCCTTCTGTACCTCATTTTACAGATGAGGTTAAGTGACTTGCCTAGGATCACACATCTAGTAAGTGTCTTATGCTGGATTTGAAATCAGGAAGATGAGTCTTCCTGACTCTAGGTCCAGTGGATAGTCTAGATGGATAGTCTAGTAGATGGTCTAGTATGTGGATAGAGCACTACCTGGCTGCCCTAATGGTTGTTGTAATCCTCATTTTCTGCCTCTCTTGTCTTAGGACCACAGATTCATAGATGTGAAGCTTCAATGGACCTCAGAGAACATCTAACCCAATCCTCTCAATTTATAGATAAAGAAAATGAGACTAGGTTAAAGTGACTTGTAGACCCATAGACATTAAGAGTTAGAGTCAGGTTTTCAAGCCAAGTCTTCCTAACTTGAAGTTGACAACCCCATTCATTCTGCTAACAATATTTAGTCAAATGCCTAAATGAAAGTTGGAGGCCAGGAAGATGATACATCACAGCAGACAAGTCAACATTTAGTCACAGTGGGAGTAAAGTGGAAGACTACCATGTCATCGTGGCTTGATACCTCTGAAAAGGAAGCAAGGAAAATAGCAGGGATTAGAATCCAGGCCTTTTCTCTCCCAGTTTAGTGGCTGTTCTACTATTCTATACACTAAGAAAGTAAATAAACATACAAAAACCATGATACTAAGTACAAATGTGCTCCAGAGAAAGAACTATGGAGTTTTCATTTGTTTTTAGATTTTTTGTTTTTTCTTTCTTGTAGTTTTTCCCATTTGTTCCAATTCTCCTTTTACAACATGACTAATGTGGAGATATGTTTGATATGATTGTACATGTACAGCTTATATCAGATTGCATGCCATCTTGGCCAGGGGGGAGAGAAGGAAGAGAGGGAGAAAAAACCCTAAAATTCAGAATCTTATAAAAGTGAATGTTAAAAACTATCTTTGCATGTAATTGGAAAAAAATGTAATGCTATTAAATGCAAACAAACAAAAAACCCCAAGTACAAATGTGTTAAATGCATGCTATATCCCAACAAAACGTTATGGTAGATCAAGAGATCAGTTCCAGTTGGGAGTTGCTAGTTATTTGGGTAGTTTTGGTCAAAAGGCTGTAATTGGGGGCACAGGATCTGAGTTTGAATCCAACTCTGCCACTTACTACCTATGTGTCCTTGGGCAAGTCACTTAAGGTCAAGTCACTTTGGTGAAGTGGTCTACAGATCTGAGTTTCCTCCTCTGTATAATGAGGGTATGCCTCTGAGCTTTAGATCTTTGATCCTGTAACTGGGAAAAACTTCAAAAAGGAAGTAGCCTATGTCTATGTCTTTCATCTCCTAGGTCTTGAAAGGTAAATATGATTTCAAAGCCACCTAACTTTAGTTCAATAAATATTTTTTAAGCACCAAGGCCAGGCATTGTGCTAAACTTTGTGGCTACAAATAAGAAAAGAAAAAGAGTGTTTATCACAATGCCTGGCACATAGCAGGCAATTACTACATGCTTATTCCCTTGCCCTGCCCTGTTAACTTGCCTAGGCTGATCCAGAGTGGATAGATATTTGGTCTGTCTCAAAGCTAGCTTGGTTGTACCTTGGTAGCATTGCATCTGAGAATTCAGAGTGACCTTCAAACCATACAAGCTATCATGAAGTGATCTCAGTGGAGAAATTAAGGCTGTCTTAATAACTGTTTCAGAAAAGCGACCTTTGCTTTTCTTTTATATTGTTTTTTTGCTGTCATTTTCTTGCTTACAGTATCAGTGGGATGAATCTTGATCTTTTAACCAGTTTGCTATGACTAGCCTGACATTCAAACAATGTTTTTTTTTCTCCCTTGTGTTATATGCCCGTGATCCTTCTTATTCAGCTGGGAATCCAGGAGAGAAGAAAAAATGCAATAAAGAAGAAACAGCAATGATTTGGGGGAGAGCATGGTCTCTATCCCTTCAAGTTAATGTTCTCCTCTCCTTTTTCCCCCCAACACTCTAAGTCAGTGATTCTTAGTGATCAGATGATAGGAACATATGTGTGTACATGCATATATATCTATATATGAATTTGTATTTATGGAGTTGACTGATCTCTGAATGTATACTGAATATATTAAGATTTCATGTTTCAGAGAAAGCCCAAATCAACATTGATGGAGGAACTTCCTCACTGGGAACTCCCTATACAAAAGTTTTTGATATATTGACAAAAAGATGTCAAAGATTGATCAGTTTAACAGCCCTGGAAGTCCTGGCATGAGAAATCCCTCCACTACCACAGACTAAATATGTGATAGATCCACATGCATAAATTGGAGGTCTGTGTGATAAGGAGGTCTATATGATATGGCATAGTGGATAGAGTCAACCTTGAAATTCAGAAGACAAAGTTCTGCCCCAGACACAACCTAGCAGTCTGACCTTAAGCAAGCTTACATGCCCTCTTCCTTAGTTCCCTAGTTGACTTTCTAAGACTGTAGGTTAAAGAGCAGGCAATGATCAGTATTAGCAGAAGGATTTCCCACGCTGAGAGGTCCCTACCACTATGAAATTCTCAGGACTGATTGCAAAGACTATCTGTGATATATTTTATTTATTATGATATTAATATTACACATTGTTACATAAGTATATTACTAGAATATCAGATATTCTATTAATATATTTATTGTGTATTTATTAAATAGTCACTATGGGCATACATACACATGTATGTATATTTATAAATACTACATTACGTGCATGTGTTATATATTGATGAATACACATACATATACATATGTGTTGACATATCCATGTATATAGAGATATATGTCAGACTTCTAGTAATGATCTTCTGTGCATTTGGCTAGGCTAGTCCTTGAATGATAGATACATTCTCTGTCCCCAGGTCTCCAAGACTTTCAACCTTTTAACTTTGTGGGACCAATAAGAGCTTGTGACCAAGGTCATAGCTTTTGAGAATGCTCCAATGAAGCCTCATTGGAGGCTTTACAGTGGAACAGCAGTAATATTAAATGATACATCTCAAATCTTAGAATTTCCAAGGCAGAAGGGACTGTTGAGGTCATCTAGTCAAATGTCCTTCTGCCTTTGATACCCTGCTTACTTGGTGCCAGGCACTGTACTAAGAATTGGGGAAACAAAGCAAGGTAAAAGACAATCCCTGCTCTCAATTTATTGACAGAGACATATCCAGATGAACCATATACAGAATAAATTAGAAATCATCCATCAAGGCACACAGAGAAATATTTGAATGGGAGTCAGAGCTGGAGACAGGAACAAAGCTCACGTCCTTGGTTTCATCCCCCTCTTCTTCAGTAACTATGTACCTAATTCACTAGTGCTTCGCTCTTTCCTCATGTGTATTGGGTGAGTAATAATATTAATGGAAACTAGGAATGGTACAGTAAAAGAAAAGAATCCAGGTTTTGTGAAATAAAATGATTTTTATTCCCTCAGAGCTAATTTTCACTACAAATTTCTGAAATATCAAGTGGATTTAAGAGCATGAAGAGTTCAGAGAAAGATTTTGCCTTTCTGAATTATATATTTAATGAAATTGCCAGTCTAGTAGAAAAGGGGTCAGTAACATTTTCTTAGTCCTTTACCCTTGTTTTAGACAGACTATTCAGTCCACTATCCAATAAGATACAACCCCTCCCTCCCATCTTATTCTGTGAATTATTAAATTTGATAGTAATCAGAGTTTACCTTACAAGTAGGGAAATGAGACTTACCCCTGTGTTTCAGAGATATTGGAAAGGTTGCCCAAGCAAAACAATACCTCCCTTACCACTTCATTATTACTTGTAAGGCTGAATTAGAGATTCATTCTTTTGTCACTTCTCAAAATGCAAATATTTTTGCAACAGGTAGTAGAGGATGTTGTCAGTTACTTACACTTTAGTGTGAATGACTTGAAAGCTTGTGTAGAAAGAGCACCAGCTTCTAATCTAGGAATCTGAGTTTGTCATACTGCCTCCATCATCCACTAGCTGTGTGACCTTGGGGAAATTACTTAATGTCTCTGACCTTCATCTCTATTATGAGGGATTTGGGCTACATAACTGCTAAGATCCCTACCATAGGGTTTTACGTTTTATGAGCCCATTCTCCAGAACAGGTTTCAACATGGAGGAGAAGGTGACTAATTGTTTGGGAAAGGACAGACATCACTGAGCAGGAGAAAAGGACAGAAAGCTGCTCTTGATCAGAATCATAGATCTCCGTTCTGCCTTCTCTGTCTACTTTAGTTGTCAATCAGCTCTCCCCTCTTTAAAATTCAAGGAACTGATGTAATGGGAAAATGTATAACCCAAAATGAAGTCTTTTGCGAATAAAGAGGAATTTGGATATTTTAAAAACAACAATAATTATCAAAATGTCTCCTATCTTAATTTGTATTATGAATTTACCACTTCTGGGTCTCAGTTTCTTCATCGTAAAATGCAGAGTAGGTGATTGATCTTTGAGGTTCTAAATCTGTGCATCACCCAGATCCTCCAGTTTTCTGCAACTATGTGGTATTTACATAAACCTTACCACCTGTTAACAAATTTATTGCATCTCTTCTCCCAGTCTCCTCTCTAATTCCATTAGCTGGGGAATAATCCTAGAGGAGAATGATTATATGAGTGGTTCCTGGTCAATTTTGGTGCAAGAAGCCTTTTGGAAATAAAATGCTTCTTGGAGAAGTGAAAGAAATTGCCCTCAGTGGAAAAAGGATCTTCCCTGAGAAGTAGCTTATATAAGTCAACCCTGTAGCTTTTATAATAAGTTTCACTTCAGGAATTGACAAATTAAAAGTGGGTACCTTTTATAAAGTTTCTTTCTTGAAATTTTATGGTGTGTACAGAACAGGTAGCAATGCTGAAATGTGAGTACGAATGCCAGGACTCAGGAAACCAAGTTCTATATGCTAATTATTGTAATACATGCTAATCATCCCCCTCCTCTTCAGTAACTATGTATCTAATTCACTAGCAGTAAAACAATTTCAGTGGCTACTCCAAAGCTTTCCTAAATAATAGGATTTATCTTAGGGGATTTATTAATAATGTCTCCAATGTAGATTAACATAACCTCTGAAAAAGAAAAAAAATGCTAAAAAAAAAAGCTGTCTCCTCAATCCTGATTACACAAAGTCTGGCAATGGATGATCCTCACGGGATTTCAGGCCAAGAGGCAGGAGATAATTACCTACAGCCACCACTTTTGATGATCAATCAATCAATAAACTTTTAGTAAGCCAGATTGATATATGTGTTGTGCTAACTGCTGAAGATACAAAAAGATACAAAAGACAGGTGCTGCCCTCAAGGAACCTATAATCAAATGGTAAGCATGGAACTTTTCATCTGAGAAAGCTTCATCTCTTGTTAACATTTCCTACCAATGGTCATACTTAGAAGAATATTAGACTTTATAGCTATCTATTGCAACCATGAGAGGCATCATGGTCAGTGAATAGAGAGTTTGCCATAGAATCAGGAAGACGAATTCGAATCCTGACTCTGACACAGACATGCTAACTATGTGACTCTGGCTAAATTGACTTCTCAGTGTACCAAGCAATTGTTAAAGTTTATAAATTGCAGCGTGGGTATTGATACACATTGGTGAAGGGAATTCCACATCAAGAATTCCTCACATCCATCATGGATCTTGTTAAAGAAAAAAAAATGCAACTATATGAATGGAGTTAAGGATTTGCTACTTACAACTGTATAAAAAGGCAGGCTCTTGCCGAACGTGGGTTCTCAAACTCATGGGAAAATGAAAGCTTTTTTAAAGTTCCTGTGATAATTTCTACCACCTTTCCAAACATTAGGTAAGATCACCACATAAGATAATCACTGTTAGTGTGAATTGACATCAGAAAACAGTGAGGTCCCTGTCACTGGAGGTTTTCAAAGATAATCTATTGGGTTTCAATAGGAAGGATTCCCCCTCAGAGCATGAAATAGACCAGAATCTCCTAAATCAAAGATTCTATGGTCCTATACAAAAGTGTAAATGCTTTCCAAGAAGTCTCTTGAGCATGTCCCAATACCAGTTTCCAACTCTCTTTTGTACCCAACAACAGCTAAATAAGAGAGTAGACAGGACAGAGTGGGTTGGATGTTCAAACCTTCTTCACTTACCAATAATGGGGGGGGTGGATTTGTCCTGGAACTGGCAATCAATCAATTGGCAAGCATTTATTAAGTGCCCACTATGTGTCACAGTGCTAGGCACTGGTAAAACCAATGTAAACTTCAAGGTCATCATTATGCTTACGAGTAACTTTCTTAGGACAGTCAAGTCACCCAAAGATCATGAACTTAGAGGTAGAAAACAACTTACAAGTCAACTCACCTCACTCCCAAATTCTAAAGATAAAGAAACTGAGCCTCAGATGGTCACATGACTTTTGTAAGGCAACAGAACTAGTAAATGGCAGAGCTGGGATTTGAACCCCTATTGTCTGACTCTACATCTAATAATGCGGCACTGCCTGGGTAGATTGGGTGTGCTTGTAAGTTACTGGGAAGCCACATTCTGTACCAACTTGGTTGTTCAAACCAGAAAAGGACTTGGGAGACAAGGGGAGGATGACATTTTTTTTTTCCCCACCAAGACATCAGATAAATCATCAGGCCTCAAGGCAGCACTGAATTCCCAGGTTTGAGATATCAGTGGTAGTGAGAGATGGGGTGGGAGGTGAAACAACTACAAGGCAAAGGGTGGTCTGGTTGTGCATCACAGAAGAGGATTATTTGTCATTTCTTCCACCATCGGGCATACACATACGTCCAGACAACCAGATGCTCAGATAGTGACTGCCATCAGAGTCATCAATTTCAAATATTGACATCACTGGGGATAAAGCCATGCCTGAGGGCGGTGCATGAGTAGAAACAGAGCAATCTTTCCATTCTCTGCTCTGGCTTCTTGTAATCAGCCGTGGCAGGATAAGTAAGTGTGGCCCCATAGATACAGTTTTTGATGTCCCAGTCTTTCTTATCTTGTCAAATGGGTTTGGTAAAACTGGGCAAAGGCTTCTTTGGGGTTCATGGTCTTGAGCACATTTTTCCTCTTTTAAGTAATTTAAATATTTTTTCAGTTTCCCAGCACAATTTTTTTCTTATCTCTACAGGATTATCTTGAAAGAGTGAGTTTCCCTACTCTCTTGAGGAGAATTGGAAAAAAAATAATCAAATAGTTACAACACAGTAAGATATCACCAAAATATGTAATAAGCAAATAAATGGTTTAATAATTGACTTAAGAGGTTATTTAGTCCAATCTTTTTGAATGAATAAAATAAAGACCCAAGAAATGAAGGGATCTGCCCTAAGTAAGATAATTAGTATGAATCAAAGGAGGGTATCAAACCCAGATCCTCTGAGTCTCTATCCAGAATGCTTTTCAGTTTACCATCACTGTCTCTCAAACTGAGGTCTCTAGAAATGTCTCCTAAAGCATGACTTGGATTCATGCTCTGCTCCTTCTTCTACATAAATGATTTTTTTCAAAAAATAACTATCATAATACTTGTGAAATGAAAAACAGTACACAAAGAAACCACTTGAATAAGAAAAAAAAAAAAACAAAGAAAGAGGAGTCCTGGGAAAGAGAGAGTGTCATGGTGTCCAGGGAGAAAAAGGAATGAGTTTTTGTCCTCAGGACAAACCACTGAACATTTGCTCTTTAGCCCTCTGCCCTTGCTTCATTCTTTGGATTTATTTGATCTGGGAATGGGAAGAGTAATTTATATCTGAACATTCAACTTGATGGATATGGAAATGAACTCATCAGAGAAAGAATGAATGTTCTCACTATGGTCATATGTACTTTAATTAATAGTCTCTTGCAATGGTTAAACTGACTTTAGCAAGTCCATTCAAGGAATACTTACCTAGTAGCTATAATGTACAAGGTATTGTGCTAGATCTGGGGGATACAGAAGACAAAATTTCAAAAATAAAACTCACTGCCCCCAAGGAACTTATATTCTATTAGGGAATAATGAATAATCCTATAAATAAATCAAAGATCATTTGAGGAAGCTTGAGAGCACTAGCGAGTAGAGAGATAAAGAAAGGCTTTATGTAGAAAAAAAATATCAGAAAAGTCTTGAAGGAATCCAGAGATGCTCAATGGCAGAAGGGAAAAGGTGGAAGGCCAAATGTGATGATCATCAGGTAAGCTAGGATGGCTGAGATATATGAAGGAGAGTTATGCCAAGTGTCTCAATGGATTAACTGTCTCCACTGAATGTCTCCCATGACTTCTTACTCCATTTCTCTAGATCCTCCCAGTCCTACCCTACTGCTCTGTTTGGATCCCATCATTTCCTATTTCTTTGACACTATATTTTGGAAAATCATCTGTCTGTTTATCTTTAAGTTATGTGAGTGTAGACTTGGCTTCCTTGACTGTCAGCTGTCATGGACAGAAATCAAGGCTGACCACCTGCTTTGCCAAGATAACAGATTGGGGGAGATCTGGCAGAGTCCTTTCAGCCTGACAAACTGAGGGAGCCAATTTCATTGTGGATTTTAACAAAAATTAAATATTTTTTTCATAAAGGCCCCTTATGTGGCTAAGCACAAGAGGGCAGTGTTACGTTAAATTAAACCTTATGAAGATGTGATTAGCGTGGGGAGGCCAGGAGGGCTGATTAGATTAACCATAACTTTGAGAAGGAGATGACTAAGCTCGTAGTGGCTGTGGAAATCAGGACTTCTTTAAGGTAAGGGAAAAACAGAAGAGAGGTCAGTGTTCATCCCCCAGTGCTCACCACAAGAACTGCATATCATGGTATTGACCAGAGCTCTCTTGGCCAAGAGAGACATGAAGTTATTCACATAGAGCCACTCTGCTTCAAGGTTTACTTTAGGTTCTTACTCAGTGAATATAGAGACTTCCATATAGGTAGAGCTCTACAAAAGTGGCTTCTAAGGAGAGCAGATTTGCCTTTGCTGGACCTGTTACAAGAACAAGGACCACTACAACAGCAATAATAATGGCAACGATGCCAACAGCTAGCATTTATAGAGCATTTTCAAGGTCTCAAAGTACTTTATGAAGATCTCATTTTGTCCTCACTTCCACCTTGGGAGGTAGGATATTATTATACTCATTTTGTAGACAAGAAGAGACTGGGGAAGACAGAGATGAAAATCCTTACACAGAATCACACATCTAAGCAGTGTCTGAGGCATGATTTAAACCTAGGTCTACCTAAATCCAGGTTCAACACTCTATCCACTTCTCCAATTCCAATCCAAAGTGTGATGATCATTTGTTGGGTGTGTTGAAGGTGCCACATTTGTTCTTGTGTAAGTTGGACTATCCAGCCTCTGAGGTCCCTTCCAATTTGGAAAGTGTGTGTGTGTGTCTTGCATTTTCCACCACCTATAAGTTTATGTTGATCTATTGATAGCCCTAGAAACACAGGTAAAATTATTCACTCCCCTTCATTCTTTCATCGATCAAGCATTTCCTACTATATGTAAGGTCCCATTTTGGATACAGTATATACAAAAAAAAGCAAATGCAAAATAATACCTTCAAGGAATGGGAATTTTATTGAGGGTAGAAGATGGAGATAATATTAATAAAAATGCCCTCTTAAATAAGATTTAAAATTTGCAAAGAACTTTGCATAATCATCTCACTTCCAGGAAGATAAGTACTCTCCATTCAAAGGGATCCATGATCCCATCAGTGTGGGCATACTCTTCATCATGTAGGTTGCCACCCATCCATGGCAAAAAGAAAGCCTCCCTATGAGAGGAAGCCCCTGCGTGGAGTCTTTAATTGAGTAAACAATGATTAAGCTCTACAAGGTTTAAAGGATGCTGCTCTAAGCTGGGAATTCAAATATATTTCCAACTCCTCCTCCCTTTGAGGACCTAGCACCCCCATGATAGCTCACAGCTGATCAAAACTCAACCTTTCCTGTTCTATTTGCTTTTTCTCATTGTGCATTAGGCCCTTTCTTTCCTTCTGTTGTTACCAAAGCTTGGGGCAGCTAGGTGGTGCAGTGGATAGAGCACCAGTGTAAGAGTCAGGAGGATCTGAGTCCAAATCTCACCTCAGACACTTGACACTCACAAGTTGTGTGACCTTGGGCAAGCCACTTAACCCCAATGGTCTCATCCTGGGTCATCTCCAGTCATCCTGATGAATTTCTCTGATGGCATGGTCTTCTTTGGCAATGAAGGACAAACACACACATATCAAAGCTTATCTGTCTTGGAACATCTTTCTCTCTATTCCTGCTTTCTGCTTGAGCTATAAAGGCAGGGTATATGATTGGAACAAAGTATTTATGGTTGGTGATGGCTTCCTAGCTTTCTTCCAGAAAATGTTCTCATTTTGTTGTTTTACTTGTCTTTCCTTTTCACTGATGGCATCAGGAGGAAGTTTGATAGCTGCCTTTAGGGTTATATTCAGAGGAATGAGGATGAATGTTTAACAACCAGCTCTTTGGAGAAAAAAAATACTCATGACATACTTTTAAGTTTAATTTGAATTATTAGCATTTTCTCCATCACTTTCTCAAGGCTAGGCAATCAGCCTAACAGTAGATCAAGACCTGATTTGACCTGGTTTGTAGATGTCTATGTTATAAATACTCAAGTGAAAAATTTAACAGTTGACTCTTCCTAGCCAGTAGGAGCTGGCTTCTCTTTCCCTGGATGTCACATGTCACACAGTAGATGTCAGACCTTCTTGAACCCTGGGCCTCAAGGGCCTATTATCTATTCACTTCTTTGTGCCTCATTTAGGAAAATAAAAAGCTCCTTTTTCTACTGCTGCAATCAATTAGACCAGCACTGCAGGGAAGGTGACAGATGATATTTGGTATCATTAGCAAGTAATAGGAAAATATTTATTTAAAGACCTATCATGAGCTTATTGCTTAGAAGGTGAATCACATATTATGTACAGGCAGACAAGTTGGCAAAAACAAATGAACAAAAAAACAATTAAAACTCTGGCTCCCTTAGTGCTAGCCCCAAACCTGCCTCAGCTCCCCAGCCTGCCCACCCATTCCCCAGGCTTTATCTTCTGCTGGACTGATCTCCCATTGCATCCTGGGTCTTCTCCAGTCATCCTGATGAATATCAGGCCACTGGATCCAGATGGTTCAGGAGGGGAAAGTGAGGCTGGTGACCTTGCACAGCCCTCCCTCACTCAAATCAAAGTCAACTGTAAATCATGTCATCATCTCCCTAATGTCATGATCCTCTTCAAGAATGAAGGATGAACACAATATCAACTTTATTTTTAAGCAGCAAACTCTTTTCTGCAGCTCTCTGAAGCCTGGGGTGGAATGCTTGGAGTTCAATCGTCTATTGATAAATTAGAAATCTTTCCTCAAACTTCCCGCTCCATGCTTTTGTGTCCTTCCTTCCTTCTTCTGCCTCCTCCTTGTGGCTGGACCTCAAGACTCTGGGCCTCAGTCTTCTGCCCTGGATGACTCACTATGCCTGCTTCCATAGACTTTTCACCCACTCTCGACTGACTTTGATTCTTCTCTCCCCCATCTTCATCTCTGGTTTGGAGTCCCAAACCCTCATTTCCAGAGCCATAGTGGACAATTGCATTTGGATGTAGGACCATGACCCAGAGAGTCAATGTGTTCTTGTGGAAAGACGGAAAGAGCCCTGGGCCCAATGTTAGAAGATTTGAGTTGTAGTCCTAGACTGGTTGCTATGGCAATCCATTCACAAACCTTTGTCAGACACCTGCTGTATACCAGACACTGTGCTAGACACTGGAGATAAAAAGACCACAATGAAACAGTCTCTACCATTACACTGTGTGGCGGGAAGGGGACATATGTGTATTTAAGTATATGCAAAACCAATGAAAAATGATAAGCACAAAAATGCCAGGAATGATTCAGTTACTTCTCTCAAGGTGGTTTTATTCCTTCAGGAGTGATAAGTGTACACAAGTTGTCCCCAAAGTCTTAGTGCAGTTCTAAGTCATGAACACTTAAATTAGTATCTATAATTGTGTATACTTATATGAAAAATAAATACAAAGATGATAAATATGAATAAATAGGAGAGAATTAAAAGCAAAGTTGTTAGGGAGGGAGGACACTAGTAGTTTGGAATGGGGTGATCAGGAAAGGTTTGTTGGCAGTTCCTGCACATTCATGTAACTTCCCTGGGACCTATAAACTGGGGGAATTGGATTAATTGACCACTAAGGCCCTGTCCAGCTCCAACAGTAGGTACTTGCAGAAGACATAGAAAACAACAATCAGGTAGATTCTATGATCTTTTCCATGATTACACTTGTTATCTGTGCGGAAGACATACAAACACACATTACGAATGAAAGCTCCTTTAAGGTAAGGCTTGATTGTTTATTTGTTTGTGTTTTTTTGCCTTTTTTGCAACCCCAGTACCTAGCACAGTGCCAGACACATAGTAGGTACTTAGTATATGGATGCTGATTGGCAAGGGATGTAAGATCATTTTTAAAGATGAGCTGGAAACAAATACAAGCCTACATAATTGGATGATGGAATATTGAGGGGATTGAAGATAATGGACTGAAAAAAATAACAAAAAAAGTTAGCTCCTTGAAGGCAGCAACTACCAGTTTGGGTATTTGCATAATTAATACTTGGGATTTTCCAAGCACTTAATAAATGCTTTTTCATTAAAAAAAAAAGTAAGTAATGGGATAATCTGAGTCCCAAATTCGGTATATAAGGCAGTTTGCAGATTGTAAGCCTTCATTAGCATCATCATCAATGGAGGAGGTGATCATGGCCAAATCTGTGTCCTGGTCAACAAGGGTGGGATGTTCCCAAGATGCACTGCTGAGGGCTTTGGGACATCCCCTCTGCCCAAGTGACTCAGATGTAATCACTTTCTTGGACTGGTTATCCCTGCAATTGAGATCCATGAGAAGGAAAAGTAGAAAGTTGATTTCTAGCTTATTCTTTGCCATTTTGAAGGAATCTGTGACTTCATTCTTGCACATTCTCCCTCCAGTCATCCAGGGCATGTCTCATCCACAGCCTCTCCTCCTGGGTGATTTCTTTCCCTGTCTTCTTATACAGCCTCCAACAACTGCCAACCCAACCTGCTAAGCAGGGGCCTTCTTTTTTTTGACCTGAACTGCTGGTTCTCTCTCACCACATTTGTCTTGTATTTATTTTGTCCGTATTTTGAATATATTTATAAATGTACTTGTCATATTCCTGTATAGAATATCAACTCCTCGAAGGCAGGAACTTTCTAATTTATGTCTTTCCATCCTCAGAACTGAGAATGGAGCCTAACACACAGGAAGCACTTAGCAAACGTGTGGTGATTGACCAATGAACTGTATGAATAGCAGTAGAGTACATGGGCAACCTGTGGAAGGCAAAAGTTAAAATTGGCCCTCAGTCCTGTGAGTCCTAATTCTCTCTCTAGTTATGTTGACAGGGTAGAGAAAAGAGGGGCAGAGGTCATGAGAAAACAATGGATTTAGGCTACTAGAAACATTGACTTACCTAATGATACTCTAAATAGAAGGTCCTGGTCCAGAGATAAAGTGAATATAGCACAAGAGGAACAGAATTTTATCCATCTTGACATTGTAGAGAGATGATAACTTTGATAAAAGGGGAGGGGGGTTTGAAATGTACATGTCACCATGCTTGTCTTTTCTGTTCTTATAGAATCAGTGAGAATGAAAGCAGTGGCCTATGGTAATCAGTAGCTTATTTACAGTAAAGAATTCATCTTTACAACAAAAAAGGGAGGATGTTCCTGTTAAACATCTTCCTGATGCTTGGTTTTTATGAATGAAAGATCATAGTCATACAGAGTAGTCTTGGCTCATTCTTATCTATATCTTGGTCATATGAGGTTAAAAATGGCCTGGGATTAGGCTTAGATGTATAATCACACGTTAAAGGCAAGTTATGGAGGTAGTATGGTACTGTGGAAAGGCAGCCCTGATTCTGGTAAATCAGAGATCCAAATCCCATGTCTGGTACTTGTTACCTGTGTAATCATTTTCCTTATCTGTGAAATGAAACGGATAGGTTAAATAGCTCCTGAAATCTAGATCTGTGAGTCTTTCTTTGTTTTTCCTTAAAGAATTGTGCTTTGTGATTCTCCTGCTTGATGAACACTGTAGGAAAGAATGGTCCACATCCCTGGGCTAAAGGTAGGGAATGAAGGACAGAAAATTGCTTTTTGAGGTTTAAAGAAGGCATGGTAAGGGCTTGAGACTTTCTGGCCTTTATCATCATTTGTAATTAATCAACCAACCAGCTATTTATTTAACACCTATTATGTTCTAGGCACACTGGATCCAAGTACAAAAGATGAAATAATACTGAATTGTAATGAGGTTATGCTATAAGAAAACAACCATTCTTGGGCTTTGGTCCTGCTGGACTTTGAGGCTATACAGTAATGCTTGATGAAAACTGAAGGAATAGTTGCAGGGAATCCAACAGTGTGTGTTGGATTGAAGTCAAGTTTGGAGAGTCATGGATTTAAAGGTTTAATAGTGAGTGAGAAACCAGTCCTACACGGTACCTGATGTGCCACCATCACCCACCAATTAATCTCTGCATGTCTTCTTCCAACAAGATAAAGGAGTGATTCAGATTGTTGAGTTATAACTTCTCCAGTCTCTAGGAAACAATTTTTTTCTGCTCTCCTCATCTCCTAGTGAAGCTCAGTGACTAAATTGCTATTCATGTGGACAAATCACTTGGACTTTGTGAGGCGCATCATACTCCATAACTATTTCCTGTACAAGTGTTGCCACTCATCATGACTGGTAGGCCTTCTGGAGTTGATTGAAAGAACTTTTTCTTGAGAGGTTCTTCAAAGTACTAGGTTTAAGGCCAATAGCCACACACACACAATATCTTTTGCTATTTAATTTGCTCTAAATAGTCTGACTTTTGTGGCTTCTCTTTGGGTGCATCCTATCAGCCCCAAAGCAGTCTACACTATCTCTCCCCTGCCCAGTTCCCCTTTAGGTTCAGCTGATACTCATTTAATTGACAAGATTTCAGCTACTTTCCTCTAGTGCTAAATCACCAGGTGTTACATTAATAAGACATATTCTAACTTTTTGAAACATTCCTCCATGCTGTTAAGTTCTCTCTCCAGGAAACTTTGTTGGCTATTAGGAAGAAAGGAAATACAACATTTACAATAGAGCCCTTTTAAGACCCTCAAGTGCCTTAAGATAATAGACAATATGTTTGAAGTTCAACAGAACCTGGTTTACTAATCATTTAACAAGAAAAACCAATAACTTTGGAAAAACTAGAGTTGGTAATAGCTGCAGAATTGGTATTTCCTCTTTGAGGATGGGATGAAAATTACAGCTGTATATCTGCGTCTCTTTATGATTTTCTTTCAAGGGTTATAAAGGCAAACAGGAGGCTAGCAGAAGGGGATCTTTGCAAATATCTTGGGGGGGCTATAACAATATTTAAGTTTGATAAGGGCTCATTACATGGTCATAATGGTATATTATAGACTAATTATGGAATATGATGAAAAATTTTTTCTGGGTGGGAGACATTATAACTTTAATGGGTTTGCATGTATCAGATTGGTCCTGGTATATGCCTAGTACTTGATCTAAGAGTGAAGAAAATATGCTGAGAGGATAATACCACTGGAGTCAAGCTGAGGTAAAACCTAGTTCCCATTTCATGAAATCCTTTGCCTAAACTCTAAGCTACACTCCCCAAGGGGATGGATTCCTTAGCTCCAACATAGGTCGTGATCTCTGTAGACCAAACTTCCATCACTAGGTAGTTTAGAATATTTCTAGGGTCAGATCAGTGAGGAAAATAGAGTGATTATGGCTATTTAAGGCCATCCAAAGACTGGTAACTTCTTTCTATTTCCATGTATCCTCCAATAATACTATGTAACCGTGAGTATGTGCCATTGTGTCAATACACATGAAACTAACATCTAGACAGACATCCAATTATTCTCATTATCATACCACTCTTAACTTATCTTTAATCCTTGTTATAATATTTACCAGATTTTTTTTCTGCCCCATTGGAGGCAATGTGGCATAATGGGTAGGAAACTGGCTTCAATACTACAAAAACCTAGCTACAATCCCTTCCTCTACCACATTCTAGCTTTGAGACCTTGAGCAAGTCATTTCATCTTAGTCCTCTAGGCAACTCTCTAAAACTCTGACTTGTAGAGAAGGTGCCAATTTGCATTGATGTGAGGAATTTCCTCACCTGCAATATCCCTAAGAGGTCTAGTCCTTACCTACATTTCCTATGCTCCACTACATGAATCCTCTGCTCTAATCCATTTCATCAAGACACAAATCTTTGAACAAACAGTACTTTTCCATATCTGGATGTTGCTTTGTGTCATTCCTCTGACAGGGATACCTTTTCTTTTTCCTTTCTATTTATCCAAATTCTACCTATACTTTAAAATAGAAATCTAACCTCCTCTGTGAAGCAGTCAGTCAACAAACATATATTAAGTGACCCAGGCTGACTATTGTAGTCAATAGTGATTTCTCCATCCTCTGCAATCCCATAGCTTTGATTGATAACACTCCTTTGGCATTTATTGCAGACTGCCTTGTAATGTCAGTTACCTACTCATGTGCAAACCTTCTCTTTCCAAACAGATTGATTGAATGAAGGACTTGTGTCTAAATTTGTCTGTGTTCATCTTCCACCCATTGCTCCTGATTCTGCCCTATGGGGCATCTCTTCCACATGTTAGATTTTCTAAGCATCTCCTTCAACTGATTTTCCTGTCCTATGCGCTCAGGGCCCTTTGACCTCTTGGTTGCCTGTCTCTGAATAATCTCTAGTTTATCATTGTCCTCCCTAGAATGAGGTGCTCAGAATCCAGCCCAATCCTTCAGAGACACACTAAAATAAATGACTTGATAGCCTAGTAGGAAAATCTGAAACAGGGCTCTGGGGAGAACAGAGTTTTAGTCTGATTCAATAAGCTCCCTCTTGCCAAATCCTGACCCAGAGTGAAATACTGCCACAGCTGCTGTCCCTATCTCTCTAGAAATTCCTTTCTCTGACAATCTGCTTTGGATCTCTTACTGCCTCCTTTCTTTCTACCATCCCATCCCCTCCACCCAAGTCTCCCATAGAGAGTGCCCAATCTTATCTTTCCCAGTCACAGCCTCACCCTCCCCTAGCACCTGGAATCCGCCACTGTTTTCTTCAAGCTAATAAAGAAGTGACAGCAAATCTGAGAGAAAAACCTCCTGGGGCGAGGGGCTTGTGGAACCCCACAGATTCCACAGGCATCACCTGTATACAAGGTTGCTCCCCATCTCTTTATCTCACAATGGGAAGTAGAGTGGGTGGTCAGTGAGTTTTTTGAAGCCAAGCGAATGCATGACCTGTTTCCCAGCACCTAGGACAGTACTCCACATGGTTAGGGTTCTTAAATACAATAAATCAATATCTTGGTGAATAAATAGGTTTGAGATTTTTCTCACAATTTTTTTAAGTACTGATATTCTTATGTTTCTACTAGCCAGTTCTGTCCTCTGAGGCACCAATGACAACCCAAAGTAGGGGGTTCATCGATCTTAGGAACATAGATTTAGAGCTAGAAGGGACCTTGAACTCATCAAATTTAAAGCTCTCATTTTACAGATGAGGAAACTGAGGCAAAGTGTGGTTTAGTGACTTTCCCAGGGATACAAGGTACCTGGGGTTGAATTTAAATCCATTTTTTCCTTTTTGTAAGTCCAGTAACCTATCCACCATGCTTCCCTATTGAGAAACACAACATGTACACAGATAAATAAATCAATACAATTTATGTACAAAGCAAGTATAATTGTTTTTGTTAGTGGAAGGGGCAGCACTACTAAGTGGGAGGATCAGAAAAGGCCTCGTGTAGTTCGGAGCACCATCTTGTATCATTCCTATAAAGGTGAAAGGTCCTGGATCCCTCTATGAAGTAAATTAGTCAGTCAGAAAGCATTTATTAAGCACATACTATATGTCAGGCATTGTGCTAAGTGCTGGGACACCAAAGGCAAAAACAGCCCTTTCCCTCAAAGAACTTACACTTTAATGGGGAGACAAGAAGCAAACAAGGTACGTACAAGATCTATCCAGTGGAAACAGGAGGTCATCTCAAAGGGAGGACATTAGCATTGACTGGGAAAATCTTCCTGCTGAAAGTAGGAATTTAAATGAGTTTTGAAAGAAGGCAGGAGACCAGGATGAGGAAGAACATTCCAGACATTAAGGGATGCCTTCAATCTTCTGCTCTGCATGAACAAGAGAAGTGAAAAACCTTGCCTGTAGCCCACTGTCTTTGCTATTTGTACCCAAGTTGAGACCATATTTGATGATCACAATTATCTGGGCTATGTTCCCTCTGTGACCCAGGATGACTTGAGGGTTTCAGGGTCAATCCTCTGCCTTTCCTTGCTCAGATTCTAAAAGCGAGATGCCATAATGGTTGTTCTAGACCATGGCTCAGGTCATTTTATTCCATTACTCAAGAATATGACCTTGAGGGAAAAAAAGATAAACTCTTCTTTATGGCATCTAAAACCTCTGGCTCTTGCCTATCTTTCTAGACTAAATTCCATATTGCTTCCTTTCACGTAATCTACATTGCAGGGAAGTTGGCCAATTTCATAGGATCACAGCTGGGAGGGACCTTAGAGGTCCTTTCATTTTACAGATGAGGAAACTGAGGTTGAGTCAATCAGTTAGTCAATATTGATTAGACACCTACTATGTGCCAGACATTGTATCAAGCAATGTAGAGATTAAGTGAGTATCCCAATGTCACACTGGTAGTGTTAGAACCAACATTCAAGCTCAGGTCCAGTGACCCCAAGATCAACATTTCAAGGTCATGTTATCTCCCCATACATGGCATTGTCCCCTCTTGCCTCCATGCTTTTCTGTAAGCTCTCTCCTTTAGCTTGAATGGTTTTTTTTCTTCTTCTTAAGTGTCTGCCTCTTGGAATCTCCATCATTCTTCAGCCCTCAGCTCAAACACCACCTCTTGCATTGGTCCTGTCCTGATATCTCTAGGTGTTAGGGCTCTTCCCCACCTCCTCCAATCATTTTAATTTTATTTGATATATATATTTATACTTATCTGCAGGGATTGCTTCATTTTCATCTCTATCTCCTATGCTGCCAGATAAGTGGTAAATGCTTAATAAATGCTGGTGGAATGGGATAGGATGGAATTACAACTCTGGAAATAAAAAGAATGGCTCTTGTCCTGGAGCTGTCCTGGGGACAAACAAGTGAATATTTAGAAGGCACTTTGGATAAACCAGGTGAAAAGGCCTTGGGGGAGAACAGGAGAGTGTTCTAATGCCCCTGTCAAAGTCTTTTGGGGAAGAATTCGAGAGCTAAAAATTCCACAGATGGAACGTCAGGAAGGGTGAGCAGGTCTTCTTGCTTCTGGTTGTTTACTTGGGAAAGAAATGGTCATTTCCCAGAACAGGAGGCTTTCAGTCAGCTCATCATAAAGTGATTATTTTGGGGGGTTTGAGGACAACCTGACCCTCATGGAACCTGCACCTGTGCTCTCCTAAACCAGCCAATAGGGCTATTAAATTGTATTTAATGATTGAAATGATTTCTAAATATTTTATTTGGCTCTGAATTAATAGGTGGTAAATATTTTATATTAGTAAATCTGATCTAAGTACCTTTGGGAAATCCTGAATTCCCCTCTCTTTAAGCAATCCTTTGTTTATCTGAGACTTGACTTGATGGGCTGCAAAGTCTGCTTAATATACATGGTAAGTTAATATCATAAAATATAGCTGGTTGTAGAACATGTGGGAATCCAGGGACCAGAACTCCAGTTCTAGATCATAGTAACATAGACTTGATACTGAAGAGACCACCATATCTGTGTTACAGAGTGAGGATTAATATCTGTGTATGATTGGTTTTGCTGCCTGTGGGTGACTGATTTAGTCTTAAATACTCTGAGTGAGGTTTTTATTTTGCTGAGGAGGGCAGGGCCTTGTTTAACATCTCAACACAGATCCTCCTAGTAGATTTTCCTTACTGCAAAGGAGATGAAGGGAAAACAGAATTTACAGACCAGATGAACTATAAAATATCAGTCCCATCCAATAAACATTGATTAAACACCCATTATGGATAAAGCAGTAGACATATACAAGCATCAATAAAGAAGCATTTATTAAGCACTTATTTATTTATTAGCATTTATTAAACATTTATTAAACATTGACACTATGTATCAGCCATTTTCTTAGTTGGTCAGGATACAGAAAAAGAAGTGAAACAGACACTGGCCTCAAGAAGCTTATATTTCACTGGAGGTCACCAGCTTATTACATGTATTCCTCCACTTCTTTTGACATTCATTGGATATCAGTGGAGTGTTCTGGCTTTCTACCTATCATCCTTTCCCTTCCAAAGATGATTAGCCTTTCTCTTCCCATCATGTAATTCCTTAATGCCATCTTTTACATCTATAAGACTCTGCTAGATGGCACAGTGGATAGAGTGGTTAGACTGCAGAAAGGATGACCTGAGATCATGTTTGACCTCAGACACTGACTAGCTATGTGACTCTAGACAAGTCACTTGAACACAATTTTCCTCATTGATAAAATGGAAATAATAATAGTATGTATCTCACATACTATTATTAGGATTAAATGAGATAATATTTGTAAAGTACTTAGCATAGTACCTAGAACTTAACAGATGCCTAATAAATGCTTGTTTCCTTACCTTCCCCTCACCTTTTGTTCTGTAGAATGGATTGAGGGCAAATTGTCAGGAAGAAGGGTTTCCAGAAGTCCAGAGACAATAACTATGGCAAAATTGATTCTCTATCACAACCTGCTCAACCCATTCTATGTCTTTCCATTGTCTTACATGTGATCAGGTCCCTATTAGTGGGAACAAAGAGTTCTATGAAATAGTCACATTATTTGAGTTTTCATTGCATATTTCCATTGGACTAGAACCCATTTTACATCCATAACTTACAACAGTACGAATTCATACAATGCCACATTTAATGGAATTTATTATACGCACTAATGGGGACCTGTTCCATGTTTTGCTGCCATATTAAACTCAAGTAGAATGTTGGTTTAACACTGAGAACTGTGGCTAGACCCACAGGCTATGGAGGTGAGTATGCCCAGTCATCTTCATTAAAGATTCTCTCTGCTCTGAACCTCTTGCATACAGTTCATTCAGACAAGGTTCAGTCATGGGGGATCCTGACCTCTAATGGGAAGGGATAATGACCCTATGTGCCCTTTTCTCATATGTACTTTTTAGCTTATTGTGTCCCCCATGCTGGTACATTGACCTGAGTTTCCCTGAAGCATAAGCCCAGGGGATTTAGACCCATGTTGCTTTCCTCTTCTATCTATCACTTTAAGACAATTGTTCCCAAGATTCCTTGGTAACATCTCTTATTTGTTTTTTCCCTAGGACTACATTAGAGGTGCTGGTCCCAACCCAGAGCAATGGGCTGAGTGGACCATCGTAGATGGATGGAGTCCAGCCCTTGTTCTACAGTATCATTGGGAAGCCTTGGTATCCCTCTCTTTGTCTCTACCTCCCACCTCCTTGGGTATCTCCAGATAAATGAAGCAGCCTCTCCTTTTGAGTCCTCCTTTAAACAAGGGTTCCTTGCTTTCAGTATCAACTGACTCACCTATTCTCCTACAAAGCTCTTTTGAGTCCCACAAATTAGTCTTGATGGCAACTAAACTTTAAAACCTACTAAAAATCTACTAAATTGAAAATACAGCCCTAGGGCATTTTTATTACATACTCTTCCCAAGTACCATTTTGAAATCTGACTTCCCCAAGCAGAAATCATCTCCAGAGATAGTTGATATAAAAATCAGGGAAGGACAAATTCAATGAGAAAACTGGGCCACCTTACTGGCCTTCCAAACCACTCCACTCTCATTTCTGACTTCAGGCTGGATATAGTGGAGAGAATATTAAATTTGGCATGAGAAGACCTAACAGGGAATATTTCTTTAGAGCTTTATAACTTGCAAAACACTCTACAAACATGGTCTCACCTGATCCTCACAGAAGCCCTGGAAAGGAGATGCTATATGATCTCCATTTTACAGAAGAGGAAACAGAGGCAGGTAGAGGTTAACTGACTTGGCAAGAGTCACACTGCTAGTAAATGCCAGAAGTTAGATTTGAGCTCAGTTCTCCCACTCCAAGTTCAGCATGCTATTCATGGCTCCACCTGTAGGTGGCAATCAGTTTGAATCATGGTTCTGCCTTTTTTCTATGTATGTGACCTTGGGTAAGTCATTTCCCCTCTCTTGTACTGTTTTCTTATCTGTAAAATGAAGGGGCAAGATCAAATGGTCTCTGATCTTCCTTGCCACTCTACAATGGTGTAGAATGGTTCCTGCCCCTTGGCAGAGAGGATCAGAAAGAGGCAAGTGCTGGAGGACCCAACCACTATTTTATTTGCTTTACTCAACTCCACTTTGTTCCAACAGGACATTCTCATCTCAACCTTATACATTTAACTGTCTGTGTGACTCCAGCCAAGTCACTTAACCTCTATCTGCCTTAGTTTCCTCAACTGTAAAATGAGGATAATACTAGCACTTTCCTCATAGGTTTGTTTTGAACATCAAATGAGATAATATTCACAAAGTGCTTACCTACTGTAGTAGGGCAGCTAGATGGTGCAGTGGAGCACCAGTGCAGAAGTCAGGAGTACCTGAATTCAAATCTCACCTCAGACACTTGACACTCACTAACTGTGTGACCTTGGGCAAGTCACTTAACCCCAGTTGCTTCATCCTGGGTCATCTCCAGTCATCCTGATGAATATCTGGTCACTGGATTCAGATGGCTCTGGAGGAGAAGTGAGGCTGGTGACCTGCACAGCCCTCTCTCACTCAGAACAAAGTCAAGTGCAAGTCATGTCAACATTTCTCTGATGGCATGGTCTTCTTCAGCAACCAAGGATGAACACACACGCATACTGCAGTGCTTGGCACATAGTAGGTGCTTAATAAATGTTTATTCCCTTCCTCACTTACAAAGGGAGAGGGGAAGAAACCATGGGATTCTCCCCTTGGTAAGAGGTAGGTACAATTAAGCCAAACAAATCTAGTCCCTGGGAAGTGATATCAATATTAAATAGAAAGAACCTCGATAAAATATTTTTTAAAGAGATAAAATAAGGTCAAGAATCATACAGCATGAACAGATGTCAAGGAGTTGAGATTTACACCAGTAGAAGAAATATGCTGAAATGTATACATTGAGCAAACAGAACGCATCTATGGAAAATTGTGAAGTTCAGGTTGATTATATTGCCGTACCTATTTCTCTATTTGAGCTCTCTGCTTTCCTTGCACCTTCAAACCATTCTCTTCCCCAGGTGCTTAGTGATCTCTTGCTGATGGTTGATAGACTCCCTCCTTCTTCCTACCTTCTCTCTTTCTCATCCTCCTTCTCTTTACATATTCATACAAGTCCTGTACTTTATTTCCTCGGTGTTCAGACCAAATAAAACTTCACATCTTACCCCTCTTGGACAACAAAGCCAACTGTTAATGATGAGCTGTCTCCAATACTAGAACCCCAAAGGAATACTTAATGCTTAAAGAACATTAGAGGCAGGTAGGTGGGGAGAGGGGATGGGGAGAGTTTGGATTAAGTAGGAAATTTCCTGGTGCAATTCAAATAATACCTCTCACATGTCTACTTAGTCCAGTTACATAGAGAACCACCCATTTAGACAGAAACAGCTTTAATTTTGAAAATCAAAAGGTAAATAGTCCCAGGTGGTCACCAGGAATAATGGATGCTTAGAATGGTATACATCTGTTTGATGCCATGGCATTCCCCCAATCTACAAATCTATTTCTTTTTTTGGCTTTCAGGCTATTTCCTGTTATCCTTTCAAATGCCTCTCCTCTCTCCCACTGCTCATCTGATACCTTTTTAGCTTAGATGGACGCATCAAACTACCTGACAGTGTCTTCTCTGCACACTTCCTGGTGCCATGCTCTTTTCTCCCCCTCCCCCCATCATGAGCCGCTGATAATACTGCATTAAGCGTTGGAAAGCAAGTTTGGTTATTGACTGCCATGGCTCCAGCCCACAATTGAAAAGCTGATTTCTATCTCTTTCCCTTTTCCCTATCTATTTCATTCCCTCGAACTACACTGGTGAGATTTAAGGAGGTTTCTGCCTGCAGGGAGGCTGAAATAAAGTCTTCAGAGATGAGCAGATTCCCCAGACAGGTCTAGGTGAATCACTATTGTTTATTGATTTTCCACAGACCCAGGTCATAGATATAGCTTATTTAGTAAATGTCACTCAGTTTTTCATTCACAGCAGGACCCACCACTCTCAAACGAGGGGGCTAGTATTGGTCTGTAATAGGATCATGGAATCATTGATTTAAAGCTAGGAGAGACATAGAGGACATTGAGTCTGACTCCCTTATATACAAACACACAGACATCCATACATACATATATAGTGTGTGTATGCGTACATGTATATAAAGGTTTCTATATGCTGGCTTGGGGGTTGTTTAAATATCCAGATGTACCTTGAAGGTGACATAGATCGATATGACCTCAGGTTTGGCCCACTGTTGCAGAAAGTATCAGTAGTGTCTGAACTAGCAGCAGCCTAGCTAGAGGGGGCAGAAGGGAGGGAAGGACAGGGTCTGGGACCACCAGAGGTTCAGGATCTCTGCTCCAGTTACTAACAAGGGTATCAGGAATATATGTGCCATATGTGTGTATATATACACATATACCTCCCCCCCATAAATGTATGTATATGTATATATTTGTGTGTATGTGTATATATATTACGTATATAATATATAGCATAATATAACATTGCATAACATAATATATTATAACAGAACAACATTATAGTATAGTATAAGTATTATAATCCTACATAATCATATAGTATTCATTATATATTACATGCTAATATAAAATAGATTTAGATATAGGTACATATTATTATATTATGTTGTTATTATATTATTCTCCTTAAATTCTTCAGTACAATAGGTTCACAGCAAAAGCCACTTCCCTAGTCACTTTTCAGGAGTAGGATAGCCCTTAATCTACACTCACTAGTTTATCGCTTTCCCACCAAGTGCTACTTACAAAAATGATCATCACAAATAGCCATAGCAAGTAAGCCCATTTCTCGAAGGAAAATACAAAACAGTAATGGGAGTTCTCAAGATTAGAGCATGCCAAGGAATTCACAATAGGAAACAAGCTCTTTAGCTGGGAGTGGGAGAAGACCTCATCTCAAACTAGGAAAAGGAAATGGTCTTACCCAGGGAGCCCGGCTCTCGGCAGTCTTTAGCATTGTTGGCACCACAGGGCAAGGAATAGGAGGCGGCCAGTGTCCCATACCTGCCCATGACTCCCAGAGCTCCATTCATCCTTTGACTGACTCCTTGGAGTTTCTACTTTCCATGTATATCTCTGAAAACTATGCAACAAAGGGAAATAAGTCCCTTATGTGGATACACAGTGCAGTGTGCAGCATTCTCTGTCAATCTGGACCTTCCTCAATCATGAATGAAGTTTAGACTCTTCCTTTGCAGTTTTCTCAGCCCTGTCACAAAGATGATTACTACATAATAGATATAGGGAGTTTTTTTGGGGGGGGGGGGAATGGTAGGGGAAATTCTCTAACCTCTTGGAGATAGGAAGCTCAAAGAAAACCTTACATAAAAGTAGGCATCTAAGCTGAGATTTGAGGGAAATTGGGTGCTGGAAAAGGTGGACTTAAGGAGTATGTGCATCCCCCAGATCAACAAGATTGCAGAATTGGAGAGCTGGAAGTGACAGTCATCTAGACCAACCCTCATACAAAACTAATTATCACTGTAACATACCTGACAAGGAGTGGAAGCTTTTTCTCAAAGACCCTAATGGAGGGGAGCCCATCACCTCTGGAGGAAGCTCATTCCACTTTAAGACAATTTTAATTTATCATAACTATTTTCCTGATGTCAAACTATTTTTAGACAAGGGGACCATGCAGTGCAAAGGATCATAGGTGGAATTTGAAGAGTCCAGTCATTTCTTTAGCCTAAGGGCAAGTGTTTCTTGGAAATGACGGTAGAGGCAGTAAATTTCAGGCAAGTAGACACCAATTTAGTTGCAGAATTTGGGCCAGGGTTAGGCAAAGTGTATCTAGGGAAGGAATAAAAATTTATTAAGCACCTACTATGGGTAAGGCACTGTGCTAAGGATTTTTAAAATATCATCTTATGTGATTCTCACACTAATCTTGTGATGTAGATACCACAATGATCCTCGTTTTACAGAGAGATGCCATTATGATATTCCTCTTACAGTTGAGTAAACTGAGTTGCCCAGGGTCACACGGGTGAATTTGAACTCAGGTCTTCCTGACACTAGGCCCAGAGCACTATCCACTGAGACCTCTGTGTCCATGTCTACCTCTTAGATATGCAACAATAGAGAAACATAAGAAGAATATTGTTAATCTAATTCAATAAGCATTTATTTACGAAGTTCAAGTTGTGGGCCAAACATAGTGCTTGGATGATAGGCATTCAAAGGCAAAATACTGACACTGCTTTTTACAAGTATACAATTTTTTTTTTTTTTTTTACATTGCCAGAAGATCCTACAGGCAGATATTGAAGCTTTGAAAATTCAAAATTAAGTGTTTCAGAGAAGGCTCCATACTTTGGTTAGACAGTTGTATAGAGGAGGAGCCATTTTTAGCCCTTGTCTAGGGCATACTGGATCTCTGTTCACTTTTTACTTCTCTTCTGATCTGCTGTCTTGAAGGCTAGTCCTGATTTTTCTTGGTTAGGGAGATAACTTTATTTTTAAGAAATTGTTTTTCATCTTAGGAGGAAGTTGCCTTTGATTTCTCAGCAATTAAGATGGGTTGTAATATTTCCCAAATGTAGGGAGCAGCCCCAGCTGAGACATCGTGATTCAGTAGGAAAAATATTATTTTTGGAGACAATGAACCCAGATGGTAGAGGACAGTGGAAAACAGCTGACTTCCCAGACCTGCAGCTTGCCACCTTTGTGACTTTCGGGTCAATCATTTCCCTTTCTTGGCCTCAGTTTCCTGATACTTAAAATGAGGTAGGAACAACAATGGGGAAAATCAGGAAAATTGTATAAGAGTCTGCATAGGAAGCATCATCTAAATGAAACATCAAGGACAAATTCTAAGAAGCTGGGCACAGGAAGGTACAGGATTCCAACAAGAAGGCTGCGTAAGTAATTGTTTGAGGTGGACAAGTGTCCTTGGATTTAAAATTGGATTCTTGGGTGAAGTGGTGGCTAGCCTAAGGTACGGCATAATATGAGAGGAAATGCACAGATAAAATGAAATAATGTGTATAAAATTCAATTTGATATTTTATGAAGTTGTCTATGCACATTGTCAGGAATAAGGTACAAGCCCATAGTACTTTCTTTTCATCAGAAGGCATAGATGGTCAGGAAGGGAAAACTGATTTGAACACTGGTGTCTGATCGTACAACTCATGATTGGAACTTATCTACAACTTTGTCATCAAGAAATTAACACCTTCCCCGCCCCATATCCACAAAACTATTTGTAATAGTTAACATTTATTTAGCTTTAAGATTTGAAAATTGCTTGATACTTTTTATTTTCTGGTATCTTCAGAGTAACCCTCTGGAGTTGGTGCCATTATTATCCCAATCTTAAAGAGAAGGAAATGAAACTCAGAGAGGCTATGTCTAGTTCAAAGTCACACAGATAAGTGTCAGAGGTGAAATTCAAATGCAGGTCATCTAGATTCCAAAGCCAGCCCTCTCCCAACTATAAAATAGAAGAGATTCAAGCAGACCAAATACAGATTCATTTGAAATTTCACATTGAGTAGAAACCATTTCCTTATATTTGATCATCTAGATATTATTTTTCACACTGTCACATTACAGTTCTGTTTTATCCAGAAAAGAGGTAATAAAATGAAAATGATTGATAATGGTCCATGCACTCCTTAGTGTATGTGGTAGATGATTCTGAAACTGACATGTTACGCACAATTCACAACTGAATCACATCACTGAGAAATTTCTTTAAAAATTTGAAAAGCATTTATTGAGTGCCTACTATGTGCTAGATGCTATGCTTAGTGCTTTATAAATTATTTCATTTGATCCTCACAACAACTCTGGGAGGCAGGGTGCTTTATGATCCCCATTTTAAACTGAGGAAGCTGAAAACAGAACCAAGTTGGTAGAGTAGAAGGAGAGACCTGTAGAAGGTCTCTCCAATAGTTCATAAAATACCTGTAAAAAATGACTCTACATAAATTGTAGAGCAGCAGAAGCCACAAAACGACAGAGTGAAAGAGATTTCTAGCCCAAGACAGCCTGAAAGGCTGACAGGAAGGGTCTATCATACCAGGCTCAGGGTGGCACACAGCCTGTGGAGTGCAGCCCAACCTTGGCCATGTGGTACCAGCAGAAATAGGACTGGAGCAGGCTTCAGGGGGCAGAATCCCCAGCAACAGCTGCAGTTTCCAGATTGCTTAACCCACAAATACCAAAGACAGCTTCGAAGGTCAATGAGAAAGCTCTCTCATCTGGGTAAGAAGGGAACATGGTCTGGCCCCACTAGCAGCAGCAACTACAGCAGCAGCATCCATTTTTGGAGCCCTTTGCCTAAAGACCCTGGGGGAATCAAACTGCTGATCTGGATCTCAGCCCTAAGTGGCAGCCCTAGGGTAAGGAGGAGCACTGGTGGTGCAGCTGGTGGAAGCTCTGGAGGAGGAACCCTACTGGCAGATCCTGGGCAGAACAGAGTGCTTGTGATTGCTCACAGACAAGAGTGCAGGCCAGGAGAGGAGTAAACTCCTCTACCTTGATTGTGCCACCTTGGAGGAACTGAGAGCTTACAGGTCCCTGGAGTATACCCTTCTCTTGACAAACGACTCAAAGGTCAAATAACTGGCTAGGAAAATGCCCAAAAAAGGGAAAAAAATAAGACTATAGAAGTTTACTTTCTTAGTGAACAAGTATTTTCTTCCATCCTTTCAGATAAGGAAGAACAATGCATATGATCAGAGGAAGACCTAAAAGTCAAGACTTCTGCATCCAAAACCTTCAAAAAAATATGCAATTGTCTCAGGACATGGACGAGCTCAAAAAGGATTTTGAAAATCAAGTGAGAGAGGTGGAAGAAGAATTGGGAAGAGAAATGAGAGAGATGCAAGAAAATCATGAAAAGTGAGTCAACAGCTTGCTAAAGGAGACCCCAAAAATGCTGAAGAAAAATCACCTTTAAAAATAGATTAAGCCAAATGGCAAAAAAGATCCAAAAAGTCAATGAGGAGAAGAATGCTTTAAAGAGCAGAATTAGCCAAATGGAAAAGGAGGTTCAAAAGCTCACTGAAGAAATTAGTTCTTTAAAAATTATAGTGGAGCAGATGGAGGTAAATGACCTTATGAGAAACCAAGAAATTACAAAACAAAACCAAAAGAATGAAAAAATGGAAGATAATGTGAAATATCTCTTTGGAAAAACAACTGACCTGGAAAATAGATCCAGGAGAGGCAATTTAAAAATTATGGGACTGCCTGAAAGCCATAATCAAAAAAAGAGCCTAGACATCATCTTTCATGAAATTATCAAGGAAAGCTGCCCAGATATTCTAGAACCAGAGGGTAAAATAAATATTGAAAGAATCTACTGATCACCTCCTAAAGACCAAAAAGAAAAACTCCCAGGAATATTGTAGCCAAATTCCAGAGTTCCTAGGTCAAGGAGAAAATATTTCAAGTAGCTAGAAAGAAACAATTAGAATATTGTGGAAAGACAATCAGGGTAACACAAGATCTAGCAGCTTCTACATTAAGGGATCATAGGACTTGGAATATGATATTCCAGAAGTCAAAGAAACTAGAATTAAAACCAAGAATCATCTACCCAGCAAAACTGAGTATAACACTTCAGGGGAAAAAATGGCCATTCAATGAAACAGAGACTTTCAAGCATTCTTGAAGAAAAGACCAGAACTGAATAGAAAATTTGACTTTCAAACACAAAAATGAAGAGAAGTACAAAAAGGTAAACAGGAAAGAGATATCATAAGGGACTTACCAAAGTTGAACTGTTTACATTCCTATGTGGAAAGATAATATCTGCAACTCTTGAAACTTTTCTCAGTATCTGGGTAGTTGGAGGGATTACACACACACACACACACACACACACACACACACACACACACATACACCTATATGTGTGTATATATACATATATAAATATATAAAAATATATATAAATATATAAAAATATATATATAGACAGAGGGCACAGGGTGAGTTGAATAGGAAGGGTTGATAGCTAAAAAATAAAATTAAGGGGAAAAAGAGGAATATATTGGGAGGAGAAAGGGAGAAATGAAATGGGGCAAATTATCTCTCATAAAAGAGGCTAGAAAAAAAGCGAAAAGGGGGGAGATGAGAGTGAAAAAGTGAAGCTTACTTTCATCACATTTGACTTAAGGGAAGTAGAAAGACGCACATATACATAGCTCTGAACCCACAAACCACAGAACGGCAGAGGGGACTAACCCAGGGCGAATTCTGCACCCAGAGACCATGGAATATTGGAGCGAGGGAGATTTCTGTTCCGGAGAGACCTGCAAACCTCTCGCGGGGGGTCCTTCGCGCCCGGGACTGGGCGCCGGGGCGGGAAGAGGAGAGCAGCCCTGCCGCGGCAGCAACACCGTGGGAAAGAGATCCGAGAGGGCTGCGGGACAGAGTCTCCAGCGGCCACACAGGTCCCCCCACCCACAGAGGGACCTGCAAACCTCTCGCAAAAGGTCCGTCACACTGCAGACACGGTGCCCAGCCCGGACCTGCGGCGGCGGTGGCGACGGCGTCCGTGGCTCCAAGAGACAAAGTTCTGAGAGGGATCCGGAGGTGGGATCTTCAGCAGCTGCACGGGCCCCCCACCAACAGGTGACTGACGGGGGTAGGTGAGAGAGTCTCTTTGGCAGGTTGAGAGGGGAGTGAGGTGCCCCCATGGCTCGGGCCCCCCCGGGAGGTGGGGGCTGAGAGGCGGCTGCGGATGGGGGCTCCCCAAACGGACGGGAGCCTGGATCCATTGTGGAAGGTCTGTGCATAAACCTCCTGAGGGAACTGAGCCAGAGAGGCGGCCCTGCCCCTGACCTCAGCACCTGAACTAAATTTAACACTGAATAACAGCCCTGCCCCCGCCAAAAATCCTAAGGCGGAAGCAGCATTTGAATCTCAGTCCCCAAACGCTGGCTGGGAGGACCAGGAGGCAAGGTGGGTGTGAGGAGAACATTCAGAGGTCAGGCCACTAGGTGGAGACAATGCCAAGAAAAGGGAAAAGAAATAAAACTATTGAAGGGTACTTTATCGGAGAAAAGACACTTCCTCCCTTCCTTTCTGATGAGCAGGAACAATGCTTGCCATCAAGCAAAGACACAGAAATTGAGGATTCTGTGTCCCAGCCCACCCAATGGGCTCGGGCCATGGAAGAGCTCAAGAGGAATTTTGAAAATCAAGTTAGAGAGATGGAGGAAAGACTGGGAAGGGAAATGAGAGGGATAAGGGAGAAGCATGAAAAACAGATCAGCTCCCTGCTAAAGGAGAACCAAAAAAATCTTGAAGAAATTGGCACCTTGAGAACTAGCCTAACTCAGCTGGCAAGGGAGGTGCAAGGGGCCAATGAGGAGAAGAATGCTTTCAAAAGCAGAATTAACCAAATGGAAAAGGAGATTCAGAAGCTTACTGAAGAAAATAGATCTCTCAAATCTGGAATGGTACAGATGGAAGCTTTGGACTTTTTGAGAAAGACAGATATCTCAGAACATACCGCACAGATTCGAAAAATGGAAGATAATGTGAAATATCTTATTGGAAAAACAACTGACCTGGAAAATAGAATCAGGAGAGACAATGTAAAAATTCTGGGACTACCTGAAAACCATGATCAAAAGAAGAGCCTAGACATCATCCTCCACGAAATTATCAAGGAAAACTGCCCTGAGATTCTAGAACCAGAAAGCAAAATAAATATTCAAGGAATCCACAGAACACCGCATGAAAAAGATCCAAAAAGAGAAACTCCTAGGAGCATTGTGGCCAAATTCCAGAATTCTCAGGTGAAGGAGAAAATATTGCAAGCAGCTAGAAAGAAACAATTCAAGTATTGTGGAAATACAATCAGGATAGTACAAGATCTGGCACCTTCTACATTGAGGGATAGAAGGGAATGGAATAGGATATTCCAGAAGTCAAAGGAACTAGGACTGAAGCCAAGAATCACCTACCCAGCAAAACTGAGTATAATACTTCAGGAGAAAAAATGGTCTTTCAATGAAATAGAAGACTTTCAAATTTTCCTGATGAAAAGACCAGAGCTGGAAAGAAAATTTGACTTTCTAACACAAGAATGAAGAGAACCATGAAAAGGCGAACAGCAAAGAGAAATCATAAGGGACTTACTAAAGTTGAACTGTTTACACTCCTACATGGAAAGACAATATTTATAACTCTTGAAACATTTCAGTATCTGAGCACTGGGTGGGAGTACACACACACACACATGCACACACGCACACATACATAGAGACAGAGTGCACAGAGTGAATTGAAGAGGATGGGATCATATACTAAAAAAAAAAAAAATGAAATCAAGCAGTGAGAGAGAAATATTGGGAGGAGAAAGGGAGAAGTTATATGGGGCAAATTATCTCTCATAAAAGAGGCAAGCAAAAGACTTATTAGTGGTGGGATAAAGAGGGGAGGCAAGAGAAAAACATGAGATCTACTCTCATCACATTCCACTAAAGGAAAGAATATAATGCACACTCATTCTGATAGGAAAACCTATCTCATAATACAGGAGAGTGGGGGACAGGGGCACAAGCAGGATGGGGGGGAGGATAGAGGGGAGGGCATGGGGAGGAGAATGCAATACGAGGTCGACACTCATGGGGAGGGAAAGGACCTTAAGAAAATAGAAGTAATGGGGGACAGGACAGGATGGAGGGAAATATAGTTAGTCTTATACAACACAACTAGTATGGAAATCATTTGCAAAACTAAACAGATATGGCCTATATTGAACTGCCTGTCTTCCAAGGGGAAGGGGTAGAGAGGGAGGGAGCTAAAGAAGTTGGAACTCAAAGTGTTAGGACCAAATGTAATGTTCTTACCACTGGGTAACAAGAAATACAGGTTAAGGGGTCAAGAAAGCTATCCGGCCCTACAGGACAAAAGAGAAGACGGAGACAAAGGCAGGGAGGGAGGATAGAGGAGAGAGCAGATAGGTCACAGGGGCAATTAGAAAACTTGGGTCTGGGGGGGGAGAGGGAAAAAAGGGGAGAAAATTTGTAACCCAAAATTGTGTGAAAAGAAATGTTAAAAGTTTAATAAAAAAAAAAACATTTGACTTAAGAAGGGAATAACATGCACATTCAAAATCTACAGGAAAGTAGGGGAGAAGGGGATAAGTGAGGTGGGGGGATGGTAGAAGAGAGGGCAAATGGGAGGAGGGAGTAATTAGAAGTAAACACTTTTGGGAAGGAACAAGGGCAAAAGAGAGAGTAGAATAAATGGGGGACAGGATAAGATGGAAGGAAATATAGTTAGTCTTACACAACATGACTATTATGGATGTCTCTTGCAAAACTACACATATATAGCCTATGTTGAATTGCCTGCCTTCTCAATGGGGATGGGTGGGGAGAGAGGAAGGGAGAGAAGTTGGAACTCAAAGTTTTAGGAATGAATGTTGAGAATTGTTTTTGCATGCAACTGAGAAATAAGAAATACAGGAAATGGGGTATAGAAATCTATCTTGCCCTACAAGAAAAGAAAAGATGGGGATAAGGGAAGGGAGGAATGTGATAGAAGAGAGGGCAGACTGGGGGAAAGGGTAATCAGAATGCACGTTGTTTTGGGGTGGGGGAGGGGAGAGATGGGGAGAAAACTTGGAACTCAAAAATTTGTGGAAATGAATGTTGAAAACTAATAATAGATAAATAAATATAAAAACTTAAAAACATTAAAAAAAAAAAAAGAAAACAGGTAAAGAGATTTGCCCACTGTCACACACTTAATAAATGTCTGGGGCAGAGCTGCCTCTGGTCTTCCTGATTCCAGGTTTATCTATCATAGCATTCAGCATCTTTGTTAAAAGATGGATGCCCCTTAAGCCTTTATTTGTACAAATGTACCAAATATGACACTAGAGGACTAATAATTATCGATGCTTTAAAATAGACTTGGAATACAGCCTTTCAAATACAGGTAGCTCTCACTTTACAGAAATTCAATTTCACACAAAATATTCTGAAAAAAATTACAGCCAATCACCAGTGACAAAGGTGTGATGCAGCGTGTGGGGAACGGGTCCCATACTGCACATCTATGTTAATTTTACTATGCATGATGGTGCACATTTTATCATTAACTTTGCCTTTTATTTCATAATTCTGTTCATTATCATGACACAGTATTTAATACATCTTCATTTTAGTATATTTTACAACATTATTTTGTATATGCCTTTGTTATACAGCCTAAAGAATGTGAGCGGCCAGGGACAAACTCTATACCCTCACCCTGAATCCACCAGCACTTCTGACTCTGCCTCTATCTCTAACCCTATGACGCCAACCCTAACCCTCCCCTCTCTTTAGTTCTAACCCTAAATTTGCCTAACTTACATTATGTAAAAATTGCTTTATCTGAGAGACTCATGTAAAGCAAGAGCTGTGTGTAAATACTGTAAATCTTCCAATTCACAATGAGCTAATTAGGCTAAAAGTAGAAAAATTATAATAATTATGATGATGCAAATAATAATTATTGTTATTATAGGCAACTAGGTGGCATAGTGGATGGAATTCTGGACCTGGAGTCAGGAAGACTCCTCTTCTTAAATTCAAATTCATCCTCAGACACTGTGCAATCCTGGGCAAATCACAACCCTGTTTGCCTCAGTTTCATCTGTAAAATGAGCTGGAGAAGGAAAAAGCAAAGTACTCCAAGATCTTTGCCAGGAAAAAACCAAATTAGGTCATGAAGAGTCAGACACAACTCCAATGACTAATCAAAATAATAATCATAGCTCACAATGACATAACACTTTAATATTGGCAAATAACTTTATATACATCAATTAGCTTGTTCCTGCCCTTTGCTCAAGCTACACAGCTACAATGACACATAGAAAACAAATGACATGTCTACCAAGTAAACAAAATGGCCGTAGTTATGTGCAAGGCTAATATACTGGAGTTGATGGGCTTTTTATTTCTCTGAATTTCTATAGGATAATTCTATAGTATTTTATATTGGTCCTATATCATGGGGAATAAAAGACATCCCCAAAAGATGCTTGACTTGCCAAATGAGTGAAAGTTCTTAGAAAAACTGCAATGGAAAAAGGTCTGGATTTGTAATTAAGGGACCTGAATTTGAACGGCAGCTTCACTGCTTTTGTGACCTTGGAAAATTACTTAATCTATCTGGCTTTCAGTTTCTGCTCTGTGAAAGGCATTGGTCAGACAATCAATGATTTATAAGGTCCTTTTTTAGCCTTAATTTATTCTCTGTCTCTCTCTCAGTCTCTCCTTCTCTCTGTCTCTGTCTCTTTGTCTCTCTCTCTCTCTTTGCCTCTCTCTCTCTCTCTCTCTCTCTCTGTAATTAGAAAAACAGATAGGTTAATCATGTAGCAAGATATTATGGATAAACACGAATAGTGCGCTGGTGGCCATCAAATGTCAAAAGACCTTCTAGAGGAAGCATCCTGGGTGGAGTCCATATGGAGGATTCACGGATGGATGTGGATAAAATTTACACAGGATGAGAAGGCTTGGATGACTTACATTCTCTACCAGTGGAGGGAAAATTTACATTGATGAAATCATGGATCTCTTAAAGTGCTGAAGAATCTATTATTCTTTGGTCATACGGATCTTCTAGCCCCAACTAGACTGGATGCTTCTTAAGTGTATACATATGCTTCTCATTTCTTTGAAACAGATCAAGGTGGTATGATTTTCTTGGTGTGGATGATCCCTCTAGTTTGTCCCATGATGCCTATATGCTTTAGGTATCTTTATGAATTAGGGTGGTTGAAGAAACATGTCGCCTAATGGTCAACTTCCTGATCCTGAGCTTCTCTGTACTAAAAAACAAACAAACAAACAAACAAAACTAGGCTAGCCCTCCAACAAGCCCATTATTGAGTTCATATTCAAAAACCTCCAAGTTTGGTCGAATGGCTTTTCTGTCATAGCTTATGAGACCCAAGGGCCCCCTTTATGCTACAATGAACTCCCAACAATTTCTTAGGCATCCTGTAATACCAGCGATTTAGGTAATGATTGTGTTCATCTGCCCATGATAGTTCTCTATTGTTTCTGACAAATTTTAGCCATTCACACCTAATTTGTGGGTCATGTCAACTAACACCAAAGAGATTTTTATTAGTATTATAGTGAGAAGACTGGACTTGGGGATTGAGTTCTAGCTCAACCACCTGCCAAATTTTGTCCCCATGTGACAGTCTTGTTTTTATTTCTGGAGGGTCAACATTACTGACTGCCTTTTCTTTCCTATTCCATTTCACCCAACCCCAGGGCTAAAGAATTTCCCTGGATGAAATATGCAGATCATGTTGCCTCCACTTACATTAGTAAGTGGAGTAATTTTGACCAGAAGACAAAAACTATTTTGTTCCTTGCTTTGTAAGTATGGTGGATACAATTCTTTGTTCATTTGACAGAGCACCCACTCTTGCAAGACAGTACACTGGATACTAGGCATAGACAAAAAAAATAAAGCCCTTGGCCTTAACTAATATATTCTACTGGAGGGAAGTGTCCACAGGTAAGTCAATATAAAATATATAGAAAGTGGATGCAAAGTTGATACTCATGACTAGGGAGAGCTGGAAAAGTTTTTGTAGTAAGTGGTTCTTAACCTGAGTCTTGAAGGGAGGTAGGGATTCCCCAAAGGGGAGCAGAAAATGCATTGCAAGCATGGGGAGAGAGCCTATGTTGAAGCATAGAGGCTGCCAATGAAATTCTGGGTCCTGGGAACAGCAAATAGGCAACTTGAGTGGAACGCTGAATACATAAGAACAAGTAATAAAGGATCAGTCTAGAATGAAAGGCAGAAAGGAGCCTGCAAAGGGCCTTCCATGTCATTTTATTGTAGAGGCAAGAAGAAGCCACTGAAACTTCTAGACCAGAGAATAGTTACATGGCCTGTACTTTAGGAATGGTCAGCTAGATGATGCCATAGTGAACAGTGCTGGATCTGGAGTCAGAAAGACTCATCTTCTTGAGCTCAAATCTAGCCTCAGACACTTACTAGGTGAGTGACCTTGGGCAAGTCAATTCACTCTGTTTACCTGAGTTTCTTCATCTGTAAAATGAGCTTGACAAGGAAATGGTAAGTCGCTCTAGTATCTTTGCCAAGAAAACCTTGAATGGGGCTATGAAGTGTCAGACACAACTGAAAAAAAAAATGAAAATGCTTTAGGAATATCCGTTTGGGGAATCAAAAGCCAATGAGGCTTTTGTGAGAAATGTATATGATGTAAAAACAAAAGATAGAAATAAAATCTTTATAAAACAAAGACAATGAGGGAGAAAACCTACCTATTTAGTTAAAATGCTTCCTTTAGCAAGACCCCAGAATACAGAGAGAGATCATCATCCTTTGGTTTCATAGGCATAGGTCATCTGTTGCATTTATTGGATGTCTTATTACGAGGCCATTTTTCTTTCTAACTACCACAGATAAGGTTGATTTATTGGCTTCTGTTATCTTCTATTGATTTGGGATCTTCATTTTGTCTGTTTTATTCCAAACATCCAGGAAATCACTTCATGGAATATAATGATGCAATCAGTGTTCCTACTACCATTGGGAATATTCTGTATCTCAAGGAGTTAATTTCAAACCATAAATAATGACCGAACTACTCAAGTTTCAGGCCAAGTTGTGCAAAAATCTCAAATAGAGCCCCCAAAAAGCACATTTTGCACTTTAAAATTAGATAGTGCTGTCCTCTTTCTCCCTACCACATGTACAAAACAAAAGAAAAAGAACAAGATTCTGAGCGATGTTTGGCTGATCCAATTCAATGGAACAAACTTTTATTGAGTGGCTACTTAATGTCAAGCACTGTTCTAGGCACCAGACATACTTGAAAAAGAAGCATTCCCTGACCTTCAGGAGTTTATATTCAACTATGGCAACCTTACACATAAACAGAAAAGTATAAACAGGGTCATTGGAGGAGGAGGGAGATATGATGGAAAGCTCCAAGTTCTAGTGAAAAGGATTCTGGGATTTAGGACTGAATTTTGGTACTGATTCTCTCATAACTGAGGCCCAGAGAACAGAAAAATCATCTCTGAAGTTATAACCAAGCTTAAGCAAGACCTATTATCTCACAGAGAGTGAATTACAAGGGAGTCAGTTAATTGGGAAGGCACTAGCAATGCAGAGAGCAAGACAGGAAACCTACCACCAGTGAATGGCCTAGTTTGAAGTCTATGTGATACTTTGCATTTATTATCTTTTTGATTCCATAACAACTCTGTAAGGCAAGTATGACAAGCATTATTGTCCCCATTTTTCAGATGAGGAATCCAAGGTCACCCAGGATCACATAATAAGGGCTAAAAGCATGATTCTTCATCTAGGTCTCTTTCATCATAAAATAAGATGTTCCAACAAGATTCTTTTATTGCCACAGAAACTGACTGCCAGGGAAGGATGGGGATCATTTCCAAGTGTATTTTCACTTTGGCTGATTAGCAAATGATTGGGTTCCATGATGAGTTCAGAAATCCACCCTTGTTAGTTGGAAGAAGGATGTGTTGTTGCTCTAAAGTCTGTTTCCTGACTCCCAATTCCCACTTGCACACATTCAGTCAATGTGCTAAAATTAGAGGGCTGAAGAAACTGCTAAGAATAGGTAACCCAGCTGTAATATGTCAAGTGTTCACCAAGCTGATTCAACAGTCATCAAGTTAACGAAGGATGATAGGCTAAGGGGGGGCTTTTGGCATCTGGCTTGTTTCTGGCTCTTTGGTTTTGACAAATCATGAAGTTCTAAGAGCTCCTCACATTTCTTCAAAGAACACCCTGAGAGCTCTTAAGCACCATCACACCAAAGTCAGCTATTGCTTTATTAACCATCTTTAGAGATCTGGATCCACTCTTCCACATGACAATGAAGGCTCTTTGAATGATTTAGCTAATGGATGGGAACGGCACAATGATATGACCATTACCTAGCCCATCCACAGCAATTCCTCATCAATATAGCATTGATTTCCTCTCTTTACGTCTTGGATAAATGCTAAAGTCTGCACGTCAATGGCAAGAACAGAGCCTATTGATTCACCTAACATGACAAGAGTATATAGCAAGAGAGTGGCAGTGGTAATTCAGGGCCTGACCTTTACACACATTATATACAAGTTTCCAAGTGAGTTTAATTCAGATGTACTGGGAAAATGAACTAATTTATCTGAGAGATAGGACGGTGGAATGAAAAATCATTTTAGCTGCTCATTTTTGTGGAGATTAAATATTACAAAGTACCTTCATGTGCTTGATTGCAATAAATTTTTTTTAACCACTCAGAGGTGGTGCATGCAAACATGAGGATCCCCATTTTGCAGATAAACAAACTGAAAGGCAGAACATTTGTATCCCTTGCTAGCAAAATATAGTTGGGACTCAAACTTTGGATCTTTGGGAAGTTAGTCTAGTACCCTTGCCACTATGGTTCAAATCCTCAAAGAAATCTGCGCCATGACAGTAGTGGATGCTCCCTCTAGAGATATAGATCACAATCCACATATGTGAATCTAGCCCTTGTCCTTTACTGAATTCTGCCCAATGAATTCATTTGCTTTCTCTCGAAATTGGGGAGATACCAGTGAGACATATAGGTAGTCCATTGCTATCTCTTGGGCATGGCACCACACCTTAGTCCCTTAGTCACCTTAGTGAACTGTAGAATCATTGATCTATAGTTTGAAGGGGCTTTAAATATCATTTAGTCTAATCCTCTCACTTTACAGATAAGAAAATTGAGGACTATAGAGGTTCCGTGACCCATCATTGGATAGGTATTAAGTGGAAGAGTCAGAATCTGAATACAGGTCCTGCCATTTTCTCCTTTATTTTTCAACTCTCAGACATTTGTTTGTCTCCCACCCACTTCCCTCCACACCTTGGGAGAAAAAAAAAGGAAAGAAAGAAAATGTAAGATCTATAGAAGGCCCTTTTTATTATATAAGCATAGTCAAGTAAAAAAAAAAAAGAATTCCCACATTGTCTTTTTCCAAAAATACATTTCTCATTCTGCACGTCCTCTCTCTGCCATGAAGAGGGCAGTGCTCTTCATCGTCTTCCCCCCTCCCCTTTCTGCTAATAACACAATTTTGGCTTCCTATTTTCTTAGGAATAATAATAAATGGCTGTGGATAACAACCATCATGGGCAGTGAGTGATATGGTGTGTTAAACTTGCCGAATTCCTTTCCCTGTGTTGTCTAATGGTTCGTCACATCAACCTTGTAAAGTAAGTGTTTGGGGTATAAAGTGATGGCCAAAGTCACTCAGGCTGTGGGTGTTCTGTGTCTGCATTTCAAAAGATTCCTGGTGCAGTTAAGTGGTCAGAAGAGGTCATGACCTTGATCCCCATACTTAGTTTACCTAAGTGACTTTTTCCTACCCACTCAGCTAAATGGGTGAACGGAAGAGACTTGAGGTTGTCTTTTGACAATTATAAATAGCCAAATTAACTATAAAGGACATATGATGAAAGATGCTATCTGCATTCAGATAAAGAACTGATAAGGAGAAATATAAAAATAATAATTTTATATACAAATTGTATATACAAATATGTGCATGCATACTTGTGTACATATACACGTATGTATTGTGTTATTGTGTTCATCCTTCATTGCCGAAGAAGACCATGCCATCAGAGAAATGATGACATGACTTGCGCTTGACTTTGTTTTGAGCGAGGGAGGTCTATGCAGGTCAGCAGCCTTACTTCTCCTCCAGAGCCATCTGAATCCAGTGACCAGATATTCATCAGGATGACTGGAGATGACCCAGGATGCACTGGGAGACCTTGACCCCTTTAGACCAAGGTCTATTCAGGTACTCACTTAGGGTGAGGTAATGCCCGTTCAGTGAATAGGCTTCTTTCTTGCATGTACATATGTATGCATGTATATGTATATTGTATGTGTATGTATATATACGTATATGTGTATATATACATGTGTGTATATGTAATGTGCCTGTTTGTGTCTAATGGCAGCCATCTCTGGGTTGGGGGAGGAAGGGAAAAACCAGAAAAAAAAGAAATTTGCATGATAACATTGTTGTTATTTAAAATGAATACTAGGTAGATTTGCAGTTTCATATACAATTTTTTGTTGTTTTATTATTGTACTATGTTATGGAAATGTTTATTTTATTCCATAAATTAAAAAGAAAATAAATAAATAAAAAGAAAACTGGGTACCACACTCCTCCAAATCCAAGACTGTTTTCTGGTTATTGGACAAATCAGCATTACTGTGCTTATAATCTAAAATTTGGGAGGTTGGGAGAATACCCACTAGGATTACATCTCTGACAAGCGGACCAAAACCCCTAGTCCAGGAGAAGGTCCCCTCTCACCAAAAGGAATAATACTAATATTTAACAATTATGATTACCATGGTGGTGATGATAATAACTAGCATTTAGCTAGCTATCTAGGGGTTTATTTAGTGTTATCTAGTGTTCTGCATACGGTATCTCCTTAATCTCTTTTGATGGCTAAAACAGTAGGGAACTGAGAGGACCCTGCTTGTTCTAGAAGGCTTAGCTTTGGACTGAGCATCCTTTGTGGCATTGCCAAGAAGGCTTCAGTAGTCAAAATTTGGAGAGGGAAAGCTAGTTGAATGGTCCCAAGAGAGGCGTTGGGTCTTTTATGTGTTTCTTTATGAATTCTCAGTTTCTACCTTTTTTAAAAAATGCATTCTAGTTTTAGCCTTTTCTAAAGGAGTTGGGGAAAGTCCAGGGCTTGATAAAGTAGCACAGCAGCACCCATCCATTCTTCACTTCAAGGGTTTCAGGTAAGCCAAAGTATGGAGACCTCACCCTTACCAGGGTGTTATTTGCAGTCTTCAGAACTAGTGGGAGCAGATCTGGAGGGAAGGAAAGGAGGAAACAATCGTTTATTAAGTGTCTACTGTGTGCCAGGCATTGTGCTAAGCATTTTAAAAGTATTATCTCATTGGAATCTCACAGCAACTGTGGGAAGTAGAGGCTATTATATTATATTATGTTATGTCATGTTATGCTGTGTTGTGTTGTATTATATTCATTTTACAGTTGAGTAAACTGATGCAGATAGAGGTCAAGCTACTTGCCCAGAATTACATAGCTGATAAGTGCCAGAGAACAGATCTGACTCAGGTCTTCCTGACTCCAGGTTCAGCCCTCTGTGTCCTACAGTACCACATAGCAGGGTGATGACCTCATACGAAGACAGAAGCAGTATCAGAGGTGTGAGCTTTCTTTTTCTAGAAGTGCTCTGTCCGTGTTGTCCTTGTGCCTCCATCTACTCCTCCTACTTATGATGTATGTATCAATGGGAGAATGCACCCTCAGGTTTATAGAATAAATTTCAACTACATTTTCTTACTATGTCACTTTATTAAATGCCCTTGCTCTGAATTAATTATGTCCTTCAGGTGTCTATTAAGGATAAATACATTGCTGGGGGACTTGTAAACTAGGTTTTCAAGGGATTTAAACCTACAGAGTTTCTTGAATGGGGTAGCTGTCAGCTGGGAGAACAGTACATGAATTGGGAGGGTTTACCCAGATACTAAATAGAGGCTTTCTTTTTGTTTTTTAGAGGAGAAGAGTCTCGATGTATAATTTCACTGGTGGAAAGTATTTTAGAAAGGCATAGAAACTTCCTCTCCTAGTGCAGACCAACAGCTACTGGCAGTTTCTAGTAGAAAGCTGCCATGGGGAAGTAGGAAGGTTAAATGACTTGCCCAGTATATGGCACAGTTAGTCTTTGAATTTAGGTCTTCCTGACTCCAAGGTTGACTTTCTACTATGCTGTGCTGTCTCTCACTGCAGGCACTCTAAATCCCTATTTTACAGATAAGGTGCAGAGAAGTTAAGGGACTTGCCCAGGATCATGTGCCTAGAAAGTACAAGAGATGGAATTTGACCTCCAATCTTCCTGATACCAAGTTCGGAGCTCTATACACACTGCTCCCCACACCACTCTCCCAAACAATTCTAAACATAGCCAGGCAACCCCTAGAACAGGCCCAAGAAGGATCAGAAGTAAAGGGAGGTTTCCAGGCTGACATGGGTCACCAGAGCTATCACAGCTCTTGGACCAGTGACTTCCTTCACTAAGTCAAAGAGGAGACTTGAAGTCAAAATTCCTCCCTTAACATCCAGAGGTTATTTCCAATTAGTCTGTGACAGTTTAAAATAGGTCAAATCTTTGGCTTCAACTATTCTGTGGTGACCCTTTAATTGAAACCAGTTCTTTACATTCTCTTTGATTTGGAGAAAAATCATTAAAAGAAAAGTTGTCACACTTTCAAACAGCCCTTGGTTTTGTTATTGTTGTATTTTTTGCTCTTTTTTCCCTCTAAAAATGAGGGAAGTCAACCTTTCTCCCCAAGATGCTGCTGTCCAAGCTGAAAGGGTCCACTGTATTTGGGAAGCCACTTTTCATTGTGTTTTTCTCTCGGGGTCTCTTCATCTTCAAACTCTTGCAGAGCTCATTTCCCTGACCTTGACAGCTGATGCAGTCTGGGGTAGGCTGTGCTCCCATAGCATAGCCCACACCCTAACTAAAAGGCACAACATTTGATGGTTCAATGAGTTGGAAAGAGTGGTTTCATAGTAATTGTTTTCTAAAGTCACGACTGCCAGGAAAGAGTTGGCAAGAGTGTGCAGAGTCTTAGGGTAGCATGTCTGCAATGGTATCTTGCCTCTGGGCTTTTTACAACCAACTTTTAATATCTGTCTCCTGATCTAAGAAATATGAAGCCAACTGGATGACCTTGAGACCTTGTTAACTGTTTTTTTTTTAATTTTAATTTTTTGATATAATGCAGGCAAATGCCTAGGGAATGGGAGATAGAAGTACTATGTGGAGCTTCTCCAGGACTAGGGCTGTTTTCCCTTTCTTTATATTCTCCAACATTTAGCACAGTGCCTGGCTCAAGTAGCTGACACCATAAATGCTTGTTGATGGGCTGACTATCAATATTCCAAGAGGCATTCTGACTGTCTCACCCAGTGAGCCAGAGCAGGGATGTGCTATGCATTAATTCAACAAATTCAATTTAATTCTACAAACATTTATTAAAGCTTTTAGTTATTCCCAAGTGAGATTGCTGTTAGTGAGGTGGCCAAGTAGCTCGGATCAACATGCCCCTTTTCTAAAGCAAGCTGTGCTTGGGGCCAGGGATTCCTAGGACTGGGAAGACACTGTTCCCTACAATCAGAGTGGTTGGAGAGTAAGTTCAAATCCTGATGGCCACTTTCTATCTCCATGACCTCAGGCAAATCATTTAACATAATATAATATATTTACGGAATAAATTTGAATGACTTTTTCTTTTTCCTTAACTGCAAAATGAGAGGAGTTGAATTAGATAATCTCAATAATCCCTTCCAGTAGGAAATTTCTGAAATCCACTAGGGATTTCTAAAACTCAGAATAGTGTTTAGAATGCTGAGCCTGGATTCAGAAAGACCCAGGCTAAAATTCCACCTATGCCACTTATGCAGCCATAGGCAGGTTTTGTTAACTCTGTAAGCCTTGATTTTCTCATCTGTAAAATGGAAGTATCAATCACTGTCATTATCTCATAGGATTCTTATGAGGAGTGATGGTGGATGTGTTGAAGTTTGGGGTGCTTGGGACTCCAAAATACTGACAACCCGGTCCTGCCCAAATGAATTTGACTCAAGCCTTCTTTGAGCCAAAGAAAAACAAAGTTTACTTAATATTTGACACATTGGGTGTCAAATCTTAAGGAGCCTAAGCATTTGTGATGTTTGTATTGACAATCTCAGCTGGATTGAATCTGAGAGCCTTCATGGAGGCAAGATAGAGATTTTATACAGAAAGATTGTGGAGGGATGTAGAGGGGCTGTGTCTAGTAGCCTGGGAGGAGAGGTCTAGGGAGCTTCCTGAGGAGTCTAAGGAGGATCTTGATGAGACCGGGGTAACTAGAGGTCAGAACCAAAAGAGTGGAAATTTGGTGGAATCCAGGGTAGCAAGCAGCCAGAGACAATTGGACAAAGTGAAAAAGAAAGGCTTATGGCTTCCAGTGAAAGTCAAATCAAGCGGGAAGGAGAGTTCAAGGGAGTTCCCAGAGCCTGTACCTCATCAGATGTACATATATACATACATATGCATATGTATATATCACTTACATATATAGTCAGTAGAGAATACATTTTGCAGACTCAAATTAAATATAAATATAGTATTATTGTTGCTTATTATTATTATTATTATTAATTACCAGGAGAAAGGGTTGGACCAGGAGGTTAAGTCTTAGAATAAAGGATTTAGAAGTGGGAGGGACTTTAGAGTTTTTCTCACATTGAGCAGAGGAAGAAGCAGACCCAGGGACTGTGGCCTGCCCAGTAATACCCAGTTGGTAAGTGGCATAGATGAAATTCCAAGCTATGTCCTCTTGACTTCCAATCAACAGTCTTTCCAATTTGCTAACAAATTCGTCAACGTGACAATGCTAAACTTTTATGTAATAAACAGATAGTATAATAGAGACGAACAAAGCACCTGGAGTCAGGAAGAACTGAGTCTGAATTCTGCTTCAAATACTTCCTAGCCATGTGACCCTGTACTCCTTTGAGTCTCTGACCTGTAAGCTTGAAAGGATAGCACTCAGTTCACCTTATGGGTTGCTATGGGGCCAACATTAGTTGATCTCTGTAAAATGCTATGTAAACTTCAAGTAAAATTGTTACATCATTCTTAAAAACAAGTTGTGTCTGGTAACTTATCATGAGGTCTCCTGTGAAACTATGTTCAAAGATAGCAGCCTTCTGTGATTTCTTCATGTCTATTCCTCATTCTTGGCCCCTCCTCAGAAGAATAGGGCAGATTTAGAGCCAAGTGTCCTTGAAGGCCATTACTTGCATCTTCTCATGTTGCAGATGATACAAATGAGATGTTAGATTACTTTCTAGAGGTCACAAAGGTAGCAGCAGGTAGCAGATTCAGGATTCATCATTGGTCTTCTCATGGAAAATCCAACACCTTTCCCAATGTATCACGCTTACTGCATTTTGGGGCAATACTGATGGGGTATGGACTCTGGGAACCTCCTAGAACTCCCCTTGAATCTTCCCACTTAATCTGATTTTTCATACCCAAATCTGTTACCCTTAACCTAGCCTGGCCTTCTATTGTCTGTTGCCTCCAGATTGCCTCTGGCTGATTCCCATCCTTGATTATTTCCCACCCAAGTCCTCTATGGTCTGATAACTCCCAATTGCCTCCAGCTGTTTCCCACCCTTGATTACATCACTAGTTACCTCAGTCCCATCAAGATCCTCCTTCCTCCCAGACTACTAGACCACCCCCTAGATTTCCTCCTGTGTATAAATTCCATCTCATCTCTATAAAGGCTCTCTGATTCTGTTTAGCTGAGATTTTATCTGGCCAATTTGTCAGTGCAAGAATTACAAATTAGGCTTCTTAAGAGTCAACCCAATATGGTGGGTCAACCCAATAAAACTTCGTTTTATTTTGGTTGAAAGAAGGCTCGAATTTACTTCATTTAGGAGGACTCGGTGTGTCAGTATTTTGGGGTCCCCAGCACCCCAAACCTCAATATTATGATTCCCTGACTCTAACAATATCACTGTGCTTTTTTTTAACACAAATGAACAAATGGGACCATTTACTCAAGACTAACCACAGGTAGGTGGAAAAACTAGCATCTTTCTACATACTAACACCCAATCTAAACCAACAAGCATTTGTCATCTGCCCATTATATACAATGTACTTGCTAGGAACTGGGGCTGCCAGGATAAAACAGACCAACAAGAAACAGTCCCTCCTTTCAGAATCTTACATTCTACTGGAAGGATGTAACATGTAAACTGATAGACACAGGAACATTTAAGGAGAAGTGAGAGCCATTGAATTCTAGGGACAGGAGATCACTTTTTTTGTCATGGGTGCCTTTGGTAGTTGGGTAAAGCCCATGTTTCTCATAATAATGTTTTGAATACATAGGGCTATAGTGAAAACTAATTATATTGAAATACATCTATCAAAATACTTTTGAAACAAGTTCATGGACCCTAGGCTAAGAACCCCTGGTAAAGAAATCAGGAAAGACTTCCTATAGGAAGTAGCCCCTAAGATGAACCTTAAAGGCAGCCAGAGGAAGAAACAATCCTAAAGTGAAAAGTCATTCTTTGTGTAGCCTTTTGTCTAAGAAAAGGTGAAATCTGCTTTAGAATAGTATAACCTAGAGAGTTGGACAAATGCCTTGATGTATAACCTTTTCCTAGGGCCAGCCCAGGATTTTTTTTTATTGGCTCTTTCTTTCTTTTTTGTTAAATGAGAATAATTATGGGCCCTTCTGAAAGCTCAACAAATCACTGGCTCTCATAGATCAGGTTTGTTTCCTTGGAGTCATTTGGCTGGAGAAATATGCTTATAATCAAGGAACTGGGATTTATAGAGTCATTAGTGGTTGGGAGAGAAGCTTATAATACACAAACCTTTGTTGAAATAGAACCAGAAAATGTGCTACTGATAAGCAGATATCCAAGGGACTCCTTCCATCCCATGCACCCAATTCAACTCTGTACCACTCAAGGAGACCTATTAAGCCCCTATCCCGAATTAGGGAGATTACTACTCCCCTAAATAAATAATCCCTAACCTCAAGGAGATTTCATTCCACTATGGAAATAAGGAGCTACATAAAGAATACAAATTAATTGAGGGTAGTAACAGGAAGAACGCAATCAAGTATTGGGGAAGAGGACTGGCTTCCTGTAGGAGGTAGAACATGAGCTAGTTCTTTCAGGGGATTCCAGCCACCAGAGTGAGGAGGAAGGGCATTCTAGGCCTGAAGACAAAGACTATGCAAATGTCTAGGTGGGAGATGGAATCCTCTGCAGCAGGAATTCTTAATGATTCACTAGGGTCTTCCGCCATCTTACCCAGGGAGCCAAGTCAGAGATATTATGGGCATTAATTCAATTTAAAAAAATTAAATTAAAAAAATACTAAAGGTTTTTCAATTCTCAAGTTGGTTTTCTGGTAGGGGGCCTCGTAGCTTGGATTCACATGGCCCTATCTAAAATGGGTCATGCTCATGGTTGTTGTCCTTCGTTTTTGAAGAGGACCCAAAAGACATCACCATGGTAAACTCAAGTTTCAGTGTGTCTGACTGTGGCTGATCAGACCAGTACCAGCTTGGAATGGCCTTAGGCACAGGTTGTCCTTGTAAACATTTGGGGTTGTTACTCCAAATTTGTGCATCCTATGTTTCCTTTGTGCTGTTTCAATTCTGCTTTGCTCATAGAGTACAGCAGCTTTTCTGATGTGGGAATGCTATACTGAGCGGTCCTGTGCCAGTGTCTGCCATGTTGCATAGTCTAATCCAAAGTTCTTGAGAGAGACCATGAGAGTGTCCTTATATCTCTTCTTCTGACCACCTGTGATTGTGTGCCGCATGCAAGTTCTCCATAAAACAGTCTTTTTGGCAAGCGTACATTTTACATTCGAACAATGTGGCCAGCCCATTGGAGTTGTGCTCTCTGAAGCATAATCTGAATGCTTGGCAGTTTAGTTTCAGCAAGGACCTCAGTGTCTGGTACCTTATCCTGCCAGGTGATCTTCAGAATCTTCCTAAGACAGTTCAAATGGAAGCAATTCAATTTCTGGGCATGGCATTGGTAGACTGTTCATGTTTTGCAGGTCTACAACAAAGAGGTCAACACAACGGCTCTGTCAACCTTCAGTTTGGTAGTCAGTCTAATACCCCTTCTCTCTCAAACTTTTCTTTGGAGCCTCCTAAACACTGAGCTAGCTCTGGCAATGTGTGCATCAACTTCGTTGTCAATGTGTACATTCCTGGAAAGTACACAGCATTCAAAACTTCTCCATTTGTTGTAACCAATGATTCCACATATGGATGGTGTGGTGGTGACTGATGCAGCATCTGTGTTTTCTCAATGTTAATTATTAGGCCAAAATTAGCACAGGCAGCAGAGAATTGTATCCCAACTTACCATCAGTATGATAGTTGACCTTGATGCCGTGTTCATCATCACTGAAACCATTTGTCAACATGGCTGAAAACATTATGCTAAAAAGCATGGGAGAAAGCACGCAGCCCTGTTTCACTTCATTGGTCAGTGGGAAGACATGAGAGCTTTGTCCATTATCCATAACCCAGGCAAACATGCCATCATGAAATTGACATACAATATTGATGAACTTCTCAGGCAACCAAATTTTGACATAATTTTCCATAAGCCTCATAACTAACAGTGTCAAAGGCTTTGACATCCCTGGAAAGTACACTAGCAATGTAAGTGAATTTATCCACAGCATTCAAAGCTCTATTTGTTGTAATTGGTGGTTCCATGATGGTGTGGTGGTGGCTGATGGAGCACCTGTGTTTTTGGTGTTAATTATTAGACCAAAATTAGCACAGGTAGCAGCAAATTGATTCATACTTTGTTGCATCTCAGCTTTAGAGGCTGCATTGAGTGCACATGGCTTATAGCCTTTTCAAATTGAAGATCTTACCAGCAGTATGGTAGTTGACCTTGATGTCTTGTTCATCCTTATTTGAAAACATTTAACAACATTGAAGGCACTATGGCCCTAGGAACTTTAGTGAAAAAATGGGGATGGGATCTGAATCCCTAAAAGGAAAAGAACATGTCTTTGGGATCTGGACCCAAAAAAGGAAAAGCCCCTGGACTTTTCCATGAGGCCCAGGTCCTTGGCCTTCACATGGAGCAATCAGCCCTTCCCAGTTAATTAACTGCCCTTTCATTGTCTTCACCTGGCTCCACCCTAGACCACCACTCCTTAATTCCATATAGACCTCTTCTTTGTTCTCACAAAAGATCCATCTTTCCTCTGTGAAGGTACTCAGATTCAATCTGGCCCATTTGCATTAGTGTTATAAATGTTCAGATTCCTTAAGATTCTGACCAATATGGTGGATTTTTAAGTAAACCTTGTCTTTCTTTGGCTGAAAGAAGGCTTGAGTCCTATTCATTTGGGCAGGACCTGAGTTTCACTGTTTCGGCGTCCCAGCTCCCCTAAACCTCAATAGAAACTGGGTTGGATTTGAAGTACAGGAGATAATTACTGGTTTCTATCTGTGATTTTGAACAAATCACTGACTGTCTCTTAGACTCAGTTTCCTTAGCTGTAAAATGAGAGAATTGGATTAGATATCTTCAACAATTAAAGTTTTAAATTTGGGATGTTAATGAACTTTCTGTGTCCCTGGCCCCACCATAGCCTGCTTTAGTTTATTACTATTATGTCAGAGAAATCATCCTTAGAAATTTTTTTCTTTTGTCTCCAGAATTTTAATTTCTAGGTAAACCAAAGTTAAAATGGAAATACCCCTGGAGAGGTCACAATTTCAGCTATCATCTCTCACTTAATCAATCCTTATGATTGACTTGAGGTTTGTTTTTTGTTTTTTTTTTTAATAAGAGAGATGTCAGAAGAGGTTGGAGGCAGAGGAAGAGGAGTGGGGAGAGGTCCAAGATAGAACATATGAACCAGTGGAGCAGGATCTAGAAAGGGGGATTGAGCTCAAAAACATAGTTTGAGGTGTTTTACTTAGCAAGAAGGAGGACCATCAGAACCTCCAGAGAGAGGAGATTAAAGCCCAGTTCATGATATAGGGGATGTTACAGGTACCAGAGATGCAAGTTAGAGAAGATCACATCTAATGTTCTTGGACTTGTCAGTAGAGTGGATGTGATGTCATCTGTGGAGAGAGAACAGCGGGGGTAGAACTGGATCTCAGGGAAGATAAAAAAGACGGAGAAGAGTCCACTGTAGAATGTTCTCAGAAATGAATCAGAGATCAATGAAAGGAAAGCTGTGAATCATGGTGAACCCAGAGAAGGTAAAAAAAGCATGGACTTGTAGGAGTCCAGGTTAATCAGGTGATTAACACAGCTTCTTCAAGTGCACCTAGCAGCAGAGAAGGCAGTGGGTATGTGTGTGCCAAAGGTGTACATTTAAAGGGCAGGAACTGTAGAATAAATCTCAATTTCCCTTGTCCAAAACAGAACAGAACTCATCATTGTTATTATTTTGAGGTGGGAACAACTGGGTGGTACAGTGACTAGAGCTCTGGGCCTACAGGCAAGGAAGACCTGAGTTCAAATATGACATCAAAAATTTGCTATTTGTGTGACCTTGGGCAAGCTTCTTAGCCTCTGTTGATCTCAGTTTCCACATCTGTAAAATGGGGATAATAATAGCACCTACTTCCAAAGGTGAGGATCAAATGAGATAATAATTAGTAGGTATAGTAGATGCTACACAAATTTTAGCTATTATTTTTACGTTAGCTATTATTGGCCCCACTACCACCAAAAAAAAAATTCTTCCTTTTTACTAAACTTCTTTATTTCTGTTGACAGCACCACCATCCCTTCAGCCCTAGGTTTGGGTCTGCTGCACTTCTCACTTTCCCTCCCTCCTATATATCCAGCCAATCACAAAAATGTTCCATTTAGACAGCTACAAAATCTCTCTGCTCGCACAGCAATCGTCTTATTTTGGCTTCTCCTTCCTTCTCACTTGGGTTAGTTCAATGGCCTCCTAATTAGTCTCCCTGACATAAGTCTCTTGCCTTTTCAACCTGGCGTTCACCCTGTTGTGACAGTGATCTGTGCTTAATGCAAATCACGTCACCTCCGCCTCACTCAATGAAACTAATGTCCCCTTCCTCTAGAATAAAATGTGAAGGGATTTCTATCTTTTACAGCCCTTCATGGCATGAGTCCCACCTGTCATTCCTGCCTCATTCTACACCGCTCCCGTTCTTGGTCTCTGTATTCAGCTAAATCTGTTTCTCACACAAAGGATTCCATCTTTTATCTCTTCACCTTTGCAATGACTATTCCCAATGCCTAGAATTGACCTCTGTCCCACAAAATCCCTCATTTTCTATAAGATACCATTTAAGCACCAGTTTGTACATGACATCTTTTCCAATCTCCCCACTCCTGCTTAATTGTTATGTTCCCCTTTCTTCCCTAGCTTTTTGTGGTTGTTCACTTATTTTCAATCATACCTGACTCTTCATGACCCCATTTGGGGTTTTCTTGGCAGAGATGATACAGTGGTTTGCCATTTCCTTCTCCAGCTCATTTAACAAATGAGGAAGCTGAGGTAAACAGGATTCAGTGACTGGCCCAGGGTCACACAGATTGAGGCTGAGTTTGAACTGAGGAAGATGAGCCTAGTGCTCTATGTATGATGCTACCACCAAGCTGCACTTCTTCTCTAGCTACCTTATCCTTATTTTGTACTTTGTGTGTGTGTGTGTGTGTGTGTGTATTTTCTCCTTTTTAAAAAAAATTTAATTTATGTAATAACACAAGTGCTTCCATATCATAGAATTAAAAAAAGGAAATTGCATATGAAACTGTAAGTCTATTATGCACAACTTCTATTCCTTTTAAATATGTAATAAAGGTATCATATAACTTTCTTTTTTTTTCTCCCCCTACCCCTCAACCCTGGCCCTAGAGATGGGGAAACCATTAGAAACAATATTTTCTTATAAAATTTAGTTCTTTGAGAATAAACTTTTTTTTTTCATTTTTTTTGTGCTTATCTCCCCATCAACTAGCACGACTCCTGGCACACGTAGCTGCTTAGTAAATGTTTGTCAATTGCTTAACAGAAAGATGGGGGATTAAGGACTTGAGAATTGCATTATGGGAATGGAAGAATGAGGATGGGATCAGGAGAGAATAGGGATTGTTTCCTTCTCTTTGTTTGTAAACTCAGTGCTTAGCACAATGTCACACATGTAATAGGTGTTTAATAAATCCTTTTTGACAACTGTGATTCCAGAGGATAGATAACATGGCAGGCTACCCACTTCTCACCACAGAGGAGATGGACTCAGGGTGCAGAATGAAGCATAGTTTTCTGGGTACAGCCAGTGGGGGAATTATTATAAGGGCATTATTTGCTTTTCTTTTTTCCGTAGTGGTAGGGAAGGATAGGAGGGAGAGAAAAGTAATTTTTGTTAATTGGGGGGGTAGTTAAAAAGGAAGAGTGAAGTAAGGAGAAACAGGAAAATAATTTATATAATGGCAACATTTTAAAGAAAATTAATTTACAGAGACTTCAGAATGATAATCAGTGACATGATGAACCATGGTCCTAGAGGACCAAAGATGACGAACTCTGACGGGGAGGGGGATGGGCTCCAAATGTACAATTCCACATACATTTTCAGACATGATAAACTAGGGAATTTGTTTCTGTAGGCTACACATGTTTATGAGACTTTCTTTCTCTTTCTCTCATCTTCTTTCTCTTCTTTTTTCTCTCTCTGTCTCTCTCCTACCCCTCATTATTCAATGGCAGAAGTAGGAAAGAGAGGAAATAAATGCTTATTAATTTTTCAAACAATAATTAATTTAAAAAAACCCTTATCAATTGATTGATGAACAGAGAGAAACCCAAAGACTAGACTAGGTTGCAAACAGAAGAGGTGCCAGAGCAGTGATGGGCAGCATTTCATGCTCATAGGGGAACACCTCAGAGTTCAAAATACTGGAGGTGAAGGAGTTTTAACTGAGAAAAAGGAAGGGAAGGGGAATATTAACTCATTTGATCCTCACAACAATTCTGCAACGTAGATCCTAAGACTGTCCCATTTTATGGTTGAGGAAATTGAGGCAAATGTTAAGTGTCTTGCCTAAGGTTACATAACTTGGAAGTGTGGGAGTTTGGATTTGAACTTGTCTTCTTGACTAGTGGGGGAAGCTAGGTGGTAGTGTGGATAGAGCTCTGAGCCTGGAGTTAGGAAGATCTGAATTCAAATCTGACCTCAGACACTTACTAGCTGTGTGACCCTGTTTGCCTTAGCTTCCTCATCTGTAAAATGAGCTGGAGAAAGAAATGGCAACCATTCCAGTATCTTTGTCTGGAAAACCCCAAATGAGGTAAAAAAGAGTCAGAGATGAATGAAATAACTAAACAACACTAACTTCCTGACTCCAGCCCCAACACTCTGCCCCTGTACCCTGTTTTTAGTGATATTGTAGTCTAAGGTATGTACCCTTTGGCACAAGATCATGCAAGCTGAGAAGATTATATAACTGGGAATCTGGGTGTCGTGATTATCATCTGTGGGTATATTGAAGCCATCATTACTCCTGTGACCTTGAACCAGTCACAAATTTGGATTTTCTCTTCTCCCTTAGCCCCAATCCCTATATTGTAATGGGGTCTCTGAGATCTGAGAGCCCCCAACCATAAATAGAATTGTCACTCTAGAGAAGGGTAAGCCCTTAGAGGTCATCTAATGCAATGGTCTTCCTTCTACAGAAGAGGAATCCAAGAAGCAGAGGTGAAATCATTTGCATAAGTAGCAAATGAGAGCTGGAATCTGAACTCAAGATCGCCTTACATGAAACCGCAGTACTATCTTCTAAAAAAGATCCAATTCAGCCCTTGAAGCATTAAGAGCCAGGTATCTATTCTAAGACCTTCAGCTAGAAAGAGATTTGTCTCCCTAAAATGTTACAGAAAGGCTGGTTCAGCAATGCTGAGATGCAGCCAAGTCTTATGCATCTTGCAGAGGCAGCTCCAAGTTCACCCTGTAGTCTATTACAGAGGGAACACAGTACAACTTCCATGATGGGAGGCCACCCCACTGTCTAGGAATGAAGTGGTTTGTGTGTGTGTGTGTGTGTGTGTGTGTGTATGTGTGTGTGTGCACGCACGCATTGTGGGGTGAATTCCATCTCCATGTCCTTGCTTCCAATGGCCAACATCCAAACAAGTAGCATCCTGCTTCTGCTGGGGATGATGGAACCAAGCTGCCTTGGGGAGACCCAGAGAAGCCTTACTCTTAGTAATGGCATTAGACAAGACATTTGGACCAGCACAAGATGGCTCCTGCCTGGGGTTGTCCACATCTCCCAAAGCCCTCCTGGACTGTGTTCTGCCCATATCTGAAACAGAGAATGAATTATAGCTGGCTTTGTCAAACTATATTTCCTTCGGAAAATGCCTTTGGATTCTTGGGACATTTCCCTCTCTTATTGTTATCAACTGTTAATGAAATGGTTCTCATTCTCTGTAGGTGTCTCCCTGAAATGGAGTTGAAAGTATCTGTAATTTTGCCAGGAGCAACACTTCAACAGATAAGATGTTATGTGTGCCAAGATTAACAAATAAATTCTATCTCTAGCATAGTTACCCTATTTACTTAACATGGCCCTAATGCTCCAGTAGAAATTCATTACTTCCATGTTCTCAGGGTCTTAATTCTAACCCAAGTTTAACATTCCAAGGTTTATGGAATTGCCTTTTGTGGCTGATTTTCCCTGGATGCCTTGGGGGCATGGTAATTTGCATAACACTGGGTCAAAAGTCCTCTGAGAATGTGGTTACATGGAAATTTTGTAGAACAGATTTCTCCCCCTGCTGTGAAGGAAGCCAGACTTGTAGTGGCCCTTTCTACACTGCCCTTGAAGCTTCACCCCTGGGTAGCTTCTATTCCCATCTCAGTGTTTGCCCCTGCTTCCCCCCACCCCTGAAAAGGTTGAAAATGGGGATGGAGGCAGTGAGCAGCCAAAAGGCCTATCATGGGTGGGGTGAGATATAAACCAGGCATTGTCAAGGTAGTAGGAACTGGAATGCTTCTTTGAAGAAAGCTCCCAGTGGTTATGTATAAAGTGATTATGATTCACTGACTCGCTGGGGGTGGTGGGTTTGGCAATCTAACTGCAGGCATTGACCCAGAGGCCCTTTACAGAAGTCAAGAATTTCCCTGCTCTTTACCAAAGAAGCCCCAATTTGGAGTGGATTTGGATTTTTCTGCCCATTGAGCCTAAGCCCGCTTGGTACTGGTCGCAAAGGAGGCCTTTGGGATCAGGAAGCACACATATCCTTCTGGCCCACAGCTGCCACTCTAACATACCCTGAACTTTTTGGTGGGCTCTGTCAGTAAGCAATTGTACTATGGAGATTAAGAGTAATTGCCATATTTATTATTTTTATAGCAGGTTGTTAGCAAAATATATGTGAGTTTATGTGTCATATGAAGATCAACCCTTCCAACAGCTGTTCTCTAGAAAACTTTTAGCCAAAAGGCTGTCTGTCACAGAGCTCTGGTATTGGGGATGAAATTCAACCTAAAAGAGAGTCTCAATCAGAGACAAAATCAATTGAGCAGAGAAGAAGCACATAACTACAAATTAAACCATCCATTGTGTTATATACTTAAACAAAAAAGCAAACCAAAACCCAAAAACCACAGTTCTTTAAAAAGGGGAGAAAAAGTCCTGGATCTAGATGTAGAAGACCAGGTTCAAATCATAGCTCTGTGTAAATGGATGGCATTGGACTAGACAGGCTTTTAGGGTCTATCCAACAATGCCTATCATGGAAATGAGGCCAACATTTACTTTCTGTCAAGAGCAGGGGGCAGGAGTCAGGAGATCTAAGATCTCATTTGAGCCCTCACCCAATCACAGGCCTAAGAAGCCATGTGACTAGAAGGAGTTTGGATAGCCAGTGATGGTACAATGTTGTTTATATAACAGAGGTCCTTCCTTTGGATCCTGTCCTCATGGTGGGCTTAGGCGGCAGGAGAAGGAGGGCCTCCTATGAAAGCAAGACTAGTGGAAGGGCAGCAAGGGCAGGAATATAGGAGAACTGATTAGGAGTTCCTAAGGAAAGTGTCAACCAGGACTAATGTGGAAATCCAGGGTGAGAGCAGATTTAAAATGGGGAGATGAACACTTAGGGGGAAGGGTGGACCTTGAGTTCCCTTGTAACTCTTGATTTATTGTTATAACTGATGAAATCATCAAGGAGAGTCATCAAGGTCACCTAAGAGTTGGTTGGGAAAGGGTCAAAGTGGATAGAAATAAAAGAAAACCTAGAGATGGATAAACAAGTCACTCAAATACTGCTCCCATGTTATCAAGTGAGAGCCATTGAAGGGTCTCCCAGAGCTATCCTAAGTGGGGGGTTAGGGAGGTGCTACATTTTGATTCAGGTTCTCAAGTCTGAGAGAAGTTGGGGTAGGTAGTAGATAGTTCCTTCCTGGTGTAGTCTGAACCTAGTTCAGGGATTGTTAAGTTTTTGCATATCATGGCTCCCTTGGACAGTTTGATGTTCCCTTTTTCAAAATCACATTTTTAAATACATAAAATAAATTTGCTGTTTTGCAGTTATGTTCGACTCTTCATGACCCTATTTGGGGTTTTCTTGTCAAAGAGTATAGTGGTTTGCCATTTCCTTCTCTAGCTCGTTTTACAGATGAGGAAACTGAGGCAAATAACGTTAAGTGATTTGCCCAGGGTCACATAGCTAGTAAGTATCTGGGGTCAAATGTGAACTCAGGAAGATGAAGATTCTTGACTCCAGGGCCACCACTGTACATAATATTATAAAGGAAAATGAATTTATGGAAATACTCATCAATTCTTTTTTAAGTTCACCACCCCTAGGTTAACTCTTCAACTAGAGAGGTGGGTCATCTGAGACCTCAAAGAAGTTCTTAAACTTGGTTGATGAGAAGACATCACTCAGAATAAGAGGGCGTCAGGAGACTAATGGATCTTAATTGTCATCTGGGAGTGAGTCTTGGAGGGTCTATGGAACGGTATTCAAACTGTTGGCTGCCTCACACAGATACAGTAAAGTTCTGGGCCTTCACTAGGGATCCTAGAGTTTATAGTCTTTTCAGATAGGCAAATGATTAAGCTATGTATTTTATGTGTCTAAAAGCATTATTCTAAAAAGGTATCCATTGACTTCACCAGGCTGCCAATTCATGCCCATGTTCATGTTTTGTCCATGTCACAAAGAAAGTTGACCAAATAATTTCCGAGGTCATTTCCACTTCTAGCCATTTCTGATTTAAGATGGTGACCACTGAGTTGAGGAGGAAACCTCTGGCCTAGAGCAGGTTACTTAAACGATCAGTGTCCTCCCCCATCCTCACTTCCAAGATGTACTCTTATAAAATGTTACTGAGAAAATGCAAGCGACTGCCAGGCAATTCTCCATACTCATGTGAATATTCCTTTTAATAGGGTTCTAAGAATGCCTCAGACATTGTGCCTACCTGACTCCCAGAATGACAGGCTCCTGTGGTTTTCATTTTGAACTTTACTTAATCAAAATAATCAGGCCAATGAGACAGAGAAAACTAGCCTGTCTCCTCCCCATTTTTCTGTTGTGCAGCCAGCTTACTGTTGCACATCTGAAAGAGTTTCTTAAAATAGACAATGGGTTAAAAATAATTCAATGTAGAAATATGGGGATAGGCTAACTTTATGTATGGTAATCAAGCATGAAAATGGAATGAGGCTTAGGAAACAGATTTTCTCTTCTCTAGAATTCTGGAATTCATGAACATGACACGTAGGACTTGAGTCTTCAGGGCATGCCTGAAGTTGTCCCCCCAAAAGGCTCTCATCAAACACACAGTAGCAGGCACTAAACACACAAGAAGAATCTTATGTCCGTTTTTGTTCATAGATATAGAAAGCTAGAGGATTTTAGAGCTGAAAGAGAAACTCTGAGATCATCGTTGACAGATGAGGAAACTGAGACCAAGGAAAATTGTCTAAGATCACCGGGACGGGTAGGGGCTTAGTCATAATCGGGAGCTTGGGTCTCCCTGGTCCTCAAATGAGGATTCTTTCTACTACTTAAAGCTGCTGCCCTTGTTGAATCAATTGTTCTTTTTCTGGGAAACAATGATCATATTCCTTGTGAGAGCAAGTCAGTGGGCTGTGACTATCAATGACCCCAAAGATGCTGCTGAAATGTTCTCCACTGCCCTGCTAGAATGATAGAAATTGAGACAGGAGTTGCTCCTTTATTTTAAAGTGTAGGGAGGCTCTTGTTGAAATGCCAATAATATGGCAAGTTAAACTGTTAATACTTTGGGACTATGGGATCCATAATCCCTCAAAAGCATTCAGCCCTAATTAGCCACATGAGAAAAACCAAGGGAATGGATTTTTCCAGCATATGATATGCAGTGGTATGGACAAGCCTTGAAAATTGAACATAGGTACATCTATCACAGACTGACATTACAAATGCACAAAAATCTGGACTTGGGATTGACCAGAAGGAGAGTGTATTGGCCTGCTTTGGGAAAATTGTCAATTAATGCTAATGGTATCCAAGTAACCCACAAAAAGATCCATCTTTTTTAATACTAATAATTTTGGGATGACATTTTAAAGATTGGAGTCATACATAACCAAGTATTCAGACTTATGGAGTCTTGGTCACACAAAGGCTCTGAAACCTACCTGTGAGGTATCTGGAAATGTAGTCCTGAACAGACAGTGTCTTTTTCTCCCTACCCTGGGAGAGAAATTCTGAGAAAATTATACTTAGACTGAGATGTCATCATGGCAGTGTAAGGGAGGGAGAAGGGAGTGGAAGAAGAAGAAGGGAAAAAGAAAGAGAGAGAGAGAGAGAGAGAGAGAGAAAGAGATGGAGACAGAGACAGACAGAGAGACAGAGAGAGACAGAGATAGAGAGAGACAGAGAGAGAGAAGAAGGAAGGGAGAGGAGAGGGAGAGAGAGGGAGGGAGGGAGAGAAGGAGAGCTTTTGGGAGATATTTTAACAATATAATTCAGAGACCACAGTCTACTAGAGTCTGGCTATTGTGGGCTTGGCTTCAGGAGTTATAACCTCCATTCATAAGAAAGAAACTGAGGAAAGTGGCTGGAGTAGACTAAGATTGCTAGCTATTGTCTCTCCTTTCAAATCCGAGAAAATAAAGTCAAGGTTCAGTTTCCCTTCCTTTTCTTTTCTTATGTATACAGCTGGCAGGCATTATTTTTCCTACATGGTTTCTCTATTTCTTTAAGCTGTTTCTATTTTTTTTATTTCATCTAAAAATATGATTGATCATAATTTGTGTTTCATGTCTGTTAATTAATGGCATACAGGGAGCTTGTAAGAAAGGAGCTAATGAGCACATGTGGTCCAAACTTATAATTTCCAAAATTACAAGTGTAGACAAACCATGATACCCATCTTGGGGCTATTCTTGCTTAGGTGGTTTAGCCCAACAGACATCTCCAGAGGAAGAAACAGATTAGAGGCATGGACCAAGGGAAGGTTACACCTCTTGGACCAGCAACCAATGGGAGGAGGAAGGTGTGATCTAGAAAGAATTTTCAGGAAAGCATTTGCTCTGCTTGGAGTTACCCATCTGCTCCTCTACATTACAAAGGGTCAGGATTATTCTCTCAGCTCTATAGCCCCAAGCTCTCTCTCACAATGTCAGCTGTGAGTTGCATATCTAATACCAGTCTCCATAGAACTGAAATTTTAGATTATTCAAAGGGCAGTGGAAAAATGGGTCATAGCTAGACATAGCAAGCAAGGAATTATGCAGGAGAGGCATAAGAAGAAATGATCTGGGTCAACTGCATAGTGAGAATGAGGGATGACTGATAACCTGTGTGCTCCATTAAATCCATATAATGTCTGGAAAACTAGTGGAAGGCACCCAATATGATGAATAGACTTCCTGTGGGGGATTTATTGGAAGACTGATAAGAGCCACATAGGACAAAAATGGGCAGTCCTTTCTGGTCTGTGATCTGCCTAATGGGAGGGAGTGTTCAAATCGATAAAATTATAGAGCGCTAGAAGAAGATTATGGAAAACCCAACTGACCCTTCAAATTAGATCTGAAATTGATAAATCATTTTTCATCTCTGCCTAAAAAGCAGGGATTTTCTTGTCTTCTAAGACTCCCAAGGAATGACTATGTACATCCACAGGTGCAGTCAGCTGAGAAAGGGTCAGACATTAGGAGACAGTAGCTCCCAGAGTAAAGGAACCAAGGCAACTATTGGTTGACCTGATAACAATTAAGCACTTTGTTATCCTTCTGGGGAATTTATCGAAAATGTGACAGAGATCCCCACCAAGACTTGTCAGACCTTATGACTATCACCCATTTTGGATGATTCAGAGGGGCCCAAATGATTTTTCCAGAAGGAGTAGATAAAACATTGATCAAGAAACTGAAAACTTTAGTGAGATAAATAGTATTTTCATCTCTGCTGCCATTCCAGGGTAAGAATCTCCAAGGCAGATTTGAGAAATGAGCAGCTAATTAAGAATATGGTTTCTGAAAATGGAATTTGAATGTCTGGATCATGGCTTTACATATAGGAATAACAGGTTGCTGTTCAGGGATAGAGTACACTTAATAAAAAGTAGTAAGGATGTATTTCCTTAAGACTTGTAGAACTATCCAAAAGGGCTTTGAACTGAAAAAATAAGTGGGCAGTGGTAGTGGTAGAGAAAACTATCTAAAGCAATGTGCATCAAGGTAGATACCAGAGAGCATAGCTTTGATGTAAGACCAGCAATTGAGATACTCATAAATTCAATGGAGACAAAGTCTAAGAACAGGAGCAGTGAAAAAATCCATGGCTTCAAGACATCTACACTCAAATGGGACAAAATATGGATAACAAACAAGGTAAACTAGGATTCTTCGTGCAAGAAGTTAGACTTGATCTTACATCACTGAGACTTGTTGAGATGAGGTGACTCTGAAAGGACATAACTGATTTGAAAGATAGAGCAAAGGAATGTTTTGAGCTAGTTAGACCAAGTTCGAACCCCCATGGATTGGGCCATGTAGACAGAAACAACTAGAATGATGGACACATCCATGAATACAGGCCATGACACTAAAGGAATTCTGCAAATTTCCATGTTTATTTATCTGACCTCATGATTAGTATTCAGAGGCGACTGAGGTCTGTTGACCGAAGATGTGTGTATTTATAAAAGACTCCACCTATGTCTGTCTACAACATAAAAACACACTGAACATAAGTGTTTCAGGCTGCTCTGACTTGAACTTTTGTTTGAATAGGAATAATTTCCTGGGTTGCACTTAGTTTTGTGGCTTCATTTCCCAGCATGAGACCAATACAGGTAACCAAGGATGTTGGTGAAGTGCAAACATGTCTCCTCATTTCCTTGTTCTGAAAGTGTTTATTTTACTTCTCCTTTAGGGTATAAAGCTTGTAGTCAGATAAAAGTTGAGAGAGACTGTGCTTCAATTACTTCAAATGCAGAACCAGAGTGGTGAAAAAGGATAAAGAAAACTTATGCATTTAGAAATGCAAACATACGAGGAAATTGAGGAACTGGAGGTTAAAAAATGGTAGAGAGCATTTGGGTGGAGAGCAATTGAAACAAAACCAAAACAGAGTAGATAATTAGAACATGATTCAGACCGCCTGGGCTGAAGGAAGAAATAGATGAAGTGTCTGAGAAACAACAGCACAGAGATGTGATATAGTAGTGGTGAAGGAAATCCAGATATCTGGGTATTCTCTGGAGCTCTCTTTCTTCCAGAAGCAAAGCAATTAAAATTGTCTTGTTTTGTCTTGATAATTTCATCCTTCAAAAGGTGGAGGAATCAATTAGGAAAAATTCTGCAACAGATCCAATTCTCACAAAGAGGAACTTACTGCTGAATAATGATAATGAAATGACAGGAATCTTTGAGGGTGGTTGAATAAACGCAGCATATGTGATATAGAGTGAAAGAAAAATTAAGAATAATCTAGAAATACCTTAGACTTTAGATTAGGAGATTCCAAAGGATTTGGAATAAAGATAGACAGGATCCCAAGGACTAACTTTAGCTCAGAAAGATGAAGTTCTCAACAATGACACCAAAAACAATAATCCAATGAGGAAGAAAAAATATGAAGTTGACGAAAGGGACCAAGGTGGATCCACAGAGATCTCACTAATTTGGATTTTTAAAAAAGGATATGTGTAGCAAACAGAAGCTTGGATAGGCCAGAGATGATGAATACGAGAATGTGACAGGGACCTTTATAAATAGTGCCAGGAGTGGGCAAGCTTAGCATGAGCTGGAGCTATGGAGGAATAACAGTAAGTAGCCTTTATGTAGCACTTTAAAGTTTGCAAAGCATTTTACAAATATTTCCCATCCGATCCTCAGAACAGCTCTAGGTGCTATTACGACCCCCGTTTTATAAAAACAGACAGAAGCTAAATGACTTTTCCGAAGATGCCATGCCAGATAATGATAATTGTCTGAGACTGGATTTGAACCTAGGTTTGATGTTTTATTCACTAAGTTACCCACTTACTAAGGACATCAGCAAGGGAATTCTAAGCTATATTGGGGAAAGAGAATGACAAAAGTAGGGATGGAACCACTCCTTGAGATGGATACGAATATTATAACTGATGACAGAGAGAAGGAAGCTACTTAGTCATTAGTTTGCTTTTTGTCTGTCAAGGAAAATAGTTGTGGAATAGGAAGAGCAGGAAGAAGAACAGGTTAATAGAGAGCTGGTATTCAAGATAAATTAGGGGAAACTGAGAGCACAGTTAGCTGCCGGGGATGAATTCAAGTCACCTGGTACACATGAGTTATACTCTCACACTAGAGGATGCAATTGCTGAGATAGTGTCAGTAATATCTCAAAGGCAGTGGAAGGTGGGACTGAAGAAGGGCAAATATTGTTCTGATTTTTCAAAAAAGGGAAGGGAAGAGAGTCTGCCATCTAGGACTGAGAAAACTTGACTTCTTTTACTGGAAAATTCTGAGACATGTTATTAAAGAGATGGTTATTGAACATGCAAAAAAGGAAGGGAGAGGGAGAGATGATCATAAAAAACCCAGTATGATTTCGTCAAGAAGATGTCATGCCAGATTAATCTTATTTTTTTCCAACAAATTGCCAAACTAGTCAATCAGAAGGATCTATAAATATGTTTAACCTAAATTTTTAGCAAAATATCTGATCAATTATCCTTTGCTATTCTTGTGGGAAAGATGAAGCAAGGTAGGCTGAAGGATAACATAATTTGATAGACTCAAATTTAATGGACAAACTCAAAGAGTAGCCATCAGTGACTCCATGGCATTTTGGTAGGTCTCCAGTGAGGTGCCTGAGGGATCTGTGGTTGAATTTGCACTGTTTCTTATTTTTATTAGTAATGTGATGTGGGAATAGGTGATATAGATAGTATTAAATGGGTGGATGACACAAGACAAGTACTGATATCTAACACATTAGATGACAGAGGCAAAAAGATCCTGACCAATAAGACCAAAGGGCTGACTGAATCTAATAACAGGACATTTGATTGGAATTGGTGCTATATCATATACTTGATTTCGAAAGACCAATATCATTAGCACAAGATGGAGGAAGCGTGGTTAGACATCGGTTTGTCCAAAATGATCGAGGGGTGTTGGCAAACTACAAGCTTGATATGTCAACAAAGAAAGTAAATTATTTTTAATTAATTAATAATTCGTAACTATTCTTAAGCTGGTTAACAGAGACATGCTGTCCAAGACAATGGAGGTTATGTTCCCATTGTCCTCTCTCTTGATCAAACTGTCTCCAGAATATTTTATTCAGTTCTGAGATCACATTCAGGAAGACAAATGATAAAATTAATAGTATTCAGAGGAAATAAACATGTTAAAGGGCACTGAGGTAATAATACCATATGAGCTAATGTCACTTGGGGATGTTTAGCTTAAAGAAAGGGCAGCTAGGTGGCACCATAGTGCACAGAGCACCATACCTGGAGTCAGGAAGCCTCATCTTTCTGAGTTCAAATCTGGCCTCAGACACTATCTGTGTGACCCTGGGCAAGTCGCTTGACCCTGTTTGACTCAGTTTCCTTATTTGTAAAGTGAGTTGGAGAAGAAAATGGCGAAACTCTCCAGTATCTTTTGACAGAAAACCCCAAATGGAGTCACAAAGAGTTGGACATGGCTAAAAATGACTAAATAGCAAAGCTTTTAAAAAAATTGAACATTTTGGGGGAGAGGAGGACGTTTCATATATTCTCTTTGCTCCAGAGGACAATCAATGTGATGAAAAGATTTGACTTTTTTTTTTTTTGACTACTAGGTCAAGGTTGGCAAACTAAGGTCCAAGGGCTTTCTTGCCTGGGGGCCTGCTTTTATATGGCCCCATGAACTAACAATAGCTTTTACAATTTAAGATGCAATTTGTTGTATTTGAGTCCTATTGTATTATTATTCAACAAATTGTGCTTTAAAATATGAAAGTCATTCTTAGCTCACAGGTGATACAAGATGAGTGGGAGATTGGACAGTAGTTTGCCAGACTCTAGGTGGGGTCACAGAGGTCTGAACTATTAGCTGGGAGCTTCAAGGAAATATTTTTAGGTCAGAAGGTAAAGCCCAATTTCCTAACAGTGAGAGCCATTCTAAATTGAGATAGGCTATCTTTGGAGATAGTAGATTTCCTCCTCTTTTTTTTTTTTGGACAGTTTGATATAGTTTATACATGTGCTATCATGTAAAAATATTTCCAGTTTAGTCACACTTGTGAAAGAAGAAACAGATCAAAAGGAAAAAAAAAATGTTTCAATCTGCATTCAGAGTCCATCAGTTCTTAATCTGCATACGGATAGCATTTTCGTTCATGAATCTTTTGTACTCCTCTTGGATGACTGTGTTGCTGAGAAGAGCTGAGCCATTCATAGTTGATCAACATACGACGTTGTTGATACTTTGTACAATGTTTTCCTGGTTCTGCTCATTTCACTTTGTATCAGTTTGTACAAGTCTTCGCAGGTTTTTTTGTATTGTTTTATGCTCATTTTTTTTTTTTTTTGTGGTTGTTCTTTTCCATTTCTTTTAAATTTGAGCTCCGCTCCTGGGGTGGAAGAGGCATTGTCTAGGCTTCTTGTGGGAGCGGCTGCAGGCCCTGGCTATTTACCTGGCCCTGAGACCCTTGTTTTTGATGTCATGCTGAAGGGATGGGCTGGGTGGTAGCTGGCACTACTAGAGCTGTAAGGGTCTGACAGCTTAGCTGGTGCTGAGCAGGGGTCCTAGTGCTGGTGTCTGGCATTGCTGAGATCAAGGGGATGTTTTTTCATTTTCCTGGGACTACACTGAGGCAGAGGGAGCTCCGGCCACCTGAGGATGCCTGTTTGTCCAGGACTATGTTGAAGCACACAGTGGTTCTTGGACCTACAGTCTTCCAGTTTCCCTGGCTATGCTAAGGCATGTGGGGGCTGCTGGTGTTGGTGTTTACATGCTATACCACACTGGGGCTCAGGATCTCTCCCTGGTTCCCTGATGTGGGGCTTGCTGCTAACTTGCTGGGATGCTTCCTGTCCTGGATTGTGCTGCCCTTTCACTTGATGAAGACCTACTTTTACTGCTGATCTTCCAAGTTTCTTGGGCTAAAAGATTGTTTCACCTCCCTCTTTTTGGTGGCTCTGCTATTCTAGGATTTGTTTTGGGGTGCTATTTTGTGGTTGTTTGGAGGTGAGTATGGGAGAGTTACAGCAATTTACTGCGCACTCTGCCATCTTGGCTCCCAGAAGTCCTCATCTGAATTTCCTCTTATTTAAAGTCATCTTGCTAAGGTTGGGTGACCATTTTTGTGGCATGATGTAGAGGCAACTACAAGGCACACTGGAGAGAGACTGGGCCTGGAGGCATAAGACCTGGATTCAAGACTGACTTCAGGTACTTACTACTTGTGTGACACTGGGCAAGTCATTTCAATTTTGTCTGCCTCAGTTTCCTCATCTATAAAATAGAGAAAATAATAAAACCCACCTCCTATAGCTGTTGCAAAGGTAAAATAATACTTGTAAAGTGCTTTGCAAACATTTGAGCCATATAAATTTAAGCCATTATTATTAGCAAGAATTCTTGTTCAGGTATCAGTTGTCTTAGATGGCTACTTTTGTAGCCTTCTAAGTATCCTTCTACCTTTGCCCAGAACCAGCCAGTCTATCTAAGACCCCCCCACTAGGGAATGACCTCAGGAAAAGGAACACAGAACAATTATGTTTAGATAGAGGATGGAGAATAGGGATATATGAAACTTGGGGGATACAAAGAAAAAACAAAACCATCCCTGACCCCCAGAAACTTACATTCTAAAAGAAAGGCAAGAAGGAAGAGAGAGACCAATGAAGCAGAGGCATTATCACTGTTGCGTTTAGGGAGATGTAGCCCAAATAACCGGTATATGTGTGTAGGGAGGAGGAACATGTGGGTACACATACTTATGCATGCAAAGTGAGATGGGAGACACTAAGTGGTTGGAAAAGGACAAAAGGTAAATCATACAAAGTCGGTGTTTAATAAATTTTAGTTAACTGACTGGAGGTAGTGATATGGGATAATGAATTCGGAGTCAGAAGCCCTGAGTTCTTATTCTAATTCTTATTCCACTGTGTTTGTGGACCCTAACTTCTCAAACCCTCAGTTTCCTCATCTGGAATATGAGAAGAATACTGTTTGAATTGATATCTTCACACAATAGCAAATGCAGCATGGGAATGGAGTTGGGAAGAGACACAAGGACTGTTTTTGGAGATTTGGGGAGTTATATGCCCAAAGATTGGAGATGATATGCAGAAAAGGACACTGAAAACTGGAAAGTGTCTTATAAATGCAAAATCATTTCATTAATGTAATTCCACCACTAAAATCTTGCTCCGGTGCCTCATTGTACAGCATGGACATAACCCAAGTTGTCCAAGGGTATTACAATCAAATTCCATCTCTGGAAGGTGTTGCTTAGCTGGAAATACTTTGAGGAAGAAATCAGTGACAGAGTGTGTGTCTGTCTTCTGAAGAATCATCTAGCTATATTTGGAACCAAAGGGTTGGGTACCAGGTAACACATTCTACGTATTAGCCCCAGCCGCTCATAAAGACCATCTGCTAAAGTTTAGGGGGGCAGTGATCTCTGTCAAAGGAAGGGGTGATCACATGGAGCCTGGATTTTTATTCAAATCAGTTTTATTCAATAAACAATTATGACTAATATGTGCATGGTATGCTTCTAAGCATTTGGGGGATAACAGAAAAAAACCAACTCAACAAAAAAGGAATCCCTTACCCCAAGTAGCTTATATTCTGCTGAGGAGAGTTGGGCATATTGCAAGGAATTGAGAACTGAGCTCGATATGAAGAAGTAGCTAAAAGTTGTTGTCAACATTTTTGCTGTTTTGGAGGCATGCCCCCACTCCAACTGTCACTTTCAGGCACAATCCAGATCACATTTTGCTTTGTTTTTAAAAATGCTATTGATGCCTTTGCTTTATACATCATACTCATTTCCACACACGCACTCCTCCATCCTCCAGACTCTCTTTTATAATAATAAAAGGAAGACAAAACTATTAAGCAAAATAAATTTACACACTCATATCTCTGACAGTGCACACAGACACCCTACACATTAGGTCTCCCCACGTCTCCAGTGAAAGGAGGGAGGTACATTTCCTCATCTCTTTTCTGGGGCCAAATAGATCATTGTAATTACACAGAGTCTATCTTCATGTCATTTATCTTTTCATTTCCATACTTGTAGTCATCACATATTTTGTTTTCTTGATTCTGCTTACTTCATTCTCCAGCAATTCATGGATGTTTTCCTCTGTTTCTCTGGATATCAGATCACGTTTCTCAGCTTTGTACCTTTCTGAGAGAGAGAGAGACAGAGAGAGAGAGAGAGAGACAGAGACAGAGAGACAGAGAGACAGAGACAGAGAGATGGACAGACAGAGACAGAGAGACAGAGACAGAGAGACAGAGAGATGGAGAGAGACTGTCCAATCCAATTGGATGTCTCCAGGTCCCTAAATCTATTCTTTTAAAATACAATTCTGTAAGTCAGAGACCCCCCACTCCCAAGCAGAAATCATAGGGATCAATCAGTCAGCCAACAAATATTAAATATTGAATTAATTATTAAATATCTGCAGTGTTCCAGATACTGCTCCAGGTGCTAAGAGTACAAAGATAATGAGATGGTCCTTACCCGCATGGAGGTTACATTCAATCCAGTGTACCCAAGAAGGAAGTTCTCCCTTTGACCACTCAGGGAGTTGGATGCCACAGCCCCTTCTAACTCTAGATCCAAGATCCCATCATCTTCTAACTGACCAGAAGATTGTCATGATGTCTTGGTGCCATGGTCCTCTCCCAGAATGAAGGACAAACCAACCTGATAATTACCATAATAACCATCACCACCTGATGACCCTTTCCTGACTCTGCAGTGGCCAGAGGTCCTCTTGCTCCACACCTTCATGTCTGCTCTCTCTTGTGGGGTGGAAAAAGCCCTAAGCAGTAGCACAGAAAAGAGCTAATGTTTCTCACTTCTCCCCCAAACTTCACCTTGTTTCATAAAGAATTTTCTTTAATGAAAACTTTTCTCTGCCAAGTCTGGACTGCTTAAATAAGTCAAAGGTTGAAGAGAAAAATGAGCATAAAATCCTACTTATCTGTTGGTGTCTAACTGGCAGCTGAAAAGATTCAACTGACTCTGAAATGGGAGTCTGACCTCTTCCCCAGAGAGTGACATGGCACCTTTGACCAATTTCAAATTTTTATTAAAATGATGAATAATGTTATAGAAGTCACTGAGCATGTCCAAGGCTTTGGGAGATTCAGTGGTAAAACTAAAAAATCAACTTCTGCATGTATCCACAGAAGCATTTCTAAGCTGTCCTGAGTTTTTCAAACATTTTCCACATATTTTTTTCTCTCTAAGAATGCTTAACTGCCCATCGAGAAGATTTTTCTTGACAATGGAGGCATTACATTACAGTAACATGAGCATTCAGCAGCCAGTTTTCCATTGGCATCCTATTTATGTGGTTCTTGGGGTCAGGAGAGATTTGATTTTTCTTTCCTTTGAAAAAAAAGAACAGTTAATCTTATTACATAGCAGCATAGCAGTGAATGAACAGGGTCCCTGTTGCAGAGATGGACATTCATCTGAAGGTCACTCAAGTCCCATTGCTAGGAGCCAGCTAACATTTTGGATTCAGTGAGAGTATTCATGTTTACACAAATAGCTGCTGGTGAATGAACCTCAGAGAGCTTGGCATTCCAAAAAGATTGGCTGTAGGTCTACATCCTTTGGTAAGCTTCAATTCAATAATGAGTTATCAAGCACTCTGCAGGGTCTGGGTATACAAATATGAAATACACCCTGGTGAGACAGTGGATGGACAGCCAGGCCTCAATTCAGGAAGACTCTTCCTGAGTTCAAATCTGACCTCAGCTACTTACTAGCTGTGTGACCCTGGGCAAGTTATTTAATCCTGTTTGCCTCAGCTTGCTCATCCATAAAATGAACTGGAGAAAAGAAATGGCAAACCATTCTAGCTTCTTTGCCAAGAAAACTCCAAATGGAGTCACAAAAAGTCAGACATGAATGCAAAATTACTGAATAAAAAAGAGGTTTACATTCTTTTTAAATTTTTTTTTGTGATAGACATGTGGAACATTTATTAAGCACTGTGTGTCAGATGCTGAGCTAAAGGTTGATATACAATTATAAGCAAGCAAGGGAAGATTCTACCTTTAGAAACTTTCATTCTAATGCATAAAGAGGACAGAGAGAGGAAGCTAGAAAGTAGGGGAGGGAGGGTATCCTAGCTGGGGAATGGTGAGGATCCTATGAAAAGGCACATGGAGTTCTGGGTCCTAAGCAGGGTCAGACCAAAAGCTCATCTAATGAAGTGGGGAGAGCCAAGGGCAGAGCGCAAGTTTCCAGTATTTCCTACCAACAAATAAAACATTTTAACAAAGGGCAGAAAGTGAAGCTTGACATGAAATTAAGCACTTTTGTTATGCGTAACTTCTTTTAAGTGTATATTAAGCTTAACATAATGGTAATAGAAAAGACAACTTGGTGGAGGAAATAAAGAGTGAGTCTTGAAGCCAGGAAGACCCATGTGGAGGAGAAATTGGAATGGAGAGATCCTCAAAGGACAGAGACTAATTAGGAGGCAGCTATAAAATAATCCAGGCACAAAGTTTGAAAAGGGCCTGAACTAAGATGTGAGGGTTGAGAAAGACAGGGACATGGCAGATGATGTAGAGCCAGACCCAATGAGACATGACGATGAGGATGATGATAGCGATGAGGTGGTGATGATCATGATGGTTGATTGATAATGATGATGGAGATGATGGTGATGATGATGGCTAACATTTTATAGCACTTTAAGGTTTGCAAAGCACATTGCAAATACGATCTAATTTTATTCTCAGCATAACCCTGGAAGATAGGTTCTATTGTTAATTCCCTTTCCTATTCCTCCATTTTCACTTCTCCATGAGGAAACTGAGGCAGACAGAAGTTAAGTGTCTTATACTGGGTCACACAACTAGTAAGTGTAGTAGTATATGAGTGAATGGAGAGAGTAAAGGAGAGAGAAGAGCCTAGAACGACTCTGAGGTTGTGAAGATGGGTGACCGGGAGAGTGGTGATGCCTTCAAAGAAATAGGGAAGTTTGACCCAAGTATGCATTTAAGGGGCAAGATGATGAACTTCATTTCAGACTTGATGAGTCTGGTGCCCATTGTACATCCAAGTGGAAATGTTTGGCAAAGTCAATGGCACCATGGTAAGAAAACTGGTTTTAGAATCAGAATTTGTTGCTTAGTTGGTTTTCAGTTGTGTCCAACATTTCATGACCCCACTTAGGGCTTTCTTAGCAAAGATACTAGAGTGGTTTTCTATTTCCTTCTCTAACTCATTTGACAAATAAGGAAACTAAGGCAAATAAGGTAAAGTGATTTATCCAGGGTCACACAGCTAATAAGTGTCTGAGGCCAGATTTGAACTCAGGAAAATGAGTCTTTCTGATTCTAGGCCCCACACTCTGTGCATTATGGTACTACCTAGCTGCCCCTAAATCAGAATGCTTGAGTTCAAATTTTGACTCTTTTACTTACTACCTAGGCCTTAGTTTTCTCATCTACAAAATGGAATATTGGGTAAGGTGCCTCTAATATCCCCTTCAGCTCTATATCTGTGATCCCATGAAGTTAAGATACCTTTTTGTGCCTATCCAAGGACAAAGAGATCATCGGGGGAAGAGTTAGTTGGAGAAGCAACTGTTTCTGGCCACAACACTCACAGTGATTATCCATCTACTTACTACCAAAGGTATGGATAACCAGTAATCTATGCCAGTGAACTCCAATTAAATTACAGATATTTTGAAACATTGAAATATAATTTAGTGAAACCACCTTTTATTGTAGTTTTCAACCATTTTGAATGTAGATTCTTAGTTTCTTCTATAGATTTGGGGTGGGGTATAATTTATATTTAAGGTGACTAGATGGTTCAGTGGATAGATCCCTGAAGCCCGGAAGTCTCATCTACCTGAGTTCAAATCTGACCTCAGATACTTACTTGTTGTGTGACTAGTCACTTAAGCTCTGTTTGTCTTAATCCACTGGAGAAAGAAATGGCAGATCACTCCAGTATCTTTGCCAAGAAAGCCTAATGGACACTACGGTCCATGGGGTCACAAAGAGTTGGACATTACTGAATAACAAACAAAAATATTTTATTTAAGAGAGAAAGCTTTTCCTGCATGGAATTTGTCTTCAGACCTTTTTCTTCCCTTTAGAAATAAGAACTCTTTTTTCCCTTTTATCTGAGAACCATTTCGTCTCCATTTAGCTGCAGCCCAATAATTTTATTTTTCATTTCCTCCCATTGTATTCTCCCTGGTCTTCATCCCATCTGTTGTGAGGCCCAGATAATCTGTAGTAATATTTCAGATTTATGGTGAAGGAAAATCAGAATCAGGTGGTTTGAAGGCAAAAAAAGAAAAGACTTGTAACTGTCGAGATTTTAGCAAAATCATATGTGGTCCTAGGAAGCATAATGAGCTCTCTTCTTGGCGGAAGACAAGGAGATAAGGACGAACAACCTTTTTTTTTTTTTACTTGAAATTTCTTGCTGAGTAGGGTCACACACTGTGACAAATAATGAAGCCTGTGAGAAGACCCTAAAGCCACAGTCTGTGGGATATACCCAAATGGAAACTTAGTTTTTGGTTTGTAAGCTAGTTGTATTTCCCATGAAGATAAAAGGCAGAATTTCAAAGGCAAAGCTCTATTTTTCTCTGAGGAAATGGTGTCAGCTTATTCTATTGTTAAAAAAAAATTAATTTTTTTTCTTTCTATGGAATCAATAGTACTTTGTTGTCAATACCAAGACTTAATTTTAAAGAGTATAAGTTTCTCAAAGTCTTGCAGTAACTATTCATTTCAGGAAATGAATGAAAACTCCCTGAAATTAGATAGCGTGATGTAGGTATATAAGGGTGGAGCTAAGAGTGTTCATTTCAAGAGAACCCAAGTCATGTCATGGTGGCTCATGAATTCATATCATCAGGGTGAATGGATGTGGTAGTTAACATTTATGAGATCATTGGCTTGGACTGTGGTGATCATCTAGCCCAACGCTCACATATGACATATGAGAAAACTGAGGCTCAGAGATGCAGAAAAACCAATCCAAGGTTACACTCGTACTAGATAACAGAGATAGCATTTATATGCAGACTCCTGATCCCAAATCCAGGCCTCTCCAGCACCATGCTTCCCATTTTAAAATTTGTCCCCCTTTACACCAACCTTTAAAAAATGAAGAAAATCTCAGAAGACACTTAAGACTGGGAACCACTTTGTGCTTTCATCCATTTCATGGATCACCATGGTCAGAAAACTTCTTTACCCTTTTGGCTGACTTTCTGGTACATTAGCATTTTACTGTGAATTAATTGTTCAATTTACCTTCCTGCCTGTGGGAGAGGTCAGATCAGATCACTAAGGGAATTCATTTTAGGGGTTTGAAGAGGGAGTTTTGGAGAGTGGAGGAGGGAAGTTTTCAAACACAGGGGCATTCATGGGGAAGGGTGTCTTGGGGAGGGCAGTACCAGGTCCTAGGAGGGCACAAATTCTTGGGCAGTTGTGGAAAGAAAGAGTACCCAACTGCTATGGATAGCAAGAGGGACACCAAATAGGAGAGGGGGGAAGGCACTAATGAAAGACTTTCTCTGTATCATAGCTCTTCTTTGGCTGATGTTGATAATGGTCCCCCATTCTGAAAGTGGAAGCTGGGTCTAAAAAAATCAAGTGGTTTGTTGATCAGTTACTGAGCCTGAATGGTAACACTTGGAACAAGGAGCTGTATTCCTTGGCTCCTGGATATTCCTGCTATTGTTCAGTTGTGTGCAATCTTAGTGACCCCTTAGGTTTTCTTGGCAAAGATACAAGAGTGGTTTGTCATTTCCTTCTTTAGTGGATTAATGCAAGCAGGGTTCAATGACTTGCCCAAGGTCACACAGCCAATAAGTGTCTGAGACCAGAAGAGTCTTCTTGCCTCCAGGCCCAGTGCTCTATCCACTGAGTCACCTAGTTGCCTCCTATTCATTAGGCTATGCTAAATCCAGATAAATTCAAACGAATACTTTACGAACTTACAGCTTCTTGTTTTACTATGTAAAAACCAAAACCCAAACCTATACTTTAAAAATGAGTAGCATGAAAAGAATGAAACCCAGATATTTCAGGGGTAAAAGCCACTTCCTTCTCCAGGACAGAGAAGTGAGAGAGAAAAAACAAAAACAAAATAAAACATCTTTTCCAAAGGAATTTCTTGTATGACTGAGAAAGTCCTGCAAAAACTGAGAGGGAGACCCTGTATTTTCCCGCCTCTTACAGGCAGCTAATAAGAGAAGGTATCTTGCTGAGTGGCTCCATTCAGCAGAACCTGTAGGACATGGATGGTGGAAAATATGCTGCAGCTGAAATCAAAGGATGTGTTCAGCTCTTATTATAGCTGTGTGACTTTAGCCAGATCACTTTATCATCTGGACCTCAGTCTCCCAATCTATAAAACAATAGTACTGGAGTCAGTGACCTCTATTGAATTTGGAGGATAACGAATCCTATTCCATTGCTATAGTGTGATAAGCTCATTTCTAGCTTATTGCTAAGATTGGGATGTAGGTCTAGGTGTTTCCTAGTTCTTTTTAGTCCCTGATTTTCTATTTATGTGATTTGATAACTCTGAGAGTGAGGATAACTGAGCAAGGGGGCAGCCCGGGGTGTGGTGTTATACCAGCATGTTAGAAGGCTGATAAGGAGGTTGATTCCCCAAGTCTATCATCCAAATATATACTCTCTCCTAATAGTATATCAGTCTTCACTAGCTCGCTTGACCCTAACAATTAAACCTGGCATTGTGTAAGACAAGAAAGCTAATTGATAGCTGTAAGAAGTCACACTGAAATATCAGTGATGCAACTAGGCATCTGTAAAGATTTGGGCTTACCTATTAAAAATACTCAACATTAGCTGTGCTCTCACTTTGATCAAACGTTCTCTATTCTCTTTCTTTCCCTGTCTTAATTTTGATTTGTTTTCATCACATTTTATGCCTCCTTGTCTATGTGAAAGAAATCATTTTCACAAAGGGCTTCTGTTCACTCTTTAGAAAAGAAGAAAAATGGTGAGTACAGTTTAATCTTTTGCATGTCCTAGATACGCTCAACTGAACACTAATTTGAGGTATTTTGGAAAGATGCACATGGATTTCTTATCTCATTTGGCTCACCAGATCATCTGGGCTGCATCCGCATTCTAAAGAGTGAGTCTGCCCAGCAGGCTTTTCTGAGGATGGCTGAGTTGGTTATGTCGTATGAAGTTGAATAATTTTCTTTTTAGATACTTCTACCATCTCAGTGGTCCCAGAAAATAGCTTTATGCTGCAGCCAGAAGTAAAAATCTAAGGAAAGTAACCAGTCAGCACTCCCCCAAGAAGGGAATGGCTTGGCTCAGTGAGAGACTTGTTCTGCTTAGTATCAAAAAGAAGTGTGACTAGAGTATGCAAGTGGTTGGATCTGCAACCTGGTCAGTGATCCCTCCTACATTTGTGCTAGGCATAATATTTTCCTCTAAACAAAAACTGAGGAGGATTCTTTCGGTGCCTCTCCACCACCTCCAGAGGTCTGGTGCCATCATGACCTCTAAAGTGTCCTTCTGGGGTACCCAGGTTCCAAAACTCCACCCAAACTTTATTATCCCATGTTCTGAGTCCAGTTATCTAGTTAGGTAACCATAAGGGAAAACACCTCTGCCATTTAATGGAAGATACCCGGGGATAACACAGGGTTCATGGAGCCAATAATCAACTTCTAAAGGATTTGTCTTGACAATTCAACCTGTTTTTTTTAAAGAGAGATTAACATTAAGGTGACAATGGGAGGTAGCCAGTTAACTCAGTCAATGAGTCTCTGCCAACTTATTTTGTTATTGTTTTTCACTCATTTTCAGTTGTGTCTCCATTTGAGGTTTTCTTGGCAAAAGTTTAAGACCTTATTTGGGGTTTTCTTGGCCAAGATACTGAAGTGGTTTGCCATTTCCTTCTCCAGCTCATTTTTACTGATGAAGAAAACTGAGGCAAACAGGGTGAAGTAACTATCTCAGAATGACATAGCTAGTGAGTGTCTGAGGCCAGATTTGAACTCATGAAGATGAATCTTCCTGATTTCAGGGCTGGCACTCTACCCACTGCACCACCTAATGGTCCTTGCCAACTCATACCCTACCAGGTAAAAACTTATCCTTTAGGAAATCTGACTGAGAATTTCAGAAGAAAGCAGGATGATTGCATGAGTAGGGCTTTTCAATGATCCTCAAAGCTTGCCCTATAAACATCTCTTCTTCTTGACCTGTTCCTATGGAGCTTTTTTATTCCTAGCACTTGAGCTGCATGAGAAAAGATGTTATGCTAGGAACTTCAAAGGTCTCTGTTCAGGGAGACCATCTTTTTCTTGGAGCCCACACAAAGCCCATTTAAATCAAAGTATGAAGAATGATGCCAGAGACAGGCATTTCTTTATTTTTCACCCAGGAAAGTCCCACTGCTAAGAGAAGAATTAGCCCTGATTGGGTATGATCCTTTTGGCAATAACCAAAGGTCAGAACATTCGTAGGCGAGTGTTGTTCCTTGGCAACATTCTGGCCTGAGGGTACCAAAGACAACCCAGTTCCATGGCTGCCCGAGTACAATGTGGAACTGTGTACATGTGGTACAGCTTCTGCCAAAGTAATCAAGAATTGGTGAAGGATCTATTTAGTACAGATGTGCTGATCCCAAGAAGTTTGAGATTTTAAGGGGCTTACATTCTGACTCACTAGAGAGACAAAAGGTACATGAAATCTTAAGTGGACAACAGAGTACAGAATGCTAAATCCTAGGGTACAGGAAATAAGAGGAGGGGAATTTCAGAGCAGGGAGAGATTAGTGTGGATGAGGGTCATTCCCAGTTCTTATTCTCCTCCCCCCCCACCCCATCCTCATGAATTCAAGTACAAGTTCACCCAGATGGTGATTTTTTTAAGGTGTATGGGGATTGTTGCCAGATGTCTTGACCTGCATCTTGCCACTGGACTCTGATGACTCTGGAGGAGAGAGTGAGGCTGAAGACTGAAAAACTCTGCCTCATTTAAATCTAATTCACTTGCAAGTCAAGACATCACCCTTCTGACATCATCAGTTCTCTCTGAGAATGAAGGACAAAAAAACATATACTATGTATACTGTATATCACTCAGATAGAGAGCGATGTGTCCATGCATGGAATCTATCTTCACACAATTCTTGGGACCCAGGGTCTCATTTGTTAGAGGGAGCTGTCTACGGACTACATAACCCAAAAGTACATGTGAAAGGCCCATAGTGTGGCCATGTCACCTCACATAGTCTAAGTGGGCAGCAAACCCAGTGTGAAAGCCTGTGGGGCTGTCACAAAGAGAATAGAAGACAATGATGAGAAAAAAGTCATTCAAGCCTATGGCATGCTTCCTATATTTTTTTTTTTCAGTTACATTAACTTCCAATCATGGTATTTTTATGGGATAACCATTTTAAGAAAAAAATGTTTCCCCACACTACTGCTTAAAAATTAAAACAAATTATAGTTTAAAAAGCCTTTACTATATATTATTGACACGCACCAAGTACCCTGAAGCAAGGTGATGTGACTTATTAGAAAAGAAAGACTCATATAGAATAGTTTTCAGAAACAGAACAGTAAGAGAGTCAATGAGATATTCATTTGGCATTTTTCCCACCAGAAATAGAATCAGATATGCTAGCTGAATTAATATTATCAGCACCAGGCTGTGCAATAAAGTGGCATAATAAATTAGCATAAATCTTAATGAGCTTTTCCCCAATTCCTACCTTCCTTTTTTATCTGTGCCTAGCTAAGCTGGCAGAATATGTATAATAAGGCAAATCCAAACACCAGGTACTGGGTCTGATGATGCTATTCTGCTGCAAAATATTACAACAGCAAAAACTACGCTATATTTAACGGAATTATCTACAATGCTAGATCTACCAGGAAACGTCTCTATGTTTGAGAACTAATTTCTAAGGATATAAGCTTCTTGAGACCAAAGACTGCTTCATTTGGATTCCCAATCCCCAACACATAGTAGGTGCATTTACAAAGGGTCGTGCTGCTTCTTGGGCTAGTCTTCCTGTGCTAAATTCACTTAATGCATTTCCTGCAGAAGCATGGGCAGCCACACTTCGGGATTACAGTTGGGATTTGGGGTTGGGGAGGGATGTGACAAGCACATTGAGGTCACCCAGTCACTTTAAAGGCAAGAAATAAAATAGCTCACATTTATGCCTTGTTTAAGGGTTTACAAAGCACTTTCCTCAAAACAACCCTATGAGGAAGGTAGTACAAAGTTTATCCTTAGGAAACTGAGACTCAGAGACTCCAAGTGATTTCAGGGTCAGAAAGTTAATAAGTACTGAAGCCAATATCTGGCCCTCATTTTCTAATTCCAACGGAGGTGTTCTTTCTACCATAGAGACTTCCTAGACTGAGGCACATAATGAGTTATTTTAAGATGAATCTCCTTCTCCAATGACTTTCAACTTCAGATATTTCTTGGAAAAAACCCTTCCAGAATTGCAAACCCTTCATATGAGACGGAATTTGTAACTTAGCAATTCAATTGTCACCGTGTTAATAGTTCTCACAATGCAGAAATCCCTTTTTTTGTACTTCTATATTCCTTTCCCTTCCTTAAAAGGCTAGAATAATGATGGTCTGTGGTGGATAGGTATAAAATGCAATATTAAATTATTCATATTAATTGCTATAGCAAGTACTACTCATTGGATAGATGACATCGCATTTTTGTCTATGGTAAAACAATAGAAAAATGTTTTTTTATTAATTAAATTCATTGAAAAAATTTTATTAAATATCTGTTATAGAGCAGGCACTGTGTTAGGGACTGGAGGTACCAGAACAATAAGGACTTAGACCTGCCTTCAAGGATCTTACTTTCTACCGGAGATATACAGCATGTGTACACATAAGTCAAGACTATATTTATATATAAATATATACACACATATACAGGTATATATACACATACGTGTAAGTATATATTTAGGTATGTGTATATATGTATATACACTATCTATACATACACATATATCTATACATATAACTATGTATACATACACACATATATACATATACATACGCACAGACACATGTATGAAAGGGGCACTTGTAAGTTGCCTCTTGAGCTCTTCAGGGCTGAGGTGAGGAGGGAGAACATTCCAGGTAAAGGAAGGGAGTCTGGCTATGGGACAGCATACGTGAAGAAGAGTTTGCAGAATGTAGGGTTGATGAAGCGAGGAGTAATGTGAAATCAAGAAGGAAAGAGATTTGAGTCATATTTTGGAGGGTTTAAATGTCAGACAGAGGAGTTTGTGTCCTCTCCCAGGGAATGTAGAGAGTCACTGAAGGTAACGTGGTCAGGCTTATGCTTTAGGAATATGAATCTGGGGATGGTGGATGAGAGAGGCTGGAGGCAGGGCAGTGATGAGGAGGCTGTTGCCATTGCTGTGACATTGGACCAATTGGGAAGCTATTGCAATACAAGAAGAGAGAGGTAGTGAGGTCCTGAAACACAGAGGTAGAACTGATAAGATTTGACAACTAATCAAATATGAGTGATAAGGAAAAGGGGAGAGTGAAGGATAACTCCAAGGTGGTAAACCTGGGTGACTGGAAATGAAGGTTAATGAGTCAAGTATGGGACATGTTGAATTCAAGAAGCCTAGGGGGCATGCAGAGGGAGATGACTAGTGGCAGGCTAGAGAAATGGAGGGCAGACATGTTGTTGCAAGTCATATTCAGAGATGATAGTTGAACCCATGGGTGTTGTATGAACTTGAACATCATCAAACTTCTCTGGGCCTCTGTTTCCTCATCAATAAAATGAAAGAAACAAATTAGATAAATCTCAAGATTCTTACCTGCTGTAATACCATTCCAATATAGAATTTAAAGCAAGATACACACATCGTTAATTGTAGAGGTATATATGGTGCAGGAAAGGATCATAGAATCAGAGTACTGACACTTCAGAGTTGGAAGGGATCTCAGTAGCCACATTATAGTATATCCAACAAATATCCAGCCTCAACTTGAACACCTCCAATGATTGGCCCATTCCAATAAGAGAATAAGCATTTAAATAGCATCTACTGTATGCCAGGCACTGTGCTAAGTGCTTTGCAAATATTATCATTTGATCCTCTCTACAACCTTGAGAGGCAGGTGCTATTATTATCCTCATCTTACAGTTGAGGAAACTGAGGCAAAGAGAGGTTTAAGTGGCTTGCCTCCAGGTCACACATCCAGTAAGTATCTGTGGTTGGATTTGAACTCAGGGCTTCCTGACTCTAGGTCTAGTACTCTACCTACCATTCCACCTTACTGCCTAAGCTCTGTACCTTTAGATAATCTCCATAAGGCAAATACTCCTCACCTGAATGCTTTTCAGGTTACAAATATCCTCTATAAGCTATGGTGCCCAGAACTGAAAACAATATTCCAGATGTTCTGTGAATAGCACAGAATACAAATTGACTATTACCTCCTAATCCTGGAAGTTATGTCTCTCTTAATCCAAGATCATATTAGGTATTCTTGGCTACCTCATCATGCTGCTGAACCACTGAGTTTACGGTTCACTAAACTCCCATCTGTTTTTCGGACAAAATCTTAATCATATCCTTCCATTCTTTGATTTAGGAAGTTGATTCTTTTGATCCTGAGAATAAGATTTTACATGTATCCCTATTTTATTTAATTAAATTTGGCCTGAAGCTCTAGGTCCCCAAAAGCCTTTTGACTCCAGACTTTGTCATTTAGCATGTTAGCCCTCCCTCCCAGCTTTGTGCTTTCTGCAAATCTGATAAGGATGCCATTGGTAACTTTATCACTGATGACAATCTTAAATAGCCCAAGGTCAAGCACAAATCCCTGGTGTCCTCCCCTGGCAATGTCTTGGCAAGTTAAGATTGAATGATTAACAACTGCTTTCTGAGCCTGTTATTCAACCACTTCCAATATAACAACTATTCTACATCTCTCCATCCTATTTCTAAGTTTAACTTGAAATATTTTGTCACAGGACCTTGGAGATCATGGTGGTTCAATCCCTTCATTGAGTGAGAGTAATCTTTCCTATGGTTTTTGGAGTTTGTAATTCTTCTTTTGATAACCATTTGTTTATATCGTTTGACTATCTATTGGGGAATGGTCTCTCATGTTTGATTTAATTTCTTATATCTCTTGGATATCAGACCCTAGTCAGAGATTTGAGGAAAAAAAAAATTCTTTTCCCTCTATCAACAGCTGCAATTCATGTCCTGGTTGCATGGGTTTTGTTCCAATTTCTTATCATTGAAATGACTTGTCTTATCTTTTATGATAGCTTCTTTCTCTTGCTTCATTAGGATTTCTCCCCAGCCAGACTTGTGTAACTTACCTGATCTACTTGTCTTTTAATTTTTCAACAGCAATACTTTCATTTTAAAGATGAAAATCTGAGTCCTATGGAAGTTATCTCACTTTGTCAGGGTGAAGCCAGCAAGATGGTGGTAGGATCAGAACCTGGGCCTGTGTTCTTTTAGCTGTGACTGGGAATGATCGCACTTAACCCTTCTGAATATGAACATTTATTTATTCATATGGGGTTTGTTTATGGCTCTGAGACCACTATGTATATTTGAATTAAAAGTCCAGGTAGGTAGATTCAAGCCATTTATAAAAATCTAAATAAAAAATGACATTCCAGTTTCTTTTGGCTGTATTTTTGGCTGAATTTTGGCTGAATTTTGGCTAAATTTTTGGCTGAATTTGCTGAAATTCTGGATTTGCTTAGCTGGATTCACCTGTGATTAGTACATGAAAGCTTGTTTCACAACCTCTAGGAGGAAAAGTCTTAGATAGGTTTCCCTGCATTTTCTCTCAGTTCTCAGGGATTCTTGTATCTTCCCGTAGAGGGTGATGGGAGAATCACAGCCGTGGAACCTTGCTCCTTCCTCAGAGCTTTTCGGCCAGTAGAAAGTGAAATGTCCAAGATGATTGTCCTCTTGATAAAACTTAACTTTTCCCCCTTTCCCAAAATTCAGTAATCTCCTTCTACAAAAGTTATAATAAATTCACAGAGTATTTTATAATTTTTCATTTTTATTGAGATATTTGGTTTTTCCTTTCTGAATATATCCCTTCTCTTCCCTCCCCTGTCAGATATTCCTTGCAGCAAAACACAAAAAGAAAAGGGGAATAAAGCCATTTGGTGCAACTAGCCAACACATCAATCAATAAACAAATATTAATCGCCTACTATGTGCTGGGCACTGTGCCAACTGCCAAACACATCAAGTGAGTCTGACTTTGTACACCATGATTCACACCCATAGTCCTCACTCTCTACAAAGAAGAGGGAAGTAGATTTTCTCTTTTCTTTTTTGGGATAAGGGCAGGCTTAGTCTTGGAATTAGACAGGATTCAATATTTTGTTTTCTTGCATGGGGGGAAGCACACTACTCACCTCCTTGCAGAGAAGTGGTGGGCTCAGAGTATAGAATTTGACATTTATTTTTTTGGACATGGGCAATGAAAGAATTTATTTAGCTTGACTGTACATATTTGGTACAAAGTCTTTGTTGTTTATTTTTTTCAATGAGGGTAGGGAAGGTGGGAGAATGACTTTTGTTCATAAAAAAATTAATTTAAAATCTCATTTAAATAGAATAGAGCAAAGTTGGGGAAGGAAAGCTGGAGTCATTTTTTTCAGCCTTGTGCCTTAGCACCGCTGGCCTGCAGGTTGGTTTAGGGTCGTGGAGGTGGCTGGACTTTAACATTTGTGCTTCTTAGAAAGCCCATGCTCATCCAATGGAGAAGGCAGAAAAGAGGATTTATGTTCACTGATTCTTTTCTCTGGCCAGGGGTCAGAGAGAAAGGAGCTGAAGTTGTAAGATATAGAAACAGATTATGTTAGCCACTTTCGAATTTTGCCCCGTGGGTCTTATTTTCCTCAGGTTAATCCTCATTAATGTTGGGCAGATCCAGCTTCTGAAAGAACTGACCCAGGAGAAAAGGAGATAAAGGAGAAGGACCTGATCATCTGTGTGCAGACTCCAGCATCAATTTCAAAGCCTTCTGTAGATAGAGGGCACTCCAAGAGGACCCGTTACATTTTCATGGTGGGAAAGGCAACTCTAGGCTTTCCCACCATCTATATCAATATATCCACTGCCCTTTTTCCCAGATGCAATTCCTGAATCTGTTTAAATTTACTTGCACTGTAGGAGGAGAAATAAATGAAACATTTCCTGTTTATGAGTTTTATTGCCTCTGGTGAGGGGGATAATCAATTTTTTTCCATTGTAAAAAGTTTTCATTGAAACATCCACATTCCTTCACATTTCCCCCGTGGTTCTTTCTACAGGCTTCATTGGTATAGTAAGCATAAGACGTTGGGCCGCATCCTGCAGGGGGAATAGCCCAATCATGGTGAGATGATTCTGGTAGCAGATGAGTGATGATCATCTCCAAATACGGAATTCTAAGGAGGCCACAGTAGCTTTATTTGTCTGCTGCCTGCAGCTGTTCCCAAAGGATGATACTAGCAGGCTCTCATTCTGCAGGTTGGAATGGGCCTGTAAAGTTTGGTTGCAAAGCTGCTCTGTCATCTGTTCCCGGTTAGGCAGCTGAGGCCCTTGGTGGACTGGCACAAGATGCCTCAGATGCTCATCCTCTTGAGGAAATGAGAGGCTGGTTTCTTGGATGCTGTCCCCCAATCTCATCTGGCTGGGCTGATAGAGTTAGTTGTTGGCAGCCGGGCCGTTTTCCTCTAAGCTGAAGTTCCCCACCTAAATCAGCCTTTAGTCTCAAAAAGGCTGCTGCTGGTTCCAGAGCTTACTTCTTTTCAAATTCTCTTGCACCATCTCAGCTCTCTTATTCCCTGTTCCCAATCTGAACCTCCTTCCCTGTGCCCCCATCTTTGAAGGTATCTTGGTTCAAATGCCAGCCCTGCCATTAACTATTACCTTGGGCAAGTCAATTAACCTCTCTCAGCCTCAGTTTCTTCAAATGTAAAAGGAGAGAGTTGGACCATATGACCTTGAAGGTCCTCTCATGGCCTTGAGAGCAAGGACTGTCTTTTGTTATTTTCATAACCTCGGGATTTAGCACAATCCCTGGCCCCTAATATATACTTAAGAAATGCTTATTGACTACCTGACTTCTAAGGACATCACTGTAGTCTTTTCACTAGAGCACCTATCTGCAGTGGAGAGAACACTAGCTTTGGAGGCAGAACCATTCACTCGTCATCAATATAATGTTGGGTAAGTCTCTTAATCTCTAGGAACCTCAGTTTCCTCAACTGTCAAATGTTGGGGGGAGGAGCTGGACCAGGTGACCTCTAAGGTCCCTTCTGGCTCTAAAGGTTTGACCTTTTGTTAATACAATTTAGAAAGAACTAGAGGAAGTGGGCAGTCACCTCTGATTGACAGGAGAGCCAGATTTCAAGAGATAACAGGTACTTTTCCTTACAACTTTACCACCTATTTCCAAATACTTCAGCTTATCAACTATGGACTTGAGTTAAAATAAAAAGAAAATGAGAGGGGAGCTCAGAAGGAAGATGAGTACGATTATGCAGACCTGGACCTTCCTCCTCTCCTCCTCCTACCTTAAACACTGATTTAGATCGCCGCAGGAGTTATTGACATCCCCTGTTCCAAAGGGAGACTTTGATTTATTCATTTTTATCAAATCTTCAAGCATGTCATATCATAGGCTGCTTCAAAACACAGACAAAGAGAATTCTCAAAATCAACTTCCCACTGGTGAGAAGGTAAGGCCAGAGGTAAGAAGAATGACCACCAGATTCTGAAGGCATTATCTGGGGCAGAATCCTAGGAAGCTGTTGGTACTGGGCAGCTCAGAAAACAGGCAAAGATGTGGTGAGCAACAGCTTCATCTGTCCCAGCAGGAGCAGAGGCTTCCTGGTCACCACTGGTATCTAGCAATTGCCCAGTCCTTTGGGTAGAACTGAGCAGGTGGGTGTTGGTGCTAATGATTAACCACTCATGCTTGAGCCAGTTAGAAGGGCATAGGAGATAGAAAGAGAAGACATCAGTTTAGCAGCCTGTGTGATTAGGAGATCAGTAGTGTAGCAGGCAGCAAATAGTTAGTATTAGGTATTAGTAGCAACTAGGTGACTCAGTAGACAAAGCACCAGGCTGGCAGTTAAGAAGGCTCCACTCCTTGAGTTCAAATCCAGCCTCAGACATTGATTAGCTATGTGACCCTGGATAAGTCACTTAACCCTGTTTGCTGCTTCAGTTTTCTCATCTGTAAAACAAGCTGGAGAAGAAAATGGCAAGCTACTTCAGTATCTTTGCCAAGAAAACCCCAAATGGGATCACCAATAGTTGGAAATGACTGAAAAAATGACGTAGCAATAAAAGTAGAAATTTTCAGAGTGCTGTTAAAAACAACAACACCTCAGTAGTACTTGAAAGAAAAGTGGAGGGGAAGGAAAGGAGGGTGGGAGAAAAATTTGGAACTCAAAAGCTTACAAAAATGAATGCTGAAGATTATCTTTATATGCAATTAGAGAAAATAAAATACTATGAAGAGAAAAAGAAAGTAGATTTTCAAAACCTCAGTGAGTTAACAAGTATGATCACATGACCTAAAACTTAAAAATGAAAGAAGATAGGAAAAAGTGACAAGAATTTCAAAACTGAAATGCTAACAAAGAGATCAGTGGGGTTGCCCAGGGAGTTCTCTGATAAGCTCAGATTTAATATGTGAAAAAAGAAGTAAAGAATCTAAGGATAAAACAAGAGTAGTTTAGAACACTAAGTAGGGTGGCCAGAAGCTGAGAATGAGTTGAAGCTTATGAAAAGCTAACAACAACAAAGGAATTTTAAAAGGCATATTCAGAATAAAACAAGAAGAGAAAATAAGGAGCAGGATACGGAACTGTTGGTGTACAAGAAGCGGGAGGGGGCTGATGAATTCAAATGTTGCTTCAGTGTTCTTATCTTAAAATGAGAGTGTAGTATAAATGTGGAAACAGAGATCCAGTATAAAAAGGTGAGTAGATGGTAGAGAATACTGAGCTATTCCCCCATTTTCTGCCAAAGGCCTTTCCCAGTTGTCCCTAATCTTAGTTTCCTCCATCTGAGACTACCCCCAATGTATCCTATTCATATCTTGTTCTGATGTCATTGTTTGGATGCTGTCTCTCCTGTTAGATTGTGACCTTTTCGAGGGCAGGGATTTTTTTTTTTTTTTTTAGCTTTTTTTATATCCTTTGCGTAGTACCTGCCTGGCTCATAGTAGGCATCTAACAAATATTTGTTGATTGATATTTTAAATGACTTCACACCTCCTAAGGCAGAAGACTCGACTTTCTGAGATATTGAAAGAATGTGGATAACCGAAATACCAAGAAGAGGAGAGGCGTTGAAAGACAAATGTATTGTTTTTCAAAGAGGGGGAAAGAGGTGGATTCCATAAACTATAAACTGGCCAGTTTCTCATCTATCTTCACAGGTTACTAAATGGATTTGATTTTGAGCACTTAAGGGAAGTAATGATTATAGTTTTTAAAAAATATTTATTGCTTTTATTTCACCTAAACTTTTCCCCTCCCAGAGAGCCATCTCAGATGACAATGAATTTGATCATAGAGTCTGACTTGGAGTTGGAAAGAAACAAAGAAGTCATTTTTAGCAAAGCATGATACTTTTTTTTATTCTTTTTTTTTAAATTTATTTTTCATTTTTAACACAGTTTATAACAGATAAAACAATTCAAACTTTTGGCCAGGTGATGCTTCTTTTTATTTATTTATTTTTTTCATTCATTCATTAATTTATTTATTTATCTGACATTCATTTTAACAAAATTTGGGTTCCAAATTTTCTCCCCTTTTATCCCCTCCCCCCCCCAAACACCAAGCATTCTAATTTCCCCTATGACCAATCTGCTCTCTCTTCTATCATACTCCTCTGCCCTTGTCTCCATCTTCTCTTTTGTCCTGTAGGGCCAGATAACTTTCTATACCCCTTTACCTGTATTTCTTATTTGCTAGTGTCAAGAACATTACTCGACAGTTGTTCCTAACACTTTGAGTTCCAACTTCTTTGCCTCCCTCCTTCCCCACCCCTTCCCTTTGGAAGGCAAGCAATTCAATATAGGCCAAATCTGTGTAGTTTTGCAAATGACTTCCATAATAGTTGTGTTGTATAAGACTAACTATATTTCCCTCCATCCTATCCTGTCCCCCATTACTTCTATTCTCTTTTGATCCTGTCTCTCCCTATGAGTGTTGACCTCAAATTGCTCCCTCCTCCCCATGCCCTCCCTTCCATCATCCCCCCAACCCTGCTTATCCCCTTCTCCCCCACTTTCCTGTATTGTAAGATAGGTTTTCATACCAAAATGAGTGTGCATTTTATTCTTTCCTTTAGTGGAATGTGATGAGAGTAAACTTCACGTTTTTCTCTCACCTCCCCTCTTTATCCCTCCACTAATAAGTCTTTTGCTTGCCTCTTTTATGAGAGATAATTTGCCCCATTCCATTTCTCCCTTTCTCCTCCCAATATATTTCTCTCTCACTGCTTGATTTCATTTTTTTAAGATATGATCCCATCCTCTTCAATTCATTCTGTGTACTCTGTCTCTATGTGTGTGTGCATGTGCGTGTGCATGTGTGTGTATGTAATCCCACCCAGTACCCAGATACTGAAAAGTTTCAAGAGTTACAAATATTGTCTTTCCATGTAGGAATGTAAACAGTTCAACTTTAGTAAGTCCCTTATGACTTCTCTTTGCTGTTCACCTTTTTCATGCTTCTCTTCATTCTTGTGTTTGAAAGTCAAATTTTCTTTTCAGCTCTGGTCTTTTCATCAAGAATGCTTGAAAGTCCTCTATTTCATTGAAAGACCAATTTTTCCCCTGAAGTATTATACTCAGTTTTGCTGGGTAGGTGATTCTTGGTTTTAGTCCTAGTTCCTTTGACTTCTGGAATATCCTATTCCATGCCCTTCGATCCCTTAATGTAGAAGCTGCTAGATCTTGTGTTATCCTGATTGTATTTCCACAATACTTGAATTGTTTCTTTCTAGCTGCTTGCAATATTTTCTCCTTGACCTGGGAACTCTGGAATTTGGCCACAATGTTCCTAGGAGTTTCTCTTTTTGGATCTCTTTCAGGTGGTGTTCTGTGGATTCCTTGAATATTTATTTTGCTCTCTGGTTCTAGAATCTCAGGGCAGTTTTCCTTTATGATTTCATGAAAGATGATGTCTAGGCTCTTTTTTTGATCATGGCTTTCAGGTAAGCCCATAATTTTTAAATTGTCTCTCCTGGATCTATTTTCCAGGTCAGTTATTTTTCCAGTGAGATATTTCACATGATCTTCCATTTTTTCATTCTTTTGGTTTTGTTTTGTGATTTCTTGGTTTCTCATAAAGTCATTAGCCTCCATCTGTTCCATTCTAATTTTGAAAGAACTATTTTCTTCAGTGAGCTTTTGAATCTCCTTTTCCATTTCACTAATTCTGCTTTTGAAAGCATTCTTCTCCTCATTGGCTTTTTGAACCTCTTTTGCCAATTGAGTTAGCCTATTTTTCAAGGTGTTATTTTCTTCAGCATTTTTTGGGGTCTCCTTTAGCAGGGTGTTTACTTGTTTTTCATGCTTTGCTTGCATGTCACTCAATTCTCTTCCCAGCTTTTCCTCCACCTCTCTAACTTGATTTTCAAAATCCTTTTTGAGCTCTTCCATGGCCTGAGCCCATTGAGTGGGCTGGGATACAGAAGCCTTGACTGATGGTAAGCATTGTTCTTCCTCATCAGAAAGGAAGGGAGGAAATGCCTGTTCACCAAGAAAGTAACCTTCTATAGTCTTATTTCTTTTCCCTTTTCTGGGCATTTTCCCAGCCAGTGACTTGACCTCTGAATATTCTCCTCACACCCACCTCACCTCCTGATCCTCCCAGCCAGCGCTTGGGGTCTGAGATTCAAATGCTCTTTCCCAGCCTCAGGGCTTTTGGTGGGGGCAGGGCTGCTATTCAGTGTGAGATCAAGGTCAAGTGCTCAGGTTGGGGCAGGGCCACCTCTCAGGCTCAGTTCCCTCAGGGGTTTTATGCACAGACCTTCAACAATGGATCCAGGCTCCTGCCTGCTTGGGGAGCCCTGGTCTGCCGCTGCCTCAGCTTCTGCCTCCCGAGGGGGCCTGAGTTATGGGGGCACCCCACTCCTCTCTCGACCCACCAAAGAGACCCTCTCACCGACCCCCGTCACCTGTGGGTGGGGGGACCCGTGCGGCCGCTTCAGATCCCGTCCCTGAAGCCTGCTTGGATCTTCTCCTCTCAGTGCTGTGGCTGCGGCAGGGCTGGGCTGGGCTCCGCGTCGCTGCGACGGACCTTCTGCGAGAGGTTTGCAGGTCCCTCTGAAACAGAAATCTCCTTCGCTCCACTGTTCTGTGGCCTCTACTGCTCCAGAATTCGCCGTGAGTTAATTTATACAGATGTTCTATGGGTTGTGGGTTTGGAGCTATGTGTATATGCGTCTTTCTACTTCACCATCTTGACTCTGCCCCTTGTGATGCTTCTTTTTAAAGCATTTACAATAAGGACCACAAAAGAAATTTTTTTAAACATTAACCAACTGAAACACAAATAATATTTATGTTGCTAACTTCACAAGCCCTTGACTTAATTGTCTCCACAGTATTACCTAGAATTAAAGGACCCTAACTTATTGTTGTTGGTCTAAAATCCTATGCCTAATAGCTTAATTTTAGACTTAACCTCAGATGTTCCCCTACCAATAATCTATAATTAGATAGATCTGGTATTAAGCTTACAAACCTTTTGACTATAGGAAATTGCCACCAAGAGTAGGGACATTGCAGGGATACAATATCTCCCTGACTTCATGTCACTTCCAGGCAGGATTAGATTATCCACTTGCATTCAGTCAGGCTTAAAGTCTGCCAGGTGTCGGTGGGGAAATTGAGTCAGGAGAATTTCACTCTTCCCATGAGATCACCTTTTGCAGTTCATACCAGCATCTCACTAGCTTACTGACATCATGGGTTGGATGCTCAGATCGTCTTTCTTGCTACCCATACCTGGAGTTAGACTCAGAAAAACAGTCACTTCATCCTCCCACAGCATCTAAAAAATGGCAAGTTCCAATAACCAGGTTTCAAATATGATTATAATTTCACTTTGGCTAAGGAACATCTTTTGAGGCAAGTCTTAAGTGGCTTCCATGCCTTTCTATACATGTTCTAGTTCCTGATTAAATAGCAATCATAAAATCAAATTTACCATTAAAACCTTAACTTTTCTGTTAATGCCAAATTTTATCTGAGGCCACCTTCCTCTAGGAAATTTAGACTGAAATTCTTTTCCCCAAACTAAAGATGTCATTGATTTATTCTCAGTAATTAATTCAGTCAATTGTTTTAGTACTAATTGCTTTTACTTCACTTTGTAACATGTATACAACTAGTTGAATGGCTAATGATCAATGCAGTGATGTGAATTTGAAATGTACCAGGAATTTGTCTTGGTCCTATGCTGTTCAACATTTTCTTTAATCATTTAGATGATGGCACATGTGGAATGATTGTCAAATTTACTGGCAACACTAAGCTATCAGGGATAGCTAACACATTGAGTGATACTTGGGATCCAAAATGAGTTATCAATTGGTTAGAATGTTATGTGAAATCCAATCTGATTAAATTCAATAGGAATGAATCGTAAGGTTCCACACAGGATCAAAAAAAAAACTACTCTTGCACAGAGAAGGTGGGAGAGTGGTGGCTAGATAGTTAATGTGGAAAAAAATTGGAATTTCAGTTCACAATAATCTTCAAATGAGTCAACAATGTGATATGGCAGTCAAAAAAGCTAGTATCTAGGACAAGTTGATAAGACGGTGTTGTATAATTCTCTCATCAGACCACATCTGAAGTCATTTATTCAGTGTTGTCTACCATAATTTAGGACATCCTGACTGTGACACTTCCTTTTGTGTAGGATTCAGAGTAGCCTATGTTATGACTGTAGACGTCTTAAAAATAAATAGATAATGCATTTAGGAGTACATCCAGAAGAAATTGACTGGGATCATGAGGGAGTTAGAGACTATCCTACGCAAGAATCAATAAGTACCTGGATTGGTAGTTAGATGATATCTTGATAGAGCATTTAGTAAGCATTTACTGTGTGCCAGACACTGGGCTCAGAGAAATAAGAAAGCAAGACAGTCTCTGCTCTCAAGAAACTTAGGTTTGAATGAAGAGAAGTGAAGCAAAAAGAGAGAGTTGGAAAGTTGGAGGAGAAAGGGCAGGATGGAGGGAGGGTACTTGAGTAGGAACAAGGCAGCTGGTGTGTAGAAGTAGCAGACCCAGGGAAGAGATGGTGATGAAAGAAATGGACATGTTTTAGTCCTGTAGAAGAGAAATTTGGGGGACAGATGATAAAAGTCCTCAAGTACTTGAAGGCCTGTCATGTGGAGGAGAAATTGTCTAGCTCAACTCCCAAGTTTGGCCAATTTGTGGAAAGTGTAGACTCCTAGAAAACACTTCTCAAGTATTACTCCCAAAGTAGGGGGAGATGATGGGAGCCTCTAATTCTACCTCTAAGATTCTAGGAATCTGTGATGAATGAAGTCCAACTTTCCAGCTGATGAATGAGTCCCTCCATAGTATCTCTAACAAGAAGCCACCTAGTCTCTCCTAACATGCCTCCAGGCATGGGGAACTCACCACCTTATGGTAAGGCTACTTTCAGTTGTGGTGAGATTTAATCACTAGGATCCAGAATGAAATCAGTAAAAACAAGTCATGCCAAATTAACTAACTTTCCATGCTTTTGTTGTTATAAGGTTGATAGTGTGACAGGAAGACGTGTAGCTGATGTGAACTTTCGAGAGATATCCGGAAGAGACAGCTGGATGATGCAGTGGTTAGAGCATTGGGCTTGGAATCAAGAGGACTTGAGTTCAAATCTAGTCTCAGATACTAGCTATGTGACCTTCAGTAAGTCATTTAACCTCTTGCCTTTTTCAGTTTCTTCATTTGTGAAACGAGACTACTAATAGCACCTACCTCCCAGAGTTGTTGTTAGGTTCAAGTACATAAAATTTGAAAAATGTCCTGCAAACCTTAAAGTGATATGTAAATGCTAGTGATTATTATTAGCAATTATGACAAACTCTGATCTCTCTTCTAAATCTTTAAGTCTGTGGTACAAGCTAGACTTACAGCCAGGAAAACCTGGGTTCTAGTTTGGTCTCTGACTTATGCTGACCATATGATCTTGTGCAAAGCCCAACCTCTCAGCACTCTAGGAAACGCTCAAGAAACTAAACTGCAGACAACGTGTCCACCTTTGTTGGTAGAGGGAATTTTCTCAAGGAGCTTTTTTTTATTGAGGCAATTGAAGTTAAGTGGCTTGCCCAGGGTCACACAGCTAGTAAGTGTTGTGTCTAAGGCCGGTGAACTCAGGTCTTCCTGCTCCAGGGCCAGTGCTCTGTCCATTGTGCCACCTAGCTGCCCCTAAGAAATTTCTCACATGAATGAAATCACAAGTTAAATTCCTATCACAATCCATAGGCCACAAAGTGCAGGTCCAAAAGACCTAGAGAAATAAGAATGATTCAGTGAATTGAATTATTATTTGAGGGAGAATGGAAAATTATAGATTTGGAAGGAAATCCATTTGGTCCAACCTTCTCATTTTATATACAGGAAAACAGAGAAAATAGGTCATTTGCCCAAGGTCTCAGAATTAGCAAGGGGAAGAACCACAACCCAATCTCAGTATGAACTGAAATATGCCAGTTCCCAATTTATAGATGAATGGAAAGTCTGTAGGTCTGTGAAACAAAATAATCTGAAGAAGTTTAGGATGGCTTGATAGCAGCTTTTACACAAAAGTTGGCTAGGGCTTAGAATGGCAGATGAAGACATGGAAGCCTCTGGGTATTCTAGAACTGCTCAAGGTAGATGGGAGATACAAGCTGTTTTATTCTATCTCTTGCTGCAGAAGTTTTCTGTGGTGGACCCTCCCTCCTCTGTTCTACTGATCTCCCTGGCTTCCTTTAAGTCTCAACCAAAAGCTCACTTTCAACAGGAAGTCTTTCTCATCCCCTCTTACATCTAGAGCTTTCCCTTTGTTAATTATTCTCCATTTATCCTGTATATAGCTTGTTTGTACCTATTTGATGGTTGTTTTCCCCATTTGATTGTGAGTTTCTTGAGGACAAGGATTATTTTTGGTCCCTTTTTGTATCTACAGTGCTTAACATAGTGCCTGGCACATAGTAGGTGATTTAAAAAAGTTTATTGATTGATTTTAGGCAGGTTAATCTGATAGGAAGACCTAAGGACAAACTAATAGGGGGAAACTAGAAACACAGTTCTGGCATAAGTGAATTGAAAGAGAGTGGAATGGAATGAAATGGAACAGATTGTTGGTAGAGACATCATGGATGCACTGACTGAACTTGATGGTGGATTGATATGGGGATGACAGGAAATATGGCATCATGGATAACAATTTTTGATCTTTTGCTGAGGGGGAGAATGGTGGCTCTAGGGAAAGAATTTAAGAAGTCAGAATAAGGAGGAAATAGGGGAAAAGTAAACTCTTTTTTTAAAAAATATGGATGGAACAGGGCAAAAGCAAATTCTTCTTTAGATATTCTAAGTTTAAAATGCCTGGGCCACACCTAGGTAGAGTTTTCCAGTGGAGATTTAAAGATGTTGGGACTGAAGTGTGGTCCATCTGCAGAAAGGTCTGACCTGGAATTATTGATCAAGGAATCATCTCATAGGATCATACATAATGATCAAATTAGAAAGCTTGATTGTAAATGGATTGTATCATAGTCTTAGAATGGGATTGGAGATCATTTAGTCTAGATTTTTCATTTTATTGATAAGGAAACTGAGGCATAGAGAGGTTAAATGACTTACCCCAAATCCTATAGCTAGTAAGTGTCCAAGGCAGGATTTAAACTCAGGTCTTCCTGACTTCCAAGTCCTACATTACATCTACTATAACACATAATTCTGCCATTTACTCCCCATGGGACCTCCTAAAGGTCACATCATCCCTCCAGGCATCAGTTTTATCATTTACAAAACAAGGCAATTGAGACAGCCTTGAAGGGTCTTCCATTTCTAAATCTACAGTGCTTTAATAAAGGTAGGTGATCTCTCTCTGCACATTTTCCACCACAGTGTGGTTCCTTCATGAGAAAATGAGAAAGTTCTCCTCTGACAGGAGACCGTGTGGCAGGGGATGCATTTTTGACATTTGCTAATGAGCTCCATAACTTGATATAGAAAAACAAAGTGTGCAAGGCTGTTCAGTTCAAAATCATTTCCCAACACATTTTATTAGCTTTCATTAGGCATGTTTAGCACCACTAAGATTCTTATCAGAAATAATTTCAAAGTGGAAACATCAACATAAAAAAAGATTATTTTCAAGAAAAGAAAATTGCACTTTGTATATTTATACATGCAGAATGTAGACTGTCGGGGCTGAAGGATTTGGAACTTTTTTTATTGCATCCTTTGCACAAGTCATTTTGGTGAATAGGAAGAGATTTAAAGTTTTGGAGTGGAGTTATGTATGTTGAGTATTTGGCTAATCTCTAAGGAATTAAATTTTATTCTATTTTCTAAGTTAAACAAAATCCTTCCTCTGAAAGGAAAACACTTAAATGGAGATCTAAGATATAGATAGTAACTGGCTTTCAAAGGAGAACTAGGAACAATTTTTTCAAAGGGGAGATCAGTTTCCCCCCCCAAAGCGACTGGCACAGAAGGCATCGTCATGTCATGGAAAGAGCTAATAGGCAGAAAGGGTCTAGCATCTCTCTTGTTACAACCTGCTTCTGTGGCCTGGGACAAATTACTTAACCTTTCTGGGTGTCAGTTTCTCTTTGTTAGACTCTTTTAAATGAGAGAATTGGACTAAATGATTTTAACGTCCTTGCCAGCTCCAGGTGCTAAGATCCTATGAATTATAGGAATATCAGTCATCGGGTTCTACAGCGTATACTCCAACTTTGGATTCTTTGCCCTCCTGTTCTCCCATCATTCATGACCCTCCAAACCCCAATCCTGAACCTCCCCTACTATAGGCCATCTCATTGTTTTTTCTTGGACTGCTGAAGGCCACAAGATGAAATCCACCAAATTAATCCATTTTATATTCATGTTATAGGTAAGTGACTTAACCTCTCTGGGTCTTAATTTTTTATCTGTAAAATGAAGAGATCATCCTAGACAGCTTCTAAAGTCCCTTCCCGCTCCTCCTCTGTGATCTTGTCAATGGAGCCCTCCCTGAGTGGCAAATTTTCTCTGACTCATTAGCCCAATGTTTTAAGCTGCCATTCCAAACCTTCTCCTCTGTCATCTTGATAAACCACACCCTTCTCTCCAGAAAATGACCTTGCATCCCATGATGCAAGAAAATAGAGTAGCCATGCTGATTGCTCTCACAGCCCTGAATCCACACTTCATAATCTTCTTATATAATCCTATATAATTCTCCCATTCCTTTGTCTTTTATTCCAGTCTTTGAGGCAAGGTTGCCCTTTATCTCCTTTTAAAAACATTTTAAAAAATTTTAAGTTTTTAAAAATGTATTTTATTTTTCATTCATGGAATAAAACAGGTATTTCTATAACATGGTATAATAAAAAAAAAGATGATTGCACATGAAACTTGACAAGACCAGTCCCTCTATTTTTTGGGGGGGTGGGAGGGGCAGAGGAGGAAGATGGAATCAATCTCATAGTCACATGTCAGTGGCTTTGATTTTAGGGCGATCTTTTGTCTTTATATTGCTTAAATTTGCCCCTGTGCCCCTCTTCCCTGAGAAATATCCTATGTAAGAAGGGATTGCCTTAGATCATCTCAAAGGTACCTTTTGTTCTTTATCTTATTACTAACTTTGAAATCATAGTCTATTCCTGAAAAGTGAGCACAGTGCCTTGGCTAGTGGTCCTGTGTGGTCAAGTGACCCAGAAACAGGGTGAGGATAGTTCTTGCTGGTAAGAAATAGTACCAAGCTTTGTGCAGGCCACATGGGTCATAGTATCCCTGTTGGGATTGAAAAGGTGTGGCAAAGGTTTCCATCCTAAATATCTCCTCTGCTGGGTCCCCCAACCTGTTAGTATGAAAAGAAAAGACTGCCTCCAGAGAGAAGGGCAAGCAGGGCCCTGGGACAATGGGGCATAAGGCAATATGCCCCAAGCGGAACTGGGCTCTGCCTCTACCCTTCCTACCACCCAAACCCTCTGCTGTTCCAGAATTCCATAAGTTTGTCAAGGGAATGGCTATTCTCCCCATCGCCAGAGATCCAAACCTCAGTGTCATCCTCAAATCTTGTCTCACTCTCACCAAACATATCCAAGTCTTGTAGTTTCAAGTTTCATGACTGTGCTGCTATATCTGGCTGTGCTGGAACCAGCTCACACCCGCAAATAAGAGCCAATTGTCGTTTTCAATGTGAGCATTTGCTCACTCACATTGGCAAGCTACAAATCAGAGCTCGGTTTATTGTTTTGTTGATTATCTAGACTTAAGTAAGTGATAGAGAAAATATGGAAAATGCAGAGTAAATTTAAAAATGTTCTGGGCATACATTTCTTTCCCTATGTCCTTCCTGGAAAGACGGTTATTAAACATCTACCGGTACACCTCTGCCCATGCACTCTCTTCTCTCCATTCCCATAGCTACCACATTCTCATGACCTTACCTCTGAGTGATAGTCTGCTGATGGAGGTTTCCCTGACTCATATCTCTTCCCTCTCCAGTCCATTTTCCACTCAACTGTCAAAGCAGGCTTTCTAAAGTGTAAGTCTAATCTTACTCTTTAAACTTCAGTGGTTCCCTATTACCTCCAGAGTCAAACAGAAAATTATCTGGCTTTAAAGTCCCTCACAATCTGGGTTCTTCTTCCCTTTCCTATGTTACTAGACTGGACTCTATAATCCAGAGACACTACCCTTTCCCAGAATATTATATCTCCTAACTACATTGTTATTTTCCCCTTGTCTTTACATCCTGAATACCTTTGAGACTCAGCTCAAATTTTACTTTTTGCAAGAGGTGTTTCCAGGTTTCCATTACTGCTAGCACCTTCCCTCTGGGATTACTTCCCATTTACAGAGGCAGAGAGGTAAGACTGGATAAAGTAATGGACTTGGAGTGAGAAAGATTTTAGTTCAAATCTTGCCTTCAGATCTCTTCTATCTATGTGACCCTGAGCAAGAATAACATCTTCCAGTCTCAGTTTCTTTTTCTATAAGGTAGAGGTAATAATTGTATCTATCTCACAGGGTGATTGTGAGGTTGAGATAACATGTATTTTGTTCAATATTGTACAATATTGTATATAAGCAGATATTTGCATCTTCTCTCCCGCATTAGCAGGGATTAGATTTTTAACCTTCTTTGTATTTCCAGCAGTTGGCAGAGTACCTGGCACACAGTAGATGCTCATTGATTAATTGCTAGATTGAGAACGTGGTTTACCTTGAAAGTAACAAAAAAGGGGGATTGAAAAGGAAGTGGGTAAGCCACCAAAGAAGCTCCCCAAATTCTGTCTTAGGAAGGATCAACTCTTGCAGTTTTAATTAATTTCTGTGACCAAAATAATCACCTGGTAGCCACCCTTTGGTGGTCAGAGCTGTGCGTGGAGAACATATAAAATATAGGGGCAAGGGGAAGAATATGATTAATTGTGATTTTTTTTAAAAAATGGACTAAATTGACTTTATGTTAAGCAAACGTATAGTCTTGTAGAGGACTCTTTCATTCTTTCAACATCATTCAATTTTAAAAGCTGTACACCATTCTGATAAAAATTCAGGGTCTCACTGTTTATTACTTGGCTATTTTAAGTAATTTTTCATGGCTAGATGGTGTGGGAGTGGGGTGGGGACTACTGTGCTATTTAATAATGTATCTCCCATAGTGCCCATGCCTTTAAAATGCATCTAATGAAATAGTGGTATAGGCTACCCAGCTCTACTAAGTATGATTGCTCACATAATCAATGAAGATAGCATGTTTTACTACATTGGCATTGGCAGGCTTTTCTTGTGTCTATCCCTCATATATATCTTTCTAAGCCTCAGTTCATGCCTTACAATTCCCCTCTCATTGCAAGGTGATGACTTCAGCAGACAGCATGCTTTGAAATATGGATTGATTATCTGTAGAAGGATGGTTACTATGCCTATTTTTCAGTACAGAATAGAATAACTGACATTTGTATAGTAATAATGATAATAAAGACCTAGCAGGGGAGATAAAAATCATGCAGGAATAGAACGAGGTCCACATCAACCCTGCTGCCCTTCTGATATCGGAGTTGTATGCTTGGTATAAGCTTACATAAAATGGCTTACTTCATCTATTTCACCACTCAGAAAAGCAGCTGTCCTGTTCAGTGGTCCAAGAACATCAAATATAAAAAATAGTATGAGGTTAGTGATATCAGGATCCGAAACCATCAAAAAAGACAAGAACAAGATAAGGATAATCGTTTTGTCAAATGTCTCTGAAAGAGTTGCATCTATGGAATGGAACCAACAAAGTGTCTAAGATCCAATAGTGAAATCAAAAGGTTCTTCAACCAACAATAAATTTGCCAATGAAGACATTTTGAACAAATGACCATCCCCTCCTTGTGGATTGGTTTATAGGAACAAAAGAGGTTTATAATGGCAATTCAGGGTTAGGTCATCACTACAAGAAATCATGAGCAAGTTAACTTGAAGGACCTGAATTTAGTGATCAAGGTATATTAGACAAGGAAATGGAAAGAAACTGTATGACACACTGCTACAGACTACAAAAACTTAGCATCTATTGAATGTCTAGCAAGAAGTGATCTGGTGTCTACTAGTATCATTCATAAGAAGTTCAAGAATTTTGAGAAATCTATGACAAATGCTCATACTGCAAATATAACCATCAAAATGTCCTTGAGAAGCAATAAATAAGGCACATTGGAATTGGAGCATTATCACAGATCCATGCTGCCCATAATGAGCCAGCCATAACATTGATCCATAAAAATTGAAGAGGAACCTTATTAATTATTGTTGAATCATTACAGTTATGACTGGCCCTTCATGGTCCATCTGGGATTTTCTTGTCAAAGAGATTGGTGTGGTTTGCCATTTCCTTCTCCAGCTCATTTTGCAAATGAGGAAATTGAGGCAAACAGGATTAAGTGACTTGGCTGAGGAAGTGGGCAGTGCTGGTAAGTGTGAGGTCAGATTTGAACTCAGGTCTTCTTGACTCCAGGTCTGGTGCTCCATTCACTGTATCACCTAGTGATTCCCTCATTAACAGATTTTGGCAACGCGACTATGATTTCCAAACTACACGAGATAAAAACTCTCAAACTATTTAAACCTAATAGAAGGATTGAAAATCACATGAGAAGTAGATGAAGCACATATCCCCATTATCCTGTTTGATCCAGGATACTTTCAGTGAATGCACTGAAGATGAAGCTGAATAGCCCATTACTTTAACCCAATTATGTCCAACAAGTCATTTTTTCCCCTTTTTTGTGACAGGTCACAGGATATCCAATATCTATATCTATATATGCATATATAGATATAGATATATATCAATAGATATAGATATATATGTTAGCAAGTATAGCCAGTTGTCCCAGGACTATTTCTATTTGAACGTCATTGAAAAAGAGGAAAAGACAAACAAGATGAGCAATGATAATGACAATATAAAATGAGGGAAGATGAAAACTTGTGACATCACCCTTGGAATCTGTGAGACCTGGGTTCAAATCCAGCTCTGACACGCGTTAGTTGTATGACACTTGGAAAGTTATTGACCCTCTTAGTTGCCCAAGAATTTCTCTAAGACTGTAAGCTGGAGAAAAAAAATGGCAGATGTTTAATGGTAGGGGAAGTTTTCCTACCAAGAATTTATCATTCCAAGGGAGTCATAGGTCTACATTGTCCATATTTTGTTCAATATAAACTTCAATATGAACTTCATAGTTCATATTTTATTAAATAAAATAAGTCAATAAACATTCACCTTTCTGTAGCCTTTAAGGTTGGCTGTGGATTCTCGATAAATTGAAATTTTTGATCTTCGCAACATGCTTGTGAAAAATGTGCTATTATTATAATATTTTAAGATTCACAAAGCACGTACAATTTAATTGAATCCAAATGAGCCTTTATTTGGGCAAGACATTGTGCTAGGCTTTAACCCATAGTCTCATTGGACTGGCAAAACAGTGCTATGGCAGTATTAAAATTATATTTCCAAATCATTTTTACAAATGAAGGGAAGGTGCCAGAGAGTTTAGGTGGCTTGTCCAAGTTCCCACAGCTAGGGATCCTAGTACTAGCCCAACAGAGAAAAGGAAGGACTCTAGGCAGAGCCAGAGATACTGCTAAGGTTGCTTTGAATGACTTGGCTGGAGCCTCAGCCAGATGATTGATCTATGATGAGTCTACCAAGTTAAAATTTCTGGACTCTGCTCATCCTCTGAGCTGGACAGAATGTTTTCTAGCAGACGGTTCCCAGCAGCACTTGCATCAGCAGCAGTTTCCCCTGACTGAAGACTCAGAGCCAACACGTTAGTACCCGGTAGCCCAGTTTAGAGCTGACGTGCAGAGATATGATCCGTTCCCAACAATGTCACTAAGGGAGAAGTGAATATGTGGCTGACCATGCTGGGAAACCAGTGATGTCATGGGGGAATTATGGAACTTGGAAATATGACAGCTGCTGTCCTTGCCAGCTTCTCCTGGGAAATGAGGGAAGGGGTCTGTCTTTCCCTGGGGCAGGGCACTGTCCCCTCACCTCATGACATTTAATGGGAACAAATCCCAGAGGATGCACTTTGGGGCAGTGTATTTTCTCTGAAAATTGCTGGGGCACCTGAGAAACGATACAGATTTCCCTTGGAAGTATGTGGTGAGGTCCACACCCTCCTCAGTAACTGTTACTCCTCCTCCTCTGAAATGCCAGGGATAAGATGGTGACTGGAAAAGTCAAAGGGGAAATACACTGTGCTCGGTCTGGCTTCACCTCTTCTAGGAGGCGGCTGCATTTCACTGGATGTTACACTGATGTTTTGGGTAGCATTGGGGCTGCAGGGGGAGCTCTTTTATTTTGATTGGAAGGCCTCCCTTGTTCTGCTGCTTCAAGGTCATTTCATTAATGGAGAGGCTGGAGGGGAGCTTTGAAAGTGGATGACTTAGTACGTCCTGTGCAAGGGACTGTGGAGAAAGAGAAACAAATGATTTGGTTTGGCTTTGGGGGGGCTACTGAAAGTAGGGGAATGAGGAATCATTACATTAGAATAATAATAACTAATATTTATGTTGAATTTAGAGGATTTTGATGAAAATTCCAACCTTCCATCTTGGTGCTTGTGTGTTCCTGGGAAAGTCATTTAACCTTGGGGTCTCAGTTTCCTCATCTGTAAATTTGGGTATTGGCTAGATGGCCTCGGAGGTCTCTTCCTTCTCTAAGTCTATAACCTCTGATTGTATTTTCAAGTTTGCAAAGCCCCTCCTAGGCAGCTAGATGGCTCAAATAGATAAAAGCTACTTGAGTCCAAATACTGCCTCCTCCCCTTACTAGTGGTGTGGACCTTGGAGAAATTCTTTGATCTGTGATCATTAACAGGTGATCAAGGAGATATTTGTACAGTGCTTATTATTTTTAATCAGCAACCCTTTAAGGTTGAAATTCATAGTCTTCAAGGGGAAATATAGGTATAATTTTCATATATGTACATATATGAAAAAAGATCTTTTGTCCTGTATATATTTCCTTTTTATATTATGTATACATATCCCCCCATGTATAGATTTTCATGAACACACACATATATATCCCATACACATATATCCCATATATAATTCTTCTCATCTTATGTGGTTCTGTATATATATAGTTCCATATATATTTCCTCTATGTGTAAAAACACACACATTTCCATATATATTTTCCCCTTTATTTTTCTATTTAGTTCCCTCCCATATATAGATGTAGGTATTTCCCATATATGCAAGTATATTGCTATTCCTTCCCCCTTTTTATAGATGAGAACACTGAACCTCAAAGAGAACATGGGCTGTGCAGATTAAATGCTTTTCTATCCTAGAGGCAAAATGAATTTAAAAGAACCTGAAACTGTTTAAATAGGTATTGTTACTGTTCCCTCCATTTCAGATTAAATGGACTTGACAGTGTCTGGATAAGTAGCCACAAGAACTACAATACTTTAGCACTTTGTGGTTCCCAAGCTCTTTCCCATGTAGGGTCTCCCTGGATACTCACAACAACCTTGCTAAGCTGTCTTTATATGGGTTTTTATCCCCATTTTTTTTTTTTTTTTTTTTTTTTTTTTTTGCCAAGGAAGCTCTGAGTGGCCAAGTGACTTGCTCAGGGTCTCACAGTGATTGGCATCGTGAGTGGGGCTCAGTCTCAGTCTTCCAAATCTCCCAATATTAATTTTGTAACTTTAGAAATGGAAGGTTCTCCAAGACATCCTTCCTCTAATTGAATTTCCTCATTTTCCAGATGAAGAAACTAAAGCCTAGAGAGGAGAAATCACTTGCTCCAGATCACACAGATCTTAAGATTTGAACCTGTTTTCTGACTTTTAACTCATTACCACTCTTCAGTGGACCATTGTGCCTCTATCTAGTCAGTCAATCAATCAGCATTTACTGAGCACCTACTATGGACAGCAGCTCTGACTACCTTTAAGTTTGGCATTCTCTAACTACACCACCAGGAAGGAGAGAGTGTAAATCTGTCTCTATGTTATATCTATGTTACAGATGAAGAAACCGAGGCAAGGAAAAGGGGAAGGAGGGGCCCGAGACCAGCTGTGGTCAGTGTCGGAGGAGGTTCTCAAACGCGTCACTTTAAAAAACTGAAACAGTTGAGGTACCTTTGTTAACACACTTGATTGGGAACCCTTAGGCTTATCTTTTGGGAAAAGATTCCAGAACTCATCTAATCCCAAACCCTCATTTTACAAATGAAGAAATTACACCCCATGAAAGATAAGTGACTTGTTCAAGGTTGTAGAGGGAGTAAGTATTGGCAGTTAGACTTGAATCTAAGTCCTGTGACGCCCAAATCAGTTGTGTTTTCTCCTGTTCCCACACTGTCTCCTGTGTATAAGCACAGTGAAATCTAGTCACGAGTGGAGGGGAAGTAGGGGGAAGTAGGAGGGGGAAGTACTTCCTCCACCTCACTGGAGGTCTTCAAGAAAAGCCTGGAGAGGTCCTCCTCTGGTACATTTGAGAAGGATGTAGTCAGACCAGATAGATGATAGCCACAGTCCCCTCTGATTTGGAAAGTGCCCCGAGGTCCCAAAGGGCCACTTTGTATTTTGAGGGCACAGTCTAGCCCATGAGACTGGGAAGACTAGTAAGCAAAGACATCACCGGCATCTTCCTGCCCTCTTCTACAAAGGCTCAAGTGTGGATTTCTTCAGAGAACCTTTGGGACAGTTGCGTCTTGTCCCATGAACCCTCTGGCCAGGCAATGCCTATAAGAGCATGATAGAAGTGGAGATTTTCACACAGGCCAGGTACCTCCTCTGCCCAGTGGTGACCTTTGCCCACGTAACAAAGTCACTCTGTTTGGAAGCATTTTAGATTGCTTATCAGAAAAAACGAAAACAAAAAACTATTACCTTAGCTTTGTGGAACTAAGGAAGTATTGGTTCCTGGGCTATTGCAAGACAGAATTGACACTGTTTTTCATTACAAGTGGCTAAATCTTTCCACCAAACAGCAAAAAAAAAAATACAAACTTACACCTCCATATATATGTGTATACATTTATAGATATGCATACATATACATGCATGTGCATATGTACACACATAATGCATGTGTGCGCGTATGCCTAAATGTATACATATGCATACATGTATGTGTATATACAGTATATATACATATGCACATAAAACATACATGCACATGTATTTATGTGAGAAATACATATATACACACATGTATGCATGTGCACACATACATATAATCACATGTAAACATACATATATACATGTACATTCATCTATATGTATGTATTTCTGTGTGGGGAGAGAGAGAGAGATTGCCAAGGGGCAGACGTTGATTTGAAATAAAGAAAAAAACTTCCTAAAATTTTTTGGGGGGGCTGTCGTCCCTGTGGGGCAACGTATCAGCAACTTAGCATCTTTGAGAGTACCTGGGGCACTGAGAGATTAAATAACTTACCCTCAGTCATATAGTTAGTATATATCAGAGGCAGCACTTGAACCCAGGACTTCCTGATTCTTACCACGTCCCCTATGCCATGCTGCTTCTCACTTCTATGAATTAGAATTTTCTTGAAGTATAAGAATAATTAGTATTGTCACAAAATATAATGGAATTCCTGAGGAGGTAGCCTGGACACTCCCCAAACTTTGCTGCTTAGCTTTTGGACTTAACAGCTATTGAAATTCCTCAGCTACTTAAAGCCCCTGGGGAACAGTCAACATTTTTAGTCAGCCAAACACAACAGTCTCTTCTTAACTGAATGAAAAAAAGTCATACCTCATAAGGGATCACATGATGTAAACCTTCCTGTTCATCTATGTGAAATTTTATCATTCACATGCATTGATTACATTCATTGAGGTGGGAGTGAGTGTGGAACTCTATAGCTTGCAATAGAATCAGACATTTCAATCTGGAAAAGACTTTAGAAGCCATTAGGTAAACGTCCTCATTTTATAGATAAGGAAACTGAAGCACAGGGCTGATAAGTGACTAGCCCAGGATCACACAGCTAGATACTCATTCAGAAGAAGTTTGAACCATCTCTGATTCTGTTAAATGACATTTTCTCAACAGCCTGCTAGAGAGAAAACAATGACAAAGTATCGCGTCTAGTCCTTTCTTGTGGTAAGATCTGAGCAGTGACTTGTGAACAATTTCTGAATGAAAACCTATTTTCCTGCTCACAGAGCCTATATATATATATATGTATATATCAATAGCAGTTCAGGAACTATTATATTACTTACATAGAAATAATATTCAACTCAGGTTAAACCTTCCTAGAAAAGCAGAAAGCCAGAAGGTAGAATGAGCCTATTTCTCTACTTCCATCAAAATAAAATTGTTTGTGAATTCATTTTCTATGTCCCAAACATGATCTGGTGCCTGGCCAGATCAGCTATTTGTACTTGACCCATAAATAGAAACAAAGGAGTAAAAAAACCCAAACCAATCACAGATCTAATAAAGACCCTGACAATCCATTATGGGAGGGGTAGAGGGGATTGGAATTATCTGTGTATTCTTCCTCCCTTTACCCCCGGATGCTAGAGCAGATTAAGAAGAAGAGGTTTCCTCATAGAATAATGCCTCTGAGTGATTATCAGGAGGTTGGCTTGGAGTATTCACTCTTCAATTGTTTCTTCCAGCCACATTTTTATAAGAGAAATTCAGATCTAAAGGAATCTTGGCATTTTGTAAATTTAATATTGCCTTTTCCACCTTCATTAAATTCAACTGATCTCAAACCCACTCATATTAATGGTCACCTAGAGCTAGGTGGTACAATGAATAAAGTGCTGGGCCCAGAGTTAGGAAGGCTCATCTTCTGGAGTTCAAATCTAGCCTCAGATTATTTCTAGCTGGGCAAGTCATTTAACCCTTTTGGCTCAGTTTCCTCATCTATAAAATGAGCTGGAGAAGGAAATGGCAAAGCACTCGAGTATCTTTGCCAAGAAAATCCCAAATGGGGCCACGAAGAGTTGGACACAAGTGAAAAGGATGAAACAACAACAATGTTATAAATTAATGATGTCAATTGACCTGTTTCTTCTTAGTACTTGGGTTATTTTGTGGTTTAAAACGTAATTAAAAAAGAAATGTGTTAGAATAGTAGCAAATGGAAATTTATTCAGCATGGAAAATGTCAAACTGCTGTCCAGTGATTTTTTTTTTTGCATCGTTGGATAATAGTTATAAAGCTGAAAGAAACCTTGGTGAGTCTATCACCTCTGTTTTACAAATGAGCAGACTGAGGTTCAGATACATGTGACATAGGACCTTAGATCTTGAGTTGGAAGGAGCTTCAGAGACTACTCAGTGCTATCCCTTCATTTTACATGAAGACATTGGTGTCCAGAGAGTAAGTGATTTGGAACCACACACACACACACACACACACACACACACACACACACCCATATAGTTGTATACATCTATCTATATAGCTGTACTGTATATATGCATTATGTGTATGTGTGTGAGTGCATGTGTGTGTGTGTGTGTGTGTGTGTGTGTGTGTGTGGTCACAATTCTAATGGATTTCAATGACATCTTTTAGGCCAGATACGGTTTTATTTTTTATGATGATCTGCATTTCAGCCACAGTAAATCATCACATGCTCTGATACTTATGGTCCCAGACAGCTATCAGGGTATAAAGAGTTTCACTGACTTTGCTGGGGTCCCAGAGCCTGTGAGTGTCAGAAGTGGGACTCTAATCTCAACTTTTCCTGACTCTGAGACCAATTCTCCATACCCTGTTCCACCTTATTCCCTTCAGTGACATTAAATAAAACCCCAAAATAGACACTGAACACCTACCATGTGCAGGCATTGTTAGGGATTAGTCTGAGAAATAAATAATTTTTCTTGGACTAAGTCTAATGTTCATGATCCTTTAGGTCACTGAGACCTTTCTGTGGGCTTTGTGGGCCTTTCTCTTTTGGATGACATTCCCTTTCCCTTTTGTCTTTATCCTCTCCTCCCCTCTTGTCTATCTCTGTTTTCTTCCACCTTTTCCCCTCCACCTTGCTCTTTCTCTGCCTCAGCCCCCTAGGGTAGGAATTCTAGGTATAAGAGAATGTGTGAAGGCTTTTTTGGACAGGTGGTGCATTCAATATCTCTTTTATCACACCACCAGGTACATATACTGCCAGCTGGCCTGGGAGCAGGGCTGACATCATACAGTATCTCAAATTCTGTGTCTGTGTGTTTTAGTGGATGGAAGAAATGAGCTGCAGAGGACACATCTGGCTCCTGTTTTTCATCATCCCCAGAGCTGACTAAACTACACATACTCCCTCTAGGTTCTGTCCAGAATTCTCAAATCAAAGGGATCTCAGAGCCCACCTAGACTAGCCCATCCCTAAATAAGAATCCCTCCTATATAACAATACCTGCCAAATCGTCATCTGGCATCTACTTGAAGATGTCTAACAAGCGGAGAAACCACTGCCTCCTAAGGCAGCCCCTTCTAGCTGAGGATGGATCTAAATCTGCCTTTGTGGATGGAGGCTTCATCCAGTGCCTTGCGTGCTACCCTTTATGAGTTCTTATTCCACATAGCAGCCCTTGATAGTCTTGAAGAAAACTAGCACATCCCTCCCAAGTTGTCTCTTGACCTGGCTAAGTGAAGCATGGCCCTCCACCCCGCCCCACCCCCAGCCCCAGGGCAAGGGGAATCTTTGTCCAATGGCCTGCAATATTGCCCGTCCTTTTGGAGAGGAAGAGAGAAAAGGAGGAGTGTTAGTTGCCTACAGAGGTAGCAGGAGCCTGTTTCTCAGGAAATTTTGCACAGTTAATATGCCATATGAAGGGGACCTTGCCCAGCCAATTGTTGCACTCTACAACACCTTGTTTAAAAATCTCATAATAACTTGGGGGAGCTGAGCTGGACCGTGAAGTGATTTGAAAGTAATGCTTTTATGCCCAGGGCCCCAAATTGACCCACCCTTACTGCAAAAGGTTTGACTTGGAACAAGGAAGTCAGCCCCATAAAGTGAGCAGATCCAGAGACAAAGCTTGCTTTCCTGTGGAAAGACTCTGGCAATCAGAAAGGTAGTTGGGATCCCTGGGGCCACTGTTCAGAATATAGACCTCAGGGACATTGTGTTTCTGAGGCCAGCTGCATCCTTCCTCCCAGGCAGGCCTAGCTGTTGCTGAGCTGCCTTGTGAGCCAGCCCGGTCAAACTCCCAGGGCTCATGAAAAAGACACTGCTAAAAAAATAACACTTCTGAAAGAATTTTCTTGAGGCTTTTCCTGGATTCTGTGATTACAAAAGAATGGTTGAGCCACGGAGTGATCTGATCAGACCAATACGAGCTTGGAATGCTCTTCCACAGGTTGGGCACAGATAGTCCGTTTGAATGTTTGGAGTGGATGTCCCAGTTTGCGCATCCTGTGTTTACTCTGTGCTGTCTCAATTCTGCTTTGCTCAAAGAGCACAGCACCTTTTCTTATGTGGGCGCCATGCTGAGCAGTCCTGTGCCAGTGTCTGCCATGTTGCATAGTCAAATCCAACGTTCTTGAGAGAGACCCTGAGAGTGTCCTTGTATCCTTTCTTCTAACCACCATGTGATCACCTGCCCCATGCAAGTTCTCCATAAAATACTCTTTTTGGCAAGCATATATTTTGCATTCGAACAACGTGGCCAGCCCATTGGAGTTGCGCTCTCTGAAGCACAGTTTGAATACTTGGCAGTTCAGTTCAAGCACGGACTTCAGTGTCTGGTACCTTATCCTGCCAGGTGATCCTCAGAATCTTCCTAAGACAGTTCAAATGGAAGTGATTCAGTTTCCTGGCATGGCGCTGGTAGACACTGAGAGTTCCTTATGCTTATGTACTTATGAACAAACCTAGAGATATATATTCACAAGTTAACTCTCTACAAAATAATTCCACTTGAGTGAAATAGAATGATGGAGTGGAAAGGACACTGAACTGGGGATCAGGAGACTTGGAGTCCCAACCTACCTGTGAGCTGAATCACAGGCATACAACAATGAGGTCAACATGACAGCTCTGTAGACCTTCAGTTTGGTAGTCAGTCTAATACCTCTTCTCTCCCAAACTTTCCTTTGGAGCCTCCCAAACACTGAACTAGCTCTGGTAATGCATGCATCAACCTTATTGTCAGTGTGTACATCCATGGAAAGTACACTACCAAGGTGAGTGAACTTATCCACGGCATTCAAAACTTCTCCATTTGTTGTAACCAATGGTTCCACCTATGGATGTTGTGGTGGTGGCTGATGGAGCACCATTGTTTTCTTGGTGTTAATTATTAGACCAAAATGAGCACAGGCAGCAGAGAATTGATCCATACTTTGTTGCATCTCAGCTTCAGAGGCTTCATTGAGTGCACAATCATCTGCAAACAGAAAATCATATACACACACACCTTGTTCCTTAAATATATTTGGTTGTTGTCTCCTCTATTAGATAGTAAGCCTCTTGAGGGCAGGAAGTCTGTTTTGCCTCTTTTTTAAAATTCTCAGTGCTTAGCATAGTGCCTGACACATAGAAGGCACTATATGGACACATATATCAATACATGTTTGTTGATTCATTAGACATCTTGGGTAATAAAAATGTGTCCTGTTTATCAAGGAGCAAAGAATCAAAGTGAAAGGTTCTTCTTGCATGTGTGTGTTTGAAGAATAAGTATTGAGCAAAGTATATTTAACATCAAAATAATACTGAACATAATTTCTTCAGTTATCTGGAAGAAATTGTGTTTCGAATGTCAACTAACATTGTCCCTGGTAAAGTTCTATGCTTGAGGAGAGAGACTTTCCACACTTAACCCATACCTATTCTTAAGGTAAATGGAAGCAAAGCTAGGAGGTGCAATTAATAAAGCAACTGGCCTTGGACAATCAGGAAGACCTGGGTTCAAATCCAGCCTCAGACACTTACTAGCTATAGGAACTTGGGCAAATCACTTGATCCCGATTGCCTTCCCCACCAACCCACCAAGAAAAGTATAAGGAAGGAAGGAGCTAACTGATTTTCTCATTAGTCAGAATACACTATTAATTCAATTTCAATTTAACAGTTCAATGCTTCAAAAAACATTTATTAAGGTTCTATTCAGGGCAATCAATCGATCAGTGAACACTTATTAAAGGCTTACTATATGCTAGACATTGTATTTTGCATTGGAGATACAAAAGAATAACAAAAATAGTGCTGGCCCTCAAGGATCTTACATTCTAAGGGAGGCAACGTATAGAAACAGGCTTAAGGCACAAAGACAAAAATGAAACAGTCTTAGAGTAACGACTCTGTCTTAGCTGATTTTTGTACCTTACTCCATGCATGGCACCATGACCTCTATCCAGAAAGCGCTTAAAAGAGTTTGTTGAAAAATTTTTTGCTCCATGGGATGGTCTCTGGGATGGGGGAAGGGAAGAGTCACAGGGAAATATAGTTGATGTAAAAACAAGGGATATCAATATATTTTTTTCAAGCATTTGTTGAATGTGGAAGTACTTGCTTTCATTGAAGGATGCTAGGGACCAATGATCTCTAAAAATACCTCACTTCTCTTTAATTGGCTAACTGCCTGTTTCTGACTTAGATTTTTCTTGTAAGTTAGACCTCAGTCAGGCGCTGTTAGTTGGTTTATCAGGAAATGGAACTAACCTCTATGCCATAACTTGAACCTGCTTTGACATATGACTCAGTCATAGCCTGACAATATTAATAGAAATATGTGCTCTGAAGAGAATAGTTGGTGGGAATGTCGGAGAAGGTCACCATTACGCTAGGGAAGTCGGTCAGCGATGATGAAACTAGCTAAGCCAAGAAGTCGATTGTGTTTTGTTCCTTCACATACCAGTAGAGAATGACTCAGATCCTGAGAGTCAGATACATTTTCCCAGACGGAAGAGGTTGACAGATACGAAGGATTACGATACAACAATCTGAAAAGAGCCAAGCTATCCCAGGATAACAATATCTTCACTTTTTTAGTGGTCAAAAAAGGCAAGAAATGACGAAATGCTGGCCCTTCCCATACTCTCAGGAACTGGTGTCCCTTTACTCATAGATTGACCAACTTTTAATGGGAAGATAGAGGAAAAAATTCAGTGTACACGATCCAGCTTATTTTGATGACCAAATAATACAGAGATCAAGTGGTGTGTTTGATGTTGTCCTGAGTCTGAATCAAAGTTTCTGCAGTGGAACCAGGCTCCCTGAATCCCCAACCTTTCTTGTAGTTTCTAGACCACCCTGGCTCCAAATGCAAGACATATACAATATCCACATAATAACTTCATTGTAGTCTGGTGTTTTAATTCCAGTTCTGAGTTGGGAATGGGGAGGGGAAAGGGAAAGGAAGAATTTCTACAGAACAAACCTATGGTGTAACTGTAATCCCATCCCCCTTACAAAAAAACAGTACCACTGTCTGTCTCACTAATTCTGCTGTAAATGGATCTTGGTGAGATAGCATCAAATTCAGGCTGCTTTATCTGTTTACATTTTTTCAGAGTGATGGTTAATTCTTTATGAGAAGCATCCTTGGGCTAGTGGAAAGAACAAGCCTCAGAGTTGGATAAACCTAGATTCAAGCCCAGGCTCTGATTTAGATTATCTTTGTAACTCTGGGCAAGTTACTTACCCCAGTAACAACTCTCTATGAACGCAGAATAATTGCAGTCTATACTAGTGGAAGGGGTTTTCACACGAGGAGTTCCCTGTGCTTATGAGCTTATGAACAGACCCAGAGATGTATACTCACAAGTTAACTCTCCACAAAATAATTGCACTTGAGTGGAACAGAATAGAAATAGAAATAGAATGATTGAGTAGAAAGGACACTGAACAGGGGATCTGGAGACCCAGAGACCCCAAGCTATCTGTGAGCTGTGTCACCTTGGTTACATCATTTAAATTTTCTGGCCTTTGCCTCTTTGCTGTAAGATAAGGAGAACAGAAGGCATCTCCCTTGTTGACCACAGGGACTGCTGGTTTGAGTATTTGGTCTCTGGTACTGGCCCCTCCCCTGAGTACTGAATGATAGTCTTACTGGAAAATAAAAATAAATTAAAACAAGGTACTGCCATAAATTACATGTTCTGCCCAAATGACAATTTCTGACTTGACATTGGAAAGAAATTAAGGAGCTCATGGATGAATCAGCCTCTGTATCTTTCAAAGGGAAGGGACATTTTTGCTTCTTACCCCATAAATATGGCTTTGTGTCTTTTAGTACAACGATGCTACAAACATCAACGTATGTGTCACAGCTCTGTAATACTCTTGATTAAGAAGAAAAAATAAGTAAGGGTTTATAGCTTTGTTTTATCTACTTTTTGAAGGTAAAAAGGCAGGGCAGGGGTGTGCCTCATTCCAGGGTTTAGAAAATGATGGGCATACTAATTACGTCTAATACTACACATGACAACACTAACAACTGGAACTGTGATTCACTGAGCATAGGAAACTCCTGGGTGAAAACAACTCCCTCTTCCAATGCAGGTTGGCACCTTGTCATCTTAGAGAATTGCCTGGTGAACTGAGAGGTTAAGTGACAGCCGGTATTTGTTACAGCTGAGAAGTGAACCTGGATCTTCCTGACTGGGAGGCCAACTCTCTGTCCACCACACGTCACTTACCCCTCGATTAAAATAAAGTTGATGGTTACTGTTATTTTATTGCTTTTTTCCTTAAAAATAATTCTAATCCAAGTGTAGGACTGATAGCATTCAAATGAACGTTGAATTTCTTGTTAGAATGCATCACTTTGTTGTTCCTCTGTATCCCAGAGCCTTGCACCATGTTGTGCACATAGTAGGTGTTTAACAAATACTGCTTGATTGAATCATGCAATCTACATGATAGAATGTTTGAAGCTCTGCTAAGGGTTTTACAAACAGTTTCACATTAGATCCCAACAATAACTCAGTGAAGAAGGCGCTAAAGTCACTGGTATCTCCATCTTACAGTTGAGAAAAGTAAGACTGATAGAATAAAGTGAATTGTAAATGTGGTCAGATTAGTAACTAGTAATTGTAGTTAGTAACTGTAAAAGGTGGAATTTGAAACCAGGTCTACTAAAGCAATATGGTGCAGAGGAAGAAGGGCTTTGTCTGCAGTAGACACAGGTTCAAATCTTACTCTACCAATGGTTATCCATGTGATCTTGGGCAAATCACTTCACCAAATTGGGTCTCAGTTTCCTCATCTATAAAATGAGTTGGACTACAGGGTCCTCGAGGCCTCTTCCAGATCTAGAGCTATGATGCTACTGAAGCCATATCTTCAAATCTAGCATTCCCTCCTGGCTACTATGCTGCCTAGGAGAAGGGAGTTTGTACTAAAATGGGGTAAGAAGACAAGAGAATGGGAAAACTCCTGGACAGCCAAATAGGCAGAACACAACTATACAATGGCAAAACAATATTGGAAAGTAGAAGCTTACTATGAATCAGCAATAAAATGTGGTCATCTTGGGCTGTATTGAGTGTTATTACTTCTAGGAATAAGGGGGTGATATTGTCATTGAATTCTGACCTAGTCAAACATACTTGGAGTATTGTGTTTAGATATGGGTACTATAGTTTAGGAAGGATTTTGATAAGCAGCTAGGTGATACAATAGAGCACTGGGTGTTGAATCAGGAAGACACAAGTTCAAATCCAACCCTAGATACTTACTAGCTGGGCAACCTTTGGCAAGTCACTCAACTTGCTTTGGTTTCCTGTAAATGAGGATAATAATGGCACTTATCTCTCAAAGTTGTGTGGATACAGTGAGGTAGGATTTCTAAAATTTCTGCAAAACTTAAAATGCTATGTGGATATTGTTTATTCTTCTTCTTCATCATCATCATTAGCAGGGCATCAGAATGAAAGCAACCAGGATGGTGAATGACCTTGACTCTGTGTCATGCTTTGCCACATGGGGATATGTAGTGGTTGAGTTTTTACTTACTGAGTAGAGTAGCAGTGATTCTTTACTAGGGTAAGTTAGAGTAACTGGCTGCTAAATTCTCCATCTGTTAAAGCTTACTGGCCCTCAGCTTGCAAAGTCCATCCTCTTTCAACTGGAGCCATGCTGTGTTACCTCTCCCATTTCCCAAAGTCTTTGAAAGATTACTGACATTGATACAGTAATCACATCCACCATTTATTTGAGTACTGTTGGATATGGTGAATCTTTACCCAGAGATTTGAATTCACTGATGATGTTTTCTAAGAGGCCTGAGCAGTTGGTTAGCAGTTAGCAGATGAGATGAGCCTTGGAGGCCCTTGGTCATGACCCATATACATTCCCACAGAAGACAACTGACTTGTCCCTTTCTAAGTCATGCCTCAAAATACCACTTTGGTACTCAACAACAGTCAATAATCGCTTGTCTCTTTTTCCTCCAGTTCTGGATAATCACTTACCTGCCAATATTTGTGAATCTTCATTATCATTCTCTGGAGTACAAGAAATTGAGATCTCCTTAGATGATCCAGTTTGTCAAATTGATTTACAATAGACTCGCTACCCAGAACTCAGCTGTCCATGGTTTAGGAAGCCAGATGAACTTTCTTTCTTTCTTCTTGATTCTACCATCTTCCCCTCTTCATCCTCTTAATATCAGGCTCTGCTATTTCATATTCTCTTTCTTTGATTCCTCTTTAAACCATTTCTTTTAAGCAATACTTCTTTCTACAGGAATGCAGAGATGCATCCCTTGAGCCACTTCACCTTCCCTAAGATGGAGACCAACTTGTTCTGCATATGCATAGATGCTACTTAGTACCTACCAGCAGAGACACAAAGAGAAGAGACTCTCTTTAGTCAATTGTAGACCCCCTCATTATGTGTACAAAGTGATATCCTGTCTTTTTTCTTGTTGCTATCTTATTTAAGCACCATTGTCTAGTATTGTGAGCAACTATCTATTTGAAATGACTGCTCCATACCCTAAAAGCTTAGTTATGAAGGAGCAGGGATTAATTATCTAATGAATTTTTTAATTACCCTTATTATTTCTACAAATATATTCTTTTACTTCTCTTCCCAAAGAGGGAAACTATCAGAAGCCTGTAGGCTTCCTCCTTCGAAGTCATTTTAATCCCTGAGGGCACTCTATTTTCTGCCTCCTTTTCTATTTGTTAACTGTTCTTCATGGCAGGAATGCACCTCTATTTCTCAGAATCCCTACTTACCTATAAGGCTTGGTCTAAGGGCCACCTACATGAGCCCTTGCTTTATTCTCTAGATGCTAATGCTTTTCCCTTAAATGACTTAATAGCTATTTGTGCGTGCTTACTTGTATACTGGTTGTCCCCATCACCTAGATGATAAGCTTGTTGAAGGCAGGGACTGCTTCTATCTTTGTATCAATAATGGATAGCACAATATCTGTCATATAATAAATACTTAATAAATTCTTTTCAATTGAGTGAATGGCTTACCTCTAAGTGGTACCTATTGTAAAATTATATGGATGTATTCTTAATTTTCTTAGAGCCCATCCCTTCACATGGATTTGCCAGCTAACATTATCAGTAGATCATATTTACTGAAGCAAAAGCAGTTTGGAGGTAGCTTAAATCCACATACAGCACAGCTTTTGGTTTAACTCTCATCTATGCCTGTACACATAGAGATGCAATGGAAATGACCACATTCCAGGTCATTTCTAGCCCTGTGACCAGTTGGTTTAGCCAGAAATTATGGGTAAAATTGTTCTTGAATTATTCTGTCCAACCTATATATAGACAAGCTAAATAGCAAATGTGACCATTCTTGTTTGCTCACTTTTAAAACCTTGATTTCCAAACTGGGGCTTTGTGTTAGGGTCAAATTCCATTAACTTTTGGAATCTTTAAGGGTGTTGATCTGTATTGTTAGGTTCTTGCTTCTATGTTCAGTAACTAGGTGATGCAGTGGATAGAGTGCTGTGCCTGGAGTCAGGAAGACTCATCTTCATGAGTTTAAATCTGGCCATGGATTACTAGCTGTCTGACTCTGGGCAAGTCACTTAACCCTATTTTGCTTCGGTTTCCTCATCTCTAAAATGAGCTGAAGAAGGAAATGACAAACTACTCCAGTATCTCTGCCAAGAAAACCCCAAATGGAGATCGCTGAGAGTTAACGACTGAAAAACAATTTAACAATGACGGCTATGTTCTTCTGCAATTGAACTTTATTAGTGTATTAAAATCTTTATTGATAAATATTTTAATAATTAATAAATTAATAACAATATTATTATCAGCTATTATGATTCATATAAATTAACTTAATAGATAATTATATTATCAATAATATGAAAATTGATAAATAATTTACTTGATTAATATATTAATTTCTTAAAGATTCACAGGGACAGCTCAGAGTAGACAGCTGCATATTTTAAGTAGCCCTTACAGGTTTCAATATAGGGACTGGCGTGATCTCTGCCTTCCTAGACTTTCCAGGTTCCTGTCCACATTTTGAATCTGGGTAACACAAAAGCAGACTTGCTCCCGGGTAGAACTCCAGCAGACAGTTGCTGACTTTAGCCTTTATCGGATAGCTAGAAGCCTCTGAAGTAACCCATGACCTGGTAGCCCCTAGCCTCAGCATTCACCCCTGGATGCAGTTCTAGGTACAGCTATGAAGTAAGAACAACAGGTCTATGGGCGCGCTGTTGTTCCATCATTTCTACATGGTCACTTGACTGTGGGATGAATTTGTGTTCCTGGACAGAAAAATGACCCACTATATTGTTATTGGTTATTTTAGATTTCCTGATCACTACCTTGTTCTGGTGCTCTTTTTAGATCTTTTTTGGAGTAGTTGTAAGGAGACTAGATTGTCTACTTTCTCCTATCCTATCATCTTTGTTGGTCCCTCAAACATGGATATGCTTTCTGTTGATGTAATGATCTAGACTTGATAATAGATTTATTATGTCATCCCTGTTTCCAACTTGCAATTAAATTTAACTCAGTAAATGTTTTAAAATTCTTACTATGCTGTAAATAAACATGAACTTACATAATGAACTTATGAACTAACAAATATAATTATGTAAGTTTTATATATATATATATATATATATATATAAAATGAACTTATAATGAAGCCACAATGAACTTATAAACTAATAAAGAAGATAAGTTAGGTATACATATAATTGTAATCAAGAATAAACAAGGTACATAAAAGAGGTACAAAGTGCTAACCAAATTTAGACAATCTGGGTTGCAATCCTTGCAATGCTAAATATTATTCATGTGACATTGGGCATGTGACATTAGGCTTCATGGTTTAATGGAACTAACAATGGAGGCAGAGGCAGAGGATCTGGGCTTGGATCATAGCTCTGCCATATTCTACTTTAGTGATCTTGGGCAAATGCCGAAACTGAAATGCACTGACTTCAAAATAAAAGGGTTGGAACGGATAGCATCCCTTTTGAATCTAAGTCTATGAGCATTTCTGACGGTTGGCATGGAGATGAGGGGAGGCTTCATGAGGATGCCAGCATTTGTGCTCAGTCTTGGAGAATCTATAGAATTTCAACAAATGAAAACATGGGAGGTGTGCGAGGGAGGATTGGAATAGGGAACTGGCATTCCATTCATAGGCAAGAACGTCAACAAAGGCATGGAGGTAAGAAGCACAGAATGTGTTTATGGAGCAACATGCTGATTAGAGTGTAGGCTGTGAGAAGAACACAATTATGAGAAGAGTCAAAGAAAGATTTTTCTAATTTCAAATCCATTGTTGCTTTCCAACCTGGTGCATGGAATCAGGTTCATGTTGTAGACAGATCTATAAGGTAAGAAGGACAGAACTATGGACCTATACTTGAATGTCACATTGAGAAGTTTGGATTTTAACCGACAGGCACCTTTGAGCCCATTTTCAGGTTTGGAATATGAGGACTAAATTTCTGCACATGCAGAGATGACACTGAAACTGTGATTTCATTGGAATAGGGAGCTGGTGGGGAGAAACTCCCTCTGGACCCCCTTATGATCTCCAAGAGTTGCCTTGTGGAACTGAAATCACTTGCTCAGGGTTCCACGTCTAATCTATGTCAGGATGGGACTTGAATCCAGACCTAGGCAACTTTGAGGTCAATCTCTTGAGCCACAAGGCATGTTTCTTCCCTCTGCTCTTTATAAAGAGTTGTTAATATAATTGTATACTGCATGTCCCAAAAGTCTTAGCACACTTTAAAGCTTTAATTGCTTCAAACCACACCAAGACTTTTGGGATACTTTGCATTAGACTGATCAAAGGGCCTTTGTAAGACTTTGAGGAAGAGGGAAAAAAAAAAACCTTAAAGAAGACCCAAGATTCTTGATTGGATGGACAAGAGAGTCTTCAGGCCTAATGTTAGGAGTCTGAATCAATGGCGTAGTCTCTCCTTGAGAAACGTTCAAACTGTATATTGAATCTTATGATTAAACCTGGAAAGGATCTCAACGATAGTGACATCCTCTCCTCTCACTTTAGATGAGAGAAGGTGAGCCTCTCCAGTCTCTGGATAAGGAAAACAATAAATCTGGCAGTAATGAGTATACTTTCTGATTCCTGGATCACCATTACATATTAATTGGACTGTCCCCAATCAAACAAAGAGCAAACATTTATTAAGTACCTTCTGCATTCCCTAGCACAGCAAGTTCTTTTAACAGTGGGAAAGTTTATATAACAGACAAACTATAACATTTATTTGGAGGACACTCTGAAGATGTTTGCCAGGTTTTCCTCAGATGCCTTCTTTTCATTTTTTGTTATTGGTAGGAAACAAATAGCTTGCATACAGTTGTTCTCCTACCCCAAAACTTTCCACCTTCAGACAGGAGAGAAAATACCATTCATCATACTGTACATTTCCTTTGTAGTAAATATTACTGGTTTTAATTACCAATTTTTGTTGACTCAATGTAATATGCAGTTTGGGAGTTGAAAGGAGCATGAGTAACTAAAATTACATCCCATTTTCGGCGAACTTTGTTCCCTAAATACAGGAAGTTGTAAAATCTCCGATAGCAAATTTGATTGGTCCATGGGCAACACCGCAAATGATGGTCTGCTGGGGAGTCGGTGTCTCGATGAAAAAGAACCAAGAGATTAACTCGGGGCCTGCTCAGCTGTCAATTTTTACTCTGAAATTAGGGTGAGTGGTAAATTTTTGGTTTGAGCTTTGAAGTAGAGTTAGTCCTTTCTCAGTCATGTCTGTCATTCAGTGGGGAGACTTTTCTTCACAGCTGAGCTCTGCCCTTTTTCTGTAGGTAATTAACATCTTTTCCCCCACCATGTCATTACTTTGTTATTATTCCCATTCATCAAGTGCTAAATATTTCTTTAAAATTCTGATGGCCTTGACATGTTAAACTGTGCCCCCATTATTGACGATATTAAATAACACCTTCAAAAAATCCCTGCCTGAGCTTTGGTGCATGTTCTGATCAGACACATGGGGCAGTGTCTCCTTCTTTGCATCTTTAAGGGCTTTGCATATTAAGGACTTTGAAAATATGTTTTTAGACCAAAATATGACCCAAGGCAAAGGGAAGAAGGGTGGAGAAGAAAATCATTCTCTTATGAGCTCTTGAAACATATCCAGACCAAATGGATTCACCTCCATAATGCAGAGTCTGGGGGAACTTTTCTTGTACTTGGTATATATCTTTTAAGTACATACTTATTTATATGTTTCTTTTCACATTAGAGCACAAAGTCCTCCTTTGTATATTTAGCGGTTAGCCTAGGCCCTGGCACATGGTAAACCCTTTATAAAGGCTTGTTAATGGATTAACTGGTTTTGGCAAAAGCAGACGGCATTATTAGAGCGTATTGTGGATTGACTGATTACCGGCTGATAACACTCAGTAGTCCAATGGCCCTCTCTGTGTCCTCAGACACTCCTTAGCTGTGCCAAGTCATTTCACTTTTTTTGTCTCAGTTTTCTCTACTCTAAAATGGGATCATAATAGCATCTATTTCCCAAGGTGTGATGAGGATCAAATGATGATATTTGTAAAGCACTTGACATAGTGCGTGGAACACAGCAACATATCTGTATACATATATATACATATACACACATATGTCTATACACATATATGTGTGTGTACATGTATGTATGTATACATGTAAATATAAGCAGAGGTATATTTACCAAGTTTCAAGCATATATGTATGTGTGTATACATAAATCCAAGCTTTGAGTACATATATGAAGAAAATGAAGATAACGCAAGCTTCAAGTATATATACCACATCTATATGTATATACATGTGTGTGAATATGTATATATACGCATTAGTACGTATACATGAATATGTATATCTTAGATTTCAGAAAACATACTCATTGTTCTTCATATTATCCTTAAATACATTTCTCAAAGTCTATCGGAGTTATAAAAGACTTTGCTGATCCCTGCTACCCACCCAGATGCTTTCTCATTCCTGAAATTTCTTTGTATTTCTTTATCTGTCCCTTCAGCAGAGAGGACCTGAATGATACCTTCTCCTCCACCTAGCATTTTCCACTCATAAAATCCTTTCTGGAAAACACCAAGAAGTAGCCAAAAGGATTAATTTTAGAAACCATTTTTAGTCGTGGGGAAAGCCTCGTAAGATTAACTTTACTGCTCTCAGTAGAGAAGTAGAGGTTTACTGGTAAGGAATGCTAACTACTCCTTCAGACTCAGGGACACTGTCATAGAAGCAGGGATTTAGAATTGGAAGGGATCCTAAAGATGGTTGAATCCAGCTCTCTCATTTTATAGATGAGGAAAGAGATTCTAAGTCACTTGCCCTTGTGTACACCATTTTATTTTCCATGATTATAAGGGATGGCTCAGTACAGATAGAGTTACTTCTTCTCTTTCTCCGTATCTCTGGTGCTTGGTCTAGTTCTTGGCCTACAGTAGGTGCCTAATAAATGATTGTTTATGTAAAGGAATGAACAACAAAAAGCATCAGTGATGCTAAACGATTGAAATAAACAAATGGAATCATTCCCCACTTTTACAAATGAGGAAAGGCCATTCAGTTTATTGCAGATGTTCCTATTGTTATCTAAGCTCCTTGTTCTATGCCGCAGAACAGACAGAGCTCAGATAAGAAGCAGAGGCCAATGGAGAGAGCTGAGTGGGGCTTGTACCCAAGCCTTCTGGCTTCAGGTCCTGAAGTCATTCTATTGCCCTGAATTCAGCCTGACCTAGAGGATTTGGACTTAGATTAAGAAAGATCTGGACTCAAATCATATCTTAGACATTAACTCTCATAGGGCATGTGATCAGTCAGTCAATCAATAAATATACCTACTATGTGCCAGGCACTGTGCTAAGTGATGAGGATTAAAAAAAAAAATAGAAGAAGCAGAAGACAGTCCTTGCTTCAAAGAACTCACAATCTAACTCACAAGCAAACACAGGTACAAACAAGCTATAAGCAGTCTAAATAGGAAGTAATGATAGGGAAGGAGAGCAGGGGAGGGCCTCCTGTCAAAGACAGGATTTTATTTAATTGGGACTTAAAGGAAATCAGTAGTTGGATATGAAGATGAATTTGAGTACTTCAGGTGTGGAGGACAGCCAGAGAAAATGCCCAGAGCCAAGAGAGGGAGCATCTTGTCCATGGAAAGGCCAATGTGGCTGGATCTGAGGGTGTGTTAGGAAGGGCAGTGTGAGAGGACTGGAAAGGCAGGAGGAGGCAAATTATGAAGGACTTTGAAGGCCAAATAGAGAATTTTGTATTGGATCTTAGCATTGAGAAGGAACCACTAGAGTTCAGTGAGTTGTTAACTGATTCCGGGCAGGGATCGGCAACTGGAAGGGACATCAGAGGGCAGTTTCATTTCATGGATCAGGAACTGGGGCACTGAGAGTTATGTTTCCATAGTAGTAAACATTAGACTTGGGTTTGCAAACCACTCCTGCTTACTTCAGCGCTGGTACTTTCCCCACTGTAACTAACACTCGTCCTCCAAATCAGTCAATACTTTTGGTAAAATAGAGACAATATTATTTGTGATGACCAATAGAATTATCTCTTGGCAAACCAAGAGATAAAATGGGAGTTGTTGCTCTTGTTACGATCATTTATTTTACCACATCTGTAGGAACTGGATGAGATCATAGACTTAGAGGTGAGACAGACCTTGAAGGACAACACATCCTCATTTTACAATCAAACAAATGGACCCCATGAGGTTAAGCAGTTCACACATGGTCATAAAGGGAGTAAGAAGGAGAGCTAGGATTTGGATCTAGACCTCTGACTCCATATCTCCATCTAGAAGATCTGCGTTCAAATCCTGTCTACTAGCTGTGTGACCCTGGGCAAGACTATTTTAAGTATCAAATTACCTACAGACCTTAAAGTTCTACATAAACGTGACTCGTTATTATCATAATATAGTATTTGTGGATCCTCAGATAGTTTCAGGGTAAATATCTAGAGACTAAGGTATATTTCCCACTGAGCCCAATGCCTCAGGGGGATGATCGCTCAGCAAGGGCTTAAAGCAGAACAAAGAATAGGGATGTCCAAGGAGCCAGGTAAAAAATTCAATGTGTAACCTTCATTCTGATGGTGGGATTTGGTGTCCTGAGTTTGAATCCTGCTTACTCACTCTGTGATTCTGGGTAAGTCATCTCCCTCAGACTCAGTTTTTCTTGTCTGTAAATATAATGGTAATGACACTCATCTCATGGGGTTTCTGTATGCACAAAAGTTTACAAATCTGTAGCCTAAATATTTTGCTACAGAGTTTTGTCTTTGGAGAAGAATGCCCAATGGCTGAGTATTACTCTCTTCTAAGAAAGGTTCTGTTGACTTTCTTTGCATATTCCATTTATTAATTGAGTGGCACCCTTTGAACTTCCTGAATGAACCTACTGATTTCCCCAAAGACTGAGATGAGTAGTGATAATTGTGGGGATGATTTGGGGGCTGAGACTTCCATAAAAAAGTATACCACCTTAAGGTATGAAGGGATATTTGTGAAGCAAAAGCCAAGAAATGTCATCATTTGGCTTCATTTACAGAACACACAGCTTCTTTCTGTCCCTGAACAAGAGATGCCCCAAAGCCAGTGGAAAGATGAAAGGGCCCATCCGGAAACATGGTTGCTGAATGACTACAGATGTAGAAAATTTTCTGATAAAAACCTTCATAATACAGCCAATGCTGAAAATCCACAGGCTATAATTTCCCAAACTTCCTAGAATCCTCTGAGTGCGTTGCGTTGGATTCTGACACCCCACCACAGCAGAGACTGGAAAGCTGGGTTTTGATCAGTCTGTTTCACTCACTCCAATATAGCTCACTTCTCAGGTGTTTCCCCCTTGTTATGACTTGGTATCAAGGCGTTACTGCTGGAATCTTATATCCAAAATACTTGGCTGCCAGCTGGGCTTCATTTTAATATAAATAGCAGGTCTGTGCTCCCTTAGGTGCCTATTAAAATGTCATCCAGCAATTAGCTGGATCAAATATGAACACAGGGCACCTTTATTCTTCCTCAAAGCCGGCTTAGATCTCAGACTGGAATCTTAGTTTGCTCGTAGTCTACAGACGCAGAGCAGGGTTATACAATCAGAAGGAGATAGATGGCATGGCCTTTTGGGGAATGGGACACTTCTGTTGGAAACCCCCTTAAAAGAGTCAAATCAGCTTCCAGAGAGGTAAAAATAGGCTAGCTCTCTGGATAGCCCTAGTGAGTTTTCTTCTTTCTCCTTTTGTCTGAAACCAAAGGAGGTTTAGTAATAGCAATGCTAATCTGTCTGTCTCACGGAGAATATGTATCCCTCTCACAATTGTGGTTTCTCTCAAATGTTATAGAAATAACAACAATAACATTTATATAGTACTCTAAGGTCTGCAAAGCCTTGTCACAGATTACATCATTTTGTTCAGTCATTTTTCAGTTGTGTCTGACTTTTCATGAACCCACGTGGAGTTTTCTTGGCCAAAGATATTGGAGTGTTTTGTCATTTCCTTCAGCAGTGTGTCCCCATTTTACAGGTGACGAAACTGAGGCAAATAGGATTCAGTGACTTGCCCAGGGTCACACAGCTAGTACAAGTCTGAGACTGGATTTGAACTCAGGAAGAGTTGCGAAATATCTCATTCTTTCCTCAATAGTAACCCTCAGAGGTAGGTGGTATTATTATCCCCATTTTATAGATGAGGATCCTAGGTTAAAGAGACTTGCCCAGTATCGCACAGCTAAGTGTCTGAGGAAGGATTTGAACTCAGGTCTTACTGTTTCCAGGTCTAGTACTTTATCCTGGGTGCCTAGCTAGACTGAGTGAATACCTAGGTATAAGTATTGACAATCTGCCATGTTTTACTCTTCCCTCAGTTGATCTTATGATGAGGACTAGGACATAACTGTCATGGCTTAGAGGCTGAGGTTTTTTAGGGTGTGTGTCTCAAAGTGGTTTGGTCACTGCTCATAATTTGTCTTTATTTCCTGAGACTGTTGGGAGAAGATTAATGTTTCCTCACATTGGGCAGTGTAGCAGGCAATGAATTTCTCAAGAGGTAGAGAGCTAAGAAAAAACATTTCACATTCCCACTAGCATTTAGTGTAAACGTATTTATTTGGAATTACAAATTAGCTTAAATTCATTGAAAATATGTAATCTGTGCAATTCTATGTAATTGTTGCTAATTCTATATTGTATAATTTTTTTAAAGACTAAGGATGCAGTGTGTAATTACATCATCAAACTGCACTGAAGTTCAGTTTTGACTGATAGAGGTTGTTGATCCGACTACTGTTTCATAGGTGGTCTCAGGGCTTTTCCCAGTTCTTGCCCTTTCTTTTCTTAGCTGTTAAGTCTAACACTGGGTGAGTGTCACTGTGGAGGGTCCAGTTCACTGGCCAACATTCAGTCCTTTTCGGTCCTTCCTCCCTTCTAGAAAGAGCTAAAACTGAATCCTCTCTGGACTTAGTCTGTCTCCTCCCCCCCGGGAGGGGGAGATGGTTTAGGGTACAATCTTTTCTTTGATCACTGCCCTCCCTCAAAGACCCCCTCCTCTCTCTGGAGAGCTTTAGTGAATACAGTGCTAGAGGTAAAATTAGGAAAGCAAGAAAACCTGCCTCCTACTTCCTAGTGGAGTGAGAAGTTTAACCTCTCCTGGACTCAGTTCTTCATCTGTAAAATGAGGGTGCTGGACCGGATAACTTCAAAGGTTCCTTCTACTTCTAAATCTGTGATCCTGCGATATAATCTGGAGAGGCTAGGTGGCGCCATAGTGCAGGGCTTGAAGCCAGGAAGACTCTTCTTCCTGAGTTCAAATCCAGTCTCAGACACTTAATAGTTGTGTGACCAGGGCAAATCATTGAACCCTGTTTGCCTCAGTTTCCTCATCTGTGAAATGACCTGGAGAAGGAAATGGCAAACTAGTCCAATTTCTCTGCCAAGAAGACCCCAAATAGGGTTACAAAAAGTCAGACACAAGTGAAAAAATGACTAAATAGAATGGTATAATCTGCCACAATATGTTACAACAATTAGGTCTTTTTAGTCTAGGGGTAATATAATGGCCCTCAGGTCTAGTTGCTCCCCTTTTCTGCCATTTTATGGTGTTTTTATCAGATAAAAATTTGCTAATACGGTCATAGTATCTCAGAGCCCTCTGCCAGGAAATTTCCTAACATTCAAATAAAGGTTGAGCTCTAAGCTCCAGTTTAAAGTGTGTAACTAACACCTGCCTTCTATTTACTTGAGACAAGATTAGACTTTGGAAAAGCCTTAGGTAAAAGAAGCTAGCTGAGTCTATTTATTGCGCTGGTTACTGGAAAGGTATAGGGAAGGCAAGTTGGGGGAAAAGTAGATCCTTTGGAATTTCCCTCCTATCTTGAAACTATAAGTACAAACAATAGTTTTGACCTGAGGCTTATTTTTTTTCCAAGATACTTTTAGGGACCCAAAGATCTACCTTAATCTCACTCTCATTGGCTGAAGTTCAACTCTCCTTTCAGTTTCTAGGCATCTGTTCCAATTCTTTGTTTTACAGATGAGGAACCTGTGATCCAGAGAGTTTAAGGATGACTTGCCCAAGGTCACATCTGTAAAGAAACAGGATTTGAACTCATGTCCCAAGACTCCAGAGTCAGGGCTTTTCCCACTGTACCCGGCTGCCTCTCCTAGTCTTGTTTGTTTATTTATTTATTTTATCATCTACAAAGAAGATAGAGATATATAGATAGAAAGACAGATTATATAAAACCTTTATTGTATGTCAGAAAATATTCTAAGAAGTCAGAAGTAATATAAGCCAGATGGTCCTTGAAAATAATAAGGATGATCGCATTTATATAACACTTTAAGAACATTATCTCATTTTATCCTCACAACAATCTTCAGGGATAGATGCTATTAATATCTCTGTTTTACAGATGAGGAAAATGAGGCAGGCAGAGGCTAAGTGACTTGCCCAGGTTCACACAGCTCTAAGTGTCTGAGGTCACATTTGAACTCAAGTCTTCCTGATTCCACTTCTGGCACTCTCTCTACTTCAGTCATCTAGTTGCCTTCAGGGAGCTTATATTCTGATAACATAAAAAGGAAAATTAAAAAGAAGCACTAAAGTATATGAGAGAGACAGCAGTACCTATAGGGTATAGAATTGGCCAACTTGAAGGCTTTGTTCTGAGTGAGATAAGGTGAAATTCAGGAAGGTTCTAGGGATAGAGTCTTGGGTCCCTAGGAAAACTTATAAACTAATACATTAGACCTAGAAACCATCTCAGAGACCACTTTATCCAACCTTCTCCTTTCTAGTGGCAGTCTTCATGGAAAGTTCTGCAAAGACACTTACAATAAACAGAGTTAGAGGCTCCCAACTCAAATCTCATCTGTGCTGGTAAGTAATAACGTGTCCTCATGTCTCTGGGCCCCAATTTGTGGACTAAAGGATCTTTAAGGATCCTTCTGGGTCTAAATTCAAAGAAATATCATCTATAATTACTTATGAATTCATCTTTGCAAAAGGACATGGGGATTTTTTGTAAATTGGAGATTGAAAATTCATTTTGGAAGTTTTTCTTTTCACTGTTTACTGACTTAATTTTAACACACTTAGAAGATGTCAGCACAGTAAAGGCAGGAGTTAATAGAAATGTAATGGTGAAATTGAATTGGAATTGGAATTTTGCTTTCTTGCAAACTAACCTATGGATTATGTTATTGTTTTGTGTAGACACACATTGTTTCAGGGAGAGGCTAAAACATATGTCAAGCATAACTCTTTCTCCTCTTTAGACATCCTTTGGTCACTTAACAATTATTCCACTGTGGACAAATTTTTCTTCTGTTTTTCACAGGAGGAAAAATGTGCAGGCTTTGAACGGTCATCTGCAAACTGAGTTATTTGCCATCATTTATATATCTTAAGGATTCTAGGACCTGACTGTGTTTATTTAGAGCTGATTTATACTGTGGAATGCCCACATGGACATGAATATGATAATCACAGTGGGTACTTTAGATATCCTGTCACAGATTGCTAGAGACTGTGACTTTTGCTAAGAATGTATATAAATTAGGGATTGACTATCAACAAATGAAATCTTGTGACCATATAATATAGACATGACACCATACATGCCTTGGTAGGCAGAGGAGCAGGGGACCTGCGAATAGGTTAGTCTTAGCCCACAGGTTTCCTGAGAAATAGGGAAGAGCTAAGAACTTCGGGCCCTAACTCACCAATGGGTTTGAGGCCTATCCGTCGTGCTTCATGGGTTTTACCAGGGTGTGCCCACTGTGCATTCTACAGCTTGTTGAAGCCACAAGTAAGCCACCTAGCAAATATTAGTCGGATTTAGGACTGGAACCCAACTCTTTCTGACTCCAAGACTCAGTATCTATCCACTAATGCCACATTGCCCCTATTTGAGATACAAAAAGTGCTGATCCATATGACCCTTGTCCTCTGATCCTTGCCCTACAGTTTGTCCTCAGAAAATCCTGGTTAAGAGATCCATTTCTACATAGCATGTACCCATACCAAGTTCACTTCCAAATGTAGCATGGCAGATTGATGTGTCCATATCTCTGCTACTTCTGGGTTGGGTCAAGCCAATTTTTCGCTGTTCCCCATCTGGCTTTTGTCAGATTGTAGTATGAGTTTCAGTTCTTGGACTTCTGTTGGCTTATTCTCCTGACCTTTCAAAGAGTTCGTGCCATAGCCATCTTTAATCATCTCCACTACCTCAAAGCAGGAAGAATTAAAATAGGTCCAACAAAGACACAAGCAGGACCATACCCTCTCAACTTCATGCCAGGTCTAGGTCAGAGGGACTGAGGGTTCTACCCTACTTGGAGGTGCACAGCAGCTCATCCGCTTTCTTGAAGTTCAGCCCAGAAGGAAAGAGCCAGATCAAGAAATTCACCTAGCTAGCTAGGGCATTTTGAGTGTTATTCCATGCCACACCCCATTTTTCCACCTTTGGATATTCAGTCGAAAAGTCTTCTCTTCACCACTTAGCTAGACAGCCAGTTACCTAACTGTCTGCCCATGCTCCAAAGTCCAACTGGACACTGCACATGCTCATAAGGACTGAGCTGGTTGTCCAGGTCCAACCTGTTCATTGGCAGAGCTGGGTTTACACAGAAAGGACACTACTATACAGCTGCAACTCAGACTCACTCAGAGTCTTACAAGTAACCTCTTATTTACCCCTGTAGTTCCTGAGTCCCCATCTATGCACATTTACACCTAATTAGTCATTCACAATGATGACAACACCAATTCTGAAACATAAAACATTTATGTAAGGAAGGTAAAAACAATAAAAATCACATCAGGAATCAGTATAAAACAAATACAGATAATCAATATATTCCCATTAACCCATAAAGTTGGACAACACTCTCCCATCTACATACACAGTCTCTGTGGAGAAAGGAAAGCACATACGAACAGAAATCTAACAGAGGAGTATGTAATTGTGGATAACTCGTGTGTTTGGGTCAACTCACAATTCTAGACAGCAAGGGTTGATGTCCTTGGCCCCTTAATGAATGAACTTCAGCTTCTTCTTTGCTACTTGCTTCCCTTCTGGCCCTCAGAACTCCATTCCTGGACAAAGCTTTTCCTTTTTAGGTCTTTTAGCTTGCAGTTACTCTTGAAAGGGCACTAAAATAGTGTTATGCTACAAAAGTAGCCAGCAGTTCCCTAGAGCCATTGAGCTGTCACTCAGCCTTAGGTGGATACTTTGAGTGATGCAAACCAGCCCAGCCCAGGGCTTCACTCCACAGTATGCAAAGTGATCTAGTCGTTTCATGCTATGCTTGAGTAAAACATCTGCAAAGCTTGTCTCTTCTCCTTCAAACCAGAATGGGGCAATAGAGAGCAAGCCGAGGCAACAAGCATTTATTAAGTTCCTACTGTGTGTCTGGCACTATGCCAAATGCTGGGAATACCAAGCAAGGGGACAAATCTATGTCCTCAAGGATATCACAATATAACAGTGAGTGCCCAGTAACTTCTGGAAGGTTTCACCTTAATCAAACTGGAGATGGTACTATTGGACCATTACTGAAAATACAATAGGTTTCATCTCTCTTCCAGTAAGAAGGCTCCCAACTTTTTCTTCAGCCAGTCTCCAAAGTCATGCATATACTTTAATCAAGAGCCTCCCAAGTAGAAGAGCTGAAGCAACCATCTTCTGCCTCACTCCTTACTGCCTTCTCGACTACTCCTGCTGAGTCTTTTTTCAAGTTTCAGTGAATTAAATCAGAGCCTCCTGTTGCTCAGTAACTCATTTTTTCCTTGTGAGGTAAAGAAATCTACCCTTCTGTTAGTTATGAAACCAACAGTCCTTATTTAATTATGCCAGTTTCCAAACAGTTATACGACTTATTTCTTTATGAGTTTTCATCTCTAAAAGCAGTTACATGCAAACAAGCTGAGAGGCCACAGTTACCTCAAGCCAGTCATTCTTGTCTTTAGACAGGTACTCTTAATTCTCTATCCTTTTTTTCTTCCAGTCTGTGTCTTCCATTTTAATGGAAAAAGATTTTCTTCACACATATATTTGAATAGCTTTTTATACACAGAATTTCATTTTCTGCCCCTTTCTACAACCAAATTGGTCAGTTGTTTACATCCTTCACAGATGGATTTAATCTTTTTTATTTTCATAACAGTTCATATTTTGACCTCTTTCAACAACCAAACTACTCATCTGTGAAATGGACAGTATCACCTACCACTATGACCCTGTGCTCTGATTTCTTAGTGCCTTGGGCACCTGTCTAAGACTTTACATGACTTTTACTTTGCACAAAGAAGATGGTGATAAGTGCTGGTAGAAGGTTTTTACCAGGAACTCCCTAATAATGATGAAATCACAGGTCCCCTTGAAAACCAAGCCAAACAGAATGTGCAGACAGAACTCAAGCTTTAGGCAGTTCTACTGAGTTGCCCAGGTTTGAGTGTGATCTTGGACACTCTTTGTGTCTGCTGTCTGAGGACCAGCTGACCAAAGCACAGAGACAGGTAGTCAACTAAAAATCTACTCTTCTTGGGTTGGGGAAGGGAGCTTCAGTGATGCACAAAAGAGACAAAAATAGCCTTCAGCCTTGTATAATCACTTTCTGCTTCAATAGAAGGGGGAGTCCTAAGAGTAATAGTAATATCTATGTAGAATTTTCTGAGAGAACACTCACCTTTTCAGAAACTTTGATCCAGTGAACCTACTATAGGGCATGTACTTAAAGGAAGGGAAAGACAGGCACAAAATCTTCATATACACCCAAATATTCATGGCAACCTCTTTGTGTAGAAAAGGGCTAGAAACAAAGCATGTGCCCACTGGTGGGGGATTGACTAAGTAAACTGGTATGTGAATATAATGGCACATCATTGTGCAATCCAATGTATCTTAGAATTTTTAAATTTTTATTTATTTCATTAAATATTTCCCCATTACATGTAAAAACACTTTTTAACAACCATTTTTAAAAATTTGAGTTTCATATTATCTCTCTCCTTCCTGCCCCACCTCCCTCCTTGAGAAGGCAAACAATTTGATATCACTTATACTTGTGAAGTCATAGAAAACATATCTTCATATTAGCCACTTTCCAAAAGAAAACATAGACAAAAAAATAAAACAAGGAAAATAAAAATTAAAAAAGTGTGCTTCAATTTGGGTTCAGGATCAGTAGCATAATGAGTGAATTGTCTTGGATCATCGTATTGCTGAGAATAGCTAAGTCATTCATAGTTGATGACTATACAGGATTGCTGGTATTATATACAGTGTTTTCCTGGTTCTGCTCACTTCACTTTGTATCAGTTTATATAGGTCTTCCCAGATTTTTCTGAAATTATCTTGCTCGTGATTTCTTATAGCACAATAATATTCCATTACCATCCTATACCACAACTTGTTCAGTCATTTCCCAATTGATGGGCATTCCCTCAATTTCATATATAAGAAATTCAGAGAAATATGAGATTTGTGTACACCGATGCAGAATGAGGTAAGAGCAATCAGGAAAATAACATGCACGAACTATAATTATTTAAATGAAAAGATCACTAAAAGGAAGGTGAATTCTGAATGAGTGAAAAAAGTCAGTCATGGTCCTGGAGAACAGATAGCAAAACAAACCTCTTTCCTCAAGGTAGAGACAGAGGTGGGAAACTCCTTGGTATCAGAATGTTGGAAATATGGTATCAGACAGTCTGTAATAGATGGTTTGGGTTTATTTTCTTCAGTTACAAGGCAGAGTTTGATTTGGAAGGAAGTGGGCAAGAAATTTCCAGAAACTATTGTGATGCCAGTGCACAAAGCCTCAAGAAAAATATATTTTAATGGTCTAGCACTCATACTGTCTACCCATATAAACATAATTATACTACTGGAAGAATTCAACCACATTCTTACTGATATTATTTTAAAAATCTCCTAGATTCATAGATTCTTCATAAATTCTCTTGGGAAGGATGAATAAAGAAATTTAAAGGAGTGCTAATCTAGTCCAATCAAATCTAGCAAAAGTCATTAAAAGGCTAGCCCTGTCTAGTGGGGATGCAATATAGTCCCTGTCTTCAAAAAGCTTGGGCAGTTAGGTGGTACAGTGGATCACTGCATTGCTGAGAATAGCTAAGTCATGATCACTATACGGTATTGCTGCTATCATATACAATGTTTTCCTGGTTCTGCTCATTTCACTTTGTATCAACTGATACAACTGACATATATATATATATATATATATATATATATATATATAAAATCATATATACAATACATATATATCAACTGACATATAGATCTTCCCAGATTTTTCTGGACTTGGAATCAGAAAGACTCACTTTCCTGAGTTCCAATCTGGCCTCAGACCCTTACTAGCTGGGTGACCCTGGGCAAGCTGCTTAAGGCTGTTCCTCTTCTGTAAAATGAGCTGGAGAAGGAAATGGCAGACCACTCCAGTATTTCTGCCAAGAAAACCCCAAATGGGGTCATGGAGAGTCTGAAACAACTGAACAACAACTCAAGGAAGTTACCTTCCAGGGAGACTCAACATGAAAAATACAAACATATATTTAAGATCATTTGAGGATTGTGAATGCACTAACCAGCTAAGCTGTTCAAGAAAGTTGACTTCATCCTGCCCCCAAAGCAGCAAGAAATGTAAATTCCTCAAACTTTTTATTATGATTTGTAGCCTTCATAAAGAGTGCAAACTGATCATGGGGAAAACAATGGCAAGTTTATGCTTCAGTGTCCATTGTATAAGTGAAGATGTAGTGAAATCCTACAAAGAACCTGACAAATTAACAGTAGTGATAAGGATGGGGTAGGGATTAGATTTGGGGTTTCATCGGTATAGAGGACTCTCAAGTAAGGAAATTCTCTCTACCAAGGCAGGTGGGAACTTTTTTGTGTTTTTAACCAGATGTTAAACTAGAGGTTAACTTGAGAAGTTACGTGACTTGCCCAAGATCACATAGCCAGGATGTATCATGGTAAAATCCAAACACAGGTCTTTGTGTCTTCAAGGACAGCTTTGTATCCACTAGACCACACTGCCTCTGGGTACAAGGGCCAAGGGCAGAAATAACGAGGTCATGTTAGGGTTGTCATTCAAAATGAAAAAGGCCAAATTCTTGTAAGTAACTGAGAAGCGACATGCTTGTTTGTCATGAAAATTTTCTTCAAGAAAAGAATCAGAAAATCATAGACTGAGCTAGCACCAAAAGGTCCATGGTTTTAAAAGCAGACCAACTGCCATACTACCATAAGCTAGAAAGTGCTAGTTACAGGGGCTGCTCATTTTTTTTTTTTTTGATGAGGTGTCTTTTATAATTAAGTTCATTACCCTATTTGACCAAGTGTCCAAAGTCAGTGCTAAGTAAGCTAAAGGCTAACGGTGAGAGGATGCCGAAGGTAATTACAAAGCCCTCAAAATCCTTGACCCTGTCAATTCAACATCAGAAACTGATATGATTTTAGCAGTGGAATGCCATTAGAGAAGATGTGTTACCATTATTATCTGCTTTGCTGCTGTACCCTAAAGACCATGGGATTGTTCCATCTGACTTGTAGGTGAAACCTTCCATATACATTGTCTTCTCTGCTAGAATGGGAGTTCCTTGAGGGCAAGTCCTGTCTTGCTTTTCTATATATATCCCCAGAGCTTAACACAGAACTTAATAAATCCTCCCTCCCTCCCTCTCTCCCTTCCTTCCTTCCTTCATTTTCACATTCTTTCTTTCCTTCCCTGTTCCTCTTTCCTGTTTTTCATTTCTTTTCTGTTCCTCCTTCCATCCCTCCCTCTCTTCCTTTCTCTTTCCCTCCTTTCTTTCTTCCCCCCCTCCCTCTCTTCCTTCCTTCTTTCCTTCCTTCCATCCTCTTCCTTCTTTCCTATCTCTCAAATAGATAAAGAAACACAAAGCACTCAAATATCCTAGCAACTTCTGCTAGATGGGACCTGAATTTGGAGTTTCTATTAGGGCATCCCCTTTATCATTCTGTCTAATCCATCTTTCCTCTCAGATACGTTCATAGTCTTTGCACAATTCATAGTTCGACCCTGTGGTTTGGATTTCCATTATAAGGTAAAGGTGCTTGGATGGTTCCTGAACAAGTAAGACCCTTCTCTGCCTGAGTAACTCGGGACAATATGAGATTGACAAGAAGCATATTTCTTCCCCATCCCCATCCCAAATGGCTCTGTTCCTTCAGCTACAGGGCAATCCTTCATAGATAACTCTTTTTCCTACTTGAAAAAGGATGCTCTGTTGAAACAAATTTTCATCTAGGACAAATGTTCTTCTTCTTGGGTCTATGGATACCTGATCTATCTATGGATGAGTTTCAGAGCTAGGGGAAATTGAATGGGGAAAATACATGTATCTTTATTTTCTACCTGAATTTTTAAAATTTTCTTCAATTATTTAAAAACATTCTTCTGAAAAGGGGTCCCAAGTATTCCCCAAACTGCACAAAAAGTTTAAGCGCTTCTGATCTAGGAGTCCAATGGCTGAACACTATATGCTTAAGACTATTTGACAAGTATAATTATGGGGATAACTGTTCAATAATCCACTGAGCATTATTAGCCTCAAGAACAATAGGAGGAGAAAGACAAGAGATCTCTTTGAGAAAACTAGAGATGTCAAGGGAGTGTTTTCTGTAAGAATGGGCACGATAAAAAACAAATGGAAAGGACTTCGTAGAAGCAGAAGACATTAAGAAGAGGTGATAAGAATATATGCAAGAAAGATCTTGACATCACTGATAATTTCAATGATGTGGTTCCTGTTCTAGAGCCAGACTTCCTGGAGAATGAAGTGAAGTGAGCCTTAGGAAGCCTTGCTAACCATAAGGCTAATGGAGGTGATGGAATTCTAGTTGAGCTATTTAAAACCCTAAAAGGTGATGCTGTTAAAGCACTATCACTAAATTTGCCAGCAAAGTTGGAAAACTCAACAGTGACCACTGAACTGGAAAAGATCACTTCACATCTCAATCCTAAAGAAGGGCAATACCAAAAAGATGTTCAAATTAGCAAACCATTGCACTCATTTCACATACCACAAGCTTAAGATTCTGCAAGCTAGGCTTCAACAACATATAAACTGAGAATTACCAGAAGGATGGACTGGAGACAGAGGAATTAGAGACCGATTGCCAACATTCTCTGGATTCATGAAGAGAGCAAGGGAGTTCCAGAAAAAAAACAAAACAAAACTACGTCATTGACTACGCTAAAGCTTGTGACTGTGCAGATTACAACAAAAATGTGGTAAATCTTCAAAGAGATGGAAGTGCCAGGTCATTTTACTTGTCTCTGAGGAATCTGTACATGGGTCAAGAAGCAACAGTTAGAACCAAACATGGAACGATTGACTGGTTTAAGGTTGGGGAAGGAATACCACAAGGCTGTATGTTGTCACCTTATTTATTTAACTTCTAGGCAGAGCACATCATACAAAATACCAGGATAGATGAATCAAAACTGGAATTAAGGTTTCTGGGAGACATTCCAATAATCTTGGATATGCAGACTATACCATTTTGACAGCACAAAGTGAAGAAGAATGAACAAGCCTTCTGAAAAGAGGAGAGTGTAAAAATTGGCTTGAAGCTTAACATTACAGAAAAAAACAACAACAAAAAACTAAGATTATGGCAGCTGGTCCCATCACTTCCAGGCAAATAGAGGGAGAGGAAATAGAACCATGTCAGATTTTATACTTCTGGACCCAAAGATCATTGCAGACAGTGAATGAAGCCATGAAATTAAGATGCTTGCTTCTTGGAAGGAAAGGTATGCAAATCTGGACCACAGACTAAAAAGCAGAGACATCACCTTTGATGTTTGAATAGTCAAAGCTATGGTTTTCTAGTAGTAATATATAGCTGGGAGAATAATACTATATTAGGCAAGCCAAGTGCCATGGAACAGACTCTTTGGAATTGTGATGCTGGAGAAGACTAGAAGCCCTCAGATAGCAAGGAGGTCAGTTAATACTTAAAGAAATTAATTCAGAACTCTCATTGGAAGGACACATTCTGAAGCTGAAACTGAAATACTTTGACTACATAATAAGAAGACAGAACTCATGTGAAAAGACTGATGCTGGGAAAGACTGAAGGCAAAAAAAGGGGACAGCAGAGGATGAGATAGATAGATAGTGTCATGATAGCAAGTAACATGGGCTGGGACAGACTTTAGGAGATCAATAGTGGAGGATAGTGATATGATCTGTGGGGTAATATAGATGCAGACACTACTGAATGAATGAAGAACAACATATGCACATTTGGTATTGAGTCATTTCAGTCATATCTGACTCTTCATGTCCACAACTGAGGTTTTCTTGGCAAAGATTTCACAATGGTTTGCCATATCCTTCTCCAGCTCATTTGACAGATGAGGAAATGGACAGTGTTAAGTGATGCCCAGGGTCACATACTTCCCACAGAAGTACAAACATAAATACACACTTAAGAACAAGCAGAGTTTGCATAAAGGTAATGGAGGAGGAGGATGGTGTACATAACAACTTATTATCAATTAGATAACTATTGAACAAACTTCTTTCCAAAAGTACTATAACATTAATATTCTCTGAAATCAAAGTTCAGTTAGAACACATTTAAATCAATTAACACGTATGTATTGGCAGTCAATATATAGCTCCATCTAGGGCATCACCTCTCTAAATAGGATTTGCAGGTTGTATTTCCTTAAGGGAGACACCCTAAATTCAAGATTCTTTGTGGGTTTCCATTCTGAGACCTGTAGGTCCTAAGACCCTACTGGTATGCTTGCTTTTTAATAATCTCCCAAAATACACACAGTGGGAAAAGGGGACACACATATAGAGTGACATAATGGTGGGACTCACAGGCATGGTCAAGGCTATTCAATTTAAACACTGTGAGACCCTGGTGTCCTTCCCCTCCTCATATTGTTACCCCTGTCCATAGAATTTTTGTGAGCAGATCACTCAGCTGGGCCCACTCTGTAGCTCAATGCTTAACTTTCAAGTGCCGGGTCCGGCTTTCTTCTTGACTCACATAACTCACACTCCTCAGCCTTTTGTTCAACTAATTTGACCTGTTCCCTACTGGGAACATGTCTCCTACCAGGCAGGTAACTCTACTGAAAGATGCCATGACTAATGGGGGTGTGATGCAATACAGATCCTCTTTCTCCCATTTCTCCACTGCCAGATCTCCCACTAATCAGAGCTGCCTCTTTCCTTAGCTGACTCTCTAGAGAAAGTATCTTGCTTCTTAATTGACCCTGGAGGGTATGACCATTTCTTCAGCCATCTAATTATTTGGTGATCCTCTAATTGTACCGTGTTTAAGTAATGGGGTAACAAAGCACAAATCCCACTTTGAGACCTTAATACCTCATTGCCTTCTGTCTTTTCATCAACTGAACTGGATAGAAATAAATTTGATCAGAAGTTGATCTAATCAACTTCTCAAACATGCATAATTTTGGAAGCATAAAATGGACAATAAAAATGTGTAATAATCTTAATTAAAAAAAACAAACTATACTATGTTGACAAAATGTAAATGAAACTCAAGGGGATGTAACTGCAGTCCAAAACAACTAAATACACAGGTCCAAATTCAAATTATATATTTTTGAAACTGCCACATTTACTCCAAAGCCCATTCACTTCTTTCAGCATCCCAAAGACTAAGCATGTTTTCTGCTTAGCTATGTAATAAAGTGGCAAACATGCTACACCACTGACATCACAGGACAGTTGCCTATAAAACTAGACCTCTGGCGCTGGGCTCTAGCTTCATTCCCTTACAGGTCATCATCTTCATCGGGGAGCACTGTTGTCTGAGCAATCTGTAAGTCCTGCTCGTACTGTGCGGTGCTGGATCCATGACAACCTCTGGAGGTGCAACAGCAGGCATGGCAACCAACTCCAAATTAGGATCTCCAATAAGTTTTCTAGCAAGCCAAAGGAAGGGCTTCTCAAAGTTGTAGTTACTTTTGACCAAGATGTCATAGTACCAGAGATTCTTCTTCCTATGGAAGACAATTGATTTCGCCTTGACTTTTCTGTCCTTAATATCCACTTTGTGTTGCCACACAACACTATAGGGATATTTTCACATACTTGTACCAGATCTCTATGCCAGTTAGGTACATTCTTGTAAGTAACTCTTGATGTTACATCAAACATTATAATGGCACACTGAACTTGGATATAATAACCATCTCTCAGACCACCAAATTTCTCTTGGCCAGCTGTATCCCATACGTTGAATTTAATAGTTAGTATGTTAGTATGGAACACGAGATGATGGACCTCAACACCCAGGGTGGCTACATACTTCTTCTCAAATTCACCAGTCAAGTGACATTTTACAAATGTAGTTTTTTCAGTACCTCCACCTCCAACTAATACAAGTTTGAACTATACTTGGGGTTTTTCTTGGGCGGCCATCACTATGGTTCTTCCAGAAGCATCTCCGTCTCCACCTGACTCTGGATTTTTTTTTTAATATAACCTAAAATGTAATCTTCAGGATGGGAATCTGAAAGCCCTCCATGGATGACGATGCCTCAAAGTCACCCCACAATGTGTCAGACAAAGAAGCAGCAAATAAGTGATTGGGTCATGGAGATTAGCATATCCAAATGAAAGGGTTTAGAATGGCAAAGTCCAAGTCATCACCACCAGAAATGATGGAAGTTTGATAGCAAAAGATCCTAGACTCAGTGATCAGTGCAGATTTTTTAAAGGCAGGCAAGAAACTGTAACATATCACTGTGAGGTGAAAAACTTTAGTATTTGTAAAACAGAGATGTAAAACATATGTGGCTATGGGTGGCATGTGTTCCATAGTACTCCCAAGTGTCCTCCCAACCAGATTAAAATGTAAGTAGGAAATACTTCCCCAAATAAGTGAAAATATGATAAAACATAGTTAATATATTTTAAAAATAAGACAAATTCTAGTTATTCTGTTTACTGCTGGGGATGTAATGAGGACATTTTCTGAGAGCCTACAGCTCACAATCTGATACTTTAGAGCTAGAATTATTTTTCCATCTGTGCAACATTAACTATTAAGGAATGGCAGGTTAGCCACTAATCTAATCACTATTTCTGTTTGAACTCCACTGATCAAGATGAGACAGATGAGATAATAATCACATTTATACAGTACTTGAAAATTCGCGAGGTCCTTTATCTGCATCTTCTCTTGAGTTTGACAACTCTGTGAGATCCTAATTACAGGTGTTATTTTCATTTTATGGAAGAGGAAACTGGGGCTCAGTAAAATGAAGTGATCTGCCCATAGTGACACAGCTAGTGAGAGCTAGGCGTGGAACTGGAACTCAGGAATCCCAGAGCACCATCCAGAATGTCACGCTGCCTCTAATGAAATCGTGAATCCATTAAACTGTTATGGTAAATGTAATTCTTAGCCCATGGAAACCTCATGTTTTCATGGTGGGGAAAAATCAACCCTTTCACTGTTCTTTAAATTAAAATGGTTGCTGTTTATTGAGGGACAGAAGTGGGGAGGGGCATGTGTAAAGTCAAACTATTGACATTTCCAGTTTGAGCAGATAGGGATTTTTTGTGTATTAAAGTTCTCAGGGATGTTTACATCTTTAAAAAACAACCCAGGACTTGCACATTTCAGAGTTGGCATTGTTATTGGAAGGTCTTTTGGCAGGGTGACCATCCTGAAACACTAGCAGATGTGGCTTTCTTTATCCTGGACTGACCCGAGGGGTCCTCAGCAAGGCTGCATTTTCACGGTGGCTTTAGCATGCGGAGATTTTTTTCATCTCCCTTTAGGGTAAGTCATGTAACGAGGAAAGTTTAGACTTTTATTTTTCTTTCTTTCTCTCTTTTTTCTTTTCTTTCTTTTCCTTTCTGTTTTCTTCCTTTCTCTTTTTTCCTTCTAGCTTTCTTTTTCTTTCTTTTTTATTTACCTTTCATTCTCTTTTCCCTTTCCTCCTTCCACCCTTTCTTTTTTCTTTCTTCCTCATACTCTCTTTATCCCTTACCTTCTCTCTCTTTCACTCTCTTTTTCTTTCTATTTACCTTTTTATTATTTTTCTTTCTTTCTCTTTTTCTCTTTCTCTCTTTCTTCTTTCCTTCTTCCCTTCCTCTGTCCTTTCTCTCTCTTCTTTTTCTCTTTTTTCTTCCTTTCTCTCTGTTTCTTCTTTTTTCTTTCTCTTTATTTACCTCTCCTTTCACTCCCTCTTCTTTTGCTTTCTTTCTCTCCATCCTTTCTGTTTTGTTTTCTTTCTCCATTTTTCTCTCTTGCTTTTTATTTTTTTATTCCTCCCTCCCTCTTTTCCCCTCCTTCTCCCTTTCCCCTTTCCTTTACCCCCTTCCCCCTCCTCCCTCCCTTCCTTCCTTCCTCTCTTTCTCTCTCTCTTTCTTTTGCTCTTCCTTCCTTCTCTTTCTTTCTCTCTCTCTTTCTTCCTCTCTCTTTCTTTCTCTCTCTCTTTCCTTCTCTCTCTCTTTCTTTCTCTCTCTCTTTCTTTCCTTCTCTCTTTCTTTCTCTCTCTCTCTTTCTTTCCCTCTTTCTTTCTCTCTCTCTCTTTCTTTCTCTCTTTCTTTCTCTCTCTCTTTCTTTCTCTCTTTCTTTCTCTCTTTCTCTCTCTCTTTCTTTCTCTCTTTCTTTCTCTCTTTCTCTCTCTCTTTCTTTCTCTCTTTCTTCCTTCCTTCCTTCCTTTCTCTCTCTCTCTCTTTCCTTCCTTCCTTCCTTCCTTCCTTCCTTCCTTCCTTCCTTCCTTCCTTCCTTCCTTCCTTCCTTCCTTCCTTCCTTCCTTCCTTCCTTCCTTCCTTCTTTCTTTCTTTCTTTCTTTCTTTCTTTCTTTCTTTCTTTCTTTCTCTCTTTCTCCTGAATTAACTTCTCTCTGGGGGGTGGGGTCACTGCTGAACTCAGAAGAACTCTGTCTTGTTGAATGCCAAGAGGAAAATGGTCCCAGTGCCTTTCTCCCTGGGCATTATGAAAGGTGCTGACAGATGTCAATTTCAGTGTTGTCATTAGCCTGCTTCTTAAACACCACCTGATGTCCCCGGGTCATATCTTTTCTTTCAGCCTTTTCTCATTACATTGCAGATTTGGATTTTGAATAAACTTTTGAAGAAACCTGAGAATTAGTTTAGAAATCCAAGGAGAAGAGAACTGAAAATCAATGAAACTATTAAATGCTAATTTGACCTTCTTCCTTGTGCCAGGAGACCAATGGATGAGATAATGAAATGCTAAGCATTTTTCTGTGATGTAACATATAGTGTAACTTTTTTTAAGTCACTATTCATGTCAACCACAGTTGTACATCTGTCTAGCCCTCTCTGCCACTGACTTTCATAAAATACTAAATTCAATTTTTTAACCTAAAGCTAACAGTGTCGGAAATGTCTGTAAGTGTTGACTTACCTTAAAGAATGATTCAAAAGCCCCATTAGCCATGTAACACATGATACTTCTTTGTTTTTTTTCTTTCTTTAATTTAATTTTAATTTTCTTTTTTGTTATGAGTTTACGTCCAAATGGGAAAGAAGTATCATGTGATCAAAGCAATGAACACATGATACTCCCCCCTACCCCATCCTTACATATTGTAGCAATGATGGATTCAATGACAGGGAGCACAAAGAAATGTTAGGGTCAGAGTTATGTTTTGGATTAAATCAGACTGTAGGTAGCAAATGGGAAGCTTTTAGACATGACCTTCCAGTCTTCCAGACTTGGAGCCCCAAGGCAAATATTCACTGTTCCATTTATCATTTTCTGGGACATGGGGTAAGGAGCATGGTGCAGTGGATAGAAAGCAAACTCCTTAGAAGGAAAGTGTTGGGTCCAAGTCCTACTCCTTCCTGACTCATGGTGGCTCAGGGACCACTGGCACATTACTTATCCAGTCAGTGCCCCCCAGGCAACTTTCTCAGACAATAAATTACAGATGAGTTGCCAATCTACATCAGCTGAGGGACTTTTCACACCGGGAGCTCACTCTACTGATGAAAGTACAAGTCTGGATGAAAAGCAAAATGAAACCACAAATCAAAACCAAACTGGGATAAGTACCCTTTGCTGTCATAAATAGAAATGCTCTGCCTGTTTTCTCAGAAGAATGACATATACATCTGGTCCATTCTTAGCAACTAAAAAGTAATCTGTATGTGGATTAAAAAACAACAGGTCAAAGGAAGATCTTTTTTACAATGAATGGAGAATGTTTTGCCCCTCTGCTTCCACCCTGACACACTAAATGGGGAATGGTTGGGGTAGGAGAAAGGACTAGTCTTGCTTAACTTCTTAAATGTAACTTCTTAAAATATATACATATATGTGTATAAGCGTGTATAAACTTATTTTTAAAACAAACAAATAAATAAATATTTCATTATTATGTTTTATATGTAATTACATATAGTAATTATGTGTAAAAGATAATATATAATAGATCACATTACAATATAATATGTTACATGATATATGGTATAATTTTAACATAACATAAATTTTATGAATATGGTAATTATACACAAAAGATAATATAATATATTATATTAACAGTATATTATACATAAAATATGTAATAGTGTGCTATTTATTAATATATTAATATCATATCATATTATAATTATGGTATAGTACATCATGTATGTTATGTATTTTAAACATATACATTTTATAAATATATATGCTATCTTTTGTTTTTATATGTTCCTTTACATGACCTTCATTTTTACCACCCTTAGCCACTCAATGTTATTCTTTGTAAAACAGGAAAAAAAAGGAAAGGGGGAGGCAGAATTCTGTTTAGCCAAACAAACCCAACAGCCAAGTATGACAGTATATGAAATGTTGCCCACCCAAAACTCCTCATCTCAGCAAAAAGAAGAAGGAGATATATTTTCCCTCTCTTCTTTAGGGTCAGGCACAATCATCATAACTACCCAACATTCACTGTTGTTGTTACTTCCACCACGTACATTGTGGTAGCTGCTGCTGTCTTGACTTCTGTATGAATCTTCTTTGACATCCCATTCTTGAGGCACCAGCAGCCATTCTGCAGGGCATTTCCTAAAACAACACCACAATAAGGATGAGATGAAATGGGCATCATTACATTGTCCAAACATTGACTGCCCATCTTGTGTAGAAACACGTCCTAACAATTAAAGGCATCCCAGATTGGAATAAGCTGCCTTGGGGGTGGTGAGTTCCCCATTTCTGGAGCTCTTCTTGCAGAGACTAGCTGACAACTTGTTGAATACATTGCAATGAGGCTTCTTTTGCATGTGTGGGTTAGACCATATGACCTGTGAGGCCCCTTCCCAATCCTGGAATTCTGGAATTCTTTCGCTCATTTGCGGAAGAACCTGTAACTAGTCTCATGTTGTATACAAAGTGGAGGATGGAGCAAATCCTTCATTAGATAAATATAACAAGAGAAATAGCAGTAATGGCTAGTATTTATTTAATGCTTTCAGGCTTCCAAAGCACTTTACAGATCTATCTTAGATCCTCACAACAACCCTGTGAGGTGGATGCTACTACTATCCCCATTTTACAGATGAGGAAACTGAGACTGAGAAGGGTTAAGTGATTTCCCCTTAGCTACAGCTTTAGCTAATAAATGTCTGAGACAGGATGTAAACTCAGGTCTTCCTGACTCCAAGTCAGAATGAAGGATTTATCTCTGTGCTTTTTCCTATGGGAAGGCTCTGGGATCTTCATGTAGTCTCACTGATATATGGGACAGACGCTGATTTCGTCTGCTACTAGTGCTGACCAAATCTCTTCCTATTTATACTGATTGCCACTTTAAGAAGGAAGTAAAGAAGGATTATAGCGATTTGGACAGAGCTGTCAAGCAGACTGATGATGGTAAGTCTTGGTAGTAAATGAAGCATGAGCATTGGTGTTGTGGGAATGGTCATTTATTTGGTTGGACGTGGGGGGCAATAGCAACCAGGACAAAAGAAAAGGCATGTTCATCATCTTATTCTCACATAATTTTGACTTCCTCAATCAGAACTGTATCTTTTGGAAGCTTTTCATTCCATGTAACTTGGAGATGATGAGAATTTGTCATAGTGACATACATCAATAACATAGTTCTTATGTTCCGGGAAATCAATGTTATATTCAGGATATTGTGGGTAATGGTTTGCTCTATGAGAATGGGCCAGTCGGTCAGTTAGTCAGTTAACAACCATTAGTGAAGTGCTTTGTTGTGTTTTTTCAGTCATTTTTCAGTCATATCCAACTGTGACCCCATTTGGAGCTTTCTTGGGAGAGATACTAGAGTAGTTTACCACTTCCTTCTCCAGCTCATTTTACAGGTGAGGAAACTGAGGCAAACAGGGATAAGGGACTTGCACAGAGTCACACAGCTAGTAAATGTTTAAGGTCTGATTTGAACTCAGGAAGAAGAATCTTCCTAGCCTTCTAGGCCTGGTACTTTATCCATTTTGTCACCTAACTGCCCCAGATAGTGCTTACTCTCTGTCTAATTCCAGTTCAGTTTATCTAGGCTATTTTGAGATCTGCATTAATGGTATAGGAATCTGACAGACTAGGAAAGATAGTAAGGTTCTAATGTTTCATTTTAACCACCAGATTATGTCTTGTTAAATAATTATAGGTGCCAAGTGTTTATAGTTTGAAGTGATGTGCCCACTGTCTCCATATTTCCTTGTATAACCTATATTGAACACTAAGTCTGGGCTCCTTAAGGATATGTAACTTCTAATGGAAACGTTCTAGTCCTGCATTGCCATCATAAATTCCTATGTGTCTACAAATAAGTCAATGTGACTCAGTGATTTGTTCAATGTTTCTCTATCACTATATATTCTTGGTAGAGCTGGTCAATGTAGCCCATGGAGGATCTTTTGAGGCCATCCTTGGATATTAATTATTTCATTAGATCTAGCCAGAGATAGTCATTTAAAAAATTACATTGGATAAGCATAATTGCCTGTACCTGTTAATTGGTGAAGATAGCAGCTTATTCCAAAAATATTCCTATGGATTTTTGATCTACTTATCATGCACTTTAAAACTGCAGATTGAACTAAGCAGAACTAGGAGAATCATTTATACTTAAAATCACTGTTGTAAAATTGAATAGAGACTTAAGAACTCAGATCAATGCCATAATAAACATCAACTCCAGATGACTGGTGACAAAAATGCGGCTCACCTCATAACAAAGAGGAGATGGACTTACAGGCAAAATGAGACACATGTTTTTGGACGTGGCCAATGTAGAAATTTCTTTTGTCTGACTATGGGTATATGTTAAAAGGATTTTGCATTTTTTTTAGTGAGGGAGGTGAGAATGAGAAAAAAGATAAACGCTTGGTAATTTAAAAAAAAGATTAACAAAAAAGAAACAAGCAGTTCTTACCCTTTAAAAATGTATATTAATCCTCTTCCACCTTTATGACATGAAAATGCTAACCTGTCTATAGCTACCTTAGGGGTGATGGTGGGAGGGAGAAAGTAGAGATTAAGCTTCATATAATGGCTACTATGTACCAGGCACTAGGCGAAGTACTTCAAAAGTATCTGATCCTGACAACAGCCCTGGTGTGTGTGTGTGTGTGTGTGTGTGTGTGTGTGTGTGTGTGTGTGTGTGTGTGTGTGTGTGTGTGTGCGCGTGCGCTATTATTATCTCCATTTTACAATTAAGGAAACTGAGGCAAGCAGGGATAAGTGACTTGTTCAGGTCACACAGCTAGTAAATGTCTGAAGCTGTGTTTGAACTCAGGTCTTCCTGACTCCTACCCAGTGCTCTATTCACTGTATCATCAGTTACTTCTAATGAACTCTATGTTTTGTTAATGTTTTAAGTGCTTTAAGTATACTTTTCAAATTCCCTTCCTCCTCCTTCTCTTCATTCTCCTTTTCCTTTTCCTTTTGCTCTTTCTCCTCCTCCTTTTCCTCCTCCAAATGCTTACATACGTATTTAGCTCTTTACATGTTGTGTCCCCCACTAATAAAATGTGAACTCTGAGGTCAAGGACCGCTCTTGATTTGTCTCTGTATCCCCAGAGCCAAGGATAGCTCCTGAACCATAGCAGACGCTTCATTATTGATCCAATTGGTTTGTTTGTGTTATCTCATTTAAAAAACTGAAAGTCAAATCTGGAATCACAGTAATCACTGATTTTTGAAATAAGCCTAATATCTCCTTCCTCTCTCCTAAGGTCACCAAATTTAACTCCCATCTAGAGGAGGGATGAGCCTAGCTGCCCTATCTGCTCCTGAGCTGAGAACAGCTGAGACCTGCAAAGAGAGGAAGCTCATCCATCATGAAGGTTTTCAGAGCTTAAGACAAGTTGTTTCATCAAGATGACTGTACCAGAAGACCTACCCTTGGAATGTTGTATATCTGTAATGTCTGGGCAAAGCTCCATTTCTTTCTTTGTGTGAAAGCTGGCAGAAGGTCTCTAGCGCAGACAAATGGCTGCTGGATTTTCTGTGACCAAACTACTTGATTCAATCAATCAACAAGCATTTATTAAGTGTCAGATACTCTGCCAAATGCCAAAGATACAAGGACAGAAATGAAACTATCCCTGCCCTCACTGGGTTTACATCTAATTCTACCCTCTTACACTTAGACCTTGTTTTGCTTTTTATCTCTTGCTGAGGGTGGCCAAGACAGATGGAAAAGAGATCTGTCTCAGGAATCAGTGAATATTCAAGCCAGTCTCAGTCCTTCCACTAATTTGTGAAATCTGTGGCAATGAGAAAGCCACTTTGACTTCCTGGATGAGTGGTGTAATGGCTTGGGAAGGATATTGGCTTGAATGCCCAAGGACCAGAGCTTGCATCCCAATCCTCCTTCTTACTAGCTGTGTGACCCTAGGGAGGCAGCTCCTTCTCTCTGGATCGCTCTTTCTTCAGCTGTAAAAAGAGGGTTGGATCTGGCAATCACACCCTTCCATATGTACATCTGTGGTTGTACTAGGTTGTACTAGGTTGTACTAGGTTGAACTAGGTCTCTAGTTCATCTATAAAATCAGGGTTCTACCCATCCTGTTTATCTTGTGGACTTATTGGTCCTATATAACTAGGTGGTGACCCTAGGCAGGTCATTTAATCCTGTTTGCCTCAGTTTCTTCATCTGTAAAATGAGTAGGAGAAGGAAATGGAAAACCACTTCACTACCTTTGCCAAGAAAACCCCAAATGGGGTCATGGAGAGTCAACCACTACTAAAAAGACTAGATAAAAGCAACATAAGGAGGCAGAAATATTTTTTAAAGCGCTAGACAAATATATAGTACTATCATTGGTGGTATTACGATTGATTTCTCCCTGTCGATGAAGGAGAAATGTTGATTGGGTTTCATATTTTTTGCTCAGTTGTTACTGCAGTGGATAGAATAGCAGACCTGGACTCAGGAAGAACGGAATTCAAATCCTGCCTCAGAGATTTACTGGTTGATTTCCCTAACCTGTCTCAGCTCTGTTTCCTCATCTTTAATTTCAGTGTATAGGTAGTAGGATATAGTGGAGACAGTGCTGGCCCTGGAGTAAGGAAGACCTAAGTTCAAATCCTACCTCAGATACTATCTCAGCTTGTGACCCTGGACAAGTTATTTCATCCCTCTTGGATTCATCTTCCTCAGCTTAACTTAGGTCTGGTAGAGTAGACAGGTATCAAATTCAAGCAGAAACAGATCCTGAGGACTGCATATGAACTCAGAAAACCACAAATTGGCATTTTCTATGCTTTATTGTACTTCTCTTTATTTTGTTAAATATTTACCTATTACATTTTAATCTGGTTTGGTTCCTATCAGGAGTGTTATGGATTTCAGGCCTGCAGGTGGGTCAATGTTTTATAGTTGAGTTATAGGAGAGTTCTGGGCCTGGAATCAAAAAGACCCAGGTTCAAATCCTGCCTCTGATACTTCTTTGCTGTGCAATTTTGGGGCAAGTTAGCTAACCTCTCTGGGCCTTAGCTTCTTCATCTGGAGGTGAGAGTGCTGGATTTGATAACCTCTAAGGTTCCTTCTCTCTCTAATTCTTGGGTGCTCTGATTCCTTCCTGATGCTTGTACAGTGCAGGCACAAATGGTCGTCCATACTGATACTGCCTCAGGCAATTTTGAGCAGATCTTTTAGACTAATGTACAAGTCAACACAGCCCTGTTTAATATTAATAGTGAGCATTTAAGCACTTTCTGGTTTACAAAGGGCTTTCCGTAGACAGTCTCGTTTGGTCCTCATTTGGTAATGTAGGTACAACAGATATCATTTTACAGATGAGGAAACAGAAGCTGGGAGAAGCTTTGACTTGTCTAGGGTCACATAGATTGTTAGTGTCAGAGATAAGGGTCAGACACAGATCTTAGCTGATTCTGTCTCCCTTTTTACTCACAAGGCAGGGAAGGTAAAACAACTGAAGGTAGGAGGGTACCACACAGGAGAGACACCAGTCAGCATGGGTCAGACAGACCAAACCATCTCCACTACCTTGGCCAGCACCCAGACTAATAGAGACAACTGGTGATGCTGAGCCAAGAGTCTTGGGAACAGCGATGATTCCAACCCAGTGCCTTAAGCCATCATCCTACTCCTTGCGGACGTAGCTTCTGTAGCCTCTGCTCATAAAAGGTCCATGGCTGACATTCCAGAAGACCTGGGAATGAAAGCTCTGGCTACCAAAGTCCTTGGCAATGTCAAATGGTTCAACGTTAGAACCTGATTTGATTTTATCAGTGGGAATAACATTAGGGAAAAGGCATCCCCATCCCCATCTGCTTTGCTGCTGCACCCAAAGAACTATGGCACCTTTCCATCTGACTTGTAGCCTAGAACATCCATATGGGCTGTCTCCCTTACAGCAGCGCTTCTGTTCACACCCCTAGTTCTTAGCACAGTGCTTTTCACACTGTAAGCACTTAATAAATGCTTCCTAATGGAAATGCCTCCTCCCCAATGTCATTCTCAGTGATCAAATCATATCAGGTTCTAATACTGAATCATTCGACATTACCAAGGACTTTGATAACTGGAGCTCTCTTGCCTGGGTCTTCAGTAATGGTGGCCTTTACTATTTCTTGAGCAGTTGCTACATATGCTACACCCAAATCTGGCCTCAGACACTTACTAGCTGTGTGATTGACTCCCACAACAAACAAACAAATGAATGAATGAATGAATGAATGCATGAATAAATAAATAAATGGATGGATAGATGAATAAATTGAATGAATAGATAAATAGATAAATAAATGCATCATTCACTCATTTATTAACTATGACATGTTGTCTTGGAACGTAAAGCTTGGGTTCAAGTCTTGACACCATTATTTGGAACAATGATCTCATGTCAAGTTACATAAGCATTAGTTAAGAGTTTACTATGTGCCAGGCATTGAGATAAACCAAAGGTGGGGAACCTGCAGGAGTGAAGTTTGGATTCAGTCAAAGAGCCACACTTGAGGACCTAATGGTCCTTGAGTCTGCATCTCCACCCCTAAGCTAAAAGTTATGGATATATATACAAGAAAAAGAAATCCGGTCCCTATCCTTAAGGCGCTTGCATTATAATGGGGGAAGACAATGTATACGAAGGAGCTGAAAATCAAGGGTTTGGAGAACAGAGAATCTACCCACATAGAGGCACACTTTATAGAGTAGGACATGGGGATGGGAGAGAAGGAGAGATGCTGGCCTGGAACCTTTCTCCAAAAGGGGGGTTCAGGAACAGCTTACAGAGAGGAGAAGTGGGTCACAGTGCTGGAAAGATCCAGGATGGGGAGGCCATAGAGGAGGAGGGAACTCCCAGGGTGAGAAGGCAGCTAATGCATGGAAGCAAAGTCCAGAGAGTCAGAAACAAGCCAGGAGAAGAGCTTGACTCTCAAGTTCCAATAATGGGATAGGTTTGTCTCTTCTGTGCAGGCCTCAGGCCCGAACATCAAGGAAAAAAGATGGACTTCCACAAGAGAAGCATTTGAGACATTCTCAGGGTAACAGGTTGTGGGTTACAGTAACAGGCTCTGAAGCAAGGTTTTCCCTTTTGGGAATGTGGGCCAGTGTTCAGGTGTCACAATGGATAGATAGGCATCTGGACCTGGAGTCAGGAAGACCTAAGTTCAAATCTTGCCTCAGACACTTATCATCTATGTGCCCCTGGGCAAGTCACGTAACTACTGCTATCTGCCCCAGTCTCCTTAACCTATAAAATGGATGTATAAATAGCACCTACCTCTCAGGGTTATTGGGAAAGTCAAATGAAATAAGGTTTGTAAAACTCTTTGCAAACCTTAAAGAAATTAAATAAATGCTAGTTATTTTTGGGGTGTGAGTTCCACTTCATTTTTGGCTTCTTGGATCCCTCTTTATTTTATCTACTTTGTATAAGTAGCAATAAGGATGAAGCCATTCCGCAGGACACATTAGGAGTTGCCTCTCTTGGCTGTAGTTCACCACAAAGGGGCTTCTGGATATTTCCAAACTGTTTTGATCAAGCATCCCATTCAGTAAAAAAGTGTGAAAACACCCTTTTTTGTGTATATTTGTTTACTTATCAATTATATACATCTATTACTATCCTAATAATTATGCACACTACAAACGCACAAAAAGAAGGAAGGTGATGAGGACCTGTACCAAGGCAACAGGCTAGGAGTGGAGATTTCTGAGAGATCTGGAGGTAGAAATGGCAAGATCTGTCAGGTGATTGGAAAAGTGAATGCGGGGTGGATGAGGTGGTGAGGAGTCAGAGATGACTCCAAGGGGATGGCGGCCCCACTCACCAATAACTGGGAAGCTGAGAAGATGTGTGGGTTTGTAGAGAAATATAATGAAATGTATGGTCTGTCCTGTCCGATCCACTCTCACTCTGGATGGATTACTCTCTCCCACAATGAAAAGGCAACAGCAAAGGGGATGCCTGTCACAATCCCAAGGGGATCCTGGGAGCAGGGGTTAGGAGCAGAATTTCCCCAATGATGCGTGTGCAGCATCTATGGGCAACCGTAAGTTTAGATTTTAACTGCCCTAAAGGGTTGACACCAGCTCAGAAGGGGAGAGGTTGGCAGTTTGCCCAGGGAGGGAGAGGGCAGAGTAGGGGAGTATGGAGGGATAAGGGTTGGTAGAGTTGTGTTGGAGATGAGCCCCCGATTATCCATTGCAGAATGAATGGGCTGTGAGTGTACACTCACTGGTGTCAGGACGCAGCACCCTCTCACCCACTTCCATTACAGGTTGGTGCCAGCCCCCACTTGGGAGACCACAGAGCTAGATCTAGGAGACCTTCCCCCTGAATCTCAGTTCCCCATTTATAAATTGTGGCTGATAAATTAGGCATTTCCTATTTCACAGCATTGCTGTAAGGAAGAAGCTTTATATGCTCCAAAGTTCTATGCTACGTGACCTGGTATTATTAAAGACAGGTCTAACAAATACAGAGCTGAGCTTGGCACCAGAGAGACGACTTCAAAATCTACCTCCAACGCTTAACTTGCTATATGATCCCAAGTAAGTCTCTCAACCTTTCTGGGCCTGTCTTCTCTGCAATAATCAACAAGCATCTATTATTAGGTGCCTGCTATATGCCAGGCACTACTCTAGGTGCTGGGGTTATGAAGACAAAATTGAAAACAATCCCTATTTTCAAGCAGTTACATTACATTGATGGAGAATGATGGCAATAAATGACAGGAACAGAAAAGGTGAGGAGAATAATACCTTTAGTACCTACTTCCAAGGGTCATTGGGAGCTTCTAATGAGATACTCTGACGGAATCGAATACTAATTTTTCTGTTCTGTGCAATAGAATACTCTGTGTATTAGCATTGTAAAGTGATACCAGTGTTCGTTATTATCATAGGAAGCGCTCTGGTTTGAGAAAACTAGAAGCGTAAGACATCTCTGCTGTTTATAGCTTGGTAGCCATGAACTTACGCAGCATGTTTTTGACCCATGTTAGATTCATACCCAGATCTCCTAAGATGGAGGCACTCCCATGGGAGACCCCAGGAATGGCTTGTGTGAGGATGCAATATGGGCACCATTTTCCTTGGGCCTGCTACAGAGTTGTCAGTAGCCTCTCTCCATTGGTTGTGTAGCTCGACCTGGCTGGTGTCTTTAAGCTGACCTGGCTGGGACAGACTATCTCTTTCCTATGGTGTCCTGACTCATTCACTTGCAGGGGCATCCTGTAGCAAGCTAGAGGGAAGAGACCTTTCCCTGTCCCCAGGCACTGTGGCCCTGAAAAAGGGGGACAGGTTTGGGCCTGGCTTTGTGTTGTCCTTTTCAGTTCTAGGTGAAGGGAGGAGAGTCCGTGACACAGGAGCTTGGGCCATAAGGACCTTGGAGTCTAGGATTCCAGGGCAGATGTTGTAACCAGCCCAGCAGGGAAGACCAGAGAAGTCAGGCTCCCAGGAGGCAAACTCAAGGTGGGCTTTATACTTGGAACTTTAGAGGGCCTAATGCTACATAGAAACTGACTGAATCTGTGAACCTAATTCCCCTCCCAGGCAGCAGAAGGGATGTAGGGGAGATTATGCCCCTGAAGTATTGTATGTTTAATCTTGCTACATCTTGGAAGTAAATATTCCTTTGTAAGAGCCAATCTGAGTAAAACTGGTTAAATGTTTGTGGGGTGATTTGACCCCTAAAATTGAAATACAATTGATTGGAGCTTGAGCCAAGGGCAAAGGGGAGATACCACCAGATGCTTGACCATACCAGAAAACTCTAGGGGAGGAGTAACACATCTGACCTTCAAGTCCCTCAATGAGGGCCAGAGTAGTCACTGTTATACCCACACTCAGTTTTAATGAACCTCTCACTAGTACCCATCAAGCCATAGATGGCTTGAGATCTGGATGGGAGGTAAGAATGTCCCCACTAAGGGAAATCACTGATTCTTGAAGTATTTGTTATGTTAGGCTAGAGTACAGAATTGGATTGGATTAGGGTTAGGGTTAGAATTGGATCTCCCTAACCAGGAGCACTAGAAAATTTCAGCTTTGCCTTATTCAGATAAAATGTGTTTGACATAATTAATATACCACACTGAGTGTGCATTAAGAATTTTCTTAGACATTTATAGCATAGTTTGGTTCTAAGAGAGGGGGCCTGGGGGTCTAGGGGAAGGGGTCAGCAAAACAGATTTGTAGCACCCATTTCAAGTACATTCATTCCCATCTGGTTGCCTGCTGCAAAGGAAGATCCACCCCACCACCTACCTCCAGCTGAGAAGTGGAAAAGTTTCATGTGTTCCATTACGGAGTATGAAATTAATTTCTCTTTATCACAGTGTGTCAATAAGTAAAGAAATGTTCCAACTAAACAAAAATAAACTGAATGAGATAGTGCCAGGAGCCAGTATCTGCCAGGACCTACCTGTCTCATTGGATTCCTGGGGCTGGCAGCCTCTCCTTGCCACCCACACCTCAATGTAATACCAAAGAGCATAAAAAAACAAAGAGAATTTGGAATTTGGAAGGGACCTTAGAACTCATCTGGTGTAATCCCCTCCTTTTATGAATAAGGACATTGAAATTCATAGAGGTTAAATGAGTTGCCCAAATCACATAGTGGTAGAACCAAAACAGGGCAAAATAGGGAAATTAGGTGGTGCAATGGATGGAGTATCTGGCCTGTAGTCAGGAAGACCTGAATTCAAATCCAATCTCAGATACTTACTAGCTGTGTGACTCTGGGCAAGTCACTTAACCCTGCCTCAGTTTCCTCATCTGTAAAATGAGCTGGAGAAGGAAATGATAAACTACTCCAGTATCTTTGCCAAGAAAACCCCAAATGGGGTCAGAAAGAGCACAATACAGGACCAAAAAAAGGAGTCTAGGTCTCCTGGCTGTGGATTCATGCTCTTTCCACCAGACCATGCAAGTATGGAAGTATTAGTGACTTCCCAGGTCAAGCCAGCTTCCATGCATTCTTTCTGTCTTGTGTGGATCTAATTACTTACACATTGTCTCCTCCATTACAAAGTCATCTCCTTGAGGGAAAGGACCTCATCTTTACCCCTTTTTGTCTCCTCACTGTTTAGCACACTGTTCTTTATTGTTGCTTCTTCAGCCATTTCAGTCACATTCAACCCTTTGTGACCCCATTTGGGGTTTTCTTGGCAGAGATACTAGAGTGGTTTGCCATTTCCTTCTCCAGGTCAGAGGGTTCTTTTTCCCTCAGCTACTCACTATTCAGAATCCATTATGTTTCCTTGGATGTTATGGTAGGGAAAGAGGATGGAAAGAAGAACTCCCGATGTGGAAACTCCCTCCATCACCAAATGTTGTAACCTATCTATGACAGATAAGAGCAAAGGATCATAGATCTAGGACTGAAGGGAACCTCAGAGGTTTGTAGACCAACCCTTTCATTTCCTAAATAAGAAAACTGAAGGCAGAAAGATTAAGCACTCTACTCAAGGTCACAGGGGAGTATAGCTAGGTTTCAATTAGTGGGAATAATAAATCCCTTGAAGTAGTCCTATTATTTGAATTTGTACTGCATATTTCCACTAGGCTAAGACCATTACCATATTTTACATAATTATAACTTCAAATAGTACAAATTTGACCACTTTACCCATTCATTATTCTCCACAATCGGGGCATAACAGTAAAAAAATACAGCTGAGATTTAAACAGAGATTTTCATTGTCCAAGACCTCCTAGGGAACTTCATGTTCTCCCTTAAATGAAAGGAATGGTACAGGGTCACACACCTAGTAAGTGTGTGAGGTAGAATTAGAGTCTATCTAGGCTGTCCTAACTTCCAAGGCCAACTTCTATTCGGTGCCTGTCTGTGTTTCCCAAAATGTGTACTAAAAGTCCCCAACAACTCAGTGTTTGCAACTAGATTAATGCCTTCAGCTAAACCTAACCTTCATTCTCCTCCCTCTTCCCTTCCTCTTTGAGCTGGAATCAGGTTATTGTTTACCACATCTACAAACCCAAACAAGTTTTCTAGCTGGCTGAACCTGATTTGTCCTTTCTTGCACAAAAAAAAAGAAGAGGAAACATCACTTTTAGGAATAGGGAAAAGGCAGTTATTGTTATAAAAAAAAAATGTTCCCATCATCTTGCAGCAGACCAGATGCTTCTACTGTGCAGATTTTACAGGTGGAAGGAGTATGAAGGCAGCAATCCAAACCAGTGGGGGTAAAATCCAGAGGGGGACATATTTCCTAAGCATCCTAAAGAGCCTCCCACCCGTGCATCTCCTAGCTCTACTTATGCCTCAGAATTTGGGCTGCTTTGCTGTACGCTGGAAAGCTCACAGTAAGCAAGGAGTGAATACATCCCTCCAGGTGGCAAGCAGTCATGTATTAGGAATGAAGGACTGATTCTGTGATGTTGAAATCGCTCCCCTTCCCCCTTTCTCTTTGAGCTGTCAGAGAGGCAGCATTAAGTGCCTGTTGACAAGGCCGCTGCTTTGATGAGGCTTTCCCCTTCAGGTGCTCCTCTCCTGCTCTCTCACCCACTCCTCCCCTGCAAGGGGATCATCTTCTCTTTCATCAGCTGATGTGAGAAGCTGCAGGGAGAAGACTCAGCCTACAGAGTGGTGTTAGGGTGAAACTGACTAGTGTCTGTTTCCCCACCGTCCCTCCCACGGCCTCTGATGACATTTACCTGTTAAGTAGCGTAACCCAGGAGGTCCATAAACGCTCTTGTAGGGAATGAAGGAGAGAAGGCTTGGGATGACTTCCTTAATCTGGGGACAGCTTCTCGCCACCAAAACTGCTTCAGAAATACAAGAATGGTGTGTTGTGATGACTAGAACCTAGCTTTGATTGGAGGATATTTGAGGGAGATAAGGACTCCTGGACAAAGTAGACGCCCTTAGGATTCCATATTGATCCAATTGGGCTTTTTTTCACTCAAATATACTTGACTTCATAAATATTTATCAGTTCTCCCTTTCACTATTTATACCATAGTGTGGCCTAAACTCATTTTCATCAATTACGCTGAAAGCTTTGCACGACAATGATGATGAGGTAACTATGTTGTTGTGGTCAAATAGTTGCTTTGTAATTCCTGGTTAGTCCCCTTTGGATTGCACATCTAGTTACAGGAGAGAGCATAGCATAGTAGGGGAGAAAAACCTGATTCTGTTGCAAGAAAACCTGAGTTCAAATCCAATCTTTGGTACTATCTGTACTATCAGTAACCCTGGGAAAATTGTTCATCCTCTCAGAGTGTTAATTTTTTCATTTGCAAAATGAGAGGCTTCAAGTAGAAGCCTCTTCAGTGTCCTCCAGTTCTAAATAACAATAGCTAACATTCATATAGCACTGGAGGGTCAGCAAAGTGTTTTATATGTGTTATCTCACTTGATCTTTAGAGGTACTCTATGAGGTAACTGCTATTATTATCCCCATTTTACAAATGAAAAAGCTGAGGATGATAAAGGTTACATGTTTTATATAGGTTCACACTGTTAGTAAATGTCTGAGGCAGGATTTGAACTCTGGTCTTCCTGACTCCAAATCTAACATTCTTCTACTAAACCAGCTACCACAAAATCTACCATCTCCTGTGGAACCTCATTTTCTGCCTTTTTTGTTTTAAAACTTATATTCTTTGGAGGTAATTTTTTTTTTATTAATAGAATGCACAAGACCTACTTATTCTATTTTTTGCCCCCTTTTCTTCCCCTGAAATCAAACTTTGCATCAACATGACTTAAAGCCCACCAGCTGTGCTCTGGTCTCTCTCTGTGTCTATGCACAGGCAAACCATCCTGCCTGGAACATGCTCCTTCCTACCCGCTGATTTCTAGAGTGCTTAGCTTTCTTCAAAGCTCAGTTAAGATGCCATCCCTGATAGTTGTTAACATTCTATGCCTCCTAAAATAGTTTTGTATTTATTCATTTCCTTATATTACATATCCCCCAAGAAGAGAGTTTTTTCTGTCAATCAAGAAATATTTATTAATTACCCATTTTGTGATAATACAAAACTCAAAATGTTCTTGCCCTCACGAAACTTATATTCTATTTCTCTTCCTTGAGGATAGGGACTATTTCACTATTTCCATTTCTTTTTTTTTGGTCTTTGTAAACTCATAGCTTAGCACAATTTATCTGACTCACTGTGACCCCATTTGGGGATTTCTGGGCAAAGATGTTGGAGTAGTTCGCCATTTCTTCTCCAGCTCATTTTACAGATGAAGAAATTGAGGCAAACAGTTAAGTGACTTGCCCAGGGTCACACAACTAGTAAGTGTCTGAGGTTGGATTTGAACTCAAGTCTTCCTGACTCCAGATTCTTAATGCTCTACTGTACCATCTACCTGCCCCATTGTTCCCACATAGTTGTTTCCATGTGATCTGTCCCATTAGACTGTGAGCTTCTGTAGAACAGACTGTCTTTTACCTTTCTTTGCATCCCTAGCTCTTAGTACAGTACCTAGTATACAATAGGTGCTTAATAAATGCTTTTGGCCAACTGATAGGTTGATGTCTTAAAGTACCTAGTCATTAATGCAGGAGCAGAGAGGAATCCCCCTAGCCTCTGTCTTGGCAGATGAGTTCTGTAGCAGGCCTTGGTGATAATTTTGAGGAACCTCTCTGAAGGTGACACTCAAGACATTTTGTTTCCCTGCTACCCCATTCTTATATTTCCAATTCCTAACTTGGAAGATCTCTACCAGCTTGGCCTTCCAGCTCCTGGTCTTCTCTCAAACTTGCCCCTCCTCCAACAAGTTTCCCATTTGTGTTGATAGCACAGTTATCTTCCTAGTCACTGAGGATCTTAACCTTAGAGGCATCTTTGACCTTTCCCTCTCCACCAAGCCATCATTCCATCAGTTGCCAAATCATGTTACTTCATCCATCTCAGTTTCTCTCATATCTGTTCTTTTCTCTCCATTTTCCTGCTTTTTGGGGCCCTCATCTAATCTTCCCCAGACTATTACAATTGCCTTCTTTCTTCTCCTTCTCTATCCAGTCTATTATCTCTCATCTCCCCTCTGCAAGGCTGTTGAGTAATTTTCTTAATGTATAGCTCTAACCATATTACTCCTCTCCTTAAAACCCCTCAGTACCTCCTCATTTTCATCTGAATAAAGTAGAAACTCCTGACTGGCCTTCAAGGCCCTCCGAGGTCTGACTCCAACTTTATCTCCCACAATCTCCCTTTACCTCCTGTGGGCTCCAGTCCAACTGGAGTATTCTCTCTATCCCCTGCTTTCATTCGGTTCTCCCACATTTCCTTGGTTTTGTTCACTTTCCTCCATTCATTCAATGAGGAAAAAATAGAAGTTCAGAAAAAATAGCCAATACATCAAATGAGTCTTAGAGGGAATTCAATATTCCACATCTCTATTCCCCTAGCTCTTCAAAGAAGGGAAGGAAGCATATTTTCTTTTTCTTTCTTTCCTTCTTTCTTTCTTTCTTTCTTTCTTTCTTTCTTTCTTTCTTTCTTTCTTTCTTTCCTTCTTTCTTCCTTTCTTTTTTTCTTTCTTTCTTTCTTCCTTTCTTCTTTTCAATCTCCTTTTTTGGGCCAGGATTGGTCATTATAAATACAAAGTGTTAGGTCTCTTTTTCTCTAAACCTCTAAAACAGGGGTGGGGTACTGGAAGCTTTGAGGCCATAAGTGACTCTCTAGGTCCCTTTAACTGAATTCAAACTTCACAGAACAAATTCCCTTAATAAATAAAAGATTTTGTTCTCTGAAGCCAGTCAAAGGGCTGTACTTGAGGACCCACAGGACCACATGTGGCCTTGAGGCTACAGGTCCCCCAGCCCTGCTCTAGAAAAAATAATTTTAATGGAAATTTGAATAATTACTCTTCTATATAACAGGCCTTCAAATACTTGAAAATGGCTCTCATGTCTTCCCTGAGTCTTCTTGTCTCCCAGCTAAACCTCATTCAGTTAAGAGACTTTTATGATACATAACAGGGTAATCAAACCTGTGCGAAAAGGAAATTAAGTTAGTCTTACATGCCTTGTTTTGGTTTTGTTTAATGCTTATCAGTATATCACCTTTAGTTTCAAACATATCCCCCTCCCCCCAAGAACCAGCCTTTGTAACAAAGTAAAAAAGAGAGAAGAGGAAAAAGTAGTTCAGAAAAACTAACCAGCACCTTGACAAAATTTGACAGTATATGCAATGTTTCACAGCCATACTCCCATGACTGAAAAAGAGGAAGGAGGATGACTTTTTTTCTTCTCTCTTCTTTGGGGCCTAGTTTGATCATTACAATCACACAACATTCAGTTTGGGGAGGTTTTGGTTAATCTTATTTTTTCTGTTGACATTGCTGTGGCCATTATGTCCATGGCTTTCTGGTTCTGAGCACTACACTTTGCATTCACTCATATATATGAATATGTATATGTATATATATGTATATGTATATACATATATATATACATGTCTTCCCATGCTTCTCCCTATTGTTTCCATTTGTCATTTCTCACAGTGTAATAATTGCAGTGGAATTACATTACATTTATGGAAGATAATTTGTTTAGTCATTCTCCAATTAATTAAGCATCTGTTTCATTTCCAGTTGTTTGCTATAACAAAAAAGTGCCGCTATAAATATTTTGGTTTCTTCCTTTCTTCCTCTCTCCTTCCCTTCCTTCCATTCCTCCCTTTTTCATATCTCCCTTCTCTTCCTTACTTTTGTCCTTCTTTCTCTCTCCCTTCCTTCCTTCCTTCCTTCCTTCCTTCCTTCCTTCTTTACTTCCTTCCTTCCTTCTTTACTTCCTTCCTTCCTTCCTTCCTTCCTTCCTTCCTTCCTTCCTTCCTTCCTTCCTTCCTTCCTTCCTTCCTTCCTTCCTTCCTTCCTTCCTTCTTTCCTTCCTTCTTTCCTTCCTTCCATTCTTTTTTCTCCCTGCCCCCCTCCTTCTCCTCCCTAACTAATCCAAACTATGCTATGTCCAGTAGCGTAGCAGCTACTTGACAGCCTGACCCCACTATTAATCAGCATGGAGCTTTGGTCTACACCATTTTTGCTGCAGGCAGATTTGCCTCCCATTAGGCAGCCTGACTGTACCCTGCTCCCGGAGGCTCCCCATATTTGCATAGTGGGATATAGTATGGACTCCTAATCAGCTTTAACCCCTGTTGCAGGAGAACTTCCAAGCTCCATCAATTCTCCAGCCTCAGCCTCCATAGCAGCAGGGATTAAAGATTTGTACCACCATGCCCAGCACTTTCTAACGTTTTGAAAATTATCTTTTCAATAATATGCTCCATATTTGGCCAAAAATCAATACCACTCTCTTCTCTTTCTTGAAAATTGACACATTTGCCCCTTTCTAATCCTCTGCCACCTCTATAATCTCTCAAAAATCACTGAAGGTGGCTCAAAATAATATGTTCCAGTCCTTTAGGATGTAATTTGTCAGGGCCTGGTGATTTAAACCTCTCCAGAGTAGCTCACTGTTCTCTTACCATCTCCTCTCCTAGCCAAAGATCATTCCCCTTGGCAGAGAAAACAGAAACCAAATGAAAATAAAATTTTTAGCCTTTACTTTGGGGTTTGGTGTCATCACTGTGACATGACACTTGAGCAGCACCTCGGCCTTTCTACAATAAGTTCTTCAACCTCCCCACCCCCTCTCCCAGTTTGTCTCAAACAAGCAAACAAAAAGAAAAAGCCAATGTGTCTGGTCTTGAGGGTCTTATCTCAGGAAGAAGGGCAGCCATCTACGACTATATTGGCAGCTGCTTGTGGGTAGGACCCATTTCCACTATTAATTTTGAGGTCTTAGAGCTCATATGAATTAGGCCCTTAATAAATGTTTGTGATTTCTTGATGAGTATTAAGTGATACAGCTTATTGCTGATGCTGTCAGATCAAATGCTGCCCCTTGATTTACTTTGGGGGGGGGGAAATTCCAGTTTCCCCCTTTTCACCTCTAACTGCCTTTCAGACACCTCAAAGGGTCCAATAGACATATTAAACTTCCCTGTTACTGTCCAGGGTATCACTACCTTGTCACAGCCTAGATGTCATTCACTATCTCTCACTCTCCCACACCCAATTTTTGCAATGACCTATCAATTTCATTGTTTGCAAGATCTCTCGAATATGTATCCTTCTCTCCTCCAATACTGCCACCTTCCTGGTGCAGAACCCCATCAGCTCATGCCTAGGCTACTCCAACAGTGGCTAGTGGGTATGCCTACTTCAGGTCTTTCTTCACTCCAACCTATTCTCCATTCAGCTGTCAAAATGATTTTCTTAAAGTATGTGTCTGACCATGTCATCCTCTCCCCTACCCAATAAACTCCAGTATCTCCCTACTGCCCCCAGGATCAAATACAAAATACTCTGGCCTTTAAAGCCTTTTATGACCTAGTCCCACTCTCATCTTTCCAATCTTCTTATACCTTTCATCACACACACACACACACACACACACACACACACACACACACACACACACACACACTTTTCCTCTTTACTGTTCCACAAACAAGACACTCCATCTTTCAGCTCTGGTCATGAACTATCCTCCATGCATGAAATGCTCTCCTTCCTCATGTTTGCTGCTGGCTTTCTCGGATTCCTTCTAGTTCCAACTAAAATCCCACCTTCTACAAGAAGCCTTTCCCCATCCCTCTTAAAGCCTTCCTTCTGTTAATTATTTCTTGTTTCTCTTGTAGATCACTTGTACGTATGTACATGTTCATCGGCTTGTTGTCTCCCACAATGGACTGAGAGCTCCTTGGGGGCAGAGACCATCTTTGCTTTTCTTTGCTTCCCCAGCACTTAGCACAGTGCCTGGCATCTACTAGGTATTTAATAAGTGTTTATCGAGTGATTGTATAGGGAAAAGAATTTTAACCCAGTTACTGCCAATTCAATTCCACAATAAGCATTTATTAAGAGCCTACTAAATGTCAGATGGTGGGCTGAGTACTGGGAATGGGCACATAAAGGTCTTGCGATACAGTGGAGAGACCATGGCTCTGCAGAGAGAGGGCCAGAATACAAATCTTGTCTCTGACTCTTCTTCCTACGTGACCTCAGGCAAATCTCTTTACCTCCCAGGGTCAGGGGTTTCCTTATCTGCAAACTGAGGGAGAATGACTGCTAAATTCCCTTCTAGGCCAAGATCTTTGGCCCTGTGAAAACACAGTGAAAAAGAAATAGTTTCTGCACTGAGGGTGATTCTACTCAACTGAGGCATATCCATATGGACAGATAAATAAATAAAAGATTATCGGAGGATGGAGAGGTAAGGAGCAGGGAAGGCTTTCTGGAGAAGGTGGCACTTGAGCTGAGCCTTGAAGGAGGTTGGGGATCCTGAGAAGCAGAGATGTCTATCCTCAGATGGCATAATGCCGCCATTTTAACTTTCCAGGATTCTTCCATGTGCAGACTCTCACCAGTTGACTCCTTCCTGCTTTTTCTCATTTTGCTCCTCTAGGGGACCAGGGAAACAAAAACTAGACTAATCCTCTGACTTTCCTGCAGAGAACAGAGAGGCAGAATGAACATAAGGGGACTTCACAAAGACAGTCTTTGAGATCTTCCCTTTTTCTTTGAAAGCCTGATTGCTACAGTGCCATTGAAAGGCTGCCTTTCTAGGGAAGCGGGCAGAAGAAGTTGAATATTGCAAAGATGACAATGAGGCATAGAAATCAATCAGCAAACATTTATTAAGCCCTTACTATATGCCAGGCACTGTGCTGGGCACTAGGGAATGCAAAGATAAACATTAAACAGGTGTGGGGGAAAAAGCATTGATTTTAGTTCCCTTTCTGTCACTCATTAATTCTGTAAGCTTAAACGAATCACTTAACCTGCTTGAGCCTCAGTTTCCCCATTTGTAAAAGTTTTAGGTTGGATCAGATTCTTAGCTTCCCTAATTTGTTGGATGATGCACAACTCTGAAAATGCCCAAAGGAGTTCCCCCCCCCAATAAATTTTAATTTTCTTTTTTTTTCTCTCTGGTAGAACAAAAAAAAAATGTTCTACCTCATACTTTCTCTGGAGGGGAAAAAAGACATTTTAGAATATATAAAAGAGAGGGCAGATAGAGAATGGACTCATATGAAACCTCTCAATTACTATTCCTGTGTAAGGGAGGACAAAAGCATCTGGTCTCCCTATCTTTTTATCTTACAGTGGTTTCTAACTGACCTTTTCAGAAGAAGGATGATTCATTAAAGATGTCGCTTATGCTGAGACTGGCAATTTGGTGGCCCTCTTTCTATGTCCAGTATGTGCTGGCTGTCAGCACACTGCTAATAAACCTGAGAAAAGAGTCTCAGATCTCAAAAGTTGAAATCTCAGTCTTTCCAGAAGCAAATTAATCAGGTGATAATTGGCTATAGCATCTTCCACCTCACCATCCTCACAATGGTGGCCAGGTGTTTTCTCAGCTTCTAGAGTACAGACAGGAAGATTAAGGTGGAGTGATAGAGTAAGAGCCAGTCTCAAAGGCAGGAAGACTTGGGTTCAAATCCTACCTGTCAAATTCTGGCTGTCTAACCTGGGCAAGCCAACTTCACCGGTCAGTGTCCCCAAGGCAATCCTCCAAGAGTAGAAGTTGAGAATAGTTGCTGATCCGCACTGGTGGAAGGGTTTCCTCAACCAGGAGTTATCTGTACCAAAGAAATCACAAACACGGACAAAAAAATTACCTACAGATCTCATTCCTACATAGAAATCCCCAGCATCCAACACTATGCCAGGCACATCATTAGTGCTTAATAAGGGTCTGTTGAATTAAATAAATATTTTGATAGATGAAAAAATTCCCATATATGTTTGTGTATGTAGATACATATACGTATACACATATGGGAAATTATATATATATATGTATGCACACATATGCATGAAAATCTATCTGACAGGTGTATATGTATACACATATATGATCATTCTTCCACACATGTATATATGCATATACATATGTAAGAATTCTTTTATATATGTAATATATAAAATTCCCATACATATATGAGAAGTATAAATATACACATATACATACCTATATGAGAATTCATATATATATACATATACACATAAACATATGATAATCCTATATGTGTACATATACACATACATAAATATATGGGAATTACATACATATTATATCTACTTATATGATATTTCTTATATATGTACACACATACATATATGGGAATTCTTCCATCCACATGTGTGTATTATAGATAGACGGTACATAGGTAGACACGCTTATTATTTATTTTTCAATAATAGTTATCTATCTAGACGAAGAACTAGATTTGGAATCTCTATTTTAAGACTTCTGTGTATGAAGATCTATACGTGAAACTTACCTCAGCTATTTGTTAGGCATGTAACTGAGCAAATCACTTAAACTCTCTGAGCCTCTGTTTACTTACCTATAAAATGGGGGTAATAGCACCACTGTCCCCAGAGAGTTTTTGTGAGAACCAAGAGATAATGAATTTAAAATATTTTTAAAACCCTACAATAAAAATTAGATATGAACCTTAATTTAATAACCAGTTCTCTGAAAATGTACGCTACACTTTCACATTTCCCCCTGGAGTTCATTAATTCTTGACAATGAACAGAACAGTAAATCAGGTCCCAGTTTGTAGGCTTTTCCAGTTTCTGAAGTGCAAATGCTCACCCTGAAAGTTCACCAAGCTGTATTTTGTGCTGGTTCCAGCACTCACCTGCTTCTACCTCAATTTTACCGTTGCTTAAATGGACCAAAAGATTCCAGACTTCTCTCTATACTATAGGAATGAAGTGTGATTATTTTCTTTGTGGTTTTAGTTCAGCAGGGGATGGTACAAGGGTCAGTGGCTCCCTAGCATTTCTGGGAGATACTGAAGGTTTCTCAGCGGGATATTTAAAGCCCTCCATAATCTGACTCCCATCTATCTCTGCTGATTTACTGCCTCTCACTTTCCCTCCAGCCAACGTGGCCCCCTTGCCATCTCCTGTCTGTAACAACCGATCTCCCAGCTCTGAGATTTGACATCGCCCTGGAATGTTCTCCCTCTTCACCTTGGGGTCTCAGAATTCCTATTTCCTTTAAATCTCAGGTCAAGTATCACCTCCCTTCCCTCTGTTGGCAATCTCTTCTCCATCCCCCTTCCACAAGTACTTTGTCTATGTTTTGTACAGACACCTTTGCATCCATATTGTTTGCTCTTGGTGGGGGGGGGGGGGGGGGGGCTGTTCTGGTGTTTCTTTTGTTTCCTCAAAATTTATCTCAGTGCCTGGTACGTGGTAGGTGATTAATAAACACCAACGTTCAAAATGCATTTATTAAGTGCCTACTGTGTGTCAGTCACTGGGCTAAGTGAAGAGACGACTTAAATTCTCTGTCTCAAGGAGACAGAACATTCTATTGGGGAGAAATGTGCACAAAGATAAACGAATATAAAATATATAAGAAATGTGTACAGAAGTGAATGTGGAGGAACATGAAGGGAGAAAAATGAAGCTGAACCTGTAACCAATTAGACCTGGAGGAAAGTCAAGGCAGGAGCGGAGACCTATGATAAATAGCGATTATATAACATAACATAATATAAATTATAATTATATATAATATAATAAAATATAATATAAATATATAATTATATGACATAACATAATATAAACAAAGCGTACAAAGTAAGTATCAAGTCATTTCTGGATGAAGGCATGTCCACCAAGCCTCAAAGGCAACGGAGGATTTCAGGAGCTGGAGAGGAGGAGGAAAAGCCTTCCAGGCATGGGAAACAGCCTGGACAGAAACAGAAAAGCAGGTGATAGAATTTTTAGAGACTAGCAAATAGGCCACTTTGTTTGTTCTCAGGTACACAAAGGAATCTGGTAATCACCTAGAGTTTTCCACTTTTCAACGGGTATTTTATTGTCACCGATGGACTTATATGGCCATTTCTGTACAGTGTTTGAGTTTAAAGGAATGATGCCAGTCAGGAAAAGATTTTTCTCTTGCATTACACTTGGAGGAAAAAAAAGAAAATGGGCCATAAGGGAGATGCTCATTGGGTCTCTGAAACCTCTCACGAAATAGTGAAGAGTGAAGAAGCGTCATTAATCACTTTTGATGTTAGAAGATGGCTGAAAGGGAATGTGGGGTGGAGTGTGCTGGGATCAACCAAATGGTTCATAATAATTATAATCCTTATTCCAGAAAAATGCCTTTGGAATGTGCTTATGATTAGAGATACCTATCAAATTCTTTTAAACCATGGATGCATTGACTGTCTCCTTTTCTTTAATCAAATCTGGAATTGTCCATGATGGGAGTGTGTTTGATTGCTTATTCAGAAAAGTTACCCACCAGTCCTAGAAATGTAGTATAATAATTTACTTTATATAATGGAGACTTTTTCTCCCCAAGAGAAGAGGAAGAAGGGGGTAGGAAGGAGAGAAAATTTAATGATTTAACACTTCCCTATCCCTGATATCCCCCCCCGAAAAAAAGAGAGAGCAAAGAATTAAAGCATTAAAAACAAGAATATACAGAAGATAAAGAAGGAAACACAAAGCAACAGGAAAACTTTAAAAATTACATGATAAATTTATTATATTCTTAAAAGCAAAAGCAATAAAGATTCCCAGTTTCAGATACAACATTTTCCTATTCTCTTTTGTATGTAAAAATGTTCATTATTCATTGTTTGTTAAATTTAGAATTTTAAATATATGTATATATACATGCATATGTACTTGTATGTATATATGTGTGTATATTTACATATTATGTAATATGTTTTATGTAATAATGCACTATACATAATAATGTGTTATATATAATAATATACAATTATATGTATAATTTATACATATATGCACATACACATACACATTATATATAATCAATCCCAGGGTCACAGGTCATATAGTCTAACCACCTTATTTTATAGATGAGGAAGTTGAGGCCCAGAGAATTTCAGTAACTTGTCCAAGATCACACAGACAGTAGTCAGATTTGGAATATAATCTCTTCTCCAGAGGTATTCCTGTCACTGCCACTATCCCATCTTCCTCCTGTCCTTTGCAAACCCACCTCATCTTCCAGTGAGGCCTTGACTCTGAAGAGGACTCTGGGTTGACAAGGCCACCCCTGGGAGGCTGATTCTAGTTTTTAGGGGTCTCTCTCTCCACTCTCTCCAGCCCCATATTCTCATTTTTGTAAATTTTGCAAAAAGAAAAAAAGTACTTTGAAAATGAAACATGATCATTATACAGGTGGAGAAAAACAGAATATTTTTTCCTGACACTTTCATCTATTCTTATTTAGTATCATTCTCTAATGGTTGGTAAGGTTGGGCAGCTATCTCTCTGATCTATTTAAGGAAAATAGGTTTGTTTAAAAAAACCCTCTGATTTGTATTTTCATCCCTTGCTTTTCAAGTTTTTTTTTTTTTTTTTGAGAGTGAACAAATGTCACTACCCTCTTTCCCCTTTCCTGAGTAAAATGTTCCATCTCTATGGAAACCTTTTGGACATGCTGTTTGTCTTTAGGGTTCAAACCGTTACTTTTGATGCTTTAAAAATTGTACATTTAAAAATAATTATATATAAAATATAAATTTGCTTAGACTGTGTGTGTGTGTTTAGTGAATTTCCCCAGAATAGTTTAAGTAGAAGGTTATTTTTTTTTTAATGAATTGTCTGTAATGACTTCACAAGAAGAAAACAAAGCTGAAAAAGCTATTTTCCATCCTTGTTTCAGCCTAGCTCCAAGGATGAATCTGTACAATTCAGTGGCAGGTTTATCCTGGAGCAATATTGAGAAGGAAAAACAGCCTAGGAAAGAAAATGGTGAACAGATCCCCTCCAGAAGGGACATTGTGGATGGCTGTTTCTGTAAGAACAAGTGATTTCAGGAGAACCAAAATTAAGGTTCTTCCTCAGGGGGTGGGCCCATTAATCAAGGAAAGTGGGATCAACATGCTTTCATGATGCATGGGGAAATGAATGAAGGTGAAAACTAATCCATCACAGATACTTCTGATGAGGTACCAGAAACTTGCCTGGAAAATGAAAGAAAGGAGAGGCAAATTGCCTTCACTGGTACAGTATGTTACCAGTCTCTCTGCCCGGTGGAATTAATGAGAGCTTGAAAATGGTCTGGCAGCTAAATGAGTTATCCGCTTGTTGGTATCACTCTAGTGGTCTGGGAATTTGAGATAATGGGAAAAGAGAGGGAGGACTATGGCTTAGCAGCCTCCCAGAGAATAGGCTGTATCTTGATCCCCATGGGAGCAAATAACTTGGATGTCACTGTAAAAAAAAAAAAATGATCTAGCCAGATACTTAGATTGATGATGGAAGAAGAAAGAGAAAAGGTCTTTTGAAAAAGGTCTTTTCCTTGATCAAGAGGTAATTTATTTACTGATTAACATGGCAGGAGATGCAAAATGAGATGTGTCGGATTGAAAATGTCTGTTTTGAACATGGCGATCATTTGGAGACTTAAAATAGTGTTGATTGAATCCAGGGGCCAAAGAAAGCTGGAGGGGTTGCAGCCTAAGGAAGGGGGTTATTACAAGGCTGCTGCCAGTGAGGACAGACAACTGTTGGCTGACACTGCAGAGAGAATTAGGGAGATTAAAAAACAACAATAACAACAAAGGAGAGTCTCAGAGTTGTAGTGTGAGCAGGACACAGATGGGGAAAAGTGAGCAGGGAGGACAACGAAGGGGAGATATTAAGGCTAAGCCTGCAACCAATCAGGGCAGAGGTGGGAGGTCAGGCTAGGAGCAGAGAGCTGTGACTAATAGGGTTATTGTTGTTTTCCTAGCTCTCCCCTCTGCCTCTTTCTTGCCTTCACTGTTCTTTTTCTTCCTTGGGATGATCTCTTCCTTCATGCCTTCTCCTTCCAGCACTCCCTCCACATTTTCATTAGTTCTCCTGACAGATGTCTCTAACCCCACACCTCCCACCTTCTCCCCTCCCTCTTTCATAAGTGGTAGCGAAATGCAAAACTTTAGAACATAATAAAATATCCAGGAAGGACCCATTAGAACATGAAAATAGTTAGGGAAAAGTATGCCTCTGGTCTCTTTGAAAACTGTAATTTCTATGGTAGTAACTAATAAACGACTCTAGATTTCACTGAGACTTGACTGGTCATGCAATTAATATAACCGATGCAGAGTAGATTTTTTCATAAAAAATATCCTTGTGAAAAGTATATTTTATAAATTTATTATTGTATATTTATAAATATCTAAATATTGGCCCCTATATAGTATGATGGACAGATAGAGCACTGGACCTGGGGTCAGGAAGACCTGTGTTTCTATCCCACCTCAGTTGGTTCATAGCCATGTCACCTTGGGCAAGTCACTTATCCTCTTTAGAATTCAATTGTCTTCTCTGTAAAATGGGATAATTGTGTTTATCTCATAAGGTTGCTATGAGGATCAAATGATTTAATACGCATGAAGTGCCTTGCAAACCATAACGTGCCATATAAATGCAAGCCATTAATTTCCTCCTCCTTCTCCCTTTTCCTTTCCCATTATAACCCAAGTGTGATAGTGTAGGAACCTATTTGTACTTCATGAGGCATTGAATCATGTATTTAAAGCTAGAGAAAATCTCAAATAGTCTTAACTAACTCCCTCCTTTTACAGAAGAGGAAAACGTCCCCTAGAGGTGAAGTAGCTCACCTAAGATCATGCCAGCAATAAATGGCAAAACTGAGATTGGAAATCAAGTCCTATTAGGACTCCAGATCCAAAGCTCTGGCAGTAAGAGATAAGGAGAACATGAAGGTTTTAGGGATAGAGTGAGAAGCAACTGGCTGAGTCATTTTTCAGTTGTATTTGACTCTTCTGGAACTCGTGTGCTTTTCTTGGCAAAGACACTGGTGTGGTTTGCCATTTCCTTCTCCAGCTCATTCTACATATGAAGAAACTGAGGTCAGCAGGGTAAAATGACTTGTTCAGGGTCACACAACTATTAAGTGTCTGAGGCCAGATTTGAACTCAAGAAGAGAAGTCTTCCTGACTCCAGGCCCGTCACTCTATCCAATGCATCATGTAGCTGCCCTGTGAGAAGGGGCTATCCATCTGGCTTACACATTCCATGAATCAAGTCCCTGCTAAAATCTCCCCTTCTACAGGAAGCCTATCCTGATCCCTCTTAATGCTAGCGCCTTTCCTCTGTTGATTATCTCCAATTTATCCTGTGTACAATTCATTTGCGTATAATTGCATGTTGTCTCCCCCAATAGACTGTGAGCTCCCTAGGATCAGAGACTGTGTATTCCCTTTCCCTATAGCCCCAGCACTAAGCAATGTCTGGTACATCCTAGGTGCCTACTAAATGCTTATTGTCTACACCTGAGAGGTAGGAGGGAGGGTGGGAGAGGGAATATTAAGGAAGGGGAGAAATGTGTCTGAAGTAACTGTGCCTCTTTTTAAATATAGAAACTATGGGGAAAGATGAATTTATAGACTCATAATTTAGGTACTATTGTTTACTTCACAAAAGGATTTAATGCAAGGCTTCTTTAAATAGTTAGTTTGCCTAGTGCATTTCGTGTAGTAGGATTGAATAACTTTTGGGAGGTCATCGGCTTAGTCATCCATGGCGGTACCGTTATTATAGCAAGCATTGAGCTACTTTCCAGTTGTATGGGATTGGGTGGGGGCGGGGCAGAGGAGAGGTACAACAACTTGCCAGTCCACCACCAGGGTCCAACCAAAAGAGCATGTCTTAGAAAAGTGACCTCCAATGGAACTTAACTGAGGAAGCAGCTTTCTGTTTGATAACAGGGGAGGAGTCCCCTTGATTCAGAACTCACTTGTCTCTTGAACAGGAGCATCTCTATTGACCTTCAGATCTAGCATTGCCTGGAATTCCAAAGATGGCAATGTTGCCTCCAATCCTCAAGTAAGGAAGCAGGTGTGGGGGGCTGATAAGGACTAAAGGATTTGGTGTGACCTGATTGGACCAGGTAGGACTTCAGTAAGAAGCTAACATCTTAGACCGCTGCTTATTTTCATTTTTTTTTTTCTGGTGAGCCAGAAAACAAAGGCTTCTTAGCTCTGTTTTCTTCTTTCTTTCCTCTGCTTTCTTCTTTCTTTCCAGTGTATAGAAGGCAAGATTCTTTTAGTGAAAATTAGAGGGGGAAAGAATCAATGGCTTCTGGGACTCTCCTTTGCGTCTTGAAGCCTCAGCAAGTATCCCAGGTGATCTTCTTGGTGAGCATGAGAGAGAGAAGCATTTATTCTCCCTGCCAGGCAGGGAGAAGAGTCTCTCTTTATTCCTACCTATATCTCTGTGTCTGTCTTTGTCTCTGTTTGCCTGTGATTATCTCTAGCTCTTTACTCTTTGTCTCTCTTTTTCATCTCTCTCTCTCTGTCTCTCCCTCATTTAAAGTATACTATTGGTTGTTGTGAGAATAACCCCTATAGCCCCTAAAAGATTTAGGCTATCAGTCCTGTTTGTAAGTCCGTGTGTTTCAGTGTTCATAGGGGACAATAGATGAAGAAAAGTGGCTGGTATCTTTTACATCGTGGGCTTTTCAGGGAAACCCCAATTTCGCTAAGTAAAGTGAAAACCAGGAAGTTGGTGGCATTAGAAGAGAGTTCTCTGATAGTTTGTGCTGTAAACAATATCCAGTATTGTCTGGCTCATGTAGTTAGCAAAGAGTGCTTATGTCTGTGCAGTGAAATCAGATACAACTGAAAAATATGATCATTCTTACCAAACTTTTTAAAAATAAATTTTATTCCCATCTTTTGTTTTGCTATCACCTATGCTTCCCAACATATCCTTCCCCCCAACCTCTCCCAGAGAACTCTTCCAAAAATATGAAAAAAAAAGAATAAAAAAGAGAACGAAAAAGCTCAGCAAAATTAGCCTATATGCTCAAATGGTTTTCAGGTTACAAGCAATGTTTCACACTGCAACCATGTCCTTTCAGAGATGATCCCACAGCTGAGGGGATCCCACTGCCATCATGGATGGCATTGGCCTCAGGGAATCATCCCTGTGTCTTGTCCCTGTTAGAGATGGGCACAATGCAGCCTGTTATAGACAAACTTCTCAATGACTTACTTTTGTTCTCTATTTGTATGTCGATGCTCAGCATCTTTGCTGGTGAGTGTTTGCATCAATTTATCCATCTGAGACTGGAAGCTCCAGGAGGACAAGAAATTCATCCTTGTCTTTGGATTCATGTGGTGTTAATTTCACTGGTTGCAAGATGTGAATCTGATGATAAATTGATGAAGATACAAGTATTTTTCCATTGGGATTGTTATTACTGTTATTTCTTTACACAGTATGTTCTCATTTCTCTGTATTCTCCCAAATCGTGGCAAGTCAATAGCATAACTATTGGTAGATTTTTCTCAGAGCAGTGCACAGAATCATAGGATTCCAGGTAGAAGGAAGCTTGGCAGGCTTTTAGTTTAACTTATCTCCAACAAAGAATCTGACATTCTCAACAACTGCTCATCCAATTTTTGCTTAAAACTGTCCAGTGAGAGGAAATGCCTACCTCTCAAAGGAAGCCCATTCATTTTGGATGAGCTTGTTAAAAAGTGTTCTCCTCCCTTCTTGTATTAAACCTAATTTCCACCCTTGCACCCTTTCAGCCTTCACCATTGGATGGCAACAGCACTACTGATGTGCTGGGAACTCTTGTCCTCTAGGGGACTGCGTCATGAATCTAAGCCATCCAACTGTCCACCCATTCTAGCAGGGACTGTCTCTTGTTATTTGTATCCTAAGAATTAGCAGAGTGCTTGGCATTTAGTAAGGCTTTAAAAATGTCCTTCCTTCCTTCCTTCCTTCCTTCCTTCCTTCCTTCCTTCCTTCCTTCCTTCCTTCCTTCCTTCCTTCCTATGGACTATTTGCATCTTACCAGTGGTACAGTTTTCTGAACTCATATTGGTCTAATCAGTCACTGTCAGAGAAATTGTACCTTGACCCCACACAGTGATGTCATTTTGGTCCTCTCTGGAAATGAAGGAAAACAACCAACCAACCCTTCCTCCCTCCCTCTCTTCCTTCCTTCACCTTTTCCAATTCTTGTCCTTTATTTCCTCTCATGGCTTGTCTGACTTCCTAGAGCCTCATTTCAATCCATTCTTCAGATCCATGAAAAACAATTATATTTTTGACCTTCTCCAACATGGCAAGAGTATGTATGAGAAGGTAGCCAAGGGACAAACTCTTGGATCAAGTATGAAACAAGGATTGTTTGGGGTTTGGTTTGTTTGTTTTATTTTGTTTTTTTTTTCTTACACAAGGACTCATAGAATGATTCAAATCAGGTGACAGCCTGGTATTCAAGCTTCCTTGGGACATTCACAAAAAGGCTAGTTTACATTTCATTTCTGCTGAGTCCAGTCTTATCAACACCAAGCAGGCTCTCTCTTTCCCCTGGTGTCTCTCATTGTGGTTATTTCTTTCCCTCTCAGCCAATCTCTCTCTGCCATTGTTGCTCCTCTACCCCAGCCTTGCCTGGGAATCCCTGAACTCCTGGCTTATGGCTAGGCCAAGAGAAATGAATCCCACCCCTAAGCCCTTCTCTAGGTCAGTCTTTCTTACCTTTCTTGGCTGAGAGGGAGAAGAGACCTGAGAGACAGCCCCTTTAATTTATCCCCAGAGTTCTAGCTTGGAGATCAATTCAAAATGTGATGGTGGCCTGCAGGAAGCAGTCAGAGGATGCCCTGGCCTCTTCTCAAGGTGGGGTAGGGGTGAGGAAAGCTGCTGCGTATTGAATCCCCAACGTGGTGCTGTACTCTCATTGGGTCCTCTTCATTTTGTCCCCAGAGCCAAACAGAACAGATCCAATTCCAATTCCACATAATAGTCATTCATGTACTTGAAAATAGCTATTATAGCCTTTCTGACCTCCCTGTTCTTCACCTGGAATCGCTTTTTTTCCAAATTAGACACCTCCTCTTTCCTGAGCTGATCCGTATACGGTGGGAACTCCAGACCCTTCCCTATTCTGATTGCTCCTCTGGTCTATCCAATTCTCTTCCTACACCACAATGCTCAGAGCTGAATACGGACAGTGTTCTGGACACAGCGTGACCAGGAACTTGGCTGAGATGACCCTTCAATTTCAGGAAACCATTTAAGTGAAACTGCTCCATTGACCTGAAATTGAACCACTGCCCTAGAGGTGAATGGGATCTGATTTTATTTGATGACAGACCTTTCTGAGCCACCCCTCTGCTCTCTGAAAACTATAGATTTCAAACGAGCAAAGTGGCATTATTCCATGTCTAAGCTGATTAAATTTTTGGAAAGGACTAAAAGTAACTTAGAAAAGGAGAGAGGGATGATTAACAGGGTCCTTCTTTTCTAAAGAAAAGGTGTACTCCACCCACTGACAAGTATACCTTTCTTCCTAAAACACCTAAAATTAAGACCTTTGCTCCTGGACTAAGGTCCAAGTTTGTAACGCTGCTTGGGCATCTGGTGGAGCTTTGTTTACTTTGCTTTCTCTTTTGCCCTGTGCTACCTCATCATTTTGCCTGGTTCAATTCTAGGGACAGACCAGAATGGAATTCTGTGTATGTGATTAGAGAGCAGATGTGGCACCAGCAGCTTCAGTTGCATGGAAGGAGGTCAATGAGAAGGCAAGGTGGAATGGAGGGGCACTGGGCACACAAGGAGAAGGCAGGGGTCCTAGGTCCAGCCATGAAATGCCAATTTTAATATCCTCTTGTACTTTGTATGTCCTACTGGCATTATTTGAAATGTGAAGATCCTAATTCAGTTAAAGAAAGGGAATCCTTGTTGCCATCCAATGGTGAAATTGGATGTCATATGAGTGGCTCTAATTGGCCCAGTTAGTTGACCAAACTCAGACTGTATCTTAATTTTATTTATGTTCTGCCCAGATAAATTTATTGATGTCATCTTTTGCCAGTAGAATATGGAAAAATTAATGAGATAATATTTGTGAGACCCTCTAACTTTCTTTTTTATTTGCATTTATAGAGCATTTTATTTTTCCAATTGTATGTAAAGATAGTTTTCAACATTCATTTTTGTGAAATTGAGTTCCAAATTTTTCTTCCTCCCCCCTCCCCGAGACAGCAAGCACTCTGATATATGTACAATCATTTTAAACATTTCTACATTTGTTATGTTATGAAAGGAGAATCAGAACAAAAGGGAAAAACCATGAGAAAGAAAAAACAAAAACAAAGTGAAAATAATACGCTTCTCTCTGCCTTCAGACTCCATAGTTCTTTCTCTGGATGTGGTTAACGTTTTCCATTGTGAATCTTTTGGAATTGTCTTGGATCGTTGCATTGCCAAAAAGAGCTATGGTCATCATAGTTGATCACTGAACAATGTTGCTGTTACTGTGTACAGGGTTTTCCTGGTTCTGCTCACTTCACTTAGCATCAGTTCATGTATATCTTTCCAGGTATTTTCTGAAATCTGCCTGCTCATCATTTCTTATAAAACAATAGTATTTCATTATATTCATATGCCACAACTTGTTCAGCCATTCCCCAATTGATGAACATCCCCTCAATTTCCAATTCTTTACCAGGAGACCCTCTAACTTTCATGGAAGATTATGTGCATAATCCATTCCAAGCACATAAGGTGGTCCAAGGGGAAGAATGCTGGGCTAGCAGTTCAGCAACTTGTGACCTTATTTTGAGCTCTTTTTCTGACTCACCTGAGTCATTAAGTCCCTTGGGCCAGTGAGAATTGAGGGTGCAGAGTAGGGCAGATCATAGGATCATAGATTTAGTCTAATATAATTTTACAGATCACCCATGCTTAGAGTTGGAAGGACCCTTAGTGGTGAAGTATCAAATGCCTTTATTTTATAGGTGAGAAAACAGAGACTGGGGGAGTTTAAGTGGTTTGACTAAAGTCATCCGGTTTTCGTTGTTCAATTGCTTTCAATCATGTCCACCACTTCATGCCCACACTGGGGGTTTTCTTGGCAAAGATACTGGCATGGTTTGCCATTTCCTTCTTCTGCTCATTTTACATATGGGGAAACTGGGGCAAACAGAGTTAAGTGACTTGCTCAGGTTCACACAGCTAATAAGTATCTGAGGGCAGATTTGTACTCAGGAACATGAGTCTCCCTAATTATAGGACTTGCACTCTGTCCACTGCACCATCTAGCTGCCCATCTGGCTACTAAGCTCCAGAGTTAAGATTTGAACCAAGGATTCCCTACATCTCCATTTGGTTGTCTTTCTACTCCACTATGCTTCACCTGTCCTTTTTTACCTCTCCAGGATGCCATATTCATAGAAAGAGATCACAGGCTCATAGATATAAAGTTGGAAATAAAAGTAACCTTTGAGGACATCTAGCTTAGCTCCCTCATTTTAAAGGTTAGAAAACTTAGATCAGGAGATGTTGAATTACTTACTAAAGATCACACAACTGGTAAACGGCCAAGCTAGGATTTAAAAGGAGGTCTGCAGACTCCAAGTCCAACACACTTTCCATGGTACCGTGAGAAGACCATGTGAATTCTTAGGGTCTACATAAATGCAAGGGTGGATTTTCATAAATATGAAGTCCTACTTATCATTACATCAGAATGCATATTGTATCCACTTAAGTAATAACGTCCTGTATTAATTTCCAAACACTTTAACTGATTTGGATATAAGGCATCATAAAAGATGGGATTAAATTTTAAAATATATCAATGAAACAAAAGAATTTTAGAGGGCTCTTCATCCAAACAAAGGAAGCAGAATACGCCTTTATTTTGGAAAGCATGGAATGAGAAGGGAATATTGGAATGGAGAACTGAAAAAGAAGACTACTTTAAGAATGGAAAGTTTCTTGACAGCTACTGGGTTCCATGGCACATCCTTGTGGTTGGAGAAATGTTTTTGTGCCACTTACTTGCTTCACAATGGCACAGTCAAAGTATGTTTTAAAAATGGAAGGATGACAGTTGTAGTCTGGGAGCCTAGACAGGGACACAGCTGTGTGGCTGGCCCCCAAGTCCCACACATGTAGAGGATTAGAGGCGAGATACCCAGGCTAGATTAATGTCTCTTGGGCTAACAGAATCTCTGGCGGCCACAGGCACTACAGGACTGATCTTCTCTATATAAATGAACATGACGAAGACCGGTTTGGAAAACGAAATATAAGCCTGTTGATCTTGAAACTCAGGAAGAGAAGTCCATTCAAGAACCAAAGAAACTTTTCTATTCAGTGAAAATGATCAGTAATAACCATGGTCTACTCACAAAAATTTAGGTCTACGGGACAGAGAAGGGCTGGCATCTGGCAACTGCTTTTTTTGTCTTGAGCTGCACAAGGATGCTGGGTTGCACGCCAAAGGAGTGACATGACTGAATTTTCATTCCAGTGATTCCTTAGGCAGCAAGTTGGACCCAAGGGATAGAGAACTAGACTTGGGAGTCAAGAAAACCTGAGTCTGAGCCTTACTTCAGATACTTCCTAGCTGTTGGATGCTGGACAAATCTTTTCATCCTACCTACCTCAGTTTCCTCATCTGTAAAATGGGAACAATAATGATAATAATAACAATACTAATATTAATAATAATACCACCTACCTCCCTGGGTGGTTTTAAAGATCTAATGAGAGCACATTTATGAGGTGTTTTGTAAATCGTCAAGTATTTTGTAAGTAAATGTTAGCCACGATGACAACGATGATAAAGATGGTGATTTCCACCAATATCTTCCTTTAATGCCTCCTGAAAGGGACTTGGGGCTCTCAAAATTCATGAACAACACAGATTATTCAGGCTGGAAAGACTTCAAGCCTTACTGCCATTAGGTTACCCCTAGCCTAAAGCATGCTAATTGTTGTATCAGAGTGTGGTTGGTTAAGATAAGTAGGAAAGGAGAAAAGATCATATCCTAAACCCGTGGTGTCAAACTCAAGTGGAAAGAGATACTTGTGGGCAGCTTATTAACCACAAATGAACATATACTGCATTTTGATTAATTTTATTAAATATTTCCATTTAATTTTCTCATCATCAAACTGTTTAGAGGCAGCTGAACGATATGATACAATAAAATGTTGGACCTGGAGTCAGGAAAACCTGAGTTTGATCTCGTTTCTGATATTGTGTGACCCCAGACAAGTCAGGGTCTGAGTCTTAGCCTCAGTTTCCTCACTTGTAATATGGGGGTTAAAACAGCACCTACTTGATAGGATTGTCACAAAGATGAAATGAGATTTCACATATAAAAATGCTTTGCAAATCTTAAAGTTCTATATGCATGTTATTTCTTATCATTACTGTTTTTTTCTCACATGGTCGATCTCACAAATACACTTCTTACTGATCACAATTTACAATGGTGTTGTCTTTCTGATAACACAATTTCAGAAAGGGAGCTGGCAAAATTTAGAGAGCTTAAATGAAAGATTGCATTCTTGTAGGCTGAAGAGTCCTTAAGGAAGGGATAAATCTTTTCTGACCATGTCAGCAAACATATCACTCCACTCCAGCAAAGTCAGTTAATTCAATGAAAGGTCAGTCATACCACCTTTTCAGCATTTGTCTTGTAGCCGAAGATGAAACAACCTCTACGTTCAACAAAACTGTTCAATTTCAAATAGCGGTGGTGTATGCGTTTGTGTGTGTGTGTGTGTGTGTGTGTGTGTGTGTGTGTGTGTGTGTGTGTGTGTAAGCTACCTCCTTGTATACATTTTACAAGGTGTAAGTCCAATTCCCATCAACATAAATGGCTTCTTTCTGATGAGAAGAGAGGGGGCCTGAAGTTCATTCAATGGAAAATAATTGAGCACTGAGTCAACAATGGTGGGGCTAATCATTTAGGAGAAAAGGACAATTTTGTATGTTTTTGGATAATTAACTAATCTGTTTTATGTTTTACATTAGTCCATGTGAATGCATATTTGCCACATGTGATAATTTTTCTTTTCTGCCAGGGTATTCTTGTAAAGGAGGTTTAAATCTTCAGTTGTTTTCCTTGGTTACCCATTTTTTAAGAGACCAAAATTAAATTTGCTTGAGTGGTGCCGTGTGGAATGTTGACCTTGTTTTAATCAGCAACTTGCACTTTAATAACTACGACAGCCCCAATCTTTCCTGCATGCTTCCAGGATGAGGGGTTGCTCGGCCCATTTGTTAACAGTGCCATTCTTTTAGAAATTTAATCCTCAAATTCCATGGCTTTCTTGAGCATTTATAATGAGTTTTGTAAGAGAAAAAAAAACGAAAGGAAATCATTTGTGGCAATGAGTGGAGGAGGAAACCATTGTTTTCCTGTAACACCATGAGTCCTAATAAAGCCCCCATGCCCAAAATCTATCCCTCTCTGGCCAGCTAGAGTGACTCACATTCTATTAATGGAAACTTTCTGCCATGTCCAAAAGTTACTCCTCTCAGGAACTCTTAATTTCAGTGCTCAAAAAAAGAGAAATGTTACCCAGTAAGATATTATATTAGAACATTAAAAAAAAATGATCTGAACCTGTCATTTCATTGGTGGGGAACCTTCCACCTATACATATCAATATTTTGCCTTTCCTATTATTACTGTTCCATACACCCCCATCCTCTCAGTCACTCAGGTTCTCAAGTTCAGCGCCATCCTTACCCCTTGCTCTCACCCAGCCCACATATTTAATCAGTTGTCCAGTAGTATCATTTCTACCTTAATGACATCTTGGCTATGTCCTCCCCCTGACTCAAGCCCTTGTGGCCTCTCTCCTACATGACCACAGCTTCTTTCTCCTTGTTCTCTCTGTCTCTAGCTTTTCCTCACTCAGAGCCATACCCCACACAGCTGCCTGCCAAAGTGAGTTTCCTAAAGCACAGGTCTGACCATACTAAACAAACTCCAGTGGCTCCCTAGAACCTCCAGGGTCAAATGGAAAGGTCTTTGTTTACAGCTCTTCTCAACCAGGCTCCTTTCTATTTTCCCAACCTTCTTATACTTTACTCCCTTCCATAATCTGGCTGTAATAAGCCATCTGTTGTAGGATAACTCATCCCCCAACTCTGTGCCCCATACCTGTGTATCAAGTACTCTAGTCTCTCAGAGCAAGTCTGGCTATGTTAGCTCCTCAGGCGCTAGGGGTACCCCTGAGGGTTTGGGAGATCTCTTTCCTAATACTATTAGCTTAAGCCCTCATTCTAAGTGTGCTCCCATGTTTTCACTCTACTAATGATTAATGCCCCAGGTTCCATTTCACTAATTAACATCAATTAACCTTCACAAAAGGATAGTTTTACTTAGAGGCTACAGCAAGGACAGAAGCACAAACATTTCCCCTCTAATATCAACAGTGGCACGTTTTCTCCTATACTACCTAGCAGAGTTTCAATAGAGTGTTGGTTCCACTAGGCTAATATCCAAATTTGGCATTGCTGCTACACAAGCTCCTGTCTCAGCTACAGCTGGGCCGGGTCCCAAAGATAATCCCTCAGTCTTCAGCCATTAATGTTGGACTGGCTGTAAAACCTAGTGTAGACTTAACTCCTGCACCTTTGGTGGCTCTAACTCCTGACTTTTGGAAACTCAACTAAGAGAAGGAAATGGCAAACTACTCCAGTATCTTTGCAAGAAAATCCCCAAATGGGGAAACAAAGAGTTGGACACAACTGAAATGATTAGATAACAAAAAAAAATTTCTGGCTGCCTCCAACCAAACAAATATGTTTCTGTTCACCATGTAGCTAACAGATTAGATCAGAACATGCTTCATATTTCTCCAAGGTATTGCTATTAGATATCATCGTCCTGGAATCAGACTCCCAGTGCCCTTTGCATTGATAGCATTATGTGTATGACTATAAGGACTGGGTTCAGTGGCCAGTCCCACATTACATCTCAGAATGTTCTATCTCCTCACTTCTGCCTCTAAAAATTCCTGGATTCTTTCAAAATGGCTCCAAAGCTCCCTTCTCTAGGAGACCTTTCTCAGTATCCTTCAGCAGCAAGGGTTATCTTCCATCTGCTTTATGTGTACCTTATGTATACCTTTTTTGTGTACCTGTATGTGTATGTTTGTTGCAGTATTTGTAGCATCAGGTTGAAATCCTAATGTGGCTGCTAAATGAGCTACCATCTTAGCTACATCTAATTCTGTGCTTTCCCCACCTAATCACCTTTTGGCCTTAGCATTATGTAATTTTTCATCATTCATTTAGGACCTTTGCATAATTTAACTTTCAGTCCAAAGCTTCTCTTAATGTCAAATAATTCGTGCATGAACAAGAACAGATTATTCAATTTTCTATTAAGCAACTCAATACAGCAAATGGAGAATTCTTCTTTCAATAAAGTGATACATCCAAATTCAGCTGGTTCCTGACTCTTGAATCCTTTATCAAAGGAGGAAGTGAAGCTCAGCTACTAAATATATGAGGCTTTAGATCATCTGGCGTGTGGGGAGAGGGCCTGTGAAAGTGATGGCCAATCAGAGCTCCCCGGGAGCCTTCTCATCATATTCCTACCCTGTAATGGAAAATAAAGAAGAGGCCAAGTTCAACCATCAGCCATTATCCCTGTACACAACCTCAACCCTCCCTGTGGAAATTAAATGGGATGAGAATTCTCATTCTTATTTACTGAGGCCTTCAAATCACCAAATCTCTGAATTATTGCCTTGGAGGCAATTGGCCCAATGGGCTTTGAAACACAAGAGTGCACTCTGCAATGCCCTTGGACAAATGATCATCCAGCCTTTTCTAGAAGATCTCCAGTAATGTGGGGAGCCCATTATCCTCTGATTCAACTCCTCCCCCTTGGGGATAGTTTCAATTACTAGGAAACTTTTCATTATGTGGAGTCTGAATCTTCCTCTCAGCACCTATTACCCATGATTTTAATTTTGCCCCCAAGGAGCCAAGCCAAGCAATTCTAATTTCTATCCACAGGACAACTCTTTCGATCCTTGAAGACATGTATCATACCTTTTTAAAGTCTTATCTCAGACTTCATAGTCTTTTTCAAGTGCCTTCTTTCATTCTGCCTTCTTTCTTGGCCATAGCTGTTTCTTCTGAAGGTCATCAACTATTTTCTGAAAAGACTTCTCATTGGCCTCTGGGCTGCTATTCTTTTCCCTCTTGAATTTATTTTTCACAGCTTCCAAAATAATTTTCTTGGTGCATTAGTATGACTCTGTTTGAGGCAACTAGGTAGAGCAGTGTTAAATCTCCTGTTAGATTTGAAATGAGAAACACTTGAGTTCAAATCCTGCCTTAGACGCTTAGCTGTTGGATCTTGGGCAAGTCAGTTAACCTGCCTCAGTTTCCTCAACTCTAAGGTGCAGATAATAACAGCATCTAACTCCCAGGATTTGTCCTGAGGGTCAAATAAGAAAATATGTGCAAAGTGTTTTCCAAATTTCAAATCACCATCAAAATGCCAAGTATGATGATTTCCCTGCTAAAAAACCTTAGATTGTTCTCTATCTCCTCTAGGATAAAATGCAAAAGATCATTAAGATCTTTTATGTAATAGAACTTGCAGAAGAGCTAGCTATTTATTATTGTTGTCATCAAAGAATTTTTATTTCAATATGGAAGACATATATAAAAAAAAGGTATTGAAAGTCTTTTACAATTTTGGCCCATCTGCCTTTTTCAGACTTATCTCCATCACTTCCCTTCATACCCTCCATGGTTCAAACAAACTACCCTTCTTGCTGTTTCCAGAGCTCAGCATTTCATATTTGACCTTGTGCGATTGCCCAAGATAATAGAGTTTGCATTTACGCGGTGCTTTAAGGCTTGTTTCCAAATGTTACCTCATTCAGAATATGCTCCCTCCTCAACTCCGCTGCTTTGAATCATTAACTTCCTTCCAAGTTCAGCTCTGTTTGAAGCCTTCTGGTCAAACTTTCTCAGACCATCCATTTGTTAAGATTCCCTTTTCCTTTAAATTTGGTTGCTTTTTCTAATTTCTGAATATGTGTTTTATATGAATATCCCTCTCCTCCTCCCCCTGGAAGAATGCATGTACTTTGGAGGCAAGGTCCAGTTTGTGTGTAGCTTCAGTCAGGATGGACATCATGACATGGTGGATGGAAAGCTGGTCATGAAGACTTGGTTCAAGTCATGCTGCTGACATATGACTGTGACCCAGGAGGAAGTTACTCAACCACTAAGTCCTGCTTTAGGCAAGTCTCTAAAATCTCATAGGTTGCAAGGAAGATATGTGTTCTCTATGAGATCACTGACGTAGCAGCTCCTGTTCTTCTTACTCTAGTATATTACATATTTGGGAGGGGTAGGTCAGAGTGGTCTGGCCTGTGATTTCTTCTTCGTAGTGGAATGGAAACTCCATCCATTGAGGAATTCAGAGATTTACCTGAAATATTGGGAAATCCAGTGATTTGCCCTGATTCACATCTTCCTAATCGCAGGCCCAGCACCATCTACTACCCCAACATCATCTTTATATAGCAAGAGCTTAATTAATATTTGTTGAAGCAAACAAATGGATCCAAAGATATGGATCTCTCTTGCTAATGTCTTGTAGCTTGTGCACCTAACACAGGTAGCCTTAGTCTTTAAGGCTGTCAACCCATTGGGTTAATCATAGTTGTTGTCCATGGCTTGGTGCTCCAGTAAACAAAAAAAGGTAAATCCCTCCCATGAAGAGTTTGGTGATGATCGTTTCTGAAGGAGAATCAATTTGTCCCCATCATTGGGAACTTACAAAACACAGTGGAAAATAGGATGTTCTAGGATGATTGCTAAGTCTGTCTTAGTGGAATATCAGCCTTTGGTGATCTTAATCAAAGACATGAGTTGATGGATAAACATGCCTCCCCTCCAAAGTTGTACTTGGGAGATGCTCTGAAGGATTTGGATTCGAACTCTGTATGTAATACAATCTTTAAATGCATAGGCAGTGTAGGATCAAACAGAGCCTTGGAGTCTCCTTACAGGGGAGGGAATAGAAAATGCCACAGAGCTGTCTTTCTGTGGCCAGATTTATGGGGCTGTGTCTGGTGCATCTTGAGATGAACATTTTCCAACTTCTATTGTCTCAGAGCTGGCAAAGGGGATTATGATTGATGTGAAGGGGGAGTTGACCTGGGCTGGATATTGGGAATACAGATCCTGCCTTTGACTAGGCTATAGATCAAAGGGGCCTCCCAAGCCTCTGACAGGCACTGGAAGAAGCTTTGCAAAATCAGTGTGAGCCAGCCCCACATCAAATGTGAAAAGAGAGCCTGGAGCAGGAAAATGCATGAGTGCTGAGCTGGAAGGGTCCAGAGCAACCTCATATTTTAGCCTGGTCAGCTTCCTGCCTCCTAGATTACAGCTGCTGGGAAAGTTAGAAAAAGGAAGGGAAGGGAAAAGAAGAGAGGGGAAGGGAAAGGGAAGGGAAAGGGAAAGGGAAAAGAAAAGGAAAAGGGGAATGGGAAAGAGGGAGGAGAAGGGAAGACCCTCTATTGGAATGTGGAGCCATATATTACAAGTGTAGGGATATATATTAAGTGTAGGGACAAGGGTGAATTATTTAGCTTCTGTTGGACTCCACTCCAAATGTGGGTTTGGGAAGTTTGATATTAAACAGAGTTTTCAATTTATTCAATTTTATTTACCTTGGAGAAATAAATGAATGAATGAGAGCAAAATATACCTGCTATTCTGTTTTATATTCTTGTTTGTTGGAGGGGGAGGGGATTTTTTTATTTTGTTTTGATTCAGAAATGAGATCTTTAAGTATTTTAGCTTAAAAAGACAAAATGTCTTTGGAACATGTTCCAAAGGTTCTAGTCTTCTTCTCACCTCATGCATTTTCCTTCCTTCCACCTTCCAGTAAAGTAAAGCACCCACAATTCTGATGATCACTATGGCAAGTGGATTGAAATTAATTTTTAAATTGTACTTATGTTTGGAACCCAGGAATAAGCCTGGCCTTGGCAAACCCTGAGAAAAGGAATCCTCAAGAACTCCTCCTTGGACTAGAAAGGACAGTGATGTGTAGATGTGTGTGGTGTACTCATCTCTGTGAATCTCAGAATCTGATAGAGGGACTCTGAAGGTGAGAAGTTGGATGAGAAGATCCCATAGGATACTAAAATTTTGTTACATGGGAAAGATGAAATTATTATGGTTCCCATATCTCACAGAGTTCAGAGCTACAAGCACTTGGATCTTCAGGTCTCTAGTCCTTGACATTCAAAAGTGATTTGGATTTTCAAAAGCAACAAGCCCCACTTTTGAGATAAAAAAAACATATCTTACTTGTTTCTGTACTCTCAAAATTCTCATTCTGATTTCCTGTCTTCGGGATGGATTTTGAACCATGAAAACGATCTACCATAGTAATTTCGTATTAGGAGCTCTCTCCTCTCGGAGAGGTGGAGAATTGTGGATGTGCAATACGGTACACACTATCAGATACTCGTGATATTGAGTGGCTTGGCTGCATGCTCGGTTTTTGTTACAAGGAAGGATTCAATCAGGTCAGAGACGGTGAGGAGAATGGCTGTGGTATTAAAACAAAAGGCAGCCATTCAACTCTTTAAAAAATTTGCAGCTGAGATACACACACATCACATACACACATAACACATATACGATACACACATATTCCTCTTAGTGTAGTAGGATTTTTCAACCTTTTAACATTTTATTTTATTCAAAGAGAATTATGGTTCTCCAAAGCAGAAACTCTCAATGTAGTGTCATGAAATGAGGAAGGTAGTTGACTACTTACAAAAATGTGCTGACCTTAAAGCTGTGATTTATGTTAAATGAGAAGGAGGAGCAATACCCTGAAGAAGGAAGTCTGTACCACATAGAATGATGTTTAATCAGCATCATGACTCATCCCTGGGCATGTCTTAGATGCCAGCTCATGTCAAGATCTTTACAATGGTCACTATTTCTGAATCAAACATCCAAGAGTTCAAGTGGGACCATTTTTAGATTTTTCTCCCATTCCAATTCATGAGAATCATCTCCTTTTAAGTGCAAAGTCTGGTTTTGCATGTGTGGTGAAAGTCTATTTAATTATGTTAGAATATTGCTGGGGATTAGCCAAACATAGATAACCTCTCAATTTATTTTTTGAAAGCCAAATGAAATCATTGCCAAGAAGTTGCATAGTATTCCACTTCTCTCCCAAAAATAGCAAGCAAGCAAACAAACAAACAACAGAGAATGCTCAGTCAGAAAGGACTTAGTGGCCACCTAACCCAACTTTCACCTAAACAAAAATTCCTCTTCTAACCAATCAATAGGCATTTATTAATCACTACGATGTGCTACTCAGTCAATTAAGCAGCATTGATTAAGCACCTACATACCGTGCTAAATATTGAGAATATAAAGAAAAGGCAAAAACAATTTCTTCCCTCAAGGAATTTACATGCTAATGAGAATGACAACATATGAACATATGTATACATACACACAAAGTTTTAACTTTGTGTGTTTATTGTTTATATACGGAAAACATGCAGTGTACACACACACACACACACACACACACACATAAACACGCAGGTAACTTTACAGGGGAAGGTTCCAGTAATTAGCAGTCTAGGGAAGAGTCTTCTTGAGAAGATGAAACTTGAACATTAACCTTAAAGGAAACCAGAGGGGAAACTGAGACAGAAGAATATTCTAGGCATTGAGGACAGCCAATGCAAAGCCATAGAAAAGGAAGGGCCACTTTGTATGTGTCCAGTAATCATCCAGCCTTTGCTTGAAGACTTCTCGCAAGAAAGAACATGTTACCTTCCATGGCTGCCCACTCCACTTGGCTATGGCTTTCATTGTTAGGAAGGTTTTTTTTTTCTGACATTGAACCTACACCTGCCTTATATCAAATGTAAATCAACCTCTTTGCAATTTCCACCAACTGCTCCTGACTCTAGACTCTGGGGACAAGTATGGCAAATCTAGATAGCCAATAAGAATGCATGATATTGTGTAGAGACCAAAAAATGAAAATTCTCTCTCTCCCTCTCCCTCTCCCTCTCCCTCCCTCCGTCTGTCTCTCTGTCTCTGTCTCTGACTCTGTCTCTCTCTCTTCATCTCTCTCTGTCTCTCTCTGTACCTCTCTGTCTCTCCCTCCCTCCATTCCATTGAATGAATTAAAATAACCAGCATAAGATCAAAACATCTCTTCTAAGTAGGAACAACCCATTGAAAATAACAAATGGATGGTTTCACATATGCATTCTAAAAAACAAAATATTGTTAACAAAATATTCACGACATATTTTTGGCTGAGGCAAAAGGTTGGCTCTTTCATTTCAAGGCCTTTTCAACTTAAAAATATAATTTGTGATCACCTTGTATATTTTTCAGAAACCAGCTGAATATAAATAATAACTCTCATTGTAAAAATGACTTATGGGGACCATATTGAAGACATGGCCTGTCTACCCTTTAAATGAAACTAAACTTGTTTACTTCAGCCTGTTGTCATGGAAGAAGTTCTCAACAAATCAATTTTTATTGGTGAATAGTTATTGATTAGTTTTAATTTTTACACATCCTATGGATAGAACTTGTATTATTCCATAAAAGTGACATAAAAGGTTTTCTTGTTGGAAGCTAATATCAAAGATAATGAGTTTGCTGCAGACTGATTTAATTCATTCTCCACTGCCCCACGCCCAGCTTTAGGTATATTGAGCTGAATGCAAAATTTTAAGGATTCTATAATTTGATACACATACAAATCTTTCCTTTCTGCTTGTAAATATTCACAGTAGTTTTAAACATACTTTTAAAAAAATCTGTATTATTTATAACATGCTATAACCATACCACATTTCTTTGGAATAAAGTCCTAGCAAGGTTGCATAATATCTTTGCTTTGCAAGGAAGATTTTAAGATTAATTTTTCTCTTGAAACTGCATCTAATCTAACTTAATTTTGATCATACTCATTTGTGGAAACTTTAGAAATTCCCAGAAATTCTCTCTCTCCCTCTCCCTCTCCTTCTCTGTCTCTGTCTCTGTCTCTCTCTCTCTCTCTCTTTCTCTCTGTCTCTCTCTTTCTCTCTGTCTCTCTCTTTCTCTCTGTCTCTCTCTCTGTCTCTCTCTCTGTCTCTCTCTCTCTCTCTCTCTCTCTCTCTCTCTCTCTCTCTCTCTCTCTCTCTCTCTCTCTCTCTCTCTCCTCCTCTCTCTCTTCCTTTCTCTCTCTGTCTCCTCTTATGTTTCCCTTTCTACTTCCCTTCATTTCCCCCAGTCCCAACATGGAAGTTATTGTTATTCAATTGTGTCCATCTCTTTGTGATCCCATTTTAGGGTTTTCTTGGCAAAGATACTGGAATGGTTAGGTATTTTCTTCTCCATCTCATTTTACAGATGAGGAAATTGAGGCAAACAGGGTTAACACAGCTCATAAGTGTCTGAGGCTGGATTTGAAATCATGAAAGTGAGTCTTCTTGATTCCACATCCAGCACTCTATCCACTGAGCCACTTAGCTGCCTTTCTACCCTCTTGGCTTCCATACAAATTTCCACACTGAATCTTGAACAGCTAAGAGACTGGCATAGCAGTGGTAGCGATTAGCATGGTCACTATAAATCAAGGGTTAAATTCCAAGAGTGTAAAATCAGAACAATATGATATGAAATGCCACTGCCCTTGGGCATAGTTACAGGGCAAAGATGGGATGTATATTTACTTGTCAAGTAAAATTGTTCATTGGTGAAAGAGAAGTTGTACTGACTCTCAACTTTTATAGTGGACCTTCATTCCCTGCAAAAAAAAAAAATTGGACTATGATTTTCTTCATGTACTTTCATCACTTCTTTGTGGAAGTTGGGGCCTCCAGGTGTGGACAGCTGCATACAATGTCAACTTTGGTTGACATCTTGCTTTGTTTTGCTGAACTATTTTTATTGTTTTTTTATTTAATTTTTTTGTCACGTTTTGCTCTCAGGGAGAGAAAGAGGAGAGGGACATATTGGAAAGTGTAATTGATGTGGAAACAACAGTATTGATCATTTTTAATCAAGTTTCCTTTTTCTCCATTGGATATTTATGAAAATAAACTGTCACAGTGGGACAGGAGCAAGGCATAGAGCTCCCCTTGGAGTTAGGAAGATCCATGTTTTAGTCTTGTCTCCAACACATCCTAGCTGTGCAACCCCCAGACTAATCATTTCACTTGTTGGTGCCTGAGGCAACAGTGACCTGAAGATACAGATAAGTTACTGATAGATTACCCATCTGCATTGGGAGAGGAAATTACCACGCAAGGAAATCCCCGCAAAGATGAAGTCACAAAACTGGAACAGCAACAATTGCCAAAGCAATCTCTCACATACCTTTTCTTCAGCCCAACAATGTTAGTGAGGTCAGCAACCTGCGGTTTGTCATGATAACCCTTCTAAAAATGGAATGCATTTAACATTTTGATGGTATTCAACTCCTTTTAACAACCCAGCATCTGTGTTAAAAATGTCCTCTCACCAAGGGCTAATTAAATACCACCTCCACGGGGAAAAAGGGCAGTTCTTCCTCTGAATGTCTTTGAAATTGTTCTGAAATTAAATCTGTGGTAATATATCTAAGTCAGGCCACGTTGCATGTCACCACATGTAGCTAATGAGGCATCAAAGGCAAGGCTTAAATAAAAACAAAATCCTTCATTTTTTTCTGTCATAAGAAGAATCACCAACCTTGACTCAAAATCAAACAAACAGAAAAAATTAGGGAGTTCCCTTCCCCCCCCAAGCTGGAAACTATTTAAAAAAATAAATGTTCTGGGGGTTGTTTTCCAAGGAAAAGTATTACTTCATCTAGCGTAACCTTTTAATATTTTCCACGAAAGTGCCTTTTGTTTTTATTTTCTTCTTAGATATGTTTTCTCATTGGCCCAGATTACATGTGATCTCATGTTGAGGAGGTATTACATTCAGTCCAGGGGTTTTTTAAATGTCCTTTCCCACTATTTACTTAAAATCAGGGCTCTTTAAAATATGGCACCACAACAGATAACTTGGAGATATTTCATCTTGAAACCGGGACTGGAATATGATTTTGAATATTTTGGTTCAGTAATTTACATAATCGTTTTCATTCATTTATATCCAAGGTGAATCATACAAAGAAACAGCTGCATAATCCTTGGATCGGAATCTCAGGACATGGAAGGTCCAAGAACATTGGGAGATGTACTCATTCTCTTGGCTCTGAGCTCCTACTTGGGAAACCTGAGCCGGTGTGTGCCTGGTAACCTTCTTGTCCCCGTCCCCCCAACCCCCTCACCCCTGCCCCATCCAACCAGCACATCAAATTCAATTTCCTGCTTTCAAACATAAAATTCACAATGTTACAGAACACAACTTAATTAAAGAAAACCAAAGAGAAATCTTGACTGACTGATCATTGATCCAAAAATGTATGTAAATCCAGAGAGTACTGTTTGTTGATTGATGGACTGATCACCATCCATACCCACTGGCAATGACACTCATAGAATTACAATTCATTTCCCTCAGTTGTTCAAAATGGGGAAAGGGAAGGTTAGGAAGAAATATTTGAGTCCCTGATATCAATGAAAGGGACCTCAATCCATCCATCCCTCTGCCTTAATTCACACATCATTGAAGTTTTTGGAATTTCCTTTCCAGTGTCTTATGCTGCTGTCAAAGCTCTTTTATGCTCCACATGATATGTTAATCCAGTCCTGGATCTTTTAAAATAAGCCCATTTCACTTCTGACTTATTGCAGCTATGTGATTTACAGTGACCCCTGGTATGCTATCATCCTCTGCCTGGTCCTCTCTTGAATTCAGAGAGTTTATTCTTTGTGCCTAAGTGCACTTCCTGGGCCCATATCTCAGATCTGTCAGGAGGGTGAGGATTTTAATCATATCCTCCAAGGTCCTGGTTAATGCAGTGTCATCCATGAACTTAATCAACTTGTTCTTTCCTCCATCCCTTTCAGTCATTGGTAAAGAAACAATGACCAAGTAAATCACAGCAGCCCCAGACCAGACACCTGCAAAATATCTGTCCTTGACATGACGCCATGAGATGTTCAGTCTGTGCACCATCCCTCAACCCTTTGTGCCCCCTGTCTTAGAGGAGGAGACAGCTTTTGTCAGAACGGGTCATAACGAGCAGCTTTCTCACAGTCAAGATGTCCAGTGTCTGCTGCTTCCTCCCCATCCATTCAATCTTGAAAGAATTGGACAGGGTCATTTGGGTTGTTGGGGATTTTCAGGTTCCCTGGGAATTAGTTACAGTTGATGTTAAGAATCACTTAAAGGGCAAGAGAGAAGGGTGACAAGAATGTGTAACATTTTACATGCACAGAAATCCTCGAGTAACTCTGTAAAGGATAACATTGAAATGCGTGAGTGAAAAATGGATTAAGCTAGGCATATGATGAGAATAATCCATAACTGATGGAGTGTCCAAGGACTATATTCTTACCCACACAACGTTAAGAGAATTCTAGGGAGATCTCCCCCCAAGTATTATGGGTAGAACCAATGCAGCAAATTTGCTGGAGTAAGTGAGACTAGCACTCTTTGGGCAGGCACAATTTATTTCCTTGAAAGGAATATCCACACCAGTGAGATTCTAGATTAGAGATGGAGCATTGCTCTCCCCTAATGATTTGCTCCTTGATTTTTTCCTACTGCCAAAAAGCCATCTGATCCAGGAGAACATGGGACCTGGTTTCCAGACAGGAACCAATAGGTATCTTGTGACATGCCTGGTGATAGACTTTCTGAGGGTTCATATAATTAATTTATATTTACAAATTTTAATGGTTGGACTTTAGTAGCTAAATCCAGAGTTCCCTCCTTTTCCACTTTTAAAGCTTGGAATCACCTCGTGCCTTCAGAGGACATGAGCTCAAATATGAGATCTGAAACTTACTGCCTGGGTGACCTTGGGTAAGTCACTTTATTTCTCTAGGTCTTAATTTCCTTAAATGTGACAAGATGCTGGATTTTTTGATAGCTTAGGTCTCTTCCAGGCCCAAGTCCTATAATCTTTTTTCATCTATGGACTGCTTCTCTGATTTGCTATTTATTTTTAAAATCAATAGCTAATAGCTCCCAAATAATATTTCTAAGTGCCAAATGCTGGCTGTTGTATGATCTAATCACTTAACAACCTCCAACTTTTGACAAATGATTAATAATCAACTTTTGGCCAAGTTGGGATTGACTTTTTATTTCCTGCCCATAAGTGATTCTGACTCTAACTATCCAGCCAATACAGATAGCTGAAAAATCTAAACAATTATTGAATTGTCTTTTTTTCATATTCTTTTTTGTTGTTGTTTTTACACTTCTTTTTGACTCTTAATGTTTACTTATTTATTTTTAGTTTTCAACATTCATTTCCACAAAATTTTGAGTTCCAAATTTTCTCTCCATCTCTCCCCTCCCCCACCCCATAATGCCTTGCATTCTGATTACCCCTTCCCTCAATATGCCCTCCCTTCTATCACACCCTTCCCTTCCCTTATCCCCATCTTCTCTCTTATCTTGTAAGGCAAGATAGATTTCTATACTCCATTACCCATATTTCTTATTTCCCAGTTGCATGCAAAAAACAATTCTCAACATTCATTCCTAATACTTTGAATTCCAACTTCTCTCCCTTCCTCCCTCCCCACCCATCCCCAATGAGAAAGCAAGCAATTCAATTTAGGCTATATATGTGTAGCTTTGCAAAAGACTTCCATAATAGTCATGTTGTGGAAGACTATATTTCCCTCCATCCTATCCTGCCCCCCCCATTTATTCTATTCTCTCTTTTCATCTTGTCCCTTCCCAAAAGTGTTTACTTCTAATTACTCCCTCTTCCCGCCCTCCCTTCTATAATCCCCCTCACCCCACTTGTCCCCTTCTCCCCTACTTTCCTGTAGTGTAAGATAGATTTTCATACCAAATTGAGTGAGCATATTATTCCCACTTTAAGCCAAATGTGAAAAGAGTAGTTTCCCCTCTCACCTCCTCCCTTTCCTCCTCCTTTGAAAAAGCTTTTTCTTGCCTTTTTTATGAGAGATAAATTGTCCCATTTCATTTCTCCTTTTCTCCTCCCAATATATTCCTCTCTCACTCCTTAATTTCATTTTTTTAGATATCATCCCTTCTTAGTCAACTCACCCTGTGTACTCTGTCTCTCTCTCTCCGTGTGTGTGTGTGAGTGTGTGTGCATGTTTGTGTGCATGTGTAATCCCTCCAACTACCCAAATACTGAGAAAAATCTCAAGAGTTACAAATATTATCTTTCCATGTAGGAATGTAAACAGTTCAACTTTAGAAAATCCTTTATGATTTCTCTTTCCTGTTCACCTTTTCATGCTTCTCCTGATTTTTGTGTTTGAAAGTCAAATTTTCTATTCAGTTCTAGTCTTTTCATCAAGAATGTTTGAAAGTCCTCTATTTCATTGCATGACCATTTCTTCCCCCTGAAGTACTATACTCAGTTTTGCTGGATAGGTGATTCTTGGTTTTAATCTAAGCTGTTGACTTGCTTTTCATGATTTTCTTGCATCACCCTCATTTCTCTTCCCAGTTTTTCCTCCACCTCTCTTTCTTGATTTTCAAATTCCTTTTTGAGTTCTTCCATGGCCTGAGACCATTGCATATTTGTTTTGGATGTTTTGGATGCAGGAGCCTTGACTTCTTCTGATGGTATGCACTGTTCTTCTTCATCTGAAAGGATGGAAGAAAATACCTATTCACCAAGAAAGTAACTTTCTATAGTCTTTTATTTTTTCTCCCTTTTTTGGGCATTTTTCCAGCCTGTTACTTGACTTTTGAGTCCTTTGTCAATAGGAGGGTATATTCTGGGGACCTGTAAGTTCTCAGTTCCTCCAAGATGGCATAATCAAGGGAGAGGAGTTTGCTCCTCTCCTGGCCAGTGCACTGCTCTGGGAGCAACCAAAAACTTTTCTGCCCAGAATCTGTGAGTAGAATTCCCTCACCACAACTGCCTCCAGCTCCACCACCCCAGAGCCCCTCTTCACCACAGGGCCATGCTCATGGCTGAGATTCAGATCAGCTGCTCAATTCTCCTAGGGGCTCTAGGGAGATGGCTCCAAAAATGGACATTGCCACTGCAGTGGCTGCTGCCAGCAGTCTAGACCATGCTCCCTTCTCCTGGATGAAGGACTCCTCTCACTGACCTTTTAAGTTGTCTGTGGAATTTGTGGGTTGAGCACTCTGGGAACTGCTGCTGCTGGTGGCACCCTGAAGCCTGTTCCGGGTCCTGTCCCTGCTAAGCCATGTGGCCCACGCTGGGCTGTGCTGTGCTCTGCACCCAGTATGATAGAGCCTCCTTGTTGGCCTTCTAGATTGTCTTAGGCTAGAAATCTTCGCTCTATCGTTTTGTGGCTTCTGCTGCTCTAGAATTTGTTTAGAGTCATTTTTTATAGATATTTTATGGGCTATGTGGGGGAACTTCTACAGGTCCATCTTTCTACTCTGCCATATTGGCTATGCCCCCCTCCTCTTTCATATTTTTTAAATGAGCTTTTTGTTTATATTTCCTGTTTCTTATATCACCATAGTATCACATGACATTACACTATTCTTGGTCTTCTCTTACTTGTAGCTTTTTGGTCTCCTCTGAAGGATCATGAGCCAAGGTTTCCCACTAACCTGGGGGGGGGTCCCCACAAGGTTCTGTCCCACATCCTCTTCTCTCCTTTTGTACTTTTGTTGGGTGATCTCATCAGCTTTCAGGGACTCAATAATGATAATTATCCAGAAGATTCTCAGTTCTCTTTTTCTAGACTCAAACTCTCTTCTGGTTTCCAGTCTTGCATCTCAGATAAACAGGTAAACATCTCAAATGGAATGTTTTAGAAGATTTAGACATCTTAAATTCAAGACAAACAAAATTTAACTCATTATCTTTCCCCCAAAGTCTTTCCCTCTACCTAACTTAGTGTCATGGACACTACCGTCTTCCCAGTCACCCAGTTTCAAAATCTATGCATCTACTATGTGTCTACTAATCTACTCTTCACTCTCCCCACAACCTCCTCTCTCTGTGTCCAATCTGTTGCTGTCTTATTTATCCCCTTTACAACATCTCTCACAAGTGTCCTCTCCTCTGATATTGCCACTATGCCATGTCGTCTCCCCTTAGACTGAGTCCCTTGGGAGCAGATATGGGTTTTGGTTTTCTGTGTTCTGTTGATTTGCTTTTTTTAAAACTTTCTTTTTATCCCCAGCACTTAGCACAGGGTCTGATACATTGTAGCTACTTAATAAACATATTAATTAATAATTAATTAATAAACATAAAAACCTGTCCCGACTATAAATCAATCCCTTGAGGATAGGAATGATTTTGGTTTTTGACTTTGTACTCCTGGTTCCTGGTACAAAGGTCCTAGAATATAATAGTGGTCTAAAAAGCCCTTATTGAATGAATCTGAAGTCAGAGGTAATGCTGTTTATTACCCTTGTGAACCTAGAAAAGTCAATTATCAGACCAACACTTGGTTTCCACCAGTTACAAAATGAGGGTTTTGGACTGGATTAGTTGTATAGTTCTTTCCAGTTCTAAATCAATCTATAGCCTTATTTTCCTCCATTACTGTGAAAAGTAATCAATTCAGAGTATAAATTCCATTTCTAGCAGAGGTGCCTAACCTATGACTTGGCCCCCTGCAACTGAGAGAGAGACAGAATCATGGAGAAGCTGGGGGGCACAGTGGATACAACCTTAAACCTGTAGGCAGCAAGTTTTGGGGTTCAAATCTTGTCTCAGACACTTACTGATCATGTGGTCTTGAGCCTCTGCCTGCCTCAGTTCCCTTATCTGTGAAATAGGGGTCATAAAAGTACCTACCTCCCATGGTTGTAGTGAGAGGAGAAAACCATATTTGTCAAGCATTTTGCCAACCTTAAAGTTCTAGTTATTAATAGAACCATGCAATTTTTAGAGATCCAAGACCTCCTCAGCAACCTCATCATCCATACCTAAAAGGAATCTGCACTTTAGCATATATGACAAGTGTTCCTCCAGTCTCTAATTGACGACTTCTAAGGAGGATCTTCTTGCCTGAGCAAGACAAGAAGAAAGACTAAGAGAAGTGGGAGAGTAATCCCAGGGTTAGTCTAAGTGACAGAAAACAGAGCAACTAACTGCATAAGGACAGAATTAGCTCTTGGAAGCAGCTGGCTGAATCATGTGAAGAGCAAAGGGCAAGAGAGAAGGTTCAGTCAGGAGGCAGGAGCCTCAAGAGCTCTCAGAAAGGTAAAAGGGTGATTGGGAATTTCTTTTCATCAGGAACTCAGGGAAGAATTGTTGGGGGAGCCCAAAAGTAAAGGTACATTCACAGTACCACAGAAAGAAAATCAGGGTCTCTCTCAAGGAATGGGGTCATCCATACCTAGAAAGTGCATCGTTCCAGGGAAACCCATAGTTATCTTTCTTATTGAGACAACATTATAACTATAGGGAAGCTCAATAACTGTGAGGTTTGCTACCAGCTAGATTTGAACATGGAAAATGGGAATTTAGAACAAAGAATTTGAAGTGGAGGATGTGGCTCAACCTTGATTTTTCACTTTTTCCATCTTCCACCAATGTATTCGCATAGGGAGACTCAATTTATTTAGGGGGAAGGTGGCTGTCATGGGGCTTCAGATTCACATGTCTCTTTGTCAATTACAGAACCTCATCTTCCTTTCCCCACCCAAATATTTTGAGGGTAATTCAGGTTGACAGTCAAAACTGACTAGAGTTACAAGAGACTTTCTAACTCTAAATCAGATGGAGACTTCAGAGAGAGACATTGACCCTACTAGCAGAAAGAAGTAGCTTAAGACACAGACTAAGTGCCCTCAGGCTTTATTTAGCTTGTTGCCTATAAGCCTCTGTGTCAAGAATATGATGGCTGACAGAGCATTCTCTTTGAAAAGAGAATGGATTCCCTACATGTGCTTCCAAATCTTGTGATCTTTTGCATGCTCATTCTTCCCACTGGTGTGTGTTTACAGAAGAATGCATCCCATGTTTATGGGACTATTTCCATTAGGCTACTTCATTAAATGTCTTTGCTTTGAACTAATTAGGTCTTCTGTCTAATAAAAATAAATACAGTGATGGAAACTCATGAGGTATGATTTTAAGAGAGTACTTTGGACTTGAAGTACTTTTTCTGGGTCTCTGTGTGTGAGGGATATCACGGGACCTATATAATATTTTTATCTTTCAGAAGTTTTTATGTCTTTCAACATTTCCCCAAAGAAAGGTTTTTTTCTTGTTTTTGAAATCAAGATATGTTTGTTCCTACTGTGCTCCAAAATCAAGGCAAACAAAACAACTTGGTCGTGCTTTCTGCGAATTCAACTGGATGTAATCCCATTGTCAGCTGAGAGAAGAATTTCATTATGAGTCAGAGGAGTTCCCTTTGTCTGAAAAGCTATGCTCATCCTGGGGTTAGCTCATTTGGGTGAGTTGAACATATACTGTGCTGAAATTAGGTTGTTTACCTAAACATTTGGAGCAGACGCCGATGCTGAAGTCACCATTGCTCTCCATGGAATGACTGTTTTGTTCAGATTTCTGCATTTAATTTTCTTATTTGCTTTTTTTCCTCCTCCCTGAATTCTAGCTTGAGTTGCATAAGTCCAGAAAAAATTCACATGCTTTGTCAACCACTTGAGCCAAATTGCCCCAAGCGTCTTTTAGTCCCTTAAGCTGTGGCCTCACTTCTTCCCTCACATCCCTCCCTTCTCCCCCCACCTCCCACCCCACATGCTCTTATTCGATTTTACAGTAACACTAGTGTTAGAAAAACAATGCATAAAAGCACATTGAGTGGCAAATGGGAAACCACCAAGTTGGCCACCACACGACCAATATCATTTTTCATTCGGAGCCTTCTCTTTTGTCTTACACAGCATTCTATTATTATTTCAGCAGCAAAAGAAGATGTTGTCAGATCTTCTCCTTCTCCTTCCACATTCTCCACCCCATTCTGAGGAATCAATGGCATTAAACAGATACATGGAGAACTGTTGGAGAAAGATGGTTGGTTTCCTCTTTCTACCACTGATCAATTCCTGTGATAAATAGCAACTTGTTGGACAGGAACCATTCTGCTGGAAAGAAGAAAATAAACCCAGGATCACACTGGTTAGCATATAAAAGACTAAGGTTTGGTGATGCCCCCTAAGGCCTGCCATACCTTACTCAAAATCTTCACCCTTTAATCCTCTGAAAAGCCACATGGAATAAATTTTGACAGATCATGTACAACAGACACTCAAAGAGTTGTGCTACGTGAGTACCTCACTCAATGCAAAAAGGATTTATTAATACCTATTAATAAATATTTATGCATTTGTTAATAGCTGCTGCATGTCAGGTCTCATGCCAAGAACTGAAGATGTAAAGAGAAGATAAAAAAAGTCCTTTCCTCAAGGTCATATGTTACTAGGGGTGTACAACATGAAAGCAATCATATATAGGTATGTGTGTATGTATATGTATGTATACACACATATATGCACAACATGTAAGCAACAAAGTATATATCTATAACTCTGTATATATAGAGGGAAAGAGAGAGAGAGAGAGAAAGAGAGAGAGCGAGCACTAGGTGGTACACTGGAGTACATTACATAGAATGCTGAACTTGGAAGCAGGAAGACCTGAATTCAAATCTCCCTCAGACATTTATTCGCTTTGTGACCCTAGACAAGTCACTTAACCTCTAGCTACTTCAACTTCTTCATGAATGAATAATAGTAGGACAGCAAGATGATGTAGTGGATAGAACTGAGTTAAGTCACTTCACCCTGTTTGCCTTAGTTTCCTCATGTGTAAAATGAGCTGGAGAAGGAAATGGCAAAATACTGCAGTATCTCTGCCAAAGAAAACCTCAAATGGGGTGACAAAGAGTCAGACATGAGTGAAACTATTCAACAACAAAATAAGGTCAATAACCTCAAAGGTTGGGAATAGGTTGTTGGGAAGGTCAAATGAGAAAAACATGTAAAATGCTTTATAAATCATATATATGTACATATGTATATGCATATGTATACACACACACACACACACATATGTATATGTACATGAGCTGAGCCTCCAAGGTAGCCAGGGTTCCTAAGAAGGGGACATGAAGAGAGGATGCCTTCTAGGCATGGAAAAACAGTTTATGCAAAGACTTGGAGGTGGGGAATACAGTGCCAAAATTAGGAAAGAGCAAGTTGGCAATTTGGCTGGAATGCAGAGTGTGTGAAAGGCAGTGATGTCTAGTTAGCCTAGAGAAGTGGGCTAGAGCCAGATTGGGAAAACTGAAATATCCAGCTGATGAGTTTGTGTTTTATTCTAGAGGAAAAAAAATTTCCTCTTTGTTGACTATGCTTTCTTTATGTCTCTGGAAGATAAAGTCTGTGTTTACGTTTTGACCTTATGTGCTATGTATATTAGTATACTGTTCTTTCTATAACAACTCATATTTGTATAATTCTTCATATTTTATGAATATCCTTCCTACAAAATAACCCTGGGAAGTAGACAATATCTCAGGTTAATTTAGTTCCTTCAGGTTATAAAGCACTTTCCTTACCATAAGCCTATGACATAGGTGCACAAGGACTATAATCTTCATTTGATGAGTGAAGAAACTGATGATCCAGGTTCTTAAGTGAGCTCACAATTATGAAGTTTCTGAGCCATGAATCGAACCCATGTCTCCTGACTCCAACTCTAGCACTCTGAAGAAAGGCAGTGTGAGCCAGCAGCAGATTATATGCTTGTCTAAGACTCAGAAATATTAAGGTCTGAATGCTGCCACAAACTTTTTAATTGTATGACCCTTAATAAGTCATTTAACATCTCTGAATCTCAGTTTCCTCATCTGTAAGATGGAGATAAAAACAGCACCTACTTCAGAAGGTTGTTGTGAGAATTAAGTGAGAAAATACATGAAAAGCATTTTGCAAACTTCAAAACATTATATAAGTGTGTGTTGTTATTACAATTAACCCTGACACTCTTTAATGGAATCAATACCAAAATAAGTGGTAGAGAAGTGAGAGGTGAAAGAATGAAGAAGGAAGGCTCAAGACAATTCAAGAGACATCTGATTAGTAATGAGAGGAGAGAAGAAACAGGAAGAGAGGAGAAGTGATTTGAAATTAGATTGTATACAGAAAGACCTAAAGGAAATGGACTTGACAGTAATCTCATTGAAAGTCAAATACCTCAGCAGGAAGTAGCACCAGAGAACATGAGAAAAAGCTAAAAGAGTACCTGGCAAAATGTACCTCCAGGGTACAAGCAAGATTATGACATAGAGACATCAAATGTGATCAGAAAGAAGAGAAAGGAAGAGAGAGAGGGTATTGTGGAAACTGAATTTCATCAGAGACATGCTCACAAGCAGGTAGGTGGTGTCATAGTGCACAGAGCTCTAGGTCTGGGGGCAGAAAAACATTCAAAACCTGCCTCAGACAGTTTCTAGCTGTATGACCTTGGGCAAGTCACTTAATCACTTACTTCACTTTCCTGAACTAAAATGAGGATAAGAACGGCACTATCTCACAGAGCTGTTGCGAGAATCAGTTGAACTATTTGTATATTACTTAGCACATTACTTGTAGGAGATATACAATAGGAGCTATAAAAATGCTTTTTTCCCCTTCCTTTACCTCTCACAGATAAGAACTGAAGACAGTTAATGTTTGCAATAGGACTTTAATAAGAATTTGGAAGAAAAGTCAAGAGAGAGACCCAAAAATAGGTGGGAAAGTCCCACATAAAGATCAATTGAGTTGTTGGCAAACATTTATTAAGCATCTGCTCTGTGCAGAGGCCAGAGGTAGGCACTGGAGAAACAACAAAGTGTAGATAAGACACAGTTTCTGCCTTCTTAGAACTTCCAGGAACCTCAGAAACTCCCTTTTAACCAACATGTGAGTCAGACAAGGTAGGTGGGATGCTATGACCTAAAATTTTATAGGAGAAATTGACTCCAGAGCATCTGAAATACCCACAAACTGACTTGGCCAGCAGGGAGTGTGCCAGAGCATTTCATCCCAGGAATTAGATGGCCTGCAAGCACTACCTCTGACAACAACCAAGGACTGAGGAGCTTAGATCCAGCAAGCACTGACAACAAAAGGAATTTCTGTGACCTGCAGACAATGCATATTATTTGTTTTTCCCTACTGCCAAATAATATGTGATTTGCAAAACCAAATGTAGTTACTCCTTTCTAGGATAGAGAGTGAAAGATTAGAAGACCATTTGTCTGTGACCTAGACTTTCAGAGAAAATGCTTCTTGAAGAATTTGAAATTAAAAACCAAAGAAGAAAAATTCTCTAAAGAGAGAGAAAGGGATCCAAAAAGTTTTGGGAAGCCTGGGAGAAGAGGATGTAGAAGAGGAAGCAACAGAGGGCCATCGAGTGCTTGGGGTTAAGTATTAGGAAAGAGGGTCTTTCTGTTTCAGAAACAGCTGAATGCAACATGGAGGAAGCATGGTCTTGTACTCCAAGGAGTAGTCCCTGTATAGATCCACATGTCACTTGGGAAAGAAGTCATTCAGGAAGAGTCAGAAGAAGAAAAGATGAGTTGAAGTGATTAGTGACTCCCCACTGAAGGGTAGGGAAGCAGCTTTTAGTCAACTCAACTTTAACAACAGAGAACCCTGTTTTCTCCCTAAAGCATTACTTGGGATAGGATACAGATCTTCCAAAGATATGTCATACTTGATGGCCACTACCTATTTCTCTGGATCCACATGAGACAAATGATCCTGCCAGGAGGAACCCAGAAAACATTCCTATTGATTATGAAGTCATGGGCAAAAAACTGAAGAACTTTGGAACAAGGGTGAAATTTTGATGGAAGCAACTGCTGTTTGATGGTAGAGGCATCAAAAGAGAAAAGAAAATTTGGGAAAAGAAAGGCTTTTATAAGTAGGTGCTATTTGAGAATAGGTTTTAGATTCCCGACCTATGGTTTAAAGTATAAGTATGGTAGCATCTTGGATACAGATGGTACCACATCTCATGGGGACTAGTAAATACTTATTTGCTTAGAGTCTTGCATGTCCAGTAAAGAAGAACTTATACTGAAAAAGGAGAGGAAGAGAGAAACTGGGTAGGAAGGACATAAATGCGGTTCTCTTTCTCTCTTCATTCTCTCTTCTTCTCTCCCTTCCCTTCTGTGTGTGTGTGTGTGTGTGTGTATGAGTCGCTGTCTCTGTCTTTCTCTTAGTGTCTCTCTGTTTCTCTCTCTCTCTCTGTCTCTCTCCTAATCAGATTCTTGCAATAGGTTCCTCACTAGTCTCAAGTCTCTCCCATGTCCAATCTACCTTCCCTCTAGCTATCACATTCATTTTTACTGAAGTATAGATTTGACCATTTCACTCTCCAGATCAAAAATCTTCATTGGTTCCTTGTTCGTTCAAGGATTAAAATACAAATTCCTATGTTTGGCATTTAAATCCCACCACAATTTGAGTCCAGTCTACTTCTCCAGACATTTCATATTTATAGTCCCCAGAGCCCCAAACTACTTCAGAATGCAGCTCCATAGCTGAGATACTTTGTGGCTCAGCAGCATCCACTCAAAACTATAGCTCAAGAATCTCCGCCTATATATTCTCTTTTAGTAGACCAACCAGAATCTTCATTTATTTGAAGAAAAATGCATTTAATCAAACAGCATAGCAATATATATACATAGATAGATAGATAGATAGATAGATAGATAGATAGATAGATAGATAGATAGATAGATAGATAGGTAGGTAGGTAGGTAGATAGATAGATAGATAACATATAAACAGCACCACTGAGCGGCAGTTGCTCTATGCTGCCACCTACAGCCAAATGCGGCTTCTTCCTTTTTTTTCCCTGGGGGAGACATCTGTCATCTCTGATTTATACTCAAGGCTTTATTTTGAACTTTGAGGGGAATATTTTTCCCAACTAACATGTAACTATTAGCTAAAGATGTTCCGAAACATTTCAAATCTGCCTCCTTAACTCTTCCCCTGCTCTTTTCCCTCAGTAAGGGTAGGGTGAGCTAGCAGTCAAGACTCTGAATTTAGAATGAAAAAAATTCCTTTTATCTCCTTCCTGATAGACATGAACTAGCAAATCAGATGGGCTCAGTGAGAAAGACTGGGAGGGGTTTACCCCCTATACCTCCTACTCTCTTTCATAAACACACTCTCTAATTCTAAACTATCCCATCAGCTTTACTCAAGCTACACTCCATGCTTTTATTCAGCAGTCCGCTATGCCTAGAAGGCTTCTTTCTTTGTCTCTTAGGATCCCTAGTTACCTTAAAGGCTTAGCTTAGATGCCACTTCTGGAGCCATGGAGCCATCCGTGATCCTTTCACTTCTTAATGATTTCTTCTTCTGCATGCATGTATCACCTTGTCCCATGTCCCTTCTCTTTATTACAGTAGACAATAAGCTCTTTGGAGGCAATTCCTGATTAATTTTTTCTTTCTGGCTGGTATAGTACCTTCCTTTTTCTTCTTCTTCTTCTTTTTTTTTTTTGAGGCAATCTGGATTAAGTGACTTATCCAGGGTCACAGAGTTAGTAAGTATGTGAGTCTGTATTTGATCTCAGATCCTCCTGTCTGTAGGACCAGTGTCCTAACCATCGTGCCACCTAGCTGCTCCTTAGTACCTTTCACAGAATAGGTAGTTAATAATATTTGTTGATCTGAGAAAACTAGGGAAGAGGAGGGAAGGGAATAAACATTTATATAGGCACTGTGCTAATTAGTGTAGCTAGGTGGACAGTGGATAGAATGTTGGACCTGGAATAGGGAAGGCTTAAGTTCAAATCTGGCCTCAGTTTCTTCTTCTGTAAAATAAGGATAAGAATAGCCCAATCTCCCACTGTGGTTTGTGAGGATAAAATGAGATAATATTTATGAAGTGCTTTCTAAATCTCAAACATATATGCATGCTATTATTGAGTTGAATTAATTTATTCTGCTGAATATCAAGTATTATTAAAATGAGGCAAATACTTTTAATGTCAGCTTCACAATGTGGGAGGGAAGTTGTTAGTGAATGTGAAATCACTAGAAATGGAAGCTATTTTTGCATTTGTAAAATGTATTTGTAAATGTATTTGCATTTGTAAAATGTATTTGCATTTGTAAAAAATGCACTTGCATTTTTTTTGCTTTATAGTTTGGGGTTCACATTCCATATGTCCTTCGTGAGACTGGAAGTATCTTGAAGACCAGAAGACAATCTCATTCTTTTTATTCCCCACTAGACCTAGAACAGTGCCTCACACATAATAGATTCTGAATAAATATTTGCTAAGTGAATGAAATATTACAGTAAGAGAATGAAGTAAGATCCGATTTTTGACATCTAGTGAATTTGCAAATGACACGCCCCAGATGTTTAGAAGCAGCTCATTGCCTGAGTTGAAAGATGAGAAAATCTTGAAAATCATTACTCACTTCTCTTCCTCTTCCATGTTCATGCATAAGAAGAAAAGAGAAAAATCAATTAAATGGAAACAACTCGATGTGTTTGCTGAGGCCTCAAGAATACTTACCACCTGCCATCTTTATTTTGCTAAAGATCACTTTGTTGGATCCTAGTTGAAGAGGATACAAAAACAGGGGATTTCCAACAGCCTTCAGGGACTGATTTTACCTTTCAATTTTTCCATTTGCCTAAAGGTCTTAAGACAGGAGAACATCCAAAAGAAAACAGTGATTTGCCAGTAAGTGTGATATGGAATGAATACATGAGCCCATCATCAAATCATACCTCCCACATGGTTAAAAAGGTCTTGCTAGATCATGTGTTGAAATCCCTAAATCACAGATCACTCAATCTCAGAGCAAATGAGGCCATCTGTATGGCTTTTCCTTCCCTTCCGGAAGGGAATTGGCATTTGTTTCTGAGTCTCCTACTTGGCTCACTTGCTTTCGTGTTCTTTCTTGAGCATCAATTCCCAGGCCTGATTTTACCCCCAACCCACATTCCACTCCATCCCGTGTATCTCAGGAGCTACCAAAAAACTCTCAAAAAATTCAATTTTAGTCCAAATTAGATAATATACCAGCTATTATTATTTCTATAATTATTATCATCTATGTCACATATAATTATTACTGTAATCAATCATTGGTATCAATTATCAGCTATTATTGTTTTATTCTCATCTTTTTGAATCAGATTCCAAAATGGCTATCTTAGGATCAGTTGATCTCCCATATTCCTTTATTTATAGTCCATATTTTCCAACTACCAATAGGTAGATAAAATAACTTCTTTTGTAGTATAATCAGAACATTAAGATGTAAGGTCATAATCTAGGGACTCCTTGAAAACATCCTCAGTGCCATTCTAGTATCAAATTGGACAAAGGTGGTGGGTACCTTGGTTTTTCCCATATGATTTTGGTCTCCTTAGCTGGGTCTCTACATTTTAGATAACAACAATAAATATTTTAATAAAAAGTAAATGAAACAATGGTTTTATATATATATGCATATATAATATTATAGTTGTAGTGGAAATATCACTAAACTTGGAGTCATAAGACCCAAGTTCAAATTCCAGCCATGCCACTTAGGAGAAGGTACCTGAATAAGATCATGGAGAAGGTCAGGGTATCAGGAGTAGAGCCACGAGAGCAGAGAAAGAGTAAACATGGACCTCCTCCACAATGGTACATCCAGGGGGAATTTTTCTCTAGGACTAAGGAACCAAAAAGGAGGAGGGACCTTCTAGGGGGAGAAAGTTGGAAAAGAGGAGTAGTTGCAAAGAGAGGAATGGAAAATCAGAAGCCCAGCTGGGTGATGAGGAAGTGAGCATCAAGCTGTCCTGGCTGCCTCCTCAAAATAGAGGTTCTAAGGGCTTTCAAAACAGCTATTTCTCCTAAAGAGATTAACTACCTCTCAACCCACTTCTCAATTCCTAAGTAATCTTCATGAAACCATTTGCTTAGCTAGCTTTTCTTTCCCCCAGAAAGGGTATAAAGGTAAACGTTAGCACAGTGTTAACTTTGAGATCAGAGGGATGCATATTTGTGAAATTTGGGTGAGAATCTGGCGTTGTTCCCAATGCTATTTATACAAGTTTGCTAAAACTAGAGGCGATGACATCCCAAAAAGGGAAGACAAAAATGCTTTCCTTGAAAGCACTGTGGATTGATGGATGGAGTTATATTTGAAGGAAAGCTCCTTGTAAACTGTAAAGCTCTATATAAAGTTATTGTGTTGCTATGAGCTAATACCCATATTACTTGGTAGGTCCTCAATAAACAATTGTTGCCCTCAGGTCAACAAATCCAAGAAAGTGGAGAGAAAGGACAACATACAATATGAGTGCAGGTAGGAGTGCAGTGTTTGATTCACTAAACTTGTTCAGGAATAATCATTGTTTTCTCAAGCACGATGTCCTAAGAGTTCTATCCAAGAGAATTCTAGACTTTGCATAGAAAACATAACAACTGTGACCTTTCTCATTTTGCAGGGCAATTAAAACTTTTCAAAGCACTTTCATAGAGGTGAACTCATTTAGAATTGAGTCAGAGGATTTCAGAGTTGGAAAGACCCAGAAAGGTCATCTTATCCAGTGCACACCTAACAGGAATCCCATCTAAGTCATGTCTCCAACAAGCACGATCATCCAACATCTGCTTGAAGATCTCCAATGATTGGTAGCTCCCTGCACCATAGTGTATGAAGGGAGGGCACCATTTCATTTTTATAAATTTCTGATTATTAGAAAATTTTCTTTTACACCAAGTATCAAGACTATATCTTGCCTTCCACCCTTTGCCCTCCGGGGCTAAGAAGAACATGCCTAATCCCTTCTATATAGGACAACCTTCAAGTACTTAAAAGGTGATTCCAGCAAAGAGCTTCTAAAGAAAACTGGAGTGGGTCCCCTGGTCCCCCTTCTGACTTGTTTGGCCAATCGTTCCATTCAGCTGAGATCTTTGTGAAGTCTTATCATGTCATAATGCTTCAATTTCCAAGCTGAGGTCATGTCCCCTATATCTTCTGCCAAATCAGCAATGAAAAATGTAGACCAGAAGTGGGCCAAGGACAAAATCAAAGATACTAAAATGGATCTATTATCTCATTGACTGCATTGCTCCCTTAAATTTTGCAGATTGAAACCTAATCACATCTGCCCATCTTCTCTCATGTTTCCCACGGGGAATCCTTCCCCGATTTCTTCTGACAGGGAGAAGATACGAACAGAATATTCTGCCTGTCTACCTGTCAACAATTGTCCCCACCCCATGACTGGTCCATCTTTGCCTATTATAGATTTCCATGTTGTCATCTTTTGTTTTTGGTTTTCAATGTTCCTTGTTTATGAAATGCAGTAACTGCTTCCACAAAGAATTGAAACGCCTATAGGGGAAAAAATCTATTTCAAGTGTAGGTGAAATTTCCAACTGGATGTGAATGGTTCCATCTTGGTAAGGCTGTGTTCATGGCAAGCTGCCTGATACGTATCTTAAAACCTCTTATACTAATAAACTGACAGTTGATATATTGCTATAAGCGGCAAGTTCTTTTCCAGGTCCCTCCCAGGAATAAGTTGCACGTTTTCCAGCTATGGAAAGGGATCAGAACTTTTTTTAATATGTTGAAGCCAAGAACTCGGTATTTCATATGATGAGTTTTCTTGTTTTTACCTGTATCCCCTTGAGCTGAGACTCTGATCCAAATCAAACAGATAGCTTCCTTTAGTGGCAGCTGAAGCAAACATTCAAGGCAGAAAAGTAAGTTTTTCTTCAGTTAAATTGCCCTGGCATCTCAGTGACCACTCAGGAGTAATGACACTGGAACAGAGATGGCAGATAGGCAGTTTTTGCCATCAGGCATTAGCAGGTCCCAGTAACCTAAATGAGTTCATTCTACCTCTCATGGACTCAAGGCTGGGCCTGGGTGATGCCAAGGCCCCTAGTCAATTCCAGTAAAATTTCTATATGACTATGTTATCCCAGCTAGACCAAGATGGCCTGGGTAGTTATAAGGTTAGAAATGATGTTCTAATGAAGGCATTCGCACATTTCTTCAACACACTGGACGGGAAATAGAGGCTACACTTAAAGGACCAAAAAGCTTTCCTGTTCTTACTCCACTTTTGCATGGCTGTCATTCCCTGATGACTATGACCTTTCATCACCCCTTGCCTTGACTACTACAGTAGCTTTATAATTAGTCTCACTGTTTCTGGTTTCACCATCTCTCCCATCCATCCTCCACACAAATCTCAAATGAATAGTCTAGGACATAAGCCCATCCACATCACATGTGCCCAATCAAAAATCTTCAGTCTTCCTTTTCCTACTAGGATGAAATACAAGGTCCTGGGGCTTGCATTATAAATGCTTCCCTACTATCTTCCCAGATTTATTTTATTTTAATCTCTCTATATGCTCTGTGATCCATTCAAACTAGCCAAATAGCTGTTCTCTGAACTCAGCACTCCATCTTTGATCTTTGGATCTTTCATCCCCCATGTCCAGAATGTGCTCTCCACCTCTGTCTTTTAGAATCCTTATAGTTTTTTCAAACCTCACCTGCAGTATCCTCTCCTATTTCCTATTGTTCCTGATTTGCCCCACTGTTAGTGCTCCCCCCCTCAGATTACTTTTTATTTACTTCTCTGTACATTACCCAGCCTCTGCCCCATCCCCCATCCCCCCAATGTCCTTGAGAACAGAAACTGCTTGGTTTCTGTCTTTATTTTCTCAGAGCCTTAAGCCTGACTATTAAGGTGTTGCCTTGTAGGGATCATTAGGATTCTGTAAATGACTAAGAATTATTTGTAATTAGCATGTCAGTTGTGACTTTTAAACGATGCTTCTGGAGTACTTGATTTTTTTCCTCTTAAGTCATTCCATATTCCCGTTTTCAATCTTGTTTCCACTAAAATTAGACTTAGCAAAAAGGTAATTTGTTATAGATGATAGAGGGCTCCCCTTGGGGGTCTGGGACTCTTGGGTTCAAATCCAACTCAAGTACAACTCTGATAGCAGCTTGATCTTGCACAAGTCATTTTAGTCTCTTCATATTTCAGGCAAATCTCTAAATGTTTAAGTCAAAGAATTGCTGCAGCTCTGCATAAGTAAAGGGAATTTCTGTGTCAGAAGTTCCCCATAACCAATGAATCATGGTTCTGGACCCAGGGGATATGATAGTAAATCTCTCTGGTCTGGTGGGGGAGAAATAAACCTTATACAAGATACACTTTTAAATTAAAATTGAATTATTAACATTTTCTCGGTCAACTTCTGAAGTCTAAATAATCAACAAAATAATAAATCAGGTTTGGCTTTGTAGTGATTTCCAAGGTGTAAACATTCACACTAAAAATGTATAATCATCTCTCCTGATCCGGTTCAAGGTGGCTTGAGCACAGCCTTGTCTAGGCCTTTCTCCAACTATTCTCCATTTTGCACCCCCCCAGCTCTCAAAAAAACCCTGAAATCATCCCACAGCGTAACCTCTGCCTAGTGACAACACAAAGGTAAACTGTACCTCAGTCTTTCCCAGTTTATGTATCTGAATTAATAAGTTTTATTTTAGGAGGGAGGCCATGTTACATAGTGGAGAAAGATAGCCAGCCTTGAAAGGAGACCTGGGTTGAGGCCCTGCCTCTGACCCATATATGAGTGCTTTACAGAAAAAGGGCCAGTTTGTATGGGGAGAGCTTCCTCTCCATACCAATAAAGTCATAGGTTTCATCCTGATTCTGTTTATGGTGGTTTATGCTCTGAATCATTTATGAGTTTTCTGTATCTGTGAAGTCCTTCATATCTCAGTATTTTCAGGGGGCATATAATAAAAGGTGCCTTATACCTATTTTGTTGAGTAGTTCTATGGGAACAGGTGACCCTGTTCTCCCCACCTGTGGAAAGTGATACGCTACCATAGCTGGGGATGTCCTAGAGTAACCTGCGCAGTGGGACATACAAACCTAAAAGAAAAAAGGCCGCTTGTCAGTACACCAGTCAGTCCTCCAACTTTGGTGTCCGTGAGCCCCTGAGCCTTGGAGGAAGTGGGCCTTGGCCCAATCCATGGCTTTCCCCACTACTCCACAACTTAATCATGGCAGCCTGAATTTAGAGGTGAAAAGTAACTTAAAGGTCATTGAGCCCTTTTTACAGAAAAGAGAGGCCCAGAGAGAAGTAACTTGTTCAGGGTCTACACAGTTTACTAAGTGTCTGAGCAAGATTTGAACCAATGTCATGAGAACATAGAACTGGAAGTGACCTTGTAGGTCACTGAATCCAATCATTCCTCCTTCATGTCATTATTTATTTATTTAAAAATTATTATTCATTTATAGGAGGCAATTGGGGTTAAGTGACTTACTTAGGGTCACACAGCTAGTAAGTGTCAAGTTTCTGAGACCATATTTGAACTCAGGTCCAACTCCAGGGTCACTGCTCTATTAACTGTATCACCTAGCTGCCCCCCTTTTTTGTGAAGCAATTGGAGTTAAGTGCCCCTTCATTTTACAGATGAGGAAAATGAGGCCCAAAGCAGTTAAGTGATTTGCTCAGGGTTCCACCTAGCCATGCCTAGGCAGTGAGCCCAGGAAACAGAGGTGAAATAGTGACTACCTTGGGGGTTATTTCATATATTTAATACAGCCAGAGAACTGAAAGATAACCTCAGGCAGTACTTAGCAAGTGTGACTAGGCTTCAACATTCACTAATAGTGAACATATGTAAGCACCCAGTACCTTCAGTCTTCTTCATTTCAGGATTATAAGTATACTTGAATGAATGAATGAATGAATGAATGAATGAATGAATGAATGAAAGACAAGAGCACAATATACAAAGTCCTGTGTTAAGTGCTGGGGACACAAGCCAAAAAAAAAAGATAGTCATTGATCCCAAAGAATCAACATTCTAATGGGGGAGGAACAAACATTTCTTAATTTTACAGATGAGGAAACTGAGGTAAACAAGATTAAGTGATTTTCCCAGAGTCACAGAGCTAGTAAGTGTCTGAGGCCAGATTTCAACTCAGGAAGAGGAGTCCCAGTGATTCCAAGCCTGGCACTCTATACACCAATTGGAGTGGAAGCAAGGAGCATTGTTGGCATGATTGCAATAAAAAACCTACTTGTGCTATTGTATACGGTTCATCATGAGAGAAGGTATCTTCTACCCCTGAATTATCAGTAATCACTTTTGTGCTTATGAATGTGTAGGCTGTAACAAACAAATGACTTCCTTTTCAAATGTTAATTTGCCTTCCTGGCACATGTCCAGTGTTTTTACCAAATAAAAAAAAAATAGTAATAATATTGTCATCTCTATGAGAACATGAGTATTGGACAGAGAGAACAAAGGCTGGTTAAGACCAGAAAAGTGATCTCCCCTTTCACATGCCCTTTCCCATCCAGCTTCCGATGAGCACTTTTGACAATCTAACCCCTGGATAGACTGGGCCAATAAGTTCCAGACTCACAGAGCCCAGTAAGTCCACAGAGTCTTTCTCTTTAAACCACACGTGCCTGGCAAAGGGTTTAATGAATGCCCTTCCAATTCATTTACCCAGGCAAGATGGCCCTTGGCGTTCCATTTCTCCCAGAAAAAAATGCTTCAGAGGAACACATCAAAGGAGGTCGGTCCCATGGCTAAATATTTTAGTAGTTCTGAAAACTCAATCAAAAAAAGCCACTTAGAAAACTCTTGGGTACAGAAAATTGTATAAAAGAATGAATACTTCTTTACAGAGAGAACAGAATTAGATTAAACCAGTAACACACTCCCAGCTCCAATCTGCTGAGAGAGGCAACTGGCCAGCGGAAGGCATTCCCTCTCTCTGAGTCTCCATCCTTCTGTTGCCTTCTCTCCTTGTCTCCCTAGCTCTCCTTCAGCACTTTTGGTTTAATCTTGCTGAGATTTTCTTTCTACGCCTCAAAACTTCTTTCTTTTATATTTTTACTTATTTTTAACTTATGGAATAGAATAAGCATTTCCATAACTTAGAACAATGAAATAAATAAACAATGAAACAGTAAAAGAGATGATTGAACATGAAACTGCGAATCTCTTAGGTGCAACTTACTATTCCTTTGAAATATATAATAAAATTATCTTGCAAATTTCGTTTTTCTTTTTTTCTTCCCATCCCTACTCTAATTTTTCTCTCTGTCAATATTCTTCTTAAAAATGTTTCCTCCTATCCCTTTTCTTTAAAATATCAGGGTAATGAGACATTTTGAGTAGCTCTCAGGGTATCTATATGCACTATAATAATGGAGTAACATGTATATGCATATCTACATATATAGGAATATATGTATACATGCATTAGAATTATAGTCAGGAAGATCAGGATTTTGAATCCTGCCTTAAACACTTACCAGCTTGGTGATCTGGTCAGTTAAACAGTCAATCAAGAAGCCTTTTTTTATCTACTGTGTGTTGGGCCCTGAAGATATAATCTTCAATGAAAAATCCTTAAGGAATTTTCATTCTACCAGGGGGAGAACACGTGTATATACATATATATGTGTGAGTGTATATGTGTATGTATATATGTATGTGTATGTTACATAGGTATTTTATGTAAAACTTCAATTTTCTCAGCTGAAAAATGGGAATTATAAAAGCACCCACCTCACAAGGTTATTGTGGAAACGACGTGAGATAACATGAATTAAGCACTTTGCAATCATTATAGGGTTAGAGCAAGGACAATATTATATTATTACATTCCTGATATTATGAGATATGTTGTTATGTTACTATTGTTATAATTAAGTCTTATGATTATAGATCTATAGATGGAAAGGATCCTTGAGTCCATCCACCTTGTTTTACAGATAAGGAAACTGAGGCTCAGGGAATTGATTTAAAGTCACCCTTCATGCTTCTCTCATTAGAAGTAGCTTCATTGGATCATAGGAATCATAGATTTAGTACAGAAGGGACCTCAAAGGCTATCATTTTACGAAAAGGAGGTTGTGACTTGGCCAGTGTCACACAAGACCACAAGCTTTGGAGGCAGGATATGAGCCCGTGTCCTCAGAGTCCAGAGTCTGTGCTCTTTGCAATAAACCATCTCATTGTTATCAGAGAGCAGGTTGTGGTTATAACATTCCGGGAACAATCCTCTAACGTTGCCATGCGGAGGATCTCACAAGGCTTGTGAACATCAGTTTAACAGACACGGTATTTGTTAACCTCTTGTTGTTTGGGTCAGTTTTCCAAATGTTTAAACGTGCGGTCAGCACTGTGGTTTTTACATCTGTAGTTTGTTTAGGAGAAGCAAACTCACAAAGCAAGCCTCCCCTTTCCCCCTTTATTCATTTTCTTTTTTGTTATTCAGTCATTTTCAGTTGTTTCTGACTCTCTGTGATCCCATTTGGGGCTTTCTTGACAAAGATACTGGCATGGTTTGCCATTTCCTTCCCAAGCTCATTTTACACATGTGGAAACTAAGGCAAACAGGGTTAAGTGACTTGCCCAGGGTCACACAGCTCATAAGTGTCTGAGGATGGATTTGAACTCAGGTCTTCCTGACTCTAGGCCCAGCATTCTATCCACTGTGACACTTAGCTGCCCATCATCAGCAGGTCATTTTCTCTGTCTAGGCAGACAAAGTTTGTTCAGGAACATTTTGCACCCACAGCAGTCCCAAATAACAGAGCAAAGTGCTGTTTCACTATTAAAGAGCTGTGGAGAGGTGCTCTGATGACTAGAGATGTGGGTGCACTGGGATGAAAGTACTGAGCATGTTTTATGGTTATTTGTCTCCAGTCACCACTCAATCAGCATTCTTGTCCCCATTATACAAAACATAAAAATAAAAAGTTCATAACCAATTGATATCTGAGATTATTGTCAAATTTGTATTCATTCATTTCAAGTACTTTTTGGGACCCTCAAAGGAAAAAAAATCCTAAAAATACTTCTTAGGAAATTCAAACAATATCTTCTATTACATCTGGTTAGTGATGGAGGCTGGTGGAAAGAGGACCAGATTGGTGTTGTCGTTTGTAGAATTAAATGGGACCTTAGAGATCATTTAATTCAAATCCGTCAACCAATCAATAAATATGAAGTAAGTCGCATCAATTATCAGTCATCTATCAGGAGCTTTGCATTAGCAGAAGGAGAGAATAACTATGAGGAAAAGGGAGAAAAAAAATCCCAGATATAAGCCCTGACTTTGACAAGTGCATAGGAAAGGAATGCTGTCCTTGGGGGGCAGGTTGGGAGACGCCACCCCGATCTTGCCTGCGTAGCAAGGTTAAGAAGCTTGGATTCTGACTATGCTCATTTGTAGATCATCTAACCTCAGCCTACCATTTGACTCCTTGCTCTAAATTTAATTTTCATTCTCTTGAGGTCTATGGCAATCTTAGGGTTTGTTGTGGTAATTTATTTCTCATTAATAACTTGCAATCTCTTTCTCATTAAGTAATTAATTAGCTCAGGCTCTCACTCCAATTCATTAGTTATTAACTATGTAATGAACTAGAACAATCTTCTTTCTCAATAGTAGCTACTATTGGTTATCTATAATTTAAGAAATATTAAAATTGCTAAATATATACATAATTTATTTAGCTATATATATATATATATATATATATATATATATATATATATATATATATATATATATATAAAACTTATCTAACAAATAGATAATAGGTATAAAGACATATATGTAACTATTTCTAATAGGACCACTATCACACCAATCCTGTTTTCTAGGAGAAGCTTTTACTGATCCCCAATTTTCTTGATTATCTCTAATTTATTCTGCCTGTATCTTGTTTGCCCATAGTTGTTTTCATGCTGTTTCCCCTACCCCGTTAGACTGTAAATTGTTTTTCAGTCATTTTTTAGTTGTGTTCAGCTCTTTGTGACACCATTTGGGGTCTTCTTGGCAAAGTTATTAGAGTGCTCTGTCATTTTCTTCTCCAGATCATTTTTATGATGAGGAAACTGAGGTGAACAGGATTAAGTGACTTGCCCAAGGTCACACAGCTAGAAAGTGTTGGGGGCCGGATTAGAACTCAGGAAGGTGATCTTCTTGATTCCAGGCCTAGAGCTCTATCCGCTGTACCACCTAGCTGCCCTTGGACTGTGAATAGGGCCTGTCTTCTGCCATCCTTTCTATCCTCAACATTTGGCACAGTACCTCATACACAGTAGGAGCTTAATAAAAGCTTATTGACAAAGTGACCCCAGTCATTTCAAGCCCTCAATAGATCAGTAATTGACTACACTTCCTTTATTTGAAAACTCAGTCTGAAATCTTTTAACTCACTCCACACAATGGCTGCAGTCTACTAAGCATCTTCCTACTTCTCCTCAGGCTTTGTCCTTCCTCTCTCTGTCTTCTCTTCAGTAATCATACCATATTTGGGGTTTGTCTCAGGCTCTTCAAAGAATTCTATTTCTAACTTTTTTATAACATGGTAGTTAAAATAGTTCCAACATAGAAGTTTTTTCTCGCTTCCTTCCTATATCTTCCTTAAAGATTTTTCCGGGGCAGAGTCAAGATGGTGGAGTAGAAAGACACACATGCGCTAGCTCCAAACCCACAGCCGATAAAATATCTGTAAAAAAGAACTCCCAACAAATTCTGGAGCAGCAGAGGCCAAGGGACAATGGAGCAGACAGGATTTATGTTCCAGAGAGCCCTGAAAACCTCTCGCAAAAGGTCCGTAGCGCTGCAGACCCAGAGGCGAGCCCAGCCCTGCCTTGGCCGCGCAGCACCGAGAGGAGCAGATCTGAGCAGGCTTCAGGGATGGAATCTCCAGCAGCCACGCGGGTCCCTCCACCCACGGGTCCCAAAGGTTGGTGAGAGGGTCTTCTCAGCTTGCCAAGAGGGGGGTGGGGTGCCCCCATAACTGAGGCCCCCTCAGGAGGCAGCAGCGGAGGTGGGAGCAGACTGGGGCTCCCCAGGAAGGCAGGAGCCCGGATCCATTGTCAAAGGTCTCTGAATAACCCCCCTGAGGGAAATGAGCCGGTGTGGTGGCCCTGCCCCCACCTGAGCATCTGAACTTAATCTCACACTGAATAGCAGCCCTGCCCCCGCCAAAGCCCTGAGGCTGGGAAGCAGCATTTGAATCTCAGACACCAAGCGCTGGCTGGGAGGATCTGGAGGCAAAGTGGGTGTGAAGAGAATATTCAGAAGTCAAGTCGCTGGCTGGGAAAATGCCCAGAAAAGGGAAAAAAAAATAAGAGTCTAGAAGGTTACTTTCTTGGTGAACAGGTGTTTCCTGCCTTCCTTTCTGATGAGGAAGAACAATACTTACCATCAGGCAAAGACACAGAAGTCAAGGCTTCTGTATCCCAGCCCACCCAATGGGCTCAGGCCATGGAAGAGCTCAAAAAAGGATTTTGAAACTCAAGTTAGAGAGGTGGAGGAAAAACTGGGAAGAGAAATGAGAGACATGCAAGTAAAGAATGAAAACAAGTAAACACCCTGCTAAAGGAGACCCAAAAAAATGTTGAAGAAAATAACACCTTGAAAAATAGGCTAACTCAATTGGAAAAAGAGGTTCAAAAAGCCAATGAGGAGAAGAATGTTTTCAAAAGCAGAATTAGCCAAATGGAAAAGGAGATTCAAAAGCTCACTGAAGAAAATAGTTCTTCCAAAATTAGAATGGAACAGATGGAGGCCAATGACTTTATGAGAAACCAAGAAATCACAAAACACAACCAAAAGAATGAAAAAATGGAAGATAATGTGAAATATCTCATTGGAAAAACAACTGATCTGGAAAATAGATCCAGGAGAGACAATTTAAAAATTATGGGCCTACCTGAAAGCCATGATCAAAAAAAGAGCCTAGACATCATCTTTCATGAAATTATCAAGGAAAACTGCGCTGAGATTCTAGAACCAGAGGGCAAAATAAGTATTCAAGGAATCCACAGATCACCACCTGAAGGAGATCCAAAAAGAGAAACTCCTAGGAACATTATGGCCAAATTCCAGAGTTCCCTGGTCAAGGAGAAAATATTTCAAGCAGCTAGAAAGAAACCATCCAAGTATTGTGGAAATACAATCAGGATAACACAAGATCTAGCAGCTTCTACATTAAGGGATCGAAGGGTGTGGAATATGATATTCCAGAAGTCAAGGGAACTAGGACTAAAACCAAGAATCACCTACCCAGCAAAACTGAGTATAATGCTTCAGGGGAAAAATTGGTCTTTCAATGAAATAGAGGACTTTCAAGCATTCTTGATGAAAAGACCAGAGCTGAAAAGAAAATTTGACTTTCAAACACAAGAATGAAGAGAAGCATGTAAAGGTAAACAGGAAAGAGAAGTCATAAGGGACTTACTAAAGTTGAATTGTTTACATTCCTACATGGAAAGGCAATATTTGTAACTCTTGAAACTTTTCAGTATCTGGGTACTGGGTGGGATTACACACACACACATGCACACGCACACGCACACACACATAGAGACAGAGTGCACAGAATGAATTGAAGAGGATGGGATCATATCTTTAAAAAAATGAAATCAAGCAGTGAGAGAGAAATATATTGGGAGGAGAAAGGGAGAAAAGGAATGGGGCAAATTATCTCTCATAAAAGAGGCAAGCAAAAGACTTATTAGTGGAGGGATAAAGAGGGGAGGTGAGAGAAAATCATGAAGTTTACTCTCATCACATTCCACTAACGGAAGGAATAAAATGCACACTCATTTTGGTATGAAAACCTATCTTACAGTACAGGAAAGTGGGGGATAAGGGGATAAGCAGGGTGAGGGGGATGATGGAAGGGAGGGCATGGGGAGGAGGGAGCAATTTGAGGTCAACACTCATGGGGAGGGACAGGATCAAAAGAGAGAAGAGAAGTAACGGGGGACAGGATAGGATGGAGGGAAATATAGTTAGTCTTATACAACACGACTATTATGGAAGTCATTTGCAAAACTACACAGATATGACCTGTATTGAATTGCTTGCTTCCCAAAGGGAAGGGGTGGGGAGGGAGGGAAGAAGAGAAGTTGGAACTCAAAGTTTTAGGAACAACTGTCGAGTACTGTTCTTGCTACTAGGAAACAAGAAATACAGGTAAAAGGGTATAGAAAGTTATTTGGCCCTACAGGACAAAAGAGAAGATGGGGACAAGGGAAGGGAGGGATGATAGAAGAGAGAGCAGATTGGCGATAGGGGCAATTAGAATGCTCGGTGTTTTGGGGGGGGAGGGGACAAAAGGGGAGAAAATTTGGAACCCAAAATTTTGTGAAAATGAATGTTAAAAGTTAAATAAATAAATTTAAAAAAAAAAAAGATTTTTCCTAGCTCCTCATGGACCATGAATTAAAAACAAACAACAATAGCCAAAATATGCCTTCTCACCCGAATCCCCAAAGAAAGAAGCTTTCATGGCAAACCAGTTCTTCCATGAACATCTTAAAGAGCCAGCCAAACATTTTTTCCCCTCAACATCCTATTTGAGTTCTCAGAAAAACAGCCACAGTATTTGATATTATATTTGGCTCTTAGAGTAAGAGTCTCCATAGTCTATGTCAGTCAGACATGTTATAGATATAGCCCAGAGATGTTCAGAGACTTGCCAGAGGTCACACAACTTGTGTGACAGAGGTCAGACTCAAAATCTCATATTTTCAAGTCTAAGGCCCTTTCCACTGTACTCCTCTGCCCCATACATCCCAAATAGAAGATGCTACCAAGGTATAAAGCAAGGATGAGTCACCCAAAGACAGTCAAGTTAAGTTTGGCTGTCACTTACTAATCTCTGGGAGACCTAGGTGACTCTCCAGGAGTATCAACACGCGTTGAACCCTCACACCAGGCTGTTGTGAGGTTCAAATGGGATAAACCGTATAAAGTGCTTTGTAAGTCACGTAGAGCCATATAAGCATGAGCTGAGGGGATGCAATCTTCCTGAGAATATGAGGGGATTGTGTCATAAGACATCTGAGGGAGAGAAGAAACCAAAAGAATGAAAAACCCATGAGTGATATGAATGCACTCCAGGTTGACCAAAAGAGCCTCAGTAACGTCTGATCTGCACGCCTGCTTCCTTACTGCTGTAAACTTTATGCAAATGATCTGTGGAACCAACCAATCAATCATTGGGGTTTTATCCAGTAACACCTCCAGTCATGCCTGCTTTTACCAATCATCTGTATTCCACCCTTACCAGAAAATCGGACTCCACCCCTGGAACCATCCTGGGCTTTGACTGATGAGCTTAGGAGCTTTAGTCTTATCTTTCCCATTCTAGACTTCTGCAGCCTTCCTCACACATCTCCTTCCAAGTTTGTCCCACCCACTCCCTTCTCACCTTCCCTTTGTGTTTTGTCTTTCTCTCTTAGGATTGAGTTTGCCCTTCGATTTTGAAGAAGACGATGACATCAGGGAAATGATGACATGACTTGCACTTGACTTTGTTTTGAGTGAGGGAAGGCTGTGCAGGTCACCAGCCTCACTTCTCCTCCAGAGCCATCTGAATCCAGTGACCAGATATTCATCAGGATGACTGGAGATGACCAGGGGCATCTGGGGTTAAGTGACTTGCCCAAGATCACACAGCTAGTGAGTATCAAGTGTCTGGGATGAGATTTGAACTCAGGTCCTCCTGACTCCTGCACTGGTGCTCTATCCACTGCACCACCTAGCTACCCCCTCTATTAGGCTTTGAGCTCTTTGATAGCAGGGATTCTCACACTTGCTTATAGCTATATCCCCAGTGCTGTTTAATACATGCTGTGCTCTCTTTCTCTCTGTGTCTCTGTCTCTGTCTCTCCTCTCTCTCTCTCTCTCCCTCTCTCTGTTTCCTCTCCTCTCTCTTTTATTTTTTCTCTCTCTTCTCTCTCCCTTCTCCTTTCTCTGTCTCTTTTCCTCCCTTCCTCCCTCCCTCATTTCCTTGCTGTCTCTTCTCAAAGTCCCTCTTCAGAAAGATTTTAAAATCCTCTTGTAGCAGAAAAAAAACCTACACAAACCACAAGCACCACAACAAACAACTCCATCCTGCAGTCCTGTTTCTGTAATAGCTTTCTCTCTTCCTGAGCCGGGAAGAGAAAGAGCTCCCAGGGTTTATAGTAAGGTAAGTCCCCCCCTTGCAAGGCAAAAAGTCAGAGCATATAGAGATGACTGTTACAAATGCTGAAATGGATGACCTTTGATTTAGTCCATTTCATATGTATACACACACGTGTGTATGTGTATACATATTTATATGTACATATATACATATACACACATATACGTAGGTAATATGCATGTATGTATGCATATACATATACATCTAGAAATATAAATATATAATTATACATTATGCATAGTATTATATTATAAACAATATAATGTATATGTTATATGTAATGATATATGTCATTACAAATATTATGTAATACATGCAACTATATGTTATAAATAATTTCATTTGTATACTACTTCACATATATCATTATATTCAATATATTACTTTTATATTTATATTTCTAGGTTATGTATTATATAAATGCACATGAAGTATGTGTTATATGAAATTATATGCTAAGTATAATATATTTATATGTAAACCTATAAACATGTTTTTATGTATATATAAATATGTATGTCTACATACACATGTGTGTGTATAACAGGGAGTGTATATGGACCCTAGTTTCAATCTATAGCCAAATGATAGGGAGAGAGAAGGAGAGTGAATGATCATTGAAATTGTCTTGTCCTGATCTCCATCTGTTCCCAGCACAAAGACGTGAGTTTTCTAGGGATGTTGTGAAGCTAAAACTAATGTTTTTTTAAAGCACTTAACTCAGTGCTAGGCACATAGTAGACTCTATAAAAGTACTGCTTATTTCCCCTTCCCTCTCTTCTATACATGTGTTCTCCTGGTGATACTCACGGTTGTGACTTTTGGAACACCACAGGCTAAGGGGGAATCATAGTTGTGGGGGTGGCAATCAGGCACAGGGTGGGTGCTGAGTAGGCTTTGCCACTGAAGGCAGTCCCACCAAGGACAATTTACTATGGACCAAGGGGGGAGGGTCAGACATGATGGCTACCGAAGGGTAGAAGTCCACCCCTCTTCGCTTGTCCTTAGTGAGTCGTTCCCTGGAGCAATAGATGGGGACCGTCACCCTGGTCTAGATGTGGTTCTAGAGTAGCTGATGTAGGAAACTACTCGGGTTTCAATCCCACCTCTGACACTTACTCATTGTCACTTATCTTCATTGGTCTTAATTTCCTCATCTATAAAAATAAAGGCGTTGGACAAGATGGTCCATTTTAGTTCTGGATCTAAGACTCTCTGAGTCTATTCATTATGAGAAGATCTGAAGTTGAAAAGACCTCTGTTCTTTAAGTTGGAAGGCCTGGACTGAGTCCTGGGTTTTTCCGTGTGTGACCAGCTGTGTGACTGTGGACAAGTTCCTCAAATGGGCACATCAATATTTTCATTACCTGTTCTCCTGCAGTTGTGCCAATGAGTCTTGCACACCTGAAATCCCTACATAAATGTGATCTCGATGAAGAATCTTGGCCAAATCAACCACTGCAGCTCGAGTTTTATTAAACCTTTCTTCCATCCAGAAATGTTGGCTAAAGCATCTGTTGATTGATTCCTTTCCTTCTGGAGAACTGGGCATTTAAGGCTAGATTCTAGCAATCAGTTTAGGCTGACCTGAGACTTTGCAATAAATGGTTCATTTTGGTTTGAGTTAAGTGGAGTCTGGCAGTCTTTCCTGCCCTGAACTAGAAACACTGATCTCCTTTCTGGCTAAGTCACAAAGTTGGATTGTGGAAAGAAAGGAAAAAGTGAGAAGTTTATAGGGCAGGCGTTAGGAACCGGAAAAGAGGAGACAACTACCTGGAGCTCAAATATAGAACAGTAGGATTTTTTATTCCTCTATTTTAAACATTTTTTTTTAAAAACATGATCCTCAACATAGCTTAAGGCAAAGGATTTAGGGTCATCTCCAGCAACCCTGAATAATAGGTAGTGAGAATAGCTCTTTGACCCTGAAAGTTCTCAAGGTCTTGTAAGTTTCCAGTTGGGGCTGACAACTTGTAAAAGATGCCATATGCAATAAAAATCATTTTAGAATGGCTCCTTTCTATGCTATCTCCTTGTTCCCAGACACAGAATGAGCTCATAAAATTGCTTCATAATTTTTTCTCCAAAAAGATCTATCCACTTTTAAACTATAAATAGCACACCTGCTGGTAAACTGGGGTGTTTGGCTTTCTTGTTACTGTTCTCTATGGCTTTTGGGTCATCTCTTGGAATTCAGAATCTGGGGAGGATTTTATGGGAACCCCAGCATTCATCTTCTTGAAGATAATGTTTTACATTTGATTATATTGTTATCTGATCTTCATCTATCTCCTTCAGTGATGTGCCTTGAAATATGATCTCTGGTGTGACTCTCCCCTATTCTTTTCACCCCTTCTAAAGCCAGAAGTAAAATAATTGCTTTGTAAAGTGAATTTAAAGCTTTGAAAAGGTAAAGGAGTTGACAGCCCTAGAGACGAAAATCCCCTATTAATTTACTGAGCACGTACAATGCAGGCAGGCCGGCCAAGCCATTTTGCACAGTCCTTCCTGTGGATGGCCAACACGGCATCAGCATGAGGGAAACTTCATTCTCCATGAGCTCATTCCTGAGCTCATTCCTCCTCATCCTTTCCCAGAGTTCTTGAATGGATCCAGAGACAGAAATGATTAAGTGCTAGATTGGCTTCATTCTTTTCCTTGCCTTCCTTGGGTTCCTAAGTGTTTCTCATTTAGAGGCCCCTGATCCTCCCCACCAGAACCTTCCCTTCTAGTCTCATCATTCAAATCATTTCTACACCAGCATAGGATGCAAGATGTTTATAAACACAAGGGGAATCAGAGCTGGAAGGGACTTCAGTAATCATGGGGATCATTCCCCCCATTGGACAAATAGGAAAACTAAGGCTCATTAGAATGGGAGTTCCTTGAGAGCAGGGGTTGTCTTACACAGTCCCTTAGCACAGTACTTTGCACAAAATGAGTGCTTACTAAGGGGTAACTGGTGGTGCAGTGGTGGGAGTCAGGATGACCTGAGTTCAAATTCAGCTTTCATACAATTCATACACTTATGAACTGTGTGACCCTGGCTTCTGTTTCTCATCTGTAAAATGAGTTGACAAAAAAAGGGCAAACCACTCCAGTATCTGCATAGAAAACCCCCTAAAAGGGGTCACGAAGAGCTAGATGTGACTGAAAAATGAACCACAAAAAAGTGCTTAAGAAGCAATTCATCCATTTATTCATTCATTCATACCCAGTCACACAGGCAGGAGTAAGTGGCAGAGAGGGATTTATCCATTCATCCCCTAATTTATATGCTTCTTTCCACATAGGTACTCCCTCTATTTTACAAATGGCTACTACTCTCCTTGGGAGTAGCGACTTGATAGCACTAAACTTGGAATCAGGAAGACCTGAGTTCAAATTTTGTCATAGAAACTTACTAGCTATGTGACCTGGAGCAAGTCATTTAACCTCTTGTGGCCTCAGTTTTCTCATCTGCAAAATGGGAATAAAAATGGCACCCACCTCCCAGGGTTGTTCAGAAGATCAGATGAGATAATATGTTATGCACTTTGGCAAATCTCAAAGTCAAGTTTATCTATCTAGCTATATCTGTCTATCTATCTATCTATGTGTGTGATATCTGTGTAATATCTGTATAGCTATTATTACTACTGAAGAAACTAGGTCACATAGTGGAAAGAGTATTGGATATATTTAACAAGAATGTATGTGTAGAACATATTTAAGATTGCACGCCATCTCAGGGAGAGAGAGGGGAAGGAAGGAGAAGGTAGGGGAAGGGGGAGGAAAAATGTAAGATACATGGAAGCGATTGCAGAAAACTGAAAACAAATTAATTAATTAATTTTAAAAACAGAAAAAAAAGACAGAGTATTTGCCATGAAGATCTGGGTTCAAACTCTACCTTAGACGCTTACTAGGTGTGTAACTCCAGGCACCAACATAACCTCTCTGAGCCTTTTTCTTAGCCTTTAAATGGGGACAACACAAACGCCTCCCTCCTGCCTGAAACATGCTCCCTTTTCTTCTCTGTCTCTTGGAATGCCTAGCTTGCCTGCTGCCTCTCATCTGAAGCCTTTCCTGATCCCACAAGTTCACAGATAAGTAAATAAAAAGGACTCTGAGGAGGGAAGGAGCTGCACCAGTCCCTTAGGGTCTCAAGCTGGAGAGCCTAATGATCCTAAACTGGTGGCAGCCTTCTCTCCCTCCTCCAAGGTCTTTCCTTATTCCTGTAATCGTCATATTGTCATGAAGATTAAATGAGACAATAATTGGAAGTTGGCACATGGTAAGTACTATAGAAATGTTAGATATTTATCACATCATCACATCATCCTCAAATGAGATTGTGTATAAAGTGCTTTGCAGATCTTAAAGCAGCGAGACAGCTGGGTGGTGCAATGGAGAGAGCTCTGGGCTTGGGGTCAGGGAGACCTAAGTTCAAATCTGGCCTCAGACATATGCTGGCTGTGTCACCCTGGGTAAGTCACTTCACCTTTGTTTGTCTCAGTTTCTTCATCTATAAATGGGGTTAATAATAACATCCTCCTCCTGGATTTATTATGAGGATCCATTGAGATAATATTTGTAAAGTACCTGGTACATAGTAGGTGCCATATAAATGTTCGCTATTATTATTATTTCAGGGTACAAATCAATGCCGAGATGCACAAGACAAGTGTTGACATGCACACAGTGCTGCTAGAGTAAATTCCAATGAGTGGGAAAGAGATGCTGGCATATACCTCTCTGTAAAAAGGTCCCCATACATGACGTCCATTGCTATTAGGAAATACACCCCTTTCAATGACCTCAAAATGACTGATTTGGTGTTTCATTTCTCCCTTACATCCAGAAGGCATTCACGTGCCTCCTTACTCCAAATGGGGCATCCCACAAGTCTTAGTGCAGATCTAAGCTTTACTAGCCCGTGGATAAAGTAAAGAGAAGTTCTCTCATATTGTACATATGTGTGTACACGCTGCCTTCCCTATACTCAATTCAACTCAACAAACATTTAGTAAGCTCCTACTATGTGTAAGCCACTATGCTGGGCACGAAGAAGATAATCAAAGGAAACTGACTCCCCAGAGTTCTTTGTTGTCCTTGTCTGTATAACCTATGAGAAAGGGTAAGTCTGAATATATGCCAAAGACTGGATTTTCAATGAACTATCCCACCGTTGTACTTGTGTGTGGATGTGTATACATATGAATATATATATATATAAACACTTTGTGTACACATGTATATATATTTATGTAAGTACGTGTCATCTCCTCTGATGAAATAGAAGCTCCAAAAAGGCTGAAATTGTTTCATTTTCTTTGTTACATCCCTAGCACCTAACATATTACGGATGCCTAATAAATCCTTGGTGGTTGTTGGAAAACAAAAAAGAGAGATGACCTCCGCACCTCATCAATCCATCTCCCTCTCTTAGCCCTCATGTTGGTTACTCTCTATGCCTGGAATCTGCTCTTTCCTTTTCTCCATCTACAGAAACTTTGACTTCCTTTGAGATTAGATACCATATATTATTTGAAACTTCCCTGATCCCATAATTGCCCAGAAATGGAAATAAAAAGGGCTTTGAGGGGAGAAAGAGAATGAACAATTTAGAATTCTGGGACTGTCATCCTAATTATTTATTTCCTGGTTTGTATAATTGGCATATCCTTCAGTAGAATGGAAAATCTTTTATTTATTTTTCCTGTTTGGTGTGTACTTATATGTACATATGTTGATTCTCCACTAGAATGTAAGCTCTTTGGAGACAGAGATTGGGTTATTTTTATATCTTTGTATTTATTCCCAGTGTCTTCAAGCATTTAACAAACATTCATTTAACTAAATTAATTCTAAATATTTAAAGTGATTCTCCTCTTCCTCCAGACTGATAACAGTAGTTTAAAGAGACATACAGCAGAACCTTTTTAGTTTGGACCCTCCTTCTTCAAAGACTTAAAAATATGGGGAGCAGTTAGATCGGCAGCTCCTTTAGAGCAGAGACTGTCTTTTCTTCTCTTTCTGTCTCCCCTGCTTACCATAATGGCGGACACACAGTAGGTTATTATATACATGTTTATTGAATTGAATCGAATTGATATTGGGCAATGAATACGTGGTAGAGTGGGAAGTTAATGAGCTGAGAATCAAAAGTCCTGGGCTTGAATCCCTCCTCTGGCCCCTGCTAGCCACTCTGCCTTTGTCAAGTTCATTAGCTTCTCCAGACCTTGATTTCCTCATCTGTCAAATGGGGTAATAACACCTACTCCAAAGGAAGGTTATGAGATTCAAAAGAGATGAAAAGAGGTACTCTGATTTTTTACCATCTCTGTTGAGCTTGCTGAACTGATAAGGTCAATTGGAATGCAAAAAGAAAAGGTTAGCTCACTTCAACCAAGCTCTTTGAAAGAAACTCAGCATCATGGATAATGTGCTAATTATGGATTATTTTTGAAGCTAATAGCTTTCTTATTGTGGCTTTGAAACGATCACAGCGTCAAATAGAATTTAGTGCTAGAAGAGAACTTAGAATTCATCTGCAAGGGTTCTTAACCTGGGTGTGTGTGTGTGAATATATGTGTACATATATAGAAATATATGTTTATATCTGTGTACATGTATATGTATACACCTATACATGTGCACATCTATGTGCATAAGTGTGTGCATATGTATACACATATACATACATATGTAATCTATGTGTATATATGTATGCATATGCTTATATATTTTTTACTTTTTAAATGTAATTGATTTCCTCAGTAATCTGATGTATTTTATGAATTTAAAAATATTCTTCTGAAAAGGAGCATGTAGGTTTTACCAGAACCCCTGATCCAACTGAGATGAGAAGGGGAAGGATAGCAATGGCATCAGTTTTAATAATAACTAGCATTTATATAGCACCATGAGGCTGACATATAGAATACATGTTTATCCTATGTGATCCTCACAACAATCCTACAAGGTAGGCGGTATTATTATCCCCATTTTACAGTCAAAGAAACTGATGGGGAAGAGCCTTTGCGTGATTTGCCATTAGTTGCATAGCTAGTGAGTGTCTACATCAGGATTTGAACTCAGGTCTTCCCAACTCCAATCCCTCCATGATATCCACTGCACAACCTACTTGCCTCACACACCTAGCTGTGTGAACTTGGCCAAGGTCACATAGCTATTAAGTAGTAGAGTCAAAATTTAAAATCCTAATCCAATGCCCTTTCCAAGACACTATATTACAGTAGCAAGGTCTTTCTTGAAAGGCACTCTACAGTTCAGATTTGTTCTCATTCATACTGGCCATCTCCTCACTTATTCCTAATTAATAGACTCTCCTGTAATGTGTTTCAGCATCACTCTGAATAAGTGGCTACAGATGGTGGACACAAATGCGTAATTGTCATTGTCCCCTTTGCATTCTGGTCCTCCCACCCAGCCTTTCCTAATACTCCTACCTTTTTTCAGAGCCAGGTAACTAGGATTAATTTTTCCTCCAATGTTTCCAGCTGTTTTTAATCATAAATTCCTACTTTGCTTCTGTAGATTTCCTATTCATTAGAGAAATAAAATGAAAATGCCATGGGGCTTTTCACATTCCCTCATTGTCAGCTGTCCTAACCTGAAAAACCTCTCTGTTTCTTTTGTAACTCAGTGTGCCCCCTCAGCTTTTTTTGTGTCCAAAGTGGATACACCAGAATTGGAATCTGAAGCACACTCCCTGATTGCTACTTGCTTCTTTTAATTGGCGCATTTCTTAGGCTCCTTTCCAAAAATTTTATTTAACAGTTTGGATTATGCAGGAAACTGGGAAGTCAAGTGACTTTGCATTTCTGTGGGGAAAAGGTTTGTCTCCTTAAACTTTGCTTGATGTTCTATCATTCACTAAGAAATTATTACATTTCCTTGAGATCTGCACTTTTCAGGGCAGCTGCTGTGGTTTACAGATTTCTCAACCCACAAATGCCAAACACAGCTTCAAAGGTCAGTGAGAAAGCACTCTAACCTGGGTGAGAGGGGAGCATGGTCCAGCCCCAACCCAGGCTCCAAGACTGTGGCAGCCACAGACTCAGCAGAGCTGCTTCTGGAGCTCTCAGCCTGCAGTCTACAGGGGAAGCAAGTGGCTGATCTGGGTTTAAGTCCTGAGTGGTGGTCCTGGTTTGAGGAGGAGTGTTGGCTTGGAAGAGTTGGTGGCAGCTGTGGAAAGGGAACTCACAGTTCCAGGGCAGAAAAGAATGCTTGTGGTTGCTCACAGACCAGAGTGAAGGCCAGGAGAGGAGCAAACATATCTCCCTTGACTATGCTACATTGGAGGAACTGAGAACTTACAGGTCCCTAGAAATATCTTGAGTAGCAGCTGCACAAAACCTCTGAAGCCTGGGGGTAATATACTTGATAAAAGACTCAAAAGTCATGCAATTGGCTGGGAAAATGCCCCAAAGGGGGAAAATAAGACTATAGAAGTTTACTTTCTTGGTGAAAAGATATTTTTTTCCATCCTTTCAGATATGTAAGATCAAAGCATACAACCAGAGGAAGACAGCAAAGTCAAAGTTTCTACATTCAAAGTCTCCAAAAAGTATGAAATGATCTCAGGCCATAGAAGAGCTCAAAAAGGATTTTGAAAATCAAGTAAGAGAGGTGAACAAAAAATTGGGAAGAGAAATGAGAGAGATGCAAGAAAATCATGAAAAGCACCTCAACAGCTTGCTAAAGGCTACTCAAAAAAATGCTGAAGAAAATAATACCTTTAAAAGTAGGCTAACTCAATTGGCAAAAGAGGTTCAAAAAGCCAATGAGGAGAAGAATGCTTTAAAAAGCAGAATTAGTCAAATGGAAAAGGAGGTTCAAAAGATCACTGAAGAAAATAGTTCTTTGAAAATTAGAATGGAACAGATGGAGGCTAATGACTTTATGAAAAACCAAGAAATCACAAAAAAAAAACCAAAAGAAGGAAAAAATGGAAGATAATGTGAAATATCTCATTGGAAAAACAACTGATCTGGAAAATAGATCTAGGAGAGACAATTTAAAAATTATGGGACTACCTGAAAGCCATGATCAAAAAAAAGAGCCTAGACATCATCTTTCATGAAATTATCAAGGAAAACTGCCCTGAGATTCTAGAACCAGGGGGCAAAATAAATATTGAAATAATACACTGATCACCTCCTGAAAGAGATCCAAAAAAAGAAACTCCTAGGAACACTGTGGCCAAATTCCAGAGTTCCCAGGTCAAGGAGAAAATATTGCAAGTAGCTAGAAAGAAACCATTCAAGTATTGTGGAAATACAATCAGGATAACACAAGATCTAGCAGCTTCTACATTAAGGGATCGAAGGGTGTGGAATATGATATTCCAGAAGTCAAGGGAACTAGGACTAAAACCAAGAATCACCTACCCAGCAAAACTGAGTATAATACTTCAGGGGAAAAATTGGTCTTTCAATGAAATAGAGGACTTTCAAGCATTCTTGATGAAAAGACCAGAGCTGAAAAGAAAATTTGACTTTCAAACACAAGAATCAGGAGAAACATGTAAAGGTAAACAGGAAAGAGAAATCATAAGGGACTTTCTAAAGTTGAATTGTTTACATTCCTACATGGAAAGACAATATTTGTAACTCTTGAAACTTTTTTCAGTATCTGGGTAGTTGGTAGGATTACACACACTCACTCTCTCTCTCTCTCTCTCACACACACACACACACACACATACAGAGAGGGAGACAGAGAACACAGGGTGAGTTGAATAGGATGGGATCATGTTTTTAAAAAAAATGAAATTAAGCAGTGAGAGAGAAATATATTGGGAGAAGAAAGGGAGGATGGGAATGGGGCAAATTATCTCTCATAAAAGAGGCAAGCAAAAGACTTATTAGTGGAGGGAAAAAGAGGGGAGGTGAGAGAAAAAACACGAAGCTTACTCTCATCACATTTGACTAAAGGAAGGAATAAAATGCACACTCATTTTAGTATGAAAACCTATCTTACAATATAGGAAAGTGGGGGAGAATGGAATAAGCAGGGTGGGGGGGATGATAATAAGGAGGGTAATGGGAGGAGGGAGCAATTAGAAGTCAACATTCTTGGGGAGGGACAGGATCAAAAGAGAGAGTAGAAGAAATCAGGGGGCAGGATAGGATGGAGGGAAGTATAGTTAGTCTTACACAACATGACTATTATTGGAAGTCATTTGCAAAACTACACAGATATGGCCTATATTGAATTGCTTGCCTTCCCAGTGGGGATGGGTGGGGAGGGAGGGAGGAAGAGAAGTTGGAACTCAAAGTTTTAGGAACAACTGTTGAGTATTATTCTTACATACAACTAGGAAATGAGAAATACAGGTAATAGGGCATAGAAATTTATATTGCCCTACAAGACAGAAGAGAAGAGGGGGATAAGGGAAGGGAGAGATGTTAAAAGGGAGGGCAGATTGGTGATAGGGGTAATTAGAATGTTCAGCATTTTGAGATGGGAGGAGGGGAGAGATGGGATTTGGAACTCAAAATTTTGTGAAAATGAATGTTGAAAACTTAAATAAAAAAATAAATAAAAAACAAACAAAATAAAAAAATGAAAAAATAGAAGACAATGTGAAATATCTCATTGGAAAAAAAATTGACTTGGAAAAGAAATCTAACAGAGATAATTTAAAATTTATTTGTCTACCTGAAAACCATGATCAAAAAAGAGCCCAGACATCATCTTCCAAAAAATTATCAAGGAAAACTGCCCTGATATTCTAGAAGCAGATAGTAAAATGGAAATGAAAAGAATTCACTTATCACTTCTTGAAAGAGACCTCAAAAGGAAAACTCCTAAGTTCTTGAGTTTCCCAGGCCAAGCAGAAAATATTACAAGAAGCCAGAAAGAAACAATTTGAGTATTGCGGAAATACAATCAGCATAATACAGGATTTAGCAGCTTCTACACTAAGGGATCAAAGGGCTTGGAATATGATATTCCAAAGGTCAAAGGAGGTAAGATTAAAGGCAAGCATCACCTCCTACCCAGCAAAACTGAGTATAATACTTCAGTGAAAAAAAATGGAATTTCACTGAAATAGAGGACTTCTAAGCATTCTTACTGAAAAGACCAGAGCTGAATAGAAAATTTGACTTTCAGATATAAGGAACAAGAGAAAAATATAAAGATAAACAGGAAAGAGAAGCCATAAGAAACTCATTGAACTATTTACATACCTACATGGAAAGATGATATTTGTAACTTATGAGACCTTTTTCAGTATTGGGGTAGAGAGAATAGATATGTGTGTATGTGTATATGTATATGTGTGTATGTATGTATGTATGTGTATATTATATGTGTGTATGTATACTATATGGGTGTATTTGTGTATCTATATCTATCTATATTCATATATATCTGTATACATAGATATAGATATAGTCATATACATAGACAGAGGACAGAGGGTGAATATGAAGGGAGAAAACCCCCCAAAATAAAATTTACCATTGAGTGGAATGTACTAGAAGTAAGAGAAAGGGAGAGGTCGAATGTAGCAAATCATCTCACATAAAAGAGTCAAGAAAGAGCTTTTACAATGGAGGTGAAGAGCAGGGAGATGAAAGGGAATAAGTGAGCCTTAGTCTCACAAGATTTGACTTAGGAAGGGAATAGCACACACTCAACTGGATATGGAAATCTATTTTACTCTGCAGGAAGGCAGAGGGGAAGGGGATAGGAAAGGGAAGACAATAGATGGGACAGCAAATTGGGGAAAGGGATAATCAGAAGTAAACATTATTGTGGGGGAATAGCTCAAGAAAGAGAATGGAATAAATGGAGGGAAGGACTGGACAGAGGGAAATGTGGTTAGTCTTTCACAATGTAACTGTTATGGAAGTGTTTTACATGGCTACACATGTATGACCTATATTGAATTGCTTGCTTTCTCAATGAGGGTGGGTGGGGAGGGAGGAAGGGAGAGAATATGGAACTCAGAGCTTTAAAAATGAATGTTAAACATTGCTTTTGCATGCAACTGGGGAATAAGCTGTACAGGCAATGGGGTATAGAAGTTTATTTTGCCCCACAGGAAAATAAAGGGTTGGGGGATGGAAGAGGGGGTGATAGAAGGGAGTACAGATTAGAGGAAGGTGTAGATGGGGTGCATGCTGTCCTGGGGTGGGGCTAAAGAGAGATGGGGAGAAAATTTGGAATTCAAATTCTTATGAAAGCGAATGTTTAAAACTGAAAAATAAATAAATTTATATATACATATGTGTATATTTATATGTATTTAAAAAGACCTGCCCTTTTCAGTGCTTTCTGGAGAGATTTAGAAGCAAAAAAATAACAGACAGATGTACTTTTATGAAAGTTCTTGTGGTCCTTTCCTTCCAACAGGGAAGATGTCAACTCCCATTCTCAGCATGATTCTTGTCCACGTTCCCCCACAGATTCTCTAACCAGCATACTGGGGACCTTTCACTAGGTCTCTTGACCTTGCCCCCAAGTCTAAAAAATGTTTGAGCATGAGACAAGATATCACAAACTCTACAATTTATCCTTATTCGTCCTTCATTTTTGAAGAGGACCAATGACATCACAACGTGATGTCTTGAATTGTCTGTTAATTAGATTTAACTGTATTATAGTTTAATAGTAAGTTGTAATCCAACTTCAGTTGGCTACATTAAGACATGGGAACATGGGTAACCCCAAACAGAATGATCCACAAACAAAAGTGAGGTGGTAGTATAGAAGGAACATTGACTTTGGAGATAAAAAATCTGGTTTCCTAGCCTTCTTGTATACCTATGTGACCTTGAACAAATCTAGACTTTGATCTCCTTATCTTTAAAATGAGGATTATACTGGAATGCTGAGTTCCTTTCTAGATCTAGAATCTTAGAACACTTAGCTTTGAATTATATCATATGAGATTTAGATGCATCGGCAATTAATTTACTCATTGTGCTTAGTTTTCTGTGTCTCTCTAAACATACTGAGTTAAAACTAGAACATTTGAAAAGACTTTAAATGTAAAGTCCCATTTACCCAGGAGTGGGGCTGTGAGTACAACCCAACATGTCACGCAATTTCCTTTGGAAAATTCCTATCTCCATTAAGTGGCACCATTCCTAATTAAATCCTGTCTGACTCTTCTTCAGGGAAAATGTTTCCGAAAACCAAAAAATAACTTTCTGAACACGGCAAATTACTGATAATAAAGGCCCTCTTTATAGGTAGAGGATGGATCAGGGAATTCTGATCAATGTGAGGAGATCGAGGAGAAGTGAATTTCCCAGTGAAGAGTATAGACATGCAAATAACTACATCCACAAGGAGGAGTGATTGAGTTTTACCAATTAGGGATGATTCAGTTGTCATGGGTTAAATTGCATTAGAACAATGTCTTTTGCATTGGCCTATAAAAGAGAGCCAAGTGGAACACCAGCACTCCTTTTCCAGAAAGAACTTTAGTTGGTTGATCTTATAATAGAAACCAAAGATCTGAGAAGGGATTTTGGTTTCAAGGTAGGGAATACCTGCTACACGGTCCCCTAGGAACTGTCCATATTATCCCTCTGGGTCCAAGGTACTTCAGTAGATAGACCAGTTATGGGAGAGCAAGAATTCCTGAGTCTTAAATACTTGAATCCAGAGGAATACCAAGACTGGGAGCCAAAGAGGGAGGTAAACAGGGCCCCAAGAGAGGGAGATCATATGGTCAAGATTGACTATTTCCTAAACTCACTCATCCTGGATACTGGAAGCAGGATTGCCTGGGAAAATCTCGAGTACCTGGGGGTTCAGGGACCTAGCCTTTCAAAGAGAAAAAGGAAAGAACTCAGACAACAGCAGCATCCTGGGGAAGAGGATTCCATAGATGGCTCTCAGAACTGAAGGAGCTGCGCAAAATTAGATCTAACCCAGGAAAGCAAAAATCCTTTACCTTGAATTCTGTGCTGCTCCTAAGTGCTTTATTCACAAAGTACAGGTCTTATGGAGATGAGTGTTGTCTGTCTGGTAACACCAAGAGCATTGCCTTGTTGAGGACAATCCCTAATCCTCCCTGTAAGTACCGTGAGACATCAGTGGTATAGGCAAAAGCACATCTGCTCCAGAGTCAGAGGACCTCAGGACAAATCCTGCTTCTGACACTAGCTATGTGTGACACTGGGCAAGTCAGCTTCTCAGCTATTAGGTATTTCATCTGGAAGATGAACAGGGAGTGCTAGATGCCCCTTTCCCAAAGTCTCTTTATGCTCAATATCTAGGATTATCTTATTCTTTGAAAAGGCATTTATGGAGTACCTATTCTATCTTGGGGATGGAAATTCAAAAGTGAGACTTTGCCTATCCTCAAAGATATTTGTATGGGAGTTAGACTTTTTACTTAGGAACAAGCTATATCCTGGAATTTTCAGGGGAATTCTGGGTAAGGATGAATGAAATCAAGATTTATGATTGGTGAGTCCTCTAGACTAAACTGAGTCCATGTGACCAAGAGCTTGGGCCACTAGATCATGAATTACATAGATCATAGCATCAAAGATTAAAAAATGGAAGAGATCTTAGAAATTTATCTACAAAACTTTTCATCTTATGAATTAGAAAACTGAGGCCTAGAGGGGTTAAATTACTGATGTAAGGTTGTAAAAGTAGCAAGTACAGAGCTGGTATTTCGATCCATGTTCTCTGACTCCAAAGCTCTCCCTTTTCTATCACACCTCACTGGTTCTCAATACAAATAAAGAAACTGTAATTGAGAAAGGTTAGCCTATTTGTAAACCACTGCTAAGTTGAGAACTTGAAATGATCTTCCACATCTGCTTATCCATCACTGTGATATTACAGCATGACATGGGTGAAAGAGTACTTGGTTTTCTCTTAACCATGTCAAATGTGAGCCATTCTTTTTATGGGAAAATGATTTCCCCCCAAGCCAGGGATCTCTCCATTGACTCTCATTCACCAGGTCCCTGGATCTTTCAAATTCCCTTTCATCCCCCATCCATCAGCTTATGATCTAATTTGTCTCCAAATTTCTTAAAAATATATTGTCAAAGAATGTTTCAGACGGGCAGAAAGAACACTCCCCTACCAATAAAAAATCCCTTAATACAGATACGATTTGTATTGAATCTCATTCCCTTTGAAAGTTCTAACTGAATTTGTATGCTGAAAAGATTGAGGAAGATTCCATTTCCCACATGGGTAATTGAGCAAAGTAGGAAAAAAGAATCAAAAGTCATGATATTCTTTCCTTTAAAAAAGAGAAGAAAGAAAAGACGTGTAGGAGGCCAATTCCCTAGCCTCTGGGTTGGGGATTAGGCTCATGCAAACCTGTGGAAGGAAATATTTCAGTTTAACAAATATATTTGTAAAAAGTTTTATTCATGCCTTTTGTTTTTACATCTTTCATTTCCAATGTACCACCCTACCTACCCCTGATATTGGGTTGTCTACTGTAGCGAAGGAAAATAATGAATCAAAATCGATTGACACTGCAATCAATCATTGATGTCAAATGCAGCGTTCCATACCTGTAGCCCTCCACCTCTCTGAGGAGAGGAAGGAAATGTGCTTTGTCATCTGCTCCCTGGGACTGAGGAAAATTTTTCTGATAAAATATTTCTATAATCTATGTATTTAGAGATTCAAAAAAGAAATGTATTTACCTGCAGGTCCCCTGAGTAATAGCAGAATGGTTGATTTGATACAGTTCACAAGTAGCAAGAAAGCCTACAACATCCCAGACGTTGATGCAAATTCAATCTGGAATATAAATCTTTCCTCATTCTCCCCTCACCCTCCACTAGCCAAAGTTTCTGGAGTGGAAAATACTACAAAATCTGATTTAATAATAGTTAACATTTATACAGCACTTACTATGTGCCAGGAGCTTTACAATGACTATCTCATTTGATCCCCACAACCACTTCACGAGGTTTATTCCCATTTTACAGATGGAGAAACCAAGGAAGCTAGAGATTGCTCAGAGCTACACTTCCAGTAATTGTCTGAAGTCATACTTGAACTCAGGTCTTTCTGACTCCAGACCGAGTGCCCTATGCACTGAGGCACCAACTAGCTGCCTAAGAATACCTAAAGTTTTTCAGGCTTTGCTGGCTACATATACTTATTAAAGGCAAGAATGTGGCCATGCAAGGAGAAGAAAACCTTTTCTCAACCCCCAGTTTAATTTTGTTTCTCTATCTTTTCCTGTCTCTCACTAAAGGAAGAGCAAAAGCACTTTCTGACTTGAGGTTCTAAGCACCTAAGCCTTTGGTTATTTATTGGGAGGACAGTTGCTAGTACAGAAGCTGGCTCATTGCCACCTAGATATCAGAGACAATTAAGATGGCACCTGAAGTGCTAACCCTAAGCCAGAGTGACCGTAATGGAGAGACCCAAACCCCAGTGATCAAGAAAAGATTCAGCCAAGAACAGAGAGCTAGGTTGCCTGAAATGTTTCTGTCCTGGGCTCGAAGGAGCTCGACACTTGGGACAAAGAAACTCTAGCTGGAGATGAAAACATGCTCTAGTCCAAGACTGCAAGGAATCAACAGGCTGCTCCCTATGGAAGAAAGCCAGGAAGGTTTTTGGTTTCCTTCTTTCTTAGATTTCTGCTGGTCCAAGGTTGAAGGTTGCTGCTTTTCTAAGAGATTTAAAAGAAAAAACCTTTGAGGTTTTAAAGGAAAAGAGCATGGCAGAGCACACTCTTCTGATGAGTGAAAGACTAGACTGTAACAATGGTTAACTGAAACCAAAAACTAGAAATAGAGAAAAATAATACAACCACAGATTTATTGGAGTTATGCCTGGTAGCAGTCAGCATAGACTGTGTGTAATGGAGGGGTAACCAGAAGAAACAACACATTCAGTATTTCAGCAATATTTATGGAAGAAACAATATGATGGACAGAAACCCGCAAGAAATAGGTCAAATCGGAAAAATGACAATATTGTCAAAAGCTACCAGAGGCCCTGTTGTTGTTGGTGAGAGTTGACCTTCCACATGGGTGCCTAGACCATTCATTTTTCCTACATGTGTGGTCCCTCTATCACATGACCTAGCCTCACATATTCCCTATTTGTGTCCATTCTTCCTATTTTTGGTATGGGCATTTCTGGGAGAATGGTGTTTGAGGGAGGAATATTTTATGACTACTTTTTTATTATGTTATTTCATTAAATGCCTTTCTTTTGACCTAATTGTATCCTCTAATGAAGGTAAACTCATTGACAGGATCTTTTGAGCTGTCATTTTGGGTGGATGTGGACCCAAAGAGTATCTTGGAATTAGAGTTGTCTCTTTTGGGATACCCACTCTATGAATCAGGGAGGTATGCCCAGCTGCTATGCCACCTGTAATGATCTCCTCATCTGTTATCCCATTAGAGGATGATAGAGAGTCTGTAATGTAGGGAGATATCATTATGTTAATTTTCCAGATGAGGAAAGGTTCTGTAAGATTCATGATTCGCCCAGGTTCCTATACCTTCTAGTGGTCAGATCAAGGACTTCTGATAGAAGTCCACCACTCTTTCCATCACAACATGCTTCCATAGTAAGTCATTAGCCAGATGAGTTTATCCCTAGAGAATAGACACTTAAAAATTGTGACAGGGGATAATTTAGTTTTGATAAGGGAAGAAATGGAAAGCAAAGAACTACCCACCCATAAGACACTGATCAGACAGGGCAATGGGTGGGGTGTCATAGTGAAAAAGTGAATTGGGATTGACATAAAAACATTGGTTTCTGAGGATCTAGAGCATGAATTGTTGGACACTAGAAAGGATGGTAGGGCTGTCAAGTATAAACATGGCCTCCTTCACAAATGGCTTCTAGAGTCATCCCCAATCCCAGCAAAGAATGCTGTATCAGAATGCAAGGCCAAGTAGGACTCTGTTGACCCATTTTCTTATGGATGGTCCATCCTAGTGCCTGCTGTTCAGTGAGTGTCAATAGAGTCATCTCCACTGTCATAGCATCCCAAGTCACTTCCAGTGATCCCCACCACAAGCCTCAACCCAGCAGAGAGCTGGGGAGGGATGTGGTTAGAAAGTTGTCTGCCCTTAGTGACTGTAGGGTGCATCACTCAGGGGAAAACTAGCTGGATTATCTGATTCCAGGTAAACAGATTTTTATCATCATGGCCTGGCAGGATTTCTTTAAGTAATTTCTCCTAGAAGTCCACCATTAAAAAAATTTCCCAACAAAGGTAGAGCTAAGTCTTACCTTTCCAGAGGCTCCCTCAGTTGTCATGGTTAGATCATTAAAATACAAACAAGTACATTTCTTTTCTCTTTTCTTTTTTTTTGGTTCTGCCACATGGATCAGTGTGCTATTTATTATCTCTTTCTGACAAATGCTCATTTTGTTTTCAGTGCTCAGCATTTTCCTTTTGGTGGAGAGCCCTAGGTTTGGCACAGAGTCAGGGAAAGGCTGAAAATGCTTCTTAGAAACTATTTTAATCCCAAACAGTTAATGTTTGGAGAACAGGTTGAAACATATGTAATAAAGGCATTTGAAGTGTGTGCAATTATCCAGAAAGGGCAACAGGGGACAGGGGAGAAAACCTGTTCCACCCTTCAGTGGAATAATAATAAGGGCCAAGGGAAGGCCTCACCTGATGTTCAGAGGGTCAGGATGGCAACCTCAGTATGAGATGAGAGGGCAAATGGAACAGCTTGATAAAACCCAAATCAAGCTATTTCTTCCCAGAGTTCAGGTCTTTCTAGAAGAGCTATTTTCCTGGCTGTCCTGGCAACCATTCGAAAATTCTAACAGATTCAGAACACAATGTTAAGAAAACATTTATAATATTCAGTCCGTTGTAGATGAAAGGTGGCATGTTGTTGCTAGGTGTGGGCAGAAGCATTGCTTCAAACTCTGCACAAGGTGGAGTGAGTGTTTTACAATTAGGGCTCGGTTTGAAGACAAATGGAAACCATGGCCGTGCTGGGATTCCCTGAAGATAGAGGGCTTCATGTGAGGTGTGATCTCCCTGGGCCAATGAGTCTGTTCATCTAAGTCAGAGTCATAGAGTCTCAGACTGGGGAGGGTTGTCAGTTGCATCTATTCTAATCCCTACTGTAACAGAAATCCCTGGACAAAATCGATCATGGATTCATTCATTCAGCAAGCCCAACACGTACCGGTAGCTGTGTCCATCTTTAGATAGAGAGACAAAAATGAAATCCCTGCCCTCAAAAGGCTTACATTTTAGAGGGGGAAACAAGGTATGAGGATGTTTAGAGAAGTCGATGGGTGTTATCATGCCTTCTCTTGAAGACTCCAGCAAGAGGGAAATCCCTAGTCACCCATTCCAGGTCTGGACACCTCCAATTGTTTCGAAGTTCTTCCTGACATTCATTTTGCCTGTCTTCACCTTCCACCTGCTGCTCCTATTCCTGTCTTTTGGGGTCCAAGCAAAACAAGCTTAATCGTTGTTCTACATGGCAACCCTTCCAGAACCTCAAGGCCACAACCTGCTCCCTCCTCCAAATCTTCTCCTCTCTGGGGTACACACATCCCCATTTCCTTTAACAGAGTCTCTATGATATAATCTCAGAGGTCCTCCACTATCCTGGTTTCCCTGACTTTTTGCCACAGCTGTATCCCATCTTGCATGCTTGGAGGGAACACTTTGACCTTCAGTCAGATGTACTGCATCTCTGATTTTAAAATGCATCCCCAGATACTCTGAAGCCTCTCCAAGGCTATGGCTGCCCTTTTCATCCCAGATCTGGTGCCACAGTCATCAGTCAGGACAAGACCTCAGAGGAGGAAGCCTTACCTGGCAAGAACAATTAGAAAGAACAGACGGGCAATGAAAGAGGAAACCATTGCTCAGTATTAAAGCAATATTATGACAATCCATGAGAAATCTATAGATTTCTAACACACATCAGCCTTCCCTGAAGGACCCACTTCCCTGAAAATATAATGTGTCTGGTATTTGCCCTGTCAAAGCCAGACATATTTTTTTAATTGAAGCTTGGACTGAGAGGCCTGATTTTTTTCATCTGTAATTTGCTTTTTATGTGGGGGGAAAGAAGATCTGTTTCTCTTCCCTTTTGGGGGGGGGGTATGTGGGGGGGGGGGAGATTGTCCTATGTCTGAGGAGAAAAAAAACCAATCAACTTCGGGTCATTTATCTCCTGTGTTCACAGACTCTGATGTGGGGATACAAGTCTGGGTATGTTTGAAATATAGGCTTTTTCATTTCATTATTTTACAATCACATTATTCTCAAGTGTCCCACATTCGTTTTCCAGAACCTTTTCTAACCCGATGACAAGACCGTAGTCTGTGTTTGTTAGCCATGTCCCGGCTGCCTACCTTTTCATGTAATAATTGCTTTCAGGGGTGGGAGCTAGCAGAGAGGCAGTGTTGCTTTGTTTAAATGAAATACATCATAGTGCAACCATCTGTGAAAATAGCCTTCAGTTCTCCCCAGATTCAGCCGTGGTTTAAAAAAAAAAGAATAATAATCCATTCATATGGGAGTGTTTCAAAGACTAATGTAATATTGTTGGAAGAGATGATGTTGTATTTGTGTCCTGGCACTGGTTTAAAAAAAAGGGGGCCATGAAAGAAATAATTGAATATTATAGCTCTGGATTCTTTTTATTCTTATTACCTTTAGAACAAGTGTTTCTGAAGCAGGAGATACCAGCAGGCCACATTTTTGGAGGTAAATGCTGGAGATAAAGCTATGTATACGTAGAAGATCATAGAATCAGAGATTCAGAGTGGACTTTGGAGGTCATTAGTTTCAACATCTTCATTTTATGGATGAGGGAACTGAGGCCCAGAGAGGTTTTGTAACTTATTCAAAGTCACACAGCTAGTAAGTGTCTGCAATGGGTCTGAGCACAGGACTTCCCAGATCCAATTCCAGTGCCCTATCTGCTATATCATGGCGCCCATCCATTGGATTCCTACATGCCTTCTGTGGTTTTGGGAGACATCAATTTGGAGTTTATGGGCTCACAGAATTTCTGAGCCAGCCACAAGCTCAGAGCCCAGCTAGTTAAGCCCATCTTTGAAAACTAAGTTCTTCTACAGCGTCTTCACAGCTGGACATCCATCCTTGTTCATAGACTTCCAGTGAAATGGAAACCATTACTTTCCAAGGCAGCCAACTCTGACTTGGGGCAACTTTAATTATTAGAAAGCTTTTCCTTATGTAGAGCTTCGTTATGCCACTTGGTAATTTCCACTCATTGCTCCTTTGGAACCAGACAGAATAAAAACAATTAAAAATAATAGTAACAATAATAATTTATATAGCTCCAGGTACTGTGCTAAGCACTTTACAAATACATCATTTCATTCTCACAAGAGCTGTGGTTGTTGTGCCATTAGGTAGACGCTATTACCATTTATATCTTATACTTGAAGAAACTGAGGCAGGTGGAAGTTAAGTGACCTGACTAGGGTAAGTGTCTGAAGGTGGATTTGAACTCAGGTCATTCTAACTCCTCGCTAGGCAGCTAGGTATAGAGCACTGGCTTAGAATCAAGAAGACTTATTTTCATGAGTCCAAATCCAGCCTCAGACGGTTACTAGTTGTGTGACCCTGGGCAAATCATTAACCTTGTTTGTTCCAGTTTCCTCATCTGTAAAAAGAGCTGAAGAAGGAAATGGCAAAGCACTTCAGCATCCTTGTCAAAAGAAAAGCCAAAAAACAATGAAATGGAGTCACAAAGAGTTGAACATGATGGCAGAATCTCAACGCCAGATTTTCTACTCATTATGACACCTAGTTGGATCCTTCTTTCACAAGAAAATCTTTCAAGTACTTGAACACAGTCATCACATCCCCTAGAGTCTTCTCTTCTCCAGGCAAAATTTCTCCATTTCCTTTAATGGTTTCCCCATAAGGCATGAATTCTAGGTCCTTCTGGAAACTCTAGAGTTTGTCAGGATCCTTCCTAAAATGTGGCACTGTTATATTCCAGATATAGTCTGAACAGGTCAGCAGCGGAAGACCCTCTGAACAAGTATCAATTGATTTGGCAACTATTGTATGCATGGTGCTGCAGAAAGAGGACTAGCCTTGGAATCAGCGAGACCCTGCTACAAGTCTTGCCCCAGGCACATGCTGCCAGTGAGACCATGGACAAGTCACTTCAGGCAACTCTCTAATACTCTAAGTTGTAGAGGAGTAGATTTACATCAGTGGAAGGAGTCCCCATACTGGGAGTTGCTACACTGATAAAATCGCAGATCCAGATCAAATATACAAGAGACTGTGCTAGGCAAAGAGTTTAACAACGAATAATATCTGACTGTAAGGTGCTTATCATATACGGAGGGACTATAACTTAGACACAGACAAGTAGACACAACTTAATCCCAAATAACTACAAAGTAATGGTCAGAGGAACCACCAAAAGCTGAGGATGGCAGGATCATGGAAATCTGTAAGAGGAACCCAGAAGAGAGCCCAAAATCAATGGCCACTTCCAAGTCTTCCATTTACTACCTAATTACTCTCTATTCTCAGTTTCTTCATCTGTTAAAACTAGACAAAATGACCCCAAGGTCTCATCCACTTCTCAGTCTATAGATAAGTGATGCTATTTTTAAAAATGACTAGGTACAAACTGCTTTAGCTTCTATCACTTTGTAGCAGCCCCTCTGGGATACTCCCCAAACTTGTTCTCATACTCACTAGAGGGTGGCAGTTACCCTCATAGGATACCCATTCCTAACACCATCTAGCTCATGAGCCCCCATACCAGTATGTTTCCCATTAAGAATCAGCCATTAGACACAACTGGGTCTTAGTAAATGCATTACTAAGATGAAATAGTAAAAAAATAGCTACAAAGCAGTCCTGTCACATACTGGAGTATATTCTTACATCAATAAACAAAGAATAGGTCCATATTTACAGTACAAAAGTAATGAAGCTCAGGTTATGGAATTCATTGGCAAAGGCTACTCATTCCATTTCTGCTACATAGGTTGATTTGCTGAACTCTTCCTCACTGGGGCATCCTAGTCCCTACCATCTCCAGCTTTGGACTAAGCTACGATCTTGGTGTCCATTGAGAAAGACTAGAACCTTTGTCTCTTTCTTTGAACTCTGGATAGTCTTAGCAGTGCTATAGCTGGGTCAAAGAGCATATACTTTTAGTAACTTTTTATGGCAGAAAAAAGGAGACTAAGAGATTGTCCATCAGTTGAGGAATGGTTAAACAAATGATGATTCATGGATATGATGAAATGTGTGTTCATCCTTCGTTGCCAAAGAAGACCATGCCCTTAGAGAAATGATGACATGACTTGCACTTGACTTTGTTTTGAGTGAGGGAGGGCTGTGCAGGTCACCAGCCTCACTTCCTCCAGAGCCATCTGAATGCAGTGACCAGTGGAGATGACCCAAGATGAGGCAATTGGGGTTAAGTGACTTGCCCAAGGTCACACAGCTAGTGAGTGTCAAGTGTCTGAGGTGAGATTTGAACTCAGGTCCTCCTGACTCCTGCACTAGTACTCTATCCACTGTACCACCTAGCTGCTCCATGTGATGAAATACTATTGTACTGTAAGAATAAAGAAATCAGTTACTTCAAAAAGACATGGAAACAAGAATAAAGTAAACAGAACCAGGAAAACAATTGATACTATGACAGAAATATCAGAAAAATGAACAATCTTGAAGATTCCTATAAACTGATTAGAAATTAAATGACCATAACCAGAAGAACAGTTTATAGAAAAACAACATAGACACAGCCAACTCTGAAAACTGTAAAAACTGATGGACACAACGGCCACCCATGATTCCAGAGGACCGTTCTACTTTTAGAAAGAGAGGTGATGAGCTTGGAGTGCAGGAGACATATTTGTGACAGTCAACGAGAGACTTTGTTTTCCTTGATTAGATATATTTGTTATAAGGAACTGGTTTTCTTCTTTTTTTCCCCAATGGGGTGGGGGTAGGAAAGAGAGAAAACAGATTTCTTATCAATAAAAAAAAAAAGACAATTTAAAAAGAAAGAAAGAAACAAAAAGAAAGAAAGGAAGGAAGGAAGGAAGGAAGGAAGGAAGGAAGGAAGGAAGGAAGGAAGGAAGGAAGGAAGGAAGGAAAGAGGAAGGAAGGAAGGAAGGAAGGAAGGAAGGAAGGAAGGAAGGAAGGAAGGAAGGAAGGAAAGAAAGAAAGAAAAAGAAAGAAAGAAGGAAGGAGGGAAAGAAAAAGAAAGAAAGGAAGAAAGAAAGAAAGAAAGAAAGAAAGAAAGAAAGAAAGAAAGAAAGAAAGAAAGAAAGAAAGAAAGAAAGGAAGGAAGGAAGGAAGGAAGGAAGGAAGGAAGGAAGGAAGGAAGGAAGGAAGGAAGGAAGGAAGGAAGGAAGAAAGACTACAAAAATTTACCCTAAGGCTAGCAAGGGCCTCAGTAGTTATGCTCCCTTGGAGTTTCAGCTGTGAGGTCTACCACTTTGTAGATAGAACTACACTCTCTTTTAACAATTTTCCTGGTATAGAGGTGGGTCACTGAGAGTTGTCACCTAACAGATGGCGACTGTCCAGGAAATTGCTCGAATCTTCATTCCTACAGGTGAGGCCAGTCTATCACCAGGCAGTAGCCATTTGTGCAATAATCACGAAAGAGTTTTAGGATTCAGGGCACCCCAAATTTAAAAACTTGAAGTCTTTGCTTATTGTTCCATGCCAATGAGAAGGTGCGGGAAATGTAGTGAGGCAGCCTCAGCCCTGGAATCTAATTCATTGTCTTTGCTAATTTCCTGCCTTTTTTGCGTGCAAGTTGAAAATAAGTGTACTCAAAGTTAGACATCCATTACAAGATGTAAAACTCACTGTCTTTGTCACCCCTCAAACACCTTTGACAAAGCCTAATAGAGGCACACTCTTAGGCTTGGATGTTAATTGAGGGAACAACTCAGAATAATTCCTGAATTGGCCATATATTTGCCTAACTTTCTCTGCTTTTATGCCGAGTCCAAAGTAGCTGGGGAAACTTCAAATCTGTTCATTTTTGAATGGTTTCTTGGCCTTGCCCTTTATTCCCCTTTTTTTCTCTTATGCTGTTGTTTTAGTTAGAAGATCAAACACTGAAACCCTGCTTAGAATTTCCATCTTGTTTTCAGAACTAATTAAGGACTTTGATTTTTAAATATCCCTATTGGTAAGTTACAAAATAACTGTCCCTTGCCATCAAATGTCCAAGGAATGGATGGAGAAGTGAGTCGTTTGGAATGCACATTTAAGAAGCTGCCAAGGGCCGGGGCCTCTCCTTGATCTGAAAGTCATAAGAGACTCTGAGATCATTGCTTAAATTTAATTATACAAAAGGGAATTGGGACTTAAATGAATCAATTTATCATTGATTAGGTTTGTCTTCTCTGCAGTTGAAAAACAGCTTGCAAAGCAGAAGAGAATCATTTTATGTGGTTAATGTGGAGCGTTTAGTTGTTTATGAGAAAGGGGAAGGGAGGGAGAAACATTTGCCAAAATACTTTGATCCTCAAGAGCTGGTGGGGGAAGGGACAATGCATCTTTGTAATGCCCCCAAAGTTCACCTTTTCCCATATGGCATTTGAGACAAGGGGCTTAAGCCTTATTACATTGGGGACCAAATATATTCTAAAATAATCCATAATGTGGCATATTATTTTAGGAGGATGGGGACTACATATGCATGTTCACAGATCACTAAAAAAAAACTACTTGAGGGGCATCTGTGAGATTATTATAAAGATATACCCATAGATCCATAGGTGACTGGACCCCCCTCTTCCCTCTACCCCATTCAAAGATTTCTGACTTATTTGGATACAGAGAAGCATTCAGTCCTATGAGGGGGCTGCAGAATATTTACTACTTGGAGTAATCTAGCAGATGGCTTAGGCTGATAAGAGATAATATGGCTCGTGAATGGAGAGCTCACCTTGAAGCCAGTAAGACCCACCTCCTCCCCATCCTGACTGCACAATCCGGGCAAGTCCTCTGACCTCTAGAGTTCTAGGCAAGTATACTTTTATCTCTATTAATCACTTCCTATTTACCCTGCACATGGCTGGCTTTATGCATACTTGTTTGCATGTTGTCTCCTCTAGTCTATTTTAAGCTCTTTGTGGTCAGGGACTTTCTTTTGACTTTTTGTATCCCCTGTGTTTAGCACAATGCCTGCCACATAAAGGTGCTTAATAAATGTTGATTGACTGATTGATTGGTATAGTTACAGTGATAACCATACTTATAGCATATTCAACAATAGGTATAAATTCCTGAGAATTGACTGACCTGAATTGGTGGAGAGAGTTTCCTTTATTTGGAGTCCCTTGTATTAGTGAGATCACAAGTCCAAGTCTGGAATAAAGCAGGAGACCCATAGATTTAGAGCTGGAAAGAATCTAGCTCAAATTCTTCATTTTGCAGATGAGAAAACTGACATCCAAAGAGGAGACCTTGCTTGAAGTCTCAGAGGGAGTTGTGTCAGAACTGAGATTTGAACCCAAGACTCCTGATTCAAAATACAACATACTCTCCACTTTGTCGAGCTGAGGGAATACACTATTAGTTTACCAAAAACTACATAAAGTGGTGTCTTAATACACAAAGAACTGAACTTCAATGATAGCTTTCTTTTTAAAGTAGAGAATTCACTGTGGTCATCATTTATAGAAGACGGCTTGGCTGCCCTGATTTCTGAAGGGCCCCAGAGCAGCTGCATTTTCTGAAAGGGACATGCAGGCACCATTCCTCAGCAAAGAATGCCGCTTACACTTTCTCTGCAGTTAACATGCCTTTGAGTGTATTACATGTGGAAGGGTCAGCACTATCCTTCTCCAGCTCAACTTTTGTGCTTTGTCTGTAAAGGCTTTTAGAAGGAACAGATCTTTTCTTGTCCATGATTCTCTCTGTGAGATTTCCAAATAATCCTTCTTGCAGGAAAGTTCCCAAAAGCTACAATAAATTGCCTCTTCAAATATTTGGGATTCAGTGGGATTTGGAAGATTGAGAATAAAGTATATTTATGTTTAGCAACATGAGACCTATGGTTCAGTCAGAGGAAAAGAAGGGGCAAGATGGTGATCAGAACAGAGAAGGTTTCCCTCTGGGTCCCTTCTTCCTTTGCCCATATCCCCTGCTCCATGAGTAACAAGCTAATTGAAGCAAAAAAGAAAAAAAAGAAAAAGAAAACAAGCAATTGTCTTTTTCTAAAAAATCTTCAGTCTATATTGGATCCTGAAACAGTGCTCAGAAAGGGCTCTTGAACCATTCATTCGCCTTCTGGAAGTGTGAGTTGAACAACAGTCAGGAACTGTATGGTTCCCTAGATTCCTTTGCCTGTGTACAGGAGGAGTGGTTACAGGAAATGAAATAAACAAAATTGTGTTTATCCCAGAATTCCTGGTTTTAGAACAGTAAATATAGTATCTGGTGGCTGCCTCACTCTAGAAGAAGAGGATGTTCAGCTGAACTGTATCATTTTTTTTCCTTTTCATTAATTTTATGCAAGGAGTAAAGCACTATGTATGCTATCAAAGTATGCTGGTCCATTCATTCCATTCAGGCCTTGACTCCATTAGTTCAAGGTCACACGACCAAGACTCCGTTCAGGGAAGAGGAGGGCTTTTGCAATGATGTTGAGGACTTGGAGCTCATTCCGAGTGAGTGTACTCATACAAACCCTGGCCCCTAACCTGAAGTTCGTACAGCCACCTGAAGAGAGGTCAAGCTAGAGGGTAGAACCCCATTCATACTCTGAGAATCACAGAGAGCTACTCATTTCCTCATCACTTCTCCTTGGTGAACTGAAACACCTAAGTGCCAAGGATGGCTTGATCTTAGTCTTTTTGTTTGTTATTTACTAGTGGCCAGAATCATCAACTGGTAGTCAAATTCAAGCTCAATTTCTTCAAATGACCTTCACCAACAAATAGTATTCATTGGCACCATCTACACTATGCCAAATTAAGCAGCAAAAATATCAAAATTTCTGTTTGCTGCATGATATTAATAACCTGTGAGAATGGTCTCCTTCAAAAAACGTAGTCCATGCATGTTTTCTTTATTTTCTATCTCTCCCATCAGAATGGATTGCTCAGAATTGGTTCTTAATAACTGAATGGATTTAGACAAAGTATCTGGATGAGTGATTGAATTTCACTTTTCATCCAGATATTTTGGCATGACTTAAGCATGGTCTCTGATGAAAAGAGCCTGCAAGCTACCTTTGCCAAGAATGACTTGATTTCTCTGCCAAGTGGAGGGATATGGCAGCCAAGGGCAACACCATTTTAGAATGTACACTTGTTTGTAAAATCCAAGAGAAGAACTGTGGAAGATTATGGACAGTATTGCCTCATAAAACAGAGAAAAGTAGTGGAGGAAAGGACAAATTTACAAGTCTTGAAGGAAATCCAACTAAGCCAAACCATCCTGAGGGCATTTAGAGAATGAAACTAGAAGGAAGACAATGAACTGATGAAAAATAGAAAAGATCTGTCAAGATTTAGAAATCTGTCAAATTCTTTCCCTCGTCAATGACAGTGGAGCCAAGACTTTTGGATTCTAATATCAGTTGCTGATATACTATAAGGTGTTTAAAGAAAACAGAGGAAGGGCAGCTGAACTAGATCAAGGATTCACAAGAGAGAATCAGGAGGAAGGTTGCACAATTTTAAGAGTTCAGCTATCTGAAAGCAAGACAGAAATGAAAGGACTTGGGAGGGGGAGATAGATCTTATTATAAGAAAGGTGAATGACAAAATCTCAGTAACTACTAATCCGTATGCCTACTTTCCAGTCTCAGTTCCATCTTGTTGAGATCAATTTCCCTGTGTATAGCGGTACCACAGGCAATTGTCTAAGAAGTGAACTAGAAAGACTTCCAAAAATAACCTTGTGTGGTAAACCACACCTGTACAGTCACAGAACTACAGAATCAAAGAACCATAGATCTGGAAGAGACTTCTTCAGCCATCAAGTCCAACAAAGACCTGAACCAGAATCTCCAATGCAACAGAACTGACAAATGGTCATCCAATCTTTGTCTGAAGCGCCCTTTTGAAGAGGGAATCCCTCTTTCGCTGACTGAAGCAGCTTATTTCAATTTTGGTGAATTCAATTTTTGTTCTAAGGATTTTTTTTGTGTGTGATGGTGGTGGGGAGGGAGTGGGTCCCTGATATCAATCCTAAATTTGTCTCGACAACCTCTATCCACTGCTTCTGTTTCTACCCTCTCACCATGACAGTCTTTCAAATACATGAAGATAGTGATCATGCTCTCATGTCCTCCTGAGCCTTCTCTGCTCCAGCCTAAATATTCTCAGTTCCTTTTACTAACTGTCATATGGTGTGGACTTGATGCTCTTATCCATTCTGATGACTCTCTATGCTGTCCAGTGTATCAATCTTTCCTAGAGTGCGATGCCCAGAACTGAACACACTGACCCAGATTTATTCTGACCATAGCCAAATTCAGTCACACGTTTGTTTGGTTTTTTTAAATCCAGACATATGATGTCATTGGTATAGAGGAAATTCCCACTCTGGATAAAGATCAGCAACTTCTGCAGTTTGTAGTCTCCTACACTGGCGTCTCTGAGAAGTAAAGTGACTTGCCCAGGATCACAGAATAGTAATAATAGCTCTGATTTTACAACACTTACTATGTGCCAGGCATTGTGCTAAGTGCTGTACAATTATTATCTTATTTTATCCTCACAACGATCCAGGGAAGCCAATGCTATAATCATCCCTGTTTTGCAGATAAGGAAACTGAAGCAAACAGAAGTTAAATGACTTGCCCAGAGACACAAAGTTAGTAACTGGCTAAGACTGGATTTGACTAACTCCAGGCCCATCCATTGAACCACCTTGCTATCCACCTTGTATATGTCAAAAGTAGGACTTGAATCCAGTTCTTTATGACTCTGCCACCAATCTCAATCCACTCTCTGCATGGTGCTTCTCAGGGAGACTGCAAAGCACCCCAAGCTCATATCAGCTTTCTTGATTATCAGACCTCACTGTTAACTTATGCCAAATTGCAGGGTACTAACTTCCTCTAACTTTTTTAGACCTATTATTATCTACCCAGGACTCTTCTATACTCTACGTGCCAAGTAGGTCTTTTGAAAGTGAAAGACTTTATGTTTATCCCTTTTAAATCCTATTTTATTCAATTCAGACTAGTGTTATAGCCAGGGTCTTCTCAAGATCTCAACTCTGTCATCTAGTATGTTGGTTATGTTTCCTAGCTTTTACCTCTTGTCCTCTTCAAATCACACAATTGACTAAAAGATGTGATGAGTGTAAGCATTACTATATTTATTACTCGTTAATTATAAAAAATTTTTAACTATAAAAAAAAAGTTCTGAGTCACAGAACAAACCGCTACTCTAATGGCCCTCCCCTCACCAGGTGTTTCTTTTCCATGTGATAAAATGGAACAAGATTCCTGGAAAGATATAACAATGATAGCTTTGTTCCATGAGCCTCTGGTCATCAAGTGAAACGTAAAATAGGAGCACATGCTCATCAACGGTGTTTGCCATCATCATGGAAGAGTCCAATGCAGATTCCAACTAGAAGAAAGATTCCCTACATGAGAAGGATTCCCTATGTGAGATCATCCAGACAGTCTAGTTTGCAAATATATTATGCTGAAATTGGCATGTCCTAGAATACTGCACAACTTCCAAGATTAAGTCTATTAGTACTCAAAAGAGAGTGGACAGAATAGTATATGGGGAAAAACCAAGCGGATGAGAAATGCCTATTGTCCAGGTAGTGATATACAGTTGGGTGGATGGTCCTTAGAGTTTATCTATCATATATAAGTTTTGGACAGATGATCTGGGTCCAGAATTAAATAAGAATAGGAGAGTGTATTGGATGCTCTTCAAGAGACTTTATGATGCTTCTTTATGATGCCAAACCTTTTCTATGAACTAAAGGTTCATTTTTTCAAAACATGTATCTTCTTGCGGCAATGTATGGTATGAGTTAGGGAACAATAACCACTATCTCTATGGAATGACGTGTGTGTGTGTGTGTGTGTGTGTGTGTGTGTGTGTGTGTGTGTGATATGTTATAATGCAGGAAATTTAAACTTCCCTTTCTGGATTGGTAGAGAGGTGATCTCAGAATGCAATATGCTGTTAAGCTCTCCTGTAGTAGTTTTTCCTCCTTATTTTTCTTGTTTTGGGAATTGGGGGGAGGGGAAAGGGAGCAGAGGGATGAAACCTAATCTTTATAGGGACCCTTTTCTTTTGGTTTCACATAAAATCAGCAGTGAGTTAACTGTTTTAGTCAGCCTTGACTTTGAGATGCCTTTTCTTTTTTACGTGACTCTCATCTGATCTATAGGCTTTCAAAAGAAATGCTTCAAACATCAGCGATGATATGAATTCATGACAAAGTGTGGAACACCCATATATTCTTTGGTGAGAGGGGGAGGAAGAAAAATCTACTCCCCAAATCCCAACACCAAAAGACCCAAAAGAAATGTGGGTTTATTGTTGTTTTTCATTCCTGGAATATTTGGAATACATTAAATTTTTTTCTGAAATCCATGCGGTTGTTTTAGTCAAACATTGTTCATGTTTTCAAGAGGCTCTAAAGCTGTTTTAATTCAGTGAAGAATGTTGCTTGGATATTGAACTTCACATCTCTCCCTCTCCTTGAGTGTTCTCAAGAAAGTTTAGTCCTGTTTTAAGAAATTCCAGATGAACCGGACCAGTGGAGATGAAAGATGGCTGTCGCAAGCAGATGTATGCAATGACCATTCACAGTTCAGGTCCCTTCTAGTTCCAAAGATTCTATAACTGAATGAAGCAAAGAACTCAATAGACACATTTTAAACAGGAATTGAAGTGAGAGGTGCCATCCTGTCAAATATCTATTAAGGCCCTATATTGTCTTGCTTTCCCTGTTTAGAGGAGAGCAAAAGAAAGTCCTGTCAGTGTTCAAGCTTGTATTGTGAAGGATTTTGGTGATGAGCCTTAGCCATAGACTTATCCTTTGATACCAAAAAGGAAACAAGTGTTTGGGTTACTTACATATCTAGGGACCCAGCAAATTATATGATTTCTCCACTGTAGTTTGATCCATCCCAGTTATAGAACACAATAGTCATTTGAGGGATGAAGGAACAGCTGTTGCAATCCCTTCATGTGGCCGCTTCTGAACATGCCCTGGTCATACCAGGGTCATCCAGAGGGCACTGCCAAAATGTGGCTGAAGATGGAAGGTGACAGAGTGGCTCTCACATTCCTCATGGAACCACAGGATCGTAGCTGGAAGGGATCTTGGGGACTATCTACTGCAAAGTTTCCCAAAATTATTTAGCCACTTGCCCCTTTTAAAAAAGAAATACTCAGTGCCCCCTTGGGAATCTATTTTCTTTCTTTAATCCTTTAATGTTTTTTTCACTTGTGTCATTTTAAGTACATACATATATATATATATATATATATATATATATATATATATATATATATATATATATATATATATATATATATATATATATATATATATATAAAAGACATCTTAAATTCAATAATTTATTGTACATTAGTGGGGGTTTTCCTGAATTGAAATTTTGATGATGCAGCATTGCATCATGTAACCATACAGCAGTGCATTGTAAACAAGTGATTACACACACATATTTCTGCCAATGCATGCTGGACTTCTTGACAATGTGCAATACGCTCACCTACCAACACTTGCTTGTTAAGACCTGTCAGTGAAATTGACCACTGATTGGTTATAGCTTGCATTTTGAGTGTTTATTTGGAAAATAATGTAATCACCACTACAACTTTAACTCTGTTACACAACAGATGAAACATGTATGAATGGTTTTTAAAAACTTATCTTGTCTTCTTACCTTATTCTTCTACCATGTCCTTTTTTTATTTAACACCCCCTAATTGCACCTGAGGCTACTACTGACTCCCTCCCCCCATTGATGCAGTGCTCCCCAGAGGCTGGTATCACTCAGGGAACCTATGATAATGCAAACTTTCATTTTACAGATGAGGAAAACAAGGCTCAGAGAGGGTCCAAGGTCAATTGAATCATGAGTGACAAAGCCAGGATGTTCCACCATTGTCTGTATCATGGCATCTGTTCATCAATCTAGTCTTTTAATGGTGTCAAGGGCACATTAGTACAGAAAAAGATCCTTGACTCTGAATTCAAATATTTCTCCTGAAGAGTCCTCCCTGTATGACCTTGTGCAGGTCATTTAACCCAAATCTGCTGGACTTTAGTTTCCTCATCTTTAAAAACAAAGTTTTGGACTAAATGGCCTCTGGGGCCCCTTTCCCTTCTACAGCTACATTACAACCCTGGAGTCCACTGTACAGGCTGAAAGCAGTCATCCTTTTGATAATCAATCAACAAACTTTTATTAAGCACTTATTAAGTTCCAGAAACTGTGTGTGTCCCCCACACATCTTATCGGTCCTGAGCTACTGAACCTGAATTGAGTCTGTCTCACTTAGCCTGTTTTAGCCTTTCAGTCCAACTATGCTGTTATTTGTCTATCCCAGTGTCTATACTTGAAACTCCTATCTCTACCTTGTGGGACCCTGGCATCTCTTTCTTTTTCATGACAGGTTTGACCACAGTTTAGAACTTCTGAGACCCATTTTTCATTGACGCCTCCATACCTGGTTCCTTTTCACAGATATACCACTGGACTCAACTTTTAAAGCACTAATTGGCCTCAGAACCATAACAAGGGTGGAGAAAACAGGGTTATGCATTAGGCAGCAGCATGGAGTGTGTGTGTGTGTGTGTGTGTGTGTGTGTGTGTGTGTGTGTGTGTTTGGAGAGGGCTCTATTTTTCTTCCCTGTAATAGTACTGAGATTTCCTGTAATGCCCAGGCCTCACAGTACATTGTCTTTTGTCTTCATAGTGATTAGGGAGGTAAACAATCCTCTACAATGAGTGAGGGAATAAGGTTAAAAAATTCAGTGGAGAGTGTGCTGATGGCCATTGGATCACTGCAGTTCCCAGAAAGACATGGTCATGGCCATGAAAATATCACTTCCTCCCATCATGCTGTATACATACTGTTATCCTCTTTTCTGGGACACTGCTACCTTTTACCCCAACTGAACTTGTTGCCAATGTTGTTGCCAGTTCCCTCAACTGTTTTCACTCCAGGTGAAAAAAAAAAGCCGTCATGCCTCTAACTGACCTTCTCCTACTTGCTGATTGCAACAGGTGGCATCCAGAACATCCCATCCATCCACTCTTCACTAAAAATTATGATAATTATTTAGTCTGCTTATGATAATACTGTGAAATCCATAATTTGAAATATATAAAGTAGTCATGGAGATTGGACCTGTAACCTTTGAGTGAGGCTGGAGGAGCCAGGATTTAGAATTCAGGTGAATTTACTTACAGAAGGACAAGAGAGTCTCACCCTTACTCATAGAAAAATCCATGACTTATAATTCCACCATCTTCTTTTTGACTCTCCTGAGGTACTCACCCTATCATGACTATATGCTAGGCATAACACAAAATGAAGGAAAGATATTTTCCAACCTGTAGAAATAAGCAGTCTTAAATAAAATTCATCCATGCAACTTGACAATAAGAGGACACCAGTGCTGGGCCTTGGAATATATACTTTGTTGTATATTTGGAGGGGACATCAAGTTGTACATCATAGATTTGCAGTTTCATGTGCAATTATATTTTTTATTGTGCTGTGTTATGGAAATGCTTGTTTTGTTCCATGAACTGAAAATAAAATAAATTTTATAAAAGGAATAGTACAGAAGTGGCCATATAACTGTTGGTATTGCAAGAACAAGTTTTTCAACAAAAATGGCACAGCAGGACCATGAAGTTGACTGTCTGTAGAGCAAAAGTGTGGTCCATAGATCACTGGGGATTCCCAAGACCATTTTCAGGGTTCTATGAGGTCAAAACTATTTTTACAATTTTTATAATAATACTAAGATGTCATTTGTCTATTAAAATACTCCCCCCTTTTCCAACTACATATCTGTGTAAAATTGGATTCTCTTCATATACTTCAACCAAAACAACATATTACAACACAGTGAATACAGAAACAGGAGAATTTGACTATCTCTTATTAAGTCAGATATTAAAGAGATTTTTTAAAAATATAAAATTGTGCCACTCTTTACACTATTTTTTTTTTGTTTTGGAAAATATAGTTATTTTTCATTTTAAAATGTTGTTTTTAGTGACATTTAACGTGTTCATTATTAGTATTTAAATAAATAAATAAGCATTTAAAATTTATCAGTATTAATTTTTAGTGTGATAAATATCAATAGATAAAATCCACATTTAAACAAAAATTTTGGAAAGTGTCTTCAATAAATTTTAAGATTGTAAAGGGGTCCTGAGAACAAAAAGTTTGCTTTACTGCAGTATCCTTAAAAAGATAAATAAAGCCTAAGTGAATTGTAAATTTAAAAAAATTTTTTAAATAGGGTGATTGATAACTACAGTGAAGGCCTTCAAGTCAATAGTACATTATCTCTACTGCACTTTTGGAGAAACACAAAGGGAGGGAATATGAGAAGTGTCTTTATTATCATAGGAGAATTTAGCTTCCCAGTTCCCCTTTCCATGTTTTTCCTCCATAGAAGGCAAGCTCAGAAGGTGGAGCCAAGATGGCAGAGTGAGAAAAACTACTCACCTAAGTAGACAAACTTAGACAAACTCCTTTAGATACCACTAAAAAGAGAACCTGATCAAATTTTGGAGGTGCAGAATCCAATAGGAGACAGACTGTGGCAGATTTACAGCCCAGGACAGACTGGAAGGTCAATGGAAAGTATCTGTTCTGCCAAGGTGGAGGAGCACACAGTACACAGAGCATAATGTCCCTGCTGCAGCACGGCTGAGCAGGAAAGTCTCAAGGTGGTCTGCGGCAGCAGCAACATGGCAAAATCTCAGGTATATCAGCCCAGGACAAGAGTCCAGCAGAACTGAGTGAGTTAGAGCCACAGGGTCCCAGGAATCTGCAGCAGCTGCTCCTGAGATTATCAGCCCACAATCTGTAAGTCACCTACTTGAACTTCTGAGAGCTAAAGTGATGGAGTGATCAGTAAATGCTCTCTCCACCTCCCCTTGCTGACATTGAAAGAACCATAAAATATTTCCCCAGAAAAATTCTAGATAAGTGGAATCAGCAGAAGGGGCAAATAGTCTCATAACACGTGAGGCTAGGAAAATTCCTAAGTAGTATTTCTCTTGCTGTGGTGGAGGACCAGAGCTGTCCCAGACAGCCCTACTTCAATGAACCAGGGTGAGATCCAGAGCATGAGTGTTGGTAGAGCCTCACAACCACCAACACCAGGACCCCATGCATGCTTCAGCACTCCAGGGGAAACGGGAAGACACTAGGGCAGATGGGATCACCAACCGCTGAGCTTGCCTTTGCTCTAACTCAACAGAGGTGACCTCCCATGGCCAGACCACCCCTCCCCCACACTTAACAAGCTAACTCCAGGGAAAATATGAGGAAACACAAAAAGACTTCACTTGGCCTCTGCTTTCTCACATCTGCCAGTGCAGCACCAGGTTCTTTAGCTTCTAGGTGAAAGAACCAGATGTCACAACACACAAAGTATCATCATCATGAGCAAAAAGCAAAGCAGGAAAGAAAAGATCATAGAATTTTTCTATGGGGACAAGGACTAAAACACGAATACCAAAGAAGTCAGCACTGAGGCTGTACTCCCATGTGAAACTTCAGAAGGGACTATGAACTGGTCACAAGCACAAGGAGCACTCTTGGAAGAGCTGAAGAAGGATTTTAAAAGCCAAATTAGAGAAATAGAAGAAAAACTGGCCAATGATTTTAAAAGTATGAAAAAAAGAATTTACGGACGAGAACAGATCTTTAAAAAGTAAAATTGGACAAATGGAAAAGAAAGCACAAAACCTAACTGGGAAAATTGGACAAATGGAAAAGGAAGTACACAAACTAACTGGAGAAAATAATTTCTTAAAAGGAATGATTGGACAGATGGAAGAGGAGATACAAAAGTTAACTGAAGAAAACAATTGGATAAAAATTAGAATTGGGCAAGTAGAAGCTAATGACTCTATGAGCCATCAAGAATCCATCAATCAAAATCTAAAGACTGAAAAGATAGAAGAAAATGTAAAATATCTAATTGGAAAAACAACTGACCTGGAAAACAGATCCAGGAGGGAAAATCTAAGAATTATTGGCCTACAAGAAAGTCATGATAAAAAAAGAGCCTGGACAATATCTTCCAAGAAATCATCATGGAAAACTGCCCAGAAGTCCTAGATCCAGAGGGCAAAATAATCATCAAAAGAACCCATTGTTCACCTCTTGAAAGGGATCCCAATCTAAAAACACCAAGGAATATTGTTGCCAAATTCCAGAACTATCAAGTGAAGGAGAAAATACTAGAGGTAGCCAGAAAGAAACCATTCAAATATTGGGGAGCTACAGTCAGAATCACATAGGACCTCATAACTTCTACATTAAAAGACCAAAGGAATTAGAATATGATATTCCATAAGGCAAAGGAGCTGGGACTACAACCAAGGATCAATTACCCAGCAAAGTTGAACATAATATTTCAGGCAAGGAGATGGACATTCAATGAAATAAGGGATTTCCAGACTTTCCTGATGAAAAGGCCAGAACTCAATAGAAAATTTGATCTTCAAATGCAAGTCTCAAGAGAAGCATAAAATGTTAAACAGATAAAAAAATAAACCTGTGACTCAATATGGGCAAACTGTTTTTGTCCCTATAAGGGTAGATGATACTTGTTAACCTTGAGAATTGTATATCTATTGTGAAATATAAAAGTATATACGTAGATAGAGGGAGTGGGTATAAAGCAAATTATGTGAGGATAAAACTGTGATTTAAGGGTGCAAAAGGATTGTAACAGGAGATGTGAAAAGAAGGAGGCAGAAAATGGTAAATTACATCATAAGAAGAGTCACAAAATTATATTACAGTAGAGGGAAAGAGGGGAGGGAGACGAGCATTGTTTGAGAGATACTCTCATCTGATTTGGTTCAAGGAGGGAACAACAAACTTAATTAAGTATATGAATCTAACTAGCTCTTTAGGCAGTAGAAGGGGAAGGGGAAAAGAAAAGGGAGGAGAGACTAAAAGAGAGGGAAGAAGCAGTAAGGGTAAAGGGGAGTAAAAGGGAGGGGGGTTGAAAGAAGCAAGGGAAGACTGCAGAAGGTGGTGGTCAAAAATTAAAACTCTGTTGTGGAGGGGAAGGGAGAAGGGAGAGCTAAAAGCACAAATGGTGGGAAAGAGGACAGAGGGAAAGACACAGATAGCAGTCATAACTGTGAACGTGAATGGGATGAACTCTCCTATAGACTGGAGACAGATAGCAAAATGGATTAAAAACCATAATCCAACAATATGTTGCTTACAAGAAACACATTTGAAATGCACACAGGGTAAAAGTAAAAGGTTGGAGTAGAATACATGGTGCTTCAGCTGATGTAAAAAAGCAGGGGTAGCAATCCTAATCTCAGACAAAGCAAAAGCAAAAATACATCTAGTCAAAAGAGATAAAGAAGGAAACTACATCCTGCAAAAAGGCACCATAGACAATGAAGCAATAAAATTACTAAACATATATGCTCCAAGTGGCACAGCATCCAAATTCTTAGAGGAGAAGTTAAGTGAGTTACAGGAAGAAATAGAGAGGAAAACTACACTAGTGGAGGACCTCAACCTCCGCCTCTCTGAACTTGATAAATCTAACTTTAAAATAAACAAGAAAGAAGCTAAGGAGATGAATAAAACTCTGGAAAATGTAGATATGATAGATCTCTGAAGAAAATTAAAAATGGATAGAAAAGAATATACCTTTCTCTTAGCAGTTATATATACAAAATATGACACATATACAAAAATTGACCATGTACTAAGGCATAAAAATGTCACAATCCAGTGTAGAAAGGCAGAGATAGTCAATGCATCCTTCTCAGATCATAATGCAATTAAAATTATATGTAATAGAAGGCCATATAGAGATAGACCAAAACTTAATTGGAAACTAAATAATCTAATTCTAAAGAATGAGTGGGTTAAACACAAATCATAGAAACAATCAACAACTTCATTCAAGAGAATGACAATATGAGACAACCTACCAAATCTTATGGGACACTGCAAATGCAGTTCTTAGGGGAAGCTTTATATCTTTGAATGCCTACATGAATAAAATAGAGAAAGAGAAGATCAATGAATTGGACATGCAGCTGAAAAAACTTGAAAAAAGAACAAATTGAAAATCCCCAAGTAAATACCAAATTAGAAATACTGAAAACCAAAGGAGAGATTAACAAAATTGAAATTAAGGAAACTATTGAACTAAAAAATAAAACTAAGAGTTGGTTTTATGAAAAAACCAATGAAATTGATAAAACTTTGGTCAATTTGATTTTTAAAAAACAGAAAGAAGAAAACCAAATTACCAATATCAAAAATGAAAAGGGTGAACTCATCTCCAATGAGGAGAAAATTAGAACAATAATTAGAAATTACTTTGCCTAACTTTATACCCATAAATTTGACAATCTAAATGAGATGAATGATTACTTTAGAAAATATAAATTGCCCAGATTAACAGAAGAGGAAGCTGAATACTTAAATAACCGCATCTCAGAAAAAGAAATTGAACAAGTCATCAATAAATTCCCTAGGAAAACATCTCCAGGGCCAGATGGATTTACAAGTGAATTCTATCGAACATTTAAAAAACAGTTAATTCCAATACTATATAGATTATTTCAGAAAACTGGAGAAGAAGGAATCCTCCTAAATCCTGTTTATGATACAAATGTGGTTTTGATACCTAAACCAGGAAGAGAAAAAACAGAGAAAGAAAATTATAGACCAATTTCTCTACTGAATACAGATGCAAAAATTTTAAATAAGATTTTAGCAAAAAGAATAGAGCAACTTATAGCGAGAATAATACATTATTATCAGGTAGGATTTATAACAGGAATTCAGGACTTGTTCAATATTAGGAAAACTATTAGCATTATTGATTGTATCAACAACAAAACTAAAAGAACCATATGATTATCTCAATAGATGCAGAAAAAGCTTTCGACAAACTACAACCACCACTCCTATTGAAAACGCTGGAGAGCTTAGGAATAAATGGAACTTTTCATAAAATAATAAGCAGTATCTACTTAAAACCTTCAGCAAACATTACATGCAATGGGGATAAGCTAATGTATTTCCAATAAGATCAGGGGTGAAACAAGGATGTCCATTATCACCACTATTATTCAATATGGTACTAGAAATGTTAGCTGTAGCAATAAGAAAAGAAAAAGAAATTGAAGGAATTAGAATAGGCAAAGAAGAAACTGAGTTATTACTCTGTGCAGATGATATGATGATATACTTAGAGAATCCCAGAGATTCAAATAAAAAGCTACTTGAAATAAGAAACAACTTTGGCAAAACTGCAGGTTACAAAATAAACTCACACAAATCTTCTGCATTTCTATATATTAGTAACAAAGCCCAACAGCAAGAGATAGAAAGAGAAATCCCATTGAAAGCTAGGGTAGACACTATACAATATTTGGAAGTCTACCTGCCAAAACAAATCCAGGCTTTGTTTTATGATTTCTTCCATTCATTTTAATTCTATGCAATATGACTAAAGTGAAAATGTATTTAATAGGAACGTACATGTAGAATCTATATAAAATTGTATGCTGTCTCAGGGAGGGAGTGGGGAGGTAGGATAGAAGGGAGGGGAAAAATCTAAGATATATGGAAGCCATTGGAGAACACTGAAAACAAATAAAATAATAATAATTTTAAAAAAAAAGAAGGTAAACTCATGCCTGGCATATCTTGCTACCTGGTTTTTGTAACCAAGGTTCTTACTTAGCAAAATATTGGTACATAGTAAGCCCTCAATAAATGCCTTTCTATTCATTCATTCAGGGGACAAGTGACCAATCCATGGTCACATCACTAATTATTAGTGATAATTAGTGATTAAATAATAACTAATGTTACTGTGGAATTTGAACCCATATATTTATGCCTTTAACCCTGGAATTATATCCACTCTGCTAGGAAAACTATAAATTATGCAATTTTCTATTTCATGAAAAATCAATGTAACCTGCACTGGTCCTTTGTATTTTGGTCTTGATGGCATTGTCAGAGTCTTGAATTGTCTCTGAACTGTGGACTCATTGAGGTCAGAGAGCTACAGCTCAACCAGGATGAACATTTGGAGCCTTCACAGGGCATATAGTATGTGACATATTCTCAATGAGTATTTGTTGAATGAGATTACATTGTATCTGAGTGGATGGGAACTGGATTTGTGATTTCATTAGTACAGGGATGCTTCAGTGAGGAAATTTCTTCTCTCAGTGCAGGTCTGTACCTTCTGGGGCTTTAAAGGTTTATTAACTATAGGATGACATAAGTAATGAGCTAAAGAATTGATTTTTAGGCTCTTACATTTTTCCAACATTGGTTGGAAATAATACAAATCCTTCATTCCTTCATTCATCCATCCATCATACATTTTATTGGGACAATAAAGTTAAGGCTTTTATCTTTGAAGACTAACCAGCGGAAAGGTCTGTTAGAATTAAAGAAAAATCTGAACTACAGAATATTTATTAAGACATGAAATTTCATTTTTCAATAATATAAAAACTCTCAAGTTGCCAAGGAGAGGCCCTTACAAGGTCTTCTTTAGTAGGAAGACATTTGTAATGAATTTATAATTATTTGTTGAAAATGAATTCTTCTCAAGTGGTTTAAAATGGAAATCTGGTATGACCCTATTAATTCTGAATGTGTAATAATTCATTCAGCATGTCTGAGTGGTTAGAGAGCTGGCCTCCAAATCAGGAAGACCTGTGTTGTCACTTAACCTTTCAGTGCCCCACAAAACTGTCTAATATTCTAAGCTGCAGAAAAGGCAGAGAAAGTACTGGGAGGGGGTAGAGGTTGGGGTGGGCGCTGAAGAAGTATTGGGAACTCCTCCCTGAGGAATCTCTACAACAAGGCTCTCAAATTCAAATAGAAAATAAGCCATTAATCTGCACATAAGGATTCCTGAAGGTCACATATTGATCTAGAAAATCATATTTTCACATTATCTATGGTCCATTGTATTTTTATTTTTTTCTTAAATATTTCCCAAATACATCTTTTTTTGGTTGTTGTTGCCAGGGGCAATTGGGTGTGCTTGATTTTTCTTGTTGCTGTATAGTTTTTTTTTCTGTCTGACTCTTCATTGATCCCTTTTACTCATTTTACAGATGAGGAAACGGAGGCAAACAGGTTTAAGTGACTTGCACAGGGTTCCACAGCTAGTAAGTGTCTGAGGCCAATTTTGAAATCAGGTCTTCCTGACTCCAGGTTCAGTGCTCTATACACTGTGCCACCTAGCTGCCCTGGGCACGCTTAATACTCTAAACCAGAGAAATTGTGAGTCTGGACAAAAATACTTCAAGTTTTATACTATCAAGGAAGTAAGGATTTGCTAAGGCAAGGCAAGAAACCTTTAAGTACTTACTCTGTGCTAGGCACTGGGGTTACCAATACAAGCCAGAAGAAAGATAGCCTCTGTCTTCAAGGAGTTTATATTCTAATGGGGCAAAACAGACCACAAGAAGTAGGTAAAAAGAGGTGGGGAGAGCAGGGGAATGAAAGCAGCTAGCAAAGGAACATTGATTTAAAGTCCAAAATAGCCAAGAATGTGAGAGACTAGGCTGTGGGGATGATAGGACTTCTCAGGTAGGGTCAGGAAGTTAGCCTGGGAGGAGTCGCTGCTGCACATTGCTTCCCTGGTAGCAGGCCCTTAAGAAGATCCATGTGAGGTGCCCTTTAGTACAACAAACACCTTCTCACTGAAAGACCTCAGAAGCAGAGTGAGCAGAGGAAGGTGTTTACTATGATTCTCATGAGGTGTTCACTAGCAACACTCACAGAAATACAGAACCAGGAGTGAGGTTACCCAATTCTGTCCCTCTTGCTAGAGTTAGGGTGAGTCAAATTTTTCAAATTCTTTGAATTCTTTTCCCTACATCCTCTCTGTATGTAGATTATGTAGATTATATGGGCATGGTCATGAGGGTACTTGTGGGTATGACAAGTATGACCCTTCAAGCTTGAACTGATTTTTCCAATTTAATCTTTCTAGTCCCCCTGACCCCTGAATCCTGATTATTCCCCAATAACTTCTGTGGAAGCAAAACAAGATACCATAATATCTCTTCTTACAGGAGCAAAAATTGGAAGGGAAATGAAGAAAGCCCCACCCCAAAATGGAGGCTGCTGGAGGATCTCACCAAAGGAGGAAGAAAAGAAAGCCAGGTGGATACAGGGATCTTCCAGGGTGCCAAGATCACAGAGAGAGTTAGATGCTCTTGGGCAAGGGGGTCCCAGGCTGTGAAGGAAGTTCCAGGATGAAACAGTAGCTGAGGCACATGATGTGTCCAATCAAATTGCAGAGGAGCTCTTTTTATCTACCTCAGTATACAATCATCTTTTCAGAACAAGGTTTTGCAAAATCTGTTTGCATATAAAGAATGAACTAATTACAAAAGTACCTTCTCTGAGCAGGCTCCTGGGAGACCTAATTTTCTTAACAATGACCATTATTCTGCAAAACGATAGCTTCTGAGTAGTAATAATATTTGGTAAAAATAAGAAAATAATGAAATTCGTCATAAAATCCAAGCTCTTTGACCCTTGAGAATGGCCTAACCCACTGCCTATTCCTTTAGTCAGTCAGTAAACTTTATTAGGCACCATGTGTCAAGCACTGTGCTAAGACTCCTGGAGGATGGAGCTACAAAAAGAGACATTACCTGTCCTCAAGGAGCTTATGATCTAATGCTAGAGGCAAGAAGAAAACAAATAAATACAAACGAGCTAGGGACAGAATAAACAGGAAGTGATTGACAGAGGGAAGGCACTAGAATTGAGAGGGTTTGAGAAAACCTTCCTGCAGAAAATGAGAATTTAGTTGGGACTTGAAGAAAGTCAAAGGAGCTGGGATGTGAAGAGGAGGAGGGAGAAAATTCCAGGCACAGGAGATGACCAGAGAAAATGTCCAGAGCCAAGAGAGGATGTGTCTTGTCAGTGGAAGAGCCACAAGGCCAGGGTCACAGAATGGAACAGCAGGTGACAAAGGAGAAAGGGGCCAGAAGCCTGCCCGTTATTCTGGATAAGTGGTTTGATGGCCCCTCTTTCAGCGCTATTGGCAGATTTTATTTATAATTCTCAGAAGCACCAAGCCCTCCAAATCTTTAAGCTACCAGGACCAGTATACTTGTGCATTCCCAACAATGTTTGATCATTCAATGTTTTCTTCGTATTGCCAATTTGTGTTCAGGCTATTTTTCACTTAAGGATTGTCTACTAATGAGGGATCCCTTCTCCACACCTAATGATTTTCTACCTAGACAAGCCTCAATATAGAAAAACAAAGAAGCTTTGTTGTAATGCAACCACATGACTCCAAACCTTTATAAAGAGCTAATTTGTACATGGAAGTATTTGAGAGTAGAATGCAAATGGTAAAGGCCAGCTAGGTAGCACAGTGGATAGAGTGTTATGCCTAGAGTCAGGAAGACCTGAGTTTAAATCCAACCTCTGACACTTACTAGCTGTGTGACCCTGGGCAAGTGTAATGCAAATGAGAGTTGAAAATCTTCCCTGCCCACAAAGGGAAGTTTGATTAATTTTGTTAATTTCTAAAGCACTGGATCTAAAGGGCTGTAATTCCCTCTGGCTCTGAAAAGTGTATAAATCCTCTGAGGTGAGGTTTTACTTTGGGGTTACTCTTTGGAACTAAGTGAATGATACATGTGCTTGATTGTTGCCCCTCAAAACTTACTTTCCTTTTAGAAAAGCAGATCCAGGAACCTGTACAGCAAGCCCTCCTGTGTGTGTCGAGTTCCTTGCTTTTACAGCAAATCACTTAAACTTGACATTGGAGTCTAAGTAGATTGCTCAAGATGACACAGCTTGCATGTGCCACACATGGCACTTGAACCCAGGATTTGCCAGATCCAAGGCTAGCTGTCTAGGCACGGAGCCATGCTGCTGCTGGGAGTGAGCCTCGGAGTATTCCACCAGCAGTGAATCCTAGCTAAGAGTCTCCCCACACTCGAACAGAAGTCGGGCGTCCTGTCCCCCAGTCTCTCTGCTTTTCCCTGGCTTCTTCACCTTTCGGTTTTTTTCTCTTCTTTCACTTGTCGTCCTTCCAAGGCATTTCCTAATGCCTTAGTCTCTATTGCAATGTCTTGTTTTTGATGCTTCAGCTGTTACCTCAGAAGACTCATGCTGGGAATTTTTTGCCAAGCTGTTCTGTTGTTGGCAGCCTCTTCCAGTGCAGGCAAGATTGTATTTCCTCCAGATGTTCCCCTCATTCCTTGGGCAGCCCTTCTCCCCTGGGCTTGAGAGCTTGAGAGCCTTGCTCTTGCCCATTCTCCCCTCCACAATCTGGCCTCTTGAGGTAGAGCCATAGATTCAAAGTCCTTTTTCCTGATGCCCTTTCCTTCCTCAAGATCAGGTAGAAGGCCTCCCTGATTCCTGATCCTTACCCCTGCTTTGGAAACAGAAATCTATTGATTGCCTTCTCTGTTAATTCCTAACCCTGAACATTATGGGCTTGGGCTCTTTTGTTGCAGAGTTGAGATTGGGGTGGGGAAGGTCCTTCCATCCTCACCCCTCTGAGCACGGATCTCGCGATGAGGAGACCCTTAGCCAAACCATCCATCACAACATGGAGAGTCCTGTCTGAACAACTGAACAAGTGCCCTGAGCCTCACATTTAAAAATAGTCTCTCAGTGGCCACATCCTCAGCTACCTTTTCACAGGCTTCCTTTTGGCATCCAGAGACTAAACCCCTAAAACATGGGTGGCCTATCTGCACAATTAAAGCACAGGCCATGACTTACCTTTCTCTGCCAACATGGATACACCTGCGTTTGCAAGATGGCCCCCAGCCATAAGAGCTTCAGACTTGGTTACCAGTCCTTGGATTCTGCTCTCCACACAGTCCTTGGAGTTACACATTCACCCTCTCCTTTAAGTTATCAGCTAACGTGTCTTTCAGGGCCATAACTTGTCAAGGACAGGGAGCCCAGTTAAGACTTCTTTGAGCTCACAACTAGTTTCTAAATCTCCATCAAGGCTACCTCCTCCCAGCCCAGATGACTCCCTGACTCCTGAACTCATTCAATTTCTCTAGGAGAGAACTTGCACAAGCTAATTCTTCAGAACAGATGTACAAATATTCTATGTTGTACGAGTATACTCACATTTTTCTTAAGATAAAAGATGTAGAGTTAGAAGGGATCTTAGAGGCAGTTAGGTGCTGTGGTAGATAGAGTGCTGGACTTGAAGTCAGGAACACCTGAGTTCAAATCTGGTCTCAGATACTTACGACCTTTGTGACGTAGAGGAAGTCCTTTAACTCTGTCTACCTCAGTTTCCTCATCTGTAACCTATGTAGGTTGGACTTGACCTTTAAGGTTCCTTCCAGTTCTAAAGCTAGGGACCTATGAAATCCTGAGAATATGCTTGATCCAACCACTTTAAAGAGCAACCTGGAATTATGCCAAAAGAGCTATAAACTGCCTATACCCTTTGACCCCAAAATACAACTATTAGGTCTCTTTCTACAGATGATTATGAACAAAGGACAAGAACCTATATGTTCTAAAATATTTATAGCAAGTTCTCTCTGTGGTGGCAAAGAGCTGGAAATTGCAAGGATGCCCATCAACTGAGAAATGGCTGAGCAAGCTGTGGTATATGATCAGGATGGAATATTATTGTGCTATATATAAGAAATGAGGAGCTTGGTGATCTTAGAAAAACATGGGTAGACGTGTATGAAATAATGAAGAGCCAGCAACAGAATCAAGAGAGCGTTGGTTACAGTAACAGCAATATTGTTTTAAGAACAACATTGAGTGACCAATTCATTCTGACTGTTACAAATACCCAAATTAACTACAAAGGATACATGAAGGAAGACATTGTCTGCATCCAGAGAAAGAACTGAGAAAGAGAAGTATATTTAGAATGATCATATATATATAATATATATATTATACATATATATACATACATTTTTGTGTCTAATGGTAGCCATCTCTAGGGTGAATGGAGAAAAAAATTTATATGATGCCTTTATTATATATTTAAAAGGAATAGCAAATTGTACATAAAAGATTTGCAGTTTTATGTGCAATCACCTTTTTTTTTCCTATTCTACTATGTTATGGAAATGCTTGTTTTATTTCCTAACTTCAGGATAAAATAAAGAAAATTTTAAAAAAATTTAAAAAGGAAATGTCTTATTGCTAGCATGAGACTGAATCATCTTTGATCTCCCATCATTGCCATTTGCTCCAGCATATATTAGTCCCTGGAGAGGTGGGGAGAGGGGGTGATGCTAGTATCCAGATTCTTCTACATTTGGACCAGGCTTCCATATGCAAATAGGGCAAACTCACCATTGCCTTGATGCCTTGAGAATTTACTTCCCAACTCCAATCTTTGAATCACCCTTTTCCCCCATGCACACATACACACACACACACACACACACACACACACACACACACACACACACACACACACACACACACTGTTATTTTCTCTCCCTCCTACTCCACATTCTCTGTCTGCTCTTTCTCTTCCTGGACATAGGTTCTCTTTTCCTACCTCCTACTCATACCTGGGTTGAGGGGCATGTCACTGTACCTTGAACATAGCCTCAGATGCACATTTGCTCCCCCTTTGCCAATATCTTCATGCTTTGATGTAGAGGTGGAGTTTCTTCAGGTAACAAATTCTTTTAAGATTTTTCCCTGTGTGTACATACATTCCCCAGTCTCTGTTAACTCCCACAGGAAAACTGGGAAGGATCTGATCAGATTACCTACAAAGAATGCTGCTTGGTACTGGCTACTTCCAAGGGAAGGTTGGAGCTAAGCTCAGTGAGGAGGAGACAAGGTTACAGGTCAGGGATTCTTAACCTTTTTTTATGTCATGGCCCCCTTTATCAGGCCAATGAGACCTATAAACCGCTTCTCAGAACAATATTTTTAAATACATAAAATAAACACATGAGATTATTGAATACTTATAGTGAAATATAGCCACCAACACATTTTTCTCATCCAAGTTCAAGGACCCCCTGGAATCTATCCAGAGGCCAATTAGGGGTCTGTGGACCAAAATTTAAAAGGATCCAAAGATCTCTACTCAGTCCTGTGTTGTTCAACATTTTCTAACCAGTGGTTTGCAAGAAGATTTAGATGATATACTTTTCAAATTTGCATATGACCCTAAGTGGTGAGAGGCAACTCTCTTCCTGGATGACAGAATCAGGATTCAAAATGATCTCAGTGGGTTAAAATGAAGGGTTATATCTAATTATATGAGTTAACAACAATGAAATCAAAATCCCATACTGGTTCAAAAAAATCAACTTCATAATTTATGATGGGGCAGTGGGAGTGGCTGTATATCAGTTCATTTGAAGAGGAGATTTAGTGGACTGCAAGCTTGATATGAGTAAACATTTACACTTCAATGAATCCATAATCTCATTGATGTGATAGCAGCCTTGAGTGGTCCATCTTCCCCCTTACTTGTTTGCTTATCCTGTCCAGCTTCTGTTCATCTTTCCCCCTCCCCCTTTCAAGGAGTATTTTTGGGGATGCTCTATGATCTGGGGTCTGTCTTTTAAATCTCTTGATATTACATGGAAAGCAATGGAGCACATGAGCTACACAGAGATGCATCATTCCCACTATGTGAGAGGAATATTTTTGATATTAAAGGGTGGGTATTTAATTTCAGGAAGAAACTGGGTGAGGTGGGTCTTATTGAAAGCACTGCATGGCTTATCAAATGCAATCCAGCCAATTATCTTCCTTTGATTCTATATCTAGTTAATCCTTCTATAGATCTTGTACAAGATACATGCACTTATACAGCCCTGTCAATCAACTGCATATGTCAGACAATAGGAATTTTTTATTCATGTGGCATTTCCTCTGAAGATAGTCATCACAAATTCTTCAGTGATAGTGGATCTTACTTAGGAAATTCTGGCATTTGATGCAACCAACACAATGTTAACCACACATGTGAGCATATGGAGAACCTCGCCATCTATAAGTGAGCCCCTGTCCACTTGAACTCTGAGATGAATCTCCTCCATGACAATGGCAAGCACTGTTGATGAGCAAACATGTCCCTGTTTTATGCCTTGTTTAATATTGGAAATCAGAGGATTGGCAAACAAGTTATATCTTATTGTTATGTTTATCGACAATCTTGGCAATATTCTTTCCAACCAAACCTGGAACATTTTACAATCCAACCCATATAATGAAGGTGACTCCTGAGTGGTGGAGAGAATGCTGACATACTTGCATGAGATTTGCAATTGGTTTCAGGCTTTCTTCAAAGCAGAGCTTTGGGGAGAAAGCCATGTGGTAGCTGACTTTATTCAGTGTCAATTTCAAGGAGGAAAAGAGAGAAAGACTTTGGAAAACGCTGACATGTAAGGGACGTCAGTTGCTTTGCATGTCTCTCATTTCCAGCTTCCTTCCCTAAAGACTGTAACTTTCCCTTTGGGTGAGATTGGGGTCTTTCTCTTAGTTTGAGCTGAATAATTCACCCCCAGTAAATAAAAGTGGTCATTCACTCTTATATGTTTCTTGTATATTCCAATCTGTAGAACATCCACATCTTCTGTTTGCTTGGATAAATGGGTTTATTCACTATTTATGATTTTTTAAAAATCATAAATCATTAAAAAAAATAAAATTAGCAATTTGATGGGACCAAGCCACTGGATGTACACCTAAGTCCTCCCCTTAAAGCTAAGATCTAGTAACTAGGGGAGTGGCTTTTTCTGGGAACATATTGTACTCCTCAACCAGCAATATTAGGGCAGACAGATATCATGTAATTTACTACTCTTCTGAGGATCTACAGAAAAGGATGCCTAATCATGGTCCTGCTCCTCCTCCCCTAAAAGGAGCAAGTGAAATCAAGTCAATAAGCCTTTATTAAAGACCAAGTGTCATGCACTATGCTAAATACTGGGGATACAAAGGGCAACTAGGTGGCACAGCAGAGGAAGACCTAAGTTCAAATCTGACCTAAGACATTTATAATATGTGACCCTGGGCAAGCCACTTAACCTGTTGACCTCAGTTCCTTCATCTATAAAATGAGTTGGAGAAGGAAATAGCAAACCACTCCAGTATTTTTGCCAAGAAAACCTCAAATGGGATCATGAAGAGCTGGACACAACTGGACAATTACAACAAAAGGGGATACAAAGAAAAGTAAGAAAAGTCTCTGCCTTCATGGAAATGATAATCCAATCCTGGAGACAACATGCAAATGACAGACAAACAAAATATATGCAACATAATTTGTAGATATCAACAGAGGGAAGGCAGTAGGATTAGAGACAACTAAGAAAAACTTTTTAGAGAAGGTGGGACTTTAGTTGAAACTTTAAGGAAGCTAGGGGAGTCAGAAGGTGGAAAAAATGAAGCAGAGTATTCTAAGCATGGGGGACAGCTCATGGAAATGTCTAGAATCAAGACATATCATTTGTGTTCAAGGAGCAGCAAAGAGACCAGTGTCGTTGTATTGTCAGAATATAGAGCTACATATTTATCCCAACCTTGAGCCATGTGGCTCAAGACAAATATATCCTACATGAGCACACACGATCACATCAAAAAAGTTGTTCCAATTTTAGGGTGTCTTAGAAGAGACATGGTATCCTGAAGGAGGAAGGCAATGCTCCCCCTAACATTTCCTCTTGTCAGACTACATCTAGAGTCAGTAATAGGTGACACATTTTGGGAAGGAAATTGATAAGCTAGAAAGAAAGAATCCCAAGGAAGTTGACCAGGATGGAAAGGAGCCACGATAACAGACTGTAGAACTAGATGAAGAAAATGATGACATATAGCCAGAAAAAGATGCCAGCTGTCTTCAAATATTTGAATGGATATCAAATAGGAGGATCCAAATTTTGTTCTGCTCAGACCTAGACAAAGTCAAATGGCAGAGAAGTAAATTTAGTCTCCCTGGAATGGAAGGCTTCCTAATCTTTAGTGGTGCAGCAAAGTGGAATGTGCTGCCTCAAGAGGCACTGTGTTCTCCCTCACTGAGGAAAACAAACCAAACAAAAACAAAACCAGTAATCTCTATTTGCGGACAAAGAAAAGGGAACTCCTACACAATTGTTAGAAACCTTTGAGGCATTCCCTCCCAACTCTGAGATCCTATGTTTCTAGGTTAGAATTTTGATCAATTAGATAACATTGTCAAATTGAAAGACAAAATTCAGTCCTAAGTAGAAAGAAACTGATATAATTATGTAAGCAGAGTCCCAAAGTCCAGAGGGGTTGAGAGGAGAAGAGAGGAAAACTTTATTCATTGTCTTGACTGTCTACAACTCCACAGGACCCTCACACAGGACCCTGTCTTTGCTCTCTACCAAAGAGGAAAAGGTTCAATACCACAGGGCTTTGGTATTTGACTTACAATTATTTGGGGTCTAGACTGGAGTTTAAGAAACACACCCAAGGTGGTAACTTTAGGTAGAGGCAGCTTGATACAAGGGAAAGAGCAATGAATTTGTAATCAGATAAACTGGGTTCAAATGCTACCTCTGTCTCTAACTATGTAACCCTAACCAAATCACTTCATTTCTCTATACCTTAGTTCATTTGTGTAAAAACTGAGAAGTGTTTAACCTCTGGGGTCCTTCAAAGCTCTAGATCTATGATCCTTATGATTCCAAATTATTTAAAACTGATAGAAAAAAGGCAGATTTGATAACTATCTCATAGAAGAAAATAACTCAGTGGACCACATATGTGGAAGCCAGCCTGTGTAGTATTCTCTCACTGCTAACACATGGACTCCATCCTTCTTCTTCCCAGTCCCCCTTATGTTGATTCTGACCACCGTTTCTTCCTTCTGAGAAAATAACCCAGAGGGGCTTTCTCTAAGCTTTGGAGACAATTTTATCTACAAATCACCATATGCATTCACCTTCCAAAACAATGGCTTTTATTTCCCCTTGTGGAAAGGAAAAGAAAAAATAGCCGCACTAGGAATAATGCTTCACAGCTATTTCTGGATCCCAAAATAAAATAGGGTGAGGTGAATGGGAAAAAGGAAGTTGAAGGAAGAAGCCGAAGGGTGCAGTGAGGGGGGCACTGACTCTGGAGCCAAAGGCCCTAGGTTCAAATCCTGCCCCACACAGAACACTTGCTTAGCCCAGTCACTTAAACTTGCCCAGTCTTGGTTTCCTTATCTAAGAAGTAAAGGGTTTGAACTACATGGACTTGGATACGCCTCTAGCTCTGGGTCTATGGCCCTGAGATTTGTTCAAGACCCAGGCAGGTAGCCTGGAGTGCTGGATTTGGTGCCAGGAAGACTTGGGTTCAGGTGCCTCGGACACTTGTCACTTAGCCTCAGTTTCCTCATTCCTGAGGGCATTGGCCTCAGTGGACTCCAAATTTCTTTCTGGCTCTAAAGCTATGATTCCTAATTGGGAAGCAAAAGGGTTTTGGGGCTGTTGCACTTTTTTTTTTTTTTTTACTTGGGGATAGTATTCCTTTTCTTTTGAGGTGGAAATATAGAACCTGGAAGGGTCCAGAAACAGAACTGAGGGTGGGGGTGAGGGAACACATTCTACAACCACCTAGTCAATCAAAACCTCAGACCCATCTCTGGATTCAGCCAAATCACGCTCTTCCTTCCTCCTCTTCCCCCACTGCTTCAGAACTAGGCTTATAAACAATCATTTGCTGTCTTCAAAAAGTTTTAAATGGCCATCTTGGTAAAAAGGAAATCAATATTCTTTCAGCCTGGGCTTTTAGCAGATAATGTCTCTCCATAAATTGTGAGCTTGACGACAGGGGAATAATTCATCATCTCATTACATTTACATATGATGTTCCTCCTTGTAGTGGGCAGGTTATAAGCTCTGACTGGGAATCAATCCAGAAACAAATAAAAAGGCCCAGGAATCTGATTATTTCACATCCTGTTTATAGATGCCATAGCCTCATCATTTGGCTTACATCAGCTAGTTTTTCTTCTTTACAATTCTACGGTACATACTCCCACAGTGATACAGCATCCTTACTAACGAGTCTTGATGACCTCTGCAAATTTACAGACTTGTTAAAGTAGGTGCTTGTCTATGGAGAATATTTTCCCCTCACACCAGGCATGGAACTTTCTGTCTCTCCTTCACTTTTTGGCAACAATATCCCTAGAAGGTCAGGAATAAGCAACAAGATCTTGTGTTAACTAACTGAAAACAAAGTGGGTGCTCATCAATCAAGAAATGACTGGATAAATAGTGTATGTAAATGCAATAGAATGCAATTATGTAAATGTGACAGAATATTATGTGACAATATGGTAAAACAGGATGGATATGAGGAATTCAAAGAAATGGTGAAAGACTTGTATGAACAGATGCAGAAGGAAGTAAGCAGAACTAGAAGAACCATATACACAAAGGCTACTGGAATATAGCAATGAAACCAACAAATGAAAGCAATGCGAAAAAAAAATCAGTCAACTCTGATATATTAAAAATATCTGAACTCTATTTCAGAGATCTGTTGACAAAAGACACCTCCCTCCTTTTGGTAGAGAGATGAAGGCTTACAAAATGTTGCTAATACCTGCCCACTTGAGTTATTGCACGTGTTGATTTTGCTTAACATTTTTTTCTATGTCAAAAGGAAAAGTTCAAGGATTTGGTAAGAGGGGTGATGTTTTTGGATATTACAGTAGTAAAAATGAGCATTTATAAAACAAGAGTAAAATAAAATAATCATCTTAGATGTAGACCAGAAAGACCTGGGTTCAAGTACTGCCTCTTACATATTTTGGCCTTGTGACCATGGCAAAGTCACCTCTAGTGATCTCTAACTAAAGCAGAGAAAATGCCAATAGGAATTGGTACCAAAAGGAGTTATTTACCAAGAGTATACTAATAGAATTGCAATTTCAGTCCCTATTCATAATAACAATGAGGATGATAAGCAACAAAGCTGAATTACCTTGGTGGAAATTAAGGCTCTCTTTTCAAATCTGACTTGTAGCCCCTCCCCACCACAAATTCTGATATTTTCCCCAAAATGCATTTTCTCTCTTAGCTTCAACTGAAGAGGACTCTATCATGCCTTAACTTTAATTCCCCTTTCAAAACAGAAGAGCTCAGTCCTTGAAGAGTTGGAAGGTAATTTTTCTACTCATTTCAGCCATGTAGACACATTACATATACCTATAAAAGTGGGATTTGGCATCTGCACACATCCTCTGTTTATCTTCCCCAAATACCCAGGATTTTATCTAGACATGGCAACTATCCCTATTACTCCCTTTTTCTCCCTGGTCAAACAGAGAAAGCCAAAGATTAAGGCTACCACAGTTACATGATCCCTGTCTCATTGAAAAGGTCATAGGGAAGAGAGGAAATGGGTAGTTGATGGTAGCAAAGAATTAGGGTCAAGCCAGGGGCCCTATTTTAACTTTCCATGGCCCACCCATGGCGCAGTCCTTTTCTCAGCATGGCCTCATCCCAGATGCTTCAGCCAGTAGTGTTTTTGAGAGAACAGATGCTCTTTACATATCTGAACTCTACAAAGCTTATCTGAACTGAACTCAAATTCCAAGGGTTTTAAGGTTTTGCCCATCACTTATCATAGTCTGCTTTGCCTGCAATGAAACACAGATAGGTAACCTCATCATTCATCTTCTCTCTCCCCTCCCTTTGGATCCAACCAGCTAAGTATCTGCAAATAACTTGCTAGGAACAGATGTTGGGGAGCCAGAAGATGAGTCACTGGGTTTGGTCTGGTAAGCAATAGAACAAAGAAAAGATAGGCTTGCCTACTGCACAAGATGTTTGCAGTGTATTCAAGGAACACTTATGTATGTCAGTATGATTGTTTTTATTTGTTGTTCGTGCTGCTAGGGTTTGTACCAATCTTATCTCTTACTATCCCCCTCCACAAACCCTCCACTTCAGCCAGACTAGATTATTCACCATCTCCGGACACATCACATGTGCTCACTCCCTGTATCTTTGCTTACACACCATTCCCTTCACCAAGAATACTCTCCTCTGTCTTCACCATTTACTTGAAGCTTATTCATCTTTTAAGACTCATCTTTCAATATGATTTTGTTGTTTTTCCTTAATATTGAACATATCTATGTCCTACTTCCCCAATTAGATTATAGGGTCTTTGAGAGTGGGGACCCTGCCTTGTACTTTCTAAACCCAACAGCATGGGGCGCTATGGTATATTCATGATAGCCCATAAATGTGTGTTGGTTGAATAGATGATGAGTGACTGTTGAGGAATCATTGTTGCAATAAGATGAAAAAACAAACAAACAAATAACTTCTAGATTTACAGAAGAAATAAGGTCATTCAACACAGGCATCACTTCTGCCCACAAGAGGTGGTATCCAAGTCTATTAAACAGGATTCTCCAAATATATGCCTTTGAACCTAGAGAAGGTATTAAGAATCAAATATTAATTCCAACTTAAAAAATGGAGTTGACATCAAGTGGACAAGGAAATATTGGTCCACATATTAAGGAATTTTAAAAAATGAGACAATAGAATTTATGAGGTTTTGTCTTTTTAATGTCTCTCTTGTCAGTTTCCTACAGTCTTGGTTTCCTAGCACTTGGTGCCCATGTAATCTTGCCAAGGTTATGACTCTATGGTGTTATCCCATCAACCATTTTGATAGATTTGACCATCTGAATCAAACAATTAGTTACTTTACTCAATCCACAGACTGGAGTGATTGTTTTACTCAGGATTGACCAGTTGTTTGACTAAAGTGATTGGATGGATTTAATATAGAATTAACACAGCCTCCTACCACTGGTTTCTGGCAATCAATAAGTCAAGAAGCATTTATTATATACCTGGTACTGCCACTACTTAGCAGACACATAATTTTTTTTAATAGGCTGATTCTCTTGGAGGGCCCTAGAAGGATGATGAGAGATGAGATGGGACCATTATATGAAGAAATCTTATGGACAATATGAATCTGGTTAAACTATACAGTATGTATACACACTCATTTAGTGAATTGTTGATGTACAAAGTTGATTCATGGTTCACGTACTCAGAATTTACTCTTCAAAAAGCTTCGGAAGTATGAAACCAACTTCACCAAAAGGTTAAATCCAGTTATTCTTGAATTCTTTCATTCAACAAGTATTTACTGCATCTCTATAACATGCCTAGCACTGCTACTCAGTGCTTTGAGAAATTGCATGAGCTTGCGCACACACACACACACACACACACACACACACACACACACACACACACAATCTCTGCCCTGAAGGACCTTCAGTATAATTGGAGAGAATAAGCCATGTATATGCATGACATTTAAATAGCACAAGGCAGCACATGAATATATTCCAAAATGAGTGATATAGACAAGGCATAAAAACAAGAGGAACAATGAGATCCACTGTGATATCATGGATAGAGTGAGCCTCAAAGCCAGGATATGCTGTGTGACCTTGGGCAAGACATCAACCTCAATGATCCAGGCAATCCTCTAACTCTATAGTTAAAGAAGAAATAAAAAGTTGCACTGGTAAAGAGAGTTTCCTCACCTGGAAGCTACCCTACCAAAAAAGTCACAGGTGTACCCTGTATCCCTAATAAGAAAACCAACCCAGAGCACAGGTAGATGTGGGTTCAAGTCTAGCCCCTGAAACACATTGGTTGTGTGAGCCTAAGCAAATCCTTTTACTTCTCAATGACCCAGGCAGCTCTCTGAAACAGTAAATAGCAGAAGAAGTGCTGACCTGGATGGGTGGGGGGAGTTGTGCCCTTCTCCAAAGTCACAGGGCTACTCCCCCAAAAGCAAAACCCCAAACTTGAATGTGAGCTCAAATCTGAGGATCACTCATCTTCTGTTTCCATATTCCCAATACTTAAACAGTGCCTGCAACAGAGAAATTAAAAAAAAGCTTAATAATATGATACTTCATGTAATGTTTAGTAATCTAATGAACACTGATTGATTTTAAGTTGAATGAGACAGGAAGAGCATTTCAAGGTGGGAGGAGAGAACCCACGTAGTACTGAGTGACCGGTTGGACTGATTTTCTCACTTTTCAGCTACATGTTTTTGCAACAGATCCACAAGAAGTATACACATACATATACGTAAATATATGTGTGTTATGTTTTGTTTTTTCCTGCCTAGCATTTAAAGGATGGCTGTCTGATATAAACTTTTACCAGAGACACAAGAAAATGCCCTGTCTGGACAGTCTTATCAGAATAAATACGTCAAAATGTTCAAAATCCACAGCCTTGTGGAGACACTGGGAGAAGTTAGCAGAATAAGTCATTTTTATGATAAGGGGGGAAAACACTTCTCCCTCAAACCCAGCAGATCCTTTGTTTAGCTCATCCCCCTAAGCTCCATGTAGGAGCCTTTTTGTTTTTTTCCTTTTTCCCAAACTAGGCAAAGCTTTCCTCTTTGACAGATTTGTGGATGTGTCACAGGACTCCTTACTTCTCCAGAAATTGTCTTTCCAGCAAACCTCATACCCACTTAAACCCAACATTAATAAGAAAGGGGAAATCCACTTTGTCTCAAGTATCCATCACAATGGGAATGCCTGACCTTTACCACTTAGGGTAGAACTAGTTCAGATGCCTTGCTGGATGGAAGATGAAAGAAAAAAGTATTTTAAAAACAAACAAAGATTTGGTCAGTGGTGCCTGGCCTTGTTTTCAGCATATTTATCATAGGATCATAGATTTACACCTTGAAAGGACTTGAGGGTGCCCCATTTTATTGATGAGGAGCTTGAGGCCTGCTTTCCCATACAGTTTGTAAGTGCTGATCAATCAATCATCAGGCATTTATTAAGAATTCATTTTGTGCCAGATGCTATGTTAATTTCTGGGGAAACAAAACTAAAAATGAAACAGTCTCTATCTCTGAAGAGCTTACATTTCATAAGAGAAACCATAAATACACATATAAGTGAATAATATATGCAAAATAATTCTAAGGTAATAGAAGGGGAGGCATTGACAGCTGGGAGGATTAGGAAAGATCTCCTACTGAAGGTACAATGTGAGCTAAGATTTTTCAGGAAACGAGAGACAGGCAGAGGTGAGGACTGAGTGTGTTTTAATTAGACATGAGACAGCATGAGCAAAGGCACAGAGAAAGGAAGTGGATTATTCTGAGTGTAGAGAAAGTCTAGTTTGGCAAGACTAGAGGGGAGTAATGCATAGCATGTGCGGCAAGGCTAGCTGAAGTCAGATTGTTCATGACTTTAAACATTTATCTTTGATTCTGAAGCAATAGGGAGCCATTGCAACTTTCATAACGGGGGAGGTGTAGTGTCAGATCCAGGAATTAGGGATACTACTTTGGGAGCTGTGAGGAGGCTAAATTGGAGAAAAGAAACTCTCAAGAAAGGGAGGGCTAGTTATTGGGGTATACTCAGTTATCTCAGAGAACGTCATGAAATCTTGAAGCAAAAATTCAAGGCAAAATTATTTTAAATTCTTGCAGAAAAGATGTCACAAAATGACCAATTCACACCAATCAAGAGCTTTATGATTTACAAAGCTCCTTCCTCATAACAATTGTATGAGTAAAAATATTATTATCTACATTTTACAAATACTGTAAGAAACATCTTCAGAGAAGTTAAGTGATTTACTCATGGTCACATAGCTAGGAAGTGTTTGAGCAAAGACTCAAAAAAAACTCAACTGTTTCAGCCATAAGCCCAGGGCTCTGTCTAGTATCCCATACTATTACAATAGTTCTGTAGGGTTTGTCAACACAAATCGGTAATCTGTGGTATAAGTGCTAAGGTAAAAGGATGGGATTTCTTGAGTTCAATGTCAAAGATCCAGGTCTTCTCCCATTATTTCAGGTATGTCTTCATCTTGAAAGGTCAATAACAGCACATATGGAGTGACATGTTCTCCAGGAGCTCATACTTTAATGGTGGAGATCATGCAAACATGAAAGACCATGATATATGCTGCATAAAATGGAAATAGTCAACAGAGGGAAGGTTGCCACCATGGACACTAAATAAATCATAATGGATGGCTCATTATTTCAGCTTGCACCCATGCTTCATCACAACAGTCCTATGAAATATGGATATTATTATCCCAATTCTGAGGCCAAAAAAGGATGAATTTATTATTCAGTAATCACACAGATAATAAGAGACAGAATTCAAACTTAGGTCATTGCTGACTCCACGTCTGGTTCTCTTTTTATTTCCAATATTATCAAGGGAAAAAATTTTTACTTACTATTTCTGCCATCATGTCAACCAAGACAAGGATTTCTCAGGAGTGGGATATGCAAATTATTTTAAAAGCCTCAGATTTAAAACTACATTGAACATGTACTTAAGTGATTAACTTTAATATTCCCATAAATTAATCGAGCATCTATTAAATACTTATTGTGGTAGAGAAAGACAAAAGTGGAGTAGTCTTTCAATTCAGAGAACTTGTATTCTGTCATGGAGACACAGGTATACATTTATGACTCTGTCTAGGGCCGCTCCTTGAATCTCCACGCATACCCCCAGTTCAAGGCTCTCAGAAGGTTACTGTTAATCACAGGATCCTTGGGATAACTCTAAAGGCGTGGATTTCTAGGGCTATTGCTCACAAACCCCTAATAGTGTGCTTCCCATTGATAATCAGTCAGCAAGACTTAATTAGTTTTTTGCAAAGGTATTTACTAAGATGATATAGTAAGAAGAGTTGGTACAAAAAAGTCCCTCCCAAAAGCTCAGTGCACATTCTCCCACAAAGTCACTATATCAATGAGAAGAATGAGTTAATACTTAGAATACAGTGATAGTCACTTATTTAAGAAAAAAAAACCATACAATAAAAGTATAATTCAATGTTTCTGGAACTTTATTCCAGGAAGACCTTTCTTGATTCCAGAAACAGTATTCCTCTCTTGCAGAAGGGATCATGTTCCTTGAAGTTGCCTCCTACCTAATAGAGATGAATGTCTTCTGCATCTGTTTGTCCTTGGGGTGTTACTCTGTTTCTAACAGGATGTGTTGCCTCTGACCACCATGGGTGGTCTTGGAGGCTTGGGTTCAACTTTGGAATTAGAATCCTTAGCTCCTCGGCTCCTAAATTTAGAGTCTTTCAGCTAGCTAGGAAATGCTTGAGGTAGGATTTAAATTCAAATTTTCCTGACCTAGAGTGCTGGACAAAGAGTCCTAGAGGGTGACCTCTAGGCAACGATTACCTCAATTTCCTCATCTAGGCAATAGCAATAGAGATAAGCCAACTTCCTAAAGTAGTTGTGACGATCAAATGAGATGCTATTTGTAAAGCTCCTTGAAAACCTTAAAACTCTATATAAAAGCCATGACTGCTATTTATAATTAGACTTCAGAACATAAACCATCTTTTTTTTAACATATAAAATCTTCATTTGTGACTATACATCATGACAACATGAGATGAACTGAGGAAGGTTACACGTCACCTCCCATAATTCATATTTACATATCATATATAAATTCAATACAAGGTAGTTTGGGGGTACTATAAGTAGGAGAGATACAAGCATATATGTATATGTGTGTATGTATAAATACGTGTGTATGTATACATATATGTGCTATGTAATTGTACATGTGGATATGTATGTAAATGTATCTTTGTGTGTGTGTATACATACACATATATGTTAGATAGATACATCTCATTGTGTAGGGACTGTAACCCAAAGACAAAAAGTCTCCATCTTCAAGGAGCTTACAATCTACATGTACAAAGTCTGTAAATATATAACGCTCATTATGTCAAGACAGCATTTATACAAAGTAATTTCAAGCATATGCTCCACAAGGGGAAATCATTTGGACAAGGGCCTCTAGACAAGAGAGAGAATGGCTCGCAAGTCAGTTACACTAGGGGGGATGTGTGGAGAAGAGCAGGATTATTGCGCTTGTACTTGAAAGACCTTCCAAACATCACAAGGTTCTAGGGGTTCAACATAACTGATTAGAGCTTATGAAAAAATAAAGCCAAAAATAACTTAGGAGCCAAATGCTTAGCTAGCTCACCAGTCTTGGGACTCTGTAAAAATTCCATCTACCCATGAAAGGCAATAATGTCCCTGAAAAAGATGACATTGCCCTTGAAAATACAATTGGACCAATAAAACAACATGGTTTGTGGTTAGCAGAACTTATTATAAGAGAAGCCTATCCCATATCCTTAAGCCTCAAGGCTGAGATTATCTCATGATAATAGTACCCCTGCTGTTTCTTTTTGGCTATTCTGGGCTTCCTTTATTGTAGGGGGAAAAGTGTTTTTTGGTGCCAGAAATAGGTGTAGCTGTCTGGTTAGACTACTAAACTTTTCAGCTGAGCTGTACGATTCAGGGTGCTTAATCTGTAGCAGCCTCGCTGGCCAATTAGACTCATGTCTCTTGCTTGGGGACCCAATTGTGAAATACAGACCCATAGAATGGAAAAATAAAAATCAAAGTGGTATCATACAGAGGTCAAATAGTGGTCATTGGCTGTGCAGTTGAATATAAAGATCTTGAAAGTGAGATTAGGGGATCACTCTAACCTTCCTGAATTCATGGCAGAATGCTGCAAGGGAAACTGGTAGACTAGAAGTTTCTGAGGGTTTGAACTTGAGTTTGTGATTTTTCAATCCCAATGGATGAGAATTTGTTTCCAGTGGGTTGATTATTAATGCATTTGGATAGAGACATTTTCTGGACACAGTAATCTTTGTTTCTCACCCCTCAAAACCATGTAGAGAGAAAACCGCCATGTGGAAATCATTGATACATGTTTTTGGTGTCCTTGGGAGACATTTTAGTAAATGGGGGCATTATTCCATATACCGTCCTTCATTAATGAGCCAGATTTCCCGTTTACCAAACACAGGTCAGACTACGATAAGGGGAATTTTAAACCTTGGAAAAGTCTTTACATTTGTTTTTAGTGAATATACTTTGATGCAGTCTTCTGTTTCTTTGGCTTAAAAATTATTTCTTTCAGCCAATGCACATTTTTTTTCTCTTTGTCTAGACTGTATATCCCTAATATTAATTAGTTAAACTCCTAATGCTCTTGCTTTATTCTTCTTTTGAAAATTCCCCTTGTTGTATGAGAATATTCAAAGTAATCAAGAAGTATATTCTTTCTAACTTCAAACCCAGAAAAAGACAACTAAGCTTGTGACTAAATGTTTTCATTTTTCTTTAAGAAAAGACGTTTGACAAGCAAGGGGCCCGGAGTAGCTCACCATATGGGCTTTTTCCTTTTTTCAAAGCAGAGTTAGATTTGTTCAGCATTCCTACAGCCCAAGTTCTTGATTCAGAGAGAAAAGTGCAATTTGCATAATTTAGGGGAACAGAAAATGAGCACCAGCATAATCCAGGGATGACAAACTAGCCCAGGATTAGGGCGAGCTGGAGTCAAGATCTACCTCAGCCATATTTGTTGTGTGTCTCTGGGCAAACCACTTAGCTTCTCAGTGCCCTAGGCAAGGGACTAATCTGCATTGGCAGAGGGAGACCCTTACTCCAAGCTCCCCACAGATGAAACAAATCCTAGGACTGGTCAAGAAAAAAGTGCTTTGTTCATGGTACTTTCTGGAATGTACGGAGACTCTTATACTTTAACTCAGTTTTCATTGAAACATATGTGAGAGAATAAATATTTGGGGCATTTTATTTTTTAAAACTGTTTCAAAATGTTTTGGGTTTTTTTTTTGAGAAATAAGGTATAAAATTGATTACAGTAGTGCTGTACCAGCGATTTGGCGAATGAAGAGGTTTCCTCAGAAGACACACAAATACATTTTTCCCATCTTTTAAAAAAAAATCAGTTGGCCTTTAATTCTAAAGCTTTTTTTCTGTGTCTCACCTCTTTTGCTGCCAATTTATGTGATCTTGGCCAAGTCACTTAACCCCAGTTGCCTCATCCTGGGTCATCTCCAGTCATCCTGATGAATATCTGGTCACTAGATCCAGATGGCTCAGGAGGAGAAGTGAGGCTGGTGACCTGCACAGCCCCCCCTCACTCAAAACAAAGGCAAGTGCAAGTTATGTCATCATTTCTCAGATGGCATGGTCTTCTTCAGCAATGAAGGACAAACACATACACACACACACACACACACACATCAGACAGGGAATTCTAAAAGCAATGGGGCTTTATTAAAAGCACATCTTAATTGACAAGGGAAGACAGAAGGTCTAACCTGAGGCCCCAAGGTCAGTCAATAAAGATTCATTAATTGAGCACTCTGGGTCAGGCACTGACATAGGCACTAAGGGTATGAAGAAAAACACAGGCTTACACTGTAATGGGAGGGAGAAAACATGTAAGTAACTAAGTCTATAGAAGACACATGCAACTTTGGTGGAAGGTAATCTCAGTGAGGGAGGCTCTAGCAGCTGGAGGAGACCAAGGGAGAAGGGCATCAGGGCAAAGGATATAACTGTTATTGGTCACAGCCAATGGAAGAGATGGGACATATCCACAACTCAGCTAGCCCAGGCCTTCGGTGAGATTATAATGGGACCTAGAGACAAAAGGGACCATCTACCCAATCCTCTCTTCCCTCCCATTTTACAGTTGAAGAAACTGAGGCTGAGAAAGACTGAGTGAGCTCTCCAAGATCACATGGACAGTAAACCTCGAAGGTGGGATTCAAAAAGAGGGCCTTTGACTACCAAGTTCAAGTTCTTTCCACTGTGTTCTTCAAGCCAGAGCAGCAGGAGAAAAGGAGACAATGACCTTGGAAGAAGGCTCCTCCAGTCCCAACTCTCATCATTCCTTCTCATTCAATACTGGCTCCTACCTCCCACATGCTCAGCATGGTGAATGAGGGCTAGGGTATCCATACATAGGAGTGGTTTCTCATTTGTGCATCTAAATGTCTCTTACTGCTGAAGTCATTGTCAGGGAGTCATCTGCAAGAGATTCAGAAGCTGATGAGATCATAGATTTAGAACTGTAGCTCTAAATGGCAGTCAAGTCTACTCTCCTCATTTTCCAGATAAGGAAACTGAGGCACATAGAGGTTAAGTGACTTGTTCAGGGTCATACAGCTACTAAGAGTCTCAAGTAGGATGTGAATCCAAGTCTTAAATGTATCCCCTATGACATACTGTCTCTTATAAGTCTAGAAGAATCCAGAAAAGAAAAAAGATAAAAGGGAATACACATAAGGCAGAGACCCCCCCCCCTCCAATCACTAGAAAGATTAAGCCCCTCAAATGAGTATTTTTTGTAGAACCATGTGAAGGCCCAGCCCTCAAATGAAATCTAATTTGATGAATGAATTCTCTATAAAAAAATGAATTCTCCATAAAACACTTTATTTAAAACATGTTTAGAAATGGCTAAATAGGTCTAAATTTCTAATTTTTGAAAGGTGCTCAGAACATAATGTCATCTTCTAGAATCACTGCATGTGCCAGCCAACGAGGATCTTCTTTGATGTTGGCTATGGCTGATGGGTAGAGGATAGTGCTTCAGACCCAAAGAACCTTCATAATATGATATTATTAGATCAATACAATAATAATGTTATTGATATGAGTAGAATACAATAATTACTATACTAATGAAATACTTATAATAGAACAAATCAATAATTATCATTACTTTTATAGTATGGTAATAATCATTATGACTTACATTTCCTACTAATACGTTATTATAAGACAAAGATGTTAATGATAATTATTCCATGATATATTAATAATTACTATAACGTATATAGTAGATTAATAAAAATTACATTATAGTTCACAAGACTAATATATTAATTAACATATTAATAATACTAGTATGTTATAGTAGCATATTAGTATATAATAATCAAATATATTATATTTTAATATAATATGTTTATATATTAAATATACTATAAGTATGCCATTTGCTATGTACTATATTTCACAATGCTAATAATTAGTATTTTATATTAGTATACAATAATTAAACTATATTTAAATATACTATGTAAATATAATGTTATAATTAGTATATATCACACATACTAATTACATGGTATAATTAGGACATAGACATATGACAATATTATATAATTATAATACTAATTCCCCAGTATTTAAAGGTTTTCAAAGGTAACTTAAGTAGCATAAGTATCTTCATTTTACAGATATGAGAATCAGAAATGCTAAGTGACTTGCCCTTAGTCATGTCATTTGTGTAGTGTGAGAAGATGCTAGCTACAACGGTCAATTTTTATTTAGCATTCCAAAGTCCGTAAAACATTTTACAATTTTCTCATTTTATTCTCATAACAATCCTCAGAGGTAGATGTTATTATTGTCTCCATTTTACAGTTGAAGAAACTGAGGCAGGTAAAAGTGAAGTGACTTGACCAAGACCATACAGCTAGTAAGTGTCAGGGTCAAGAGTTGAACTTGGTTTTATCCCTGACATGACTGGATTTCTCCTGATACTGGGTTTCACTAAGTTGCCTAGAGTATATGTATTGGGGGAAGCATTGCTAATATGATCACTTAATCTCCCAAGGTCCGTTCCACTTTTAAATCCCATTTCCTTCATTGCATCTCAATGGTATTTATCCACAAATGCTGGTGCCAAGGTACTACGCTAGGCCCCAGGGATACAAGTATAATGGATGAACCCATCTCTTCTCACATTGTGACATTAATGATTTGAAAGCTCAACTGAGCAGTAAGGGGATGGAGGTGGTGTATGGGTCAATTTTCTAACCTTGCTTAGTATCTATACTTGCGGGCTGTGTCTACACTAGGAGCCAAAAGATCACATTGAAAAAAAATGAAGCATTGAATCTGATTATACAACCTGATGCAGGGAGGAAGAAATTGTGCTGTCTTAATGAATTCAATCTCCCCCCGCCCCCAAATGTCAAATTCTCTTAGGATCATAGCTCTAAAACTTATAGGGACCTCAGAGGATATTAATGCCAAGCTCCTATTTTACAACTGAGGAAACTGAGGCCCCAGGGAGATTTAATGAGCTGCCCCATGTCATACAAGTAATATTTGTCGAGAGGTAACATTAGAACCCAGCTCCTCACTGCCATGTGCAAAGCCCGAGCCAAAAAAAGATCAGAAAAAATTGCATCCTCTGCTTAACTTCCATTTGACCCACTCAGGTTTCTTTTAGAAAACCTGAACACTCAGAGAAAATATTTTTCACAGTCATCTCAAAGAGATTTCTTCTCTTTATTAACAACTTGTCATAGTCATTTGGTTGAATTCTGAGCTTGTCCTAAGATCAGTGAAATATTTATCAGCATTTGAAAAAGCTAGTTAGAGGTGTACCTGCTATGTGTAGGAGGGAGGCAAGGTTTCCAAAAGAATGTTTCACCTTTCCATGGACAACCTGCTTAGGCTTATGACTTGAAAGCCCCTAAATCATCCGGGCTCAATTCGTTTATTTCAAAGGAACACAGGTGGTATTTGACCTTCAACCATATGGAACACTGGAGTAAATGAATGTCTGATTTGTTCCCATCCTGCAAGGAGACTGGGTTAGGACCATTTCCCCCTCATATTCTCAGGGTTTTGAGAAGAGATTATTAGGTTTGTGTAAGTGAGTCATTTACTTAACCAATATCCTCTTCAGCGGTCCCAGTTTTCTTCTCCTAGGGGAGCAACCAGCCAGATGCCAGCCCTCACAAGGTACCATGTAAATGGGAGAGGTACTTGGAAGAAAGTGCTTTATAGTTTGGGAATTATATGGGAGAAAAAATGCAAAGAAGGGGGGGGAGGAGAGGAGTACCAACAAATCTGTATTGGAAAAAATTATTATAAGCATTTACCACAGGTTTGGACAATGGCTGGGAGTGATCAGGTACCCAAACTGGTGACCTGTGGGTCTAACCTGTCCTTTTTATACTTTTCAATGGTGTGGGAAAGAGTAGAAGTCAAGTAACAGCCTTGGAAGATCAGTCTACTAGCTTGGTATTATGGAAATTTGGGGGTCCCTGCTTGGTGGTATTCATATCAACACCACCACCATCATCACGGTTATTGTTCTCATCACAACATTTGACTTTGCAACATAATTTACGAATTATCCCTTAGCTTTCATAACAAACTTACAAGGTAGGTACTGTTATAATCTGTAATTTACAGATAGGGAAACTGAGGCTGAGAGACATTAAGTAACTTCTCTAGGCTCATATAGCCAGCAGGTGCTTGAAATAGGATTCTAAGTTAGGTCTTTCTGACTCTAAATATACTGATTCTATCCATCAGCTTGGAATCCTGCTTCTGTCACATGATTTGTGTGCCTTTGGACACATTACTTTCCATCTCAATGTCTTACTTTCCTTATCTTTAAAATAAGGGAGATCAACTAGATGGCTTCTGAGTTCCCAAAGATTTTATCTATATATATTTATACAAAATAGGAGGTCTCCCTTGATAAAAAATAGGATCGTTGAGAACAGGGGCTATTTGCTTTTGACTTTCTATCCCCTGCACCTAGAACAGAGTCTGTGCTTAATAAATGTTTGTTGGTTGATTAATTGGTCATCATGGGTCTAAAGATCTACTGATCTTCAATTTTGCGAATTCAGAAACTCACGCTGGCCTCTAGAAATAGCAAACCAGGAAGAGCTTAAGTGAATGTGACTCAGAAAAACAGGCCTAGACTGGATATGATCTCTCAGCATCATTTATCATTTATCCTCCCTTGTTTCCCCCTATTCCTACACATGGTGTGGGAGTGCTGGGGCAGCCCAGCTATGCCATGAATGACATCTGTGAATCTCACCACCATCACCACCACCACCTCCACCAGCAACATCATCATTGTTGTCATCATCTCTCTCAGTCTGTCTCTCTGTCTCTGTCTCTCAGTCTGTCTCTTTATCTCTGTCTCTGTCTCTCTTTCTCTGTCACACACACACACACACACACACACACACACACACACACACACACACACACCCCTTAGGATAAAAACATACAAAAAAGGAAACCCAAGGCAAAATCTTTTGGCACTGTTGTTAGCTTTTCTTCCTCACATGTATATCTCAATCTCACCAAAGAATAGAGAAATTCATCATTTTATAATTAGAATGAACTTCAGTTGGCATCTGGTCCAACTCATACATGACAAAGAGTCTGCCCAGAAAAGCAGCCGATGAGTGATCATCCATCCAGCCTTTGCCTAAAGACTTCCCATGCAGGGACCCCCCTACTTCCAGACTGTTAACACCATTCCTACTGACTTACTTAACTGTTCTGTCCACACACAGCTTGGCTTTAGTATCTACTACTTGCAGTATGAGACGTATGAGATCATAGCTTTAGAGTTGGAAGAAACTTTGAAGATGAGCTCAATCCTATTTTACAGATGAGAAAACAGAAGCACAGAGAAACTGCATGTTTCTGAGGCAAGACTCAAACCCAGGTCTTTGTGGCTCCAAGTCCAGTGCTTTCAACTACTTTCTGATACTACTTCTTTCTCCTTATTACTTTCTGATATTCATAACTGTCCCATAGAAATGTAATCAACTATGTTTCTCCTAGAGGCAGAATGAAATAATAAATAGCTCACTATACTTGGAGCCATGAAGAGCTGGGTTCCATTCCATCTCAAGTGTTCATTGCCTCTATGACCCTAAGCAAATCACTTAACCTCTCTGGACCTCAATTTCCTCATCTGGAAAGTGAACGTTGAACTAAATGACTTTTCCAGTTCTAAATCTATGAGCCTATGATCCTGCATTGGTAAGAATGCTAGGGAAAAAAGGAGCATACCCCCACCTTCCCGTCATGTCATTCAGCTGTGTAGCATTCTATACTCACTATGGGGTGGCCACACTCTGAGGAATTGATTCACATTACAAAGTTTACAAGAGACTTCTTTAAAAACTAGGAAGCTGATTTATTAATTTATCAAGGGAGATATACTTTTATAGAGTAATAAATACTGGTCTAGTAAAATATAAGCTTCTAGAAGAGAAGGACTTTCAATTGTTTATTGTATCCTCAGTGCCTGTCAAAAAGAAAGTGTTTAATAAATACTTATTTGATTGAATTGGCATAAAAAAACTGCCAAAGTAGTTCATTCAAGAGACTAAATTACAAATCACTAATTAGCGAGCATACACCAAGAAAAAGAAATATGGGTGTTGCCGAAATGGTATTCTGTATCTGAGAATGGATTACTCTGAAATCTCTTCAGTGTAGACATTCCCTCTAATGATCAATAGCGGTCAATCCACTCTTGTCCATGCTCTCCTCCCATAAATCTTCCACAGGGTTCTCCCAATATATTGAATCTTTCCTGTAGGTCATTTGACAAGGACACTAAGAGAGCACACTGCTTGTCCTGTCCATCTATTAGCCCTTATACTTGCTGTATGACTGACTATCTCTTTTCCTTGTTATGCTGCTTCTATTTGATAACATACTTTATGCTGGTCCTCTAGAACAATTCTTTATTTGTAATGTGTTGCAGCTTGCTCATGTCTACCTTGTCCCTTAGGTGACCCTCCACTTATTCCTTGGTAATTCTGGTTTTTATGAGTTACAGCCATACAGCATTATTAGAAGAATTATCATATCAAGCTAATCTAGTCTAGTGTATTACCCTTCTTTACTGAAGGATATTTTGTCTACAATAATTGAATTCAGTCATTGAAATGAGGAGACCCTCTTTGCTCACACAGTGCTGAAGATAAGCCAAATTTTTGTCTACCCAACACTACTTTTCAAATATTCCTTATCATTCATCTAAAGCTTCTGTCTCTATGTTAATTCAAAGCAGATATTTTGCAATTAATGTGATCATAGCTTATCTTGAATTTGTTACATCTTGGGTGAAATTTTGGAAATTTTCTAGTTTCATCAACCATACTCACAAATCATGTCTCAGGGTGGATTATTTCTTGGCAAAATTCCTATGGATGTCTCAATTCATATGTTTGATATTAATTCTTGTTCACATCAGTTTCACAGGGTGGTACTTTGATTGCAAACCTATATGTAAGTCCTATAGTTCATTCCCTCTACATTCCTTTATTTAGAACATTGAACCCTTTACTAAATGGTCTTTTCCACTGAAGTTGCTTGAGTCCACTTCCTTTTCTACTTAAAAGTTCACTGAGACTTGTGGAGAAGAGGATGAAGTATCCAACTTGAATACACATATCTGTTCTTTACTCTTCCCAACCTCTCACTGTTTGGCTATGATCTCTTTATAGGATAGAAGGAAAGATTGTATAGGATCATAAATTTAGAGGTTGAAGGAACCTGATACATTACTTTGTCTAATCCTCTCATTTTACAAATGAGAAGGTTAAATAACTTATCTAAGGTCATATAGATTATAAGTGGCCCAATGCTGGCTCCGTGACTCCAAATCTAATGTTCTTTCCAGTTTTTCATGTAAGACAAAATCGTAGCACCTACTTCCCAGGGTTGTTGTGAAGATAAAGTGAGATAATCTTTGTAAAGTGCTTTCCATGATGCCTGGCACATAGTAGACATGTGCACAAAACTTATTCCATTCCATTTTGGGTTAATCTATATTTTCTAGATGAGGAAATTGGTCAATTGTTGCAGTTCCCTTGCTCAAAGCAGTTATTTAGTTTAGACATCTACCAACGAGAATAAGACAATATGGATAAGTTCCTATCTGCTCTGATGGAGAGAATGAATACCCTACTTCTAGGAAATCTCTGGTACATCAAAATATGTGTCACAACAAGGACTCCGGCACACACAGCAGGGCCGGCTGTACAGGTTCTTAGATCTGCCTTTCCAAAAGGCAAGCAGCTTTTGAGGGGTCAACAATTACTTTAATCAAGCACATATATCATTCACTTAGCTCAGGGGAAAAAGTCAGCACCCTGAACGTCAGAGAAAATACAGAGAAATAAAGACCAACAGACAGGGCTTCCAAATCTCTGATTGTGTCTCCAAGAAACTGGCGCTTTAAAAGTGGAAAAGATATTCTGAGATATTCCAAAGCTCAAAGTCTAGACATATACAACACCCAACCATCTAAAACAAAAAGGAAAACCCATTCAAGCATATGAATGGTCCAGCAATACACTGCGTAGACATCCAGATATTGAGTCTCATTGGACATGTCCAGATGTGTGGCAATATGGAAAAAACACATTGAGGGAATATTTCATTTTTTATCTACCATACTTTGCTGTCATGAATTATACAAGGCAACATCTTTCTTTTACTATTCAATGCTTGTTTGTGAATTTGGGGCTTTCTGGAAAGTTGAATTTGCTTCAGATAATAAGCTTTGTGTTTCAGATGGTCTGGTTTTCAGGAGTGGCTTCCTATAACAAAAAAACTGCCATTTGAATGGGCACTATTTAAAAAAAAAACTTAAAAGGATCTTGAATTATTAAACCCGGGTTATTTTCCAGGCCTGAAAATGTTTTCAGCATGTTTCCCAAAGTTTCCCTGAGTCAGCACATAATAACATATCTTAGAAGACCTCAGTTGGAACCATTTTCTTTCCTTAAGATGGTCTTTTTTTTTCCCTTGTGACTTGATTTTTTAGTGATCACTTTTTAAGAACAAGATGGTAAGTTTTCATTTGTATATTTTTGGCCAGTTCAGTTGGAGAAGCCTTCCCATGGGAATTCCTTCAAAATGAGGGACTGGTGCATCAAGCATTCAAGGTCAAGAAGGGGATATCAGATGCCAAGATGTGAAGATGCCCATTTAATTCTTCCCTGGGTGACTTTTCATACTCCTCTTCATCCAACAGTCAAACCAACAGGAAGCCACAGTTCATGGGCAAAAGAGCGAAAAACATTTTCAGCTCCAACTGATGCTTCTTTTTAGAATTTTAAAGGCATTGCAAGAAAAGGGGAGAATCTGAGCCAAACCAATGAAATCTGGTCAAAATACTGTTTTATTGTGGCTGGTACAGACCCCAGGGTTCAGCTCAAAATACAGATCTCTTTGGAGGTCATTTCCAGCATTGTCGAGACTAGATTTCCACATCAGCTGCATGGAAATACCCTAAATGCACATTTCCTGGGCTTATTAGATGAAATTATTCTTCATGAAGCTGTTTTTGGCATTACCCAGAGGCTGAAAAATGGCCTACAAGAGGGGGCTGAAAATAACTCGTGTAACTAACCCAGCCTGACTTTTAAACAAATGACTCTCAAGCTCTCACATTTATCATAGCAGACTAGGATCCACGAAGGGATAAGCTGCATAACTTAATGGAAACTTCTTTTTGCTTTTCACTAGAGAATAGAGAAGACTTGGTAATTAATATCCATTCAGGGTGTTCATTAATTGGAGAATTTGGTATTAAGGAATAAATGCTCCTTCTTGGCCCTGATCTTAAGCCATATTTATTAACCTGGAGAGATGCTAAAGAGGAGGGAGTGTATGCTCTGCCCTCCATGGAATTATCGTTTTCATAAATGATTCAACACAGTTGGGCTCCTTTGGTTAAGTGGGGGCCGAATGTTATTTTATCCATAAAGGGAAATCCTAATGTGGAAACTCTTTTACCCATGTTGATTAGCACCTGCCCTGAATTTTATAGTAGTAAAGAGTTGTCTGAATCACAGAGAGTTAAGTGATCCGGTCCTGGTCACCAGTCAGTATATGGAAAAAGTGGGATTTGAACCTACATCTTCCCAATGCTTAAGATGAGTTCGTCATCCATTACTCCCTGCTGCTTCTCCTGGGGCTCCATTAACTGTTTTGGATGAGGCCATTACTTTATCTGACTGCTCTTCTGGTTCTCATTTATCCCAGTGCCCATGAGAGGTTATTTATTACGTCTTTTTCCTCTTCCTGTTATGAATTAGAATTCAAATCTGCTAAGCCCAGTTTAGTGTTTATTTGATAAGCTCCTCTTTTAATATACTGCTCCATTGCTTTGTTTCCACTTAATGTCTCCACTTGCCCCCCAAGAGTTAACATAACACTAGAGTGTGTTGGAAAGTGGAAAAAAACAATTAGAGGGGACATTCAAATAGTATTTTAACTTCTCTCATTTCACTTTTTAAAACACTCTGTGTCACTGGGTTTATTATTAGTCCCATTCTACAGATGAGGAAATATAGGTTCTGAGAGATCTGAGTAACTTTCCCAGAGGTACATATTCCAGAAGTAGGACTAAATCCAAGGTCTCCAAGTGCAGTGCTCTGTCCACAACATCGATGAAGAGATAGTTTGAAACAGAGAGGTGGAGGAGAAGAAATAGGGAATAAAATGAGTATTTTCCATTACGGATCTTTAGTATTATAATTTAAAACTACAGTCTTATGAAAACTATACTCCTATTTTTTTCTTTCCTCTCATATACACTATAAATGTAACCTGATGTCATTTCAGAGATTCTCGGAGCTACAAGGAACCACAGAAATCATCTGGCTCAACCCATGGCTGATCAAAAAGTTCCTCCATAACATATATGCCAAGTGGTGTTTCAGCCTTTATTAAAAATACTTTCATTTAGATGGAAAGCTATCTGTCATCTCCAAAGGCCACCCATTCTACTCTGGGAAAACTCTAATTGTTCAGAGTTTTTTCCTAAAATCGAACCTACGCTGACCTCTTGGTAACTTTTTGGCTGTTTCAAGTTCTGCCCTACGCGTTAAATAGAATGACTCTATTTCCCTCCTTTTGCATGAAAGCTTTTCATATTCTTATATAAATCTTTCCTGTCTCCCATGGGTCTTCTCTGGGACAAACATCATCCTCCAGTCCTTCATCCTTCTACCTATCCAATGCTAGTTATTCTTATCAATGTCCTTCCTAACATGGGCCCCAAAATTGAACACAATATTCCAACTGAATTCTGATGAAAGCAGCCTATGTAACTTTCCAAATTCTTGGAAGCTGCTCTCCTCAGTGCAATTTCCTGGTCCCCTTTATCACTGTTGACTCGTATTGAGCCAGCAGTCCACCGAACCACAAAAACTCCCAGTAACAAGATGACCATCTGTGTTCTGAGAAGAAATTCACTTTCTGCTTAGAGAAATGGGATCAGGGCCAACGTGGAGAAGGACATTCTCAGGCCAAAGTCAAAAGGTGAAGAGATTAGAGTTACTTTAGCTCAGATGACCAAATGACACTTTTAGTTTCAGATGCATGACATAAACAGCACTCAGGAAGCAAACCGCTGTCTTAAGAAGTGGGCCTGCCTTCTCAAAGTCATCTTTTTTGTGTGTGTTTTTGCTTTGTTTTTTAGTTTTATTTTTAACTTATGGAATAAATCAATTATTTCCATAACACAGAAAAATATAAAAGATGACTGTATAGGAAACTGCAAATCTATACACAATTTGTTAATCCTTTAAAATATGCTACAAAATTACTATGCAATTTTTTTCTCTTTTTTTGTCCTTTCCTTCTACCTGCCCTAGAGATGGCTACCATTATGTAAAATTACCCCGTACATACCTCTATTTGTCAGTTCTTTCCCTAAATGTAGATAGCATCTTTCTTCGTATGTCCTTTATAGTTAATTCAGATATTTATAATAGGCAAAGTAACTTAATCGCTCATAGTGATTCTTAAAACAGTATTACTGTTACTGTATACAGTGTTATCTTGGTTCTGCTTATGTCACTCCATTATTTTATGCAAGTCTTTCTAAAAGTCATTGAACTAATCATTTTTTATAGAATAGCAGTATTCCATCACAATCATATTCCGCAACTTGTTTGGTCATTCCATGCTTGGTAAGCATCCCTACAATTTCCAGTTCTTTGCCAGCACAAAGAGAGCTGCTATAAGCATTTTGGAACATAGAGGTTCTTTTTCCTTTTTCCCTAATCATCTTTGGAAATATACCAAGTAGTGGTAGGTCAAAAGGTATAGATAGTTTAATAAGTCTTTGGGCATAACTCCAGATTGTTCTGCAAAATGGTTGGATCATTTCAAAATTCTACCAATAATGAATTGGTGTCCCAATTTTTCCACAATGTCTCCAATATTTGTCATGCCTTCACCTCTTCTATCATTTTAGCCAGTCTAGTAGGTATAAAATGATATCTCAAGGTTGTTTTAATTTACATTTCTCTAATCAATAATGGGTTAGAGCATTTTTAATATAACTAAAATCTGTTTTAATTTCTTCATTGGGAAACTACCTGTTCTATATTCTTTGATCATTTATCAGTTGCGGAATGACTTGTATTTTTTTTTTTGATATTTTAGATATGGGATCTTTATCTGATATATTATCTATAAAAGAAATTCCCTCAGTTTTGTTTTCATTCTGATCTTGGTTATACTTGTTATATTTGTACAAAACCTGATTGATAAAATCAGAATTATTCATTTTACACCCAATTTTGCTGTCTCTTATTTATTTATTAATTATTCACCTATCCATAAGTCTGATAAGTAATATATTCCATAGTCTAATTTTCTTCTTTTTTTAAATTAATAAATTTATTTATTTTTAGTTTTCAACATTCATTTCCACAAGATTTTGAGTTCCAAATTTTCTCCCCATCTCTCCCCTCCCCCCACTCCAAAACATCCTTGCATTCTGATTACCCCTTCCCCCAATCTGCTCTCCCTTCTATCACACCCCTCCCTTCCCTTAAAGAAAGAAGATGGGGATCTTCTCTCTTTTCTTGTAGGGCAAGATAGATCTCTATACCCCATTACCTGTATTTCTTATTTCCTAGTTGCAGGCAAAAACAATTCTAAACATTCATTCCTATACTTTGAGTTCCAACTTCTCTCCCTTTCTCCCTCCCCTCCCATCCCCACTGAGAAGGCAAGCAATTCAATATAGGCTATATATAAATATATATATATATATGTAATTTTGCTAAAGATATCCATAATAGTCATGTTGTGAAAGACTAATTATTTCCCTCCATCCTATCCTGCCCCCCCACTTATTCTATTCTCTCTTTTGACCTTGTCTCTCCCCTAAAGTGCAACTTTTAATTACCCTCTCCTCCCATTTGCCCTCCCTTGACTCACTTTTCATGATTTTCTTGCATCACTCTCATTTCACTTCCCAATTTTTCCTCCACCTCTCTTCCTTGATTTTCAAAATCCTTTTTGAGCTCTTCCAAAGCCTGAGACCACTGCATATTTATTTTGGAGGTTTTGTATGCAGAAGCCTTGACTTTTATGTTTTTCCTCTGATGGTATGCATTGTTCTTCCTCATCTGAAAGGATAGAAGAAAATACCTGTTCACCAAGAAAGTAACCTTCTATAGTCTTGCTTTTTTTTTTTCCTTTTTGGGCGTTTTCCCAGTCAGTTACTTGACTTTTGAGTTCTTTGTCAAGAGGAGGGTATACTCTGGGAACCTGTAAGTTCTTACTTCCTCTAAGGTGGCACAATCAAGGGATAACAGTTTACTCCTGTCCTGGCCTGTGTTCTTGTCTGTGAATAACCACAAGCACTCTGTTCTGCCCAGGATCTGCCACTAGGGTTCCCTTTCCAGAACCTCCACCAGCTTCACTGTCAGTTCTCCTCCTCACCCCAGGCCCACCACTCAGGGCTGAGAGCCAGATCAGCAGCTCAATTTCCCCAAGGTCTTTAGGAGGAGTGCTCCAAAAATGGACGCTGCTGGTGCTGCTGCTCCCTTCTCACCCAGGTGAAAGAGCTTTCTCACTGACCTTTGAAGCTGTCTTTGGCATTTGTGGGTTGAGTAATCTTGGACCCACAATTACTCCCTGTGATTCCGCCTCCCAAGGTCTGTTCCAGTCATGTCCCTTCTGCACGCCCAAGGCTGGGCTAGGCTCTGTGGGCTATGTTCCACTCCAAGTCCAGTGCAATATTCCTGTTGGCCTTCCAGGTTGCCTTGAGCTCAAAATCTCTTTCACTCTGTCGTTTTATGACTTCTGCTGCTCTAGAATTTGTTTAGAGTCATTTCTTTACAGGTATTATATGGACTGTGGGGGGAGAGCTTCTACAGGTTGTCCTTCTACTCCACCATTTTGGCTCTGTCCCCTCCATGGTCCAATTTTCTTGTAAAATCTTTCTTTATATCTACGTCATGTATTCATTTTCACCTTATATTGGTAAATAGTGTGAGATATTGGTCCATGCCTACTTTCTGCCATACTGCTTTCCAGTTTTCCCAACAATCTTTTTATTAAAAAATGAGTTCTTATCCCATAATCTTAAGTCTTTACATTTGTCAAATACAAGGTTCTTGTGTTTATTTGGTGCTATAACTTGTATATCTACTCTGTCTCACTGATCTACCTTTCTATTGCTTAACCTGTATGAGACAGTTTTGATGATTACTGCCTTATAATGCTGTAAGATCTGGTACTGCTAAACTTCCTTCCTTTATAATTTTTTTTCATTATTTCCTATAATATTATTGAATTTTTGTTCAAAGCCATCTCTAACAAAGCACAACTCCATTTCCCTGTTACCTTTCCAGGGAAGGAGAAGGGCAGCTCTAAAGTATATAGTGTCAGACTTTCAGAGTTGGCTCATCCATCTTCCAGGAACAGGGTTCTGAACACAACATTCATGTAAACTGATCACAAGAGAAATCCTTACAGATCTTCAGATAGGATTAGAAAAATATTGACCCTATCTACAAATCACTTGATCACATTTTTGCTTGAATTGGTTGGCATTTCTAGTTGAAGGACACCTTGTGGCTGTACCATTTAACATCTTATATTCCAACAACCCATGTTCCTTCATTTTAAAAAGGCCATTTTTAAGTAATAGCACATAAATGACAGCACTAAAACCCAGAAAGTGGAGATGGAAAAGGTAGTTTAACACCACAGAATGGCAAAATACACATTGTGTGCAGGGCTATGGAGACTGGAGGTTCAAGTAGACATTTCCCTACAGATAGGTAACATCTCTTGATCTTGGCTTTCTAGGACTGTTTTTGGAAGACAGAGAGCGAGAGTGAGAGCGAGAGCGAGAGAGAGAGCGAGAGCGAGAGCGAGAGAGAGAGAGAGAGAGAGAGAGAGAGAGAGAGAGAGAGAGAGAGATCTGTTGTCAATCTTGCTTATGCTGCATGGCAAGGAGTAAGGAAGCAGCAGTGAATGACTTTATAGCCAGCCCCTGCTGCTTGGTGCTAGGGGTTCTGCTTGTGGCCAGTGTGAGTTAGAACCTGAGGAGTGGCTTTTTTTACTTCTTGAAGCCTGATGGGGCATGCTGATTAGACTACCAAACAGCCAGAGGGAATTTAGCATTTTCCCTCAACTATTAAAGGGGGATTAGTCCAAAGCTCATATCTCTGTCAAGCTGGTAGATGATTTCTTCTGAGGCTGAGCTTTGGGGAAAAACCAATTCTATTCTCTTGGCACCTCAGGCTGCTGTTTCCTTACAAATGATTTGTTCCCCAATTGCTGACCATTATGGTTATTACTTATGAAGCTGTTTCCCCTTTATATAAAAGAAAATCTAGCAGCTGCTAATTCCTTTTCTGGTATGATTAATGACAGCAGTGGTTAGGGATGTAGGGAAAAGTTTTGCTCTTTGTGGACAAATGGGAGATACATCCCTGCTTCAACTTTACTGAAGTGCATCAAGAGAAGAAAAATGGATATTTATCTCATTGGAAGTCCTCAAATCAGGGACAACATAATGATATAATACCCCTAGGCAAGCATAAAATTAAAATTATATAATTATATATGTTTTGTAAAAAATTACATATTATTATATAGTTATGTATACATATGTGTATATATATATATGTATATATTAAACACACACACAAGCAGTAGGACGATCATGTTACCCCTTGGGATGTCCATTTCTTAAATCTCCTGCTGTTGTTAAATCTCCTGGGTAATATTTCTAAATTCCCTTTCCTTTCCTACAAGTGAGGGATGTTATATCTAGAGAAGAAACTCTAGCTACCAATCCTGGTTGGTAGGTTTCTTGCAGAAGGTGGGATAGGGGACAAATGGGGAAAATGTACTCAATTGGAAGATTGGGTGTCTTTGTACAGGTAACAGTAAGGAGGCTGAAGTCACTGGATCAGGAGTACACGGCAATGGGAAGGGAGACATGTAAGGTGTAAGAAGACCGGAAAAATGGGAAGAGAGCAGTTTATGAAGGTCTTTTGCCAACAAATAGAAGATTTTATGTTTGATCCTGGAAGTAATATAATGCTGCTGGAGTTCACTGAATAGAAAGGTGACAAGGTCAGACCTAAGTTTTAGGAAGATCACTTTGAGAGCTGAGGATGTATTACAGTGGGGAGAGGCCTGAAGCAGGTAGAATCATCAGGAGACTATTGCAATAATCCAGGCATGAGGTCATGATCCTGTAACAGAGTAACTAACAGTATTCAGAAGAGAAGAGGCCACATACAAGAAGTGTTAATCAGCAGATCTTGATGACAGATGGGATATGGGAAGCAAGAAAAAAAGTGAGAGGTTGAGGATGATATCTAGGTTGCCAGCCTTTCATAACTGGCTTATGGAAATTTTGAAAATAAAATGGAAGTGAGGAAGAGGAGAAGGTCTGGGGAAAAGGTATTGAGTTCTGATTTGGACATGTTGAGTTAATGGGCAATTGGAGATATAAGAATGGAGATCGAGAAAGGTTAGGGCAGAATAAATAGATCTGAGAACTGTTTGTATAAAATGACATTAGGATCCATGGGGGGTGATAAGATCTCCCAGGAAAAAAATATGGAGGAAGAAGAGAAGAATCCAACACAGTCTTAAAAGATATCTATAGTAATTGAGAGTGATTTGGCTGAAGATCCAGGAAAGCAGACTGAGAAGGAGTGGTCAGACAGGCAGAAGGAGAACCAGATAAGAGCAGTGTCATGGAAACTTAGAGAGAACAGATTACTCAGGAAGAGGTGATTGACAGTGTCAAAGATCACAGAAAGGTCAAAGGATAAAGAAGGAGGTTATGGTGGAAGGCATCTGAGTGATGTGAGGTTAGGAAGAAGGAGCTCTTGTTAAATGGTCCCAATTTTTTCAGAGAAATATAAAAACATTGCCCTGCTGCGGTGAGGGACTAGTTGAGCTATTTATGCAACATCAATTTGCAGTGGACCCTCTCAGCTCTGTTTTATGATTTTAACAGCTTTGTTCAGTAGTATATGAGCAGGAATGAAAGCAGTGGATGGTTGGAATAATCTAACGCTGGCAGGGCAAGATCTTTATTAGGATAAGAGGGTAAGAGACTTGAAAGCAGTTCAAGGGTGGGGAAGCTGTGGCCTTGAGACCACATGTGGAACTCTAGTCCTCAAGTGTGGTCCTTTGACTGAATCCAAACTTCACAGAATAAATTAGTTTTGTTTAGATTCAGGCAAAGGCCACACTTGAAGACCTAGAGGGCCATATGTGGCCTAGGGGCTACAGGTTCACTAAGGGGTCAAGATAGAGAAAGGAGGCAAGTATGGACAGTATAGAGGAGACAGCCTGGGAAACAAGTAAGGTCTAGAAAAATCAGAGGTCACAGTGAGGATAGAGAACAGGATTTGGGGTAGTAAGACAGAAGAACAGATAGAACGATACAATGTTATGGTCAGATGAAGGAATTCCAGAGTTCACGAATATAAATACTTCTGGGAGAAGAGAAAATCAAGGGTATGTCCATCTCTGCATATATCTGTGATGAGATGGAAGAGTAAATCACAGGAAGTGATTAAGTTGGGGAACTGGGAAGGTCAGATATTTGAGGGAGTATCAGTAGATATATGGAAGTTGCCTAATAAGAGGCAGGAATTGGTGACGAGAAAGAGGCTTTGAGCCATGCACTGAACTTATTGAGGAAGGACGGAGAATGTCCATAACAGCTACCAGAATCTCAGTTGTGTGGTAAATATGGATTGAATGAGCCTGACAGAGAGAGGTTATAGAACAAGTGGTAGAAGGAAAATCAGAAAATGAGAGTAGGAACAAGGCATATTTGAACTTCCTCACCATGACCAGAGTCAGGGCGCTGGGATATGAAGGGCAGTGTAGCCAGTACTGAAAAGAGGGGGCCAGGGAGTCTGTGTCATTAGGAAGCTGTCAGAAGTCAATGAGTGCAAGAAGACGGAAGGAGTCAGAAACGAAAGACAAAAACATGGAGAGAGAGGGAGTAGAGAGCAAGATATGCAAGGCAAATTAAGTTCAGAATCAATGGAATGGGGAGGGATTATACTAATTGCTGTGGAATGAGTTCAGAAAAGTTACCATTGTCCCTAGGGGATAGACAGCCGTTGTGAAGGTGGGAAAGATGGAGGCTAAGTCAATTACTGGACAGTGAATAGTAAGGCTGAGCCTCCTCATGATATGGAGGATCTGGGGTATTTTGAACCTTGGGTGACAGAATGCAGCACAGATCCCTTTCTATACTCAGTTAGCCACAATCATTTCATGGAAATCACATTTGGTCTAAATTTAATTTGATTCTGTCTTAAATGTGACTGGGCAGTGTTTTCAATGATCCAAAAATTATACCCCATCTCCTTAAGCATCAAAATTTTTCTGGTGATTTTATGGGTCTATGATTCACAGAAGTTCACAATCACAGAAGAATTAAGGCTACAAATAGCCCAAGTCAAATGAAAAGATATATAGTAAGTATGAGCAGATTCTATCATGTTACCAACAATTGACTTGCAAGGACAATGTGGCATAACTTTATAGCACATAAGTATAATGACCCCTCTTATAATCCAGAGCAGAGATGTTCAATTCAGGGCCAGAAGGCTGTGGTGCATGCTGTCCCAAACTCCCCAAACTGGGACTAAGCCAGATTATAAAGTAATTAGGAAATGTTTACCAACATTAATAAATATACAATAAAACATAGATAATGTTAATTTGTGGTTTTCTAAGTCCGTATGCAGACTGCCACAATCTCTTTCTAGTTGAGATGATGCCACTGATCTAGAGTGCGGCTTTTTTCCCAATGTCACTAGATGGGTTGCAGAAAAAAGTATCAAATAACTTGGAAATTTATGAAGACTTTATTAAACCTATGTAACTGTGGTTCTGAGGAATGACCTTGCTCTGTATGCTTAGTTCAATAATATAACTAATACCTCAGCAATATTTGGTCCATTAAACACCATTACTCTTCTCTGAGGACTACAGACCAGTGCCATTCCACTCTAGACTTATCTTCTTCTTCGCCCACCCACACCTACTGTCCTCAGTCATATCTGAATCCATGTGTACAATGCTCATGGCTATTATACTCCTATTGTTACCTGGCTATAACATATTCGTATGCTATTTTTTGGAATGTTCCTGGAGTCCAGTGCCATTCTAACAAATACAATTGGCAGGTCTTCTATTCAGATCTAAGCCTTGGCAGCCTGGGTTAATTCCAGCCCTTAGCAAATTTAAAACTTTGGTCCCAATAACACCTCTGCTTTTTATTTAATATCTATTTAAATTTAATATTGATTTATAATATATAATATATTTATATTATAAACATTATAATACTTATTTATTTAAATAAATATGATTTATTTAATAGAGATAGTCCATTAATGCATGCCACATAGCCAGCAAATTCCATCTTTACCCATCTGATCTGATCCACATCTGATGACTCTTCACCTTCAAGTCTCCTTCCCTTTTTTTTTACTTCACTACACACATATTTTTAAGAAAAGAGGAAAAAAGAGGAACATTCCAAATACCAAATAGGATTTGGATGAGTTCATGAAATCTTTAATTGGGGATGAAGTAAACCACTAGGTTGAGTTTCATCATTCATGTATCGGGAACCTTTGAGACACCACATTTTTAACATAAATCTCCTAGCATTCTCCCATGCGATGTCCCTACCCCTAGAGCTCCCATGATTATATTTTTTCTCCCTGTCATTCAGACAAAGTACAAAATAGGAAATAGTGACAGCAGCACACTAGCCCCCACCAAAGTGTCCCTAGTCAACCAAGCACATCTATTGCTTCTAGCTTGTAACCATTTTTTAATGAAAATGAATACCCTACACCCCTTTCTTGAATGAAATGAATCAAAAACCATTTATTTAGCATTTACTGTGAGCCAAGCATTATACTAGAGGGTAGAAACATCAAGACAAGACCAAAGAGATTCTTTGCCCTCAAGGACCTTATATTATTTTTTAAAAATTTATTTTAATTTATGGAACAAAACAAGCATTTCCATAACATAGTATAATAAAAAAGTGATTAAATCTATTATCCACAACTTGTTATTCTTTTTTAATATATAATAAACTTTTCATGTAAATGTCTTTTTTCTTTTTTTCACTCCTCCCCCACCCTAGAGATAGTTACCATTAGACACAAGTAAGTGCATATATGTGTGCATGTGTATGTATATGTGCATGTATATACACACATATACACATACATGTGTGTGTAAAATTATTCTATACATATTTCTATTTTTCAGCTCTTTCTCTGGATGCAGATAGCTTCTTCCTTCATATGTCCTTTATTTTAAATTCGTATGTTGATAATAATCAAAATTCCTTATTTGCTCAAAGTTATTCTTAAAACAAGATTGCTGCTACTACATACAATATTTTCATGCTTCCACTCACTTTTCTCTTTAACATTTTGTGCAAGTCTTTCCATGCCTTTCCAAGATCACTGACCTCATCGTTTGTTATAGCACAGTAATGTTCCATCACAACCATATATCACAAATTGTATAGTCATTCCCCAACTAATAGGAATCCCCACAATTTCCAGTTCTTTGCCACTATAAAGAGAGCTGCTACAAATATGCCATTCACATTCAAAGTTATAATTACTATTTGTGAACTCCCCTCCAGAAGCAATGACAGTTCATATGATTATTGTTCCCCAATTAGAAAGACTTGAAAGGTATATGGAGAGTGAGGGAAAGGGAAAGGTAACTGATTAGGGAATGTCTAGGCAGTGAGATGAAATGTGATCTAATCCTGCCCGAGATGTAGGGAGTGACTGAAGCAACTACCAATCAGGAAGTTGAGCCCCCGGGGAAGGAGTTCTAAGCAGAAAAATATTCAGTTCTCCAGAGTTTGATTGCTGACCCAGATAGCAGAATAACTGGTGATGAGAAAGCTGGGCACTGCAGCCACTGTGTATGTATTCTGTCTGGTACCAGGACTCTGGTATCTGGACAATTCTCTCAATCTCTTCCTCAATCCATCACTTGGAGAATTCCTAGATGATAGGTAATCGATCAAATTTCACCTTGCCATGTGCACCAAGTTGCTCCTGTGGGTACCACTGGAGCTGCAAAGTAATACACAGAAAATATGCATTTATTGAAGTCCTTTTTTGAGCCTAGAGATAGTTCTTGATACAAGCTATGGGGAGCCCAAGTTGGGTATGCATAAGTCAAATTCTCTTTCATTCACTAATAGCCCATTACATTTCTTAAAAACCACAACTGTGACCTTATTTCCAAAATTACTTTACCTTATCCTGTGAATGCCTTGTCTTTCTCACCATCTTTGGTTCCTAAAGGCATAGATAGAAACATATTGAAGGCTAGTCTCTTCTCTCCTTATTTGGCTACAGAGTATACTGTAATTGGCTTATGGAATATTCCTCAAGGCTGGGTCAGGTTTTGCAAATACCAATGACTTGATATTTTTCTACCTGAGGTACTCTCACTCTGGCTCTTAGCCAGGTTGACCCTTTGGCCACCATAACACTATTATGAACCTGAAAGAACAATGAGAAGGCTTCCAGTTTTTTGGGGTGATCTTCTATGAAAAATTCATGGGAAAACATTCAAGAATCACATGGGATGACAAAGAGTGGAAAGGGTTACGTAGTGGAGGGGCCAGCCACATGAGGGAGATTAGAGACCTTTCAAAGTATTATCAATTTATGAAAAGTAGTTTGAATAATACAAGTGAGAAAGTCTTCTATAGAAAGGTAATCATTTATTCATGAAGGCAGGTAAGTTCTCTATTGGATCTGAATCTCAAATTTCCAAGTGAATACTTCCTGCTTGTAAAAATTCACAAGGCACTATATTGCCCCATGAATTGGATGGGAATAAAATGGAATTACCATATAAATATATTGGCAAAAGTGTGTACAGAGATAAATAGTCCAAAAATTTCTAACCTATTCAGACCAACGTTCACATAAAATATTAAGGTTTTTGCTTACAGTTTAAAGCATAAAAGAGAACCATCTTTTATAATGTAAGAATATAAGATACAATCTCCCAATCCTAGTCTAGACCCAAAGATTTAACCACGCAAAATAATGACATCATTTGTCATGTCAACGTGATTCTCTGCATGCAGTAAGTGGACCCTCTAAGTGTTTCTAGAGACGTTTCATTCATTCCTAAATGGATAAATACTGCATCTCTTGGGAAACCGAATGATCTAATATTAAGCGCTATCACAGGAGATAATACTGATTTGTAGATGTCTAGGAAGGACCTTAAAAATGCAAAATGTAAGTCAAACATTTAAAGTGGAGTTTGCAATACATGTCATGTTCTTTTAATCAATCAATTGACAAACATTTGTGAAAGCTTCTCTACTTTCTTTGTATTAGCTATGTATGATCGCTGAAGTAGAGGGACAAAAACAAAATCGTCCCTAACTTCAGGTTAAGTGACTTGCCTAGGGTCACACAGCCAACAAGTATAAAGCAGAACTTGATCCCAGGTCTTCCTGCCTTTTAAATCGCTCTTTATTGACTACTTCCCTGCATCATTCAAAGTAAATAGAAGGTAATTTTGATGGAGGTAGGCACCCACAGCTGGAGGATCAGGAAAAGCCTCATGTAGGAGCTGAGATAAAGAGGAGTCACATCTATTCACTTTTCTTTCTATGCCTTCTCCTCCTCCTCATCTCTTGTTTCTCTCTCTCTCTCTCTCTCTCTCTCTCTCTCTCTCTCTCTCTCTCTCTCTCTCTCTCTTCCCTCCATTCCTCCCTCCCTGTCCCTCCTCTCCTCTCCCCTCTTTTCACCTCCCATTGGTTCAATGACAATACTATTTCTATGAGGAGGAATCCTAGGTATATAGATATATACAAAGACATCTATATTTACTTCTATATAGATGTATATTTATGTACCTACATATCTATAGCTATTTATAGATCTTTTCTATATCCATATATGTATATAATAGCTAACATTTATATATAGTACTCACTATTTGCTCACCAGTGTGCTAAGTGCTTTACAATTATTATCTCATTTGTTTCTCACAACAACTATAGGAGATAGTTGCTATTATTATCCCTATTTTACAGATAAGGTAACTGAGGCAAACAGGTTTAAGTAACTTGTCTAAGATCACATAGCTAGTTAAGCGTCTGAGGCTAGATTTGAATTCAAGTCTTCCTGATTCCAGGTCTGGCAATCTACTGTGTGTGTGTGTGTGTGTGTGTGTGTGTGTGTGTGTGTGTGTGTGTGTGAGAGAGAGAGAGAGAGAGAGAGAGAGAGAGACAGAGAGAGAGAGAGAGAGAGAGAGAGAGAGAGAGAGAGAGAGAGAGAGAGACAGAGACAGAGAGACAGAGAGACAGAGAGAGAGAGAGAGAGGGAGAGAGAGAGCGAGCGGGGGTGGGGGGAGGGAACACTAACGCTAGTCTTTCTTTTTCTGGAGTTCTGACCCCCTATCTCTAACTGCCCATTAAAGATTTCCCCTGGATGCACCATAGATATCTGGAGCTTGGCGTATCCCAAGCTGATGTTGTCTTCTTTCCCACCTTGGTTATTTCTTTCTCTTTTTAGGGTACTAGGATCCTTCCGGTCACCCAGCTTCACAACCTAATAATCCTCCTCCATTCTCTCCCTCTTCATCTCACATATCCAATCATCTGACAAGTCCTATTCATTATCCACCTACAATATCTGTCATCTGTCCCTTCGACTCACCCTGAACAACCCTAATGCAAGCCCTCATCACCTCATCTCCCCTTGACTTTTCCACAGTCCTCCACTGACCTCCCTGCCTCAAGTGTCTCCCCACTCAAAGTCCAATCCACCCTTCTCACAGCTGTCAAGTTGATGTTCTTTAAGCACAGGTCAGACCACATCACTCCCACACTCAATAAACTCCAAAAGATCCTTATTACCCCAAGGATGAAATACCCACTCTTGTATTTGGCATTTAAAGCTCTTCACCACTCAGCTTCAGCCCACCTCATTTACCTTTATGGCATACAGAAGAGTTGGTGAGGCCTTAGTATAAAAGATCAGAGCCTTTTTCTTGGAAACTGAAGCCTCATAGGTCTTAAAAACACATTTTCTTTGTTATTCCATTTAGATCCCATCGGACTGCCAGAGCAATGGCATCGCTTTGGTTTGTTTAAAAGCTACAAAATCCTAAGGGTATTAACTTCAGATTGCCAGAATGTAGCTTTAATGTCTTCTCCTGCTCCCTTCTGGTCTTATTGCTTAGGTTTTAAGTTGATTAACTTTCTGAAACCATGTAGTTATGTAATCCAATCAAGTATGTTACTTCATGAGGGTCTTAGCAATACCTCCATGAACTCTAAGCATGGAGACCTGATGAGAAGCAGAAATATTGAAGAAATACAGAGAGCCTCTGAGCATTCATTAGCCTGGGGAACTTCTTGTAAAGGAACTCCCTCTACCAATGCAGATCACAACCTTCCTACAACTTACTGGTTAAGTCCTATGGAACACCAAGGCTAAATGGCTGGCCGAAGGTTACCTAAAAAATAAGTGTCAGACATGGAATTTGGACCCCATTCTTCCTCACACAGAGTCTAGCTATCTATCCATTAGCCATACAATGAAAATAAGAGTTAAATCTTAATAATCATTTTTATGGCCTATTTTCAAAACCAGAGCACCAACTGTACCCTATCTGCAGTTTGCTAAACCCCAGCCCCATTTTTTACTTACTATATCCCTCAGTAAGTATCCATAGGATTTTTTTTCCAAAGGCAATTGCATACATCCTTATTCTCAGTCTCCATTTCCTTGGTACCCTACTGCTTTGAAGGTCACTTCTTTAAAACTAACCTGAAAATTTTCATCTGGTTTAAATATTCTGCTTTTGCTTCCACACCTCACTTCCAAGTCAATTCCCATGTACAATTTCTGCAGCTGCAGGCTCTGGGCAAGCTATTGATTCCATGTCTCTTTGCAAAAGGTTACTAACTTCATCAGCAGGAAGGGCAGCATTACATCTGTTAAGATTCACTTCTACCTTGTTACAGCCTTCAAAGGTGTTTTTGTTTTCTGTCTATTTCATGACACAGACACTTGTTTTGACCATCGTTCTGAAAAGACCAAGAGACCAAATTGTTATGGGATAATATTACCAAATGACTCGCTTGTAAGTCTTCGGTTCTGGGATACAGAGTTGCAGTTAAGCAAGCTGATATTTTTGGCTACAAATTCTACATGTTGTATTACTTTGCTGGGTCCAAAGGTATCTAAATTTTGGATAATGTGGGTAGAGAGAGCAGTTGAGGAGTGATTTGGAGGCTCAATTAATAATAATTTGGAATTGAACAGAATGAAAACTAAGCAGGTGCAGGCAGAGCTGTAATGGAGTTAGGAAAATGGGACTTTCCAAAGTTCTATCAACCTATGGATCAAAGCTGGAAGGGAACTTCAGTGTTATCTATTCCAGACTCTTCATCTGACAGAGGATGAACAGAGAGATTTTTAACTTGCCCAAGGATACATAGGGAATAAATGGCAAAGTCAGGACTAGAATTTAGATCCTTGGTCTCCTAAGAGAGTGGTCCTTCCACACCCATTGTGCTGCCTTGAATTCTTGATTTTGTGATGAGAAAGATGAGGACTTGGGGTGGAGGGAAAGAATCTCCCAAGACCACCTGTTTGATTGTTCATTTTTGAAGAAGACCAATGACACATTGGTGATGTCTTGACTTGTGTGTGCATTGGATTTAAGCGAGGCAGATTGGCACAAAGTCATCAGCCTCACTCTCTCTTCCAGACCTATTGATGTCTAGTGAAAAGACAAAAGTCAAGATGACTGGCAATGGCCCAGGATGCAGTGGATGACCTTGGCATCTTCAGTGTCTTACCAAGTCCTACATGCTCCACAGCACCTGCTTCAGTTGCCTTCATGGCCATCATTGGAATAGAGAATCAAGCAATGACCTAGGTGATGGAAATGCAAGAAAAACAAGGAATACTCTTGTGCCATGCTTCCAGACAACTGAATGGTGATAAACAATCGACCAATTAATTTATAGTTGAAGAAAAATGTCATCATTTCAATACTGCCTTTGACTTTACCATCAAGAATTTGGTGGCTATAAAAATCAATCCAAAGTCACAGTTACGAGACCATATCGTGCAGTAGAGAGTCAGTTGTATTTTGGAGTTGGTGGACATAGGATCAAATCTTGGTTCTGCCACATATTTCATATATATAAAATAAGATTGTCTTTAGGCAAATCACCTACCTTCTCTGAGTCTCAGTTTCCTCATCTGCAACCTAGTAACCTCTAAAGTCCCTAATGGTGGTAAATCTATGACTCTATGATCATTTCAAGTGCTAACGCACCTAAAAGGGATGTCAGTTCACAAGGTAAGTAACAGTTTTATAAGGGCCAGCAGTTTCTAACAAAAGGGTCTATAACATAAAAGAGATTAAAAATCCCTGGTGCAGGCAATTATTATAGTCTTGAGAGGGCTGGGGGAGGATTTTTCAAAAGGCAGGCACATATGGTGCCTGTTGCAATGCACAGTAACGCCTATGGATAGGGCCTTTTTAGACGTCTTCTCTTGATTAAAAGTCATTTGGGGGCACTATATTTCATCTCTCTCAAAATCATTTGCTGTGGTTGGTACTATTTATCAGTTTCAGATCCTGAAGTAGACCAGAAAGCCATGACTCACCACAGCTCTTCTGTTCTGAGGATTATATATCTTAGACATTCCATTCTTAAAGCTGACTGCATCCATCCTGGGATATTTTTCTCAAGGATATGCTTGTACCCCTGGAGAGCCAGGCTTGGTGGGGATGGATGAGCTCATTAGGAATGAGATAAGGTATAAAGTTCACTCTATTTCCCTCAGATCATTTGAATTAGTGAAAACTTACATGAACTCACTGGATTCTCAGCCTTTAGGATTCCCTAGGGCTTTTTAAGTTGCCTGTGAAAAACAGTCTGGAAGACATTTTCTTTCCCTAGAAAACAAGAAAATTAGAGTGCATATTAATATGACGTGAATCTAGAAATGAAGAAAACCTGTAAATGCAGAGTCCCAATTACATTATGGCTCCTTGACATCTAGGTTTGGGTCAAGCCATCCCTTCCTCCTCCCTCCCCAAGAGTAGAATATTTGCCTATACTATTCCTAACCTTTTTTGAATCTTAGACCCTTCTGGAAGCCCATGAGCCCTTTCTCAGAATAATGTTTTAAAATGCATAAGATAAAATATGCAAGACTATAAAGGAAATTAATTATGTTGAAATACAAAGATCAAAATATCTTTTAAAAATCTGCTCAAAGGCCTTAGGTATGATAGGACCAGAATTTTCTTGTTGTATCTTATTTCTTTTCATCCATAACAATGGGAGACTTTGCCTAAAAGAAGACAAAGCTCTTCCTGTAACCTGATTGGTCTCAGGCTCCTTGATGTAGCTTCTTGATAATCTAAAGGCATCAAAAGCCCCAGGTAGGTAGAGTTGAGGCACCTCAGATTTTGTGGATTTCTGAAGGTCGCACAGTTTACCACGTCCTTTACTACATCCTTCCCTGTTGAGCAGACAAGTTTCTATATGAAGACAAGAGGGGCTGTATACATAGAGATTAAATGCCATTGCATCCTTGTTCCATATCCTTGCTTGTTAGGGCAAAGTAAACATCCTTTTGTTAATCATTCAGTGGCTTGTGATTGCCACATTTCATCCCAATCTCGGATCTTCTCTAGGAGAGTGTTGGCATTAGAGCCAACAGGGAGACAGGGGTTGGAGTAAGCAAAGGAAATGTGGCTGGCCCATAGAGCAGAGAGAGCGGATTGATGTATAATTAGATTGGAAATGTTGAATGGAGCCAGTCTGTAAAGAGCACTAATGCCAAGCAAGTATTTATATCGATCTTAGTGTGAGCCAGTGTTGTTGTTTGTCCATTGTCTAAGAGGACCAATGACATCTGAAGGGTGATGACTTGTAAGTGGATTGAATTTGTGAGGCAGAACTGTGCAAAGGCATCAGCCTCACTCTGTCCTCCAGTCATTGGAGTCCAGTGGCAGGACATTAGTTAGGATGACTTGCAATGGCCCAAGATTAGCCATTGGAGTTTATTAAATAGAGGGAGTGACACGGTCAAACCTGCACGTTAGGAAAATCAGTTTGGCAGTTGGGAAGAGGATGGATTGAAATAGGGAGACACCTGAGGCAGAGAGATCAACTGGGGAACAACTGCAATAATTCCAGGGGGGAGGCCACAGACAATTGAATCTTAACCCCTAATTCTGAGGAGAAGTAGAGTGATGAAAGAGATGTTAGGGAGGAAGAACTGACAAGTGGATAGGGGCAATGAGACAACAAAGAGTTGAGGATGACTCCAAGGTTGCTAAATGGGGGTGGTGGGAGGATGGTAGTAGCCTGGCATCACCTAGAAAGAAACCTCTAATTCAGGTGTCTGTCTTCTTGTTATGTGGCCAAGGTATTTAAGCTTCAGCTTCAATATTTGACCTTCCAGTGACTAGCTTGAATTAATTTCTTTAAGTATTGAATGTTTGACATCCTTGCTGTCCAAGGGACTCTCAGAAGTCTTCAAAAACTTCAATTCTGTGATGCTCAACTTTCCTTACAGAGTAGACTTGTACTATATGACTTCTAAGGTTGGGGGTGGGGAACTAGAATTAAACTGTAGTGGCATGATTCAGCCAACAGAATACTGTCTGTATAGTCAATGGCATGAAGTTATAGCCCATTTCTGATATTTACCATGTGGGTTACCTTGGTCAAGGCCTTTAACCTCATAGGTTCTTGGCTTCCATAGTTGTAAAATGAGAGAGTTAGTCTAGAACATAACCTCTTAAGGTCTTTCCACTTCTGGATCTATGATAGTAAGTTGCAAAAGGCAAACTTAAGGTTAACCTAAGGAAAAATGTCCTAACAAGTAGAAGTGTCCCAAAGAGGAGTGGTCTGTTTCAGAAGGTAGTGAGTTCCCACTTGTCAGAAGTCTCCATCAAAGACCAGATAGCTATTTACTGGGATATTCTTGACGGAATTGTTTACGAATGCATTAGACTCTGAGGTCCATTTCAATTCTTACATTCTGCGGTATTTGACTAGTAAATTAATTTCTTTGTCTGAACTTTTCACCAACATTTCCAAATTAAAAATATTTTACCTGTTAAAAAACAAGAAAATTGTCTTTGTCTAGAAAAAAATCTCTGTTGCCGTAGAAGAAATGAAACAGGGGAGTACATAACGAGAAGAGTTTCTTTTCACTAAATAATGTATACACTATCATCAGAACTAAGCACTTGCCATTTGGAAGCAAAAGAAAATGTTTTAATTCAAGCAATTTCAAAGCTATGTTATTCTGGTTACAAGCACTGTGAATATGATTATGTCAATTCTCACTTTTCTGTTCTAATAATTCCTGTGCCAGGAATAGCATGGATAACTGAAATCCACAGATAATCCAAATAAGTAGTTTACAACATTTCTCCCACAAAGCTATCTGAATCACTAATGAGTAGTGAAAAAAGACTAATTTCAGATTGTCTCATTTTTTCACAGTCACCCTCTGCTGGATATATTATTGAGTAATAAATATGCCAAAAAAAAATTAAGAAAAGAAGAGAAGCTAATGGCTTCTGTATTCCACAAAAGGAATTCAATCAATCCTTAAATGATCAAGAGTTGATTTGAGGAAAAGATATACAAGATAAACTAAAGAGATTCCAGGGGCTCCTAGTAGGGCAGTACTAGGATCATTATCATCAAAAGCCATGGAACACTGAGCACATCTCAGACACATTTTAGCTTTGATCAATTTCCTGTCTCAGGATATAGGATATTGGAAAAATAGGGAACGCTGATTGGTGAATGGCTATAGAAACTGTGGTACATTGATGCAATGGAATGCTATTGTGCCATAAAAATGTAAGAATACAAATAATACGAAGAAGTATGGGAAGACATATTAGTTATTGCAAAGGAAAGTAAGAAGAACCAGGAAAACAATATACCAATTGCCTATAAGATTATAAATGGAAATATCAATAATAAAACAATAGAAACTGAATGCTGTGGAATTATATTGACCAAGCTTTGACCCAAAGAAGAAATATGAGAAGGCATCTTCTCCCTTCTTTGCAGGAGGTGGAAAATATCACCAGTCAATAAATATTTATTGAATGCCTATTGAGTGCCACATAATGTACTAGGAGCTAGGGATACAAAGAAAGGAAAAAGCCAGTCTTTGCTCTCAATGAGCTCATAGTTTAATGGTGGAGAGAATGTGCAAACAACTATGCAAGATAAATTGGAGATGCTCAACAAAGGGAAGACACTTGAATTAAAGGAGATTGGGAATAGCTTCTTGCACGTCTTGCTGTGACGTGAAGGAAGCTAGGGAAGGGAGGAGATGAAGATGAAGAATAAGAAAATTCTAAACAGGGAGGACAACCAGTAAAAATTCCCAGAGTATGGAGGTGGAATTTCTTGTTCAAGGAAGAGCAAGGAGGCCAGTGTCATTGGAACACAGAATATATGTCTGAGGGGGGCTTTAAAGGAAGGGTGGAATGTATGATATAAGGCTGCAAAGATGGTAGGAGAGGGGAAGGTTATGAAGGGCATTCAATACTACATAAGGGATTTTATATTCATTCCTGGAGATGATAGAGAGCCCCTAGAGTTTATTGAGTAGAGGGGCCAAAGAGAAGGAACATTTTGTTGGCAGCTGAGTGAATAAAAGACTGGAGTGGGGAGAGAGTTGTGGCAGACCAACCAGCAGGCTATTAGAACAGTTCAGGCATGATTACTCAAGCATAACATTAATTTTAAAGATATTATGTGTGGAGATAATTTGAGGATACTAGGTTTCCCAGAAGAACACTAAGCATCCAATTAAACAAATTAAATTGAACAATTCAAATGACAAACAACAAATTCAGAAACTGACTAGGAAAAAGGTTTTCAAATAGAATGGTGAGGGAATGTGAATAATACAAGACTATTCTTCACTCACCAGAAACCACAGAAGGGAATGGAAAATACATTCTGAAAAACAAGAAAAGTTACAATTAATAATGGCATACTCTGTAAATCTGAGGCTAATCATCAATGGAAAAAGATGGCTATTCAATAAAAGTATTATTTGAAGAATTCCTCAAAAACTATGAACAGGTTATTTCTTTTACAAATACCCTAGACAAAAGAAACACAGAAAAGGTAAACAAATACCGCTATCAAGAAAAGCAAAGTAACAAAATAAATTATTCCATCTCTAGAAATTATTCAAAAAGAATAAAAAGACAGAGAAAGCTATCCAAAAGGCTAAAAATAAGAACATTGATAACTAAATAACAACTGAATGATCATTAAGAATTTTTTTTCTGAAAGAAAACAAGGAAATGAATATAAAAACAGACCTCTGATAGGAGAAGTGATAATGGAGAAACAGGTTTGAAAAACTATGGACTAAAACTCACAACCACCCTCCTCTCAGTTGTATCATTTTGTGTATGTATGGAACTATACTGCAGGTATGATAGTGAGCGTAGTAAGGGGAAAGGAGATAGAAAATAGAATGGAATATGGTAATATGTTGAAGGAAAATAATTCCCATTATATCTCAGGATGAAGAAAAGCTATAGAACAATAGATGACATAAGAAAGAAAATGACTGAAACCAATAGAATGAAAGTGACAAACCGGATAAGATTTAAAAAAACTACTGCTTATTATAAATATACCTAAGAAGTTAAAAAAAACAGAATAAAAATGAAGAACTTGAACAAAATTTACTATATTTCTGGTGAATCCCAAAATATCAGGATTAAGAATCATATTTTCATATAAAGCAAAAACAAAAACTCATGAGTAGAAATTAAAAAAGGAAACCAATATCAGTGTTAAACCTCTATACTCCAAGTGTCTTCATATCTAAGTTCATAAAGAAAACTGAATAAGATATAAACAGTAACATAATAGCAGTAGGAGACTTTAGCGTCTCCTACATACACACACTGACAAATTGACAACAAAAGAGAGGAATGATGGCCTGAAAAAGTGAAAGTAAATGTTGTGCAGTTACAAAGCATAAGCATAGCCTAAGAGAGGAGACAAGAGAAGAAAGTTCACCCTACCAACCCATTCCATTGCTATTTAAAACCCCCAGGGAGGGTGGCATGTTTTCATCTCATCCAAAAGACTTGCCCCTTCAGATTCAGAGAAAGGCATTCACACTCTGTAAAGGTCTGACAGTATGTTAACACACTGTTAGCATATTACCACCTCATCATCTGTGATTACATCCTGTCACTAAATCAGTTGAACGGGGCTGGGAGATGGGGAGAATAAAATTTCCACCTTCTATTGACCATTAGCAATTGACAGAAAAATGTAGAGTGTATAAAATCCCACTTGTCCTTTGATAATTAAAAGAAAACATTGGATTCAGCCAAGCTGTCTTAAAGACTCTTCTTCAACAAGGCATGTCCTTTTCATATGTCCAAATGATCCATGATTCCTTGAAAGATGTAACAACCACAAGGTTTCAGGGAGATGCCAGAGCACCCCTGTCTCATTTGGTAGAGCTAGATGGGGAAGGGTATTGATAATCACAACACTCCAGGAGATGGGCCAACAAAGCTTTTCTTCATTCTACCCAAGTTTTCTTACTCTTCCAGTTTGGGCTTACTTTGCTAATGTGATGACACAAGGATCATGTAGTTGTGCCAAAAATATCTACTAATACACAGTCAGAAAATGGCTATAGCCATTCAGACATATGCTCACTGGAGGCATATATGTCATATGCTCTTTATGAATAAATGAACGAATAAATGCATAGTCTGGGTGAATTCCTATTTGTAAGGCACTGGAATTAATTGACCCAATTGACCCAGTCTCATCTAGCTTCCTTGTCTTTCTTTGCTCTCCAAATGAGCACTGAGTACAGAGGAGGTCTATGTGGATCTGAGCCAGCTATTTTCAAAGGTCAAATTAGAAGCTTGAGAACCATCTCCTAATAACAGTGTTCCCAAGTGCCACCATGTGTCTGTGGACCAAGATATTGAGATAGGGATTAGACTAGAAGCTCAAAGATTTCAATGAGATAGGCAAAATGTCATACTATGTTATACTATAGATAGGACACAAGACCTTTTACTTACTTTTCCAAATTTCTTCCATTTTTGTGGTTTCTGAGGTTTCAGTGAAATCCAAGCCTCTCTGGGTTCAAGTTCATGTGCTCTTGACAAAATATGACTTCCTGTGTTAGAAGAAGAAAGTTGTAGCGAAGAAAAAATAAATGAGGACAATTAAATGGGATTGTTTTTAACCAAAGCTATTTTGCAAGCTAAATATAAATGAATCGGTATCTCATTTCCCTGAAAATATATTGGGAAGAGGGTAAAAAAATCTGGGAGGAAAACAGTAGAGTTGAAAAGGCTGTATTGTTTATCTAAGTCCTATATCCTTATATAATACAGAAGCTCTGAAAATCCTAAATTTGGTAATATGTCAGGAGAAAAGAACAAGCAAATGGGGCAGATAATAAGAATGTCTATCCTAAGACTGGATAGCTGGAGTTGGAAAGTACTTATGTTGTATATCATAATGGCCTTTACATCTGGCAACTGAGTCCATCCAAATCTGCTACCCTTTTCCCAAGATGATCTGGTTATATGTTTGCTTCTTATTGGCTATTCTCATTTGGGTCTTAATCAAAGCTGACATGACTTTGAAATAATCTAGTAAGTCATGTTGCAGAAATGAGTTCCCCAGAACACTCTTGGGGGAAATGGAGGCTATGGGGAACTTTAATATCATCACAGTAGGAGCCAGAGTTTTCTGCTTCATCAACTGTCATTCACTGAATTCCTTGTTACTGGCTGTCACTATGTGTCCTGAGAATTTATATCCATAGATTACAGCTATCTGCAAAACATTTGGATCTGTGTGCATTTGTCTCTGGCATATGCCGTTACTATGGTACCAAGCTGCTCAGACAAAGGCATTAGGGATGCACTTGGCCCTGATTTCTTCCATTTCAACAAAGAGAGGTCAAATGGAGAAAGTGTAGAGTAGCCAGGATAATTGACTTCTGGCTTTTCTGAGCAATGCTCATGGAATACTTGAACAGAAGGATAGTTTTACACCTGTCTTACAATGGAACTGTATCCAAGTAAGGGTAGATCTCAGGAGGCAGAGACCTAGAGTCTAAAAAATTGAATCAAGGTTGATATGATTTAATTTTTCATTGCCGGACTAGAAGATACAAGTGACACACACTTTTAAAAGTATAGAGACTACCGATAATTGGAACCTACTTCCAGTATTTGCCAGCTGTCCAGCAGGATTGTTCCGGCTTCCGTAATGGTTAGTTCAAAGAAACAAGGGTATCTCCTGGGAGATGGCATACTGTAACAGAAGGAATAACACTGGATGCTGAACTGAAAGGTATAGGTTCAAATCCCAGCCCTGACTTTTACTACCTGTGTGACTGAAAGCAATACACTTAACTTTTTTGGCACTCAGTTTCCCCATCTGTAAAAATAAAGGCTTCAGACTAGAAAATCTCCAGGGTGCCTTCTAGCACTAAATCAATAATTCTGTCACTATTACTAATAGAAATAAGCACTACAAAGGGATATAATGTTAACATTTTCCCCTACTGGCACTCTAACATTGAGTCATCCCTGACAAGATATTAGAAAATGGAAAGAGAATTAGCTGAGAGACAATGAGTAACAACGGAAGAATTTCAAGTAGCTAAGTGCAAGAGATTTGAAGTCAGGACTCAGGGGGTGATTTCTGGGCATCTGTCCCTCTCTAACTATGTGATTTTGACTACCACTTCATCCTTGTATTTCTGTTACCCTGCTTAAATCTTGTGGGGGTGAGTAAGAGTTTCTCTCTGTCATGTCTTTACTCAACAAACAAATCGTTGTTGTGAACGACCATGTACAGGACTCCTTGCTAGGAAGGATAAAAAAAGATGGATAAGCCATCCTCTCTGTCCTTTAGATGTTTTATACCACTTAAACAAAGAAACATTTATTACTTTCCAAGACATGTATACAGGTAACTTTTTTTAAAAGCCAGACCAGCGATTTCGTGACGTAACTTTCTTTATGTTGGTAAAAGTGCAGAATTGTCACCTCCTCTGAGGCATGTAGTCTCTGTGAGTTGCCTAGGACACTGAAAGGTTAATTATCTTTCCCAGGGTCCAACAGCCTGTACATATCAGAGATGGGGCTTGTGCCCAAATATGCCATGACTCCAAAGCCAACTTCCTAACAACTATCCCCATAGTCTCTCATAAATAAATAACAGTAATGCAAATATATACATATATATGCATATATGTGTGCATATATGAGAGAGAGGAGAGAGAGAGAGAGAGACAGACAGACAGTCAATCAACAAGCATTAAGTGTGGTCAAATGAATTTCCTCAGATGAGTTACTGGAAGGATCAAGACTTGAACAATATTCTGCCTTCCTTCCAAAAGTGCCAAAAATATCTGATGCTCAAGTCAAAACTAAGAATATGAAATAAAGATTTGGACACTAGGGACATAGAAGTGAAAAGTGAAGTCATGGGTATAGCCAACCAATGTTGCTAAGGAAGAGAGTACAGAGATAGAAAAGAAGAGGGCTGAGATGACAGCCATGGTAGTAGAAGGAGGCAGAAGGAAGAGAAGACAAGGAATGAAACAGAGATGAGCCACCAGAGAGCTGGGGAGAGAACCAGGAACATGCAGCATCATGGAAGACAAGTGAAGAAAGGCTATTGAGAAGAGGGCCGTGGTCATTAGCAGCAACATTGCAAAATGAGTTGTAAAGAAGTGGGACCAGGAACAAGTACAAAATCCTCTTTTTATGAATTTAAGGAAGAAGAAAGAATATTAACATGAGGGGATTACAAGGTCCAGGGAAATATATTTTTTTAATCCAATACACTTTAAAAATTATTTTAACTTCAGTTTGCAAGCAAGGGTATTCAAATATATGAACTATGTTATAAAAAAAAAGGAAAAAATGTGGAAAATAAATATGTAATATGAGATCAAATGCCTTCCTACCCCCAGGAGAGCTAAATGAATGTGTGTTTCTGTAATTTCCATTATTTGCCAACTATTAGCCCACACACACAAAACAATACATAGTGACTCTAATGTTGTAATATCCACATTGGCTATATAAACTCAGTTTTTCATATTATATATATATATATTTACTTTGCTTACAACATGGATTAGTTGGTGTTATTGCTGTGTTTAGTTTTGTGCTCTTTCTTATGATATGCCAATTGTGGGACCATTGTGTCAAAGGGTGTAGACATTTGTTGTAACTCATTGCATAATTACATATTGCTAAAGAAATGGTTTGGACAGTTCACAACTATTGGAAATGTAATAGCCAGTCTGTGTTTTTACTATGACTATGCTAATTTTCTGTGGAAATGTAGAGTTCTCTGAAATCTCAGAATTTTTACATTTTCATTTCCTCTAAATATTAATGATTCCAAATATTTGAAATGTGATCATTAATAGTTTGTAAGAGTGGGATTTTTGTTGTTGTCATTATTGTTAATTGCCTGTTTATATCTTGTTAGTAGATAATTGGACTTATAAGTAGGAAAATGACTATTTGGTAATGGTTAAAAATTAGGTTAGTCAGTAGAGCAGATTCAGTAAATAACATTCAGAAAAAATCATAGTAGTATATGTTCTGTGAATTCAAAGATCCCAGCTACTAGGGTATGGATTCACTATTCAACAAAACTGTCAGAAAAACTAGAAAGAATCAGTGAAAAAGTAGGTATAGACCAACATCTCATACCATATAACAAGGGAAGCTCCAAATAGATACGTGCCTAGAGATTAAAAAGTCACATCATTAAAAAATAGAGAAACAAGAAATAAATTATCTTTTAGAATTATTTAGAAAAGAGCTTGTGGCTAAACAAGAGAAATAGTGGCTCTCAGATAGAAGATAAAATTGACTATTTTGATTACATAAAATTTAAAAGATTTGTATAGCCAATACCAATGGCATTGAAATGAGAAGGGCAACAATTAATTGGGGGGAAATCTTTACAAATTTCTTGCTAAAAAAAAGTCTCATTTCTAAGATATTTAAGGAGCAAATTCAAAGTTATAAGAAGAGTCATTCCCCAACAGCAAATTGGTCAAAGGGTATGAAAGAAATAGTTTTCAAAGAAATCCAAGCTATCAACACAAAAAAGGTGGCAGGGGGGAATGCCTGAAATCACTAATAGAGATATGCAGATCAAATCAACTCTGAGGTTCCAGCTCACACTCACATTGGCAAAGATGACCAAAAAAAAAAAAAAAAAAAAAAGATGCTCTGGGATTAAAGTCACTTTAGTGCATTGTTGGTGGACCATGAATTGGTACAGCCATTCTGAAAAGCAATTTAGTATTATATCATGAAAGTCACTACATTGTGCATCCCCCTTGAATTGGTGGCCCCTACCCCAAAGACATTAGAGAAAGCAAAAAAGACCTGTAAGTGCAAAAATATTTACATTTTTTTTGTCATGGCAAAGAACTAAGGAGTTACTATTCAACTGGTAATAGCTGGATAAACATGATCATAGGAATGTAATGGAATATTATTGCTTCATAAGAAATGGTGAAAGGGTTGGTATCAGAGAAACCTGAGAAGACTTGTATGAATTGATGCTGAATGAAGGGAGCAGAATCTGAAGAATAATTTATATAAAAACATTTAAAAGAATAAACTACTTGGAAAGACCTCAGCAATTCAATTAATGCAATGACTACCCCCAATTCTAGAGAAAAGGTGTTGAAGCATGACAAATGTCACCAGACAGAAAGGTGACGGACTCAAGATACAGAATGGGCAATATTTTTGAACAAGTCCAATGTGAGAAATTGTTTTTCTTGACTGAATATATGTTTTGAAAAAGGGGAAGGATTTCCTTTTTTTTATAAGTGGGAGAATGAAAAGAATTGGAAGGTAGATGATAAATAGGGATGAAGTTCCCCTCCCCCAATGAGAGCAAAAGAAAAGAGAAAGAATTACAAAAAGGAACAGCCTTGAACTTTGCATGCTAAATTTATTAAATATTTTAAAGGGAAAGCAAGCTCTACACAATAATAGAGTTACAGTTCTTTACATAGTCTTCCACTTATGTTCTACAATGCATGTGGGATGCTCATTTTATTTACTGTTTATTCAATTCACAATTTAAATGAAAAAAATGAACAAAAGGGAGAAGAGAATAGCTTTAACTGATACATTTGCATGAGTTCCTTATAAATTTTGGATGACACATTTTTGACAGAAATATTTGAAATAAAGATTTTTCCCAATCTGTTTCTTTCCTTCTTATTCTGGATGCATTGTATTTTTCTGTGCAAAGGATTTTAATTTTTATAGAATCAATTTAATCTTAATCTTTAATCAATTTAATTTTTTAAATCAATTTAATCTGAATTTTTAGTCAATTTAATTTTTTTAGGCCTTTGTCTATTATAGTCTACTCTAAGTGCAACGTATTAAGAGTCTGTCCAACCTTTGTGGCTGTGAAAAAATATAACAATCCCTTTTAATGACATTTAAAAAATATTTAGATTGTCCATTTGAAATTTAATGTAGTGTATAGCATTAAATTATGCTCTGTTCCAATTTTTCAATGAATGTTTTTGATAAATACTTTTCCTAGAATTTTTCAATGTTAGGTTCATTGAATATTAAACTACCATGTACATCTGTTATAAGCTAATAATCGTACATCTTATTCCTCCTCTATTTTTCTACTTACAATAACAGATTTGCTCATAGGTGCTTCATAATATAGTTTGAAAACAGAGATTAGGTTTCCTACATTCTTCGACCTTAAGTATAATTTATATAGATCTTTTTAACTTTTTGCTTTTCATACAAGCCAGGCAGCATGATCTTGACCTGGAGTTGGGAAGAACTGGTTTCAAATTTAGTCTTAGATTTGAAGCTAGGTGACCTGGGATAAGTCACTTAACTTCTCTAAACCTTCATCTTTCTTCTTTCTAAATGGAAATAACAATAACACATACCTCACACAGTTAATGAGAAGATGAAAGTAGATAATGTGTAAGGGAGTAGTAGTTTTGACAAACCTATCTCAATCAATCAACAGAGTAAACTAAGTTTAAGGAATTTACCATAAGCTTATCAAAAATGTGGCCAATCCCTTAATTTGAAAGGTTCATAGGACCATTGGATAAATGGCAAACGGCACCATGTAGGAAGCATCTTGTCATTAGAAGAGAGTGAGTCAGATCTCTTGGGCTACATTAGTCATAGTACTAACAATATCTTTAGACCTGTAGCTGCAGATCGTACAGTTTTCCATCAGGAGCTGATAGACGTTGAAGAAAGTTAGCTTTCCAAGAGTGACCCTTTGGAACAGAGAGAAGTGTTAGCTATGGTTTCTACCAAGGCATTGAGCATCAGACACTAGAAGATATTTTTGCCCACAGGGAATTTCTTGAGTATTCTATGAAGTGAGAAAAGGACTTTCAGTAACCATTTGTAAGCTACTCTTTCATTACTTGTATTCTCTACATAGGCATCTCACTATCACTTAATTTTAGATTTGAGCCTTTGTGTATGAAAGGGGAGAATGTGACTGCAGTCAGGATGACTACTGTTCTTGTTATATCTTCTCAATATCTTTTCTAAAAGTTAATTAAATCTGACTGGCCAACTGTCAAGAGAAAGTACATCAGGGGAGAAATGTAACAGTTCTTAGAAACCCCTGAAACCTTAAGTGTTACAGTCAACCATCCTCTGGGAACTCAGCCAGCTTACATTAAGTCACGTTAGAGAAATAGCCCTGAAGTGAGCACTATTTACACAAACACTGTACAGAGTCTTTATAAATGTCACCTATTATGGTTCCATGTGAATTCTGTTATTATTTCATCCAATTCCACAAAGGAACATTTGTCATCTTTACTATATTGGTGCGATCTAACTATGAACAACAAATATCACTCTAATTATTCAGTCTTTCCTTGATTCCTATAACAATTGTATATGTCACTTATAAATTGTGGTATGCTAATTTCTGAGTATTTAATGCTTTTTTGACATTATTTAAAATGTTTCATTTACCTCTACTTTTTTTCCTGAATTTTTTTGTGATTTACAGAAAATGGGAACATCTTACTTATACCAATATTCCACCAGTGTTATTATGTTATTAAGAGATAGAATACAATTATTCCCCTTCTCCAAAATGAAAATATATATCATACAGATGGTAATGGAGAGGTTCATGTTAAGTATAAACAGGCTATTACATATAACTAAAAAAGAATTCTAAAGGAGCTAAAAAGATCTCATCACAAAAATAATGATAAAAAGGAAGGTGGCAAGGTGTTCATTTGACAGTCAAAATGAACCATTGGCACCCATGAAATGACCAAAGAAAGTGATAAAGGCTTGTGGCAGCTTATTAGGCAAAACCCCTGTGACAAACATGGGATGATATGAATGAGAGTTATACAAGATGGGCAGGAATGGAGGGGTGAGTGGGGACACTCAAATTCGTAAGATCATAGATCCCTATGAGAATTTGAGAAGTTATGGCAATATTAGTAATTTTGTGGTTTTATCTTATATTCTGCTACGCAAGTAAAGTTTTCTATTGTTTTGACTGATTTCCTTAGGTTTTCTAAATACATCGTCATATGTGATTTTTTTTCCTTTCTCTTCACAATAGAACACATTATGTTATATTGTGTCAAATAACTTTTTTTGGATCATTAAATAATCATACGATTATTTTGGTTATTAATATGATTTATCTGGCTAATTGTTTTCCTAACATTGAAATAGCTTTGTCATTTTCATATAGATCTCACTTAATTTTAATGAATACACTTTTGGTTTATTGTTGGACTTTAACAATATTTTAATTTTGACACTGATATTCATTTGTATCTTTTTTTCTAACATATTTTTTCTTATTAAAAGGACTTCATAGATGGCGGAGTAGAAAGACACACATACACATAGCTCCAAACCCACAGCCCATAGAACATCTGTAAAAAGGAACTCCTGGAGAATTCTGGAGCAGCAGAGGCCACAGAACAGTGGAGTGGAGGAGATTTCAGTTCCAGAGAGCCCTGCAAACCTCTCGTAAAAGGTCTGTCATGCTGTGGACGCGGAGCCGAGCCCAGCCCTGCCGCAGCCACAAGAGGAGCAGATCCCAGTGGGCTTCGGGGACGGAATCTCCAGCAGCCAAGTGGGTTCCTCCACCCACAGGTGACGGGGATCGGTGAGAGGGTCTCTTTGGCAGGTCGAGAGGGGAGTGGGGTGCCCCCATAACTCAGGCCCCCTTGGGAGGCAACAGCAGAGGCGGGAGCAGACCAGGGCTCCCCAAGCAGGCAGGAGCCCAGATCCATTGTTGAAGGTCTCTGCATAAACCCCATGAGGGAACTGAGCCCGTGAGGCAGCCCTGCCCCAACCTGAGCACCTGACCTTGATCTCACACTGAATAGTAGCCCCGCCCCCGCCCCAAGCCCTGAGGCTGGGAAGCAGCATTTGAATCTCAGACCCCAAATGCTGGCTGGGAGGATCTGGAGGAGAAGTGGGTGTGAAGAGAATATTCAGAAGTCAAGTCACTGGCTGGGAAAATGCCCAGAAAAGGAAAAAGAAATAAGACTATAGAAGGTTACTTTCTTGGTGAACAGGCATTCCTCCCTTCCTTTCTGATGAGGAAGAACAATGCTTACCATCAGGCAAAGACACAGAAGTCAAGGCTTCTGTATCCCAGCCCACTCAGTGGGCTCAGGCCATGGAAGAGCTCAAAAAGAATTTTGAAAGTCAAGTTAGAGAGGTGGAGGAAAAGCTGGGAAGAGAAATGAGAGACATGCAGGTAAAGCATGAACAGCAGGTCAGCACCCTGCTAAAAGAGACCCAAAAAAATGCTGAAGAAAATAATACCTTGAAAAATAGGCTAACTCAATTGGCAAAAGAGGTTCAAAAAGCCAATGAGGAGAAGAATGCTTTCAAAAGCAGAATTAGCCAAATGGAAAAGGAGGTTCAAAAGCTCACTGAAGAAAATAGTTCTTTCAAAATTAGAATGGAACAGATGGAGGCTAATGACTTTATGAGAAACCAAGAAATCACAAAACAAAACCAAAAGAATGAAAAAATAGAAGATAATGTGAAATATCTCATTGGAAAAACAACTGACCTGGAGAATAGATCCAGGAGAGACAATTTAAAAATTATGGGACTACCTGAGAGTCATGATCAAAAAAAGAGCCTAGACATCATCTTTCATGAAATCATAAAGGAAAACTGCCCTGAGATTCTAGAACCAGGGGGCAAAATAAATATTGAAAGAATCCACCGATCACCTCCTGAAAGAGATCCAAAAATAGACACTTCTAGGAACATTGTGGCCAAATTCCAGAGGTCCCTAGTCAAGGAGAAAATATTTCAAGCAGCTAGAAAGAAACCATTCAAGTATTGTGGAAATACAATCAGGATAACACAAGATCTAGCAGCTTCTACATTAAGGGATCAAAGGGCATGGAACAGAATATTCCAGAAGTCAAAGGAACTAGGACTAAAACCAAGAATCACCTACCCAGCAAAACTGAGTATAATACTTCAGGGGAACATTGGTCTTTCAATGAAATAGAGGACTTTCAAGCATTCTTGATGAAAAGACCAGAGCTGAAAAGAAAATTTGACTTTCAAACACAAGAATGAAGAGAAGCATGAAAAGGTGAACAGCAAAGAGAAGTCATAAGGGACTTACTAAAGTTGAACTGTTTACATTCCTACATGGAAAGACAATATTTGTAACTCTTGAAACTTTTCAGTATCAGGGTACTGGGTGGGATTATACACACACACATGCACATGCACATGCACAGACACATAGAGACAGAGTGCACAGAATGAATTGAAGAGGATGGGATCATATCTTAAAAAAATGAAATCAAGCAGTGAGAGAGAAATATATTGGGAGGAGAAAGGGAGAATAGGAATGGGGCAAATTATCTCTCATAAAAGAGGCAAGCAAAAGACTTATTAGTGGAGGGATAAAGAGGGGAGGTGAGAGAAAAACATGAAATTTACTCTCATCACATTCCACTAAAGGAAGAAATAAAATGCACACTCATTTTGGTATGAAAACCTATCTTACAATACAGGAAAGTGGAGGATAAGGGGATAAGCAGGGTGGGGGGGGATGATGAAAGGGAGGGCATGGGGAGGAGGGAGCAATTTGAGGTCGACACTCATGGGGAGGGACAGGATCAAAAGAGAGAATAGAAGCAATGGGGGACAGGATAGGATGGAGGGAAATATAGTTAGTCTTATACAACATGACTATTATGGAAGTCATTTGCAAAACTACACAGATTTGGCCTATATTGAATTGCTTGCCTTCCAAAGGGAAGGGGTGGGGAGGGAGGGAGGTAAAGAAGTTGGAACTCAAAGTTTTAGGAACAACTGTAGAGTACTGTTCTTGCCACTAGGAGATAAGAAATACAGGTAAAGGGGTATAGAAAGTTATCTGGCCCTACAGGACAAAAGAGAAGATGGAGACAAGGGCAGAGAGGGATGATAGAAGACAGAGCAGATTGGTGATAGGGGCAATTAGAATGCTCGGTGTTTTGCGGGGGGAGGGGACAAAAGGGGAGAAAATGTGGAACCCAAAATTTTGTGAAAATGAATGTTAAAAGTTAAATAAATTTAAAAAAATTTTAAAAAGGACTTCATATAGTGCTGTTTTTATATGTGAATTTCTCCCTGGACCTTAGCCATCACTTCCTATATATTTATTTGGTTATGTAAATTTGTTCAACTTTATTTTTTTCTCTTTTTTGCTAATATAAGAACTCAGGAGGGAAAGTACTTCAAAGGACTACTTTCATAGTATATAATAAGCTTTAGTGTATTATATTATTAATGTCACTATCTTTGATGCAATTTTTTGTTATTTTAATTTGGTCTTTTACCCACATCATTCCTAACCAAATTGCTTTTTTAGTTTCAATTTAGGCCTATATCTTCTGATTACATTCCTCCTATTTAAATTTCATGTTGGTCTATGAAAGTTATGTATATAATTTGATTTTCTGCAATTGAAAGTTACGTGTACCCTAATCTTTGATAAATTTTGTATGTGTCCAAGGATATCTGAAGAAGAAGTAAATTGTTTTTGAAAGTTATTTCATTTTCTCTATATATTTATCAAATCTATTTTTGTTATGATGTTCAGTTCCAAAGTTTTTATTTATCTTTGTTTGACTTATTAAATTCAGAGTATTAAAATCTCTCATTATTAATGCTTTTGAACTATTTTATAATAAAGTTTATTTTTCTTAAATATTTAGTTGTCATGAAATTAGACACATATACTATAATATACATATTATCTATGTTGTATGTATATACATATATGCATGTATGCACATATATAACTATGTATATATGTGTGTGTGTATAATGCCTGTGGTTTCTCGAATAATGATATAATTTCCATTCTGAATTTGTTCAAGTAATTGAAAATCTTTGAACCTATTTTCTCATCAAAAATGAGGCATATGACCTCTGAGGTCCTTTTGAGCTCCAAACCTGTGATCTTATAGCCTATGATCTCTCTTAATGCTTTGTCACTAAAGAGACGGGCAAGCTTTTATTGTTGTTGAGTCATTCAATCATGTCTGACTCTTCGCAGTCCTATGGACGACTGCACACCAATACTGTCTGTGAAATTTTCTTGTCTGAGACACTGGAGTGCTTTGCCATTTCCTTCTCCAGTGGATTAAGGCAAATAGATGTTAGGTGATTTGCCTAGGCTCACACAACTAGTAACTGTTTGAGGCCGGATTTAAACTTAGGTCTTCTGGTCTAGTGCTCTATCCAATGAGTCATCTAGCTGACCTCTGAATTTCTTTTCTCTCATCTTATAGTCGATGATCTCTCTTAATGGTTTGTCATGAAAGAGGCGGGTAATGTAGTTTAGTTGAAATACCCAGGTGCCCTAATAGAGAAATAAGAAATGGAATAGGCAAAGCAGGTTAAACCACCAGACCAATTTGACTGCAACTTCTGTCCAGATACTGGTGGGTATAACCAAGGATCATGCACCCCAGAGCCTTGGGCATAACAAAATGCCACAGACCCCCAGTCCTTCCAGCCAAGCCCCAGTAACCATCATAGAGAGGAGCAATCTTTGTGGAAGACAGCCCACAATCCTACTTACCGGTAACATGAACCATCAACAAAATGCTGTGGATAGCCAGGTAAGCCCTAGAATTCCAAGAACAGAAACACCCTCAAGATCACTAGTCCAACTTCTGAACACACTCCTATAGACATTATCTGGAGAAGCAACACTTGTAGAGACTTGAGTTGGCAACCACATACGCAAGTCCTTAGATCCTTTATTATTTAGTAGCTTCTGCTACTGAAGACCTAGAAAAGAAAATTTAGCACCAAAATATTGTGCCTTCTCAAATAATTCAACATTAGAAACAGAATAGTTTTAAAAGTGGAAATACTATTAAAGAAGAACTGCCATCTGATTTACTGCTGTATCCTAAGGACCAATAAGAGGTTAAAGTTTTTCCAGGGCAATACAGTAAACAAATGTTTCAAGTAGGATTTGAACTCTAGTCTTCCTGACCTTAAAGAGTTTTCCACAAAGAATTGCTTGTTAAACAATAAATACTTATTGAATTGAATCAAATAAGATATGAAGTATTAATGCAAAATACATGCCATGAAGACTGGAATTTTTTGGTCTTAATAATAGTTCACTTCTATTACTCTTTAATGTCCTGCAAAGCACTTTACATACATGATCTCTTATATACAACAATGCTATAATATGTATGTTACTATTATATCTCTTTTATTGATAGGAAAACTGAGGCTGAGAGAGATCAAATAATTTGCCCAGGGTCATTCAGCTAGTAAGTATCTAAGGAGGAATTCAAACTGATGGTCTATCCATTATATCAAATTGCCTTTCCATAATATGCATTTATGAAAACTACTATTAAGAAGTTCCCCTCCCCCATCCCCAATGTGTTGCGTGTTAAGAAGTTTCTTAACTTCTTCACTCCCCACTCTCTCTCTGAATATATTTCATACACATGACAAACCTATCTAGAGCTGCTGTGATCCATGGATTCAGGTTTCCTGTTTAGTGAGGAACCACAGGAAGAAACTCAATTTCTTTAAGTGCTCTGAAGATTTGAATGCCTTGGTAAGATTAACCTCTCCCCAGTGTTCTCAGATTCAATGAGAAAAAAATAATTGCCCACCAGTCCCACCTCCAGCACGACCCCAACCATTGCTGTTCCCCCTGGAAGAAAATAGATTGGTAATTCACTTTTTTCAGTAGGCTCTGTTTTGTGTTTTTGCCAAATGCAGACTTAAATTTCTGAACCACATTTCTAAAATGACTGGACCTATTTGCGTTTGGTTTCCTCATCTGTTATATCCACTAGCTGAAACAATTCCAAAAAGTTGATTCAGCCAAGGACACCTAATCCTCTTAAAGCCTCAGGAGGACATCACTACACTTGGTTCAGATCTACAGAAACTGCAATCTAATTTCCCAAATTTGTTGAATGGAAGAGTAGGAATTGTTTATTTTACACCATCTGCCCCAAGCACTGAGCTTATTCATTTTTTTTCTCTAAACTGAGGTTTAAAAGTTTTTTTAAAATATCATTAGTATTTTTGCAAGTCTTCCCCATTCTGAGCTTTGGTCTTGCAAACACTGGACTACATACATTTTACTGGGCTAAACAACATGAACAGAAATGATGATGAGGATGATGAGGATGAAGAAGATGAGGAGGAAAATGATAGTTGGTATTTATGTAACGCTTGAAGATTTTCAAAGCATTTTACAAATGTATCTCACAAAAACCCTGGGAGGTAAGTGCTATTATTATCCCCATTGAGGAAACTGACATAAAGAAAATTTAAGGGATTAGCTAGTGTCTGAGGCCAAATTTGAACTCAGATCTTCCTGACTCTGAGTCCTGTGCTCTATCCACTGCATCATGTAGCTAATTCTCATCACATTTTCCAGAAGGCTGTCTGATGAGCCCACAGAATGGTGATATCTCCAGGAGGAGATGGTAAGATGCACTATACAAATCAAGAACCTTTTCACTTACTGAATGAAGGTGTTGTGGACAAGAACACTAGTAGAGAGAAGAAAAGTGAAGCAGATTTAGGAGAGGAAAGATCAGGTGCTCTGGCTACAGTTTGGAGAAAGAAGAGTACCATTTGGAACAAAGCTGCAGATGCATTGTGATGACTCCAGAGGCAAGGCAGGGCTCTTTAGAAAGAAATTCCAAGACTCAGAAGACGGACATCCTATTTACTCCTGAGCCTATGAATTCCAAAATTATTATGTTTCACCCATTCTTCCCAACTCCCACTGGGCATGCTGGGAAAACCAGAGGAATTAAAATGGAATTTGATTACAATTTCCTGGGAGTTGTAAAAATTATAGAAGATTGTATATTTTGTGTGCAGCAAAAGAACATGTTTTATCACATGATTCCTTTCTCTGTTATTTATGTTGTTTCACATCTTAATTAAATATCTTTGCTATTGGATTTATGTGTCTCTGGTATGGTCAAGCAATATAGAGTGAATTAGATGGCATTTCAAGTCTTGAACTCTGGTAATAGTTAAGCTTATATCACTTTTGATTTGTTCTCAATTATACAATTCTAAAATCTGAGTTTCCTGGAAAGCTCCCCATTTGGTTGATTTGGTTTTCTCAGATGCCTGATATCTCTCTCTCTCTCCCTCTCTCTCTCTCTCTCTCTCTCTCTCTCTCTCTCTCTCTCTCTCTCTCTCTCTCTCTCTCCATTTGGAATCATAAAATGTAAACCCTGTGAAGAAGTATAGAGATTGGAGAAAATTGGAAATGGGCAAATACTGTTCCAATTTTCAAAGTAGAAAAAGGTGGATTCTGAGAATTATGAAGGCTAGCAAAATTTAAGAAGAGACATTTAATGCTCAGGCAGAGGCAAGATGGCTCTAAACTGAAGCTAAAGAACCCACAGGACTGTGTGAAGGAAATCTCTAGCCCAAGACAGCCTGGAAGGTTGATGAGAAGCATCTATCACACCAGGCTGGGAGTAGAGTGAAGTCCAGCCTCACCAACACAGCCAGGACCTGAGCAGATGGGGGGGGGGGGCAGGGAGGAACTGAATCACTGGCAGCCATGGTGGTTTTCAGACTTCTCAACCCCAAAACACTGAGGACAACTTGGAAAAAATCTATTGGACCAGTCTGAGAGAGTAATGTAGTCTGACCTCAGCCCCAGGGCAATGGAGGGGGTGGTGGAGCCCACAGTAGCAGCAGAAGCAACAGTGGCTGTTTCTGGGGCTGTATGTACACAGATCACGGGGGGGGGGGGGAGCAGATCAAGCAGCTGACAGAACACCCCCACCCCTGTTGGAAGGAGAGAACTACCTTGAAAAAGAGCTCAAAAGTCAAGTAATTGGCTAGGAAAATTAGCAAAAACTGGAAAAAAAATCAGACTAAAGAATCTTACTTTGGTGACAAGGAAGATCCAAACATACAACCAGAAGAAGACAACAAGGTCAAAACTCCTACGTCCAAAGCTTCCAAGAAAAATATGAATTGGTCCCAGGCTGTGGAAGAGTCAAAAAGGATTCTGAAAATCAAGAAAAGCAGGGGAAAAATGGGAAGAAAAATGAGAGCGATGCAAGAAACTCATGAAATACAAGTCAACCACTTACTAAAGGGGACCCAAAAATGTTAAAGAAAATAATATCTTAAAAAACAGATCAACCGAAATGGAAAAAGAGCTCCAAAAGCCAATGAGAAGAAGAATGCTTTAAAAAGCAGAATCGGCCAAATGAAAAAGGAGGTCCAAAAGCTCAATGAAAAAAATAATTCCTTAAAAATTAGAATGGAGCAGATGGAAACTAATGATTTTGTGAAAAAAATTTTTAAAAAGTATATAAAACAAAACCAAAAGAATGAAAACACAAAAGACAATGTGAAATATCTCATCAGAAAAACAACTGACCTGGAAAATAGATCCAGGGAGAGACAATTTAAAGATTATTGGATTACCAGAAGGCCATAATAAAAAAAAAAAGAGCCTAGACATCATCTTTCAAGAAATTATCAAGGAAAACTGCCCTGAGATTCTAGGACAAGATGGTAAAATAGATATTGAAAGAATACACCAACTGCCTCCTGAAAGAGATTCCAAAAGAAAACTCCTAGCAATGTTGTAGCCAAATTCCAGAGTTCAAGGAGAAAATACTGCAAACATTCAGAAATAAACAATTTGGGTATGGTGGAAACACAATCAGGACAGCACAAGATACATCAGCTTCTACATTAAGGGATCAGAGGGCTTGGAATATGATATTTCAGAGCTAGGATTAAATCCAAAAGTCATCTACCCAGCAAAACTGAGTATCACACTTCATGACGGAAAATGGTCATTCGACAAAATAAAGGACTTTCAAGCATTCTTGATGAAAAGACCAGAACTGAATAGAAAAATCTTACTTTCAAATATAAGAATCAGGAGAAGGATGGAAAGGTACATAGGAAAGAAAAATCATAAGGGAATTACTAAATTTGAACTGTTTACATTGCTAATGAAAATATAATATTTGAAATTATGTTTGAAAATATAATAATAAATTTGAGAGTTTTCCCAGTATTAGGATAGTTGGAGGGATTAAGTACATAGACAGAGGGCAAAGGGTGAGTTGAATGTGAAAGGATGATATCTAAAGAAATAAAATTAAGGGATTAGAGAAGAATATATTGCAAAAAGGAGAAAGTAAGACATAGAATGGGGTAAATTATCTCTCATAGAAAAGAGGCAAGGAAAGGTTTTTACAATGGAGGGGAGAGGGGATAGGGAGAGGGAAAGAGAGAAATTTACTCTCATCAGATTTGGCTTAAGGAGGGAATAACATGCACATTCAACTGGTTATGAAAATCTATCTTACGCTACAGGGAAGAAGGGGGAAAGGTGGGGATGATAGAATGGAAGGCAAATGGGAGGAGGGGAAATTAGAAGTAAACACTTTTGAGGAGGGACAGTGGCAAAAGAAAGAATAGAATAAATGGGGGGGAAGGATAGGATGGAAGGAAATATAGTTAGTTTTTTACAACATAACAGTTATGAAAGTGTTTTGCATGACTACACATGTATAACCTATATCAAATTGCTTGCCTTCTCAATGAGGGTGGGTAAGGAGGGAGGAAGGAAGAGAAGGTAGAGCTCAAAGTTTTAAAAATGAATGTTAAAAATTGTTTTTACATGCAACTGGAAAATAAGACATACAGGCAATGGGATGTAGAAATCTATCTTGCCATACAAGAAAATAGAGGGAAAGGTGATAACAGAAGACCATAGTAGCATGTGATAGAAGGGAGAGCAGACTGGAGGAGGGGGTAATCAGAATGTATCCCCTCTTAGGATAGGGGAAGGGGAGAGATGGGGAGAAAATTTGGAAATCAAAATCTTGTGGAAGTGAATGTTGGAAACTAAAAATAAATTAATTAGGGGGGAAAAGAGACATTTAAAAAGAAACAAACAGCTTATAAGTACTTAGGAAGGGGAGTGATGCCAACTAGGATCCAATACAGGTTAATTAAGAACAAGTTATTTGTTCAATAAACATTTTATTTTGAAATGATTATTAGACAATAATGCTACCTGGTATTTACACAGCATTTTTTTTTTGCAGGTCTGATCATGGCATCCCCCTCCTCGAGAAAGTCCAGGAGTCTCCTCTCAGATAAAATGCAAAGACCATCACAATCTTCTTCCAGTTTACCAGTCCAGACTTACATTATTTCCTTCTCATGTGTTTCACCCAAATAGGCCAGCACTTGCTTCCTCATCCATGCTATTCTTTTGTGTCTCCTTTCTTTTGCACAGGCTGTCTCTATTCCTCATTTGAACTCCATGCTTACTTCCACCATTTATGTTACAATCCCTGTCTTCCTTCAATGCTTATCTCAACTGTCATTTCCCCACAATACTGATATTGTGATGTCCCAGTTGCTGGTGCAATTGTGTTCAATTTTCTTTGTGTAAGCTGTTTATCTCCTTCAAACTGTAAGCTAAATGAGGGCAGGAGATGTGATTGTATTTATCCTTCTATCCCCAAAATTGAACATGGTGTATGGCATTTAGGAGGCCTTATTAAATATTTGTTTAATTGAAATCTATATGTGATCTCCTTTGACCCAGCAATACCACTACTAGGTCTATATCCCAAAAGAGATTTTTTAAAAATGGAAAAATATAAAATATTTTTATAAAAATAAAAAATATTTATGGTTGCTCCTTTCTGGGGATAAAGAATTAGAAGTTGAGGGGATTCCCATCAACTGGGGGCATGGCTGAACAAGTTGTGGTATGTGATTATAATGGAGAGAAATGATGAGCAGGATGATCTCAGAAAAACCTGGAAAGACTTGAATGAGTTGATGCAAAGTGAAATATACTGTGTACAAAGTAACAGCAATCTTGTAAGATGACCAGCTGTGAATGACTTAGCTATTCTCAGAAATACAATGATCCAAGACAACTCTGAAGGACTTAGGATGAAAAATGCTATCCATGCCCAGAGAAAGAATTATTGGCATCTGAACACAGATTGAAGCAAATTTTTTTAACTTTCTTTTTCTTGACTTTTTTTCTTGTCTATGTTTTCTTTCTTTCACAACATGACTATTATGAATATATTTGCATGACTACACATGTATAAGTTATATCGAGTTGTTTGCCTTTTCAATGAAGAGGGGTGGGGAGGAAGGAAGGGAGAGAATTTGAAACTCAACGTTTTAAAAATAAATGTTAAAAATTGTTTTTACATGTATCTATGGGAAAATAAAATACTAAATAAAAGCTTAGAAATGTATATGTGTATTTCCTCAAGTATGTATGTATAGCTTTATGTTTTATATATGAGCAAATCAGTCAACGAGTATTTATTAAGCACTTAGTATGTTCCAGGAACTATCCTTAGTGCTGGAGATACAAAGAAAGCCAAAATTATTGTATCAGCCCTCAAGAAACTCATATTCTAAGGGGATACATACACACACACACACACACACATTCATTCATTCATTCATAGTCATCAGGACATCTTTGCAAAGTTACACTGTTGGGGATTCCATGTTCACAAGGTCGCTGCTGCCATCTCTGCTATTTGCATTGTTCCTTTATGAGGTAAGATGGGGGAGAGGAAAGATCCCTGAATTTGGAATCAGAGATCATAGGTTCAAGATTCACATCACATCTCTTACTACCTGTGTGATGCTGGGCAAGCCACTTTCTCTCTCTTGACCTCAGTTTCTTCTTCTATAAAATTAGGGGTCTGAACTATCTGACCTTGGAGGGCTCATTCCTTCTGGTTCTAAGTCTATGATCCATTTGGGAGTGACTTTGATCCCTGGGTGACTTGGCAGCTACAATACAAACTCAGTCATCTCCAAACACATGCCATTGTGTCTCTTTTGCTGGCCTTTCCATCGTGATCCTTTCAGCATTTGTAAAGTGTCATGATTCTTTTCAGTTCTCAGGGAGCCCATCATCCTCTTGTCATGAAAATGAAACCCTCTTATTCATTTGGAGGCTCACAGAAGCAATATTTTCTTGACGGGAATAAAACCGGTATCATTCATGTAACATGAATCCTATCCCTGGCCGTTTTATATCCCAGACTCACCTGCTATCACTGTGTGGTTTGATAAATTGAGGCCAAACAGGTCTCCTTGGGCTAAAGTATCTTCTTCCCTACCCATCTCCCTTCCTTCTCTTTCTCCCACCCAAAATTCTCTGACAGTCTATTGCTTTTAAACTACATTGATAAATTAGAGAAATTTTCTTTTCTATAAATGAGTTCATTGGTAATCAACCTATACAACCATCACAAGTCATGCCCTGTCCCTTACTAGGGTCATTCCACTGCTCACAGAAAGGGTACATACATTTCTCATGGAACAGAAAACTGAATTATCTGAGGGCAAATGTTTAACAAAAGAAACAATAGCCAACAATTTAGCAATTTTTCTCAGAGCTCTTCACCCACAAGACTCAATCTGCACAGAACAAATTCCCTTGTAATAATGATTAGACATTACTGTCAATGACAATGGTTTTCTGAAAAAAAAAAAAGGGGGGGAGAATATACAAGCAGGAAAAGAAATAATCTCCTGAGGAAGAAATATCTGTTGAGAAAATATCTGTCATCTTTCAAGACATAACAGAAAAATATCATAGCTTTGAAATGCTCTATCATTTCCCTGCTGATCACTGATCAGTTAAGCCAAAGCTTGAATTTGAATTTCAGTGTGATGGAGGTATGATTCATGTACAGGGACACTTGTTTAGTATGATCCTATAAAGATGAGGAAACACCTCAGTTGGGAGAGAGACTTGAATGATTGTCGTCTTCAAACAACCAGGCCCTAAAAACTTTGCAAGACACAGTTCCCTAAATAAATGTCAAGAGTCTGGATGGCATTCTCCAAGGATGGGGATAAATAGTGTTTCCTTAATTAAAAGTAAGCACAAATGAAAACTGATTAAATGTCAATGAAAAAAGTAGAGAGATCTCTTGATTCCTAGAGTTGTAAACTGGATGAAAGAAAGGTCAAATGGAAGGAGGGATGATGGTGAAGAGTTGACTTTAATCCTAAGCAATGGAAGAAATGGATGAGGTTTGGATTTCAAGTGGTTAGCTGCCCGTTGGAGGTCAAGACATGTCAAACTGTTGTTATGGGATGCTCTTAAGGTAGTGCATGGTATGGTGTGAAGAGAACTGGATTTGGAGACTGAAGACCTGACTATAAATCTTGGCTCTGCAATTCATGACCTGTATGACCTTGGGCATTCCCCCCTCCCTTCTCTAGGCCTCAGTTTCTTTATTCATAGAGTGAAGGTTGTTGGTTAGATGACTTCTAAGACCCCATCCATCTCTAGAGTCATAATCTCATATGATATGTGATGGGTTCAAATCTCGATTCTCCCAGCTGTATGACCTTGGCTAAATTACTTAATTACTTTGAACCTCAGTTTCCCCATATGTAAAAAGAAGGGAATAGTATTGGATGAATCCTACAGTCCCTCCCAGCTCTGAATCTATGATCATATGAAATATTAAAACGGTAACTGACACTAGATTGAGAAAAAGAAGCTGCAGGGAACGGGAGGGAAAGCAAACTTTGTCCTCATGTCCTGACTTGATGTTGCAAGTTCTGCATGTTGTTTTCATCTGAATGTGGTTCCCAATTCTATATCATCACTCCCCAGGACCTCTCTAACATCACTGAAAGCACATAACTTCCCAGGGACATTTTCTTCAGTTTCTAGGTTAGAAAAGTCCTGTGTTTGTTTAGCTCAGTTAGCAACAGAAGATATATTTTGCCAGCAGCCCACTGAAAACTCAACTCAGGATGTTTGAATGTTTTGTTTTTAAGATCAGACTTCCCTTCCTCTAGTTCACAGCTCAGCAATTGCTTGAATGATCCTTGTCATGGTTTTCCTTTAGAGCCTTTGTTGGGGCCACAAGGCTAAGCGAAGTGTAATTTGAAAAGAATCATTTGTCTAATTCACAGGTTCTTATGCAAAGACAGGAGAAGAAATCAAGGAAAGTATGGGGGCTATAAGTCATCACAAGAGTCAACAGAGTGCTAGCAATGGAACAGAAAATGGGTCCGTTCCAAGACATATACAAATTGAAATGAAGTAAAAACATCTTGTCACTGAAAATCCTGAGCAGAGTTGTGAGGTGTAGACAAGAAAGAAAAGAATCTGCTCCCATTTACCAGAGGCCAGCATTGGAAGGAAAAGCAGGATTCTGCCATTTAAAGGAGTGAGATGGATCACACAGAAAAAATATACCAAGGACAGCATCCATATTAATTATATCTCAGTTAAATGCCTGAAGATGACACTTAAATGATGGATGATTTCAGCCCAAACTAAAAGGGAAGAATTAAGAATTCAGAGAAAGGATCAATGTTTTATCTATGAATTGGAGCATCCTGGAGTAGTGGGTCTGAGAATGAGGTAGAGACAGAGGGTTAGAGCTTGAGGCAGGAAAACTTGGATTTCTACCCCATCTCTGTCACTTATTAGATCTGTGACCTTAGAAAAGTAACAACCTCTTTGGACCCTCAATATTCTCACCTATAAAAATTGGGATAATAGTAACGACATCATCAGGTGGTTGTGAGAATCAAACGAGACAACGTATGAAAAATACTTCACGAACAGGAGATATGGTTATTTTTTTCTTTGGCTTATCTGGAGAAAATCGCCTTGACGTTAGTATTCCCCTAAAGGACAAGAGGCTCAGTCCTTAGACAAATTAAACTCTCTACCAGACCCAGTCACAAAGGTCAGGGAAACTTCACAAACTGAACATTATTTCTGGTCCGGAAAAGCTTAGATATTAACGTTTTCTCCAGTGTTATTTTCTGATTTTGTCCCAAAAGAGCCAGTCCCTTTTTACATCCCTTTTTAACTTCGTTCTTGGAGAAATGAAACTCATGAAATGCATTGGAAGGTAGAAATGGAAAATAAAAGACTTGATTCAATTTCTGCTGACAAAACCTCTCCGGGTGAATGTTGTCCACATAACTGGAGTTCTCATTACTTATAAATACAAAGCCTAACTGAAAAGTTAAAGAAAAGTGCAGTAATGGGGTGACATAATTTCTTGAGCAAGTTAAAAATCAACTTCCTCCTTACAACTAATTAACTGAAGACCGACAACAGGACAATCCCTCCATCTAAAAATAGTCCAACTTTCTCTTCCTGTACAGTATGATAGCAAGCTCTGCTTCTATGCAAAAGACATGTTATGATATTTTTAATGAGACATGCGTTTTATCTTTCATATACTTGACAACTAAATAAATTAGCTACCATAGAGTCAAATTCTATTTTTAGATACCCCTAAAATTTCTTCTTCTTGATATTCTACCTTCAGTCTCTTTCTTTCCTATCTTGGGCTCATAGATCTAGAACTATAATGTGCTTAAAGGTTAACTTGACTGATCCATTATTTTATAGCTGAGGAAAGTTATCAGAGAAGGGACTTGTTTAAAGTCACACAGACAATAAGTAGCAGAGTTAGGATTCAAACTCAGGTCCTCTGACTCCAAATACAACCTTCTTTTCATTGCATCATGCTTCTTTCTTTCTCCTTCCCACCCCTTCCCTCTCTCCCTCTTATCCTCTTATTCTCCTCTCTCTCTCTCTTCTCTCTCTCTCTCTCTCTCTCTCTCTCTCTTTCTCTCTCTTTCTCTCTCTCTCCACCCCTCTCTCTCCCTCTCTCTCCCTTCTCTCTCTTTCCCCCCCTTTCCTATCTCTCTCCCTTCCCTCCCTCTTATCCTCTTATTCTCCTCTCTCTCTCTCTCCCTTCTCTCTCTCTCCCCTTTCCTCTCTCTCTCCCTTCCCTCCCTCTTATCCTCTTATTCTCCACTCTCTCTCTCTCCCTTTCCTCCCTCCTTCCCCTCCCTCCCTCTCACACACACATTTCTTCCATTATTCTCACTTCCTCTTTTATTTCTTGCTTTCTTCTCTTTTCTTTCCTTCTTCCCTCCATTTTTTCTTTCTCATTTTATTCTTATCTTTTATTCATTCCTTTCTTCTTTTACTCCTTTCCCCCTTCCTCCACTCCTTTCTGCTTTCTTTTCTTCTTTCCCTGCTTACCACTTCTAGCCACTTTTAGGCACAGAATCACACACTGACCTTTGAGAAGCCATTTTGAAAGGCCTTGGGAACTCAGTGTTTAATTGGTTATTTAAGAAGTCTCTTGATATTTGTGAGTCATTTTTCCTTATCCTTACATTTATCACTTTCCACTATGGCAGGGACAAATCGCAGGGAGAGGTAAATCTCACTACAGAAGAATTCAAAATGTTGTGTCTTCACAAAGTAGATACCTGATTTCCTAGCAACAGAGAAAGGGATGAAAGAAGAACTGATTTATAAAACTATCCCAGCATCTCAGAGATGAAAAGACGCTTGGGAGTCATCTAGACCAATCCATCCCAATAAACCGCCATCTTGTTTGATTACCTTCAACTACCTCCTATTCTACTTTGAATATCTCTAAAGGCTCATTCAACTGGTGCTTGAAGACATCGCATTAAGATAAAACCACCAGTTCCTTAAGGAACCCATCCTACCCTGGATTAGCTCCCATTATTATAAGAATTCCCTTGACATCAAGCCTAACTCTGCTGCTGCAACCTTTTCCACAGCTCCTCCTTGGATCCTCTGGGACCATACACCATAACTTGAATCTGTCTTTTATTCCAAAGCCCTTCAAAGCTTTGAAGGTAGCAAGCACACTACCTGCCCAAAGCAGACATCACAGGAACTTAAAGAAATTTCCATATAGAGCTAAAGGAATACCTGAGGCCATTTAAAACAACATCCGGAAACAGAGGACTGAGGAGGCTTGCCCAAAGTCACACAGGTAGGAAAGGTCAAAGGACAGATTTAAACCTAGTCCTCTGACTCCAGAGTTGGTATTATTTCCACTTTGCCCAGTAGTTTACACATTTATGTTCTCTAAGGAAGTGCCGTCACAAGCTCCTACCATATCCATTTTTGACTTTGTCAATACAGTAGGTACAGGCTATCTAGTTTAAAGTACCATATCACAGAAATGCCTAATTCTCATCCTGATGCTGTAGCACAATGGTTCCCAATCTTTGAGCCTCAGATCCTTAGGGGGCTCCATCATTACCGCAAAGGGTCCCCAAATCTCCATTCGCATCAGGCATCATCATTTGAATCTTTAATTCGAACCAGATATGCAGAAGGACTTAGTATAATGAACAACTCAATATACCTTCCACAGACTGAATAAATAAGATGTATTTTTACATTTGATTTACTGTATACAATAATGGAAAGGGATCCTATACAGGTGACAGTAAACAGCTGTTATAGTGTTGGAATTTGAAAATGAGGAGATGGGCTCCATTTCTAGCCTTCCAAAGTATTTCTCCATTTGTCATTTATTTTTAATCCCAACTGCCACCTCTTTAGTGCATGGTCTCTCATTATCTCTCACTTGGAACTACTGCAATATCCCCTCAATGTGTCTCCCTACTTTTACTCACTCCCCCTTCAAGTCCATCAGAAAATACTGCTGGAAGATTCTTGTCATTTCTTTGTTCAGACCCTCCAAAGACTTTATCACCGACCAAGTAGAGTTCAAGTATCTCAGTGTGGTGTTCAAGCTTCCCAGATCTCTTGGTACCATCTTCTTTCCCCATCTCAGCTCACATTAGACTCTTCTACTTAGCACATGGTCCAATGAAAGTGAAATATCCTGAGTTTACTTTTTTTAGACTCTCGAGCACCTCATGTTCATTGGGCCTGAATTCCCATCCTCTATATTCCTTTCCTTCTACATATATCTTATTCCACATGGTCTCAAGTCTTGTTTTGCTTGACTTCACAAGGCAGAACTGGGAGCAGTGGATAGAAGTTGCAGATTTAGGCTCAGTTTCCTAAAAAATGGAGGTGTTCAAAGGTGGAGTAGGCTTCCTCCGTAAACTATCATGGGAGTTTACAAGTGACACCTGGATGACTATTTGGCTGGTTGAAGGAAATTCTTGCTCATACATAGGCTAGATGGCCTCTGAGGATCCTTGCAGCACTTGAAATTCAGTAATTCTAACACATATATACATTACTATTATATAATGTGGTAGAATGGGAAAAAATATTGTCTCTGAAGTGAATGAGCCTGGATTCAAATCCCACATTTATATCTTTGGGAAAGTCAGTTAACTGCCCTGTGCCTCAGTTTCTTCACCTGCAAAATAAGGGGGTTGGACTAGATGGTTTCTGAAGTTCTCTCAAACTCTTAACCTTAATCCTAAGTGGCTACTTAAACACTACTGTGATTAATAAAATTTTGTCATGGATATTGTCATACCAGGTAGCTATTATGATATCCTCAATAACTGGTCATTAATAGTACACCTACTATTATGTTTGAGACAAAACCTTTTTTGTTTCAAAACTCGGTCATCATACTCAAAACCATTGGTAACCACTGAATTGTTTAAAGGCTGGCTAATTTGTCCACTTTGAGCAGTCATGTGCTCCCTGAAGGAAAAGGGAGAAATATTCTCTTTTACTCACCCAATTTTTGGTTTCTCTAAGCACTGACTCATTCCCAAAATAAAAAGAGGCATGTATTGGGATTGGGACTCTACCTCTGGGGCATGCCCCTGACCTCACCAGCTCCCCACACATTTCACAGGGCTTTGGCAGTATATCATCCAAATGACTGCCTTCATTTCCTGTCTTTGGTACATTTCATTTTCCCACTTTCCTTGTTCCCGCTGAAGGCAACAGACCACATCAGAGAGGGTTGGACAGTGATCCATCCTTGAAACAGTTAGTTGGCACTTTTAATTCCTTGTAATTCAAGATATATAGTTATCACAATCCTGGGTCACCCATCCCCTTTTGCTGGCTTTTTAAGTTGCCAAGCAATATTTGATTCCCAAATAGAGATAGAAACTCATACAGAAATGATGAACAGGTGGGTGACCATGGGAAGAGGCAAAGGTATATTCAAATGGCTGTTATGCATGATCTTTATTCAAATTTTTTCAAATACTGATATTACATGTTATAGACCCAAAAATACCTTTTAAAAAGTATTTTGAGGGAATCTAACCTCTCTTGCAGAACCCTACCTCTGATCTAAGCAGGACCCTGCCCTCTTCTGGAAACTCCCTTGCTGTTATCTGCAATTTTCTACACCTGAAACTTCCTTGTTGGAAACTTCCATGACCTATGCCTGTACAGTCAGGACCTTGTCACCTAGTTCCTCTGCCTGTGGCATCTGAGATGGGGAAACCAAGTACATGTGTTAATCAAGAAGCCCTCACCCCTCCTACACTCATAACTCTTATCTGCATCATCAAGCACACTTTCTGACCCTGGTTTCGAGGCTTCAAAACTCACTCAGTTTGCTTTGGTGAAGAGTTGTTAAGTGTGTTTCCTTCCTTGTGTTGTTCTTACCCCAACTCATCTCCTTAAACTATTCTGGGTAAAGCAGAATAAAGACTGATTGCTTTAAGCACTTCCTGACCTGGTTCTTTTGTAAAATGCTCTTTAGCTCCCATTAGTTTAGCAAGCACAGTCTAGTGGATAGAGTTCCAAGGTTGGAGTCAGGAAAACGACTTTAAATCCCACTTCTGACACTTACAAGTGTGTGATTATAAGAAAGTCACTTAAGCCTCACAAAGCCTCAGTTTCTTCTTCTGGGAAATGAGGAGGTTGGATTAGTCTCTGGAGTCCCTTTGTGTACTAAATCCAACAACGATCAGCTGGGATATTATTTGATAATAAACACTAGCTCATTGAAAACATCCTATTCTGAGACTTAGTTGAGCAAATTTGTATCTCAATATTGCTAGCCTCGGATTCTCTCTTTTATTAAGATTTGGAAACAGTTATTACTTTGATATCCAGTGGTTCATCTATTCTCGTGTGACACCTTCTAAGACTGACTGTTCCATTTTTTTTCATGAATGTCATCTTCTTATGGACAAAGGAAGGAGTTGCTCCTACCCAGAATACAGAGCCAGAGAAACAAGGAGTTGACTCTGTGAGTCATTGTCAGTGGGCAGGCCATCTACAATGGCACCCTGCTTCTAGGATTACATAGCCATCATCAAGACAAAAGCTCTCAGAATATTCTGCCTTGGAGATTAGCTGACTCTATCCATGGCTGCTCATATTATGTGCTAGCCTCATAAAAACTGCACTGGGAGAAATGTGACATCAACTTCCTGGGACCCTGTAGTGCCCATACAAATACTGTGTGAGTCATTTCACAAATAGGTCAGTCTCCTGCAAGGAAAAAAATATACTGATGATTGTTCTTTTTCTATGAATTCTGGTCTCCAAATTTGTTCATTTTGCCTTCTTTGTAGTCTGTGAATGCTTTGGGTAAAAGTGTCCTATGTACCTTTAACAGTATAGCAGTGTGCCTTGAGAAAACTTAAGGGGTTCATGAGAATGGCACTGAAATTTTAATCAATCAATAAGCAGATGCTATTGAATGTCTATTAGGAGCAGGAAACATTGCTAGACGCTGAGGGTGGCAAAAAAGAAGAAAAAGACACAATTTCTGCCTTTGGAGATCTTAAAAAGAAGATTAAAAAAAAAGAAGATACGAAAAAATAATTAATGACATAAAGCAGGATATGTCATTACTGAAAGATACTGTCGAAAAGTGAAATAGAGATTCAACCTCAGGACGTTCCAATATTTGATCATACAAAAAGAGGAAAACTAAATTTCATTCATTCATTCACTCAACAATTATTGTGTCCATTATATAGAAGTGCGAAGAGAAATAAGACCTTATAGTTTCTTCCTTGCCATCTTGAAGCTTCATTATTGACTGAATTCTGAGAATTCAGCTTCCAGGGCATACGTTAGACAGCTTTTTCTGGTATCTGAAAATAAATGCTAATTTTCAAGGCTACCCTGCAACACTGGCCGTGAAAAAAGACCCATGTTGCTAATGTGACAGAGACAACTTCGGGGAATTGCCTGTGCTCACCCTCCTGTGGAATGGTAGCCACTTGTTGATTGATAAGAGAAGGAACAGAAGATTTCATTTTGCTTGTTTGTTCCAAAGACAGATCGGGAGATGGAATAGAGAAAGAACACAGAGGTTTCTTCATTGGGGCAGGTCTTTGTCAGGGTTCACAAAATTTGGATCTGAAATGTCCTATCATTTCAGTGTTCTTTAAAGCAAAACTCAGTGGTTTCCATTTTGAGGACCTGTCTCTAAGAGTCTGGACTGTGATTGAGCCATGATCTTATTAAGGTGAATATTCTTCATCCAAAAGTAGACATCAAACCATCCATTCTATCTCATACTATGGGACTCTTATCGACGTCTTTGCAACAGTTTTCCAAAGGAGGTCCTGCCAACAGCCTGAAGACATTCCTCCAAGTCTCTTAAAATTAAGTGGGTACCACTGCAGATTTCAGGCTATACTTTGGTACTAGCCCATTTCCTCTTCTAATCATTCATATCATAGAGGCTCATTGCTTCATTCCACTTGTATCCAAAACATTTTCTCTAATGACCTTTATGTTATATGAAACTTGGATTCTTCATTGTTGCAAGATTCATAGCCAATACCTTGCTTAATACCAATAGTCTTCTTGTGGTATTAGATGGCTGGGGATCACAGAACACCAATGTGGCCAAAGAATAATGTCTCTTTGCTGCAGGGAAATGACCCAGTGTTATTAAACTTGTACTCACTCAACTCAGCTCAGACCCATGGCCTTTCCATTTGGCAATATCTGGAAGCCCCAGCATTCCTACTTTGGCACAACCTCTGGAAAAACTTGGGCTGGCTGCATCTTACAAATTCTATGCATACCATTGTCCATGGGCATGTGTAAAGGGTACAGATTAGTTCATGCTGAACTTCCCTTCCCTTAAAAATAAAATTACATGTAAAACATATTTGTGCTGTATTCACCGTGGTTGTGGAAGGAGAAGCAGGTCAAATGTATATGTATAAACTACATCAAACTGCCTCTTCTTTTCAGAAGAGGGGAGGAGAGGTAGAACAAATTCGTAACTCAAAATCTCATAAAAATGAACACTAAAAATTTTCTTGATATGTAATTATGGGAAAAAATAAATACTATCTAAAGCAAAAAAAGAAATGTTACATGGATTACAAAGTTCAGTGACATGCTCTAACGCTGAGTACTTTGGTCACCTTTGATAAATCTATTAAAAATCTTGATCCTCAGTTTCCTTATCTGTAAGATGGGAGGTACACTAGATGACCTCTGAGATCCCTTTCAACTTTAAATCTATGATACTGTAAAGCTAGCATTAAATTAATGTAACCAAGGAAAGAATTTAACGTAAGAAAGAAATTCACTGGCACTGCCATCAGTCTAACAGTTTATGAACTTTTAAACACCTTTTGACTACCATTATTCTAGTGTATGTAGAATTAAAACTATAATAAATATATAAAACTATAGCTCCACTTTAATGAACCCCACCGTAAGAAATCAGAAATTTAGGCAACATATAAATTAGGGATTTGTTTACATTTCAAATGGTTCTACAGCAATATTCCTTTTAATAAAAGTTTTAGGGCATAAAATCTTTGTTATAGTTTGACCTCTAACTCAAGAACCAAGAAAAGAAAACCAAGAGTAGAGAAAGAGACAAAAACAAAAAACAAAGAATTTTGAAGCTAAAGTATTAGGAGCCCCTGACTAAGACAGATCAACAAGAATGGGAAAATAAAGCATACCTGGCATTATAATGTAGGTCAGAAGGAATATAGAACTGAATTAAGCAAAATTCATTTTATATTCATTCTTTAACTGATATGCATTTGGATGGACCAGATCTAGAGCTTTTACATTAGTCTGACAGAGAGAGGGAGAGAAAAGGGAGAGAGGAACAGATACACGCATGTGCGCGCGCACATACACACACACACACACACATAGACAGAGAGAGAGAGACAAAAGCAGAAAGGCAGTGACAAAGAAGTGTATATGCTGGAAAAACACTGTAAATGGACGATGAAATGGGCCTGAAGTATACCAGGAAGAAGAAGGTTCATTGCCTTTTGGAAACTGCAAGTTCTTTTAATAATCCCAATGTTCTTTCTGCAACAAAGATTCATCATTTTAGTATCAATATCCTTCTGGTGGTGTATGACTGTGAGTCATGGAACATCAATTTCCAAAGAATTGAAATTGAAAATCACACAAAGGGCACTTGCTGCCTTTCTCTGTTTGCTCCCTAGCATATCCATGTCTTTACTCAATGTTGGTGACCAAAACTGGATACAATAGTCATGGTGGGTCCATGTAGATTATTATACAAGATACATGTCTACTTACAAAGAAGAAATGAAAGAAAGGGTGTTATCAAAGACATGCTCAAAAGGAAGATCAGTTAGTCAAGTGGTGAGAACAAAGGTTAATCACTGGACAGTCTTTGGGTTTCTGTGATATTCATGTGATGTCAAGTGAAAGTGAGGAAGATCATTCTCAGGTTAGTTGGATCTCTTTTGGAGAACTCATGGGAGGATAAGGACAGCAGTCATACGGTATGAATAGACATGGATGGATTTGTGATCTAACATATAGAGATGGTAAAGCTCAGGTTGATAAGAACACATTCTTTTGATTATTTGAGTATTTTGTATTCATCTCTCTGGAAATATATCCAATGAATCAACTGAGATGCACCAGTTGGGAAAAGTTGTGATCATGGAGAATAGGCTCTACATAGATTAGAGGCTGTTTATCTAGAATGTGAAACTATCATGGAGCTTCCTCCATTGTTCTGAAATCTCTTCTGTTATCTGCCTCCAATTCCCCTCCAGTTTACTGATGTCCTTACTAAAATGTCACATCCAAACTGAACACAAATAGTCCAGAACTCGTTGACCACAGCAGTGCACAGAGTGACTATCATTAGCTTAGTCATGGAAATCATGTTTGTCAAATGCTGCTTAAGATTACATTAGCCTGACATCATACACTGACACTGCAATTTAACAACCACCCCACCTCCCAAGACCTTTTTCAAATAAGCTTCTAGCTAGCTATGCCTTTCCTACTTGTACTTGTTGATTTTTTGAACCCATGCCACACTTTACATTTATGCTTATTACATTTGATCCTATTAGATCTGACCAAGTACGACAGCCTGTCAAGATTCTGGAAGAACCTGTCTGTATTCCAGTGCATTAGCTGTCCCTCCCAGTTTTGGGTCATCTACAAAATTGATAAGAATATCATCTATACTTTTACCCAAGTAATTGATAAAAGGCTTAAGAACCCAAAACAAAACACAGAACTATAGCTCACTCCACATTGGTCCCCCTTCCATTAATGATGACTTCTACAGTATGAAAATTTGGTCAGCTCCATATCTAGCTGACCTTACTATCACTTAGTCCACATTTCTCTATTTTTTTCACCAGAACAGCATGAGACACTTTATCAAATGCTTTGCCAAAACCTAGAAAAATAAATGTGGTGCTGTTCAGAAGACAAGCTGTATGTGTAGCAAAGTTGATAAGTGGTCTGGGGCAGGGCTTCTTCAAATTTTTCCACTCAGGACCCCTTTTCCCATTTTAGCAGCATTTGTAAACATTACATGGCCTGAGGGCAGGTTCAGTGCAAAGTGTGTTCAGAACCAAGGTTACCGTGAAATTGCATGATGCAACAAGGGCAAGTGCTGCCCAAAACATTTCAAATTCTGTATGTATTTGATTTTAATTAATTTTTGGTTCTTGCACATTCAGAAACCCTTTACTGTTGCCAAATTTTTTGAGACCCCATATAGGGTCCACAGTTTAAGAAGTACTAGTCTAGGGTTTACCAATCATTCTTGTAGTTTATCCCTCAGTCCGCTGGAATCATTTAACTGTACTATCCCAAACCCTTTTATAATGTAGGGAGTGGGAGTGTGGGTGATATTTCTCAGTAATTAATAAAATTGAACTCCACATTTTCATTCATTAAATATTATTAATTAAATAAATGAAAAGAGAAATTTCCTTTCCCAATGGTAATTACTTGTATCTTTGTATATATCAAATCCCTTAGTCATATGTGATTTTAAAGAATTAAAATTGCTTAATATATAATTTATGAACAAAATAATATAATATAGACATACATACACAGTTACCATAGTTAACTGTTTAAAAGATCACAGCCAGAGACTTTACTATAAAGGCAAGTTAGCTCTCTTCAGTTCTACAAACACAATTCTACCATTCAATACTCTTAAGATACAAATTAAAGTCTCAAAAATACTCTAAATATTTCTCAAGATAATAGTTAAATTTGGTATCTCAGAAATTAATCATTTTTCTTCACTGTATCTTCAGCTATAATAGATAATCATAGGTTCAGAAGGCAAAAATAAGCTATTTTCTCACAGACTTCATAAAATTACTTAAAAATATATTTTTCATAAAACAATATAGTCACTATTTACTTTCTATTTTTTTCCATATTTTACTTTATATATCAAAGGTAAATATACACACACCTTCACACCTCCACAGACAGAAATATCTCAGTAATAGCTGACAGTGTAACTCTAAATTGTTAGCCAAAAATTCCATTTGGCTTTTAAATATACAATAATCATTTCGATAGCTTCTATAGGAGTAGTGTTAGAAATAGCTGTTAAATGCACACTCAATTTGGTATGAAAATCTATCTTACACCACAGGGAAGTAGGGGAGAAGGGGAGAAGTGGGGTGGAGGGATGATAGAAGAGAGGGCAAATGGGAGAAGGAAGTAATTAGAAGTAAACACTGTTGGGGAGGGAAAAGGTCAAAAGAGAGAATAGGATAAATGGGGGGTAGGATAAGATGGAGGGAAATATAGTTACTCTTTCCCAGAATGACTATTATGGAAGTCTTTTGCAAAACTACACATGTATAGCCTATATTGAATTGCTTGCCTTCTCAGTGGAGATGGGTGGGGAGGAAGGAAGAGAGAGAAGCTGAACTTCAAAGTTTCAGGAATGAATATTGAGACTTGTTTTTACGTATAACTGGGAAATAAGAAATATGGGTAATGGGGTATAAAAATCTATCTTGCCCTACAAGAAAAGGGAGAAGATGAGGATAAGGCAAGGGTGGGGTGTGATAGAAGGGAGGGCAGATTGGGGAAGGGGTAATCAGAATGCATGGTGTTTTGGGGGTGGGAGGAGAGGAGAGATGGGGAGAAAATTTGGAACTCAAAATCTTGTGAAAACGAATATTGAAAACTAAAAATAAATTAATTTTAAAAAGAAATAGCTGTTAAAAATATCTGTGTCATTCTCTTGATTTCTTAGCCTAGAAAGCCTGTCCAAAAAGAGGGTGGGGGAGAAGGGAAGGGAAGGGAAGGGAAGGGAAGGGAAGGGAAGGGAAGGGAAGGGAAGGGAAGGGAAGGGAAGGGAACAGAAGGGAAGGGAAGGGAACAGAAGGGAAGGGAAGGGAACAGAAGGGAAGGGAACGGAACGGAATGGAAGGGAACGGAAGGGGAGAAAAAAGGCTAGTCTGGCATAGCCTGTTTTTAATCAATTCATAACAGTTCTTTGTGTTTGGTTCTTTTTTTTCCTCCTCTCGATTTTGGCTAACATCCCTTGAATAATACATATGAGAAGGTTTCCTGGAATCAAAATTGAGTTGATTGGCTTCAAGTTTACAAACTCTACTCTCTTTTCTTTTTTTGGCAAATTGGGATATATTTTACACTCCAGTCCTGTGGCATCTCTTCCATTCTGTAGAGTCTTTTAAGTGGTTCAGTAGTGCTTGCATCTGCCATTAGATGATTAGTAACTGCAACATAATCCCACATACCATACACAAGATTTTCTCATCATTTCTATCATCTTGACAGTATAATTTTGCCTGTCCTCCCTTCCTTGCAATCTCTTAGTCATCCTTTTTCTTCTTTCCTGCTGGGGCTCCAATAACATTTGGCCTCTTGCTTTCCATTTTCCCATACTCTCCCCCCCCCCCCACCCCACACCCTGCCAAGTGAGTTGATGCCCCCTGGAGATTTTCTTAATGGTAGAGTGTTTTAGGGCTAGGTTGGCTACTCTGCTTTTCAGGTGCACATAAACATCTATTGCTAAACTCCTGCAAACATGTTATAACTACAGAAAAAAAGAAGGGTGCCTATATCTATGACTTGTAGGTTGCCTGAGTATGCTCCTTTTGGCAGTTTCCTGGCAAACGTGTCGGCACAAGACTTACCACATGCAACATCTCTGCAGAACTCCAGCATCTGCTCACAGGTCATCTTAGTTCACCAGAATGATTATTTCCAGCACCATTGTGAGGGCACTCTGGTCATCTGGCCTTCTGGCAAGGGCATTCTCCAAATGTGATACTGGAACGTCATAAACATCATGGCAATGAAACATCTCAGTGAATCATTCATTGACCTGCACACTGTGTATGTGTGAAGACTTCTGGGAAGTTAAACATATATTTGCAAATGAGCTTGGTCACTCTTGTAATTAATCAATCAGTCAACCACCAAACATTTATGAAGCCCTTACTACATGACAGGCACTGGGCTAAGTGCCAGACACATAAAGACAAACAAAACTATCTAATTCCCTTGGAACAGGAAGTGACACCAATGTGCTTATGGCACACAACCCACTTATATAAATAGTCATAAAGATGGTGGAGGAACCACAAAATGTGCTGTTGTTTAAGATGCTAGCTTATATCAGAAAAGCAGTTGAATATCCACAACCTTGGGAAAGGGATGGGAAAGCTGACTCATAAAACACACAGCCCAATGAACAGCTTTAACAGCCATGTCAGATATACTGCTCTGCTCTAGACTGTTTAATGCTAACTCTTAGAATCCCACACCCTCTATTCACATACAATTGGGTGTCCTTGGTATTTCCACCCAGCTTGATGAGGTCATTGATGACCTAATTCCTTTCTCTTGGGCTACAAATCCAGCAGTGCTGGAGCCTTTATTGCCTTGGGCTTCCCTACTTGCTACCAGGTAATTTTTCTGAGGGATTTCTGCTCTGCCACCTTGACTTGCATCACAAGGAATAATACCATTCAGTTGCCTCTGGGAGAAGTGTTTACAACCAACTGCCAGCATTCCTTCCTGGAATAGATCTTCTAGGTACTCAAGCAAGTGGAATTGTCAGTTATTGGCCACCCTGTTCCAGTGATCAGGAGAGATCTGAGTGACTCTGTTAATGATCCAACAAACAGATACCATGTCCACTGCTGGAGAACTTAGGCAGAACTAGTCAAAGTTAAAGAGAAGCGCCTGGCCCTGAGAACTTTGGTAGTCCAGGCCCACTTGGGAATCTCCCTTTTCAGTGCTGGGAAGCAACCCTCTAGGGGACAATCACCTGGACTTGTGATCAGGCATCAGAGGCTACAGTTTCTGGTAACTAAGTGGCCCTGTGAGAAGAACACAGAACCAGGAGTCCAGAAGATCTGAGCTCAGATCAGGCCTCAAATACTTGCTAACTGTGTGACTGTAGGCAAGTAGCTTAAACTTTGTCTGCCTCAATTTCTTTAGCTGTGAAATGAGGATCATAATAGAACATTTTTGAGAGGGTCATTGTGAGTGTCAAATGAGATTATACATGTAAAGCACTTAGCACAGTGCCTGTCTTTCTGTCTCTATCTCTATCTCTCCACACACACACACATGCACACACACACGCACACACGCACACATATACATATATATCACACACACACTAAATGTTTATTCCCTACTTCTGCTAGACAGAGTATTGGAATTGGAGCCTGGAGGATCTGACTTTAAATCTAACCTCATTAGCTTTGTCTCTGAACAAATCATTTCAATGTGCTTGGCCTCAGTTTCCTCATCTATAAAACAGGGATTACAGCATATACCTTAGAAGCAGCTAGGTAGTGCAGCAAATAGAGCACCAGGCCTGGGGTGAGGAAGACTTGCAGATAGAGCACCAGGCCTGGGGTGAGGAAGACTTGAGCTCAAATCTGACCTCAGACACTAACTAGCTGGGTGACCCAGGACAAGTCACTTCACCCTATTTGCTTTGGTTTCTACATTAGCAAAATGAGATGGAGAAGGAAATGAAAAACCCCTCCAGTATCTCTGCCAAGAAAAACCCAAATGGGGTCACAGAGAGTCAGACACAGCTGAAATGACTGAGGAAAGCATGTACCACATAGGCTTGTTGTGAGAATCAAATGAGATGATACATGGAAAATATCTTATAAATGTGCTATATAAATGGTAGTTCTAGTTGTAATTACCCAATTACCTTGGAATACTTGCAGGATGTACAGAGAAGCTGCTTGTCTTCTTGTTCTAGATCTGTCTGTTCCTGGCCTGCCAGTTTGGGAACATCCCCACCAACTTAGCCAAGATGTGAACTGTGCTATCGTGACTCACAGGTCAGGAAAGTCTCTGAACTCTGATGAGGCTCGATGGCACGTGGCACTCTTCTGCATAGATGTCTCAAGATATTAATAAAAGATTAATAGACTAGCAAGAGGAACTAGATTTCATTGATATTGGAAACTCCCTGATGAGGAAACTCTGTAAGCTATCACTTTCTCAGCAATTTATAGTCTTAGAAAGCTGCCTAAAAAACCAAAAGGTTAAGTGATTTTCCCAGCGTCACACAGCAAGCATTTCCCCTTCCCTTTCTCTCCTATTTCCCTGATAAGTGAAATTTATTTCTGTGCGTGTGTGTGTGTGTAGTCTTTCCTCTTTTGACCAGTTTAGATGACAGTGAGGTTTAAATATCATCCTCTTCCCCCACCCCTTCTTCCTTGTGTATATAAACTTCTAGTAATATGCCCAAAATACATAAAATAATTTTCTCTAATCTTCCTCTCCCTTCCCCCTGCCAATGTACTCCTGTTTCCTTCTCTTCATTCTTTTAAGATCATCAAGACACAACAGAAACACTCCTAGGTCTTCTCTCTAATTTGACTCTCTGTATGACTACGAAGGATGATATAGGGATCTGTGCAACATCTTCACATCTTAAAATATAAACAGTTTGTGTTTAGTCCTTTATCATTGTTCATTCATGGTTATCTTTTTGTGTTTCACTTGACCACAGTGTTTGCACTTCAAAGTTTCTATGCAGCTCTGGTCTTTTCTTCAGGAACACTTGGAAGTCATCTATTTCATTAGAGATCTATTTTTTCTCCTGTCGGAATATACTCAGTTTTGCTAGCTAAGTTATTTTTGGTTGTAAGCCTTCACTCTGTGCAATTTTAGGCCATTCTATTTGTTTCCTCTTCTTTCCCTGATATACAACTTCTCCCTGTACTATTCTGGCCAGACTTCGGCCCCAACACCCACAAATGTCTTACTCTCCTTATGTCAACGTGGGTTAGAAAAGTCATTTACTGGTTTTCTCTTGGATTCCTCAATCAATATGCAGTCTGGTACATTTTCTGAATCTATTTGTAGAAATGATTTTTGTAGAAAGAGGGAAGATCCCTGTACCTTTCTTTGATCCTCTGTCATCTTGGCTTTGCCCATGAGGAATCAATTTATCACCCAGTCCTCATCCTGATGGTCCTGTCTATCAAACCCCAGGACATTATCTTTCCTTCCTCAATGAGATCAGTGTCTGACTTAGATTCTCTACACCCCATCTCTTGTCCTCTTTCTAGGTGATTTCAACATGCATATTGATGCTTCCTCAAATATCCTAACTTCCCCATCCCCCAACCTATTTAATCTCCATGATTCCTCCTCTACACCTCAGTGACAGAGAGATAAGCAAGCCCTCCACCTTGTCATCATTCACAGTTGTTCTACTTCCATGTTCATGAATCTGAAATTCCTTTATCTGATTATAACCTTTCATCCCTACAATTTTCCTTGTGTCTCACAGTCAGTAATCTTGATTTTTATCTTTACCACGACCTCTGTTTCTTCCTCCCTTCCTTCTTTCCCAGGAAATCATTTCTGCCTTAGTTATACTCTCCTCTCTTCCCTACTTCAACTCTTTGGAAAACCACTTCATTTCAACACCATTCTGTACTCTGAAATCCCTTCCTCTTTATCCTACTGCTGATCACCCATTGCCCAACTCCAGCTGGACATGCTGCTGAACAAAGACGGAGAATCTTGCTAAACTGGACTACAAATTTACGGTACAAAATCTCAGTTAGGCCCGCACGATAGCAAGTCAAGCCTTCATACCTCCCAATCATTTTACTCCCCGTCTCTACAGTGGCTATTCCAAATCATTTCTTCCCTTTTCGAGCTCCCCTCCAAGCCTCCCTCTGTCCATCATCTCCTCTGAGGACCTCAACTCATCTTCCCTGAAAATATTGAGGTCATTTGCTCACAGCTCCCTCCCTCTCATCTCACTTGACTCAAATATCTTCCCCCACTCTTTCCTACTTCATTCAAATGAACCTTCTCTTTGCCAATGCACAAATACACGCACACTTGAATCCTTTATCTTCTGTGTTTTCCACAAAGTTGCACACTATAATTTTCACTCGTTTTCTAAACTTCAGTGTTTTTTTCTTTCTTTTGGCTCTTTCTCTACAGCCTAAAACATCTTCATATTTCCTGCATCCTTAAAAACAACAACCCTTCCTGGATCTGACTACTGCTATCCTCTCCTCTCTTGGCTACAGTTATTACATACCTGCACTAGGCACTTCTACTTACTCTTTTATTTCTGAATTCTAAATCCTCTGCAATGTGACTTCTGCCATCATCTTTCAGTGAAACTGATCTCTACAAAGTCATCAGTGATCTCTTCATTACCAAATCCAATGCCTTTTTTCCTTATTGTCCTCGACCTCTCTGCAGCCTTTGACACTATTGACTATGATCTTCTGGATACTCTCCTCTTTAATTTTTTTTTACATTGCTCTCTCCAACTTCTCCTCCCACCTATCTGACCACTCCTCACTCTCCTTTCATCTATGGTACACCTACGAGCTGTGAGTGTCCCCTAAAGCTCTGTCCTGGACCCTTATCTCTCCTCCTTCTATACTATCTCCCTTAGTGATCTTACCAGCTCCCATGGACTCATGTGTATGTAAATTTCCATACTCATATATCCATCACTAAGCTCTCTCCTGAGTTATAATTCCTCATCAACTTCATCTGGGATGTCCTATAGACATCTCCAATTCACCATATTCAAAATAGCATCTTTTGGACCCTGTACTCTCCTCTTCTCAACCTGGCTGTTGTTGTCAAGGATACCAAAATGCTCTCAGGCTTGAAACCTGGATGCCATCCTCCCCTCCTCATTCACCCACCCCTACATGTCCAAGCTGGTTTCATATCCCATCACTTCTATTTTCACAGCATCTCTTGCACAAGTCCATTTATGTCCGCTCAAAATCAACACCCATAGTCAGGCCCTTATCACCTCTTGTCTGGACTATTGCAAGAGCCATGTAATTATTTTCCCTACTTCAACTCTCTTATCATCCAATTCACCCTTCACTCAACTTCCAGAGTAATGTGTCTAAGTCATATGTCTTCTATGTTATCACCCCCTACTCAATAAACTCTGATGCCTCCCAATGACATGCATGATCAAACGTAAAGTCTTTTTCTAAAGTCTTCACCCCCTGTCCCATTATACCTGAAACTCTTCCAGGTACTCTTTGAATCCAGAGAGGTGGCCTAAATATCGCTCCTAGAACACAATGCTCTGGGTCCCAACTCCATGGCTTTGTAATATCTGTCAGCTGTGCCTGAATGTTCTCCTTGCTCAATTGTACCTCTCAGCTTCCCTGTCCTACTTCAGGAATCAACCCAAAAGCCATATTCTTCAAGAGGCCTTTTCGGCTCTCAAAAGGATTCATGCCCTTTCTCTGATGCTACTTTATATTTGTAGTACGTATATGCCACATATGCATATACTATACGTATATACATATACTATGTATATATAGAGAGAGACATATGTGTTTGCTTATGTTTATATATATGTGAATATATATACATATGTATGTATACATATATATAGGAGTGTGTATATACATATAGTGTGTGTATATGTATGTATATACTATCTTCTCCTCTCTTATGCTTTCCTTACCTCTTTTCTCTCCCTCCATATATATATACATACATATATATGCATATGTGTAAATATGTAATACATAGACAACATGTAAATAATATATGAATTATGTATGAATATGTGTCTGATGTATATAACCATATCAGATTGTATGTGTGTATACATATGTGTATAGGTATATATGTGTGTTTCTATATGTATATATACATACATGAGACATATATGTGTGCATATTATACAAGACCTTCCATAGAATCAAGTGGCATTTATGAACTTTTTTCATCACTGGCTTCTTGGACAAGTTAAGGTAGACCTCTATTTCCCCCAAATGGACTCATTTAGAGAATACAAACTATCCTGCATCCACTGAGGAGAATGGAAGGTGGGCATCTGTAAATACTTCAGATTGTATGAACATCTGTTATGCAGTTGTTTCAGCTGTACCTGACTCTTCATGACTCCTTGTGAGGTTTTCTTGACAAAGAAACTGGAGTGGTTTGTTATTTCCTTCTCCAGTTCATTTTACAGATAAGGCAACTGAGGTAAACAAGATTGAGTGACTTGCTTAGGGTCACATACAGATAGTAAGTTCCCAAGGCTGGATTTGAACTCAGGAAGATGAGTTTTCCTGACTCCAGGCCCCATATTCTATCGATTTCAACACCCCTAGCTGCTTCTAAGTATGAACATTATGCCCTTTTCAATTGTTATGTCCCAGAGGTGGCAGCAAATGGGTCTGCCCTCCTTCCTCTTCTACCTCTGACTGCCCTAGATCCCATCCATAGCACCTGAAGAACCCCAGATGGAGTTGGCACCAAGTAGGGCCATTCTTGACCTTCTGCTGCCCTATACAACCCAGACCTTCCCACAAATGACCCCTTCCTTTCCCTTTTCCATTCCTGCTCAGACTGGAACAATGTTCCTCTCCTCTTCATTCCCCTAAAGGAGGGAACCAGGGTTGTATTGGTAAATGTTTACCACTTGGTTCTCCAGAAAAAAAATAAATGTATGCATGGCATAATTTTAAGCTTAATTTTCATTATTATCATTTTCTCCATCAATTCCTTAAGTCTAGAAATCAATAAAGTAATCAATAAAGCCTAGATTTGTAGCATTTGTAAATTTCCAAAAATTTACAAAATCAGGTCTTATGAGCCAGTTCATGCCTTTAATACAACCCTGAAGGGAACCCAGAATTCTTTTTCCACTCAGACTCTTACACCCATTCCCCTCTTCCTAGTGACAGTAGGTCAGTCTCCAAGAACCTCTCTGCCCCAGTAGGCAGACTCACTAATGCACCTTAAAGAAAAATTCTTTGGCCTTATCATCTGTCCAATATGTTATTGGACACTAAGGATTTCCAGGCTTTCCCATCTACGTTGCAATTCTTTTTTCCCTTATGTCTTATTACCCCCAATCATAGTGTGAGATAGCTCTACTTTTTCTATTTGTTTGGCACAGTGTTTTGCACATGATAAACACCATAAATGCTTTATCATTCATTTATTTACTTTGCAACAGTTCATCAGCTTTGTCTTCCAAGAACTCTGGGATCTATTTGGATTACAGCTCAGTGTGTTCACTAAACTCCCACTCACCAAGTCATATAAAGCTGGCCAATCTTCATGGACATCATCTCTAAGCAGAGTTAGGAAAGGCTCTGTTTTACAGAGAGATCTTATAATGAAACTGATTGACAGAAAGTCACAACGGAGCCCCCAACTCAGACTTTATCCTATTGTGATGACTCTTCAGGTTGTAACAATTTCTGGGGTTTTCAGGGTAATAACGTAATTACGCCAATAATTGTAACAATAACTAATATTTATATGATATTTTAATATTTATGAAATATTTTACATATATTAAATTTGATTCTCAAAACAAATATGTGAGAAAAGTACTATTATTTTTCCCCACAAGGAAATAAAGGTTAAGAAAAGTAACTTTGGGTTTCACAGCTAGTTTCTGAGACAGGGTTTGAACTCAGGGAGTACCACACTGTATCCACTGCACAACCTAGCTATCCATATTATGTATAGTCTATCTATCTATCTATCCATCATTCATATATCATCAGTCCATCTAGATACAGACATAGACATTGTCATAGACATAGATATAGACACAGACACAGACAATAGACACAGACAAAAACATAGATATAGGATACAATACAGCCTCAAATTCTAATAATCATGCTCATGGATATAACAAAGACCTTCAAGACTTTTGATTTTCTAGATAGAAACTATCCAATAGACATACCAGAAATGAAAGAAGGAGTCAATCTTAATACCTTCTTAGCAATACTAATAGGAGAAACCAGTATCTCTGTAGGGGCAATACTTGCAATTTTTTTTTCAGACAGGTTTCAAGCTTGTTACAACTGTGTGCTTACTATTCCAGAAAAATGTCTGGGGTGGAGTTAAACCTTATCATCCAGGAAGGAGAACTGCTGCTGCCTAGAGCCACCTCTAAAGTATAGTGACACAACCACAAAGGGGGCACCAAGGCCATTCCTCATCCACACCAATCATGGCAATGCAGCATGCCTGAAAGCTGCCTGTAATCTAAACCAACCTCAGGTCCCCTTTGGATTGATTTACATTAAAATCAAATACCTCAGTTGCAGCCAGATCTGGTAAGCAGAGACTTTGAGGAGACTGAGGAAGGATCCAGAGAAGGGGCATCCCCCAGAAGCCTTTCTCTGAGCTGAGAATTCCACAGCCATTGAAAATCACCTTGATTTCATTGAGATTATCTGGCAACAAGAACCAATATGCCCAGGATGAACCAACTACCCTGTGATGTAGAAGACTCTGTGCTGGTCTTGAAATCTTGAAGACAAAGATCTTATCTATCTATCCATCTATCATCTATCTATCTATCTATCTATCTATCTGTCTGTCTGTCTGTCTGTCTGTCTATCCATCTAATCACTGTTCTGTCTTTGATACTTTCCAGTTCCAAATCCATGACCTTATGATCACTGCATATTAATTCTCTCTTCTTATGGAAGAATTCTTTTCTCTGATGAATTTCTACACAGGCAAAGTCCATATGTCCTCTCAGGTGATATGGAGCTCCATCTGTGCCACAGTAGGTTAGCAAGAAGGTACATTGAAATATTCAACAGCTTATAGTAACTTGCCTGGGATTTTTATTAGCTATGGATGCACCATGATAACAAGAAGACAGAAGAGGAACAGGAGGAAAAAGAAGAAGACGAAGATGAAGATGAAGAAGAAGAAGAAGTAGTAGTAGCAGTAGTAGTAATAGTAGTAGTAGTAGTAGTAGTAGTAGTAGTAGTAGTAGTAGTAGTAGTAGTAGTAGTAGAAGAAGAAGAAGAAGAAGAAGAAGAAGGAGAAGAAGGAGAAGAAGAAGAAGAAGAAGAAGAAGATGGAGGAGGAGGAGAAGAACAAGATAATGTTGAAGAACTCTTTATATTTGCCTAGTGCTTACAGGTTTTTAAAGTATTTAGTCTAATCTTTATTTATTTGACCTTCCTAACAACCCAATGAGGCAGCTCCAGCAGGTTGTGTTATCCCTATTTGTTGGCAAAGAGTGTGAGGTTAAAAAAGGTTAGATGACTTTGTGTTCTGTGTTCCCACATGGAAGATTAAGACACAGACTAGTGATTCAGAGAGGAAGCAACAGGCTCTTCATTCCATCTTCTTATTCCACAAAGACCCTGGTCTTCCACCTCTGCAAATTTTATCATTGACCTGACAGCTTCACGGAGACAGAATAGTATCCTGGTAGTCCTTAAAAACTTGTAAAATGACTCCTTTCTAAGTTCTGAGCTCTCCTCTGACTCCAAAAAAGTCCAATTATTCTTTCAAAATTCTTCCGATTACACAAACAAGCCTTTCATCTTATCTCAGCTTGAAAGCCCTTGTCCACATCACAGTTTTGAATTGCCCTGTTCACAGTACTCCCACTTTAAAGACAGTTCCATCATGTGTAGAATGGGGTTAATAATAGAACCTGCTTCACAAGGTTCCTATGAGGGTAAAATGAGATAATTTATGTGAAACACTTTATAAATTTTAAGGAACTATATAAATATTAGCCATTGTTTTAATTTGCTGCCCATTGCCTACCATCCTATCAGAAAAGGTGACCACCAATGACTATAATAATCTACTTTTGTTTTTGTTTTTCCCCCTGTTTACCTTTTTATGATTCTCTTGAGACCTGCATTTGAAGATCAAATTGTCTATTGAGTTCTAGCGTTTTGGTCAGGAAGCTCTGGAAATCCCTTATTTCGTTGAATGACTTTCTCCTTGCCTGAAATGTTATGCTGAACTTTGCTGGGTAGTTGATACTTGGTTGAAGACCCAACTCCTTTGCCTTACGGAATACTGGGTTCCAATAATCTACTTTTGATAAGCTCAAAGACTCCAGCTTCTGGGTTAAGTATTCACTATTTGACAAAAACTGCTGGAAAAACCAGAAAACAGTATGGAAGAAACTAGGCATACACCAACATCTTACACTATATGTCAAGATGAGGTCAAAATAGGTACACCATTTAGACATAAAAGGTAAAACTATAAGCAAATTAGGAGAACAAGAAATAGTTTATTTGTCAGACCTATGAAGAAGGGAAGAGTTTATGACCAGACAAGAGGTTGAGAACATTATGAAATACAAAATGGATACTTTTGATTATATTAAATTAAAAAGGTTTTGCACAAATAAAGCTAATGCATCCAAGATTATAAGAGAAGGAGAAAGCTGGGAAACAATTTTTACAGCCAGTATCTCTGAGAAAGGCCTCATTTCTAAAACATATGGAGAACTGAGTCAAATCTATAAGAATACAAGTCATTCCCCAATTGATAAATGGCTAAAGGATATGAATAGGCAGTTTTTGGAGGGAGAAATTAAATCTATCTATAGTCATATGAAAAAAATGCTCTAAATCACTATTGATTAAAGAAATGAAAATTATCATATCGGCTAACATGACAAAATAGGAAAATGATGAGTGTTGGAGAAGATGTGGGAAAACTGGAACACTAATGCATTGTTGGTGGTATTGTGAACTGATCCAAACTTTCTAGAGATTTGGAACTATCCCCAAAAGGCTATAAAACTGCCCATACCCTTAAATCTATAGCCTCAAGAGATCATAAAAAAGGGGAAAGGACCCACATATACATATCATATCATACACATATGTATATGCATGCATGTATATAGCTCTTTTTGTGGTGGCAAAGAATTGAAAATTGAGGGGATGTCCATCAATGGAGGAAAGGCTGAACAAGTTGTGGTGTATGAATGTAATAGAATACTATGGTTCCATAAGAAATGGTAAGCAGGTAGACTACAGGAAAACCTGGGAAGACTTGCATTAACTGATGTTGAGTGAAATGAGCAGAACCAGGGGAAAACCATACAGACTAACAGCAACATTGTACGGGGACCAACTTAGGTAGACTTAGCTCCTCTGGGCAATGCAATGACCTAAGAAATCCAAAAGACTCATGATAGCAAATGTTATTCACATCCAGAGAAAGAACTACGGAATCTGAATGCAGATGAAAGCATACTAGTTTTTCTTTCTTTTGTTTTTTTTCTTTCTCTTGGTTTTTCTCTTTTGTTCTGATTCGTCTTTCATAACATGACTAATGTGAAAATATGGTTAATATGATCATACATGCATAGCCTACATTAGATTGCATGCTATCTTGGAGAGGAGGGAAAATTAGAATTCAAAATCTTATAGAAGCAAATATTGAAAATTAAAAATAAATATTTTTTAAAAAAGAAAAGTTGATCATCCTAGTTGCTCCAGAAACCACCATCAAGAGAATCTTTAGACCATACTATCAGTCACTAAACAATCCTAAAAGAGCTGCAAACTCTTTGTCAAATAGGAATTCCATTCCTGGTTCTTCACAACTACATATGTACCATGACTAGAATGGTAGATGATTATCCAGGTATATTTAAACCTTCCCAAATGGATGGAAGACCACGATCTCAGTCTACAAATGGGTAGCTATTGCTACCAAACTGCCGGGGAACAACTTAAAAAAGATTGTGAGGTTTTTTTTTATTATTTTCTCATTTGTCATGAAACCTCCTTTCTGGGTATCACTACACTGGGTTCCAGTTGACTCCAGGAGCTAAAATTCCTCTTCTCCTTTGGCAAGAGGAGTGGTCTCCCTAAGCACCAAATCCCTGTAGATTATATTATACCCATTATATGTCTCATCTTCTATTATAGAATATCTCTCTTCCTCCATGGGAATGTTCTTCGGTGTGACTCCTTCCAAACAATAAAATAAGATCTCTCCCTCCTTGCCCCCTACTTCAATCCCTTTCTTTACCTCCTTATCCATAGGCGCTCTTCTTCCTGAGAGGCTATGAGTTATTTTCCCTTCATTGTTAACCATGGTCTTGATTAGAGTACAACAGATATTCCTCTCTTTTTCCTCTTCTGACCCCTTTCACATGTCCTCCTATTCTATAGCTTAGTTAGATAAAAACAAACATTGATTCACCTTTAGGTAAAGTATTGTGATAATTAAAAATCTGATGTTTAGGCTTATTTCTTGACCATAATTTCTATTAAACTTTCACTTTCATCCTTGTCTACTTGGTATTTTTAGAGAGAAATCTCTTTTTTAGATTCAATTTTATTTTCACTTTCTGTTGCAAATTCTCTTCCTTCTCCTTCATTCCCTAATTCATCAAGAGAGCAAGGAGGTACAGAAAGAAATCTCTTAATGATCTCTCTTTTTTTCCATACCATTGCTACTGCTATTTTGTTGCTTACCCTATCCATGCCTTTCTCTTTTTGTTTATTTGTTGCTTTCTAGGGCATTTTATTTTGTCATCTAGACATTCCTTGGTTGCCGGATTTTTTTTTGCCTTTCTTATGTTTCTCTCGTTAGGAGTTTTGCAAAGCAAATAATCTGTTCAGGTCTGATTTTCTTTCTAAAAATTCTTCAAGCACTTTAAAAAAATAAATCCACTTTTTTTCATTAATGGATAGGCTCAGGTTTGCAAGGTAGGACATTTTGGGTTGTGTTTTGAGCTCCTTTACTTGTTGGAATAGATTATTCCATTCTCTCCTGTGGTTTATACTGGGTACGGAATAGTCTTGCATTATTTGGGTCTTCTTTGTTTCATATTTGTGAGTCTTTCTTCTGGTCACTTGCAGAATTTATATTTGTCATTGGAATTATTATAGATCACTACTAAATATCTTGTGGTTTGCAACATAGTTTGTTGGGTTTTTTTTTCTGGAGCCAATCCATGGATTCTTTTGGGTTAGCACAATGTTTTTTGTGTTCACAAGTTCTGGGTAAATTTCTTGCATCGAGTCATTATTTTTTGCACCGTGTGTACTTTGACTTGTGTTTTTCTGGGAGATCTATAATTCATAAGATGACTCTGAACATCGTGTCTTAGAGATCAATATGTTTTGTTTGTATAGAAATCATGTTTTCTTTTAGCATTATTGTTTTTTTCTTTCCCTGCCACAAGATTTTCCTTCACTTTCATGTATTTGAATTACCAATGGTATTTTCTGTTTTGTTTCTTTGGTGAGATTTGCCATTGTGAATTCAAGTTTTTATATTCTACTGATTATTTCTGAGGATAAGGCTATAAATTCTACTTTAATAATGCTGATTTCTTTCTTAAAGTATTCAGGAACATTTGCATTGGTTTCATGCTCTCTTGAGAATCTACAGGGTCCTCTATCATATTAAGTGTTGATGCAAACACCTATGCAACAGAAATTTAATTTTTAGATTTAATTGAAAAAAATAGTTTTGTTTTGAGAATTTCATGATAGCTCTTAAGATAATCAGAGACACTACTGGATATTGCAAAATAATGGCTGGGAATGATTATCCTATACCTTCCCTGTAATGTTCATATTTGATGAAAAGGATAGTCTTTACATGATTTCATTGCTTTCCCTTCAAATTATTGAAGAATTGTACAGATAAAACATCTTCCTCTGCTATCCAACTGCTCTGTATTCATCTTTTATTTACCTATTTATTGATATGTTCTCTCATTAAAATGTAAGCTTATTGAAAGCAGAGGTTGTTTTGAATTTCTTTTTATTCTCAATGTTTAGGAACAGTCTTTGGCACATAGTAAACACTTAATAAATCATTATTCACTAATTGTTTTCTTACAAACTTAAATGAACCTGTTTCTACAGTGTCCAAACCAGATAAGACCAAGTACTCATAAGTCCAATTTATTATAGTTGATCATATATTACTGTGTCATAATGTACAGAATTCTTCTTCTGAAAAATTTTCCTTTTTACAAAATAAAAGGCATCATGGCCATCAAATATCAACCCAACATGTGCTCCTGGAACATGTGCTGAGCACAGCAAACTCTCTTTTAATTGCTATGTCACTTTCAATAATGGTCTAATTTCCTTTTTTTTTTTTTCTGATTCTAGTTCATTTAAATACTTCTAACTTATCCTAACTCCAGGTATGTATGAAATGAACTGCTTCTGCCAACTCTGTTTGCATAACAAACAAGCAGTCCTGACTAGGATTAACACTTCTCTCTTCAAATACATCTGATAGTACATGACACACAATGCTCTGATAGGAAAATTAGAATCCTTTGACTCATATGGACAAATCTGGAGAAAACAAATAACACTGAGTATTTGGTCTTGTCTGATTCAGCTATGATTACAGAAGATGGTCATTTAGTCAAGCCCTTCATTTTACAGGTGAGGCAACTGAGGCCCAGTCAGTTGAAATGATTTATCCAAGATCAGACTAACTCTAAGTAGCAGAATTCAAATTCCAGTCCCCTAACTCAAAATCTCATGTTTTTACATTAATTATAAGCTTCTTGAGGGCAGGGACTATTTCATGTTTGTCTTTGTCCTAGCACTTAACATAGTACAGAGGCCATAGCAGGTTCTTAACAAATGCTTATTTACTGATTGATGAATAGACCACCATTCAAAAGAATGACTGAATTTTTCTCTCTTTATCTAGGTATTTGATTCTGTAAAAACACATTTTATGTTTAAAGGTACATTGCAGGGCTAATTCACAGTTTTTCTTTAATGTTATCTGCAGCATACACATTCAACACTCACATACTTGAGACTATCTCATTGGGGAAAAAGTAGAATGAATACAGAAGTTGATTCCTGCCAAATTCATTTGAAAAGAGGAAGTTAAGCTTTTACTCTCTTCAACACACAAAGCACATTCCATGGAAAAAGCCAAAACCAAACAAAACAGCATCTTTTCACTCTAACCTACATACAATGTAAGTGAAATTCAAAATATGCAAATAGTGGGAGGAAAAAATGTATTTTCAGGACCACAATCACTAGATATTGTTTAGAACATGAGTAGTTAATGGATATGAATTGAAAGATGGAGATGTTCTGGGTTTTATTCTCTTTAAATTACTTTTCTCCACCCCTTTCTGATTCATTTCTCAGTATGATTTTCTATGCTCACTTGAACTTTTAGAATATTCTTCCTTCTTAAAAGTGGCATATTTCATATTTCTCTATTGTGTACCATAGGATGGGAGTGATTAGGGTCTGCTTTTCTATTTGACAAAATTTCTAAGGAGAATGATTATTCCTACAGGGTAGGGTAAAACTAAAGTGGGTGGGATATGGAAATTCAAAGAAGAAAAAAGAACAAGCAGAAAAAAAAGAAATGTAGAGGAAAATTCCATGGTATTTAGTTGCCATTAAAACTCATGTGCTTTGCATCTAACCTACAAAGTGTATAACATTTCTGTCCCTTAAGTTTAGGAGAGCAAAATCTAAGGTTGTAGTGGTTAGGAGTGATCTCAAAAATCATTATCTCAACCACATATGATGGAATCTCCACTATACCACATTTGGCAAGTGGTTTGCCCAGTCTATACCTCAAAACTTCCAAGGCTGGATAATCCATCAGCTCTCAAGACAAGTCATTCTACTTTGGTATAGCACTCATTATTAGGAGGTTGTGGTTTTTTCACTGATATCAGGTCTAAATTCCAGTCTTTGCAACATCCACCCATCTGTTTCTGCCTTCTGAGACCAAGTAGAGTACATGGAATGCTTCTTCTACATGAAAGTCATTCAAATATTTGGATGTGGTCATGTTCTTCTTGAGTTTTCTTCTCTCCTTGCTAAACACGCTTAGTTATTTTAATCAGTCGTTGTCTGTCATGTGCTGAAGGACCTTTATCATCTTACCTTTACCATCAACTTATCAATGTCTCTCTTAATATATGGTGCTGGGAATTGGATCCAATCCTCCAGTCAATGTCTGACGCAGGTAGATTGTCACCTTTCTGTCTCCAGCAGCCATAGTTCTCCTAAGCAACCCAAGATTTCATTAGCTTTGGGGGATGCCTCATCGCACTGCTGACTACTCATATAAACCTCACCAATCCCTGTCTTATATCTGTGGAGTTTGCTTTCTAGACCCAAATGCAAGACATTGCATTTTCCTTTCCCTACTGAATTCCAACTTATTGGATTAAGCCCAATGCTCTGGCATGGCAAGATTCTTTTAGAGTCTGACTCTCTCATCTGGTGTGTCCTTGAACATACTATCTATGCCTTCATCCAAGTCAGAAGATCAGAGTCTAGACCTGACCTTCACACTAACAAGTTGACCCATAAACCACTTTGCCTCCCTTGGTCTCCATTTCTTACTATAAAAGGAAATAGTTGGATCAGATAATTTCCAAGGTTCTTTTTGGTTCTACTGATCTCTGCCAGTTCTCAGTTATTTTTCTGACATGATTACTTTCTTAGGCCACATCTTATTATACACAATTCAAGATTCTGTGAGTATATGCAAACTTGCTCCCAAACATACATAGCATGTTTCTTATTCCCTGAACTGCTGGTATGCTTAATTCATAGAGACAGGCAATAGTAATGCCCACATAATGATGGCCTCCAGTCTCTCATTTAGACTTTAGTTATCATGGCTTCCCTTCCTACTCTTTGGGAAGTTGGGGGATTTTCTGCTCCTTTCAGGTCTAGCTCCAACAGTAAGTAGATGCTGCAAAGGTTAGAATTAGCAAAATCTGAGCTCTTCTCTGAGCAAAAAGAGGAGAAGGGGAGCATGGACTAGTGGTACATGCAGCAAACATAATAATCAACGGCATTCCATCCCATTTAGAGTTCCATTCCCTGCCTTATTCAATGCAATGCAATTAACATTCAAGTATGTACTACATACAAAGCATCTAGGTAGTGCAGTCAATAGAGTTCTGTACCTGGAGTAAGGAAGACCTGAGGTCAAATATGGCCTCAGGTCCTAGTTAAGTAACTCTGGCAAGTCACTTAATCCTGTTTGCCTCAGTCTCCCCATCTATAAAATCATATGGAGGAGGAAATGGCATACCATTCCAGTATCTTTGCCAAGAAAACCCCAAATGGGGTCCTGAAGAGTCAGACATGATGGAAACAACTGAATTATAACAAAGATATACAAAGCACTGCATCAACGCTGATCATACAAAGACAATGTGAAAAAATACCTTCCCCAAATGAGCTTGTATTCCACTGTGAGATACAGAGAAGTCAACATAAGGCATTTACAAAATGGTACACAGGAAATTTCTGGAGAAAGAGAGACACATGTGTGCTAAAGCCATCTGCAACTGGCTTGAGCCAATTGTTAAATTCTCAATGTGAACATTTATCTTGGAAATTGTCAAAAGTTACAAATCTTAGCTTGATCTATTATTTTATCAATAGTCTACACATAAGAAAGTGATGAAAAAAATAGGAATAATACAAATTAATTTTAATACATAATATTTTATCTTCCCCAATTATATGTTAAAATGATTTTTAACATTTGTGTTTTTTTTCGTTTTGAGTTTCTAAATTCTATCCCTTCCTCGATTCCTCTCCCTCTTCTCCACTCCCTGAGATGGTGCATTCAGATAATTATCTATACATGTGCAATCATGTAAAACATGCTACTTAAATTTAAAAGCATGTTATAGGTATTTCTTTTCATTTTTGGAAAGCTGGTTGTTAAACATTTATGAGCACATCCCCTGCTCATAATTGAGGACATAATGAAATGCCTCATATGGGGGATAGCACTGCATATATGTTGGAAGAAAGAATTAGGGATGCTGTCACATAGAAGTAAAAAAAAAAATACATTCTTGATAAAGATGACAGCCTGTGCAAAGACCTAGAAATGGGACATGGGTTAAAAAAAAGGCCAGTTTAACTGAAAGAGTTTGTGAGAGTATATGAAGTAATATGGGGAAGTCAGCAGAAGCCATTTTGTAGAAGGCTTTATATGATAGCATATTTTGTTCTTGATGCAATTAGGAACAACAAAAGATTTTTTTAGTATAGCCAGATTTGTGGCTTAGGAATAACAATTTGGTGAGTGGACAAGATGGATTGAAGAAGCAAGAGAATGGAAAGAGGGAGAGCCAGTTAAATTTGGAGGTTTGTGCAGTTGGATAGGTGAGAGCTAATAAAGGCCTACACTAGGGTGGTGGCCATATGAGCAGAGAGAAAGGAGCGCATTTAGAAGTGAGAGAAGTCATGGAAGTAGAATCCATAAGACCTGGTAACTGACTGAACATGGGAGATTAAGAAGAGGAAAGAGCCAAGGTTGACTCTGGGGTTGCAAACCTAGAAGACTAGAAAAATGGCGGTACTGTCAACAGAAATAGAGAACATTGAGGAAGGAATGGATTTGGGGGGACATATGAAACTCTGGGGTCTCTGCTTTTAGATTCACAGCTAAAGGAGGATCCTCTGCAGTAAGCTCTCTGCACTGGACCATTGTATGAGATCTACGAACAGCACAAGGGCATCCATCATAGGATTAAAGTTACAACTACTCAGACTTCCCAGAGTGCAATATTCTCATACTCAACACAATGCAGAATCTCCCATTGACCACTTTGACCCCAACATAGTGATATCATTTTGGTCCTCCTCAAGAACAGAGAACAACTGAACAATACATCCACAGAATTTCCAAGGATATTTGGATGCCATGGTGACTCTTCCCAGCTACTGAGTATCAGTTAATATAACCTAATATAGTTCTAGAATGAGATTTCTCTACCATGAGAGCCTGTCTTAACTTGGTATAGAGAGTAATTTTGGAAACCCCAGCAAAAATTGTTTAAATGCTAATAGTGACACACCCCAGAGCCTCAAGATTTCCAGCAGCTGCCTGCTCAGCATTATTCAATTCACCTAAACATATCATCCTCATATGGCACAACCACAGTCACGGCTCAAGCAAATTACCATGGATCCACACAATCCCAACAATCAAAACTGGTACCATCCTTTAAATGGTCTAGAATCTAAGCACGTATTTCATAAGTGTCTTTGTTTACGTTTTATTTGTGTAAAACATTTACAGCCTGAGCCTTCCATCCCACAGAAGTCAATCAGAGTTCAGTAGAGATAAGCCAAAGTTTATATCCTTTGTAACTGTCTCCGAGTTTCCCCATGGAGTTGCATACAATGTGAATCTGACCCCAGAACTGTAGAATCAGGTCATAATTATGTACAGTAATAACTTGAATAATAACAAATCAATACAATAATAAACACACAGTGAAGCAGATTTCCCCCAGAACATAACTAATGACATGAGAGTAGATTAGACCCCTTTAGAAGCAGCATGATTTCTTCTGGGAGTATAATAAATAGTCCCATAGTGACCTCCAAGACATGATGCAGTTTCCAAACACAGCCTGGCTGCAATCTTAGCCAATTTTTTTTTTCATATTCTCCCAGTATCAACAAGCTCTTACTATGTGTTTGGCACTTTGCTAAGTACCATAATCAACACAAAAATATATGAATATCAACTTCTCACCCCCCAGAATTTACAAGCTAATGAATGTAGTTGGGGTGGGGGTGGGGAGCTGGGAACCCAACATAGAGGAAACAACTTGGACATGATTAGAGGTTAAGCTATGTGGTGTAGACTGTAAAGGGGAAATAGAAACTAGAGAAGGCGAAGATGATGGAGTTTAAGAAGCTGGAGAAACTTTGATGGAAGATTATCAATTTAAAGTTGAAATGAAGCTTAAAAATTATCTAGTCTAACCTCCTACCTCAGCTTATTAAACTCTGGATGGAGCAAAGTAGGCTAACTCCAGTGCTATTGCTGTCCAGTTCTTGAGATTCCCATTCCTGTCTTTTTAGTCTATCTCAGACTTTCTCCATTTAAGAACCCCAAGGAAATCCTCAATTCCACTATACAATTCAAAGAGAGTGATAGTTCCAAATAGCTCTCAAGACTGAGATAGGAATGCTTGTCCCTCTGAACTATAAACCTAAGGATGCCAGTTAGTTCTCAGATCCCTACCTCACATATATTTTAAAGTGTAGAGGGGACCATTCACAATGAGCATACTCACAATTGCCATTCCTGATTCTGGGTGACTACACGGAAGTTTAGCATGCCTGCTTCTGGCTATGTGTGATTCACCACTGAGGAGTTTGCAGCTTTAGTTGAGGAGGAGTTATATTGTTAACTGCACAGCTGGAAGAGTTAAAAACCCAGAAGTTGTACAAAAGAGATTAGCCCACTCAATCACCCCTTCTCTTCCTTTATACCTTTACACCTTTTGTGCTGGACTGTTGTGAACAGTTTCCTAAGAGTTGGATAGAGAATGTGACAGCTGGGCCCATTCCCTTGAGTAAGTTTGAATATAGGTTAAGTTTCCTCTTTTGTGTTTGTTCCTCCCTGATCTTGGGCCAAAAAGTATCCTAAAGTGGATGTATACAGGCTTAGAGACAGCTGTGATACTGAAATGTCCTTAGTTCCTGGTTCCAATGAGAGGAGTGGTTGGTCCCAGCAGCGGACACGTGATGGTCATAGGAAGAGCATCTGCATCAGCGAAGATGGCCCCAACAAGAGGATGATCCTATGCCTTGCCATCTTACCAGCAGATATGGACCAGAAGTTATTTGGACAGTGTAAAGTAAAAGGGAAATGAAAAATGCCTAGTTAGTAGTTCTGCAAACATCATCTTGTCCTAATGGAGTTTAAGTAGCAATCTCTCAGGAAAAAAATTAAGTGATTAGAGCCTGCTTCAAGTTTGTTTTTTGTATTATGTACACCTGTGAAGGTCATATTTTAGCATTCTCCTTATGTATAAAATTAAATCACTTATCCAATACATGATTCATACTGTACATTGAATATCTTTTTACTCCTTTTTGGGGGTGTGCCCTAAATCTGAGTAAAATTATCCCTAGAAACACTAGGATAAAAGACTTACTAAGCCAAAGAGTCTGAGAAAAGTGAATCAGCAGAACTGATGATTCCAGCTGCATGCCTGAGTATACGTGAGACAATGAGTGTGATAATCCCAGCCCCTGTGGTGACCCAGTAGTGTCTGTCAAGGTTAGAGGAACCTAGTAATGCAAAGGAATTTCAAGACTAAAGATCCCTAACAATTAGGGACATCCAGAAAGGTCTGGATTTCTCTAATGGGCAGGAGTTTAGAATGAGGTGATTAAGCTGTGTTTTAAAGGATTCTAAGGAGTCTGAAACCTGATGGTGTGAAGGGAATGCATTCCAGTTGTGAGCGACAACAGAGGTTCTTTCTGAAGAATAGCAAACAGACTAATCTCTTTGCAACATTCAGTGAATGAAATAACAATTTGTGTGTTTGTCCTTCGTTGTCGAAGAAGACCATACCATCAGAGAATAGTGACATGACTTGCACTTGACTTTGTTTTGAGTGAAGGAGGGCTGTGCAGGTCACCAGCCTCACTTCTCCTCCAGAACCATCTGAATCCAGTGACCAGATATTCATCAGGATGACTGGAGATGACCCAGGATGAAGCAATTGGGGTTAAGTGACTTACCCAAAGTCACACAGCTAGTGAGTGTCATGTGTCTGAGGTGAGATTTGAACTCAGGTCCCCCTGACTCCTGCATTGGTGCTCTATCTATTGCACCACCTAGCTGCACATGAAATATCAATAGAAATGAAATGAAATAACAATAGAAAGGTAGATCATTGCCATGGATCTCCTTAGGAACAGTTTCCCCTCTCATAACCCTGCTAGATTATTCTTCCCAAAAATGTGACCTTACCCATGCTACCCCCTGCCCAAAATTTCTCAGTGGCTTTTCATAGTCAACCAGATGAATTTCAAAGAACTTAGACTTGTATTCCAGGCTCTCCCCAACTTGGTCCCTTCCACCTTCTGGAAGCTTTTCATTATTCCTTCACCCACACCGTCAAATCATCCATTGTTTCTAATACATTCACAGGTCCCATTACTCAGAACGAACACCCTCCTCTCCATTTGTCTCAGTCCTACCTGATGCCTTCCCTGCTTTCCAGTCTGAAGCCTCGGAGATCATTCCCTCCTGCACTACTCAGTGTAGGTCCACTCAGCTGGCACTCAGCAAACGCTACCTCTTTTTAAATTCGTCTCTTTATAGGCATGTCCTGTCACCAAAGCTGGACTATAAACTCCTACAGGGGTTTTTTCATATACCTGCTTTGCTTTTGCCTTCAGTACATTAGACAGTCATTCTCCTTACTCCCCACCCATCCTCTCAATAGACTCTACAGTAGCCTTGCTACCTGAACTAGAAACCACATCCTAGACATTTTTAGAGCATACACCTCTGGATCTCCTGTTCCAGTGTGCCAGTTGCTCTAACTGGTAACTATCTCACCTAATCCACTATTTCAGGCAGATCAAAAGTATGCCTCCCTTCAGTTCCTATTCCCTGGCAATCTTCAGGACAGCCTTCCTTCCCCCTCTGCATCCCTCTGTTCTAGAACCTTGATTCAATCAATTCTGAAGTAAATATGTCTTTATAAAAGCTAATCAATGTTAAGTAATTAAATGGAACTGGGGGCCAGTGAAAAATACCTAAAGGAGACAACATGGCTGGTGGGGGCTCAAGCTGATAGCAATAGAGAAGGTACCCACAAATCCCTCAGGGTATTCTAGAACCCTGAGGGGGAGACTAGAAGGCTTGGCCTTGAGAGTACACGATTTAGTTGTATTTGTTAGTGATTTTGAATTTTCTCATCTGTAAAAGTTTGTACTAAATAATCTTTAGGGGAGGAAAGAAGGAAACAAGTGTTTGTTAAACACCTACTATGTTCCAGGCACTAGACTAAGTGCTTTACAAATATTAACTCATTTTATCCTCTCAACAACACTCTTGGTGCTCTTATTATGCCATTTTGCAGTTGAGGATACTGGGGCAGAGAGTGGTTAAGTGATTTACTTAGCTAGGAAGCCAAAGTCTAAGCTGAATTTGATTCAGGTCCACTCTAGGCTCAGTATTCTCTCCGATGAGCCGCCTGGCTGCCTCTAAGCCTTTTAACTTTAAATCTATCACCAGATGATGTTATATTTTTAATATCCTTCAAAGCACACCTCAGGTACTATCTCCTCCAGGAAGCCTTTCTTGATCTCCCTAGTTATTAGTGCATTATTTCTTTTGGAAATTGCTTTGTATTATTTTGCTTAGTCTTTGTAATTACCTATCTATGTACTGCATCCCTTCGGTAAAATGTAAATTCCTTGAGTGAAGGGACATTTCATTGTGTCTGCCAATCTCTAGCCCCGACCATACTGTGTAGACCAGAACAGGGCTTAAGAAATGATTGTTAAATGAATGGATGAATGGATTGCTCAAGAATTTCTGACATCATACTCTAAGACAACAGCAAAGTAGGATTCATCTTGCAAACTTTGGCTTTCAAATAACAGCACAAAATATCAGGTACCCTTTGCTGTCCACAGTTTCATAATTTCCCAGCAACTGAGTTCTTGATTGTCAAGGGGGGATGACAAATTCTAGGCTTGTTCCTGCGATAGGACAGTGCGTCAATGCATTTGATGTCTGAACTACTGCATGCCCAGATGGTACAATGCTTTGACCCAACAATAATAAATTGATAAGGTTACATGCTGAGTTCCTTGCTTGAGCTGTTTCAGAAAATTCACATGCATCTTTATTTATTTCCTTGTTCCTTTTGATGAAGCAAGAACAGCCTCCCTTAGCAGGAGCTAAATATAGAAAGCATTAGTGATGCGCTAGTCATTACTGTAACTTTGTTGAAAGAATGAGTGGATAAATAAAAACATATTCAGTCCTTCAGCCTGAGCTAACAACCATTTGAGGCCCCATGTTAAGTACAGGAGATACAAAGACAGAATAACAGTCAGTCTCTGCCCACAAGGAGTTTACATTCTACTGGGGGATGAGACATTACAAAACTAAGTGAATAAAAGATCATCTGAGTGCTTGAGGGAGAGACACTCTGGGGAGAGAGTCCACGAAAGTCTCCCCTTGGTGTTGGCGGGGGGGGAGAGAAGTAGAACAGCATTTCAGGTTATATTTTGATGGCTTTTAATTCCCCTTCTTCTGAGATCTAAGTGGGGAGAGTTAGCCTGACACAGTGAAAAAGCACTGGCATTAGTCTCTGAGGAGCTGGGGTGGGAGTTCCACTCTGACACTGAGTAGTCACTTCCCATTTCTGGATCCCAGCTTCCTCATGTGGAAAATGAAGAGGTCTGCCTGAGCTCTGAAGTTCCTTCAGGCTCCAGGAATCTGTGATCCCATGTGATCCCATGTGATCCTATGACCGCTGCTCTGGGTCTCATGTATCCTATTTGTTGTCTCCTTTCATTTCAATCTCTTCCTCCTGACACACACACACACACACACATATGTGCACATACACACACACACACACACACACACACACACACATACATACACGTTCCTTGTCATTTTCCAAAGGAGGGTAGGATGAGGTTTGGGACATAGAGTTAAGGGCATATTGTCGGTAGAAAGCCATTCCAGTTTTCAAATTCCCAATTATATTTCATTTGATTTGTGATTTTTCCTTGAATAGTATTCACGGAAAACGCTCCCTTTGCTAAGAGAATGAAGCTTTAACAAGAAACCAAAGAAATAAATGTATTCTCTTTCTTAGAGAAAAAATACTACTCATCATGAATATGAGCCTGGGGGTTTCATCCTATTTTAAAAACTCATTCGGAAGTAAAGCCATCCTCACATACAGAATCAAGGCCCCTCACCATCTTGGTGACCAATATTGTACACTGGGTCCTAAAATATGATGATGGTCTTCAACGTAAGGTATTTTGATCACTGTATTTCATCACAGTTTTCTTTGTAATTCTAATATTTTATTTCACGCAACATTAAAACATTATTCTGAATTGTCCAGAGAATTTGGCTGCTGTCAAAGGGGTTCTGGACACAGAAAACATTAAGAACTCCTGCTCTAGATGTTATCTGACCAGCGGTCAATACCTTATTTCTAGAAATCCTTCTCATTAAGGTCCAAGATTGCATTAATTTTTCTGATTGCCACATTCCATTATTGACTTATATTTAGCTTACAGTCCATTACAATTCCTACTTCTTCTTTTTTTTTTTTTTTTTTTTTTTAGCAAATAGCTATCATCTCACCCCATCTCACACTCTTGAAGCTGATTTTTTTTAACCCAAATGTATGGCTTTACATGTATCCCTATTGGCCTAATGCTCTACCCTATCAACAGTATCCAAATTTTAATTGAGTACCTACTACATGTCAGGAATGTTAGCGATTCCTATTTGTGTTTCCTGTCTTGATAACCTTTGATAAAGTTTCCACCATCCATGTCTGTAGTCACTGATAAAAGTGTTAGAGATCAATCAATTGATTAGCATTAATTACTTACCTACTATTCATCAGACACTGGGCATATAAAGACCAAGTGCATACATCCTTGCCCTCAAGATTATATTTTATTGATGGAGACATAAATATTCCAAATACAAGCAATTTGGGTGGTGTGAGGAGGGCACCCAAAGCTGGGGGAACCAGGAAAAGCTTCATATAAAAGGTTTTATTTGAGACAAAATATCCTTTGTACATAATTTATACTTATCTAGGTATGTACTGCTTTTCTCAAAAGAAAGTAAGCTTTAAAAAAAACTTTATTGCACAGTGCTGGGAAGATAGTAGCCACTTGAATATTACTCAAATGAATAGATGAGTTGGAAAAGAAGATGGAATCGATTGGACTCAGGCTGGTGAGATACATGATTGATGACCCTAAACACACCAGCCTGAATCTGAGAAAAGTAGCAATGGATTCCAAGGTCAGAGTGGGGATGTGGGAGCGGGGAAAGGCAAATAATGATGAGGGCAGGAACCACATTTTCTTTAAACTTTGCATCCCTCCCCATTCCAAGTGCCTAGCACAGAGTTCTACCCATAACTGGCATATGAATGTCTGTTGAATAACTGAAAATTGCTTTGCACTGTTTTTTAATGGTGTTAATCAGCATTTTGGTGATACCTCCAAGGAAAAGAAATAAGAGCCTCGAGTTATTTTTTCCCCTCCCTCGTACTATTGAATCACACTTGTTCATAGTTTCTTTTTAGAAAGTCACCATTTATACTTCATGAGCATAAAAATGTTTATTCATTCTTTTCTCAAGGATATGACAAAGTTAACTACAATGCATTTATTTTCAATATAATAAATGGAAATGGCATTGGTCATGTGAAAATTAATCTTAAAACAATTTATTTTGATTAGAGCATAATCCTTTCTGCCAGTTTTCCTTATTACATGGTGAGCTTCTTTATCCCTTAGATCTCCATTAGTTATTAGGTTAAGCCTCAAATCATTAATATGAATTGGACTTCATTATAAATTGCTGCCCAAGCAGTTTTAGTGGCTGGATTCTTACATGGAAAGTGCCTTTGAGAGAGTCTCTCCTTTCAATGGCTCCCATTTACTTCTGCTGAACAGGACATTGTCATTTTTAGCAATTACATAAAAGGTGAAAATTGAGCATCATTGTTAATAGTTATTGTTGCTAAGGGTAGAGTCCTATAGAATTTTATGGTATTCTCAAATGTTTTTTCTCCATGACCTTTTATTCCTTCCAACAGCTAGGCAGCTATTTGGCAACAGCCAAAGTGGACAGCACTCTAGGTTTGGAGTCAAGAAGACCAGGTTTAAATTTGGCCTCAGCTACTTTTCTAGCTATGTGAGTCTGTCACTTAACCTTTGTTTTCCCCAGTTTCCACATGTGCAAAATAGATCCCAAGATTGCCGTGAGCATCAAAGGATCACTTTTAGTTAAGGGAATCAGGGAAAGCTTCACAGAGAAGGTGATCCCTGAATTGTCTTAAAAGAAGGGAGACCCTTACCTGAGCTGGCTTGTTGGATGGAGGTTGATTCTAAGGATGGTAGGCAAGTTGATCAAGATATGAAGGGGCAGAAGGAAAATGGGGCATGGAAAATTCTATAGCTTAACACTGCTTGCCTCAGTTTCCTTATCTGTAAAATGAGCTGGAGAAGGAAATGACAAAGTGCTCTGGTACGTCTGCCAAAAAAAAAAAAAAAGTTGGACATAAGTGAAATGATTGAACAACAACTGTTCATTATATTTTCACATGTTTTGGTATCCTCTCTCCGGTTCCATGGTGAGTTTCTTAAGGACAGAAAATTTTATTTATTTATTTTTATTTATTCTTTTCCCTCTTCAGCACCTATCAGTTACAGTATCTCAATGAATATTGGTAGATTAATCCTGCTGTATAACCCCTAGTAGCAATGAGCATGCATAGACTTATTCCTGAGTTATTTCTTTTTCTTTTATCACTAAGACACAAAGAATCTGTGATCTTATTCATGTTTTTATGTATGAGAATTCCCTCCATCAGCAGGTCCTGGCCCATCTACGAATTAATTGGCATGTCCTAGGAAGCTTCCTGAGCTACCCAGAGGTTAAGTTTTTTAGGTTACACAAAGAGCCAAAGGAAAGATCTGAATTCAGATCTTCCAAATTTCAAATTAACCAATTAACCAATGTACCGGTCATACTGTAACTATATTTTTATATTTATTACATAAACAGTAGCTTAAGACCCAGCCTATCTACATGGTAAATCCTCAAATCTCTATTTTCATTAATCTCTATTATCATTTGAATTATCATTATTAGTAATAATAATATCATTATTAATAATAACAATGACAAATAACACAGAGTACTTTAAGATTTGCAAAGCGATTAACTTATATTGTCTCATTTGATCCCAATCAGGATACTTTTGGAATTCATTCTTCCAAGTAATGCCTCTCTCCAATCTCTCAGACTGCTGAAGCTTGACCCTTCCATATGAACATTTCAAAGCCAAATTCAGAGGATTTGTTATCTCTCTGCTCTGCAGCTAAATAACTTTCTTATATCAAAGTTGTTTGTTCACCAGTTTGGAAAGTATCAGCACCAACTGCCAAATAATGTCAAACTAAAGTCATCACTAGACAAAGAAAGGAAGGGATGGAAGCTGGTGCCTGGCCCTGGGACCAATCATTTAGAATGGGCATTGATGACGACCTCCATCATATCATCTGGCGTGCTAATCACTGAACCCTCATTCAAGTGGCCAATCTGCTTTGTATCAGTAATCAGCTTGTTATTTTCTGTCTGATATTCTTCCCGAGACTGATGGAAATGGTTGGGACAATTCATCACCCACATGGGTCTAACAAATTAATGTGTACATTTGTGCTTTCACTATGGGGGGAAGTAATTATCCTGGAAACACGAAGCAGAGGCCTCTTTCACCATTTACATTCATTGTTTTAACGATTCCCAAATGAGACAACTCAAATCATGGAGAGTGAGACAGGAACTGCTTATTCCTGGGGTTGACTTTAACATTCCCAAAGGAACCCAGTATTCCATTCATTTCTAATATTCAGAAAAAGGGGCAGCTAAAGAATTCTAATTGCAGAAGGGACAGCTAGGTGGTACAGTGGGTAGAGCACCAGTGCAGGAGTCAGGAGGACCTGAGTTCAAATCTCACTTCAGACACTTGACACTAGCTGTGTGACTTTGGGCAAGTCACTTAACCTCAATTGCCTCATCCTGGGTCATCTCCAGTTATCTTGATGAATCACTGGATTCAGATGGCTCTGGAGAAAGTAAGGTTGTGACCTACACAGCCCTCCCTCACTCAAAACAAAGTCAAGGGCAAGTCATGTCATCATTTCTCTGATGGCATGGTCTTCTTCAGCAATGAAAGATGAACACAATTGCAGAAGGGAAAGTTTAAAGAAGGATTATTTGCTAGGTCCTAAATCACTTATCAGGAAAGAGTTTCACTGGGATCAAATCTGGGTATTTCCCTGGAGTCCCAAAGCCACAGGAGGCAGCGTGGAGCCACGGAAAGAGGTCTGGATTCGCAATCAGGGCTGGAATCTTGGCTCCGCTACTGACTTAGCTCTACAACTCTGGGCCAACTGCAATCTCTCTCTTTGCCTCAGTTTCCTCATCTGCAAAGTGGAGATAATAATAGCACTCACCTCATAGTAAGATAGTAAACGTAAAAGAACCTTTGAGATCTGAAAGTACCATGTAAAAAGTTAGTCATTTCCACTTATGTAAGTGACATGGAATTCACATTTTAGAATTAACCAGACTGAACTTCCAGGAGATATGTGTATAATCCATTTGTTAAAGCTTAGGGTGAGCTAACAGCGAAGACCTTCTTCCATAATTCAGTTCAAAAACCATTCATTAAGGACTTACATAATTCAAGGCCTACACTAGACCCTGGGAATACAATCATGTATCCCTTGCCCTATGTGGGCCCCTAATTCCTTATACAGAAAATGAAGGTTTGGGGATAGATGATCCCCGAAGTCCCTTCCATCTTTAACTGTAGGTTTCCTTTCTCTTGCCAGACCTTCTCTAGAGACTAGGATACTATCTCACAGGTTGCCTTCTTCCCCTCTCTCCCTTCTTTTTTTCAACTTTTTTCAACTTTGCTTATCCCTGTTAGATTACAAGATGCTTGTGGGCAGGCCTGTCTTTCTCTTCTCCTATTTGTGTCACCCATCACTTAGCACAGGGCCTGGCACATAAAAGGCACTTTAATAGTATATATGGACTGACTGCCTGACTAGAGTCACTCAGATATTTCTCGACTCTTCCTTCAGTGATGACGGCCTCTCTTTTTCTCTCAGAATGGCCTCTTCTCATATGCTTCAGGGACTGCATTTCCCTCCACTCCCCCAGGTGCCATTTAGAACCTGAGTCTGTCAGGGACTGTGGCAGTGATGGATTCCCTAACTAATCAGCATCTGCTTTGATCCCTCCTTGGGTTTCTCAGAGTTCCGCTGGAGCTCTCTGTATGAAAGGCTGACAGTTGCCCCCTTTGCCAACATTTCAGATTTCAGAAGAACGTATTTAACATTAGGAAAGATGCTAGGGTGATACCCATTGGCACTTTCTTGGCATTTAAACTCTATTTCTTGGTGGGAGGCTAGACACTGTACAATGTTTCTGTTCACTCCCTTATGGAATCTCCCAGTTTTGGCAGGCAGGCGACCCAAACAAATCTTGAAAAACTTATTTTCCATCATTTCATACTTCAATCATGTTGTTATAGCTCACGTGACATGTTCTCTCTAAACATATACACATGTAACTTCACTTCGAGGTGAACCTATCTAAGAAAATATGTTACGCTCGCCTATTTATTTATAAATTTGCTTCCTTCTCATCTGCTTATTCCCTCCACGGCAGGGCAATTTTCATGGTCTATGATGTCATCAAACAGCTGTCCTGTAGACATGGAAGTAGTTGTCCAATTTCAGGTTTCTGTCATATATCCTTAGGTTTCTTTTAGGCATTAAAGAAGAGAGCAGGGAAAGATTTGTTTTCTTTAGAAAGAAATTATGTTTCATTTTTTCCTTAACTGATTCTAAATTTCCGTACAATTTTTATTTAACTTTAACTAGTATATCTGTATCTACCAGACACTAAAAATATAGACTGTTCCAATCTGTTCCCTTGGTTTGCAGACTAAAAAAAAAGAGGTTTTCAAAAAAGAATTGGATGGACCAATGATATTTAAAGCAATAGTCTTTTATTACAGTGCATTTGAACACAGGGGAAGTCTCAAGACTTAATATAAAAGGGTTTCATACTAGAAACACAGGAGAAGGAGAGATCAAGAGAAGGCTACAGTTAGACAAGTTGTCAAACCCTAGGTCTGATGGTCTTCAGGCCAGGACAAGAGGGAGAAAGGCCTCTGGTAACGGTCTTATGGAGAACTGACCTTTGGGCTTCCAACATGAAGTTTTACCAGCTCTTTATCACCACTCCCAGAAAAAAAGGGAAATAGTTGGGATCCCATCTCCTTTAGACTAGGAGTGCTTCAGCAGGGGTATAGAAGAATACGGATTTCATAGGGAAGGAATGAGACCATGCTCAGATCTGTTTCACAAATTTCCCTGCTTTAATGTCACAGGCAGGGAAACACAAAAGGTCAGTTGGCAAAGTCCTGACAGTTTGTACCGATGAGTCATGAAAGAGTCCAGAAATTTCTAAAAAAGGGCAGGAAGGGTGGGGTTGTGGGAAATAACTTCCCTGTATCAAGCTATCTAAGCATTGCCAGGGATAATGATAATCTAGGGAAAATACTAGTAGTAGAGATATCCAGAATTTTACAGGAGACAAAATCCAAGAAAGTAGTTAGCAATAGAAAGTTTGGCCTCAAATGTCTATACACCAATGGACCAACTCTGAATAACAAATATGAGCTAGAGAAAGTAATACAAGAAAATAAATTTGATATCATACAAATGATATCAAAGAAACTTGGCAGGATGACAACTAAAGCTAGATTATAGTTTTGGAAAAGTATAATTTATTCAAAAGTCACCTAGGTGGTATAGTGAATAGAGCACCAGTCCTGGAGTCAGGAGGACCTGAGTTCAAATCCAGCGTCAGACACTTATTAGCAGTGTGACCCTGGGCATCTCACTTAACCCTGTTTGCCTTAGTCTCCTCACCTGTAAAATGAAATGGAGAAGGAAATGGCAAACCTTGCCAAAGCAAACAAAGAAAAAAGAGTAAGACACAAAGAGTAGGACACAACTAATCTACTAAACAACAATTTTTAAAAAGAAAAGGAGTGGTAGCACCATATACAAGAAGATATACTTGCACAAGAAAATACAGGAACCTGGAGGTATTTTTGGTATGGTGGGCAACATTGAGGTAAAAGTCAACAAAAAAAATCAAAGAAACTAGATCTTTTTTTCCCTTTGGAGTATTTTACAGAACACCTGGATGGAAAGGAAAAATTGATGGGGAGCTGAGAATAGATTCATTCAATCAACCAATCAAACAAGCAATCTATCAGCATTTATTAAACATACACTGCTCACTAAGCACTATGTTGAGTTTTCTCCAGAAACAAAAGAAAAGGAGAGGAAGAAAGAAAAGGAGAGAAAGAAGAAGAAAGGAAGGAAGAAAGGGAAGAAGGAAGGAAGGAAGGAAGGAAGGAAGGAAGGAAGGAAGGAAGGAAGGAAGGAAGGAAGGAAGGAAGGAAGGAAGGAAGGAAGGAAGGAAGGAAAGGTAATGAATTTTGACTGTCAAGGAGCTTACAATCTATTAGGAGAGAGCATGTATGTTCATAATAAATATATAGGGAATAAGTATCTAAATAATCAATACAGAAGAATATTGATGTGATTTGGAAAAGAAAAGGCTCAGCTTAACCATGAGATCCAAAGCCAGATTACAGAAGGCTGAGGAGGTAACAAGTATACACAGCTATTTCTCAGAGTTTGGCTGAAGACGGGAGGAGAGAGATAGGAAAATAGCTTGAGGAGAATGCAGGGCCTAGTGATGGTTTTCGGAGAATAGGGGAGAAAGGCATGTTTGAAGTTAGTAAGAAAAAGAAACACTATATTGCGGAAGATTTAAAATCAGGGAGGAAGGTGCTTAACTGAGAGGGTAATCTGTTAGAAAAGACAGTAGAGAACAAGATCAGAGGTATGTGTAGAAAAGCTGTTTTGACAAATAAAAGGGTCACTTCATTATCAGAAACAGGAAAGTTAGAAGTAAATGGAATGTGTCAGTGTGTGTGTGTGTGTGTGTGTGTGTGTGTGTGTGTGTGTGTGTGTGTGAGAAAGTATTTTGAGATGAAATGAAGGGGAAACGAAGCACACTAAGAATGACCTTAATGCCCTCACCAAAGTAAGAAAGAAATAATATCATTAGCTGAAAGGGTGAGGAAAGTCAAAACTATGAGAGACTTGAAGGGACAAAAGAAGCTTTAGAGCAGTTTCTGTTGAGAGAGGGAGATAGGAGATCAACTAGAGAAGTATGAAAGGATTGCCTTGCTGCAGTGAGAGCCTATTTGATATTAGATTACTAAAATTTATAGTGGACCCAGTCAATTCTATTCAGCAGCTCATGAGCAGAAGCAGAGGGGGCAAATGGTGGGGATCTTCTCTGCTCTCTGGCTTTTTGTGACACTGTTCTCTTCTGGCTCTCCTCCTACCTATATGATCAATCCTTCTCAGTCTCCTTTGATGCATTTTCATCCATATCACATCCCCTTTCCAAGGTTGGGATTTGGCAAGGGGATAAATCACATTTACATGTTTGTGGTCAATTGACATTTGCAGTGATTATCTTTCAGCTCTCTTCCTCTGATTTATTTTATACCAATCTGTCCTTAAGAACAAAGAAGCATCAACTGCTCAGGGCCAATGGGATGATGAATGACAATGGACAAGGAGAAGATAGAGCTCAGTTTTTACTTTGTTTCTGTTTTCTATGTCAAGGGGAATGATCTTTTCATTGACATAAACAATGGTTCATAGGGAATAGGTAATGAGATAGTGGGAGAAAAGATTAAAAGTGGGGAGGACTTTTACCAACAAGGAAACTGAGGCCCAGAGAAGTGTCTTGCCTCAGTCGTAAATATGTACAGCCTAGTCAGATCCTAGTGAGGATCTGAATCAGTTCCTGACTCCAAAGTCACCACTCTTTCCATTGCACCAGAGCAGGTCTCTTAGAAGACAACACTGAATTGTCCTTGATGAGTTCAAACCACTCAGCCCAGATGACCTGCAAACAGGGTACGAAAAAATCAGTCAGTTAGCATTTATTGAGCACCTACTATGTGCCAGATACTATGCTAAGCCCCAAGGATACAAAAAAAGGCAAAAGACAGTCCCTACTCTCAAGGAGCTCCCAGTTTAATGGGGGGCACAACATGAAAATCACAGTGGACTAATAAGATATGTACAGGATGTCATCTCAGAGGGCAGGTATCAGCATTAAGGGGGAACTAGGACAACAAGCAGATGGGACTGCAGAGGCACCATCAGTGGTCTTCAAAAAATCATGGATAATGGAAGAGGAGCTGCAGAATTAGAGGAAAGCAAATATCCATTGTGTCCCTCAGGAAGGAGAACTAGATCATAGATTTAAAGCTAGAATAGATTTTAGATGTTGGAGTCCAACTCCCTCATTGTATATAAGGAGACTGAGTCTTGGAGAGGACATGCGATTTGCCTCTCAAGTCACACAACCAGTACCAAAGTGTCTGAGGGGAGATTAGAACCCAGGTCTTTCTGATTAAAAGGGCACTGACCCTGAGAGAAGAAGCAGCAGGAATGCTCCTCTAGGGTAGGCTGGAATGCCAAATCCATACTTTACACTCGGGCTACGCAAAATCATCTTCACAAACAGAAAAGGCTAGAAAGCAGTTTATCTGAATATATCTTGGGGGTTTCAGTGAACCCCAAGCTCAATATGAGTGAACGCCATGATGCTACAGAAATCTTAGTCTGCATTAAGAGAAACACAAGAATCAGGGAAGGGAAAGGTATGTCCTTGCTGTACCTCATATTTGTGGGCAGATGCTATACGGGATCCTGGGATCAATTGTAAGCACCATATTTTAATTGGGAGAGTGGATGAGGAAGAAGAGTTAGGCTTCTGAATGCATTTGAGGTCATGCGACAGGACAACAATTGAAAATGGAAGTAATAACAATGTTTATTCTGAAGAAAAAGAAGATCCAGAGGAAAGTCCAAGCATCTGAAGGGCAGTCAAGTGGGAGAGGGATGAGATTGGTCCTTGGCCCCAAGAGCAGAAAGAGAAACAGAGGGACTTGCAGAGAGGTAAATAATTCAGGCTTGACGTCAAGAAAATCTTCCTAATAATTAGAACCATCCAGGAGAGGAATGGGTTACCCAGAGGGCAGTAGGTTCCTCTTTGAAGAAGTCTTTTTCAAAGGGCTGGAGAATCACTTGTTAGGTATGTTGGAAAGAGCTTTCTTGTTCCGAAGAGAAAGATTTGAATGGTCTCTGAGGTCCCTTCCAACTCTAAGACTGACATTCTTTGTTTAACTTTCAAGTTTGCAGAAACAGCATCGGTGCTCCAAGCTATTCAGAGACTAGCTGGATGCCAGTGCTATTGATGAACAGTCTGAGATGGAAGGGGTTGGAGGCTGAAATTAAACAATCTGACACAGCCATTAGGAAGCCTCAATCAATTCCACTGCATTATTTACTGTTCACTTAGATGTACATTGCCATATAAACACACATCCCCTTTGGGCATGGTCAAGTCAGTCTGATGCATTATCCTGGAGCATAGGCATTCCTCTAATGGAACTATAACTTCTAATAACTAATCCTCTAGAGTTAACCACCATTTGTTGAACATTCACTGCAGGAGATATAAAAATAGATGCCTATTAATTATTAGAGAATAACTGATTATTAGATAACAAGATACACTTTCTGCTCTCCAGGAATTTATATCAATCCGGCAGAAGCACTAAGACTTACTGAATGACCACAGTAGGGAGTGAAAGAGACTGGACCGGATATTTCACTGATGGGGAGGATGCTCAGATGAAGAAACTCCATCTACAATGCAAGTCGGTTACATTTGGGATCAGTTACAATATAGTTCGAGGAATATCTACAATCACTGCAACAGGTACACGTTAAAAGATTAAGTCAATTGACCAGGGCCACACAGCGTATGTCTGTCAAAGGCAGGACTTGAAGCCAGATCTTACTGGTGCAGGTCAGTTTGCTTTCCTGCCATTACTAACTTCAATGCAAAATTGAGTATGAGTGCCCAAAAGAAGTACAAGAGGCACTAGAAGATTCCAGGAAAAGGAGAGATCTCTCAGTCTGGAGTCTCAAGGAAGACTTCAGAGAATGGGTGGCAGAGGAGCTAGATGTTTGCATCACAGGCTAGCATGAAATAAACCAATTTAATAAAGAACTCTTGAGGTCCTCTTCTGTCTAAAGCAGAAGCAGTACAGCCCTGTGACTAGAGAGTCAGTGTCAGAACCAGGAAGACTTGGGTTTAAGAGTCACCTCTGACTTTAGACTTTAGGTGATCCCAGGCAAATCATATAATTTCTGGGTGCTCTAAGCAACTCTCCAAGTCTGTGTGTCAGAGAAGACCCTGGTCTTTATCAACAGGGGAAGTTTCCTTCTCCAGAAGTTCCCTCTACCCAACAAACCACAAAGGCCAGCCCCTATCCCTATATTCAAAGCACTGAATTATCTGCTGATATTTTGGAGGTAAAAAAGTGAACAGTCACTGCCTCAGGGGATGGCACCTTCCCCTCAACACCTCAGGTGGGACTTAGTGAATTATAACTCTCCAAGCTGATACCTTATTTCTCTATTGGATTGTAAGCTCCTTACAGGTCAGGGTTCTGTTTTATGTAACTCTGTACCTTCCTGAACATCTGTCTCAGTGTTCTACATATACTAGGTGTTTAATAAATGGCTGAGGTATTGCAGGGAAAAATATTGTATTATACTGTATTATATGCAAGAGGCAGGGTTCTCTCTCAGATGGGTGAGGGAGAGCGGTAGGGATGGCTTCATGGGATCCATAGGAAGGACTTCAGAGGAGGAACCTAAGCTTGGCTTTGAAGGAAGAGAAAGGTTTCAAAGAGGAGGGGGAGAGGAGAAGGAGACATGTGAGGGTGATTATACATGCACAGAGAAGGAAGAAGGCAAGAAGAGAGGAGGAAGTCACAAGCCCAGTTTAGCTAAAACACAGAGCTTGAGAAGGGAAATAATGTGAAACAAAGGGGAGCCCTTTAGATCAGGTGGGATTCTCAAACCTTTGTACCTCAAATCCTATCTACCCCCCCCAAGGAATTCCACACTTCTACCAGTTTGTTAATTTTTTTCCTTAAAGGAAAAGATTGGGGGGGGGGGGATAATTTGGGGAAGAGATCTTAAAAATCAAATGCTCTTATTTTGCAGATAAGGAAACCAGGGAGCAAGGAGATGATGAAACTTGAAGAAGTCCATCTTCTAGAGGAAAATTATAAAAAGTGGAATCAGGAAATCTAGCAAGGTCAAGAAATTTTCTCCTCCAAGGGAACATACATACACATACACACACACACACACACACACACACACACAGAAATGAGAATAATATATACAAATGTAAGACGTGCATGTGTATATGGCTCTGTGTGTATATTCACCAGCACAGTTTCATACTTAATAAACATTTATTGTTTGAGGATTGTTTGATTATAGACATTTTTGTCCTAGTGCATTGAGACACATTCTGCCCTACAACTAGGGATTGGATTAGATGAAGTCCCTGGTAGCCACTGAAGTCTAAGGTTTAGTGTTCTTTGGAAGCTGCTTCTGTGGCTGATAAACTCCCTGTGAGAACTAACTCCCCCACTAGGCCCACAGACTCCTAAACAGTCATTGAGGACAACCCTGCTCCAAAGAGCTCAGCCGCCTGAGAGGCTCTCCTGCCCTTACCAAGAGCACACTCCTTTGGGATTCAATGGAGTGCTCACAATGTCTCTGTTCAGGCCCTTAAAAGGTTGCCTTCCTTAGGTTGTCCGTCTTGAAAATGTCATTGTGACTTGGGAAAGGTTCAACAATGGCCCACCGCCAAAGTCAGGGTGTCAAGATTATAACCCAGCCAACACTATAGAAATTCGTTTCCTGGTTCTAACATAGACGCTGACACAGAAACCCTTCCGTGGAGCTAAGCCTTTGCACAGATGTCACACCTTCCTGTTCTGAATGAGAACAGACTAGGATATCACCTTTCAAAGATTTGCAGTGACTGGAAGAGGAAAATGACCAATCTGCCTCTCCCAGGAAGGCCAAAGCCACTATTCAAATGGAATCTGTGGAAAGGAGAACTGCTCCCAGGGAGCAATGAGGAATTCCAATGAGGAATGAACCTCCTTGCTAAAACAGCACCCTGTCCTCTTGTGCTGGATAATGGTCATCACGTCACCTTCAGAGCACAGAAAACTCCCAGTCTGTGGACACACATCCTATATGTCATCTCATCGACTATGGAGTAGCTGAAAAGAATATTATGTGAATAAATGAAATATGATTGAATATATATATCTCCACATATATATATATATATATATATATATACATACCCACGTACACACACACATATAGACATAGATACATAGATACAGACATATGACCTTTGTCTCTGTACCTCCCGCTAAACCAAAGAGTATTAGCAATTTAGTCACTTTTCTTACGTAATTCCAAACTAAAATCCAGACTGATAATAACCAGAGCCCGTATACATACAGTACTTTAAGGGCTGAAAAGTCTTTTACAAATTTCATCTCATTTTATCCTCTCAACAACACGCAGAAAAGAGAGACAGTCCCTGCTCTCAAGCAATTCATATTCAAATCAAGGGAGGTAATAAGTAAAGGAGGATCCAGATGCAGGGCAGATGGGATCCTCAGAGTACATTGGCAGGCAAGATGGCAGCCCCTAGGGGGTGTGTGGGACATATTGATGGGGCAAAGTCACTAACCACATTTTTTTGCTAGGATTAACAATTAAGATATTGTAAGTCAATAAAAAATCATGTGTAATATCATTTACAACTCTTTCAATGGGGATGCTTTTTGATTTCATATTTTTCTTTTTCAAATATTTAAATACCTATACCTATAAACAGAAGTTTTAAAACACTAATGTTAGAAAAAACCACAGAAAGCTTTCCTGGATCATGCAGCTCCTCTAAAGCGATTCTCCATCTTTCTCCTTCTTTTCATGGTCAAATTCTATAAAGGAGATTTTATATCTTTGTTATGTTTGTTTATTTTATTATGTTTCTGATCCTGGTGTCCTCCTACATTCTCTTTCTTTCCTTGACTTCCATGATGCTACAGTCTCCTGGTCCTCTTCTGTCTCATTCCATTCCTTCTGCTGCCTTTCAAATTCACCGTGGCTCTGGACTCATTCCTCCCCTTTGTATGTATTTTCTGCTTTGTGAATGTCTATCGTTCCCAAACTTCAACACAGATTATATTCAAATATTTACCTCCTTTTTTGGTCTCTCCATAGATTATATTCAAATATTTACCTCCTTTTTGGGTCTCTCTATTGAGCTCAGATCTGGGTGACTACCGAGCATGGGAAGAAGACCACAGTCCTAAGCCCTGGTTCTTCCAGCAACTCATTCTGTGATGTCCTCAAAGTCACTAAGAGCTGAGAAAAAAAGTACGATAAAATCCAATGACCCTGACCTAGAACCACAGATCTAGCGTTGGAACCCAGATATCATTTACTTCAAATTCCTGCCCCCATTTTATAGAAAAGGAAACTGAAGTACAGAGAGGTTTTTATTTTCTCATGTTTCCATCTTTCTCAAGGTCACATTTTCCCAAGTCAACGGCAAAACTTAGATTTGAACTCAGGCCCTGTGACTTTGGCAGACTTTCCACTACCAGGGATCTTCCCTATCACCCAGTCTATATTCCTCCACCCACCCCACGCTATGTGAGGGGAGTAACTATAATCCCTTGGACACTTTAGGGAATTAGGAAGGGAGGGAAAGCAATGGTCACACCTTGTTATAGGACCAAGGCTTTCATTTCTCTTTGGAGTATGGATTGTACCCCAGAGCACATAAAAATGAAACAAATCATAAAATGACTCGAGACTCCTGTGCTTCACAGAATTTTTACCCACAGTCTTGATTGGTTCAGGTTTATTCAAACACTGACCCCCCCTGAGCATTTGGCTGACATTTCTGCTTGTAACCTGAAACCAAGCCAGAAAGCTCCTCCTGCCCCAGAAGAAAATAAAAAGGAGACTTAGTCTTGATAACAAGAAACCCAGAGCAGGGCCACAGGGCCAGTCCAGATGCTTATCACTCCCTGGAAGTTCTCCTTTATGCTGACCACATTAAACTTCTGTGCGTCTGCATTTCATCTAGGACAGAGGGCTGAGAAAGGAGTTTGTCATCATGACCTTTAACCTGATGGCTTGGAAAAAGAGACATTAAACCTTGGCTGCCTTTCTACCTTGTTTCCCATGAGGCTTTGTGTTCTTCAGGCCCGCTCATCACTCAGTTTAGCCTGATGCCAAGGTACCTGTATAATATGTACCTAAGAGTACTGGGAAGAAAATTTCCCAAGTCAAGTCAAAAACAGAAACAAGACCGTTTTCTCTCTCCCTCCCACCTCCAATGGCCTGCGACAGTGCCTGAAATCCCACCATTAGCACGCTAGTGCTGTTAGTTAACGTGTCAGCTGTTATAAGTTTCTTTTAAAATGTAAATATATTTGATAATCACACAGTGTTAGTAATTTATCAAGTTATTTTACTAGTTAGTTGATAAAATGGCATTTTCACTGGGATTAGAGAGGGGGGTGGGAGGGGCGGTCATTTGAAAGCAGGAGATTCTGCTCAGTGGGGAAGGCCTGGGTGGTGACCTTCCTCAATGTCAGTGGTCCAATGTAGTAGAAAGAGAACTTTACCTGGGGTGAAGAGAATTGGATTTCTATCTCATTTTTACTACTTATCAGCTATGTGTTGGCAGTAGGCACCAACATGGGTGATTAAGGGCATCTGATAGGTCCAGTGGGAGAGAACACACCTAGCGGAAAAGGGAAAAGGAAAAGGGAAAAGTCCAGGCCGAGCCAATTGATTAAATGAATAATGATACGGTGAGGTCATGTTGAGGTCCAACCTAAGAGGGCAACAGAGGCAAACAGTCCAAAGGAAGTGAATGAATGCCAAGAGACAATCAACCAACCAATCAACAAGTGTTTACTAACTTTATTATGTGCCAGCTCTGTGCTGGGCATATGAGATACAAAGAAAAAAAATCCTTTAAATCCCTACCCTCAGGTAGCTTACTTTCCAAACAGAGGAGACAGTACTTATATAAATACATTGATACTAGATTCATTCAGAGTACATGGAAAGCAACCTCAGAGGACAAGGCCCATAGGGTCGATTGGCAAAGGCCTTTTGCCAATGGCAGCGTTTGAGCTAAATCTTGAAGGAAGTCAGGGATTCTAAAGACAGAAAAAAGGAAGGCAAACATTCCAGATACTGGGTACAGTCAGTCAAAAAACATTTATTAAATACCTACTATGTGCCTGCCGGGCACTTTACTAAGGGCAGGAAATAGAAATATGAAAAAGGCAGCTTGCCCTCAAGGAGTTTACAATATAAGACACACAACAGAGCTGAGGCAGGGAGAGGAAATCTAAAGGCATTCAACTGGATAGGAAATGATGATGGTTGGCCTGGTACCCTCCTTAAATGGAGATTTAGGAGGAGTTCATCCCTCCATCCTCAATCAGAATGGTCCCAGGAATAGAGGGTTCTGATGAGATGTGGATGCCAAAGCCAATTTGACTTTGTAGAATAAGATTGATGAAGTCATGACAGAAAAATCCAAAGGGGTAAAGTTGAGGGGGAAATGAAGACAGGCTGTTCAAAAGCACAGAGATGGAAAATGGGACATCAATATATGATGAACAGAAAGTTGGCCAGGATGGCTGAACTACTGAGTAGAATGTGGAGAGGAGATGAGCATAATATTGGAAAGGCAGAAATGCACCAGTTTGTGAAGATCTTTAAATGTTAAAAACAGGAGGATGTCCATGGAGGGCAATATGAAGAAACCTAGCTGGTTTCATACCACAAGCGACTCCCAAATGAATGTTGGTTGAAAGAGCTAGAGTTATTCAGGCTGGAGAAGACTCAGGAGGGACATGGCCATTGGTTCAAGCACCTGAAGGGTTTTCACATTGGAAAGGGGCTTTGATTTGCTTTGTTTGGCCCTAGTTGACAGAAGTGAAAAACAATGGGTTGAATCTGCAAAGAGAATTTTCTGACAATTAGAACTATTGAAATGTAGAATGAGCTGTCTCAGGAGGTGGAGGATTCCTCCTCATTGAAAGACTCTCAACAAAAGCTAGACTACAGGACTCTTGTGGGATCTATTTTGGAGTAGGATCCTTGTTCAGCAATGGGTTAAATGAGAAGTCATTGGGTCCCTTCCAATTGCCGCTTATTAACCTTGTGTGTTCTTGGGTCAGTCACTTAAACTTGATATGCCCTTTGTTTCCTCATCTGTAAATGAATGGTTTAGATTAAGTGACCCTTAGGGTCTCTCTCATCTCTAAGTCTATTATTTATAAACTCTGGAATTCTGGGATTCCATCAAGCACCATGATTCAGACCCACAAAGGCTCAGTGACTGAGTGACTGAGTTTGTCTCACACAAGGTATTCCCTGGTATCCTCTCATGGTAGGCTCACTCTTCCAAACAACTCCATCCACACAGCTCTGGGCCCAAATGTTAGTCAACTCTTCGTCTCTCCCCAACCTTCATTTTCCTAATCAATAAAATGGGGACAATAAGACTTCCACTTCCTTCTTCACAGGGTTTTCTTAAGGCTCATTAATAAATGCATGTGATGATATTAAGTTCTATTAATGTATTCATGGGATTTAATTAAGCTTTTACAAAGAAATTTCCTCATCAAATAAATAAATCAATGAATTCATTAATTAATTAAACTAATTAAATTTAATCAATTAATTAAATTAATTGATTAATTAATTAATTAAAAAGAACTTTACAACTGATGTGTGATATAAACATAATATTACCCAATTCAGAGAACATTTACCAAGCACCAAGGTAAAAAGTTGTCATTATTATTGCTTAATCAATCTGGACTTGTGATTTCATTAGAGTAGAAAACTGCCCGACTGGAAATTCCCTCCTCTATCAATGCAGATTTTTACCCTGTCTGTGATGTATGATTTTAGAAATTTGGGGCTTTATGAGATTAAGCAATTTGTCCACGGTCACAGAACTAGCATGTTGTCAGAAGCAGGATTTGTATTCTGATATTTGTGGAATCATGTTCAGCCCTTTATTCCTCATGCCAAAATACCCATCATTATCACCACCTTGAACATTTTCAATAATATACACTAACCATGTATCATGATACATGATACATGGTTATAACTAATTACATTATAACCAATGATAATGAGCTCTGAGAAAGGGGGAGGGACAGCATTTCAGAACCTGCCACCTGTGTTCGGGGAGGAGATGTGGAGAGGGAAAAGTAGGACTCAAGGAAAGAAAATGGTGCATCAGAGAGAGATGGAAGACAAGTCTGACCTAGTGGGGGAGGAAGCAAAAGGTATAAACTCAAACCAACCTGTTTTTACTGTGATTGGTCCTTTACATGGGTAATATAGGTAACTGTACTCCATGGGACAGTCCATCCATCCTGGCTCCAGCCCAGTGGATCACAAGAATCTAGAAGGGAAGAGGAGAGAATTTTAAGTGTATTTCTTTTTAACTTCAGAGAAGGAGCTCTGTGGAGGAATCCTGACAAGCCTCCTCAGCTACTCACTGTACTGTGCTCTGTGGGGGAAACTAGGAGAAGTGGATAGAGTACTAGACTTGGATCTGAACTGGAATCTTGCCTCTGGTATTCATGAGCTGTGGGAGCCCTGGCAAGTCTTAAATTGCTGTGCCTCAGTTTCCTCATCTGTAAAATAAGTGGGTTGGACCAGTGGTTTCTAAGATGCCTTGTAGCTCTAACTCTGTGGTCCTACGAAAAGGGAGGAGAGCAGTGACCCTCATTCCCATTTATATACAAAAACGGAAGGTCTCCCCAACTCTGGTTAGCATCCATTCAGGGAGGGAGTAGTATGATCCAGGCCACTGAAAGTGGGAGCTCATCACACTCTCTGATTTCATTCTGATCCAAGGCAAGAACAAATTAAACCTTACACAAGTCACATTCAAAATTAACAATCTGGAATTGTTAAGCCCTGGTTGAGAAGAACTTTAAAGAACATTCATTCATTTAAGCAATCAATAAAGATTTACCAAACAACCGCTATGTGCCAGGCACCGTGCTAAGCTCTGAGGATACAAAGAAGCCAGCTTACAATCTAATGGGGGAAACAACAAACAAATACACAAACGAGCTACACACAAGATAAACAGGAAATAATTAATAGAGGGAAGGCACTAGAATTAAGAGTTGGGAAAGGCTTTCATCCATTCATTTATTATATTATTAATTTAAGAATCATTTAGAAAGCACCTAGATCACTATGCTAGACATTGAGGCAGATTCAAAATTAAATGAGATAAAGCCTGCCTTCTTTGAGCTCCCCAACTTAGAACATCACCAATCATCCATCAACATGAATAATTATGATTAGACAAAATTACATAATAGATGCATTGACTTGAAACTCAAAGCACTACGTGGGGCTCAAGGGGGGAAGTCATTGCCCACTGAAATCAAAAGTGACTTTATGGAGGAGCAGAATTTGAACTGGATTTTAAAATGTGGATTGGGATTCGACAAGGGAAGAAGAGGAGGGAGGATACCCAGTACAAAGTACCAGCATGGAAACAATTCACAGGCTACAGAACTTTGCAGGCTGAACAACCCCTATGCTATGCCACTAAATCTGCATTTACACCTTTGCTTGCATGATTGAGTTGGTCAACAAACCTAGACTTTCTACATTTCATGGGGTGGGGTGGGTTCCCATACTTAAGCCAGGGCTATAATATAGCAGAGATTTGGAAGATCGGCCTGGGTTGAGGTTACACGTGGGAAGGCCCTCATCCTTGAAACAGAGATTTGGAATCCAAGGAATCCTGGCTCTTCCACTCATTCCATTTATGATTTGGGGACTGTCCTTTGACCTCTCTTGGCCTCAGCTTCTTTATCTGTAAAACGAGGGAGTTTAGGCCAGATGCCCTCTATGGTCCTTTCCAGTTCCAAATCTAGGATCCCATAATCCCAGATTTACCTCAAGGACATTCCTTGGAGTGTGCAGACCCTCCTGCTCTTACTCTTAGTACGGAGACAACCAGGGAGTAACTATCGTTATCATGTTTCTGGCAAAATCACCCCATCTATTTATACGCCCAGGGATCTTCACCGGTTTGCAACATAAAGAAAAATTACAATGGAAAAAGAGGAATAGCATTTGATTTTTTCCAGCTTCAATTCCTCCCTAGGAGGAGTTGTGCTCAAATCCGGATAAGGCCTTCTCAGAGTTATTTTGGGTTTAATAGTGTTTTTTCCTTTTAAACATAGGATTCTTCAGATATACCTGGCACTAGACTCTATATCGGCAAAGAACAAAGCTAGGCAGTAATATTTATCTCCATTAGCTCAAAATAACGACAGACAATTAGAGGGTGAAAAAATCCACGTTTTTCTGCAGCAAAAGAATATACTCCCTTTAATAGGTCTGGGACACAAGGGCCTGTACAAAGTGTCTCTGACACCTCCTTTGATTACCATGATTTAGTCTTATTTTTATCTTGATAATGATAAGAAAATCTGGGATAAATGTGAACTAAAAATTACCTAACAGACCTATAGGCTAGATTTATTGTGGCCTTAACTAATGCCATTTTATAAAAGCTTACTGTGAGTCTCGTGATAATGGCAGGGAATGATGGTAAATATGACGGAAGATGGACCAGTCCCATACTTGGAACCCCTTCTGCCTAGAGTGCCTTAAAAATAGTAGGCACTTAATAAATGTTATTGTTTTTAACAAATGAGCAAGACGTGTGAAGGACTCTTAGACCAGCTGTTTCCAATCTCCACTATTAAGAGAAAAAAGGAGATGGTCTTAAAATCAAGCATGAGACAGTAAAGTCAGACCTAAGAAAGAACTTCCTGAAAGGAAAGGTTGCCAAATATTGGGCATATGGAAATAGCTAATGTTGGAGGGAAGACAGGGTCCACAGACATACCACTAGTAGAGCTGAAAAGTGAACTGAGGTAGGGTGCACTGTGAGTAAAGTGCGAGAGCTGAGGACAGAGAGACCTGAATTAAATTCCAGCCTCAGATACTTTCTAGCTGTGTGACCCTGGATAAGTCATTCAACCTCTGTGCCTCAGTTTCCCCAACTATAAAATGGGGATAATAATAGTATCTACCTCCCAGGGTTGTTGCGAGGGGGAAAAATCAGGCATAGACACACCTTCTGCCAGAGAGCAATCAATGTAACATGCAGAAAGAGGCAGATATTTTTGGATATAGATAATTTGGGAATTTGTTTTGCCAGACTACGTAGATACATATAGAGGGACTTGGGTTTTTTTATTTTATTTGTTTCATTGGAGGAGGGACAGATTAATTTAAAATATTTATTACATGAAAAAAATTTAAAAACTTTTTTTAAATAAAAAAAAAAGATGGTATAGCATGGAGGAAATAATATTGGCCTTGGAATTCAGTTCAGTCCTAGCTCAGACACAAACGTGGGGTGTGGTTGCAAGCAACTCACTTCGCTTCTTGGAGGCTCAGCTTTCTATGAAACAAGCCCAAACTATCACTGCACTCCTTCCCTACTTTGCGGGCGTCCATTCAGTAAAGCACTTGGGGCAGCATGGCAAGGTCTGAACAACCACTGGTACCAAAGACAAGAGGGATTCTCACCCCTCAAGAAGAGCGGGATGGGAGGCCCCTGGGAGCCAGTAGCTTGGTCTGCCTCTTTCAGAGGGGTGAAACATCACCATTTCCATGGAATTTAGGTCAAGCAGTTTCCAGAATGGCTCATGTTCTCTGACATTGGCAAGTGGGGTAGTTCTTTGAGAGCATCTTCCCCACATCTGTTTGCCTTAACAGTAAAAAGGAGGTCAAAACCATGTAAAAACTCAGAGTGGTGAGGGAGGGCCTGGTGCGTGGCTTGGGATCCCAGAAATGCCACAGCTGTTAGAAAGCAACTCTTTTACCCCTTTACTTATTCTCCCTCCCTCTCCCTCTCTCTCCCTCTCTCTCTCTCTCTCCCTCTCTCTCTCTCTCTCCCTCTCTCTCTCTCTCTCCCTTGTGCTGCCCCTCCTCCCCAATATGTGAGGCTGGGGGCTGGCAAAGAAAAGCTTTCTGTCAGGTTCTATGCATAGATGAATACAACTCATCCCACCCACCCCCAGTCATCCAACAAACACCCCGTATACAACAAAACTCCTAATTTTTCTCTATCTGGGTGGACAGAGATTGATTATCTTTAATATTCCTAGAAATCTACAACTCCTACCCACCAAAAACACAACACAACCCCTCATTCCAGCCTGCCCTTCCCTTCATTTCATAAGCACTGTAAATAAGGAACAAAACTGTCCTTGACTTGGATTTCCCCTTTTTCCATGGTCTTCTCAGCCTCTCATAGAAAAGCTTCCAACCAACCACGTGGCCAAAAAGTAGATGAAAGAGACCATGTTTGTCTTTTACAATTCTCTGTATGGCTTGGCAGGCTCATGAGATGCTTTTTTTTTTTTTTTGCCAAGGTATACATTCATTTCCCAAGCCATCCTCTTCGAATAACAGTGAATAATGAAGTTTAACTGAGGTCTTACAGGTGCAAGGTATAATTTGGGGTGGGTGTTCAGAAGAGGGCAACAATCCCAGCCCTCAAGGAATTTATAATCCCCAATCTTCAGATTCAAGGGCCAGTGAGGACACATTACAGGCAAGTGTGTAGATGGACACTGATTCCATCCTCATAATGTATACAAGAGTCGGCAAGATCACTGGATTTATTCTCTTTGTGAGCCAAAGCAGATGTCCACCTAGTTTTGGCAGTCTTCTCCCAAATAGTTTGCTTAAGAGAAGCCACTGGTGAAAAAAAGAGATAACAGAGACTTTGAGTATTAATACAGAAGATCAAAATCTGGCAGAGTCAAAAGAACATGGGGCTGGAAGTAAAGAGACCTGTATTCACAGAATCATAGAGACCATCAAGTGCTACCTGACCGTTTTACAGACGAGAACACTGAAACACAAAGAGATAGTGTGATACACACAGGGTTGCATGGCTAATCCTGAGACAGGATTAGAACCTAGCACTTTCTTACTCCAAATTCATAACACTCCCTCCACTATTCTATGATGATTCTCCTAGACACACTTTTCACTTACTACTACCACTACCACCACCACCATCACCACCACCACTACTGCTACTACTACTAACACTACCACTACCACCACTATAGTAATAATAATGATAGGTGGACACTTAAAATATTCAAAATAATATTCACCTGGATCTGTCATCTGATAAAATTGGGAATTTGTTTCAGTAATGAAAATTGTAACCCAATCATGCCTGCCCATCCTGTGGGACAGTTTATTATGACTTCCTATAAATTGGGGGTCCATCCCTCAGGCTGGAGACCTCCTTTGTTTCCTCCTGACACTGTGAGGATACCAGTGAAGTACTTTGCCTTTCCATAACACATCCCATACCATTGGATAGCAGTTAATTTATGGAGTATTTTCATTGATTTTACCTAATCCTCTCTCTCCTGAACTTTTGTGGTTGGCACTGTTTTTCTGGATTTGTGATTGCATTGATCCCTGGGAATTCTTGGTGAGGAAACCCCCCTCTACCAGTGCAGATTAGCAACTGTTTGGCAACTTAGAGGATGCTGAGGGAGAGGCAGAACAGTCAAATGAGTTGCCAAGAGTCAAACGTTCAGTTGGTGGCACAGGCCAGTCTTGAACCCAGGCCTACCTGACTCCAAGAATAATTCTCCATCCATTAAGCATCTGCTTATTTAAGTTCAGCTGTTTGCCTTCAGTAGAATGTAATCTCCTTGAGGAGGAAGTCATTTGAATTTTTTTGATTTGGTTTTTGTTTTGTCTTTAAAATTCCCAGTAGCACAGTTCCTAGTGCTTAACAAATGCTAGTTGAATAGAACTTTTTGCAAATTTCGCAGTCCAGGCAAACAAGCCTTCTTATTGTTCTTCTAATACATCCCATGCCTCTATGGCTTTGGAAAAGCTGTTCCTCATGCCTAGCATGCAATACCTGAAATCCACTTCTTAGAATCCCATTTCCTTCAGAGTTCACCTCAAGAAGCACCATCTATATGAAATCTTTCTTTATCCCCCAACACTTACTTGATACATTCCCATCCCCAATTATGCTACACACACACACACACACACACACACACACACACACATAGTAGAAACTTATTTGAGGCTGGGGATCCCACTTGAAAGTAATGCCCTTTGTCACGTGAGAATACATCTTGATTGAATCAGAACTAGGTGTCAACAGTGTCTGGACATGTCTTTGAATTTATATAAGCCATTTCAACTAGTTGCACAGGAAGTCAGTTCTAACTGGGAGCAGAGCTTGGTAATTCCCTGTGGGCACTATATAAAATCAGGGAGCAAGTTCAGAACCCAAGACATTCTAGTTGAGAGGGGAGAATATTCCAACTAAGCCCCTGAGAAGGAATAGATTGGGGGAAAGGGGAGAAGATCTGGGCCTCAGAGTCTCTTTCCCATCCCTCTCCTTCCTCATACCCAAAGATACCTTGTGAACAACGGAGGTTCTGCAGGATTTGGGCTTTTTCCTTGGTATACCAGCAGTGTCCCTGGGATGTGTGATATCAATGTCTACGTCAAGCCAAAGTAGACTGAATTCAATGAGGAAGCAAATGCAAAGGTGTAAAGAGTCTAGCCAAAAAGCTTTCCCATACCTAATGACATCTCAAGAACTCCAGTGAAAGACTCAAAGGAGCTATCCGTTACCTATTTAGCACATATACTTTGTAAGCTGGAACCCACTTTCCCCTGGATTCTGTATGTGTTAGTCTATAGACTTTTGAGATGTTTTATACAGACTGTTTTACTGTGTAACCTTAGTAAATACTCTTTTATACAAGCTCCTTAAATCTTGCAGATGATAAAAGGAGAGATGCTCACCAATAAGGATTTGTGTGCTATCCTGTTAGAAAAATAATCCCTAATACCTCATGGCTACTCCTAGAGTTCTGGATGGATATAGTGTCTATGCTCTGAGAATCTAATTCTTTGGTGCGAGTGAGAATTTGGATAAAGATGTAGTTTATGTGTACTATACTTACAAATATACCCATGTTGACTCCCCAATACAATGTAAACTCCTTGAGGGCTGGAATGGTTTCATTTTTTGTCATTGTATCCCTAGTGTTTAACAGAGTCTGTTTCATAGGCAATTTAAAATACCTGACTGATATACATTCATTGTCTCATGTGATAACTACATGAGGGACCTTGAACAAGCCCATTTTTTTTCTCTCTCCAGGCTATGGCCTCCTCACCTTACTAAGGAGAGGATGGGAATGGATGATCCTCTGGCTCCTTCTAGCTCTAACATTCTATGGTTCTGAGGAGTCCTTTCTTCTTCTCCTTCCCAATGAATCACAGGAGATGCCTGAATTGCCAGAATAAGAGGTTTAGAAATGCATGCCCCCGGAACGTGCAGCTCTCTTCTGGTCTTTCTTCAAAATGGTAACATGTTTCCCAACTGATTTATGTGACATTTGGAAAGCAGACCCCAGAACAGCCTGTTCTCTTGCTCAGCACTGTTAACATAAACACGTGCACAGGCTACCCACGCTTGACTCCTCCTATATACAGGAGGCTTAGAGTTGGATGGTTCCATCTTACCCCCTCAGATCCTGCCTGCTCCCCCTCCCCAGGCCAGAAAAACAGATCTGTGAAAATGAAGAGTGGGAAAAATCAAAGCAACTGGTGCTCTTGGGGTCCCTGAAATGAAGAAGCAGGAGGAGATGTTGCTAAGAGACAATGGGAAGCTAAGATACTTCAAAGCAAGTATTCAAGATGGCATGTGGTCTGCAAGAAAGACTCTTTAAAGAGGAGCCGATGCTGGAAACCTCGGAGCCAGCTCCTTTGAAAGGGGTGTGGCGGTGGGTAGGGTCCCTTCCTTCCTTGGCAAGAAGCAAGCAGCAAGGATCAAACGAGTGATGGAGAAGCCAGCCAGCGAGAATGTTTGACTGATGCCACGGGAGGAGACTGGTGGAAGACTGGGAGAGAAACAATGGCATTAATTACTGTGGGGAAAAAATGAAAGAAGGAATGAGCTGGAGCGGCCTTCTCTCTCTCTCTCTCTCTCTCTCTCTCTCTCTCTCTCTCTCTCTCTCTCTCTCCCTCCCTCCCTCCCTCTCTCTGTGTTCTCTGTTCTTTCTGTCTTCTCACTGTGTCTTCTCTGTCTCTCTGTCTCTCTCTGTGTCATTCTCTGTGTCTCTCTCTGTGTGTCTTCTCTGTTTCTCTCTCCCTCTCTGTCTTCTCTGTTTCTCTCTCCCTCTCTGTCTTCTCTGTTTCTCTCTCCCTCTCTGTCTTCTCTGTCTCTCTGTCTTCTCTCTGTGTCTCTGTCTCTGTCTTTTCTCTCTGTCTCTGTCCCTGTCTTCTCTCTCTGTGTCTGTCCCTCTGTATCTGTCTGTCTCTCTCATCTCTCTGTCTCTGTTTCTCTCTCTGTCTTCTCTCTGTGTCTCTGTCTCTGTCTTTTCTCTCTGTCTCTGTCCCTCTGTATCTCTGTCTGTCTCTTTCATCTCTCTGTCTCTGTTTCTCTCTCTGTCTTCTCTCTGTCTCTGTCTCTGTCTTTTCTCTCTATCTCTGTCCCTCTGTATCTCTCTGTCTGTCTCTCTCATCTGTCTCTGTTTCTCTCTCTGTCTGTCTGTCTGTCTCTCTCTCTCTGCAGCTTTTCCCTCATATATGTTCTTGTTCTACTCTCTAGACAACCTGGCCCATAGAGACAGAAGAAAAATGAAGTACAAAGAGTGCTAGATTTGGAATCCAAGGACTTGGGTTTGAATCCTGTTTCTGCAATTTACATCTATGACTTTAGGCAAATCACTTAACCTTTTATCTAGAAGGGACCTTAGTGGCCAGCTATTCCAATCCTCTTGCTGTAAAGATGAAGAAACTGAGACCTTGGTGGAGGAGACCAAGAGAGGGTTAATGGGATCTTAGGATCATGGGCCTAGAGCTGGACAGGACCACAAAGATCATACAGTCCAGCCTCCTTATTTTACAAATGAAGACGTGACTTACCCAAGGTCACGCATGTGGTAAGCATTGGAGACAGGAGTAGAACTCATATTCCCTGACCCCAGAGCTCTTAGCATTTTGCTTTCTTTCTGAGCCTTCATTTCCTCCAATGCAAAGTAAGAGAGTTGGACCAGATGACTTCTAAGGTCCTTTCCCACTAGAAATTATGACTCTATAAACCATAGAATGTGCTTTCCTTCCTCCATGCCTTTGCTCATGTTGCTCCCTATTCTTGAAATGCACTCTCTCCCCATTCTAGCTATTGAATTCCTCCCCATTATAAAAACCCAAGTCAAATACATTTATGCTGTCCATGTCACAGGGGTTATAGGCTTGGCACCTCCTGAGATCTGGAAAATTCACCTAAAAATGTTAGTTCTCCTTTTTGCCATAGGAGAAGTCAATATTATTGTGGTATTAAAAGATAAAATACATTGATATGCTATACACATATTTTATGCATTTCTGAATTCCTAAGCTTTTCCTGTGTTATTTGCTGGCCTTCACATCTCATCTGTGGGCCTCTGCAAAACTCCCCCGAATTCCCATAGAATTTCTTATGCCAACCCACAATATATCAAAACCACAATGGGGAAAGTCAGGATGCAGAAGGTCTAACTGCACCACCTTCTTCATTCAGACTTCCTCCTCCCTTCCTTCTTGATACTCCCCAAATGGCCTTCTCCAAAGACCTCACAGAGCCCTTTTTTTCCCACCTACCTAAAGCATTCATCATCTACATTTGTTCTTATAGGCACAGTATCATCCTAGTTCCTTAAGGACAAACACTGTATGTCCCATCCAAGCAGAACGGAAACTCCTTGAGGGCTGGCCTTATGTTACTTTTGTCTTTTTATCTCCAGGACTTAGCACAGTGCTCAACGTAGCAGGCACTAGTTTAAATTGGCTAAGATCAGTCAGGCAAGATATTGCAGTAGAATAAGTAGATCTGGAATGAGAGGACCTGGGGTCAAATTTTGACTTAGATTCCTGTGTGACCTTAGACAAGTGACTTTACCTCTCTGGGCCTCAGTTCCTTCATCTGTAAAATGCAAGGTTAGACTAACATGCAAGATCAGTCCCTTTGAGCTCTGATCAGAGGAAAAAGGCATGAGAGGGGGACTAAAGACAACAGACAAAGGGAACACAGGGTTTTAGCAACATAGATTTAGGGATAGCAGGAAGGAATCTGAAGCTATCTTCTGATATTAAAAGGACTGCTTCCTAGAAGAGGAGCTAGATTTCTTTCCTTTGACCCAAAGGGACAGAATGAGGAGCATTAGCAGAAAGCCACAGAGGCAGATTTAGGCTTGATGTAGTCAGAATACTGGAGACCAAACCTTGCCTCTAATGTTACCGGCATGACCTTCAGCTGTTCCCTTAGCCTTTCAGGGCCTCAGTTTCCTCTACTGTGAAATAAAGGGGATTAGAGGAGATGACATCAAAGCTCCCTTTCTGCTTTAGATCTATGAGCCCATGAATTTGAGCTGTCTCAAAAATTGGGAGGCAGGCCTGTCTAAGATGATGGTGGCTTCTCTCTTAAAGGTTATTCAAGCAGAGGCTGAGCAAGGCCAAGGTAGCTAGTGGCACAGGGCACTGGGCCTGGAGTCAGGAAGACCTGTGTTTAAATTCAACTTCAGACACTAGCTATGTGACCCTGGGCAAGTCACTCAACCTCAGTTTCCTTAACTGTAAAAATGGGGAGAATAACAGCACTTGCTTTATTGGCTTGTTGTGAGGATATTTGTGAAATGAGATGTTTGTGAAATTGCTTGGTATCTGCACATAGTAGATGCTATATAAATGGTTATTCCCTTCTCCACGCTGTCAAGGGGATCCCTTTTCAGATAAGGATTGAGCCAGATGATCTCTGAAATCGTTTCCAAGTTTGAAGTCCTGTGATTTCTTCTAGTTGCCTTGGTTTCCTCACCTGCACTTCCTTCATTAGCCCCAGTCATATGGTCACTAAGGGTAACTAGGTGGTATAGTGGATAGAGTACTGGATTTGGGCGTCAGAAATAGTTGAATTCAAATCCTACCTCAGACACTTAAAGACTGTGTAGCCCTTAGGCAAGTCATTTAACTTCTCTTGGCCTCAGTTTCATTATCTTTATAATTAGGATACTTATAACACCTACCTCCCAAAGTTATTCCACAAATGGAATAACCCAGGTGAAATTCCTTACAAATCTTAAAATGGTATATGAATGTTAGCTATTGTGATTATTGCTGAAACCAGAGATCATCCATGATCTTACCGCCCAAATGCAATAGGATGTTCCTTATCCTCTTCCTTCTTGTCATCTCTGTGGATATGGAAAAGAACTAGCCTCAGACCACTGAGAATGTATCAAAGGTGAGATCATCTGCACTAGTGATAGGCCTGGAAAAGAGGCTGTGGTCAAATAACCTTATAATGGCTAACCTTTCCTCCTGGAATGGAAGAATCGGAGATTCTCAATCAGCCTTCTCAATCCTCCTCTCTCCAGTCAGGTCTACAAACAGATGGCTGTCGATTTCACTGTTAAAGCTCTCCAGGGAATGGATTTCCATGATCCCCATTGGTAGTTCCAGGATTGTTTAGCAACCTTGCCTATCAAGGCAATGCTCATCATAAATCATTCCTAGTGCAACTGAAGCTGATTAACTCTTAATTAGTCCCAGGAGGAAATGAAGAACAGTTGGTTAACTGTCCTTCATAAGGAGAACACTTAGTAGTCTGAATTCTGCCTCTTAACCTTCCCTTCTCCAATCCAAACTACAGGAGCTCCTTCTACCTCCAAATTGTCAACAGATTCCAACCCTTCTAGCCTTTGATCGATAGGATTTAAGAAGTGTGAAACCACCTTGGAGAGGCTCATTGTTTGCTCCTCCCCCTCCAAAAAGAAAATCATTACATAGTGGCAATGAGCCACTCCAAGGCGGGTTAGCTTGTCCTTGAGATAGAAAACATTGTCTGTAATTAGGCCTCAAATACTCAAAGTTTTATTTGCACCTGTCAGAGGTGGATATAAGGCAGCTAGATGGCGCAGTGGATAAAGTACCAGACATAGAGTCGGGAAAGAGTCATCTTCCTGAGTTCAAATCTGACCTTAGACACTTGCTAGCCATCAAGTCACTTCACCTTCACCCTGTTTACCTTAGTTTCCTCATCTATAAAATGAGCTGGAGAAGGAAATGGCAAACCACCACAATATCTTTGCCAAGAAAACCCCAAATGGTGTCATGAAGAATTGGACACAACTGATTAACAACAAGAGGTGGATATACCCTCAAAAACCCAAGTTTATTTCCACACCAGGGATGTGGTTGTAGCAGCAATTCAGTGGAGAAGGAAAGCAGTGTGAAGTAACATGGTTTAGTGGAAAGAACGCTGGATTGGGCTATGAGGACCAAGATTTCCTTCTCAACCTTGCTACTCAAAATTTGTGGCCCCTTGGGTGAGTCATTGCACCTCTCTGGGCCTCAGTTTCCTGATCTGTAAAATGAGAAAGGTCCCTTCTAGCACTAGACTTAAGAATTCATTTTGTTTTCAGATCTTCCTCTACTGCTGCCTGGGCTCACATCTCCACCTTAGTCTTTCAATGCTCAAACAGCTAACCTCACCAGGTTCTTTCTTTTGTGCCTGCAGGAAAACTCCAAGCTCTTTAAGAGCTGCTGGCACAGCCACCTGAGACATGTCAAAAACAGCCCTTGGAGGGAATTTGCTTTCAAAGTTAAACTAGTCCAAAGCAATAACAAGGCAGTGAGCATGGACAGAGCCGGTGCTTAGCAGCAGCTGCAGAAGGATGGGCACCGCCCTGAAAGTGTGTCTCTGCAGGACCACACAAGTTCAGCATGATGCCAAAATCCTCCACTCATGCAGCCCAGACTCTCCTGCCAACTTGGTGGAGAAGACTGGGCGGAGTTACCTGGTGGCACCTGTACTCAGCTATGCCAGTCATGGTTGATTGAGATCACCTTTGTGCATTTCCCTTTGCTCTACAGGCCTACCATACCCGCCCCCCCATACCTCCTGTACCCAGATCTGGTTAGATTCTATTTCTGGCTCCTTCCAGGAACAGGACAGATATAGGGGCTGCCCCAAAAATATTCAGAGAAGCAAACAGCTGTGACAAGCATTTCACTGATGGCTGGGGCTGAAGTCAAGATTTGGGTCAGAGCTCCAATATTGCAAAAGAGATATGTGGGGGTTTTTTTTGGGGGGGGGTAGGAACAGACATTACTACCAGTTTAAAAAATAGTTCTTTTGGCACTAGCTCCATGACCCAAATCAAAAGCTTATACTACAAATTAATGGCTACTGGCTGGAGCAGGGAAGAGGCTAGTCTCCAAGGTAAGTCTTCTGTCTGTCTTTCTGATGTTCCCTAACCCCACTGACATTCTCTGCAATTCCAGAAGATGGCTGCTGTGTTTTCTACAAAAGCCATGAGAGAGCAGAGGGTCTGAGAGTAGGAAGGGAGCCAGGAGTTGAATTTCCTACCCAGTGTAAGAATATTCTCTGCAGTATTACTGACAGATGATCATTCAGCCTCTCCTTGAATGCTCCCAGTGACAGACAACTCGCCCCAGCCCATTTTCAGACAGCTCTGACTCAATTCCATTTTTAAAAAAATTTCTTGGGCCTTTAATCTTTTCCAAGCACTGGGGACAAAAATTGTCAGAGGATCACAGATTTAGGACTAGAAAGCACCTCAGAAATCATTTATTTCAAACTTTCTCTCCTCTATTTTATAACATAGATTATAGACTCAGAGCTGGAAGATACTTTAGAGGCCATCAAATCTAACTCCCTCATTTTACTGATGAGGAAACTGAGGCCCAGAGAATGGAAGTAACTTACTGAGAGTCACATAGCTAGCAAGTCCCTGAGGTGGAATTTCAATCTGAGGCTTCCCATTCCAAGACCAGCACTCTTTCATGCTGCCTGTCTCAGAAAGTTAAATGACTCATCCAAGGTCAGACTGATCATATGTGGATTTGAACCCAGGTCATCTAACTACCATTGAGTGTTGGGTTATATTGGCTTCAAGGTTTTTATAGTCTTTGTTAGAGAGTTCTTTATTTTGCTTTGAAATCTGCCTTGTAGTGCATTTGATCTGTTGAACCAAGCACTGCTTTCTTCAAATACTCAAAATGGACGTAGGCTTCTTCTTACATGGCAGACCTTCCTAAATGGCAAGTAACCATCACAGTCTCTTAAGTTGTCTCTCTTCCAGGCTAAACATTTCCAATTCCTTCAGGTATTCTTCCTATATCATGATTTTCAGGCCCTTTAGTAAATTAATTATTCTCATGTGGACACTGATTCACATTTCCCTTAAAACATGACGCTCCTAACAGAAAATGATATGTCTGGTATGGAGGTAGGGGTAGTATTTAAAAAAAAAAAAGACTGAACAGGATTCATTCAATTCCATTTCAATGCTAATTTGTTAACAAATTGCAATATGTGAGGTACTGTGGTTGGGAAGACAAAAGCAAAAATGGGGAACAGGCCTCAAGAAACTTACAGTGGAATGCAGGGATCAGACATTGTACAAGTTAGTGTGATATAAGGTAGGACAAGATGAGGGCAAGGGAAGGTCAAGACAAAGAATATTAGATAATTGGACTAAATAATCTCTGTGATCCCTTCCATTTCTCTAGACTTTTTAATTCTGTACTACCTCAGAGGGCAAAATTGTGAACAGATCTCAAAATATTAAAGCTGAAAGTGGTCTCTTAGAGCTTATTTAATCTAACTGTAGATTCATTTTACAGATGGGAAAATTGGGGACTGGAAATACTGAATGTCTTCCCAAGGGTGGTGGGAACAATATCTACCATGGAGGCTAAGCTAATTTTTCCTTAAAAGGTACTGAAACCATCCTCAGGATTTAATTGTCTCAGAAGACTAGGCTTGAGAATTTGTTTTAGCTTCTTGATGACTTAAATGTAAAAGTAGACCAGGAGGAGTCAGCAGTTGGGCTTCTCTCTCAGGTTTCTGACCAGTAGACCAACCTGACCCACACAGAGACAGGGAAGTTATAACCAAGTGAATCAATGCTGTGTTCTTGCTGACTATCCTTTCTCTGCAATGGCTTTCTTTTATGAACTATTAAAGGGTCTATGAGTATCTCATTTCATTTGAATTTGCAACTAAACACTAAACGTGCTTCCATCAGGACTAGCTTATGACATCATGTAACATAGTACTTTTATCATTATTCAAATTATCTCCTTCAAAATTCAAGGGATTCCTGAGAGGCCTGGTTCAAGTTCCTACTAGTTAAACTCCAACCCCCATGGCTTTAGAAGATTTCAGTATTTTGGTTGTTTTTTGTGGTATATGTATGTGTGTGTGTGTATGTGTGTGTGTGTGTGTGTATACCACAAATACATATATGTGTGTGTGTGTGTGAATGTATATATGGAGAGAGTGAGAGAGACAGAGAGAGAGAGAAAGAGAGAGAGAGAGAGAGAGAGAGAGAGAGAGAGAGAGAGAGAGTTCGATTTTTATTACTCATCTCCTAAACTGGGATCCTTGGATTTTTTAAATTCTGATTTTGATAACTATATTTCAACATAATAGGCTTCTTTTGCAATTCTATGTATTTCATGCATTTAAAAAAAAATTCCAAGAAGGGATCCACAGATATCACCAGACTGACGAGAAGGTCCAGGAAAAGGTCAAGAAACCCTAGAAAGAGTTAGAAGACCTGGGTTTCAACATGTTCACTATTTTCTAATGCTGTGATCCTAGGCAGAACTGCCCATCCTCTTGAGTCTTTGTTTCCTCATCTATAAAATGGAGCAAATACATTTTTCCTGCCTACACAAAAAAGCATTTGTGAACATCAAAGAAGATTACATATATGGAAGTGTTTCAGACTGGAAAGCATTATGGAAATGTGGACTATTAACGATATTCAATCACATTGCTTCTCTTGCCCTTGTCTTTCCAGATTAATGACTAAGGAGGCACAATTTCACTCCAAGACATTTAATAACAACTCACATGAACTGAACATGCCTTTCTACTAACCTGGGAGCCTCAGGCTACATTTCTTACATGACTTTTCATCCTGGGACACTTAGCCTTGGCACTGCATAATGAAGATTGAGGGACAGATGGAAATCAATCCCCATGTATTGGAAAAATGATTACCTGGAACCAAATGCCCAGTATGGCATTATCTGAAGAAATCCCTGGCACTAGTCACTATGAAATGAGCCAATTTAATATTCCCTTTTCCTGTCTCAGAAATCTCTTTGTTAAACAAACTGAAAAACAAAATTAAAAAGAGGTGTAATGAAATGGAAAGATTATTGAACTTAGAAGTAAGAAAATTTGGTTTTAAGTTCCAGATGTACCATTTCTTAGCTGTGTGTTACCACGGGCAAGGCATGTCACCTCTCAGTTTCCTTATTTATAAATAAGGAGTTTTGATGAAATGATCTCTGCGGACCTTCCCAACTTGAATATCCCATGATTCTATGAGTCTTGTTAACATATGAAATATGAGAAGGAAGTGAAGAAAGGGTAAAAAAAAAAAAACCTCTAGAAAAATGAGCTCTCCATCTTTGACTCTGATACAGCAGGAAACGAAAACCAAGCATAATCTGCCACTTCTTTGAGATTTATGGAGAGCAGATTTCAAAGAGTTCAGAGAAAGGATAGGTAGGCTATTATGCACTCAAATTCTATAGGGGAAACCAGCCTAGGAAGTGGCGTGAGCTCTAAAACAAAATCCTGAACATACAAAGAGAAACAATCTTGAGGAGAAGGCGGGATTTTCTATAGAGATGGATATGAATGCATAAGAAACTCCCTAGGCTAAAAGTTTTCGAAGACATGCACAAGGGTCTGGAGGGTGTGACAGTGAGGCAAATAGGAAGGAAGGTACAGGAGGGCTTTCCAAGTAGCTTCATGAAGTTCAGAAAGTCCTAAGGTTGAAGAATAAAGTTAGAGACTAGGAAAAAGTTAACTTTTAAGAAGTCATATTGGAAGAAAAGAGAGGGGTCAAAGAAGGAACATTGTTCACATTCAGATGACAGAGAGAAAAGAGTGGTTCATTTCTGTGAATTTGGTGTCTACCATCCATAAAGTACTGCACTAGGTATCCCGTGCCTCAGGTAATATCTCATACATCCAATGAAAATTCCCTTTCTAAAGTATACTCTCAAGGTCTCTCTTAAGAACCCTGGACTTGGTTATGTGACATGGGAGACACTGACACAGGATGGCCCAGAATGATGTGCCCTCATCAGGGCAGGTGCTGTGCTCTATAAGCAAAGCAGAACTGAAGTAGTCCAAAAGAAAAATGAGACACTCAGATTTAGAAAATCCACCCCAAATGTTCACATGGACTATTTGTGCCTCACCTATGGTAGGGCATTCTGAGCTCATATTGGTCTGATCAACCAGTTGGACACACTGTAACTTGACTCTAGCATAGTGATGTCATTTTGGTCCTCTTTGAGAATGAAGGATAACAATGAAGCAATCCTTCCTAAAGAAAATTCAGCTGTGTGAAGTCACTCATACCCCCTCCTTAGATGTACACTCTTTCCCTCCTCAGGCAAAAGGAAATGGTGAAGAGACTGTCTACATCTCTGTTGAAGAGGGAAGCAGCCTGCACTGAAGCACTCTAGCATTTGAAAAATTCAACAGCAGAGTTAGAATGGAATGTGAAATTCCTTCCTGCTCAGAATAAGAGGCCATAAGAGGACTCAATGGTAAGTATCACTTTAAAAGTTCCTTCCTTTGTTCATTAAAAATATCTTTGCTTGAGATAGAGGCATTGGAATGCGAAGACGCTGCCCCAGTGAATGGGGTCCACTCCTTATCACTCCTGAGATGATTATTCATTTATTAAGTCCTAACAGGGCAGAACACCAATTTAAAAGCAGTTCTGGTCCAGTGGACAGCAACTTAATCTAAGAAAAGTCCTCCATCAGACTAAAAAATGTTCTTTCAAAAAATGACGTCTTCCTCCCCTAGAGCCAAAATGTCTCCTTTTCCTCTGGATCTAGGGGAATGTTTCACAGGTGTTCACTGGTGGGACTTAGTTGAGCTCAACATTTTTTCACTCTAACTATAAAGTCATTACTTTTATCGTCTCCCTCTCCTCCTCTTCTCCACTCACCCCCGCCTCCAGAATGCAGGGACATTCTCTTTGTATCATCTTAGTCAAGAGAGTCACATTGGGTTATATTCCATTAACATCAAGAAAATTGGTCTTGAAACATAATTATGCCTGAAAGTGTAAGTACTAGAGGAGACACTGTTATGATTCATAAGCCATTCCACTCCAGACTCAGGAGCTAAATGGATGTTTGGTAAAGAGAGTGATTTGGAGTCAAGAATCAAGCAGTAAGCATTTATTAGGGGCCTAGGAATGAACATATATTTATTAAGCCCCTTTTAGAAAGAACTATGATCAGATCAACTCGGCTTTTGCTCCTCAAAAAAGTATGTCCGTCTACTCCCATAAGGCTTCAATCACCATTCCTGTAATTTACCAAACTAAAATATCCCTCTCTGACAACCTCATTGCCCTCACTTTGTTGTCTCTCTGTTAGAATGGAAACTCTCTCAGGAAACAGTGTCTGCTTTTGTAATTGTATCTCCAACACTTAGCACAGTATTTGGCAAGTAGTCAATGTTTAATGAATGCTTTTTCGTTTGTTCATTCATTTATTTATTCACCAAGTACTGTAATTGGCATTAGAGACATAAAGATGAAAGCCTAAGTTCCTGCTCTCAGGGAGCTTATGCTCTTGAGGAAGGAGGTGGAGAATACAGGAACACATGCATGGTACAATTCAAAATAGAGTCAAGATTTATTTGCTTATTTGTCTGTTTTTGTTTCTGTTTTTGGTTGGGGTGGGGAGGAGGGAGACAAAATAAAGACAAATAAAAATTCCCCTCAAGGGGTTTATATTCTATCAGAATCCTGGGTTCAAATCCTAAATCTGACATTTAGTAGCTATGTGACTCAGAGGCCAGTCCCCCAACCTCCAGGAGTCTCAACTCCCAATAAGATGGTGATGGTCCCAGATGTAGTGCCCCCCTCATAAAGGATTAGTATGAGACTCAAACGGTGCTTCCCAAACTTTAAAGCGCTAAAGAAAAGTCATCATTCTTTATTATTGTTGACCTTATGCAGATACAAAGCTTTTTTAGGCATTAAGATGATTAATGCTGCTTTTTCCCTGCATTCATTCATTCCTAAGTTTTAACATATATTTATTTTGTCTTTTTTGGGAAACAGGTTCATTGAGAAAGGACTGGGGCAACACTAAACTTTTGCAGCTAAAATGGTGGGCTCTTGGCTAAATTGAAAAGGAGCTACTATTAGCTATGCATGCCTGCAGCATTATGAAAATAAGAATCAGGTTTCTTGGCTTGGACCATTTGGGGGTGGAGGGAGAAGGTGAGTTAGTGGAGGGATTGTCTTAAAATGTAACTCCCGGCTGGAACTAGAATATGCAGTTGGGATCATTATCATCTTAGGAAAGCTCAAGAAGAGCTGGTATTTCCACTGCGTCATACAGAGGCATGAACCATGAGCCCAGAAGAATCCAGGTATTTCAATCCTCTTCCCAAAGTCATCTGGTCTGCCCATCCACCCCAGAGGAGCAAGATTTTGGCCAGTCTTCCTCAGGCCTCTTTTCTGATCTGGGGCAAATTGGTGCTTTGTATAAACCATTACAAGCAAACTCCCTGATGTATGTGGGGGTTGTTGGATCAGCCATCAGTTGGAACTGTTAAAACAAGGACATTTTCTTCCTTGGAAGCTTTCATGTTTAATTAGATCTTTTAAATTAGACTTTTTTTTAACCCCTCTAATTCTTGTTTTTGCCAACTGGGACCTTACCAGTTTGGCACAAGAAGCAAAAAGACATGTCTGGCTTTGCAGGTAATGGTGACTCACTGTTGTAAAACCTCCCTAAAGGGTTACTAAAGAAGACTGCATGGCCTTTCTAGGACAGCCAACAAGTTCTACTGGAACAGGGCTGGCTGATTTAAAGGAGACATCATCACCAGACTTCACTTGGGGAAGCAAGAGATCTTTCTACCTGAAGTTATACCCAGGCAAATCAAAGACATGGAGGAAAGAGTCCCAAACTCTGCTTGATGCAGTGACCAATCATAACTTCAAAGGATTTACTGAACCAAGACTTTCCTTGGGGGGAGGGGGGAGGGAGAGAGAAAGGTGGGATACTACAGGTACAGAATGAGACTTTTGCTGTCATGTTGTCAGCTGTGGCTAATGAGATAATTTCTCTTAGTTAACCATACTTCTTTATTACAGGGGAGGGTTTTAGGTTAATGGTAATATAACTTACTGAGAGTTGCACTAAGACTTTTGGGACAAGCAATAAATGAAAGACCTGGCTATGTGTTGCAGTAAATCAAATTAGTAGGTCAGCACTGCAGATACAACCCAAGACAAGAACCCTGTTCCTACCTTCAGGGAGCTCACATTCTAATGGGGGAGAGAACATACAAATAACTATTCACATACAAGACATAAACCATTAATGTAGCTTATCTCGTGGGGAAGACACTAGGAGTGGGGGACAGGGGAGGGGTGACACAAAAATGTCCTGCAGAAGATGAGATCTGAAATGAGCCTTGAAGGAAGCCAGGGGGCAGAACTGAGGAGGAAGAACATTCTAGGCATGAGGGACAGCCAGGTTTCGCCTGGAGCAGAGAAATGGATTCTTGTGGCGTAAGCAGGCTGGTGTGGCCAGATTGTAGACTGCAAGGAGGGGAGGAAAGTGTAAGAAAACTGGAAAGGTAGGAAGGAGCCAGACTGTGAAGGGCTGTGAATACCAAACAGCATTTTATGTCTGGTCCAGGAGGTAGATCAGGAAGTCACAACTGGAATTGAGTTACGGAGGTAATATGGTCAGACTTACACTTTAGAAAAAGCCCCTTGGAAGTTGAGTGGAGGATGGACTGAAATGGGAAGAGAGCTGAGATGGGGAGAAATTTAGAAGGCTATCAGAATAGTCTGCAGGCAGAAGGTACATTGAGAATTATAGATCCAGAACCAAAAAGACTTGAGTTCAAATCTTGATTCAGACATTTACCAGTTATGTGACTGGGTAAATCTTTTAACTACTTTTGGCCTGTTTCCTCATCTGTAAAATGGGATAATAATAGCACCTATCTCATAGGGTTGGGGTGAAAATAAATAAAATATTATTTGTCAATTATTTCATAGACCTTGAAGTATGAGATAAATATTATATTATTATTGTTTTGTTATTAAAAAGAAAAGGAATGCCAAAATCGAGTGTAGATACAAATGGATAATTGTTCCCTTGCAATTAGCAGCTGTGGGTGGGAAGATTTGTCCATAAGAACTATTTTGGCTGCAAAAAAATCAGAGATTTGACACGTACAATTTGGGATTCCATTTTTTGTCAACTGCTCCTTTTGTCACAGATACTGAAGGAAGCCAAACCAATTTAACAATGGTTTTAGAACTTATGTCCTGTTAATGGAATGTGAATGCCTTTGTATCTTTATGGGGCAGAAGACCACATCCTAAGTCCTCTACCACTTTCTTAAGAAACATAAAGGACTTTATTCACAAGATACTATTCTATTATCTTGGGTAGAATATGAGAACCAGAGTTGCCAGGATAAGCAGACATGGATGGGTTGGGATTGGCATCATTGGATGGAATTACCCTTATCTCAGAGGACAGAGATCTATAAAAGACTGGTGAAGCTAGTAGCTTCAAAGTCAGCATGGTGCAGTGGATAGAGTACTCAATTTAAAGTCATGAAGACCAGAGTTCAAATCCTGCTTAGACATTAGCTGTGGGGTCTAAAGAAGTCACTGACCCCCTCTCTACCTCAGTTTCCTCATCTATAAAATGAGGGAATTTGTATTGATGAACTTTAAAGTTCCTTTCTAAATCTGTGATTCTATTTTCTTTTGTATAATTGGAAAGATAGTTATGACAATATAGACTTAGAGCTGGAGGGAAGTTCAAAAGTTAACTTGTGTGAGTTCCTGAGGAAACTGAGTAAATAGCTTAATAACTTGTTTAAGGTCACACAGATAAGCTAGGATTTGAACCCAGGCCTTCCAACTCTGTACTCAACGTTCTTTCCGCTGCCATATCACACCATTCAAAGTTAACCAACGAACTCCTACATCCAAATGGGCAATTACTAGGGCCAATTGTTCTGGAGGGTGACTAACTTTCCTGGTATGACTTAGGCAGTTCATAATATACAATGACTCTTTGTGTTCACAAATGCACCATTAGGTCCAGAGGGAGTAGTGGGCCAAATATGGAAAGGATGATTGAATGTAACTCAAACTGGAGGAGAGAGGGGATCAAGATGCCAACCTGCCCTCACCAGTTAGACTCTGGAGACACCCAAGTGGAAGAACCAATGGCTGGGTGGGGAAGGCAGCCCAGAAATGCAGCTACCTGTAGCCATTAGCTACATCCACCAATTCCTTGGTCATTTAGGGGGCTTCATGACACTGGTGATTATATTCTGGCAGAGGAAATATGAGCTCTGGGTGTTTGTGATGGAGCATGTTAAGAGCAGAATATGGAGAATTCAGAGACTGTAAAGACAGAGTCCAAGCAGGAGTCAGTGATGGAGTTCTCATAGACACAATAGCTCAATCACAGATTGAGAGGTAGGGACTTCAGTTCTCATTGTAGGATCCAGTCGTTATCTGGGCTGATGTTTTCATATGTGGGGTTTTAGGACATTCTGTCTTATTAGTACAAGTGGTTCTCTACCTGCCCCCTCCAGCTTCAATAAAAGAGCAGGTCAATGTGCTTCGTCCACATGGGTTTCCAAGGGGGAATCTGGGAAGATGCCCCTCGGAGTACACTGGAGGGGAAATTCAAGTCCAGAGTCATTATGGGAAGAGCCCTTTAGATCACAGCATGAAGACTGGTGAGAAAAAGGCATTTAATGGGCTACCTGCACTCTGAAATGTCAGGGCATCCATTATAGATCCCAGCACAGAAAAAGGCCAAGGAAAGATTAGTGTCATTTTTTTAGAACTCCCAGTAACAATGCAGCAAAGGGTTTAAGAGTTCCCTTCCTGTCCCATGGGGAAATGAAAGAAGTTAAGTGGAGGATAAATCTTGGGGCAATTCAAAGTAAGAGACTGAACTGGAGAATGACAAGCTGGAATATCACCAGACTGAGGACTGGCTTGAGGGCGAATGAGAGATGCTGTAACAGGATTTGGAGATCTAAGAATATAGAAGAGAAGCTGGCCAAATGGTAGCAAGAAGAACAAGAGAAAAGAAAGACAGCTAAAAAAAAAAAAACACAGGGAACTGAGGCTCAGAGAAGAGTCATTTATAGCTGGGGTCAATACCTGGGGTCAGAGTCCAAAAATGCCCCAGAGGCAAACGGTTGGAGAGAAGCAATGGAATGAGAGACCTTGAGTATGGCCCAAATCAGAATAAAATGTAATTGGGAAATATTGAACAAAACAGAAAACAATACAATAACATAGACAATACTGCATCATGTATACCCGTACATATACACACATGCATATGGCGGCAATGCAGGTTAAGTGAACTTGCCTGGGGTCACACAGCTAGCAAGTGTTTCAAGCTGGATTTTAACCAGTCTTGCTAACTAAACACTAAGCTCACTTGTTTCTAGCTGCCTAAGGACTACAAGCACTGTGAACACCCTTACATTTCTGGACCTTGGGAAAAAAGTTCCAATTACATCACTCTACCTCATCCAAGACTTAGAACTCTGCTTGGAGGAAATGGATGAGGGACAGTAGAAGAATGTGGAAGGTTCAAGAAAGTTGGCATGTGATGTTATGGAAGAATAATTTCCCAAAGCATATGCAGGATACAAGGGGAGCTCCACTCAACCAGCAACTTTGAACATTTGGGAACCAACTTGAGAAGGGGAAAACAGGGATTAAAAGATGAAAATATTAAACCCTATGGATCCTCCAGGTGATATCGAGTTTGAACCTAAGAGTTCAACCCACCAGACCATGGGTTAGCCTCAGGAGACACCCAAGTGAAGAACTGACAGGTAGCAGTGTGGGAAAGACCATACAGCTCTACGCATTCCCTGGCTGTTTGGGCAATCTCAAAATGTTCCTTCGTCACAGGAGACTTGGAGAAGTGGTAGGAGAACCAGCCCTTGAATGTGACAGAATCTAGTACAAGGTATAAGGAGAATGCAACATGAAGGACGCAGTGCTTAGTTGGGAGAAGTAGAGTAGATGCAGATGTTGGGAGCGAGCATGAGTCTCCCTTCCTTCTCCCTCTGAGCTGGGAGAGGAGGAGAGAGGGAGTGAATGAGGGTGTGTCTGAGGGCAGAGCCTCAGGGTGCAGGTGTGGGATCCCCTGCTCCACCCAGTCTGGGAGGGAGTCTAGAGTGAGTAAGTAGGTGGTACCATGGATAGAGTACCAGCCCTGGAGTTCAGAGGCACTGAGTTCAAATCCAGCCTGAAACACTTGCTAGCTGTGTGACCCCAGGCAAGTTCACTTAACCTGCATTGCATCCATATACATGTGTGTATATGGATGGGTATATATGATGCAATATTATCTATGTTATTGTAGTGTTATCTATTTTGTTCAATATTTTCCAATCACATTTTAATCCAATTTGGGCCGTACTCGAATGTGTTGTCAGCCACATGGCACTCAAGGTTGGATGCCTGACACTGCTGCTTTATACCACTTAGCTATTTAACAGCTGCTATAGTTGAATGGCAGCCTTTGGAAGCCTCGCCCACAGCCATAGGAGAGAGGAAAGAGCACCTGGAGAAGCCCAGGTGGATGAGGACTTTGGCTAGTGATTGAGATCGATGGGCAGGTGAGTAAGCTGGCACCGCTGCCCCAAGGAAGGGCTGTGTCAAAGTCGGTTGGGAATTCAGTATTCTGTGATGCTCCAGCCCAGCACCTGGCAGCCTCCCACTGGGACAGCACCTTTGGCCCCAGGGAGGCTACAGGCTGCCAAAACAGCGTATGGCACCAGTGAGGGCTGATGAAACCCACAGTGCAGGAGTCACCAGAAATTAAGTATGAACATCCCAAAATATATTCTCAGAACAAATAGCGTAAGGCTGCCCATGGCATTCCTCACTTCAAGAAGCCCTGCCACAAAGATCAAACACAAATCCCTCTGTTTGGCTTTTAATGCCCGTCCCCATCTAGCACCAGCCTAAACTTCCCAGGTTCATTAGTCCCTAGTAGGCTCTGTTCCAGTCAAATTGACCTACCTGTTGTGTCATTTCACTTTCACAACATTTCACTTTCTCTTTCCATGTCTTTGCATAGGTGGTTAACCTGACCTGGAATGTGTTCCCTCCTCTCCTCCTGCTCTTACAATCCTTGGCTGCCTCAAGCCTCAGCTCCAACACTACCTTAAAGACAGAACTAAGCTGATTTCCCTTCCTCACCCCCCACCCCAAAGAAATGGTTTTGAAGTTACATATGTGGGTACATGGTGTTTCCCCCAAATAGAATGAAAGTTCCTTGAAGGTTTGCTTTGCTTTTATTGTATCACAGGCCCTTATCACAATGCCTGGCACATTTTTCTCCCACGCTGGACTTTTTCAGCGATGAAACTCCCTCTGCCTATGAAGATGGACACTGATGTCACTTTGTGTAAAGGCATTACAACCCAGAGTTGGACCAGGCTCAGAGCATTTAAAAGTATCTGGGTCAACCTCCACTAGCCTCAGGATCCATACTCTACGCCCACAGATCAAGACTCACTCCCAGACTGGGTGGGAGGAGGACTCCCACACCTGGACCCTGGGGCTTTGCACTGAGACACACCCTACTCTATAACTTACAGTCAGAGAATTGCCTAGAACTCTGAGAGGTTGTGACTTGTCCAGAGTCATATGGTCAGGTTGTCAGAGTCCAGACCTAAACCCAGATCTTCTTAACTCTGGGACCAGCTCACCGTCTACTCTGCCATATTACCTCTGTCAGGCTCATACTAGGTACTTAGTGAATGAATGAAAGAAACAAAAATATGAAATATTTTGAGACCTGCATTAAAATCAATGGGTTGCAGAGTAGTGGGAACAAAACTTATGATTCAACCCCTCAATTTTCTTATCTATAAAATGGGGGAGGAGTTGAACTATATGGCTTCTGACATCCTTTCCAGCTTGAGATGTATCTTCCTAAGAAGTAGTACAACTGATATCTGAACAAGAATTCATCTCACTCCCATGTTCCAGTTTCTTCTCAATTTCATGTCAATGCCTTTCCCCCACATTGGCGCTAATGGGAATGGAATGCTGCTGCTCACTTGGTGTTCCAGTGTTCGTTACCTCCCAGTTGGCCAATACCCTCCCCAGGAGTGAGCTAAGTTGGCAAAGGAGTTACTTTTTCTCATCAAAGGTATGTAAAAATTGGAGCATTAATATTCTTTCAATACCAGATTACTTACTGAATCACACATATACCAAGTGAAAATATGATCCTTGGACAAATTGCCATAAAAAAATCAAATGAAATAGATTGTGTTACTTTTTTGGGGTAAGTGAATCATCCTACTTTGCACAATTAATTACTAAACTATATTAATGTTGAAAATAATTCAGCAAATGACAACACCTGAATAGATTCGCTTGGAATTAGTTCTCTAAATTAGTCTTTTAGGAATTATTCTCATTTGAAAAACTTCATCTAGCAAAGCTCAGGCTAGACATATTACTTGGATAAAGGACAAATTATCTTAGTGGAAGACATAGTGAAATACCAGACTGAATCTTACTGAAAAATGGATGACGCTGATGTAAGCTGGGTCACTTTGTACTCCTAGTGGAAAAATACAAGATTTTCCATTGCTATACTCGCTTCCCTTATGCCCATTTTATAGCTCCCCCACTATTTTCCAGTTCTCACATTACTAAATGTCCCTATTGTTTAAAAACAAAACAAAAAAAAGAGATGACATTTTCCCCATTGTTTCTTTATGAGATAAACCAGAATCATGGAATCTCAGAGTTCAAGGCCCCTAAGGTGCCAATGAGTCCAACCCATATCTGAATGAGAATCCTTTCTACAATATACCTGACAGGTTGTCATGGAGCCTTTACTAGAATAATCCTAGTGAATGGGGAGCTTACTACTTACTGAACTACCCATTCCACTTTTACATAATTCTAGTTGTCAGATTTTTAAAAGGCATACATCTTTCAATAGTACCCACTTTGGGTTATATCTAACTTGCCCTCATAGATTTCATCCAGAAAAGGACAACTACCCCAGGTTCTAGGTATCTTATGGGGTTATATTCTTTAAATTATGGCTCCCAAGCGCCCACTAGCATGTTTACCTTTCAAAAGTTAGTCCAAGGACACAAGTAGTTCAAAATAAAGGTATTTATGGAAATGTCATAGAAAAAACATCTCCCCCATTAGCCCAGGGCACACTCTGCAACAAATATACCCAGCATCAATGGGAAGAGTGGGCAGACACAGAGAGAGCAAGTGAAGAGTTACACCCCCAAGGAATTTATGGGGCAAAGGAGCAGCAATGTATTCCTCTGATGCTACAGAATGCTGCCTCACTAGAAGCAGTCATATTGCTCCTGGTTCTGCCCTCTGGTGCCAAGTAGAACAAGTCCAATCCCCTTTACACATGAGAGTCTTTCAATAAGTGAAGACAGCTATGGTCTAAATCCACAGTCCTTTCTTCTTCAGGGTGAACATTCCCAGTTCCTTCAAGCAATCCCCATATAACATAGGTTCAAGACCTTCACCACCTTGGACACATACCAATTTAAAAAAGTCCTTCCAAAAGTGAGCTGAAGATGATAATCCAGATTTGAACTGAAAACAATACCCCAGATATGAACAGACCAAGGCAGAATATGGTGCAACAAACACCTCTGGATTCCTGCCTGCATTCCCACTGACAGGCATGAAGTTCATTCATAGTGAGCTTGCAGTCCACTAAATCACCCTAGATCTTTCTGAGATAAAGTGTGTTCTCCATCTCCATCTTATACTTATTTTTTTAACCCAAGTGTAAGCCTTTCCATTTAGTCTTATGTAATTCTGTCTTAATTGATTCAGGCCAATAGTCAACCCAGAGATGTGTTCTTTTGAGATTTTTTTTTAGTTTTTGTCTTTTTGGATTCTACCACTGTCTTCCATCAATTAGTTATCCATCCTAACTTAGTGTTAACTGAAAATTTGGAAAGTATGTCATCTATGTCTCTAACTAAATCACTGATAAAAAAGTGTTATGCAATACAGGGCAAAGTACAGATCTCGATGGTACAGCAGTAGGGACTTCCCCTCTCTCGTTTCACCCTGGACCACTAATGACCACTCTTGGGGCCCAGTCATTCAACCAGGTCCAAATGACTTAATTGTTTTCATCTTTTCCACATTTCTCCATCTCATAAAAAGAACAGTACAAAGGACTGCTATTTATAAATATTTTACTAAAATAGGTAAACTACATTTCAGTATTCCTTGGGTCCATCAGGCTAGTAATATTGTCAAAAAAAAAAAAAAGAAAGGAAATAACATTAATCTGGAATTCCACGCTGGTACTTTGTGATCACCATTTTCTTTTACAAATGTTCACTAAGTATTCTTTAACGTTACACCTAGAATTTTGCCAGGAGTTAAAGTCAAGTTCACTGAACTAGAGTTTGGAAACTCCATTTCATTGTCCTTTTTGAAAATCAAGACAACATTTATCCTTCTGTGGGCCTATGGCATCTTTCCCATTCTCCATAATCTTTCATATTTTCTCCATGATAGGTCAGAATTCTTTCAATACCTTAGTATAGAATTTCTCTGGACCTGGTTACTTGAACTCATCAAGGAAAACCAAGTGCTGTTTTACTCTCTATTTATTTGACTATCACCTGCTCCTTATTAGTCATTTTGGTTCTTTGCTCTTCAGTTCAAAGATTATTCTCCCTGGAAGAGGAAACTGAAGCAGAGATAGGACTGGGCAGCTCTACTGTTTCATCGCTTATCATTCACCCAAGAATACCTGAACAATATTTCTACTTCTTTGACTCTCCTCTTTCTTCCAATATAGCTTTAAAAACTCAAACCTTTGGCCATCCTTCGCTTCCCTCAGCAGCCTCGGTTCATCCAAAGCTTTCACCCTCCTGACACCATTCTCATAGGACCCTATGATGCTTATGCCTTCTTCTATTGTCTGATGCTCCTTCCATTTTCTGTATCATCTTTCAAAATTCTAAATGAGTCAGTGAGTCTCTTTATGCACACATTTCAGGCTGATGGCTAACATCCACCGAGAATGGAATCCTATTGGACTCACAGAAAATATTTCAATACTCCAAACGGTCTGAGATCTCAACTTGGATATGTTCTCTAAGGATGCAGATCACAGCCTAGCCATGCTTTCCCTTCCTGGGCAAGTTTTGTCCATGTCCCCTCCCCCCCAATTCAGTACAAGGGGTCCACCCAAACTGCTGGGAGCCTTCCTTGTTTTCTCTTCATATTGCTAAGATACCAGTGGAGGACCCTAGCTGTCCATTGGTTGTTTTCACTCTGGCCACATAACAAAACTTAAGGTGAGACACATTTGGGGTTGTGTCTGTGCATTAGCACTTTCCTGCCTTCAGCTTCTGAATTCCTTGGGTCCTCATCACTGTCCCCAGCCCCTGAAGAATTATTACTCTGGAATCTAGAGTAAAGAGGGATGTGAGAGCAGGGACACAGAAAGGAAAAGGGCAGAATTACCCATAAGCCAAGTGTATGTTCTCTTTCCCAAGTGGCCTGTTGTCTTGGCTTCAGTTTTTAAAAGTGTACTAGGGCTCCCAGAATGTTCTACTTTGCTTTTCATTAAATTAAGTTAAAAGAAACGCTGGGATTCACATCCAAAGACAACTGGAGGGAATCATATCTTGAAATTTTCCTGAACAATGGATTTTTCTATTCTCCCAAGTTTATCTTGATGGCAATAAAAACAAATAATGCACAGATTCGGTAGAGACATTAGCAAAATAGATCCAAACGCTGCCACTATTCTGAGCCATCAGAAATGCCAGAAGTCTTAATTGTTAACAAATGTGCCCTGTGCTCTGTATTATCTCACTAGGCTAAATATAAAATGAACTGCTACCCCCCGCATCTTGTCCCCTGTAAAGTGACGTGACCCTGAGATTACTTTGTGGAACAGCAAATGGAATTTCTGGTGTTTCCTTCTTAGTGCATTTTAAAATCACAACAGTCCATCTGATAATCTCAAATAGACCCTGTATTTCTGTGGCTGTATTTCATATGTCAGGGGTCTCCAGACCTATATTAACACATAAGCAGCTCATCTTTGAGTTCCTCTCCACATTGGTTGTTTTAATTAAGTGATTAAGATGTTTATGGAAAGTGCTAGGCTCAGACTCCTTACAAGCAAACTTCTTTCAAAGGCTAGGCAGAGCTCCAAGGTGACCTAAGGCCACTCTCCGGCAGCTTCACTGATGTTGCTCCAGCCCAGTGGTGCAGGGCTCGGCTGTGGTCTGAGCCAGCAATCAACAGATCCCATGCCATCCCAAATACCCTCACCCAGTGGGGAACTGAGGGAAGGAAACAAGGGATGAGTTGCCCCACCCCGGCCACCTCCCACCTCCACTGTTCCAAAACTGGATGTCAGGTGCCAAGATTTTGTGAGGAGGGTTGTGGAGTTATAATGGTATCTGCTGGATTGGAGGCCATCATGCTCAGAAAACCTCTCCATGCTCAAATCGACCACTTGTAGCAATAGATGCCATGCAGCTACCCCTTTATGAGTCAGGCTCATCACTTCCAAATCATTTTGATTCTGTATCTCATTCATTCATTTATTCAACGTGGGCTTCCGTGTCTACAAGGTTTCTGGCATACCAAAACAAACAAAGAAATAGTATCTGCCTTCAGGGAGATTACAGTATATTGGCCAGATACAATTGATTGAAAACTAAGTAAATACAATTCATGTATAAGGCATGGATACATTGTATTTCAGAGAGGGAAGGTACTAGTTTGCAGGGGATTCAGGAAAGGCTCTATGGGGGAGGTGACATTTAAAGCAAGCTCTGAAGGAATAGAAGTTTCTAAGAGGGAGAACATGAGAGAATACCTTCCAGGTATGGGGGACAGCCTGCACAAATGTTGGGGTCAGGAGATGGAAAGTCATGTGTGAGGAATAGGAAAGGAGCCAATTGCACTCAGGTATGGGAAGGTGAGAAGACTTCTAAGTGATAAATAGTTTGTATTTTATCCTGGAGACAATTAGGAGCCACTGAGTGTTCCTGAGCAAAGGAGTGACAGTGGTCAGACTTATGGTTTCAGAATATCAGTTTGGCAGCTATGTAAGCGAGGGAGGGATTGTTTCCTCTGGAAGTTTTTGCCACAGCATATCTCCCTCTGTCTGTCTGTCTGTCTGTCTGTCTCTCTCTCTCTCTCTCTCACACACACACACACACACACACATACACACACACACACACAACACTCCTTTTAGGGTCACCACATCCTTTGTGCTTTCTGGAAGGTCACAGCCCATAAGACAGTCTAGTGTAGTGACAGTCATGGGAGAAACAAGGAAATTCCTGGAAAGTACAAAGGTCACAATTCTCAGGTATAAAAATGTCAAGTTCCTTCTCCCATGGGGAATGTGGGCCGGGGACACCATACCCTACCCTTTTCCCAGAGTGCTGGCTTGGGGGCACACTGCCCTTCGAGGGGAGCTAGGCATTTGGTTCTAGGGCCTTGGCTTTAATTTATCACATTGTTTATGCTTTCCAAAGAGAGGAGGAGATCAAATTCCTTCCCTGAAGATGAGTCAGCACAGCAGGATGGCATCACTTGAAAGGGCTGCCTGGTGATAAAGGCAAAACAGATGGTACAGTCAAGGGTAGTCAATTTGGGGTCAGGGATCTGGGTTCAAATCTTGCTCCTATAACCCTCTATGTGACCCTGCAGGCCATTTTTCCTCTCTAGGTCTTAGTTTGCTGACATGCAAAATGAGGTGGTTTCACAAGATGTTCTCCTTGGAGATTTCTTCTGCTGTTGAATCTATTATGTAAATACAATGACCTAAAAATATCCTCCAATGGGTCACAGAATTCCAAGTCCTCTATTTTCAGAGAAAATGCTAGCATTGTGCTGAATTCACATGCCCTTTGACAATTCCTGAAGATAAGATGAGCACTTCTTGACCAGGATCTGAGGCCCAGGAGTTTGAAAAGAATATTGGACAGATAGGAATCCATTCCCACTGGCTGGAGGTAGAAGCTAAGTGGATCAGTGAATAGAGAGCTAGGCCTAGAATCCAAAAGACCTGAGTTCCAAACTGACCTCAGGCACTTACTAGCTGTGTGACCCTAGGCAAGTCACTTAATGTTAGTCTGCTAAAGTTTCCTAAACTGGAAATTGGGGATATCTACTTTCTAAGATTGTCAAATGAGATAGTATTTGTAAAGTGCTTAGCATAGCACCAGGTATATAGTAGGTATTTAATAATTGCCTTCTCTTCCCCTCTTCCTTGTGAGACAAGATAACTGCCTCTAAAACTGAGTATAGGGCAAAGAGTGCTGACCTCCTTCTCTCATCTGATCTCTGAGAGAAAGAGTGATGTTGACCCCTCAAATAGGAAGCAACATTAGAATTGATTTCCAAGATTTGGGTCATAGATTTTGAGCTAGAAGAGACTGAAGATGGCATCTAGTCCAATGTTGTCATTTTACAGATGGAGAAACTGAGGCCTAGAGAGGTGACATCACTTGTTCAAGGCTATACAACCAGTATGAGGCAGAGGTAGCATTTGACCACAGATCCTACAACTTCTAGATGCAATGATCTTTGTATAGAGCTCTCACATAAAATCACATAAGTGGAGAGTTTTCATAATACATCTGAATACGTTCAGGATACATTTATTCAGAATGAATTCTAAGGGACTGGCATTTCTGGTGTTAGGGGATTTTGGGGACAGTTTCTCTGGGAGGTTTCCCAGCTGTGAAATTATCTTTTTAAATCAATCGTTCAATAGATAAGCATTTATGGAATGCCTGCTACATACTGGGCACTCCGCCATGTGTGAAAAACATCTATCTTCAAGGAGTTAGCATTTCATCAGAAGATACAAGCTCTACACTTAAAAATATATTCAAGAAATTTGCAAAATAAATACAAGGTGATGTGACTGAGGAACATAGCAATGGTACCCTCTGGTCATGGGTCTGGCTCTCTCTGGATTCCAATCTTGCTGTGCAAAATGTCTCTCCTCCCTGAAAGAGTGAACATCTTTTCTCTAGTTTTCTAGTTTTGTCCTTTAGATAACACTGCAAACAGCCCAGTTTTTTGTTGGCCAATGCATTTTTTCACTGGTTAATGTAACAGTAAGCACCCCAAAGTAAAACCTCACTCTCAAAGTATTTATACACTTTTTAGAGCTGGAGGGCATAACCCTCTGACTCAGTGCCTCAATAGAAAAAACAAAAGGTACTTGGGGCCCTCCTACAAAATTAGGAGTCCCTAATCAAGCTTCCCACAATGGGAAGGCACATTAATGGGTGGGAAAGATCTTCTTTAATAGCATTATTCAATCAGAGACACTTTTAGTAAAATAAAAACAGCAAAAAATCCTAATTTGATTGCCATCCCAGTTAATGACTTTAGAAAGAAAGTAAAAGAAAAAATGATGAGAAAAAGAATGGAGTTTTCCAACCCTGGTTTCTCATCCCAGGACAAAAGGAATAAGTAGTAATGAACTAAAACTGGGGGAATGAGATCAGGAAATATTTTCTGTGGAGGGTGGTGCTTGAGCTGAGCCTTGAAGGGAACTAGGCTTTCCAAGAGGCAAAAGTGAGGAAGGAGAGGATTCCAGGAAGAGAGGACAGCCAGTGCAAAGGGATGGTGGTGGGCGATGGGGCATTCTGTATGACAAACAACTACAAGGTCGGTTTGGCCAGATAGAATGCACAAAGGAGAGCAATGAGATATAAGACTGGGAAGGTAGGTTGAAATCAGGTTGTGAGAGGCTATAAATGGCAAACAGAGGAGGTCACTCATATTTGATCCCAAAGGCAAGGGGAAGTCACTAGAGTTTATTTAGCAGTGGAGTGCCATGGTCAGACCTAGATTTTAGGAAAATCACTTTGGTGGCTGTATGGATGATAGACTGGAGTGAGGAGAGACTTGAGGGAGGGAGACCAATTAGGAAGGTATTTTGCTAGTTCAGGCTAGGGCTGAAAAGGGATTGAACTATAGTGGTAGTAAGGTGATTAGAGAGAAGAAAATGGACATAAGAGATTTGGAGGAGTTGGAAATGAGAAGACTTGGTAACTAATTGGATGGATAGAGTGGGAGACAATGGGAAGTATTATGTTCTTCCAGTGCATTAGAACCCTAACTTCTTAGGCTGATCTATGTGACTTCATGGCTGGTAAAACCACTGGGGCTGGTTTGGGTGAGAGCTCAGTGGCGTTTTGTTCCATGTGATCAAATGGGAATATTTGTTACAAAATAGAGAAGAAAATCCTATTAAAAATAAGAAAGGAATCATTCACATGGCATCAGTCATTCTGGTTCTGTGTGTATACGTTAAAGGATGATTGAAAGGGAAAGGTGTTCAAGATTCTGTTCCTTCACAAGAGCACTCACTTGGCACAGTAGGGCTAATACAGCAGTTGTATTGATTCCTAGTTCCACGGTTTTCAGCTCTGAGCTTGTCATCTTGAAAGCCAATTAATTTCAATTACAGTAAGAAATTTAGGCTAAGCTCCCCTCACCCCCTTTCCCTCCCCTACCTCGCTTTTTATGTCTTTGAATTGGTTTCTAGTCCATGAACACAAACTACCTGAGTGCTGCCTGGGGGAAGGCATAAGTCATATGGATTAAGATGCTTCCCTCATTCATATCCTTTCCTAGTTTTTTTTTTCAACTGGTGGGGTCCTCCATTATGATTTGATTAGTACAAACTTAATTAAGAAAATGGGAACAGTGAGTCAAAAAAATGTGGACACACCTAATGAACCATGTGAGGCAACTGGTGGCCATGGTAGTGGTTTAGACAAGAAAATAGTGCAGGCAGGTTTTGTTACAGGGAGAGAGAAACAGTTAAATGGTATGTGTACTTTCTTTGCAAAGGTGAGTGTCTATGGTTGTAGAATACTGTATATACTGGGATGCAATGGATAGACCATTGAACTTGGAGTCTGGAAGACTGGACCTCAAATCCTGCCTCCGGCACTTATTATCTGTGTGACCCTGGCCAAGTCATTTAACCTCTTTTAGCCTCAGGTTCCTTACCTGTAAGAGGGAATGATGAGAGCACCAACCTTCACAGGGATGTGGATAGTGTCAAACGAGATAATACACATAGTGCTTTGCAAACCTTATAGCGCTAAATAAAAGCTGTCATTACTTATCGTCAGATATGGTTTTCAGCACCAGAACTTCTACTCATCCCTTCTCACCTCCCTCCCTTGCCCAAGGTTCTGATTGTCGAGTGCCTCATGTGATATCAAGCTGACTGTTCCAGCGGTGCTTTACTTTAACCACCCTGGCATCCTCTCCTTAGCCATCCCATAATCACCCCTTCCCAACCTCCCCACCGTTTTCTAATTCTAGAACTATAACCAAATCCACACTGACATTGCTATTATAAAGGAAGCACAAGTCTACTTCTCTGCGGCTCCAGGTGCCACCTTTAGCTCTATAAATCAAAATACCCCTTCCTGATCATGTGTGGTCTCCTTTAGTAGACTATAAGGTCCTTGAATGCAGGAACTGTCTCTGCTTTTGTCTTTGCCTCCACTGCGCTTACAGCACTTAACAAGTGTGTTTTTTCTTTCATTCATTTCCTCTCTTTTCAAAATTCAGTGCCATAAGAGATGGATTACTAGGTAGGAAGAAAGATGTATAAAGAAATGGATGTGATATAAAAATCAGTCAATTCAGAAACACCTACTGCATGGCCGGCACTGTGCTACCATTGATATCAATGGTAATACATATCATTGTGCTACATGCTGCTATCAGTGGGGACACAGTGAAAGTGAATGAAACAACCCCTACTACCAAGAAATATAATTTATAATAGGGGAGGCAACAAGGCCGTATATCACTACAAACAGTAACAATACAAATAAATATAAACAGCTAAATACAAAGTGGATGAGAGGGCAACAGCTGTACATGGGAGTAGGAATGACTCAAAGGAGGAGAGAGATTCTCTGCAACAGAGGGAAGCAGTGCATTCTAGGCATGATGATCCACCAGCACAAAGGAAGGGTGACGGGAAATGAAGTCTGGGCACTTCAGTTAATCTCCGCGTGACTCAGGCAACTCTTGAGGACTGCAAATTGCTAAAATAGGTGCTGATTTGCATTAGTAGAAGGTTTCCTCATTGAAGCTGCCAATGCCAATGAAATCACATGTTGCCTCCCCTCCCCCATCAAGTAAAATGCTTCTGTAGCCTTGGTTCTTTTGCACACTTCTTACTTTTGGGCTATGACTATTCTGGGGCTTGACAGATGGCTGTCTGTGTCCAATGGGCCACGTGTAAGGAGCAAAGTTACAGGATACATGCAGACTCCTCCAACAGAGGGAACAAAGCCCTTGGTCTGATGACTCCTAGGTAGGATCAGCTTGGAGATGAGATTACTGGGTCCATTTGGGAGGGCCCTGAGATCTCAGCCAAGCTAACATCCTGTATTCTAGGATGAAAGCCAAGGTAGGCTGAGGGGGTGTGTAGAAGGCATGCACTAGGGAGCTCTCCCAATGTCTACCATATGTTTGCTCTCTCATTCTTCTGTGTAGGCAGGAGCACACAGAAAATTTGAGGCCAAATCAGTCCATCCTCTTGGATATGCTTGTCTCATCTAGGCCCAGCTTCACTGTCATGGGGACATAAAGCATCTGAAGCTGATACAGACTCCAGATGAAGACTCAGGGGGCACTCTACTTGCATAACATGTGTGGATTACTCATTCTTTTCATTGAAAGAAAATACAGATCCATGGCTTCCACCAGGGATTGGTTTAAGTGACTCCATATTCAATTTGAACACTGAAAATCCAGAGGCAATGGCTCCGGATTGCATAAAGTGGACAAGAGAAAAAGTCCTCACACCTCTATACCATTAGTACAAAATTCACTGTTTTCCACTTTGAGCAAATGCGCCCTTGCTTAGAACCCTTCCATCTTGTCCAAAAGAGAAAAGGAAAAATTAGTTTCCGCGTGTGTCTCCTGTCTGTTGAAATGCCCAAAGCCTTTGCAAGTCCATCTTGGACTCAAGGTGATGCTGACACAGCACCTCAAAACAATTATATCATTAAACAAGGTATAACATACTCTGTGCTTCATTTTCTTTTGTTCCAGAAAAAAAAGTGAAGGGTGCCAGTGCTCAGCTCTGCTCCAATAGGTGTTCGCCACTGACGTGCCAAGGGGAGGTTCAGGGATCAAGCCTGACAAAAGAATTCCTCAGGGTTTTCGAGGAACACAATGACACATGATCACTTAAGCATTTTTAAGACTACTTTTTAAGCATCTAGCTTTTTTTTTGCATATACATCATCAGATTGAAACATGCCTCAGAGATACACATTCCCTAAGCCCCAAAAGAATGGGTTGGCAAAGGAAGTATTCAGAGCTCTGCAAGTCAGCATGTTGATGTAACATATGCAGGCTCTATTTGGATTAAGATATTGCCAGTGGAGGGAAATCACAGGGTCTAGCCAGATTCTGACTACCTCCTCCCCCTCCTCTTCCCCCCTTTCTCTCCCCCTTAAAAAGATTAACTACAGTTTCCAAACCTTTATGCCCCAACAGATATATACTACAACGGGGTATTACTAGAGACAACGTCTTAAAGTCAATCAGAATTTATTTGATTCTTAAGGCACAGGATGTGGGTGCCAGATGGTGATTGTAGAAATGAAAGCTCTCAAGTCCAATGAGGCTGATTTCGACGTGTAACAAACACAACAAACACATGTTATGAGAGTGTTGGCCCATCCTTTACCTGAGGACAATTTAATCATCCCTTTCATAAGAAATGAGGAAAGAGATGTGCTCATTTAAGAATAGCTGAGTTCTAAAGGTATGTATTTATGAAATGATTCATTGGATTCTGTTTATAAAATTAAAATAATAATTGGTAAGATGATCATGGGCCTTGTTTTGTTTGTTTTTTTTTATTTAACTTTTAACATTTATTTTCACAACATTTTGGGTTACAAATTTTCTCCCCTTTTATCCCCTCCCCCCCCAAACACCAAGCATTCTAATTGCCCCTATGACCACTCTGCTCTCTCTTCTATCATCCCTCTCTGCCCTTGTCTCCGTCTTCTCTTCTGTCCTGTAGGGCCAGATAGCTTTCTTTACCCCTTAACCTGTATTTCTTATTTCCTACTGGTAAGAACATTACAGTTGATCCTAACACTTTGAGTTCCACCTTCTTTACCTCCCTCCCTCTCCACCCCTTCCCTTTGGAAAGCAAGCAATTCAATATAGGCCAAATCTGTGTAGTTTTGCAAATGATTTCCATGATAGTTGTGTTGTATAGGACTAACTATATTTCCCTCCATCCTATCCTGTCCCCCATTACTTCTATTCTCTTATGATCCTTTCCCTCCCCATGAGTGTCGACCTCGGATTGCATTCTCCTCCCCATGCCCTCCCCTCTATCCTCCCCCCCACCCTACTTGTGCCCTTGTCCCCCACTCTCCTGTATTGTGAGATAGGTTTTCCTATCAAAATGAGTGTGCATTTTATTCTTTCCTTTAGTGGAATGTGATGAGAGTAGACCTCATGTTTTTCTCTCGCCTCCCCTCTTTATCCCTCCACTAATGAGTCTTTTGCTTGCCTCTTTTATGAGAGATAATTTGCCCCATTCAATTTCTCCCTTTCTCCTCCCAATATTTCTCTCTCACTGCTTGATTTCATTTTTTTTTTTAAGATATGATCCCATCCTCTTCAATTCACTCTGTGCACTCTGTCTCTATGTATGTGTGCGTGTGTGCATGTGTGTGGGTGTAATCCCACTCAGTACCCAGATACTGAAATGTTTCAAGAGTTACAAATATTGTCTTTCCATGTAGGAATGTAAACAGTTCAACTTTAGTAAGTCCCTTATGACTTCTCTTTGCTGTTCACCTTTTCATGGTTCTCTTCATTCTTGTGTTAGAAAGTCAAATTTTCTTTTCAGCTCTGGTCTTTTCATCAAGAAAATTTGAAAATCCTCTATTTCACTGAAAGACTATTTTTTCTCCTGAAGTATTATACTCAGTTTTGCTGGGTAGGTGATTCTTGGTTTTAGTCCTAGTTCCTTTGACTTCTGGAATATCCTATTCCATGCCCTTCGATCCCTTAATGTAGAGGCTGCTAGATCTTGTGTTATCCTGATTGTATTTCCACAATACTTGAATTGTTTCTTTCTAGCTGCTTACAATATTTTCTCCTTCACCTGGGAATTCTGGAATTTGGCCACAATGTTCCTAGGAGTTTCTCTTTTTGGATCTCTTTCATGCGGTGTTCTGTGGATTCCTTGAATATTTATTTTGCCCTCTGGTTCTAGAATCTCAGGGCAGTTTTCCTTGATAATTTCATGGAAGATGATGTCTAGGCTCTTCTTTTGATCATGGTTTTCAGGTAGTCCCAAAATTTTTACATTGTCTCTCCTGAATCTATTTTCCAGGTCAGTTGTTTTTCCAGTGAGATATTTCACATTATCTTCCATTTTTCCAATCTTCTCGCTATGTTCTGTGATATCTGTCTTTCTCACAAAGTCCTTAGCGTCCATCTGTGCCATTCTAGTTTTGAAAGAACTATTTTCTTCAGTGAGCTTTTGAATCTCCTTTTCCATTTGGCTAATTCTGCTTTTGAAAGCATTCTTCTCCTCATTGGCTTTTTGAACCTCTTTTGCCAATTGAGTTCGCCTATTTTTCAAGGTGTTATTTTCTTCAGCATTGTTTTGGTTCTCCTTTAGCAGGGAGCTGATCTGCTTTTCATGCTTTTCTTTCATCTCTCTCATTTCTCTTCCCAGTTTTTCCTCCACCTCTCTAACTTGATTTTCAAAATTCTTTTTGAGCTCTTCCATGGCCTGAGCCCATTGGGTGGGCTGGGACACAGAAGCCTTGATTTCTGTGTCCTTGCCTGATGGTAAGCATTGTTCTTCCTCATCAGAAAGGAAGGGAGGAAATGTCTGTTCTCCAAGAAAGTAGCCTTCCATAGTCTTATTTCTTTTCCCTTTTCTGGGCATTTTCCCCAGCCAGTGACTTGATCTCTGAATATTCTCCTCACACCCACCTCGCCTCCTGGTCCTCCCAGCCAGCGTTTGGGGACTGAGATTCAAATGCTGCTTCCCACCTTAGGGCTTTTGGCGGGGGCAGGGCTGCTATTCAGTGTGAGAATTAAGTTCAGGTGGTCAGGTCGGGGCAGGGCCACCTCTCAGGCTCAGTTCCCTCAGGGGATTTATGCACAGACCTTCCACAATGGATCCAGGCTCCCGCCCACTTGGGGAGCCCCTGTCTGCAGCCCCCTCTCAGCTTCTAACTCCCGGGGGGGCCTGAATCATGGGGGCACCCCACTCCCCTCTCGACCCACCAAAGAGACTCTCTCACCGACCCCCGTCACCTGTGGGCGGAGGGACTTGTGCGGCCGCTGGAGATCCCGTCCCTGAAGCCTGCTTGGGTCTGTTTCTCTTGGTGCTGTGGCTGCAGCAGGTCTGGGCTGGGCTGGGCTCCGCGTCTGCAGTGCGATGGACCTTTTGTGAGAGGTTTGCAGGTCCCTCTGTGGGTGGAGGGACCCGTGTGGCCGCTGGACATCCCGTCCCCGAAGCCCGCTCGGATATTTTCCTCTCGGTGCCATGGCCGCTGCAGGGCTGCCCTCTGCTCCCAGTCCCGGCGCCCAGTCCGCAGCACAAAGGACCCCCCGCGAGAGGTTTTCAGGTCTCTCCAGAACAGAAATCTCCCTCGCTCCAATATTCCGTGGCCTCTGGGTGCAGAATTCACCGTGAGTTGCTCCCCTGCAGCCGTTCTGTGGGTTGTGGGTTTGGAGCTATGTGTATGTGCGTCTTTCTACTCCACCATCTTGGCTCCGCCCCGAGCATGGGCCTTGTTAAGGAAATCTTGAAGCATAGGATCATAGATTTTTGAGTTCAGAGGGACATCAGAGGTCACCTTGTTTAACCAATTCATTTTACAGCTGAGGAAACTAGACCTCAAAGACTTAAGTGACTTGCCCAGGGTCACACAGCTAATAAGTGCCTGAGGCAGGGTTCAAACCTCAGTTTTTATAACTCCAGGTTCAGAATCCAATCCACTATGACAAGCTGTCTCTCCAATCACTCATCATATTTTTCAAATCTCAATAATTTATTAAGGGTGGGCCTTAGTCAACTTTAGGAAAATTATTTTGGCAGCTGGATGAAGGGAAGAGATGATAAGCCAGGAGTTCAGTTAGGGATCTGTTGCAAGAGGTGATGACTATTGACCTAGAGTAATGTCCATGTATGTAGAGAAAAGTGGGTGTCAGGGATGTTGTAGAAATAGAATCTATAAAATGTGGCAGTGAGATGGTATGGTGAATGGAGCACTGGAGTACTGGAGCTAGGAAGACTTCAGTTAAAATCTGACCTAAGACACTAGCTGTGTAACCGTGAGTAAGTCACTTCACCTCTGCCTCACCTTCCTCATCTACAAGATGGGGATAACAAAAGCACCTACTTCTCAGATCAGAGACCAGAGGTTCCCCACCCTGTCCTAAATTATTGTAAGGGTCAATTGAGAATAATATTTGTAACAGTGTTTTGGCAAACCTTAAAGCACTTTATAAGCAATAACTGTATTCTTACATGAAGATGAAGAAAAAGGAAGATGTAAGGCTATCTCTGCCATTATGATTCTGGAAGCTATGCCAGAATAAAGAATTCTGGAGGATGGGTGGGTTTAGGAAGAAAATGTGATCCATTTTGAACACAAGAATTTCAATGATATAATTCAATTAGAGTTAAAATCAATTCATTCCCTCTACTTCCCCCCCCCCACACCCCCAATTCCCTGGGATTGTAGTGAGGATTTTTTTCAAACCATCGACCCTACAAGGTTGTGAATATCAAATGAGGGAATATGTATAAAGTGCTTTGAAAACCCTAACCTCTCACAGAAACACCTGCTTATTGCTATCTGTAGCTAGGGAAGGGGTCAGTGGGTTCTGTGTGTGTGACTACCTGAACTCATATACCAGCTTTGACCACTTCCAGTTACTGGCTCACTCTCCTCATTAATTCTTTCTCCAGGTTCATTAAAGATAGTCTAAGGTATGCACATCTCAGAGATTACTAATTGGCTTGTTGCCTCCAACCAGAACTTGAGTTAGGGAAAATCTCAGTCTCTCACTCCACAGCTGAAGGCTTGGATAAGAAACAAAATAAATGGTCTTGTATTTTAATAGTTTTAAGTAGCATCAACACCTAGATAAGACCAGAAAAGAGGCAAAGTTTCAAAGTGCAAACTATAGTCATTTCAGCCAAGCAGTTAAATGTCTTCTTCTCAGGACTTTCCACTGACTGGAGAGGGAGTGGGAAGTGACGGGTTGGACAACTCAACGGAGGGTGGATTGCCTGGGCAGTGATCCAGCAAAGGAAGGGAAAGCAAGGCGTTGTGAAGTGGACACTAGTAATCTCACTGGTCACCTTTATTTTGGATCGACCTGATCTACTTTCCATTCCAGTGCTGATCACCTCATCTGGTCAGTACTACATCTCCACTCTAGATGCACTGTCCCCCAAGTTTCATGGGGAAGGGGAAATGGAGGTAGCTCTGTTCTCTTCCTTTTTTCTGCTAGTGCCAATAGAAAAGCAGGGACTTGGCACAGTCCTTCCCCTTCCTTACCTATGTCAGTCATATGGCATCTCTCCTTTCCAAGTCAAAAGTCCTAGAAGTCATCTGAGCACACCTAGGTCTACAAAATCTCCATGGCCACATCCCTGGGGGAGGAGTTCTATATTTTTATTGAGAGCGGGTGACAGAAATATGAGTTGTACTAGATGCCCACTAGGGTCCCTTCTGACTCTGAAAATCTTTGATTGGGCAAATCTTTAAGACCATCTACATTTCCAGGTGAGTGTGTAGGTAGGATTGGGAGGCCTTACTTCTTTTCCTATTTGTCACATGAACCCAAGGGAATGACTGGACTGGATGCCACTAGAGGGAGTTTGAAATAAAGATCAATGATAATCTGGCTAGAAGCATCTAGGTGACAGAGTGGATAGTATACTGGACCTGGAATCAGGAAGACTAATCTTCATGAGTACAAATCTAGCCTCAGAAACTTACTAGCTATGTGACCCTGGGCAAATCTCTTAACTCTTTTTACCTCAGTTTCCTCATTTATAAAATGAGTCAAAGAAGGAAATGGCAAACTACTCAGTATCTTTGCTAAGAAACCCCAAATGAGATCATGGAGAATTGGATACGACTGAACAACAAACCAGGTTCTACTTCTGAAAACCCATGAAGGGAAGGAATCTATGTCTGCAGTAGATGGCAGCCTCTCAGTGGAAAATTTGAACCTGGAGTCACAGGAACAGATTCAAATCCCAGCTTTGTGTCTGTAATATTGGGTAGATCACTTAACTTTTCTAGGCCTCAGTTTCCTCATCTGTAAGTCGGACCACATAATTTCTCATTTCCTTTCCATTTCTAGCTCTCTGGTCCTAGTTTTAAAGTCCAGCTCTGCCAGTTAGGGGCTATGCCAATGTGGCCAAGCTCTTAGATTACTCTGGATTATGCTCTAAGAAATGAGCTTGCTGACTGGATACTCAACTGTATCTCCCAGCTCTCTATTTTACCTTTCCATACAGCCAGATGAGAAGAGCGTCATCTGGTACCTGGGGAGCCAGGGCCAACATTAAAGGAGGTTTGACAGGAGGGAATCAAGCACCTCTGTATTTACAGAAAAGAGTTTACACTTGTTACCACATGGACAAATGGCATAGACATTAACACCAACATGAGCACTTGCATATCTTTCATAGGCCTTACATGAAGGCTGGGGCAATGGAAGAGAGCAGGGTTCAGAGTCAGGGATGCCAAGTTCAAATCTGGCTTTAAAAAAGAATGATTTTTTGATGACAGCCAAGTCACATTAGCTTTCAGTGAGCCCAGTTCCCTGAGGAAGACTGGAAATTACAAGGAAATGCTTCCAGGAGGAAATTTCCAAGCTTGGGAGCTCCTCTCACTGAGAGGAGGAGGAGGAAAACACAAGTTTAACCCCCCTTTACACACACACACACACACACACACACACACACACACACACACCACAAAAGAACAACAGCTAAAATGGCTCTGATGTGGCTACAAACACCTAGTTGAATATTGAAAACTTAAACTACTTAGCTATTTCTAAATTATCTTGATATCTATTTCCCTCAGTTTTCTTCCATGTAAACCTACAGAGTATGACTCAGTTCTAACTATATTTTTGAGAGGCAGTATAGTATGATACAGACACATCGCACTCATGACCTGGCCTTTGTGTGGCTAGAACCAGATTAAATATAATTGGGAAATATTTAACAAAACAAATCAAAATACCATAAAAGCATAGGATGGGAGTTCGTGGTTGTCTAAGTCAATACGTGGCCAATAGGAATCTGTATCTATGTGAGGTGGACAGCACTGGTGTGGTGGATGCTGAGCTAGCCTTGGGATCCAAAAGAATTGAGTTCAAATCTTTCTTCTGACATTTCCGAATTGTGCATCCCTGGGAACATCATTTAATGTCACAGTGTTGCAGATAATATTATAAAGCTACATATATACATATACTTACATACAAACATATACATAAACATATATACATATAAATATATATGTGTATTTGTAGAAAATTATACATAAATGCAGGTATGTGTACATCTGAATGAATACCAAATTATGTATACATCATCTATACCAAGTATATAGACATATGTGAGGGGTGTGTATTTATATGTGTATATGTGTGTGCATTATGTATGTATGTAGATATAGTCATACTTAGACACATGCATTTATTTATACACAAATATATGCATATATTTATATCTACATAGGTATCTGGAATATATTTCATATGTGCATGTATGCATATATGTGTACATACATAAAATACTCTATCTACACTGTATATTTAATAAATACACATGTATATCATTTATCCATACTATATTTACATATATGTGAGTATTATGTTTATGTATGAATATGTTCATATTTATATACCCTATTCATTGATTTATACACAGGTATATGCACATTTATAATACAAATACACATCATGTGGAACATATTTCTTAGGTATGTATTTGCACATATACATACATATGTATGGATAGCATTCACCTAAACTATATATTTCATGTATATATGTATGTAAATCATCTATGTGTACCAACATATACATTGGGGGGTTATATACAGATATATCCACGCATATATGTGTGTATGTGTGCACAATACACACAGGGTGTGCTGGGAAATGTTTAACCAGCTCTTGAGGTAGAAAGGAGTATACATAATACATAACACACTTCTAAGTTTCATATGTATTATTAACATTTTCTCTAACACTTTCTTAAGTCTAGACAATCAACCAAACCATAAATCAACCCCTGACTTATAATGTTGGCTGATCTCCAAAGTGCAAATGCTCACACCAAGAATTTAATGACCACCTCTCACAAGCTGGTTTAAGCTGTTTCCAGCATTCCCCTCCATATGTGTATGTACTTAAGTGCACATATATGTACACACATGTAAATGTAAACATAAATACCCATTTATAGAATAAGATTATCATTGGTATATTAATTGCCAATCTGCATTGGTGGAGAGAGGTTCCATGTAAAGAATTTACTAAACTGATGCAATCTAAGGTTCATCCAAATATGTAAACTTGCATGTGTATGTGTTTTCAGTGGGAGCATATGGTTTTTAAGGATGAATAGGAGCTCCCCAGGCACAGGTTGTAAAGGATTAGAACCTAAGTGATAGGCAGCGTCTGGAGGCTGGAATATCTGGATTCAAACTCTACCCCAGACACACAGATATGGGTCATTGCAAGCCATGGCATCCATCTCTCTCTCTCTCTCTCTCTCTCTCTCTCCCTCTCTCTCTCTCTCTGTCTCTTTCTCTTTCTCTGTCTCTCTCACTCTCTCTCTGTCTCTCACTCTCTGTCTCTCTGTCTCTGTCTCTGTTGTTCTCTCTCTCTCTCTCTCTGTCTCTCTGTCTCTGTCTCTCTCTGCCTGATGAAGTTCTCTAAGTTTCATCATCTATAAAGGGGGACAATAATGATGCCTCCCCGACACAACTGTTGTATGTATCAAATGAGATCATATCTATAAAGCACTTTATAAATAATTAGTCATTTGGAACTGATTCCTGTGGTCAAGTTACAATCATTATCGCTTTTTTTCCCCCTCAAAAAATCACAGGATCATAGATTTTGAGCTAGAAGAGACCTTGGAGAGTGTGTAGTCCAGGCCCCTGGATGAGAAAAGAAAGTACTCGGATGAGTTCAGTGGCTTACCCCCTAAAAGATAGGTAGCAGAGAGAGGACTTGAACAGGTCCTTTGACTCCAAATCCAGACTTCATTCTACCATGTCATGTAGCCTTCAGTGGGCAGGAGTGATTTCAGTGATTTCACCCTTGGAGTCCCAAGAAGGCAAAAATGATTCAGGTTTCAGGCTCTGAACCTTTCTGTAGGCCTCCTAAGAAACTCTGGGCTGGCTCTATGTGGACTCTTCTTTCAAATTCCTCAGTGAAAGTGGCTTAGCATTTTCCTACACAAAATCAGAAAACCAGTGAATAGGAGGAATTAGGAAAGGAGAACAAAGGTGTTTTCTTTCCAACCCAAAGTTTAATAAGACAAATAATCTTCACCGAAAAGACTGCATTTTCAAATACATCCTGTCTCCTTATCAAGTAAGCTTTGGGAGAGCTGAGGATAATATCTTTCATGAGATCTGTAGATTATTAAGTACACACTGGGATGCTCACTACATTAACAAAATAAAAACTGTCCAAAAAAATAGAGGAATAACATCTTAATAAGATTTTGTTCAGAGAAAAGTAGTGAAAAAATAAATACAAATATTTAAAACTGACGAATTTCCTTTCCAATTTTGACCTGCATGCCTTTCAACATATTTTTATTTCTGCCAATCAAAACCACTTCTTAGAATGATTATGATAAATTGGAATTAGATTATAGATTTAGTCCTGGAAGCGACCTTACAGGTCAGCTAATCCAACTTCCTCGATTTACATATAAGGAAAAAGAGAGAAAGAGGTCAAGCACTCAAGATCCCACAAGTAACCTTGTGGCAAAACTAGGATGTGAAGCCCAGTCTTCTGACCTGACTCTGAAAGTCATATTTTCTTTCTTCTGGATCACATCTGTCTTTAAACAGGATGATTATTTAAACAGACCCAACTGAGAAGTAATATATTTGATAAATAATACAAATGTACCTCACTTTATGTCATGGAAGCACTGTGGCAGCAAATTTTGGTCTGTCAGTTGGTCCAATGAGCGCATGTGTTGCTGGAAGAGCTAACTCAAAGTATCTCAATAGTCTTGCAATTATTGAAACCAAAAGCAAGAAGGAACTTGCCCCTAAATGAGAATGCGGTGATCAGGTATTCTTTGGAAAAGGGAAGAAAGAAGTTGGCAGAGTAGATTTTGTTACATACTTCAAAGCTACAAAAAACACTATTTTATGAGACATTTGGAGATCTTGTATTGTGATATTAATGATAAGCATTTGAAAAAACTATTATGAAAAATTGCGTTTTTCCATACCAACACTGGTTCCTGATGATGAAACAGGAAACTTGTATGAAACATTTGATGTGACCCAATAAATCAAATCCATATACACTCTCTGTGGTGAACAATATATGTTACAGTCTGATTCATGAGGAAAAAGTGAGAAATATCAAAGGTTGTAGAGTATAAGAAGCTTCATGGCTCTAGATCATTTAAAAAGAACTTTAATAAGAAAAACAACAAGAATAATTGCTAAACTATAGACATAGAGAGCACCAAAAATGCTATAAAGAATGAAACTCACTATTTTAAAAGACCAGAAAAACTTATTATAGACATGAGAGGAATGTCCAAGTTATCTACCTGTGCACAGGCAGACCATCTTCTCATCAGAGTTAGGATCAGAGTTTATAATGAACAAGAATAAAGAATAATGACAAAAATACATGGTATGCAATCAAGAAGGTTTAATCATGTATTATTTGAACAAACTATTGAAAATTTTAAAAAGGAAATGGACAGTGGAAACAACATTGATACTCTATACAATAATTCATCCAGAAGTTGACAATTAAATTACTTGCTACAAGAGGAAGATCAAAAGAGACCAGAAAGTACCATGGTCAGCAAACATTGAACTTACCAAAACCAAATGGAGAGAGATGGCTTCCAAAGGCAACATCAGGTTAGAATATAAACCTATCTGTAAAATCTTATGAAGAATGATAAATGGCTTTGAGCAATATTACCTCATAGAACAGAGAGAAGAATAGCAGAGGAGACCACTCTAAAGAAAGCATGACAAGATATCCAACTAAACAAAGCCATCCCAAGAGTATTCAAGGATGAAAACAGAAAGAGAACCACAAACAGAAGAAAAATAGAGAAGATCTGCAAAAACTGTTACAACATACTATTTTCTCCATTAAGGATAGTGAAGCCACCACATCTGGACCTGTATACACACAAACACACACATACATACACACAAGTATATATGTATGTGTATTTATATGTGTGTATACATATATACCTACACATACATACATAAATACACACATACATATATATTTTTTATTTAGGGATGGCCTATACAGAAATTTGTTTTGCCTGAGTATAAAAAAAAAGAAGAAAAAAAATTCTTTCTGTGATACTGTGAACTATGTCCCTTCAGAGGGGGAGTCTTCAGTAAACTCAAAACAAGGTCAAATGCAAGTCATGTCATGGCATGGTCTTCTTCAGCAACGAAGGACAAACACACACACACTTCAGTAAACTAATAGGTGCCTTACCATGTATATACTTTCTCAGGTCTCCTAGGTGTGAGTTATAATACAAAAAAAATGGGAAAAAATCCCACCAAAATGTGGCCAATAATCTCTATATGGCAAACAGTTCTATGAAAAAAATGTGTCCAATAATCTCTCACACAAAGGTGTGACAAACAGTCCTATGAACACAGTTGGTGAGTAATAAGTATTATTTAAATTTGGATTTATATATAAAAATGTTAATTTATATTTTCATTATGTTGGGTTATCTTTCATTTGTTCTTTCATTCACAGTTTGTTTTTTCTTCTCTTTCTTCTTTTTAGATGGGATATACCTGTTGCTAATTGACAGTAATGCCATCATTTTCATCAAATACAAATATCAACTACTTTATAATTCTTTCCAGAATTTACTTCATCTTTCATGAGGTAATGGGGAGAGTTAGAAAAGGATATTTGAAGGTATTTTTATGGTCAAGGTAATGACTGGAAGTAACTCTGAGGACTTGGGGATGTGTGGGATCAGCTCCCTTGGACAATACTTTAGGAATTTAGTTGCCTGTCTCAGTTACCCACCTCTTCCTGGCAATGTGTCTTTGATTACTTAGTGAAAGTCTATTGTTTTCCATAAAAGGAAACTTTTGGCTTCCACAAGTTACCATAAGTTTAGAGAATTCAAAATAAGTAAATTAAGTAATAGCTTTCACAAGTTGGAGACTTATAAAAATGCTGACATAAAATATGACAGCAAAGCACAGGATACCTTGGAAAAGCAGAAAAATCCATAGAATGGAGAAGGACCACTTTTTGTTTTTGTAAAATATTATAAATGTTATTCATCTTGCCTTTCTAATCAAGTATCTCCTGACTCAGGGATACACAAATCTGCAATTCATTTGCACTATTTACTAAACGTGAAAAGGGTCCTAATACCTTCTAAGAACATGGACATAGTGAACTCCTTGTTATCACTGTACCTTCTGGTCATAAGTAATCCATCACTAGAAGGAAAGTTAAGTGATCCCTCACATTGGTGATCCAAAGTGAGGGAGTACCTATATTAGCAATAGTTAAAGTGAGTTCTAATCCTACCTCAGACATTTGCTAGCTATGTGGCCCTGGACAAGTCCCTTAAACTTTCTTAGTCTGTTTCATCCTCTATGAAATGGGGATAATAATTGCACCTACCTCACCATGCTGTTGTGAAAATCATATGAGCTAATATATGTAAAGCACTCTGCAAACTTGAAAGTGCCATGTAAATGCTAGCTGTCATTATTATCAGTGTGTCTGCGCATGAACTCCATGTTCACACGATGCTCAAAGCCCAGAAAGTCTCAGGCATTGAAGCAAATTCTCTTTAGGTTGACCCTCTCAGAAGCTGAATTCTGGGCTTCAAGCATGGTGACATAACCCAGCATAGCCTTTGAGTAGAAATGCTTTGGGGCACACAGTTTTAAAAGAGGATATAGTTTCAGGGGAAATGGCAACACATGGGGCGGTAAGTATCTAGGAGGGCAGACGTAGCTGGGAGAGACACAAAGGCATATGGAGAAATAATAGATGAGTCTAGACTGTGCTGAGAGCAAGGAGGTTGGTTCTAGTGCCAAGCTAATATGGAGAGTAGACTAGTGTCGATGGTGGGGGAATTTGGTCTACTTTCCATTGGCCTTCAAGACAAATCAACTATATTGTCAAGACTGCTGCTCTATCACTCCATTCTCTAGCCCAAAAAGCTTTCTGGGATGGAATGTATCTGCCCCATTCCTGGTTTGCTGGTGACCCAAAGGGGTTAAATCAGGAGTCGACTAAAGTTCCTAGAAGATATTTGAAGGAACAGCCATTTTAGAATGGGTATTAGAGGTGACAGTGTTTGAACCAATTTCCTTGCCTGTTTAAACACATCTTTGCTTTGAGATCATGCGTCATCTGGCTTGGTCTAGTATAATGACACATTTGTGAGAACTCAGCTGTGAATTTGATTATCAAACAACACCAGGAAGTTGAACATAGGTAAGAAGATGACCACGTGAAGGGAGCCCTGGATTAAATAGATATTTCTGCATGATTTTCTGTTAATGCAGAGTTCTAATTAATGGCATAACACTAAAGAGCATTTACTACATTTCAAAGAGTTAGGTGCACACAAACTATGATAGCTGATATACAAGAATAATTCACTCTTTCACACCTCAGCCTAGGCACAAGGGATCCACCTCCAGGAATTGGACTGAACAAATCCAGGTAATTCCAGGATGTCAATCATTAAGATTCTTTGAGAAAGGAAGTTCCTTTTTGCTTCATCCCCATCATTTCCTTTATCTTCCAGAAAACCATATAAATGAGGAAATGGCCAATTCCCTAAGTTAGGAACAATCCATACCCCAAAGCTGACCCAGGTGTTACGAAGAGTACACTCCCATGGAGAATTCATTCTCTTTTTACACCTGGCTTTGCCCAACAGCAGAGGAATGAAACATAGAATTATAGTGAGATAAAGGTATTGACAGTACTTGTCCCAGGGCAAGGGCCTTGACTGTGATCATACTTAGCCCTTGACCCCTCTGCAAAGGCCCAGCAGGTGATGACTTCCACAAACAAACTCCTTCCTGCCTCCTCACACTAGTGAACTGGCCTACATTCACATGAAATAAGAAAATGCTTCCCCTTTTGGGGAAGGGGAAAGAGGAAAGTAAGAATAAGGATTCGAATAAGAATAAGGTGTGGACATCTGGGTAAAACAAGGAGAAATTCTCAGAACTCATTTGGGGCAAAATGTCTAATAAGACCACTGCTAACATCAAAGAATTAACAAGAGTAGATCAACAAGAGTAAAGAATGAGATTTTTTGTTTTCACTAACCTCAAACTGAAATCAAGCATTTCCTTAATATAACATTCTAATCCTCAAGTAATTTGGGAACAACATTGAAATCAATAAATCAAACTATTGGCAAGTATTCATTAAGCACCTATTGTGTGCCAGGCATTATGATCAGCTCTGGGAAGAGAAAGCCGAAGGGTGAAAAAATCCCTCCTCTTAAGAGACTTGAAGATGAAATATAAACTTCTCTGATATTTTTAAAAGGTCCCAATCTTTCTTTCCAGCCTTACTCCAGACATAACTCCCCCTCCACATTCTGTGATCCAGCCAAAGTGATCTCCTTTGGTCCTCACACAAAATATTCCATCTCTTGAGTCTGTGCCTTTGAACAGTCATCCCTCAGGTCTTAAATGCACTCCCACCTTATCTCCATCTCATTCTCCCTTTTCCAGCAAGATATATCTCAAATACTACTTTCTATCTCAAGGATTTTTAACCTTGGGACCATGGATAAAGTTCAGGACATCTGTGAAGTTGGATGGGGAAAGAAAGCTATCTTTCTCTTTACTAACCTCAAACTGAAATTGAGCATTTCCTTAAATTATGAATGGTGGCCACAAACATGATTAGGAGAAGGGATCCATAGGATTCACCATTCTGCAAAGTAGTTAGAGAAGACTTCCAGGCAGAGGTGTTACTGAAACTGGCCTGGGAAGAATTTGCAGGTCTGAAAGAGGTAGGCCTGATGCTGGAGAGGAAGGGGAAGGGGAAAGGAAAACCATTTCAGGGAGAGGAAATAGCATGGTTCTGGAGAGCATGGGAAACAATAGAGGCAAGGACCTTTAGCTAAAGCTTAAAAAGCCTTCAGTAAGGGTATGTCTTTCTACTGGAAATTTCCTTGCAAGGAGGATTGCTGCCAGACATCTGAGGCTTTGGAGAGCTTGGGAGGTCTCCTGAAGACAGAAGTGAGGAGACCCAAATGATGAAATAGTCATCCTGTTATCAAAGCTACAGGCCCCAGGAGCATGGCAGACTGACAAATGATATTTGAAGTGATAAGAAATGAACAACTCTAAGTAATGTGTGTTAATTTACACTGTACCAAGGCCCCCAAGATATTATCTCTGACTATTGTAGGCATATTTAGGACCAACCTACCAACATTTCCTCATTAGGAAAGTATGTACTCTGAGCTAAAGAGCTGCAAATCAGTTATTGGTGACTGCAGTTTTCTAAATCGTGTGGAACTGAATGTTTTAAAGTGCCTGGCAAAGATGACTTGAAATTAGAGAGGAAAGCATCTCTCAACAGCAATGGTCAGTACTGGCAGCATTGGGTCTAAAAATGTTAGAAACAGAATCATTTCAATTTGAAGATTGTTGGTAAGCAGCACTGCATTATGGAGGTAACTATTTCTCTAGCCAATGGAGCCATAACTAGCTAGAGGCAAATAGGGCTTTGTCCCAAGGCACTGAAATCAGTGCTGGGCTAGTGGAGATATGTTCTCCTTTGTAATGGGGTCACACTTTCCCCATCCATTGGTTCCTGCTATTATGACCACCACTGTGACAATCACCATTATTTTGCCTTCATTTTGCCTAAAGTTCTCCTTAGGTTTAGAACACCACCCCCGGAAACCAGTCCCTGTCCTGTTCCTCTGTTCTATCTCTGCCAGAGCCTTCTTTTTCCTCAAGCCCTTGCAGAGGTGAGAGTCAAACTATTCCCTCTCCCATGTTACCGTATCATCACCCACCCTGCCCCTCCTCAGCCCACACAAAAACAGTCCTAACTGCAGATCTGTCAGGCACAGCCTGAGAATGAGAAATCCTCATCAAAGCTTGTGCTACTCAAAAAACTATCTGGATTATAGGTCCCTTCTCTTATCTCCAAGCAAGTTTCCACCTGCCATGACAGGGAGATGGGCTCCTATATGATTTTAAAAGAATTTTCTTTACCTTTGCCTGGTTCCAATATTCTCCCTTTTCTTACCTTTCTTGCTATCCTTCCTTTTTATCTTTCCAGGCAAGAAGTCTTTATTAAGCATTATGCACTAGGCATGGTTCTAAGATACAAAGAAAGGCAAGAAACAAACAAAATCACACACACACACACACACACACACACACACACACAGAGTCCCTGCTCTTAAGAGCACACTCTAATTGGAGGAGAGAGCATAAAAATCTTGAGGTACAGACAAGATATTTATAGAGTATAAAATTTACCTGAAAGGGAAAGGCATTTATAGCTGCAGAAATCAGGAAAAACCTCTTGAAGAAGGCAAGAAACTTAGGAAACTAAAAGGTGGAAGGGAGTTGGCTGAATAGGGGTGTCATGGGGCCAAGCCATGGCACGGTACAGAGTTTGGAGATGCTGATTTATGTCTGAGGACCTTCCAGGAGGCCCCAGGAACTGGATTCTAGAATATTTGGAGGAGTTGACAGTAAAGACTTGGAAGGCAGGAATTATCTGCACTATTTGTATTTCTACCATCAGAGTTTAGCAGTGTGTACAACATAGTGTTTAATAAATCTCTCTTTGTCTCCCTCTTGCTCTATCCCTGTCTGTCTGTCTCTGTCACTTTGTCTTTGTCTGTGTCTGTGTCTCTCTTTCTCTGTGTCTCTCTGTCTCTCCCAATTTTCTCCAGGTCCTACCTATCACCCACCTGCTCAGACACCTTCAGTGTCCCCCTATTACCTCAAGAATCTGGAGATAATAGGAACGCTTATGTTTTAGAAAAATCCAGAATCTGGAGAAGATGAGAAAGACAGGGACCGAGACAGAGACAGAGAGAGAAAAGGGGAAGAAGGGAAACAGGGAGGGGGAGGAGGGAGGGAAAGAGAAGAGAAAGAGGGGTGGAAGGGAGAGGGAGAGAGAGAGAAGAAGAAGAGGGATAGGGAGAGAGAGACGGAGAGCACATTTATATAAAAACTTACTATGCTCTAGGCACTGTGCTAAAGAGGGTACAAATATAAATAATGAAGATAATCCCTGCTCTCAAGGTGCTTAGATTTAGACAATATAGAAAGGGAAACAGGCAACAAGTGATGGGGTCTTGAACTAGGGTGATGGCATAAGAATACAGAGAGGGGAATGAACACTTACATCCACTGACACCGATCAGGTAAAATCAACAAGACTTGACAACTGACTGTATGTATGGGGTGAGCTACAGAAAAGAGAGGAAAAGGCTTCCTGGGCTGTCAGCCTGGTGAATGGAAGGACTGGGCATTGAGGAAGAGGGACGGGCTTACTGTGAGAGGCAATGAGTTGGTTTTAGACATGATGAATTTGAAGTGTCTTCAGGATTCACTTGTATGTTGTCCTTAAGTAAGGGTGTTTTCATGTTCAAATGAATTTAATAAACATTTACTCAGTACCTACTGAGTGCCAGGCACTATGATAAGCATGGGGGTGATACAAATAAGAAAAAGAAACTCTCTGCCCTCAAGGAGCTTACTCTAATGAGGAAGACAACACATGAAAGCAAGCTGGAAAGTTGTGGGGAAAGAATTCAATTTGTTTTGTGTTGTGGTTTATTTCTTCCTTTTAGGACAGATCTGTAGGTTACCAAGTTTTCCACTGGAAAGGTTTGCCAGCCGGCCTTTGGGGCAGGATGATTTGGTTTCTTCAGAAGCAGGGTGGTGTTCTGTGGCCTCCCTGGCTTGGGGTGCAGAGTGGAGGGGGGCTGTTGTCATTCATTGCAAAGTCCCATGGGATGAAAACTGCTTTACTGGTGGGAAAAGGCTCAAAAGTTTTCATGTTGATGTCTTGAAACATCAGTGTTTATGGTTTCTCCTTTATTTGCTTTGGACTTAAGACCTAAAGCATCTCTCCTTTTCTCCAGGCGCTGCAGTTCTCTTGTTTAGGAGTTTAATTAAAATATATGCCCGGCAATCTCCAAAGACGGAGGGAGGAAGCAGCGGTGTATGTCTGGTTTAGTGAGCATGGGGATTTATTAACCATAGAAAGCTTATGTATCCATGAAGTTTTTCTTGGGTGTATAACTCCAGAGTGGATTTATAGGGGACTTGCAGAAAAAGCCTGGAATTCAACCCATTCCCCTAGCCATGAGCTACACAAAATCTCAATTGGTAAGCCAAGGAGAGACTGAGGTCTTGGCCCCTAAAGAAGCAAAGAGATTCATTCCTTCCAGCCAAGTTTCACATCCCAAACACGCTAAATCATAGATTACAACAACAGCTGCCTAAGGCACCACGGAAGGAAGGGCTCAGGTACTAAAGTATGAGTGGAAGAAGTCTGCACACTAATTCTTATCCCTTCTGGTCCACAGGCAGCAGCACCAGAAAAGAGGCTGAGGTGTGCCACTGAGACTTGAGACTGCTTCCTAAGTGAGCGGTGTTGATGATCATTTACCTACTTGTGGAAATTTCTCATTGGAAAGGAACCTTCTCAAAAGAAAGAAAGATTAAAAGAGACTTGAACAGAACAATGTTAGGTGGGCAGGATTTGGCAAGGCATCTCTCGTAGGATAAAATCCAAACTCTTTAACATGATATTCAAGGGCCTTATCATTCCCTCCTTCTCTATATCAATCAGTAAACATTAATTAAGTGCCTACTGTGTTCTGAGAAAGGCCAGCACAAAAGGTCAAGTAGGTCATGAACTGGTTAAACAGTTGGCCTTGGAACCAATTAGACCTGGGTTTAAGTCACTGCGAATATCACTTAACACTGAAACCTATGGACCCCTTCTAAGAATCATGTTTTTTTAAATGCATACAATAAAATACATAAGATTACAAAGGAAATACAGTTAACAAATATTTAAAAACAAAACCAAGAAAAACAAGTTCATGGCCTCCAGATTAGAAAAAACTCCTGATGCATACAGAAGAAACATCCGGAAAATTGAGAGGGGAATGGGAGAGTCAGGAAAGAAGGCTTCATGTAGATGGTGGCACTGAAATTTAGTCCTGAATGAAGGAAACTGAGAACCCTAAAGAGATGGAGCTAACAGTCCTGAATGGAGGAAGCATGAGAATTCAAAGCAAAAAATAGAGGCTGGGATGAGATTAGGAGAATCATGGAAACTTAGGTCCTCTTACTGGGCACTGAAGGCTCTTCCTGGCCAGATTTGGTTTTCTACTCAGCTTATCTGTAGATTTGTGAACTGGGCCTCACTGGGACCAGAAAGCTTCCCTAAAACTCAAGTTTAAATGAGTATAACCTGGACCCAAATCCCAACTCTGGGGATCCCATGTAAAGATTATAAGTTTGGGCTTCAAGAATCCTTCTCTCACCAAGCCAGCAACAGAAGTGAATGTGAATTTATCTAGAGGTCATCTTGGCCTGACTCATCTCTTGGAAAAAGTTACCCTCCATGTCACACAGTAATTGTGAAATTTTAATCACTTGTACTTTTTATCAGAGTTGAATTGAGCAATCAGTTTTACATTCCATGAATAAAGGAAGCCATTTCCAAGGGGGAAAAAAAGGATTCTGTTTCCCATCAGTGCTAATATTCATAAACCAAGAACAACAAATGTAGAAACTTATAATCAGGAAGACCAACACAAAAGGTCACCCACAAGAGGTCAAGTAGGTCATAAATGACTCACCTTTCACTCAACCTATGCTCATTGATGATACCGGACCTCTTTTCATCAGGCTTATTCAAGTTTCACTCATAGATTCTTAAGGTGAGGGGCATTTTCTAGGATGGCAAAAGACAAGAACAAATGCAAATTCATGATGAAGCCAACTTCTCTGACCCCCAGTGGATATGAGCCAATTCTGATGCTGCTGATACATATTATAGGATACAGGGTCTTAGAATTCTCAATTAAGAGCTGGCAGAAAGTTTAGCATGATCTACTACTAGAAGAAGAAACTGAAGAACAGGAAATTGACTTGTCCAAGGTTACACTGGGTCAGGGAAAGGATCCAAATCTGTTTCTTCCTAACTTCAGTGGTCCACTACACCACAATGCCTTACCAAACTATGTGGTAGATACAATGTTTTAATCAATCAATTAACAGCAATTTATGAAATGTTTACTATGTGCCAGGCACTGTGCTAAGTAGAGATACAAAGATAAAAGTGAAATAGTCCCTACCCTCAGGAAGCTTACATTATAGTGGAGGAGACCATATGAATGTATAAAATATATGGAAAATATCTAAATATGTGTACATATATACAATATTTAGAAACCAATGTTTCCAAAATAAATATGATAGTTGGTGAAGGAAGATGCTAGGGGCTAGAAGTGACAAGAAAAACCTGGTGAAGAGGAAGTGCTTGAACTGAGTCCTGTAGGAAGATAGAGATTCCAAGAAGTGTAGGTGAAGAAGGAGTACCTTCCATTCATGGGAGCAGCACAGATGGCAATACCAGGTGGCAGGACATGAGTTATTATATGTATAAAACATCTAGTAGGATGGTTTGACTAGATCACAGAATAGAGAGAGGAGTGATGTGCAGAGCAGCTAGGTAGCATAGTAGATAGAACACAGGTCCTGGAGTCAGAAAGATCTGAGTTCAAACCTAGTCTCAGACACTTACTAGATGAGTGACCCTGGGAAGTCACGTCACCCCGTTTACCTCAGTTTCCTCATCTGTAAAATGTGCTGGAGAAGGAAATGGCAAACTATTCCAGTATCTTTGCCAAGAAAACTCCAAATAGGGTCATGAGGAGTCAGACAAGAATGAAAAGGCTGAAAAACAATAACAAAATATGTAAAGAATACTGGAAAAGTAAGAAGAGAGGCAGATTATGGAGAGATTTAAATGTCAAGAAAAAATAGGGGCTACTGAGATTTAATGAAGGAATAAAAGAATGAATGAGTGAAATGTATTTTAAGTGCTTACCACACGCCAAACACAGTGTTAAACACTGGGTAAACAAATACAAATATTGAGACAGTCCTTTCCCTGAAGGAGCTTATATTCTTGGAGGAGGGATTAGAGTGGGTCACTTCCAGATGCAACTGGTCATTTTAAATCAATTTCATCGGAGTTAAGTTTCTATTGTACTAGGCTAAATTGTAGAATACAAAGAATTCAATTCCCATGTCTTTTGCTTCCACTCAGTCCTTTCTAGGCTCAATAAAGGTAGAACCAAGAATGGCGCTCCCATCAAGGAATGAAGCAACAAGACATTGGTCTTATCATTTTCCTCAACTACTCAAAAATAATCACATAATTCTTCATACAGTCTTGTGATTTCATTAATATACAGATTCCCATTAAGGAAACTTCTGTTATCAACACAGATCAATATTTACTTTTGTGTTTTATAGACTAGAGTACAAGAAGAATAATCAATTATGCAGCTAGTATATTTCAGTCAGGATTTGAACAAAGGGGTTCCTGACTCCAAGGCCAGCTTCCCATCCATGAACAGTGTTGATTTATGAATACTTTCTCTGTTCATAAAATACTTTCCTCACAAAAAATTTCAAAAATAAGGAGAGTGATATGACTGTCTTCAATTCACAGTGAAGGAAAGGGATCATCAGAGAAGGTGTATCACTGATTTGTCCATGGTCATACTTTGTCTAGAGGGATAAGTAAAGATAATTTAGAATTAGGAGGGGATATACCATAGAGGACTTCTAGAAGGAAACAGTAGCAGCCTATATGAATGCAGGGAAAGAAGTTCAAATTAAGGAACAGTCTCCTTTGTAGGGTACATAGAGAGGATGAATGTAGAGCCAGGTTGGGGAGATTGACTATAGAGGCTGATAAATATCACACCGTGGAATCTGTATTTCATTCCATGCCACTGAAGGGGCAGCACAGAATAGTAAACAGAGTGCTGAATTGGGTATTTGGAAGCTGAACCTTCTATGATAGCCTTCCCTCTTAGTTCTAGTTGTTTGTTACCTCCTGAAGTTACCTTAGATTTTTTTATCTGGGCCCATATTACATTTTTTCCTATAAACTCTTGGAGGACAGAGACTGTTTCATTTTTTTTGTCTGTATTCTCAGGTTTTACCTATGTCTTGTACATGTATGGCTTAATAAATATTTGAGGATTAAGTGAAGCCAGTTCAATCTTTTCAGCTTATAGATGGGCAAACTAATCCTAAAAACTCTACAGATGTTAACAAATTGCAAATGAAGAACACTGGCTTGGTAGTCAAAGGACCTGGATTCAAATCCAGATTTTGGTCTCTTTTATCTCTGGGTGATCTTGGCCAAGTATGTAACCTCTCCAGTATTCTTTTTCCTTATCTATGAAATGAAGAGATTGAGATCAATGATTTCTCTAATGTGCCTTTCAGTTCTAAACCTATGATTCTATGTCAATTTCATCTCTAATTTCCTTCTTGATTTCCCTGATCAAAAAGGTTGAAAATCAAAGAAAGAAAGTGGAGAAGAGAGGAAACAGGGCAATCATTAAAAAAAGAATTGTCAACACAGGGTTAACGAGGCTTAGAAATGTGGCTGATCTGCTTCATGTAATCATTTCTTAAACTCGATGACTCAAAGGGGCAGGTTCTCTAAGCATGGGAAATCCTGAAAGAGGAAATGGGGGTGGATCAAAATTTTGATTTCCTTAAGATGATTAGAGTCAATTAGTTAGCTTAAATCTTGGATTCATTTAGCAACTTCACCTTGAACCCTGGAAGGGCCCCTTCCTTTCTTTGTTCCTTTCTCTTAGCCACTTTTCATTTTAATTGCCACGCCCCCTAACTACTTGTACAAAGTCCTAAAGAACTTGGAAATTTGGGCAGGTTCCTTGTGGAAGGATCTAGTCCAAACCCACCCACTGACCACTACCCACCACTCAGCTACACATATTAACTCATTCTTCCAGGTGTTGGAGAATTTTTCTTTCTCTCAGTGTCATATGAACTTTTCTGCTTATTACTTTCCTCTGCAGAATAAGAATCATACCCTGTATTTCATATGTTCTCAGGCATAGAGAGGCAAGAGTGTTCAAGAGAATCTGAGATTTCTTGAACTGTCTCAAGGCAAAGGAAGTTTGTTTTACATTCCAAGATAGGTTCTAATCCCAGGTGAAAAATCTGGGAATTTATATGCTAATGCGGCACCTAATCCAAGATGATGGAGTAGAGGCAATGACCCAGCCAAACTTTCTCAACATTCCCCTCTAAACAACTTTAAAATAATGTGTCAAATAGAATTCTGGAGAAGCAGAGCCAACAAAAGTTCAAGAGCAGACATTCTTCCAGCTGAGGACAACTCTAGTGGTTAACAAAAGAGGTCTGTGACATCAGGGGAAGGGGAGGAGCCAATCTACAGTGGATATGATGGCAACACCTGCACTGGGCCTTGGAAGTGGTGATAATGGCAGTCATAGTATCTGGAGCTTTCAGTCCAAAAATGATATGGGGGCCATAGAACCGATCAGAAAGAGATTCCAGGGGCCCTTTTTCTGGTACTGGGTACAGGACCAAGTGCTTTTTATCAACTTGATTGCTCATACATAGTTCTGGGTTATAGTTCCAGTATGGAAAGGAATATTTATGATCTGTTACAAAGGAGCAGGAGCCCTGGTAATAGTGCCAAGGTCAAGGGAAGCACTCAAGCTTTTGCCTGCAGGGGAACAGGGGACTTTCCTGAGTAAAAAAGAAAAAGAAAGAAGCAAACAAAGAAAACATTGCAGAGCAGGAGAATAGTGAATAAATCTCTCCTCAGATCATACTACCTTGGAAGCACTGAAAACTTAAAGACCACTAGAATGAGCTCCAAAAAGAGCAGCATGAAAAATCATGAAGCTTAAGAAAATTCTCCTCATCCCTAGATAAACAGAGCCCAATTTTAATATAAAGTTAAAAATCAAGAAATAGGTTAGAAAAATGAGCAAACAGCAAAAAACAAAACAAAAGCAAAAATAACCAAAAAAACCCACAGCCTGACCATAAAAACTACTATGGTGACAAGGATGATCAACACAAAATTCAAAAGAAGATAGTAATGTCAAAGCAGCTCCAAGCAAAGTCTTAAAGGGAAAAAAAAATTGAATTGGACACAGGCCAAACAAAAATATCTAAAAGAGTTAAAGAATGAAATAAGAATGGTAGAGGAAAAATTGGTGGGGAAAAGGAATGAGCAGTGCAAAAAAATTATTAAAAGAGAATTAACACCTTACACAATAGAATACTGAAGAAAATAACACCTTCAAAATAGAATTAGACAAATGATAAAGGGGGCACAAAAATTCACTGAAGAAAAAAATTCCTTAAAAAGTGAAATTGACCAAATGGAAAAAGAGATATAAAAGCTCACTGAAGAAAATAACTCCTTAAAAATTAGAATTGCAGAAGCAGAAGATAATGATTCTATGAGACATTAAGAAACAATAAAACAAAGTTAAAAGAATGTTAAAAATTGAAGAAAATGTGAAATATCTCATCAGAAAAATAACTGACCAGGAAAAGAGATTGAGGAGAGATCATTTAAGAATTATTGGACTATCTGAAAGGCTTAATTTTTAAAAAGATCCTAGACATACTATTTCAAGAAATTATCAGGGAAAATTGTCCCAATATCTTAGAATCAGAGAGTAAAATAGAAATTTAAAGAATCTACCAATCACCTCATAAAAGAGTTCTCAAAATAAAAACTCCCAGAAATATTATATCCACATTCCAAAGTACCTAAATCTTGAAAGCATTCACAAAGAAACAATTTAAATGTCATAGAATTACAGTCAGTATCACACAAGATTTAGCAGCTTCCACATTAAAGGAGTAGAAGGCTTGCAAAAGCAAAGGAGCCAGAACCACAACCAATAATAACCTACTCAACAAAACTAAGTATAATCCTTCAGGGGGAAAAATTATTAAGACATCTTTCAAGATTCCTAATGAAAATACCAGAGCTGAACAGAGAACTTGACATTCAAATTCAAGACTCAAGGATAGTATTAAAAGGTGAAAATATGAAAGAAAAATCACAAGATACTTAATAAAATTAAAGTGTTTACATTATTATATGGGAAGATGATACATGTTAACTTCTAAGAATTTGATCATTTTTAGGGCAATTAGGAGTCTACATAGACAGAAGGGATGGGTATGAGTTGATTATGTTGGGAGGATCTAAAAAAATAAAGGGGTAAGAAAGAGGGATGCACAGGGAAAAGAGGGAAAGAAGAGGAATAATGAGGAAAATTACTTCACATAAAAGAGATGTGCAAGGAAGAGTTTTTACAATGGAGGAGGAAATGGGGGGGTTGAAGAAGGAAAAAATCATAATTGGAAATGTAAATGGGATGAGTCCACCATAAAATAGAAGCAGATAGTAAAATAAATTAGAAACCAGAATATAAGAACATGCCATTTACAAGAAGTGTATTTGAAACAGAAAGACACACTCAGGGTTAAAACAAAGGGCTGGAGCAAAATCTATTATGTTTCAGCTGAAGTAGAGAAAAAAGCAGGGGTAACAATCATGAACTCAGAAAAGGCAAAAGCAAAAATAAACCTAACTAAAAGAGATAATCAGGGAAAATACACCTTGCTAAATCATAACATAAACAATGAAGTGATATCAATACTAAACATATGCACACACACATACACAATAACACAGCATTCAAATTCTTAAAGGAAAAGTTAAATGAGTTATAGGAGGAAATAGATTGTAATATTATAGTAGTAGAAGCTTCAACTTAATCTTCTCAGAGCTACATAAATTTAACCATAAAATAAACAGCTTAAGGAGATGAAAAGAATTTTTTTTAAGTTAGATATGATAGACTTCTGGAGACAAGTGAATAGGAATATAAAATAACATACATTTTCCTCAGCAGTAAATGACGTCTCCACAGAAATCGATATAAGGGCATTAAAAAGTTCACAAACCAATGCAGAAGAGCAGAAATATTAAATGTACCCATTTCAGACCACAATGCAATAAAAATTACATTTAACAAAGGATCTTGGAAGCATAAATTAAAAATTAATTGAAACCTAAATAATAGAATTTTAAAGAATGAATGAGTCAAAGAACAATCCTAGAAACAATGAATAATTTCATTAAAAATAATGACAAGACACGTACCAAAATTTTTTGGATGCAGTCAAAGCCGTATCTTAGTATCTCTAACTGCTTACATCAATAAAAGAGAGAGAGAGAGAGAGAGAGAGAGAGAGAGAGAGAGAGAGAGATCAATGAATTGTGCACGACATGAAAAAAATAGAAAAGGAACAAATTAAAAATCAAATCCCAAAATGCAATCTGAAAAATTAAAAAAAAAAGATTAATAAAATTGAAAGTAAAAAAAAATCCTAATAAATAGTAGTAGGAACTGATTTTATGGAGAAAAATGAATAAAATAGATGAACCATTGGTTCAAAAACCAAAAAGGAAATCAAATTACTGGTACCAAAAATGAAAAGTAAAAATGCACCAATGAAGATGAAATAAAACCAATTATTAGGAGTTATTTTGCCCAATTATATGCCAATAAAACTGACAATCTAAGTGAAATGGATGGATATTTAGAAAAATATTTTTTACCCACATAAACAGAAGAAGAAATAAAATAAAACAACCTCAACCTAAAAGAAAAGCACTGAACAAGCCATAAATGATCACCCTAAGAAAAAATCCTCAAGACTAGACTGATTTACAAGTGGATTCTAGCAAACAATTAAACCCAATACTATATAAACTATTTGGGGAAAGATATGTAAAGAAAGAATCCTACTAAATTCATCTGATGACACGAATATCATTTTCATTCCCAAACCAGGGAGAACAAAAACAAAAAGAAAACTATCGGCCAATTTCCTATAACTAATATTAAAATTTTTTAAATAAAGCACTAGTAAGGAGATTATAACAATATATCACAGCGATCTTACAATATGCACCTGTGGGATTTATACCACAAACAAAGGGCTAATTCAAAATTAGGAAAATTACAAGCAAAATTGACCACATCAGTAACAAAAACAACATAAGTCACGTGAGTATCACAATAGTTTCAGAAAAAATTTTTGACTAAATACTATATCCATTCCTATTAAAAATACTAGAAAACAAAGAAATTCATAGATCTTTTCTTAAAATTATAATTAGTATCTATCTGAAACAAAGAGAAAGTGTTATCTCTAATGGGGATAAACTAGAAACCTTCCCCAAAAGATCAAGGGTGAATCAAGGTTGTCCATTATCACCACTATTATTCAATAATTAGAAATGCTAACTATAGCAATAAGACAAGAAAACAAAATTGAAGATAAGAATAGGCAGTAAGGAAACAAAATTATCACTCTTTGCGGATGATATGATGATATACTTAGATAACTCTAGAGAATCAACTAAAATACTAGTTGATAGAATTAACAACTTTAGCAAATTCACATATCTCATCAGCATTTCTGCATATTACCAACAAAACACAACAGGAAGAGACAGAAAAAAATCCATTTGAAATAACTGCAAACAATCTTAAATACTTGGGATTCTATCTGCCAAGACAAACTCGAAACCCAAGAGCTATATGAACACAATTATAAGACACTTTTCACACAAATAAAGACAGATCTAAACAACTGGAGAAATAGTCATTACTTATGGGTAAGGTAAGCCAATATAATAAAAATGACAATTCTACCTAAATTAAAGTGCCATATCAATCAAACTTCCAAAAGAATTGTTTTGTAGATCTTTTCAAAAAAATAAAATAAAATTCATCTAGAAGATAAAAGATCAAGAATATCAGAGAATCACAGAAAAAAATGGGAAGGAAGGCAGTTTAGTGGCACATATTTCAAAATATATTACACAGCAGTAATCCTCAAAACAATCTGGTACCGGCTTGGCTAAGAAGTAGGTGATGGATCAGTGAAATAGGTTAAGTACGTAATAAAGTAGCATTAATGATCACAGTAATTTAGTATTTAATAAACTGAAAGATACAGACTTTGGGGGCAAGAAATCACTAACCAACAACAATTGTTGGGAAAATTGGAAAGTATTTAGGCAAAAATTAGGCACGGATCAATGTTTCACACTATATGTCAAGATAAGGACAAAATGAGTACATGATTTAGACATCAAGGATTATATAAGAAGCAAATTAGGGAAGCATTGAAACTTTTATATCAGATCTATGGATAATGGAAGAGTGTATATCTAAACAAGAGATATAGCAACACATGGGAAGTATAATGAATCCTTTTGATTAAATGATATTAAACAGTTTTTGCATAAACAAAACTAATGCAGTCAAAATTAAAAAGAAAGTAGGAAACCAGCAAAGAATTTTTACAAGTTTCTCTGATAAAGTTCTCATTTCTAAACTATATCAGGAACTGAGTCAAATTTGTAAAAATACAAACCAGTTGATAAATAGTCAAAGCATATAAATAGGCTTTCAGATGAAGAAATCAAAGGTATTTAAAGTCAAATAAAAAATGTTCCAAATCATTAAAGATTAGAGAAATGCAAATGAAAATAACTCTAATACTTCTCACCTATCAGATTAGCTACCATGTCAGAAAAAGAAAATGACAATTGCCAGAGGAGATGTGGAAACATACGGACACTAATGTACCGTTGGTGGAGTTTTGAACTGGTCCAGTTGGAGAGCAGTTTGGAACTACGTCCAAAGAATGATAAAACTGCATACCCTGTGACTCAGCAATACCACTACTCATTCTGTATTCCATGTGTGTGTTCGTCCTTTGGTGCCGAAGAAGACCATGCCATCAGAGAAATGATGACATGACTTGCACTTGACTTTGTTTTGAGTGAGGGAGGGCTGTGCAGGTCACCACCCTCACTTTTCCTCCAGAGCCACCTGAATTTAGTGACCAGATATTCATCAGGATGACTGGAGATGACCCAGAATGAGGCAATTGGGATTAAGTGACTTGCCCAAGGTCACACAGCTAGTGAGTGTCAAGTGTCTGAGGTGAGATTTGAACTCAAGTCCTCCTGACTCCTGCACTGGTGCTCTATCCACTGCACCACCCTTGTATTCCAATGAGAGCAAAGAAAAAGGAAAAGAGTCTGTATGTACAAAAATATTTATAGCAGTTCTTTTTGAGGTGACAAAGAATTGGAAATTGAGGAGATGCCCATCAATTGGGAAATGGCTAAACAAGTTACAGTATATGATTGTGATGGAATGCTATTGCATTATAGAAATGACAAGCAAGATAGTTTTGGAAAAACCTGGGAAGACCTGTGTGAATTGATGCAGAGTAAAGTGAGGAGAACCAGATCATTGCATACAATAACAGCAGTATTATCATGATGATCAACTGTGAGAGTCTTAGCTATTGGTCAATACAATGATTCAATACAATTCCAAAGGACTCATGATGAAAAATGTTCTCTCCTTCCACAGAGAGAACTGGGGAACTCTGAGTTCAAGCTGAAGTATAACTTTTTCACTTTTTTTCTTGTTTTTTGTTGTTTTTTTTTTTTTTTGCAACATGACTAACATGTTTTACATGATTTCATACGTATAGGTGACATTGTATTGCTTGCCTTCTCAGTGGGTGGGGAGAAGCTGAGAGGAAACAAAAAGTTTGGAACTCAAACTTTATATACATGTATATTTAAAGCAACTGTTCAGGCGTGGTTAGACCCTCACTGCCAGAAGGTTGCTTGGTGGTAACTTGTGGAAGAATCACAGACTCTCAGAGTTGGATATTATCTCAATGGTCCTCTGCTCCTGAAAATATACTCACTGTAACACACTGAAAAGCAGTAATTTGGACTTTATTTGGAGACTTTCTGCGGAGAGGAATCCACTCACCACAAGGGCAGCCCACTCTATTCTGAGATTTCCAATTATCAGGAAGTTTTCCCAAATATCAAGCCTAACTTTCCTCTTTGCAACTTCCATCCATTCCTCCTAATTCTGCCTTCTGAAGTCAAGTACATGTAATTAACTCCTCTTCCCCATCTTTTTCAGGTACTTAAAGACTACTTTTATGTTCCCTCCCTCTTCTCCGAACTTTTTCTTCTCTGGGGTAACATCTCCAGTTCTTTCTTTTTAAAAACAATTTATTTTATTTTTAATTTGTGGGATAAAACAAGTATTTTCATAATGTAGCATAATAAAAATATGCAAAAGATAATAAAATTATCAATTCTATCAATGGCAAAGGCTTGAGGTCCTGTGCAATTTTGGTTACTCCATTCTGGACACTCTCCAACTTATCCATGTTGTTTCTGAAACATGATGCCTAGAACAGAACAGAATATTCTGGACATGCTCTGAACAGGGCAAGAATTATCACCTTCCTGTGCCTGGAAACTGGGTCTCACTGTGCTTCCTTTACTGTAAGACTGTATTAGGTTATTATGGCTACTGTGCCAATCCCACTTTTGGAACAGAGAAAGGGTAATAAAAGAAAACTCATTGAAATCAGGTCCCAGGAGCCTTATGCCTCTTTAATTCAACCACAGAGGAATCACACATTTGAGTGTTTCAGGGTCCTAGAGAAAGGAAGTTCCTGTGTTAGGAAACTGTATACATTCAGTTCGTGTAATGAACCTCAGAGGTCATCTAGTCCAACTCAAACCTCAATTACCTCTACAAATGTTCCTGAAGACTTCCACTGTTAGGAAACCAATTAACCTGTAAAGTAGATCTTTCCACTTTTGGAGAGGTCTAATTGTTAGATAATCTTCCTTCTATCAAGTCTACCCTAACTAAAGCAGCATGGTACCATGGAGTAACTCAGAAAATCAGGGCTCACATATCAGCTGTGCCACTTACAACACATATGATTTTGGGTATAAGCTACTCATCCTCTTAAGGAATCAGTTTACTTTTTGTAAAGTGAAGAACAAGGAAGGAAGGAAAGAAGGAAGGAGGGAAAGAAGGAGGGAAAGAAGGAAGGACGGAAGGAAGGAAGGAAGGAAGGAAGGAAGGAAGGAAGGAAGGAAGGAAGGAAGGAAGGAAGGAAGGAAAGGGGAAGGAAGGGAGAAAGGATTTCTTAAGCACCTACTATGTGAGAAGTACTGTACAAATGTTGTCTCATTTCAGACACTCACCTCAGAGTGTGTGTGTCCCGGGGTAAGACATTTAACCTTTCTTGGCTTTTGTTTTCTTATCTGTATAATGGGGGCTGTGAATGACATCTAAACTTCCTTCCATCTTTAAATCTATGTCCCATGATTGATTGCTTGTTATGTAACACAGAAAAGATAGGAAGGGGCCACTTTCCATGATGTCCAGAGGATATCAGTATCTTATTTGAAGACAGCAATCTTATGACCCCATCCTGCCTAAAATGTGTCTTTTGAAACTGAACACAATAGGAGAGATGTTATCTGGATGGGTCTGAAGACAGGGTGGGCTATCCCTGTCATTCATTCATTCACACATTCAATAAATATTTTATTAGGTGCCTACTATGCCCAGAGCACTGTACAAAGCTCTAACCAAATAAATTGTGACTGATCTCAAAGACCTTATAATCTAGTTGGAGAGAAAAGTTTCAAGACAACAAATAGCTAAAAGATGAAAAACATAAGCTCTCTGTGTGAATCTCAGATATGCCAATCAATTGCCCTACGTTCCAATCAATTTTCTGGTGCCTTGGCCTAAAACACTCCTCTCTGGTTATCTCTCCCTCATGCCTTGTCTCCCCCGTTAGAATATAAGCATCTTGAGGGTAGGGCCTTTCTTGCTTTTATATTTCTATCCCCATTGCTTTATACAATGCCTGGCACATAGTAAGTTCTTAATAAATACTATTCATTTGCTCAAAGCAAGGTTCAATATGAGATTAAGTGTCAAACAAAGGGTACAGAAAGAAGATCTAGAAGAATTGAAATAAGAGAGAGAATGCTGGACTAGAATTATTATGGAAACCTGTGTTATGGGGGGCACTTTTCATTTTACCGCTTCAAAAGATTGTAAGATCATAGATATAGAGCTACAAGGGACCATACGGGGTCCCTTGTAGTCTAACTCCCTTCCTTTAACACATGAGGAAACTGAGGCCCAAACACATTAAATGACTCAGCACGGATAGTGGCAGAGGTAGGATTTGCACCCAGGCCCTCTGTTTTCATATCCAAGGCTCCTCTCTGGGCCTCAGTATGCTCATAATATGTGATGTCACTCAATTGTTTAAGTTGTGTCTAACTTCTCATAACCCCATTTGGGGTTTTCTTAGTAAAGGTACTAGAGCAGTTTGCCATTTCCTTCTCCAGCTCATTTTACAGATGAAGAAACTAAGGCAAAAAGGGTTAAGCAGCTCACCCAGGGTCACTCAGCTAATAAGTGTCTAAAACTGGATTTGAACTCATGAAGATGAATCTTCTTGAGTCCAAGCCCAGTGCTCTATCCACTGAGCCACCTAGCTGACTGTTCATAATATTAGCTGTCATTAAATTTAACTAGAGCCCTTTAAGCTTTGTAAAACTTGTTACCGTGCCTATATTAACCAATTTGGTCCTCATAACAGCCTTGTGAAATAAATCCTAAAGGTATTGTAATACCCGCTTGGCAAATAAAGAAACAGGTTGAGAAGGAGAATTCAGACAGTATTACTGAGTCCTGCACTCTAAATTTCAGTAGTCTTTGCAATAAGCAGTTCCATGGAGTTGGTATTCTCTTTGTTCTATGTCTGTATTGTTTTACTTCCCATTCATTTCAAGACTTCTATAAATGTGGCTTTAATTTAGTGCAGTTAGATTTTCTTTTAATAACCTCCAAGGAAAACAAAATTACTTGCTGTATTTGAAACTGGCTTACACAAATGGTTATTGCTGTAGAGTACAGAGGTGAGTCCTGTTGTCAGGTCTGGATATTGAGCTTTTAAGTTTGTTCTGCTGTAGATAGAGCACTGAACTTGGAGTGTTGGCTCTGAGTCTTCCAAAAAGCCAAGGATTTTGAGAAGAGCAGGTGAAGGGGGAGAACATTCCAGTGACCAGGAGACAGGCAGTGCAAAGAAGGGAGGTAGGGGATATTATGTGGGGACAGCAAGCCTAGACTGCAGGAGTTCATGGAGAGGAGAGTAGGGGTCACATCATTCTTTGTATTTCTACCTCCAGAAGGGGGTTAAAATCCAAGCACATTTACAGTGTGACCGTGATCAAGTCCTCAGTAAAATTGATCATAATACCTGAAGCCTTTACCTCCCAGGCATCAGAGATGATGTCTGCAAAGCACTCTTTTAACCTTTAAAGCATTTACATAAATGTCATTTGTTGTTACCACTGATAACAGATCTTGGCTCAGCTCAGGTCATTACCCATTTGCCCCTCTCCCCACCCTTGATGACTGAGCAATCCTGCCATCCCCTTTGCCATTTACACACAGACCGATCCTTACCTAATTTTATTTCTTACCAAATAGCTGCATGGTGTACCCTAAAACTATTGTCTCTTTTACACTCCATAGGAAGGTCTTTTTATCAACATTTTTCCTCATCCTTCTCTGCTCCCCACTCCAAAAAACAGATCCTATAATTGCAATCTCTTAACAAAATCATCAATATTTTAACAGACACTACATTTCTGTATTTCTATATGCCAAAAGAATGCAGCAAATAGACAATGAACTAGGCACAGAGTTGAAGGAGGTGGAGGAGGAGGAGGAGGGTGAATTAGATTGCTCTGGGAAGGTGAAGCTTTTCCCATAAGAGACCTAATATTAAAAAGCCAATATTCATCCAGTAATGATAATGATACTCAATATTTATAAAGCACACTTTGTGATTTTCAAGGTTATTTATATGCATATGTGTGTGTATATGTGTCTAGATGGCCCACATTATCTGTGCTGATTCTCACAACAAATCTGTGAAGTAGGTACTAGTATGGGGCAGCCAGGTGATACAGTGGGTAGAGTGCCAAACATGGAGTCTGGAAGACTCATCTTCCAGAGTTAAAATTAGGCCTCATACACTTACAAGTCTTGTGACTCTGGGCAAGTCACTTTACCCTGTTTGCCTCAGTTTCCTCATTTATAAAATGAGCTGGAGAAGAAAATGCCAAACCATTCAAATGTCTTTGCCAAGAAAACCCCAAATAGGGTCACCAAGAGTCAGATATGACTGAAAAATGATTGAATAATAAATGCTATTATTACCTCCATTTTACAGATGAGGAAACTGAGGTGCAGAGAGGTTAATTGAATTGCCCAGCATCATACATCTAATAAGTGTCTGAGGCAAGATTTGAACTGAGATCTTCCTGTTTCTCTCTGCTGATCCACCTAGCTATCTCATTCAATTTCATAAGCAAAAGTCAATGGAGAGGGAATGATTATCAAGAATAGGCTGAGATTCTTTAAAAATGAAGTGTTAAGCTGGGGATGTGGAAGAAAAGATGTTATCATGCAAATGAATGGTATGAAAAGAAGCTGGACTAGTTATTTGGAGGATTAGTGAAAGGATGGATGGATGGATAGATGGATAGATGGATGGATGGATGGATGGATGGATGGATGGATGGATGGATGGATAGATGGATGGATGGATGGATGAAAAAGTATTTACTAGGCACTATGTACCAAGAATTGTGCTGATTTCTAGGGATACAAATACAAGCAGGGCAATCGCTTCCCTCCACTAGTTTAGATTTCAAAAGGGTGATACAACACGTATAGGGGAGTGATGACCTGGGAGGGGTGTTTTGGTTTGGAAAGTCAAACTCGAAGTTGTTAGGGAATAGAATGACAAATTTTCCAGGAGCCATGGTAGGACTGATTTGATCATGGTTAGAGAATTGGAAAGCTGGAGGACTGAGCAGAAGGAAGGGAGATAAGAAGCTAGGATGGATGATCCAGCATGGCTAGGGCTTACTAGAGGAAAGAAATCATCAATCAGGACACAGTGGGCCACAGGGCAGAAGTTCTAGAACTGAAAGGGTTAAGTGTCTAGTAATGGACAATGGATGGAGAGTCAACATGTTCCACTGGTATCTTCTCAAGGTTGAGACAATATAAGGAAAGCATATTGGGTCAAATTTATGGGGGACATAGAAAGGAGTAGCAAGAATGGAAAGGCGTGGGTGGGTTATGATCCACAACATTGGAGGGAATTTCCATATTGATGAGATCTGAGACCCACTAGAGTATCAAAGCATTATATTCAAATGATTACACTACAGGCTAATATGATGGCAACTGTCTTCATTATAGAAATTATAGTGTATCTACAGGGACAGAGACTAATAAATGAGCTGCTTATATGGCATTTTAGCATAATAAACTTTGTTGAAAGAGATAAACATATATGACTCTCATGATAATAGGATCACAGATTTTGGGGGAGGGGCATTAAATAACTCTAGCACAAGTCCCTCATTTTATCAGTTAGGAACCTAAAGCCCAGAGATGTGGCCCATGTCATGTAGGTCACTAGGTGGCAGAGCCAGCATTTGACTCTCCATTTCTTTACATTAAACCCAATGTTTTTTCTGTCATATCTGACTGCTACAATAATGTAAATGAAACGATCATTAAAAGGAAACTAGACTTTGTACAACTGGGAAACCATTCATGGTTGCAGAGCAGAGCCATCTCCGACATCCTGATCTGTATCTCAGCACTGGACCCAGATGGCTCCAGAGGAGACGGTGAGGCTGATGGCTTTGCATAGCCCTGCCTTACTTAAATCCAGTCACCTCCCTGAAGTCAAGGTCCTCTTGGAGAGTGAAGAACGAACATCAACAATGGTCTCAAAGAACAGATAATGAAGCATAACAGTGTCTTCTTGGCAGAAAACTGGAAGGAGATTCTAATAGCAGAATGTTGCCAATATATTGACAGACGTCAATATATCGACTAGCAATTCTACTCATTGGTTTTTGACTATCTTCTTTGTTATAAGGTGGGTTCAATTTTGAGGCAAAGTATGGGGGAGATACAGGCAAAAATGAGTGTGTTATGGAAACAAAAGATATCAATAAAATGTGCTTTTTTCTTAATTGGGAGAGGGGATAGATATATCAACTGTGAGATAGTCTGTGATGAAGCAAAAGGAGCATCTCTGAGGAAGCAATGCAAAGGACTTCCAACTCTTTGCAAAGAATCTGTAATTTTGATCTTTGATCTTGAAGACAGAAGTCAGAATCATTGGGTTTGGACTTGAAGCAAGTCTCATAGACTCAGACCCAGAAGGGATCTTTGAGGCTATAGAGTTGAGAGAGAGAGAGAGAGAGAGAGAGAGAGAGAGAGAGAGAGAGAGAGAGAGAGATCAAGTGACTTCCTAGGGTCACACAGTTGGTAAAAGTCAGTAGTGGGATTTAGTACCCGAGTCTCTAGATCATATTTCTTCAATTGATCCTCAGATTCTTTCACAGTAGTAATTATATATGTTACAAACTCTCTCTCTTTCTGTCTCTGTCTCTGTCTCTGTCTCTGTCTCTCTCTCTCTCTCTCTCTCTCTCTCTCTCTCTCTCTCTCTCTCTCTCTCTCTCTCTTACACACACACATACACACACACACACACACACACACACACACACACACACACACAGTCTTTGCTTTGTTTCTGGAACAATTTGTATCCCCTGCCATGATCAACCTGTATTTTTCTATTGCAGAAATTACTGGAGATTTGGGGTGATTTACTTCACAGATTCACATCCACTAGAGCTTTGGCACTATAACTCTCAAACTACTTTTATCACTCCACAGGGCTCAAACCAAGGGTCCAGGGCTGCCCATCCTCTTAAGCCAGTATCACAGCAGGAGCTGCCTAAATCTACTTCACCCTAGATTCCACTCACCCCATACAGTCACAACTAAAGATTCCCTCCCTCTGCATAAAGAATCAATTCCAGGTGTCTTCATTGGTAGCTCGGAAATTCACTATCAAATTGCCCAGGAATATCTCTGGAACGTTGAAATCCTGCAAATCACTCTTTCTCTCAGAGTTATAGCACTATTCATTTGGCTCAACACAAACTCTCTCCTTTCACACATTCACACAAAGTAAATGTCAATTCTCAATCCTCTGCTCAAGCCAACCCTGTTCTTCACTTTGTAGTAAACACACACGGGATGATCTCCTTACACACCTACTCTATATTCAAGTAATTCACAATCAACTGGCAGCTGGCAACCTTGGTGACCAATTGTTTCCTCTTTAAAATATATTGATACTTATGATAATTTCCCCAATCAATAGGATTTTTCTTAAAAATCTTCCAAGATGAGAATACAGTTATATATCTGTATATACATCCACCAACATTGCTACATTTCAATTTCTTAAAAAACACACCAGATACATTCACATTATCCCTGTTTTCCCTTCTGGTTTTATTTTCCTTTTTTTTAACCCTCCTTATTATAACGTGTCTTTCCTTTGTTTCCAGTTCTCCTGGCTATACATTTTATAGAAAGATTTTTTTTTAGAATTAAGAGAGATGTCTTTCTTTTCTCTCTTTTTTATGAATATTTTAAAAATCAGTATCTTTCACAAAGTCCTCTGATGCCTCATTGTAGCATGGAGGTAACCCTGTGTTCTTTCAGCCATGCCAGCAGTGCAAAAAGTTCTGGCAAGTTCTATCATACTGGAAAGGCTGTAAGCATGGTCCTGGCAACTGAATACATCTGTTTTCCAATGATCAGCCTAGATAAGTAGAGACAGGCTCATTACCAGCAGGCTGGTGACTTGGTGATGAATTCTTTGGCCATGGCAACTCATGAAACAAAGAAAATGACAAAATGGTCCTCAACTGGCAACATTGGTTGAGAATATAAACTCATTTGTCAATTCTTATAGAAGAAGATTATGAACAGTAGGACTTCATAAAACAGTGAATAAAAAACACAAGCTTGGAAAGGGCTTGGCAAAATACATCCAAGGGCATTTAAGGATGACCTGGGAAGGAGAACAACAAACCAAAGAGAAATGGAAAAGATCTGTCAAGATTTCTGTAACAAACTCTTTTCTCCATCAATGACAGTGGAGCCACCACATTTGGACTCTCACATCACAGTCTGTAATAGGCTATATGAGGGAGTAAAAAAGGTCCTAAATAAACTAAGGCTGAAAGCTGGACTAGTTCAGATATAAATAGCCCTAGTCTCCCACTGGAGGCAACTCAATTTTGAAAGCAGTGAGGGATCAATTCTCAAGGTATCTGAAAGAGATTATAATACAAGCTTGGAGATAGGGGGTAGGGTGGGAATAAAATCACTCATACAAAAAAGGAAGATGAATTGTCAGTAAGTATTGGTCCCAATTACTACTTTTCTATTTAGGAGAAGTCCCCAAATATTTATGAGAAATATTTGATTGATGGTTTGCGGATGGAAGAGGTAGTCTCTCGCAAATGCCATTCTATAGCAATTGCATCTTTACAATCACACAATAGATTACAAAACATAGAGAAAACAGATCCAACTGTATTCACTGTTTGTGGACCAGAAAATAATATTTAATTTAATACAGAAAAATACCATCTTTTCAACTCTGCTCCAACAATCTGTCTCCCATACATATACTTAAATATGTTTCCTTGAAATATGTAACAATGTAGATAATTTCAACTGTTGTCTGATTATTAATATTGAGTGAGAAATAAAAACAGGAAGACACAGGAGCACTTATTGAATCTTTCATAGAGGCCAAGTGGAAGAGGGATTCTCTATGAATAATGGAAACCTCCCTTCTGCTTATTTATAAATGATTTTGTGTTGATTCCAACAAAAATGGTCTCTACCAAAAGAATCACTTAAACTATAAACACAGAATAACAAAACAAGATAAATGGATGAAGGATGGCTACCAGTTGAAAGGACTGCACAAATTTGGCCCAGAAAAGTAAAGATCTTTCAGGGCAGATAGGAGAGCTGTCTTTGTTTGACAGATCTGTTGCCCTAACTGATGCACAATGTAGCTACCACCCCCTTGATACCATTGCAATGGCACCCTTTCTCCTGCCCTGCCTTCTCATATTTCCAAAATATTTCTTCCCTTTAAATGCTAGGACAACATTTACTCATCTGCAGACTCCTGGGACATTTTCCACAATCCATGAATGTACAACAATTACCCAAAGTGGTTTCACAGCACCTAAGATTTAAATTTCCCTAGGTCTGAAAGTGGTCATTATTCTCCTACAAAAAGGACGTGCTTCATATACTTTGAGCTCTGTTTCCAGCAGTGGGAATAGATCTGTACCTATCTGACAGCCCCATCTTTCCACTTTTCCTTTGTGACCAAGGATACACATTTGCAAAATGTTTCACTAGATTCAAAGATGCAATAAATTATCTAACCAAGGAAGAGGATAGAATAGTTAGTCAATAAGCATTTATTAAGCACTCCTAAATGCTAGGTCTTGGAGAGAAAAAGAAGGGAAGAAGCGTTCAGGAGCTCCCATTGCACTGGAAAAGACAACATGCAAATAACTGTACATATAAGATAGATGTGTGTGTGTATGTGTGTATGTATGTATTACAAATCATTAAAAACAATTTGGTACTTATTTTAAAGAAGAGATCTAGCAGTGGAATAGAATAGGTGCACAACATACAGATGGAAGCAAATACAGCTTTTGATAAACATAAAGACTCCAGTTACTGAAGGAAAGTTTCACTACTTGACAAATACTGCCAGGAAAACTGTTCAAAAGACTAACAGAAATTAGGTTTAGATCAATAGCTTATACCATATACCAAGACAAACTCCAAATGGATGGATAGATGACCTATATTTAAAAGATCACATCAAAAACAAATTAGAGAAGCAAAGAAGAAAATGCCTTTTAGATCAATGAATAGGGAAAGAATTCATAATGAAAGAAGGGACAGACAGGATCACAGCAGGTAAAAGACACCATTTTGACTTGATAAAATTTAAGGTTTTACACAAAGATATATACGGTGCAAATGGAAGATAATCTCAGAGGGTTAGCATGTTGCTTTAATAGGATTAATGTATGGTAGGCTGAGTTCAACAAATCATGGCAACAGAGCAGTGGAGAAGGATGAAGGTCATCGTCAACGTGTCTCTCTGCCATCTTTGGTTCATACATCACAGGTCAGTAACTCAACCCTATGACTTGACTCCATGCACACAGTAGTCTAACCAATGGAGCTATTTATTTATGGATGGCTATGATATAGGATCATCAAACAGGATCTAGAGTTACAGTGAGCCTTGGAGACGACTAGAGATCTCATTTACCAGATCGCAGCAGTTATTGCATAGTTTTGGGGTTTGTGGGTTTTTTGGTAATTTTGAATACTTATATCCTGATATATTAGGAATGGATTTATTTTTACCTTCTCTTCTAAAGAAGAGAAACTTTGAGTGGGAGGAGAAGTGATCACTATCCTATTTATTTGAAAAAGAAATCAGACATTCTACTTGGCCTCAGAGCTCTATAGAGGCTGATTTAGGCTGACTGGCAGGAGAATTTTTTTTAAAGTGGTAAATGTATTATGCATTAGGAAGCTTATTCCTTTAAAATCCAAGAGCCCAGTACAAAAGGCCTGTTACCTCTTTTCAAAGCAGAACACGTTTCAAAACAGATTTTTTCTTTTTAATGTATTGGCAATTCATAATCATTTATAAAAGTTATGTGTGTGCATGTGTACACACATATACATACACAAATATGTATATGTATATGTGTATATATAAAATTTTCAGTCAACACTCTCATTAAACACAATTTACACAGCACCCTATCAGGAAAAAATTAAAACTCCTTACAAATGTCTACATAATATTTCATACATATTAATCATTCATAGGAGTACTTCATTAGAATTGGGTCTTGTTCAATGGTCCTTTTAATAGTGCAGCAAAATACATATAAATTTGTATAAATTTTTCCCCCATAAAACATCTCAAAAAAATAACTGAAAGATTTGTAGCGAAACGAGGCCCACTAAAGCATCACTCTTTGAGAAAGGAATTTTACATGAATGTTCCCATGAGATTCAGCAAGTGGAAGAATGAGATTGATATGAACCCTAGGTACAATCATAAATGCACATTATGCAGCAGTTAAGGCAGTTGCGCAATTAATGAGAACAGCGATTTCCCAGGTCAGTTAAGGGAAAAGGGAGAGGGAGCTGAGCACCAATGTAATAATTGGGTCTGATCCTGGATAAATATTCCCTTAGCACCCAGTGATTTAGTCCCACACACACTCAGGAAGGCTACCAACTTCTATTCAATGTGCCACCTGAAAACTTTTTTTTCCCTTTAAAACCACTTTGGAGCAATCTTAGAATTTAGCAGTCCTATATGATCCATGTTTAAAGAAAAGAAAAACCATCATTGTTCTTTGTCTTATCACAGTCCACTGGGCAGTTAGGTGGTGCAGTGGATAGAGCACTAGTGCAGGGATCAGGAGGACTTGAGTTCAAATTTCACCTCAGACACTTGACACTCACTAGCTGTGTGACCTTGGGCAAGTCACTTAACCCCAATTGCCTCATCCTGGGTCATCTCCAGTCATCTTGATGAATGTCTGGTCACTGGATTCAGATGGCTCTGGAGGAGAAGTGAGGCTGGTGACCTGCACAGCCCTCCCTCACTCAAAATAAAGTCAAGTGCAAGTCATGTCGTTATTTCTCTGATGGCATGGTCTTCTTCAGCAACAAAGGATGAACACACTTTTTACTATCACTGCTCACCAGCATGATGAATTCTATCAGGCCCTGGGAAGGATGAATTAGGGATGATGCAAATTGATATTAAGATGATTCCCTTCCTAAAAGTAACTGTATAGTGTAGCCCCCTCTCTCTAAACCATATAGATTTACTGGAATATACATTCAAGCGGAAACACAGAAAGAAGCCTTAATTGTCTCTTACAAAGCCTTGGTTAGACCACTCATGGTTTGCTTCAAGAGGTTTTGAAAGGTTGTAGTCATCATGACTAACTGTATGTCTTCTTTGAAGAGTCATTGCCCTCCTCTCTGCTACAGAGGTGCCCTTTACATTGGAGTTACAAGGTCAGGGTACTGAACCACCAGTAGAAGTGAATATCATTTGCAGATAACAATTCCAAATTGTTCCTTGTTTCTAATATAACAGAATAGGGGCAGGAGGGCAAATGAGAAGATTGGTTTCAAAACCCATCCCTGGATGGCTATTAATTGGGGAATGACTGAACAAGCTGTGGCATATGATTATCATGGAATATCACGGTGCTATGAGAAATGACAAAGAGGCAGACTTCAGAAAAACCTGGAAAGATTTGTATAAACTGATGCAAAGTGAAGTGAACACAGCCAGGAGATTTCACAGTAGCAACAATGATCAACTATGAATGACTTAGCTTATGAGGGGACAGGTCTACTCAGCTTCTCAGCAATACAATGATCCAAGACAATTCCAAAGGATTCATGATGAAAAATGCTATCCACCTCCAGAGAAAGAACTGATGGAGTCTGAATGCAAATCAAAGCATACTATTTCTCACCTTTTGTATCTTTTCCTTCATTTTTTCCTTTGGATCTGTGTCTTTTTTCACAACATGACTAATAAGTTAATAAGCTTTGCATGACTGAACATGTATAACCTATATCAAATTGCTTACTGTCTCAGAGACGGGAGAGGTGAGGGATAAAGAGAGAAAATATGAAGCTCAATTTTTTTTAAATGAATGTTAAAATTGTCTTTACATATAACTTGGAAAAAAATAAAATATTATTTGAAAAAAAAACTCATCTTGGGAAGGCTCCAATATCATCAGTGGGAGAAACACAGCCATAACCAATAATTTGGATGCCCAGGGCAAGCAGCACAACATTTTCCTGAAATCAACTGTGTAATTCCTCTGATAATAACACAAAAAGTAACTAACACAAATTCAATTGAGGATGGGGGGATAGAGATCCCAGGATACAGTGAAACTGTTGGAAAGGTCATTGACAATAAAGGGTTAGGGTAGAGACCAAGGCCAGGAGGAGTTTCATTTGGGGTGCTATAAGGCAGCAACAGAACCATATGGTGGCTTTCTATTTTAATTATTTCTTCCTACTATTCAGAATTTAAGATCAGTTCTTTCTGTGACTTTGAACAAGCACACTGCTAGCCAAACATCAGTGTAAAAATATTAAAACTACAAAATATTTTCAAATGACTTTAAACTTTGGAGTTCTCAAAATGTTAGTTTCCTGGACAAAGCTCCAGTTGGATCACTCCAGCTTCGGCAGCATCATTTGGTTTCTCACGAATAAGCACCAAGTGCTTCAGTTCTGCTCCAGGAACATTCTGCCTGAATAAAAAAGTGTCCTTTCACTCATTTACTTCACTAAATCTCCAGCAACCACAAACACATTTTTGGCAAACAAACATGGTTTGGGGGTCAATGAGACAAGTCTGAACCTTTATGGTTCTGACAAGAGCAAGGATTTCTCTCTTATTCAAAACTTTGCAAAAAAAGGAAAGAGGAGAAAATAAAAAGAAAGTCAGAGGAAAGAGGTTGGAAAAAATGGGTGTGGTGGGAGAGAGAGAGAGACAGAGAGAGACAGAGAGAGAGAGACAGAGAGAGAGAGACAGAGAGAGAGAGACAGAGAGAGAGAGAGAGAGAGAGAGAGAGACAGAGAGAGGGAGAGAGAGAGAAAGGGAGAGAAAGAGAGAGAGAAAAAGAGAGAGGAAGAGAGAGAGAGAAAGGGAGAGAAAGAGAGAGGGGGGAGAGGGAGAGAAAGGGAGAGAAAGAGAGAGGGGGGAGAGGGAGAGAGAGAGAGAGAGAGAGAGAGAGAGAGAGAGAGAGAGAGAGAGAGAGAGAGAGAGAGTGAGTTGTGTAACTTCCTTGAGTGGGATAATTAACTTTCCTCTAAAGAAAGGCAAAATTAAAAAGGTCACCGTTTTTTCCAGCTGGGCTTTCTGTGATGCAATCCAAAGGGCACCCTTCCCCAGGCCCAGCAGCAGGACAAGAAGACAAGAACACGCTCCCTGCATCCGCAGCGGGAATAAGGAGCCTGGATTGTGTAAACCATTGTAAATTCTTACTGATTCCCACTCCGACCATGGCTTTCCCTCCCCCTTTTCTAGAAAGCCCGAGTCAGCAGAAGCAACCCTAAGGAAATAAACCCATTTCCCACTTGAATTCTTTGTAAGCTCCAAGAGAGCTTTCAGGTAAGAGGTCAGCTGTTGGAACAGTCCAGGTCAGCTCCCTTCCTGAACTTGGGGCCAGATTCATAAGAGGAGTCGTATTCCCTGCGTGGTTCTTTCCATCCTACGTTAAGCCAAGCTGTGTGCCTCAGAAGGCCAAGGCTGGAGTGGAAATGTCCCAGCAGCTGTGCTCTCTGCACTTGGGGCTTGGCTTCCTCTAGGAAAACTCAAAAGGGAAAAAAAAATTCCTGTCATCTCTGGGCAAACCATCATCCTCCCACCGCTGCTTTCCAGACACCCTAGGTGGAGTCTAGCATCAACGAGTACCCTTGTACACAGCTGTCCAACAACAGGCAGACTTCCACTCTCCCTCCCTTCTCTCCTGGGACTATGCTCCCCAACCTTGGCTGACTGAGGGGCAGCCTGGGGTATCCTGGGATTTGTTATCCTGAGGCCCATGGAGCACCTGCAGGGGGTGAGGGGAAAGGCCTATCCACCTTCAGAGGCCCAGGGCTCCATTTTTATTTTTCTCTTTCACCTGGAAGGTCGCTGAATGGACAACTTCTGGGGCAGAACTCTGATAGTGTCTGTCAGGTAGTAGGTGTTTTAGTAAATGCCTTTCGACTTTACTTCAAAAGATAGGAAGACAGAGCCTTTTTAAAATAAGTATGGGTTTCTACTGGGCAGCTAGGTGGCACAGTGGATAGAGTGACAGCCCTGGAGTTAGAAGGACCTGAGTTCAAATCCAACCTCAGACACTTATTAGCTGTGTGACCCTGGGCAAGTCACTTTACCCTGTCTGCCTCAGTTTCCTCATCTACAAAATGAGAAGAAAATAGCAAATCATTCTAGTATCTTTTCCAAAAACAAATAAACAAAAAAAGTCCTGAAGAGTTGGACATGACTGATAAAGAACTAAACAAAAAAGAATACAGAGGTCCCCTTCCTCTCTAACACTAGGTTCTCCAACAAGTGACCTTGTTCTCATGCTCCCCAGGACCTTCCTCCATCACTGATGGCCACAATTCCTCCCCCCCTCTCCTCTCTCTCTCCCCTCCTTCTCTCTCCCTCTCCCTCTGCCTCTCCCTCTCCCTGTTCCTCTCTCTCTGTCTCTCTGTCTCTGTGTCTCTGTCTGTCTCTGTCTCTGTCTCTCTCTCTCTCTCCTACATACAACAAACATACACTACTCTTTCCCAAAAAAAGAAAGTCCTCAAGTTATCACACAAACTCTCTCCTCATTACCATCAAACTTCTAAAAGTCAAAAAGAGAAGTTTATCCTTTCTCAGAACAGGCTAACTCAAACCTCTGCAGACTGATGCCCATCTCCTTCTTCTCCATCTTCTTTTCTCTTCTGGAACCCTGCACTCTTTACTGACTCTCCTCCCATCATCTCATTATTCCTTCTTGGTATCCCTGACTAGTTCCTTTTACTCCCTAAATCTAGGCAGTTCCCAAGGGTCTATCCTCAGTCCTCTTCTCTCACCATATCTCTTTATTTCATTCATTCCGATAGCTTCAATGATCACCTATATGCAGAAGATTCTCAAATTTCCCATTTCCAACCTCCTCCCCTGAGCTCCTCTCCTTTATTTACAATTGCTTGGTGCAAATTTCCAACTCTGAGTCCTCTTTGCTGCACCTCCAATTCAACATGTACAAAATTGAATTCATTCCAACTTTATTGACTTATTATGATTATCCTTTCCCCCAAAACTCCATATTTCTGTTGTTGGCAGTCACCCAAGCTCAACATTTCAGAATTATTTCATATGCTTCACTCACCATCATACTCAGAATCCAGATACTGAGTCTTGTTGAATCTAATTTCACAATGTCCCCTCCATCCACCTTCTCCCTACTTGTTTCAATTCCCAGCCATCACCAAAATTCTCCTTACCTCTGGTTTAGACATCTGTAATAGCCTCTAACTGGTTCCCTTACCTCCAGTAGCTCAATCAATAAATATTTAGAGAGTCAAAGACAAAAACTGGAATAGTCTTTGTCTTCAAGGAGTTACACTGGTTCTACATGGGGAGACAACATGTTCACACAGACATTTACTAAAGCCAAGTACATGAAATATATAAGGATAATTTTGGCAGGGCAGCTCTAGCAGCTGGGATACTTTGAGTCTCTCTCCTTTCACATGAATCCTTCCCACTTGGGGACTTTGAATCCTTCCCATTGCCAAAGTCTTCTGGTGACATCACAGAATTTGGCTCCCTGCTATATATCAAGTAAACTTACATACCTTACTGCATCCTCCTTGGTCTGCCTCTGACCCACCTTTCCAGTATTGTTTTATTTCATACCCCTCCCCTTTGTGTTCCAGATGAACTGGACTCCTAAGGATGCTGCTGTCCTTCCCCATCCTCTCCCACCTTAAGCCATGTATGCACACTGTGATTAATGTCTGAGACTGGTTCCCTCCACATGTCTACCTTTAGGAATCAGTCCCTTCCCTTGAAATCCAGTTTTGATATGACCTAAGGCCTTCCCTGGTCATCTGGATCAAGTTATCCTTAATTTGAGATCCATGGGAACCCTATTTGTGGATAGATTTCAGAGGCTCTATCAACTTGGATGGGAAAACCTCCTATCTTTATTTTCCCTAACGCCTAACTGAAAGTTAGCATTTCCTTCCATTATAAATATAGCACACAAGCATTATTCTAAGAAGGGATCTATGGGCTTCACTAGATAGCCAAAAAAAAAAAAGATAAAGAACCCTTGGTCTAGGCTCAAGGAAATACCTTCCCTCTCTGCTCTCTCAAATTTCTCTTCTTGACCTTTCTTAGATTCTTTTCTCATTAGAAGTCATCTTTATTTGCATAGATGTCTCTTCTTCCACTGAACAGTAGGTTTTGAATTCCCAGCACTGCACACAGGACTAAGCATGCAGTAGACACTATGTATGTGTTTCACTGAGTTGGAAATGTGGTCATACACGTAAGGAGTTTTGTGCTCTCTGAATATGAGCTCTCCCTACGATACTGATTGACTATTCCTCTCTCATAGAATCTCCCTGAAAGGGATCATGGGTTCCTCCAGGCCTTCCCATAGCTAACAAAGAGAATCCTCCGGATCCCTGTATTTTCTACAGTTAGTAAGTTGTCACTTAGCCAGATATTAGTTACTTGAAGGCTTCCAGGAAGGAGGGTACCCACTACTTCCTGAAGCAGCCTATCCCACTTTAGGATGACTCTATTAGGCAGATTTTCCCAACATCAAGGAAAATTTGTGTTTTGCTTTTTTTTTTACCAATGTTCACCCTTTGCTTCTAGTCATGCCCCCCGGGCCAAGCAGAGCATGTCTAAAATCTCTTTCATCTGACAACCCTTCAAATACTTGAAGAGAGCCCATATATCACTCCCCACCTCCCCCATCAGTCTTCTTATCAAGTTAAACATCCCTTTGGTTTAAATTAATTCACCAATCTTCACATGGCATGAAGTCAATGACCTTTGCCATCTTGGTTGCCCTACCCTATATGTTTTCCAGTTTATCAGCCTCCTTCCTAAAACATGATACCCAGAGCTAGAACACTGTTCTCCAGGTGTGGTCTACCCAAAGCAAAGGACAGTATTTATAGCACCAACCTGGCCTCAGACCCACCAAATATTGATAACGCCTCAGGCTCTGGCAGTGGGAATAGCAGAATTTTCACCAGAGAATGAGCTCGTAATAAAATTGTTGACCACTAACTGACCTCCAATCCCAGAACCATTCTCCTTCAGGCCAACTGCCAACTCTGGGTCTGACACATATGGTCAGGGATACTTGGATACAGTCTGCTTAAAAAGTAGGGAGGCTGATAGATAGAGAAACCTACCTACAAAGCTAATTTACTACACAGATGGGGTGGGGATGCTAACATTTCCATACAAGAAACTGAAAGTCTTAATCTGCCAAAAAAAATTGTTTCCTTGGAGCTAAATAAATATTCTCCTGTGGACTGACTTGAGGAATCAACCAGCTGCATCTGTTTAAGGCTTCCCCTCTGTTTCCTTCTGTCCATTTGCTGGTTCATTTGTAAGTCCCCCCTTTCACATAAGGAGACAGAGAACATGGAGAAGGAGATGGGCAGCAGCTGTTGCTTCAATCTGAGTTGGCTTGTCACAAAGCTAGAGCAATTAGGACTATTAAGAACCTTAGAGATGGCACAAGCCAATCCTTTCATTTTAAGAATGAGGAAATTGAGCCTGGAGAAGTTTGGGTGGTTTGCTTGACCAATGGATGATATTAGTGATGGTGATGATGATGATGGTAGGGGGATGAGGGTGGGGATAGGAGTGGTGATGGTGATAAGGAGGAAAATAACAATAAGCAGTTACGTAGGGCTTTAAAGTTTACAAAGCACTTAAATACATTATTTCATCTAAGCTTCTCAGTAATCTTTGTGAAGTAGATAGGATGAGCATTGTTATCCCCATCTTACAGATGGGAAAACTGAGTTTCAGATGAAATGACTTGCTTAGGGATCACTTGGATAGTGTCAGAGATAAAACTAGAACTCTGAATTTACTGAATGAAAATCCAGGAACTCACTGACTCTACTACATTGTCGATGTATCTAGGTAACATAGATTATAAGTAGTGGAGATGAGTGAAGGTATACGAGCGATGGTACTTCACTGTTCATCTGGAAGCCAAAGCCTGAGGCTCTCTTGAAACTAACTCCCCACCTTCACATGCAACGAGTGGCCAAATTCTGTCTACTTTTAAAATCTCTCTTGCATATGCTCTCTTATCCTCTCTAACAAGACCATCCTGGTGCAGGCCCTCAAGTCTGCACCTCAAGTCCTGATGGGACTCCCAGCTTTAAGGCTCTCCTTACTCCAGTTCATCCTTCACTTAGCTGTCACTGATCTTCCTAAAGTGCAGGTCTGATCACATCATCCCTTCCTCTACAAACCTCAGTGGCTCCCTATCACCTCCAAGTGATATAATACATAAAATCCTTTCTTTAGTTGTTAAAGTCCTTCACAACTTGATCTCTTTTTACTGTTCCAATCTTCTTACACCTTACCACCACTACCTCCCATGGACCTCCATGTACTCTGTCATCCACCACTATCACATCCATTCCTCTCTACTCTTGGCATTTTCACTGGCTGTCCCCCATGCTTGTTAAAGTTCCTTCCTCATATGTACCTTCCACCTTCCTTGACTTCCTTTAAATTTCAGTTTCTACAACAAGCCTTTCCCAGACCTTCCCAGTCTTAGTGCCTTCCCTCTCAGATGATCTCAACTGACCCTGTATAGGCCCAGTTTGTACACAGCTGTCTTCTACCACCTCCGTTAGACTATGAGCTCTGTGAGAGCTGGGACTGGTTTTTTTGCCTTTTTTAGAATCATCAGCATGTGCCTGGCACAGAGAAGGTGCCTAATAATGATTGCTGACTGATTTTTTTGGTCATGGTGATCTGCTTCCAGCAAAATTTTAGAGGTCAAAGTGAACAGAAGGCCAGAGTCCGGAAGACCTGAGTTTCAATCCTCCCTGTGACCTTTAGTAGTTGTGTATGACCCCGGGCAACTCACCTTCCTTAGACTGTCTCCTCTTCTGTACGTAGATAAAAATCACACCTACCTCACCGGACTGCTGTGACGACCTCAGGAGACAACAAATCTATTATCGATAATGTTATTATCTCTCAAAAATTTATTTTATTTTTAATTTATGGAATAAAACAAGCATCTCCATAACATAGAATAATAAAAAGATAATTGCATAGGAAACTGAAAATCTATTATGTGCAACTCACTATTCCTTTCAAATATATAATAAAGTTATCATGGAATTTTTTTTCTCTTTCCTTTTTCTTCTTTTCCCTCCCTCATTTGGCAAACTTTAAACTGACAAACACTAGCTAATAGTTATTTCTTATGACTGGTTATTACCAACGTCTTCCAAACTGAAGAGATTTGCATTTCCACATAAGATTCTAAGTAACCCCTCCCTGTACCTCTGTCCCATCCCACTCCAAAAATTTCTCCTTAAGTAGTAACTTTCCAGTGGTGTAATTCCAGCCATGATAGTAGGGGAGCCATTCAATTCATTAGGCAACACTTATTAAGCACTTACTGTGTGCAGACATTGCAATAGGTGCTAGGGATACAAAAATACTGAAAAGACAAAACAATCTCAAACACTTTCTATTCTACTAGGGGCCCACAGCACAAAGGCAACTAAGTATAATATAAGGACAACTGAGGCAGGAAAGAGCAGTAGTAACTGGGGGAATCAGGGAAGTTGTCATAGATGCGGCATCTCAGTTGAGCCTTGAAGGATGATGGAGTATGAGAGCTGGACAGGAGGAGAGAATGTGTTTCAAATACAGGGGGTGGAAAGACAGGAGGTAAATGGACATGTGTCTGTGTGGAGGTGAAGATGGATCACTCAATTTGAAGAAAGCCTAATAGCCCAGTCTGGCTGGAAGGTTGAGTTCCTAAAAGGGAATGATATAAAATAATCCTGGATGGGAAGATGGAAACCAGATTGAGGCACAGGTTTGACAATGTCCCTCCCCTGTTCAGACATCTTCAATGACTGCCTGTTTCCTCTAGGATAAAATATAAACTCCTCTGATTGGGATTTCAAACCCTTTATAATCCATCTCCTGTCTACATTTCTAGGCTAATTACATATTCTTCCTCTCTACTTACTCTACCATCTAGCCAAACTGACCCACCCCCATCTCTAGCTTCCGAACCTTTGACTAAGCTGTGCCTTTTGGGTGGCAGACTCTCCCTCCTCAGTTCTATGTTAGAATCCCTATCCCCTTATGCGATTCAGCTCACATGCCACCTCCTGTGCACCAGGCTTTCCTAGACTTCCTGCCCGTTAATACTCTCTCCCCTATCTACCTGAATTATTTTTATGTCTTTCATACTCTTTGTATATGTGTTTGCTGCCCCCAGGAGAACGTAAGGGAGCAATACTTTGTTGTGGCTCTTGTTTATTGCCAGTACCTGACATTCAGTAGGAGTTTAATAAATGCTTTGGAGACAGCATTTCTCTGCTGGAATTATGGTCATATCACTTGCTATCTCTGAAATCAATCTCCCATAAATCATTTAACTTCCCTGGGCTCGGGTTCCCCCTCTGTAAAATGAGAGGGTTGGATTAGAAATCCCTTCCAGCTCTGTCTAGGATGTATAATCTTTTAACTGAAGTGAATGCAATGGCATCCCATCCAAGGGGTTTGTATTTTACCAGTTTAACCACATGATCTTACCTAGTAGCCTCCTTTTAAGTCTGTATCCCATAGTCCTAAGGTTGGACGTGTCTGGTGGCTTCTGAAAGTTTGTCCAAAGATGTTTAAATACTGATTTTCCTACATATAAACACTCTCAAAATATAAACCAAGAAGTGGAGATGTCATTTTTTAAAAGTAACCATTGAGAATGTTTTGGAGATGAGAAAAATCCTGGTTTACTCTCAGGCCAAAGCAGTAGAGAGATTCTGGTGCCCTGCCTAGCTAGGAGAAATGCATCAAAGATTTCCTGTCCAACAAATTACAATGTAACTCTTGGAATATTCTCCTCTTCAGAACCAGAGGATGTCATTTAGGCCTGGTGTTGAAAATCCCAAACATTCCAGTTGGCAGAACACTGAACTACTGTGAGTTCAGCGATGGGCTCTGAATGTTCTTTCTGAAAAATTTTTCAGTGGGGGTTGGGTGGGGGAGAGAGGGAGGTGGGGAAAAGAGAAGGAAGAAAGAGGGGAAGAGGGAGAAGAGACTGAGAAAAGGGAGAAACAGAGACACAAAGAGAGGAAGAGGGCCAGCCAGGTGTCTTTCTCTTCCAGATTCAACAGTTGTTTGGGAGCGCACCCAGCTCAAAGATCCAGATTTTGCATTTGATCATAGAGCCAGAGGCAAGGGGCTTTTCCAAGGACAATTCTATCACTCTGGAACTCCCTTCTCTTACAGATCCAGCAGAATTCTCACAATCAGGAGATCCAAGGCACCAGGCTACTGACGGGCATCCTCATTAGTAGGAAGAGTAGTTTGAAGGGATGAGTTTGAGAGGACAGCACCAGGGCCCTTCTGGATAGGTGGACTCTTCAGTCTCATTAAATGAATAAGTAATGCCACTCCAATGCGGAAGGGGCTCTTAATGCAGTCAATTTATATTCATGGATTTCTTCCCACCTTCCCCCCTCCCCCCAAAAGCAAATGGGCTTTTTGGAACCTACACGAAGTCTGCCTAAAGAGGTAAACATTTGGGTGGTCTGTTGATATTCACAGAGTGCATTTGAAATTAACTAAATTGCTTTCTATGAGAAACAGACTTTAATGCCCGTTCAAAGAGCTAGAGGCTTGGGAGAGAATATGGTAAGTAGCCTGAATATGTCTTTGTGTATACTGTGACTTGGGTTGTTGTTTTAATGGTAGCATCTGCTAATGAAGGAAAGAAATGGGGTGACTAGAACCAGAGACTGAAGGCCATACAATACTCCCGCCTACCTAGGGGATTTCAGCTAACAGGACAGAGCTGACATATTTACCATCTGCTTTATCCTTGTACTTTCACAATGAAAACCAATCTCTCTCTCTCTCTCTCTCTCTCTCTCTCTCTCTCTCTCTCTCTCTCTCTCTCTCTCTCTCTCTCTCCTTCCCTTTTCCCTTCTTGTCCTTCCGTCACTCATTTCTCTCCTTCCCTTCCCCCCCTCTCTCTTCCTCCCTTCCACTCTCTTCCTTCCTCCCCCCTTCACCCTCCTTCCTTCCCTCTCATTTTTCCTATTTCTCTCCCTTACCTTCTCCCTCCCCTCCTCCTTCAATCCTCCTATTCCAAACAATAGGTGAATTACTGCACTTGGGAAAGCAGTGGAGGTTCCCAGAGCTTTACCCACATAGTGAAAGGGTCAAGACATGTGGGATGGGGCCCCTTCGAAGTTCAGAGAACTCTGGAAGTGCTGACAAGTCTTTAGTAGGGTGGCAACAACAAAACCCCTAGTTAGAAGGAAGAATGAGTTGAAACAAGAAATTCTGAGTTGGTGAATCTCCTTTCCCCCCTCAGCCTCCAGCTGAGGTGAGCTCCTTTCTGGCCAGCCCTTCCTCTGTCTCCTTTACACACACACACGCACACATGCACACACATGCACACATGCACACACACATGCATGCACACACACACATACACACACAGGCACACACACATCCTCAGCAGTGGCCTCTCTGTGTCCCAAGGTCTAGCCTGCAAGGTTTTTTGTCAGTCCAGGGATGTGTTTTTATCAACTTTTTCGCACATACCAAAATTACCAGTTATAGCTCTAACGGGGTTAGGGGTGGGCGTGTAGGACTTCCCCTTTCTTACGAGGTCACTATTGGGTAGGAATGAATGCCAAGGTGGGGAGGAATAGTAACAGTAAACATTTATAAAACTCCTACTACGTGCTGGGCACTGTGCTAAGTGCTTTACAATATTATTTCATTTGATCTTCACAGAACCCTGAAAGATAGATACCATTACTATCATCCCCATTTTACAGATGAGACAACTGAACCAGAGAGAGAGTAAGTGACTTGCCCAAGGTCATACAGCAAGTAAGTGTCTGAGACTGGACTGGAACTTTGATCTTCCTGAGTCCAGGTCCCATTCTTTATCCACTTCATCATCTAGGGGCACATGCACACTCCCCTCCCCTACCTCTAGCATCAAAACTGATTAGTCCACTGCCTGGTCAACTCAGTCAACAGACATTTCTTAAGCACCAGGGCACCCTGCTAAGCCCTGGGGATACCAGGGGTACCAGTCTTGCCTTCAAAGAGCTTCCATTCTAATTAGGGAGCACAAGCAAATAACTATTTACAGAGAAGATACACACGAAGGGAAAGGAAGCTGATCTCAGAGGAACATGGTCTGCCATCCGACTGCCTGGATCTCATGATGACTACGGATGGTTCTGAAGAATCTAAATCACTCCTCCCTCATGCACTTTCTTTACCATGGGGAATATGCAACCATCCTGCTTCATCATCCAGTCTTAGAGGTGATGAGAACCTAAGAAACCAGCCCTGTATTCCACAGGTTGCCCCACTGGAAGAATCAAGGAAGTGGTCCTCTCCTGGGTACTACAATACTCTCTGGTGCTCATGGACATCTCTCCAACTCATAGGACCATAGGTCTATACCTGAAAGGGGCTTCAGGAACCTTCTAATCCAACCCTTCCGTTTTACCAACAAGAAGACTGAAACCCAGAGATGATATACAGGTAGCAAAACTTCAGGATAATAATCTGGAGATTATCAAGAATCTTTTATACAATATATCAATATTTATTAGACATTATTTCCCACATCTTGCACTCAGGTGCAAGTCACCTCTTATTAGCAGCTCAGTCTTGGAGAAGCACCAGAGTCTCATAGGTTACCCACCTCATCGGCACTATGGTTACAGTTAATAAGTGCCTCTGGCAAGATTTGAATGCAGATTTTCCTGACATAAAGTCCGTATACTTAATCCACTTTGTCGTTATACATTTCTCATCATCTGTGATGGAGAGATCATTCCGAAAAGTCTGATATTAATTAGAAGCAGTGCAGTAAAAAGGGAAATGAATCTAGAGTTCGGTGTGGTGCCTGACTAAGAGGGAGACCTTGGAGAGATCGCATCAATTCCCTATCTCTCAATTTCTTCATCTCTAAAATGAAGGGGGTATTGGCCCCTGACACTTGACAGCTCCAGTGAGGTGGCTTGTAGTTATAGACCTATGATCATATGGTCCATATGCAGATCAACTTTCTCACAGGGGCCTCTGGCACATTAATTTCTTGTTTCCTCTTGCTTTTATCCCACCTCCCCTTAGACTCTCTCTCAGCCCCCCTACACACACACTCACACACATATACACACATACACGTTCACACTCACAGACATACACACTCATACAAACACTTACATACATACATGTATTCACACACTCACATAAATGCACACATACACACACACTCCCATACATACACACTCATATTTATATACACACACACTCACACACATGCACATATTCACGCACACACGCTTACACACATACATACTCACACACACGCTTTTCTCTGTCTTATGTCTTCAGAGACGTCAGGCCTTGAGAACCCCACTATTTCCTAGAGGAACAAGGAGGCAGTTCCTTGAACTGTTTACAGATCCTGTTGCCTGGCTGCAAGAATCATTTCCAGCTTGAAATCCAAGCTGATGGCTACCCTGAGAACACAGAGCCAAGCTATGCAATCAGCTGCAGCGTGCACAGCTCTGGGACCAAGGCCGGCTGACGTGTTCTCCTTCTGAGCCCCCAAAAACACGTCACAAGAAAAGTTCTTGGACGTGTTTCTCATCTTCCTCCTCCTTCGAGTACAACCCAAAATGAAATGCTTTTAAGTGCTCTACCAGGATGTTAATGGGTGGGAAAGATTACTTTCAGAAAGACAATGGGGTAATAGGTCACTAGGTTTTCTATGAGAGACAGCCTAGTGTAACAATAAGCATAGTGAAGATTTAAATAAGATTTTCAGGTTTGCAGAGTGTTTCAATAGCTCAGTTTTACACATGTTATCTCACTTGATCTCCCACCAACCCCATAGGGCAGATGCTATGATCATCTCCACTTTATAGATAAGGAAACAGGCTCAGAGATTGGACTGGAAACCCAGTCTTTATGGTTTCAAGCTCAGTTAGTGCTAGGGGACTGAACTTGAAGTCTGGAAGACATGGCTCTAATTTGCACTTCTGACTCAATCTGACTAGGTGACTGAACAAGGCACTTCTGATCCTCATTTCCTCTTCTGTAAAATAATGGCCATCATGGTCACAGCTAACATAAAGGCTACTCAGTGCCAGGCACTGTGCCAAGTGCTTGGCAATTATTATCTCATTTGATCTTCATCACAACCCTGTGAGGTAAGTACTATTTATTATCCCCATTTCACAGCTAAGGAAACTGAGGCAAACAGAAGTTAAGTGACTTAAGTCACACAGTTAGTAAGTGTCTAAGGACATATATGAACTCAGATCTTCCTGACTCCAGACCTAGCATTCCACTCACTGCAACACCCACGTACCCTAATATTGGTAGGTTAATGTGTGAGGGGGTTTTATTTGGTTTGGTGGGGCAATGGGGTATTGTAATCTTATTAGCAGAGCAAAATCCTGGTGGTGGGAGCAGGGAGCTCCCTCTATCAATGGAGCATCTATTCAGGTACAAGTTTCCCTTTACCGTTGAGAGTTTAAGGTATTAATCCAGGGTCACCCAGTGAATGTGTGTGTCAGAAGTGGGGCTTGAACCCAGGTCTTATCAACTCCAAGGCCAGATCTACACCTGTGTTATTTGCACATTATCATCATCATCATCATTTTGGCTGTGTATTGATGGAACAACCAGAAACATACGCACAAGAAATACTGACTTTTTGACAAAAAAATAAAATAAATTTGAAATATATTTTCCTTCAAGATCCATGTAAAAAAGGTTGATCTTATCCATTAGTTTGTTTATTGACTAATTAATTAATGGGATAATTTTGGAATAATTTTGCTTATTAAACCAATTTTAAGAATAGCTCCCATAGAATTTCCCCTTAAGCCCTCCCTTCTGCTGAAATTCCCTATTTTGGGGGAGGACACCAACATCTTCCCAGCTTGGCAACCAGGGTATCACCCTCAACCTCTCAGTGTTCATTATCCTCCACATCCAATCAACTCCAAGTCTTTTCAAGCATGCCTCTACAACTGTCTCTTGTATCTGTCCCCTTCTCTCTACTCAAGTGGCCAATTCCCTAATTTATCACCTCTGGTCTGGATGATTACAATAGCCTTTTAAATAGTCTCTACACTCATTCTCTCCCATCTACAATTCATCCTTCACACAGCTGCCAAAACAAAATACCTAATGTGCCAATCTGACCATGTCACTCTTCTCATGAAACTTACACAGTTACCTATTAGCCCCAGGTTAAAAATACAAACCCCTCAGTTTGTCATCGGAAACCTTTTTACAATACTTCTCCAGTCTACTTATCCAGGCTTATTACTCTTGGTCATATACTTTAGGTTTCACCCACACTGCCCCACTAGCTACTCTTTTTATGCATGGCATTCTATTTCTTTCGTGCCTTTGTAAGGACTGACTCCCATGCTTGGAATGTTTTTCTTCCTCACTTCCATCCTTTGGAAGCCCTAACTCTCAAAGATCATCTCAGGTGCACCCCATAAACAAAGTTTTCCCAGATTCCTTGAGTCATTAATGCTGCCTCAGTCCTGAAAAAAAAATAATTACTTTGTATTTTCTTGTAGTATCCCCCCATTAGATTGTGATTTCCTAGAGCATAGGAATCAATTCATTTTTATCTTGTATCCCAATCTCAGTCCCAGTTTCTATGCTTATCCCTATCCCAATCATCAATGCCTAGCACAGTGTCTCATACATAATAATATAAGCTTAATAAAGACTTTTCGAATTAAGTTTAGTTGAGCCATCTGCTTTTCGAGTTCATATCACCCACACAAGGCTAGAAGGTCAATGAGCTTCATCTGGTCCTAATACTATCAATCCAAAAAGAAATGAAAAAAGAAGAGAAAAAATGTTGAGTTTCCAGAAAGAAACAAACTGTTCTAAAACAGCCACCAGACTTGAGGGAGATATTTTCCAAGTCTCCAATCAACCTCTTCATTTTAAAAAACAGACTCTTCTTTGCTTTCCAAATTTTCTTACTTCATCAAAATAACTTTAACCGGCACTGCACAGGAAAGGATCCAGTCATCTGAACGGTGATGCTCTCATGGAACATTTAATATTCAGAATGTTTCCTTTATATTATTTCCATGATATGGAATTCTATCGAATCAACCGACTTCACCATTCCACAAAAAGTAAATTGGCTCAACATTCAATGAGAAAACACTGTTCTTAGACTTTCTCTGGAAGCCTGGGCAAGGCCGCCATAGGGGCATCGTGATCCAATCCAAACTATCAAATAACTTAACAATTAGCCAGGGGAACTGAAAGGCATTACCTATATAATCACTCATAAAGAAAAGACTCTGAAGGAAAGAGACTAACCATTTGGGGGGGAGGGATGGCAAAGCAGTCTTTGAGATTCCCAGTCTATGCTTTGTTTCCCACCGTAAAGCTTTGGGTTTTCTTTGTTTTCTTTCTTAATGCACCTTTCAGCAGGGGAAATTCAAGATTTAGCAAGGTCTTAACACTAGAGAAATTCTTAAGAGGAAAGGAAAGGGGAGGGGACCCTTTATTTGGTTTTCATTTCGAAACACCTGACTGCCATTTTTGAGATACATCAAGGATAAATAAAAATGGAACAGAAGGACGATGAAAAAAAAGTAAGGTCACAGCCTTTCAATGAGCATGACAGTTAGGGGGAGAATATATAAAATGTTATGGCCAAACAAGCATTTTAGCCAATAAATCCTACTTGTCACTGTTAGCAGCTTGGTATTTCAAATCCCACCCATGTGTTTAAAATAGCACATTAAACAAGGATACCCAACACAGAACCATGTGAAGATAAACCAAGATGCCCAGCTGTTTTTATTTTAAAAGATATTTAACTTTCCATATTAAATACGCTAGGTCTTTTTAGAGGGCAACTAACATATGTCTTTTGGGGAAATTTAAAAAAATCACTCCCCCCCAAAACCCCCAAACAAAAAAAAATACCTAAGCTCTTTAAAATAGCCCAACATGTGAAGCCAAAACCTTAGAAAAGCACTCGGAACCTCTCCTCACTCACTAAGTCCCAGATGAACCCTCATCGAGGGGCTGGAGAAGGGAGCAGTAATTATCCTAAGTGCTTTGAGAGGGAAAAAAAGTCATCACAGTAAGACCGCTTTGGGACAAAAGAACTGCTCCAAGACTTGTTCTTTAATAAAAGCTGCTGTTTACATAAGATCCTGGATCAAGAGCTGGAAGTAACCTCAGGGGCCATCTGGCCCAAGTCCTTCTGTTTAAGTAAGAGAGAGCTGAGGTCCAGAGTGGCTAAAAGGCATGCTTAAGGTCACACAGAAAGCATCATGTGTGGGATGTGAAACCAGGCCCTCCAGTTCCAGAGCCAATGTCCTTCTTACTATATTATACTGCCTCCCATGAGCTTTTCTGTGCATTATCTCATTTGAGCCTGAAAACAATCCTGGGAATTGCGTGCTCAGTGTTATCACCCTCATTTTACAGATAATGAAGTTGAGGCTCAGTTTCCCAGTTTTGTCCCAGCCTGAAAAGTGACTTGCCCAGAGGCATATAATGCAGTAAGTATCTGAGGTGGATTTTGAACCCAGGTCTTTCTGACACCAGCTCTATCCCAATGACTCCCTTTGGCCCAAGATGGTAGCCTTGTGTCATATCCTTTGAAATCTTCTTTCCCTATTCCCTCCTCCTTCCCTCCTCTCAAATACATACACTGCCAGAACTCTGTGTACTGCAAACACATGATATAAATAAGTTAGGTAGTAAAATGTCCTTTTCTCAAATCACATTTTGGGCCAGATTCGTTCTACAGCTGTCTCATTAGTCCAGATCTACAGAAGCCAAGAACCAGAACATTTTTCACAAGCCCTGCTCAAGAATTGGTATCCGACTAAATTCAGCTCTGAGGAAACATGATTCCACGTGCTTCCTTTCCATGATTCTTTTTGGCACATAGAAAGGGTGTACTGCCAAAGACACAAGGAGCAGTGAAGTGTGTCCCAATAGCCTCTTTATCTCAGGGCCTGGAGTTTGACTTGAAGGATGAAAGTTGTAGAAAGAAAGGAGAGAAGAAGTAAAGGAGGAGCAGAAAGAGAGAGGGAGAGAAGAGGAGAAGAGAGGGAGTAAAGAGAGGAAGGGAAAAGGGGAGAAAAAGAGAGGAGAGGAGAGAGAGAGAAAGAAACAGAGAAAGAAAAGAAAGAAGAGAGAAAAGTGGAGAAGAGAGAAAGGACAGGCAGGGCAGACAAGACAGGGTGGGGGAAGAGAGAGGAGAAAAAAAGAAAGGAAAGGAGAGAAGGAGAAGAGTGAAAGGAGCCCCTGGGGGGATGATGGAAAGGTTTCGGGCTAGGGGAGGAGGGCAGCTGCAAAGAGGAAAAGAAATATTAAGGATAATCAAATAAACCCCCTGGACATTTCTAAATACAGTAACATGTAAAAAAAAAAAAAGGCACAGAGGAAAAATAAATGGAAATCCTCACTTTCCATCTCCTCTTGTCATATTGTAATGCCGGGGAGACAGACCCATCCACCAGGGGATTTCAAGTTAACACATGGCAGTGTTTAGGTCCATGCCTGACAAACAACAGTATTTGTCAACACAACGTAATCCACATTTCAAACAAAATTTCTTGTCTGGTTGTTGGATATGGCACATTGAGGCCCCTTACTAGCAAGGTCAGAAATCACAGGAAAGCATAAATACCAGCGGGGATTAACTGGACCAGGAAGGAACAGTAAGGGGAGGGAGAGGCACAGAGACTCCACCCCACTTCCTGCTTAATTTATCTGACTTCCTCATTTAAATTCTCCACCATGCCCTCCATGTGGAATTGAGGAAGAGTGAGGAGGGCCCTCAAGTGTAGACTGAGCCCGGCATGTTAGAAACGCTGGACTTGGTGCCGGAAGTCCAGAATTAGCTGCTTCCTTGCCTCAAGACCAAGGACAAATCATTTCCTACATCATTGCCTTAGTTTCCTCATGGGCAAAAAGAGGCTAAGAACACAGGCAGTGCAAATAACCCTACAATGCACAAGACTGGTGTGAGGAAAGCATTTAGTAAATGAAATGTGAAGCTTTGTTCTTAGCTTTCTAAAGGTTTTATCGCACTTCCTTACTTCACTCTTCTTTCCTCCACTTTAAAGTGGATCAGAAAAGGACTGAGAATCTACTTTGAAATAAAAAAATCAAGGAATCTCACCCTCTCATTTTGTAGATGAGGAAAATGAAGCCCATGGTAGAGGCTGGGAGGAGGAAATTGAGCAAGGCCACAGAGTTGGTACTTACTATGCCATAGTGGCAGGATTTGAACCCAAGCTTTAGGACCCCAGATTCATTACACAATGCTCATGAGTAACTGTCTCCTCTGCCTATGTGCTGAGAAAGTTCAGAGTGTCCAATAATGATGTCTGTGTATAACATATATTCTGGGTAATGATGGTAGGGGGAGGGGAAGGCAACGGCTGAAGGAGTCCAAGGATGGTCTAGTTCTTAAAAACTGGATTTCCCCCCAAAGTTCAATATTAGCATGTTGTTTGCCTTGTGTTCTGCTACGTTTATCCTCCTTCAAGTTTCTTAGCCATCTTTTCCTCTGGCACAATTTCTCTAAACAAGTCATATGAACAACTCTCCCCCATTCCATCTCTCTCTCTCTCTCTCTCTCTCTCTCTCTCTCTCTCTCTCTCTCTCTCTCTCTTCCTCCCTCCCTCCCTCTCTCTCTCTCTCTCCCTCTCTCTCTCTCTCTCTCTCTCTCTCTGTCTCTCTCTCTCTCTTTCCATCTCTCTCTTTCCCTACTCATTCTCTCATTGTCTTTCTCTCTCTCTCTCTCTCCCTCTTTTTCTCTCTCTCTTTCCATCTCTCTCTCTTTCCCTACTCATTCTCTCATTGTCTCTCTCTCAAATGCTTGCATTTAGAAACCACTGGAGATTAGACAGGTCTTGGAGATAGATTCAGAGAATCTTCTAGCCCACTAAGTACGCACTGGGCTTCATAAAATCATTGACCGTAAGAGTTATGAAGCACTTCAGAGTTAATCTAATCCAACTTTTACATTTTAGGGATGAGGAAACTGAGACCAACAGGCCAGATGACTTTGCCAAGATCCCACAGCTAAATAGCAGCAAAGCTGGCATTAATGGTCTCATATACTTCTACAGCGCATTTATACTTCACAAAGCAATCTTGTATAACTACCATCCTATTCGGAACTCATGACAATCTTGTGATGTAGCTCATCTAGAATTTAAACTCCTTCAGGGCAGAGACTTTTTATCTTTATATCCTCAGCACCTACCACAAGGCCAAGCACATAGCAGGCACTTAATAAATGCATATTGATTGCCTAATGCCCAAAGGACTACAAAAATATGCATACCTTTTGACCCAGCAATACCACTTCTAGGACTGTATCCCCAAGAGATCATAAAAATGGGAAAGGGTCCTACATGTACAAAAATATTTATAGCAGCTCTTTGTGGTGGCCAAAAACTGGAAATCAAGGGGATGCCCATCAATTGGGGAATGGCTGAATAAACTGTGTATATGAATGTAATGGAATACTGTTATGCTATAAGAAATGATGAACAAGAAGACTTCAGAGAGGCCTGGAAAGACTTATATGATGATCTGATGCTGAGTGAAAGGAGCAGAACCAGGAGAACTTTGTACACAGCAACAACCACGGTGTGCGAGGATTTTTTCTGGTAGACTTAGAACTTCATTGCAATGCAAGAACTTAAAAAATTCCCAATGGTCTTTTAAGGCAAAATGCCTTCCACATCCAGAGAAAGAACTATGAAATTTGATCGCAGAACGTAGCAGATCATTTTCTTTTGTATCATGTTTTGGTTTGTTATATGATTTCTTCCATTCATTTTAATTCTTCTATACAACATGACTATGGTGAAAATATTTAATAGGAATGTATGTGTAGAACCTATATAAAATTGTTTGTTGTCTCAGAGAGGGAGAAGGGAGGTGGGGGGAAGGATGGGAAGGGAGGGGGAAAAATCTAAGTTATATGGTAGTGATTGTAGAACACCGAAAATAAATTTAAAAAAATAAAGAAAAAAATATTGATTGCCTAACAATAAAATTAAAATTGCAGATAATCCAGAAGGCCATGGAAATATTCAAGCCAATAAAAAAAAATAAGTTCCTATGTGCCAGGCATTGTGCTAAGTGCTGGAGATAAGATTAATTTAAAAAAAATAGTCCCTGGTCTCAAGGAACTTACAATCTAATGGGGAGAGACAGCACACAAACGGAGCTCCTCTCCTCCCCCCATCCCATGCCATGGGAGCATTTTGTTTATGGAGCTGAAAACAGGAGGCAGATGCCAAGTGGAGTGAACTAGGAGTTCAGTTTCTGCCCTCTGTAAAGGAAGGCAGTGAAAGAATTTAGTACCACACTTTCCAGCCCTCCAATCAGAAAGCAGAGAGAAGGCTGAGGGAGGTGGTATCAGTGAAGGCTTGAGTTAGCCCCATGGTAATGAGATTAGAAGTAATGAGCTTAATTTGGGAAGGGCATTTTCCCAGGCAGAGCCACAGATGCAGAGTGGAGTGAACTGAAAATCCTGGATGCCAGATGCATCCAGGAAAGATGCATCATGAATTTATGGAGACTGCATGTATCTTATCAATCACTAATATAGAGTCCTGACTTCCTAGAAATGACATAAAACATCCCTCAGGAGAAATGTGATTGGAAAAGGATATAAGCTGGCCATGTGTCGGGAGCAAATTGCCAGGATACTGAGATCACAGGATCATGTGATCTTCCTACCAATTTCAACTTCCTCATTTTATAGATGAGAAAACTGATACACAGATAGAGTGACTTGCCCAAGGTCATTTGACTAAGAAAGGTCTGAGAGGCAATTTAACCCTAGGTCTTCCCTAAGTCCAAGTGCCCTACACACTAAACTGTGATCCCTCTCAATATAATCACATTATATTATTTAATATAATTACATAGAAAAATAGTAATAGACCACAAGTATATAGGACTTTCCAAAGTACCTGAAATATATATCATTTTTTCCTTCACATCTCTTTGAGATGGAAAATGCACATATTACTATTCTCATTTCCTAGATCAGAAAACCGATGCTCAAAGAGTTCATGGAATCATAGATTTCAAGATGGAGGAGGAAGGAAGGATCACGGATGCCAACCCATTTATTTTACATGTGGGGGAAATGTGACCCTGAAATGGGAAGCACTTTGCCCAGGGTCACACAGGTAAGTAAAAGAATGAAGCCTGAACCCTTCTCCTTCATCTCTAATCAGTGATCTTTTCCAACATTCCATGAAGCTACAGCAGGAAAATTCCATGACTTCAGATGTGCTGAAATAGGATTCTATGGTTGCAGAGAAAGCCATGAAGGCATCTACTCACTTTAACATTTATCATAAAGATCAGTAAGGGGTAAGCTATCATTCTTGTTACCACTGACAATAACACTTTATGGTTGACAGAATGGATTACTTTCAGTCTCTCATTTGGATCTCACATCCTAGTCTGGGAAATACTGAAAGCATCACCATTTTAAAGAAGAGTTAATTGAAGTTGGAAGAAATTGAGTGACTTACCAAAACTCCACAGGACCTGAACCCACATATGCTGCTTCCAGATTCAGGGCTCTTTCTGCTTGCACCAAAACTGCCTCTTACAAATAATAATAATCTCTAGTATTAAGCTCTGCAAAGTACCTTACATATATCATCTCCTTTTTATCCTTTCAATAACCTTATGAGGTAGGTGCTATTGTTATCCCCATTTTACAGATGAGGAAACTGAGGAAGACAGCCATGAAGGGATTTGTCCAGGATCATACAGTTAATGTCTGAGGCCAAACATGAACTCATATCCTTCTTGATTCCAATGTCAATGCTCTATCCACTGAGCCACCGAGATATTCCTAAAACCATTTGGGATTTTGAAGAGAACTGGGTCATTCTCTATTTATGCTTTTAATCCATCAATTTTTTTCAAATAGCTGCCTTTCTAAGGTCTAATTGATGTCCACATGTACCTGAGTTTGAGGCCACTGGAAGTATTCCAAATGTCTCTGTTCAGAGAAAAAAAATTTAACTTTTAAAACACAAATGACTCATCCAAAGACACACACAATGTGTAAGTATTGCAGAGCTGGGATTCAAAACAAGATTTCTAGACTGCAGATTCGGTGATCTTTACACTATGTTGGGAGGTTGTTCCATAAGAAGTTACCTTCAACAGCAATTACCCAAACTGGACATCAGAGTTTCTGCCTGAATCTCGAACTCGTGCTCCCACATTTCTGCCCAATGCTCTATGACATATGATTTCACACTTAAATAACTCAAGCATCAAAGACCACGGCTCACTAGGTCTTTTGATTAAAAAACAAACCTATCTAGATACAGAAAATGCTTTTTCTGCCTTCATTCTTAAGCTTTATTAGGACGAGTTCCCTGAAAAAGAATGCAGAACCTTGCTCAAGTGAATGAACAAGATGACATGAGAGGTTTGAAGCTGCTGGATAAAAACAGAAAACATGTGAATGAATTTTGGTGGGTGATTGACATTTTCCAAAACAGACCCAATGGTATATTAATTCAAGCTTTGTCAATTCTCCATGACATCTCTCTCATTCACCCCCTTCTTTCCTGTCTGACCACCTCAACCCGAGTTCATCATTACTCACCTGGGCTAGCGCAATAATCTCCTACTCAGTCTCCCTCCTTTCACTCTTTCTTCTCCCCAATCCATCCTCCAAACAGCTGCCCAATTCATAATCTTTAAGACATAGGTTTTATGGTGTCACAAATTCCAAAATCTTCAGTGACTTCCTATTACCCAATGAAATCTTGGGCTGCAGTAAGAGAGACAAAGCTCCTAGAAATATGATGGTCTGTCCTCTTCCCTGGTCATACTACACTTGGAGCATCATGTTCAAAGTTTAGAAAACACATTGATAATCTGTAGAAAGGCAACCAGGAGGATGAGGAACCTCGAATTCATGTCATAGAAGGACCACCTCAAGAAAATGAACACGTTTAGTGAAGAGAAGATTCCAGGGAGACATAATGGCTGTGTTCAAATCTCTGAAAGGCTACCATGAAGAGACTAGAGTTGTGACATTTGGTCCCAGGGGACAAAATCAGGAGCAATGAACCAATTTTTCAAAGATGGAAATTCTAGGCTTGTGTCAGGACAAATTAGGCTACCTATGGAGATCAAGTTCCCTCTTCTGGAATGTCCTCAAGCAGAGGATGGATGACCATTTCCCAGTTATGTCATAGCAGGAAGTCCTTTTGTATGTGTGTTTGGAATATATGAATATTAAGGTCATTTCCTGCTTGAAAACTCTGTGTTTCTGTGACTCTGTCTCAAGAAAAAATACAAAGGCATGGCCCGGAATTTAAGGTCCTTTAAAATGGGTGACTCCTATCCACCTTCCAGTCTGATTTCACATTACTCTATTTTCTACATTCTCCATCCTGGTCACCTGACCTGGTAACAGTTTCCTGTACACGATGTTAATTATCCCACTGCCATGCTTTTGAATAGGGAATGCCTCACTCCCCTACTTGGGATGCATGCCATCCTCACCTCTGCTTCATAGAATTCCTAGCTTCCTTGAAGGCATAGCTCAGGTATCATGTTCTTAATAACTTTTTCTCCTCCTCTGAGTTGTTTACACCCTTTCCCTCTCTAAAGTCCTCTGTACTACTTTGGACATACTTAGTTGTGTTGATGTTATATCCCACCCCCATCCATGGATGGACGGATATTGGAACAGAATAGAGAATGGAAGCGCCTGGAGAGCATATGCTGTTTTCACTTCTTTGTTTGTATTTCATAGGTCCAGCACAGGCCCTTGTACATTACAGATGTCTGTTGAATTGAACTGAAATCACTTTCATTAATCTCTGGAGGCAATAGGCTATACAGCCATGTCAAGTTCAAACTTCCCTCGATGGAATAACCATTAAGTTTCTCTGTAGCTAAGTTTGCCTGAGTGCCCTATGTCCTAATGACCTCCCCAGGCTGACCATTATCTTATTGTTCTAACCATCAGGGCTCTGTATTACAAGATAAATCTAAATTTATCATTCGGAAGATGATTAGTGCATTGTTTTAGGGGCTAAGGATGTTCAAAGTACCCACTATAAATAGTTTCCTTAGTTTCGATTTCAAGATTTGAAAACTTCTGGGCCTCTTGCCTTTATGAAGGGGTTCAGGTTCATTATTCTAATAGTGAGCTGACCATGCCACAGTCACGGATGACAACTATTCATTTTGACACTTGGAAAATCTGAAAATAGAATGACTTCACGTCAGCAGATCAGCACATGTTGTTGGCCTGATACGGCTTGAAACTTCATTATGGAGATTCTATCTTTGCCATATTAGTCCATTTGAACCAGATTGAGGCTGAGTCATTATTGACACCCAAGCCACACATAATATTTTCTCCTGAAAATTATTTAGACAGCCAAAAGAGAAAGAAAGAAGGAAAGAAGGAAAGAAAGAAAGAAGGAAAGAAAGAAAGAAAGAAAGAAAGAAAGAAAGAAAGAAAGAAAGAAAGAAGAAAGAAAGAAAGAGAAGAAAGAAGGAAAGAAGGAAAGAAGGAAAGAAGGAAAGAAGGAAAGAAAGAAAGAAGGAAAGAAGGAAAGAAGGAAAGGAAGGAAGAAAGGAAAGAAAGAAAGAAAGAAAGAAAGAAAGGAAGAAGAAGGAAGAAGAAGGAAGGAAGAGAAGGAAGAAGGAAGGAAGGGGGAGGGAGGAAGGAAAGAAAGAAGGGAGGAAAGAAAGAAATTAGGGAGGGAGGAAAGAAAGAGAGAGAAAGAAGAAAGGATAGAAAAGAAAGAAAGAAGGAAGGAAGGAAGGGGGGAGGGAGGAAGGAAAGAAAGAAGGGAGGAAAGAAAGAAATTAGGGAGGGAGGAAAGAAAGAGAGAGAAAGAAGGAAGGATAGAAAAGAAAGAAAGAAAGAAAGAAAGAAAGAAAGAAAGGAAGGAAGGAAGGAAGGAAGGAAGGAAGGAAGGAAGGAAGGAAGGAAGGAAGGAAGAAGGAAGGAAGGAAGGAAGGAAGGAAGGAAGGAAGGAAGGAAGGAAGGAAGGAAGGAAGGAAGGAAGGAAGGAAGAAGGAAGGAAGGAAGGAGGGAGGGAGGAAGGAGGGAGGGAGGAAGGAAAGAAAGAAGGGAGGAAAGAAAGAAATTAGGGAGGGAGGAAAGAAAGAGAGAGAAAGAAGAAAGGATAGAAAAGAAAGAAAGAAAGAAGGAAGGAAGGAGGAAAGGAAGGAGAGAAAGAAAGAAAAAAAGAAAGGAGGAAGAAAGGAGTGACAGAGAGAGAGGGGCAGAGAAGGGAGAGGAAGAGGGAGAAAGAAAGAGAGAAAAAGAGAGAGAAGAAGAAGAGAAAGAAGAAAGGAAGGAAGGAAAAAAAGAAAGAAAAACATGCATCCAAATATTTCCCTTTATCACAATTTTCTGGTTCACTCAAAAGCCTAACTCTACCGATCTCATCCATCCAGGGCCAGGTACCCTGGATGGACCAGAACTTGGGCAAGGAAAGCAATTAAATGTAAGTGGGTGGAATCTATAGTGAGAGGCTTCTTATATAATTCAAACTAACTGGAAGGGAGGAAAGAACAGTCTGAAGAAGTGAAAAGTATTAATTGCAGACTATATCCTAAGAAATATGTTAGACTTGAACGTATAAACAAGTAGAGGTCTTATCGTATTTCTGCTAATGAATAAAAGTTAATGGCAATTAACATTCTTTTTATTTGCTTTTGCATGATTCTTTCAAAAGTTTGCTCTCTTAAGTAGGTTAAACATTTCCTCTGCAATCTCTACAATATTAATTGTATTTCATTCTATATTGAAAGGTCAGCATGGCATAATGAACTGTGTGCTGGTCTCAGTGTGAGGAAGACCTACTACTGGCTAGAGAACCCTGGGCAAATTCACTTAACTTTTAATTGTTACAAGCAGGAGTCGAAAACTGTAAGCTCCTGAGTAGGCGCTACGATGTTAAAAGGAGTTTCTTTATCAAGATCGTCCTATACCAATGAAATCAGAAATCTGGAACTGCATCCTTATGTGGAAGGTATCCCACAGGTCTTAATATGGTTTTATTTTAATTGCTTAAAACTGCACTAAGACCTTTGGAATACCTTGCATATAGCTATATATCTGGAATACCTTGCATATAGCTATATATAACCATGTATATAGTATGTAATAATAACAACTAACATTTACATAACACTTACTATGTGCCAGACGTTGTGCTAAGAGTTTTACAATTGTTATTTCATTTGATCTCACAAATACCCAAGGAGGTAGAAGATATTATCACCCCCATTTTACAGATGAGGAAACTAAGACAAATAGAAGTTTATATATGTAGATATGTGCATGTATATATATAATATGTGTGTATATGTACATATGTTTATGTGTGACACACAGAAGGAAAGAAAAAGCAAGACAGGGGAGAGAGACACAGAGAGAGAGACAGAGACAGAGAGACAGAGAAACAGAGAGAGAGAGACAGAAAGAGAGAGGGAGGGAGAGAGAAACTTAAATAAGTGGAATCCGAATGATGCTTTATCATTTTTTCTATTTGAAAAGTGACTTTGTAGTGTGCTTTCGCAACCTAAACATGCCTTTCACATACTGTCCATGTCCTCTCCAAGGTGTTCCATGGAAGATTCCCCTACGTGGGTCAGAGGCATTCCTCTCTATCTTCACATTCTGTGGGTACTAGGGCAGCACTCAAGTTGTTCATCTGCTGTCCACCCCTCCCAATATGGCCAACCAGCCTCCTTAATGAATCTTTCTCCTGCATGAAATCTTATGCCAATTGCCCCAGGCATGTCATTGTTGCTACTCTGCTGTAAGGACCCAGGGTTCATCTCCCCATTGCCCTCTCACTTATCTGGAACTTCAGTCTTTCAATCATTCTGTCCAATCAACCAATCAACATTTAAATGCCAGCGTTGTTCCAGGCAGTGTGCTAGGCACTAGGGATGCAAATACAAAATGAAACTATGCTGTCCTGGGAAACAACATGTCCACATATAAGTAGATACCACATAGGTAGAGTAAATATGAGATAATTTGGGGAGGGAAGTATTAGCAACTGGGGAAATAAATACTCTTGTAGGACATGATACTTGAAATGAGCTTTGAAGGAAGCTGGAGAGCCTGAGATGCCATCAAGATAGGAAAATAGGGATGTGAACTGATAGTTCTTTTAATGATGTTCTTTTAGTAATTATAATACACGTATATATATTATATTTCAATATAAATATATATTATAGGTATATGTTATAATATAGGTATATATTATATCATAATATAAAATAGGTATATTAATGCATGGTGGAATTATAAACTAGTTCAACTGTTCTGGAGAACTATACCCAAAGGGCTATAAAACTGTGCATACCCATCCTTTGACCCAGCAATACCAATACTAGGTCTATACCCCAAAGAGAAGAGAAAGGGGGGAAGGACCAAATATACAAAAATTTTTAGCATTACTCTTTTTGTGTTGGCAAAGAATTGGAAATCAAGGGGATGTTCATCAACTGGGGAATGGCTGACCAAGTTCTGGGATATGATTGTGATGAAATACTATTATTCTGTAAGAAATGATGAATGGGATGGTTTCAGAAAAACCTGGGGAGACTTATATGAACTGATGCAATGTAAAGTGAGCAGAACCAGGAGAATTTGATACACAGTAACCACAATATTGTAACAATGACCAACAGTGAAGGATTTAGCTGCTCTGAATACAATGTTCCATTACAATTCCAGAGGACTCATGAGTGAAAATGCCATCTGCCTCAAGAGAGAACTGATGTATTCTGAGCAGAGTGAAACCAACTTTTTTCACTTTACTTTTCTATTGCTCATGTGTAAATATGTTCTGTATGACTTCACATGTATAATGGGTACTTTATTTCTTACCTTCTCGATAGATGGGGGAGGTAAGAGAAAAGGAATTTGAAACTGGAAACAAAAGTTTAAAATTAATATGTAAAAATAGGTGATATAAAAAAGAGGGATGATAGGTGAAGGAAGGCATTACACATACCTGGTACAATGGAACGACTAAAAGATTTGGGCATTCTGATATTTCACAACAGAGCCACTTAGCTCTATGAGCATCTGCCTAAAAGCATAAGATCAGCTTCTACTTGATGTTGCTGTCTTAATGAACAGAGCTTTGAGGTTTTTGCTCAGTTGAATCCATGAAAATTCCTGATAACGGATAAGAATAACTGGGCTTTTATTACTCAGATTTTTTCCATCACATATGTATTAGAGGTGATCCCACTGGACCATGTGTACAGCTGAACTGAGCTCCCCTGACAACTTCCAGAGACATATGTTCAGCCCTGAAGGGTTCTGGAATCAGAATCCTTTGGTCCCCAGAATCATAGCCCAGCAGAAGTAGGGAGTACATTTTTCCAATAAGTGACAGTTCATATCAGCACTATGATCTGGGACAAGTCAATTCTCTCCACTGAGCCTCAGTTTTATCATCTGTAAAATTAGGGGCAAGGAAATGATCTTTAAGGCCTCTCCTAGCACTGGCTTCCTACTCCAAGAAAGCTGTTTCCACATTCTGTTGTGTTCAATGAGGTACACCTGATTTGAAGACTCAGATTCAATTTATGGAAGACAAGGAAACAAATATGCCTACTATGTGCAATTCAATTCAATAAGCATTTACTAAACAGCTATTATGTGCTGGCACAGGCACAGTAATCAAATTAGGAAGTTGCTGACAGTGATGAAGAAACAATCCAGAGGATTCCCATTGAATTGATCAGAATCTGTGCAATAATCACTTATTTTTTAAAATGTACACGAATCACAGAATGTTGGACTGACACAGGACCTCAGAGGTCATAAAGTTAAATGGACCAGGACAAGAATTCCCCCTAAAACATAAAATAATAACACTGGTAAGAACCATCACCAATAATAATAACAACAATAATAAACATTTATAGGGTGGTTTAAGGTTCAAAAAATGCTTTACATATATACATACATAATCTCACTCGACCCTCACATGAACCCTAGGACATAGGTGCTATTATTATACCCATTTAAAAGACGAGAAAAGTGAGACTGAGAGAGATGAAGTGGCTGGCACAGGATCACTCATTAAGTCACTATATGAGCTGATGTTGCTTTTATTAGTGATTAGGCTGCTGCCAGTGATGACAATGATGATAAGCATTTTAAAGGACCCTGTTTTATTATTATTAAAACATCTCAACAAACGGTCACCTAGCTTTTGAAGATTTCAGCAAGGGACAGATTATTGCCTCCCAAGGCAGCCCACTGGATGTTGGCCTCGCTCTAATCAGAGGGTATGTGAAGCCCAAATCTGCCTCTCTTCAACTTCAGCCCATTGCTCCTAATTCTGACAAAAGGAGGACAAACAAGAAAAGAATGGCTGCCTTCCCTATGGCAGAATCCTTCAAAGAGCTTGAAAGATGGCTGTCATGTCCCTTGAAAAATCTCTTCCTTTCCAAGTTAAATAGACCCATTTTTTTCAACTTGTTCCCATGTGGAGCAATCCTCTGGTCCCCTACACATCCTGGTCCTCCTTGTCCAGACATGCTCCAGCCTGTCTAAATCTGTCCTTTACTCTTCTATCTTCCTCAAACCCTGAATCCCAATACTTTCCAAATTTTGTCAATTTTACATCCATAACATCAGTCCCTTCTTCTCCACTGACAAGGACTCCCCCTGAGTTCAGCCCCTCATCTGCCATCCCTTTGGCTATTACAATAGCCTCCTAATTGGTCCCCCTGCCTAGTCTCTCATCTCTTGAATCCATAATCACTAAAGACTTATTAAGAACCTACTATATGCCAGACACTGTGCTAATCCACACTGCTGCTATAGGAAAGGCCTGACCATGTCCCTCTACTGCTCCAACAATTCCTCATTGCCTCTGGGGTGAAATCCAAACTTCTGTTTGGCCCAAAGGCATTTCCTAAGCTGGCATCCCCCTTTCATTCCAGACTGATTTCACATTGCTACCCCTCATGCAGTTCTGGCCAAACTGGCCCACTTGGTGTTTCCTGTACAAGACATTCCATTTCCCACCCCCTTTGCACAGGCTGCTTTTCCCTGCCCCCACTTTGCTTGGAATGCTTTCCCTGCTCACCTCTACCATTTGGCACCTTCAAGTCCACTCAAGGCTCAGCCGAAGCACCATCTCTTCTGAGAAGCCTTTCCTGCCTCCACCCCCTCTTCTCTTCTCTGAAAACACATTATAATAAAGGCATATATTTTGGACTTACTTATCTTTGTACCGTTGTTAACATCATTTGTAAACTCCTTTAGAGAAGGAACTAGCTATTTTCTTCTTTCTATCCCTAATGTAGTCCCTTAAAATCCTAGAGGTTTCCACATGAATAGTTATCTAACCATATTTCCTCCATCCTGGATTTAAATGGATAGTTTTCAGAACCCAAGAGTATGACTTTGCATTTCCTCTTAAATTTTACATATTAAATTTGACCCATCACTCTAACCTGAAGAATTTATGGAATACATGAGCGAGGTGGTGCAGTGGATAGAACCACAGACCTGATGTTAGAAAGACCCATCTTCCTGAGTTGAAATCTGACCTCAGATGCTTACTAACTGTGTGACCCTGAGCAAGTCATGAATAAAACTGAACAACAATCCATGTTCATTACCCCCCTAGATCTATGTCATTTACAGATTTCCTAAGGGTACTTTCACCTCCATTGTGGAAAACATGTTGAACACAATGTCAAAGAGAAACTCTCTAAAACACTGTATTAAAGTGTTTTAATCATTTCTAATTCTTTATGCCTCCATTTGGGGTTTTCCTTAGCAAAGATACTCAAATGGTTTGCCATTTCTTTCTTCAGCTCATTTTACAGATGAGGAAACTGAGACAAACAGGGTTAAGTGGGGGGGGGGGTGGAACCAAGATGGCAGAATAGAAAGATGCACATACTATAGCTCTTCCCCCACAGTCCATAAAATGCCTGTCAAAAATGACTCTCAACAAATTCTAGAGCAGCAGAAGCCACAGAACAACAGACTGAAAGAGATTTCCAGCCAAAGATAACCTGGAAGGCTGACAGGAAAGGTCTGTCCCATGGGACGCTGAGTGGAGTGGAGCCCAGCCTTGGCCACACTGGGAGGAACAGGCCCAGAACAGGCCTCAGGATGGAATCCCCAGCCGGGAAGCTCTCAGGTCCCTCAACCCACAAACACCAAAGAAAGCTTCAAAGTTCAGTGAGAGGGCTTTTCCAGCTGGGTGAGAGGGAAGCAGGGTCCCCTCCAGCATGGGCCCCAGGCAGCAGCAGTAGTAGAGGCCTCAGCTGTGTCCATCTGTGAAGCACTCCACCTAAAGTCCCTGGGGGAATTGAGCAGCTGATCTGAATCTCAGCCCTGAGCATGGTCCTGGGGTGAGGAGGAGTACTAGGACCCTCTTCTTGACAAAGGATTCAGAATTCAAGTAACTGGCTGAGAAAATGCTCAAAAAAGGGGAAAAAATAAGACTATAGAAGGTTACTTTCTTGGTGAACAGGTATTTCCTGCCACCCTTTCAGACAAGAAAGAACAATGCATACTGTCAGAGGAAAACAAGGCTTCTGCATCTAGTACCTCCAAAATGAATATGCAATGGGCTCAGACCATGGAAGAGCTTGAAAACTGAGTCAACAGCTTGGTAAAGGACACCCCAAAAAATGCTGCAGCAAATAACACCTTTAAAAATAGGCTAACTCAGTTGGAAAAAGAGGTCCAAAAAGCCAATGAGGAGAAGAAGGCTTTAAAAAGCAGAATCAGTCAAATGTAAAAGGAGGTTCAAAAGCTCACTGAAGAAAATAGTCCTTTAATTATGAGAGTGGAGCTGAGGGAAGCTAATGACTATATGATAAACCAAGAAATTCCAAAACAAAACCAGAAGAACGAAAAAATAGAAGATAATGTGAAATATCTCATTGGAAATACAACTGACCTGGAAAATAGATCCAGGAGAGACAATTTAAAAATTATGGGACTACTTGAAAGCTATGATAAAAAAAAGAGCCTAGACATTATCTTCCATGAAACTATCAAGGAAAACTGCCTTGTTATTCTAGAACCAGAGGGCAAAATAAATATTGAAAGAATCCACGATCACCTCCTGAAAGAGACCCAAAAAGACAAAGTCCTTGGAATATTGTGGCCAAATTTCAGAGTTCCCTGGTCAAGGAGAAAATATTGTAAGCACCTAGAAAGAAATAATTTGAGTTTTATGGAAATACCATCAAGATAATACAGGATCTGGCAGCTTCTACATTAAGGGTTCAAAGGGCTTGGAATAGGATATTCTAGAAGGAAGTTCAATCCCAGTTTAATCCCAGTTTAATCCCAGTTCAAAGGAACTGGGATTAAAACCAAGAATCACCTACCCAGCAAAACTGAGTATAATACTTCAAGTGAAAAAATGGTCATTCAATGATATAGAGGACTTTCAAGCATTCTTGATGAAAAGACCAGAACTGAAGAGAAAATTTGGCTTTCAAACACAAGAATCAAGAGAAGCATGAAAAGGTAAGCAGGAAAGAGAAATCATAAAGGACTTTCTAAAGCTGAACTGTTTACATTCCTACATGGAAAGATAATATTTGTAACTCTTGAGACTTTTCTCAGTATTTGGATAGGTGGAGGCATTACACACACACACATACACACATATAGACAGAGAGCACAGGTTGAGTTGAATCAAAAGGGATGATATCTATAAAAAAATAAAATTAACGGGTGAGAGAGGAATATATTGGGTGGAGAAAGGGAGAAATAGAATGGGGCAAATTATCACTCATAAAAGAGATAAGAAAAATCTTTTTCAATTTAGGAGAAAAGGGAGGAGGTGAGAGGGGAAAAGTGAAGCTTACTTTCATCACATTTGGCTTAAGGAGGGAATAACATGCTCACTCAATTTGTTGTGAAAATCTATCTTACACTACAGGAAAGCAGGGGAGAAGGGGACAAGTGGGGTGAGGGCAATGATAGAAGGGAGAGCAAATGGGGGAAGGGAATAACTAGAAGTAAACACTTTTGGGAAGGGACAAGATCAAATGAGAGAACAGAATAAAGGGGGGACAGGGTAGGATGGAGGAAAATATAGTTAGTCTTACACAACATGACTATTATGGAAGTCTTTTGCAAAATGACACATATATAACCTGTATTGAATTGCTTGCCTTCTCAGTGGGGATGAGTAGGGAGGGAGAGAGAGAGAAGTTGGAATTCAAAGTATTAGAAGCAAATGTTGAGAATTGTTATTGCATATAACTGGAAAATAAGAAATACAGGTAATGGGGTATAGAAATCTATCTTGCCCTACAAGAAAAGTGAGAAAATGGAGATAAGGGAAGGGTGGGTTGTGGTAGAAGGGAGGTACATTAAGGGAAGGGGTAATCAGAATGCAAGGTGTTATGGTGTGGGGGGAAGGGAGAGATGGGCAGAAAAATTGGAACTCAAAATTTTGTGGAAATGAATGCTGTCATCTAAAAATTAATTAATTAATTAAAAAACAAACACAGGGTTAAGTGACTTGCCCAAGGTCATATAGTTAACAGGTGGCTGAGTCCAGATTTGAACTCAGATCTTCCTGACTCCAAACATAGTTCTTTATCCACTGAGCTATCTGAGTGACCACAACATCAAAGACCTTTTTTCAAATCAATAAAGTCACTAATCTGTTTGAGTCTAGTCATTCAGTCTGCTCCAAATCTATTAAGAGGAGTCACCTAGAAAACACTTCTCCATCTTGTCCACATGGAGAACAAAAAACATTGGGTCCAATGCTTTGCTGAAATCTAAGTAAACCATATCTACAGCATCCCCAGACCAACCAGTCTAGTGACCTTGTTTTAAAAAAAAAGCAGTCAGAATTTGAACCCAAGTTCTCTGACTCTGAATCTAATGCCTTCTACTGCAACTCATTTCATCTCTTGACAAGGTCCTAAATAGAAATGTCCCAAACCAGTAAAATTCCTCCACGCCTATACTGGATCTGAATTCTTGGAATATTTCTAGAATAGTAGTTTTCCCTTTTCTCCTGTATTATAGAATTCAAGCACTGGATCCCAGGGGCTGCTATGAACCTTGACCACTAAATCAAATGTTACTCAAGCTGGTCCACAAGGAATGTCAAGGGGAATCAGACTCACAATCCAGTCTGTTTGGCATTGTGTTTCTGGCACTGGCAACCCCTGCAGAAAGTTGTGGTAGAGCTTGATTAGAGTCCATCGACAAGCATGTATTAAGTGTCTACTATGCACCAGGCACTGATTTACTCACTAGTGAAATAAAGACAAAAATGATTACAGCTCCTGCCCTCTTGGAGATTGCATTCTACTGAAGGAAAATAATATGTACACAGATAAGTAGATACAAGATATACGCAAAGTAAATAGAGATCTCACAGGTAGAGGTACACTGGGGGGAGATACAATGTCACATATGGGCCAATTTGGCTAGAGGAGGACAAAAGCTAGAAAATTCTGGAAAGATAGGTTGACTCCAGATAAAAAGCATAAATATATGTTATTTTAGAAGTGAGAAAAGTGCTGAACATTTCTGGATAGAGGAATGGGATGTACAGACCTTTGCTTTAGAATTATAGTTCACAGAATCACAGATATAGAGCAAGACAGGATCCCAGAAATCATCTAGTCCAACCCTTTCAATTTACAAATCAAGAGATGATAAACTTAGAGCTGGAAGTGACTTTATAGACCAGTGAATCCAATCCTCTCATTTTACAAATAAGGAAATTGAGACACTTGAAGGGTATGTGACTTGACCAGTCACATGGCTGATGTGTCTGGTAGGATGAAAAAAACTAAGACCTATGGAGATTAGCTGACTTGCCCAAAGTGACACAAGTAATAAGTATCAGAAGTAAAGTTTAAACTCTGGGTCAGTGGAATATCACTGGAAGGGGTATCAATTGAATAGCTATATGGATTATGGATTGATGGGAGTGGGACTGGAAGCAGGGAGATTAATTATGAGACTGTTCTAATTTTTTAAACTATAGGTGATAAGGAAACTGTGAGTGGAAAGAAGGGAAGAGATACAAAATAAATTCTAGAGGTAAAATTAAAATTTATAAGATGTGGCAATTGATTAACCTCTGCTCTCTATGGTATTTCCCTCACATATCCTAAACTTTTCTTTAGAAATGTCTTGGGATCTATTATCTTTTGATGAATTTGTCTTTACAAATGGCCAACTTAGCCACTATTTTCAACTGCACAACAAACTGCTTGCTTTCTTGTGTGTGATCCCTATACAAATATAGCCAATTAGTCACTAATTCCTGTCAATTCTACCTCCAAAACAATTTTCCCATCCATCTTCTTTTTACCATTCCCACAGTCACTCCTGAGTTTAGAGTCTCATTTTTTCATGTAGACCACTGCAAAAACTTTGCTAACTAGCCTCTGGTCTCTACCTCCTTCCAATTCACCCTTCTTACTCGATTACCAGAGTATTCATCTTGACCGACCTCCTTGACCAAGTGAAGGCTCTGACCAACAGCCTTCACACTATTTACCAAATAAAATACAGACTCTATCTAAGTATGCCAGGATCTCTCCAATCAAATTCAAATCTACCTTTCCAGCTTTATCTTATATTACCCTTTTTCACATATCCAAGTTTGATACAACCCATTCTATTGACCATTCCTCAAACACTCACCTATACTTTTCTACCTTGAGGCATTTGCCTATGACCATTCTTCATGCCTAGAATGGACTCCTTCATCCTTTCTCATCTCTGCCTGTTTTAATCCTATTCTTTCTTCAAAGTGAAGCTCAAAGGGTAATATATGTATGAAAGTTTTGCAATTCCCCAAGCCAAAGAGATCTCTAATTACTCTTAACTATACAAGAAATAGTATCAAAGAGAGGGCGTGGCTATTGGTTCAACCCCTCCTATTTGCCCTTATCTTAAATTTGACTCATTGCCCAAGTTAATTTCCCAGTATAGATGGTCCTCTATATTGTGAAGTTGTATCATAAGATCTGTAATTCTCTTTATCTTTTTATTAGCTCTGAGCCCCCAATCAGAGATAGTACTTTCCAAAAAACACTTCAGGTTATGATCTGTCACTGTCTTTGTGAATATTTTCCCCTCAGTTCTTTCCTCCCAAATGTATGAATAATAACTTTACACTGCAAGCCAATTTCACCATTTACAAAGGAAAAGTAAATATTGAAAACAAAGAAAGTCAAAGAATCATCTCTTGGGGAAGGGAGAGATGTGTGGAGAGGGAGAGAAGGAGGGAGGGAGGGCAGGAGGAAAGGAGGAAGAGACAGACAGACAGAGCGAGAGAGAGAGAGAGAGAGAGAGAGAGAGAGAGAGAGAGAGAGAGAGAGAGAGAGAGAGCTGAATAAAACTAACCAATGCATCAATTTAGTCTAATAGGATATAACCACAAAGGAAGGAAACAAGTATTTTTTGAGTACCTGCCATGTGCCAGTCACTGTGCTTAAGAGCTTTAGAAATATCTCATTTAATCCTTCCAACAATCCTAGGAGATAGGAGCTATTATGATGTCCATTTTACAACTGAGAAAATTGGGGTTAACAGAGGTCAAGTGACTTGCTCAATGTCATACAGCTAATAAGCCTCTGAGTCAGATGTGAACTCAAGTTTCTTGAGTCCAGGAGTACACAGAGCATAGCCCAGTGTCCAGGTGTGCTGGCCTTACAAATGCCCTTGCATCCTTTGTACTATATTCTAGTGAACTGTGTACAATAACTATTGGGGAAGGAGTTCCTGTTCCCCCGTTAGATTGTAAAGTCTTTGAAGGAAGAAACTAAAGCTTATTCATCTTCGTATCACAATGCACTGCACCAGAAGGAAATCTGATGAAGAAACAAGACATCTTGGTATGATGGGAAGACTGCTGGATTTGTAGTCAAAGACCTGGGTTCAAATCCTGTGTCTTCCACTTACTACTTGTGTGACCTTACACAAGTCACTTTATTTCTTGAGGCCCCTGTTTCCTCATCTATAGCCTATGGGGATTAGAAAACATGATCTCTAAGACCCCTTTCAGCAATTGGACTCTGATCCAAAGGGCCTCATTCCTATCCTGTGCTCTACTGTTCCTATGTGCTCTACTGTTATCTGGGATTGGGTCAAAGTTCACAGCTCTTACCTGCCCCCCCCCCAAAAAACCCAGCCGTCAATTAAATATCTACTTATTCCCTTGAGAAGGTATAGGGAAAAAAGGAAGAAAAAACATTAATGTTTAAAGAAAAGCAAATGATGGCATGGGCTATAGGGCTGCTCTTGAATTCAGATCTAGATTTGAGTTCACTTCTAGCACTTGGAAGCTACATGACCCAAGGCAGATCAGCTAAGTCCCAGTTGCCTCATCTCTAAAATGGAGCCCTAGATGCCTGTCGAGCCTGCCTCACAGGGCTTTATAAAGACCAAATGAGAAAGGATAGGGAAATCACTTTGCAAGTATGAAAGTGCTACGTAAATAACAGCAGTAGCAGTTGTTATCAGGATTTTCTAGATTCTATTTTCAATTTTTCTTCTAAACATGTCATCTTTACTTTCTTATCAGTGTGTGGTCTGCACTCAGGAGCCTGTGGAGTCATTTGAATTGCATTGCTTTTTAAGATCCTCAAGAAAGCTTGTAAAATCATTTTGGGAATGTTTTGGTATATTTCCCCCTCCAAATGATAAATTAGCCTCTCCTTAAAACATACATTAAAATGATTGTCTATCTTCCTGTAAAAGGTTCATTTCCTCCCCACCATTTTATCCTACACTAATAGCTGGTTTCACTTCCTTGCTCTCCTTGTCTAAAGTGTCTTCTTGTCCACTTAGAGAAACTGAAGAAAGAACAATAAATTGAAGGGGCAAAGGCAGAAGGGAAGGGTATGGTCTTTCGTTGACTTTTTTTAAAACACTCTGGAACATTTTGCCTTTTCCTATGTGAATGAAGAAAACTTGAGCTAGTCATAAGGGAATAAAGAGTCCCCAGAGGGTCACTGAATCCAGACCTATGCAAATGACTTTGCCACAGGGGAATGAAAATGCACTTTCCCATCTTCGAATCTGGATGGGAGCGCCATTATGCATCTTCATAAAACACGGTTTCGAAAAATACAGGATTGACAAATTCAGGACACTTGTGTACACCCACCCCAACTTACTCTCCTGAGTGCTAGGGCAAATTTGGGGGAAAGTAAGAGACATGTCAGGAAGGAAGATAATGGGAGAATGTTTATATGCCTTGCTAAATAAAGCTCTGTGAATACTAGTAAGAAATATCTGAGAGGCAGTGTCACCTGCTTCACCAGCTTCCTCTCCTCCCCAGTTTTTGCCTTTCAAGTGAAAACTTTCTCTTAACTCCCTATATCTCACAACCTTCTCTTCTCCACCACAGCCACATGTGGGGGTAGTCATACACTAGATCTTAACCATTATCCATAATTAATCTGCTTCCTTTATGAGAGATTCTGACATTCTACTGCCTGACTACTCCAGCTTATATATTCCTGTGCATTACCCCTTCTCAACCAATTTCTTTTTAGAGGGGGAAAGGCAAGGTAACTGGGGTTAAGTGACTTGCCCAAGGTCACACAGCTAGAAAATTATGAACTCAGATCCTTCAGACTCCAGGGCCTGTGCTCTACTAACTGTGCCACCCAGATGTCCCAACCAATTTTTTACCCTACTAGAGTCCTTCAATTCCTGCACCCCTCAGTCCTTCCTCAAGACTGCTACTATAATGTCATTTCGCTCCCTTGCAAATTTTGTATGTCATTATAAGAAATTTCAGCCTGGCACAATCATCTGTCTGAAAGTGGCTCATCTCTTGTCAAACCTCAGCCCTGGATTTCTCCCATGATCTGCTTCTCCTTCTCCACTCAAATGCTGTTGAATGGATCTGAAGGAAGCTTCACAACCATGCTGACTGTGAATGTCAGAAATTCATATGATCGGCCTTCAATTGGGCCCTCACTGCAGCAAGGCAACACTTTCATTCCTCCCTAATTGATTCCCTATCTCATTGTTCACTGAGTCTATTCCAAGATCTAAATTAAAGAAAGAGACTATATAGGTATGACTTAAATAACAACGCTTATGAATATGAAGTGGAGATGATGAATGGATTTAAGGGATTAGATCCGATAGAATGCCTAAAGAACTATGGGGTGAAGGCCTGCCCTATTGCACAGAAGGCAGCAAGAATAAAACATTCCTAAGAAAAAGAAAAGCAAGTAAGCAAAATGACTCTCTCATGAGTCTTTACAAATAACTGAGGAAAGAAGAAGAAATGTAAAAGTGAAAGGAGAAAGGGAAAGACATGCCTAACTGAATGCAGAATTCCAGAGAACAGCAAGGAGAAATAAGGTTTTCTCAAACAAGCAAGGCAAAGAAATAGAAGAAAATAAAAGAATGGGGAAGACAAGAGATCTCTTCAAGAAAATTCGAAATATCAAGGGAGTTTCATGGAAGAAAATGGGCATGATAGAAGACAAAAATGGTAGGGACTTAACAGAAAGAAAAAGAAATTAAGAAGAGAAACAAGAATACACAAAAGAATGACACAAGAAAGATCTAAACATCACCAATAACCACAATCACATGATCACTAATCTAAATCCAGACATCCTGGAGAATGAAGCCAAGTGGACCTTAAGAATCATTGCTAACAGTAAGGCTAATGGAGACAATGGAATTCCAGCTGAGCTATTGAAAACCCTAACAGATGATGCTGTTAAGTGCTGCATTCAATGTGCCAGCAAATTTGGAAAACTCAATAGTGACCACTGGATTGGAAAAGATCAGTTTATGTGTTAATCCTAAAGAAGGGCAATCCCAAGGAATGTTCAAATTACCCAACAATTGTGTTCAACTCACGCTCCAGAAAGGTTGTGTCTAAACTCTGGCAAGCTATGCTTCAACAATATGCATACTGAGAATTACCAGAGTAGCAGGAGAGTTTTCAAGAAGCAGAAGAACTAGAGACTGAGTTGCCAATATTTACTGGATTACAGAGAAAGCAAGGGAGTTCCAGAAAAACATCTATTTCTGCTTCATTGACTACACTAAAGCCTTTGAATGTGTGGATCACAACAAAGTGAGATGGGAGTTCCAGATCATCTTACTTGTCTCCCGAGCAACCTGTATGTGGGCCAAGAAGCAACAGTCGGAACTAAACATAGAACAAATGATTGGTTCAAGATTGAGAGAAGGCTGTAAATTGCCACCTTATTTATTTAGCTTCCATACAGAGCACATCGTGCAAAATGCCAGGCTGGATGAATCAAAGGCTGGAATTAGGGTTGCCAGGAGAAATATCGGTATCATTCTCAGATATGTGGACAACTGTTGGTGGAAAATGAAGAAGACTTAAGAAGCCTTTGGATGAGAGTAAAAGAGGAGAGTGTGGTTTGAAGCTTAACATCAAAAAACCCTAAGATCTTAGCAATGGGTCGCATCACTTCCTGGCAAATAGGGGGAGAAGGAAGGGAGGCAGCATCAGATTTTATATTCTTAGGCTCAAAGATCACTGTAATGGTGACTGCCACCATGAAATTAAAAGATACTTGCTCCTTGGAAGGAAGGCTATGGCCAATACAGACAGCCTACTGAAAACAGAGACATCACCTGGCCGACAAAGGTCCATATACTGACAAAACTTTGGTTTTTCCAGTAGCAATGTATGGCTATGAACTTGGACTAGAAGGACAAGTGAGCCCCTCAGAACTGAAACGTTTGAATTGTGGTGGAGAAGACTTTGGAGACTCCCTTGGATAGCAAGGAGAGCAAATCAATCAATATTTAAAGAAATTAACTCAGGTTATTCAAATACTGAAACTGAAGCTTAAATACTTTGGCTACATAATGAGAAGACAGACTGTTGGTAAAGACTGAAGGCAAAAGGAGAAGAGGATGACATGGATAGATAATACCATAGTGACAATGAACATGAGCTTAGACAGGCTTCAAGAGATGGTGGAGGATGGAAGGACCTGGTGTTCTATGGTCCACGTGGTCACAAAAAAGTCAGAAACAACTGAACAAAGGACAAGCAAAACTATTCCAAGCCTTGTCCTCTCTTCTCCAGACTCTGATATTTTCCCTTCTCCTCTCTGTCACCACATAACAGCTGCACCCTCTGGTTGTAGGGGTTTTTCCCAGTTCAAAACTTGGTTTCCAAGCTTTTATCACAATCCTTCTACATGTACATTTGATCTCACCTCCTTCTGTTCACTCCAGAAGATCACAGTCTCAGTTCTTCTTTTTTTCTTCTTCTTCTCCTTCTCCTTCTCCTCCTCCTTCATCTCCATCTTTGCCTGCTTCTGCTTTCTTCTTCTTCTTTTCTCTCTCTCTCTATCTCTCTTTTTCTCTGTCTCTCTCTCTCTGTTTCTGTCTCTTTCTCTGTCTCTCTCTCTGTCTCTGTCTTTCTCTCTCTGTCTATCTCTGTCTGTCTGTCTCTGTCTCTCTCTCTGTCTCTCCCTCTCTCTGTCTGTCTCTATCTCTGTCTCTGTCTGTCTGTCTGTCTCTCTCTCTCTCTCGCTCTCTTTCTCTCTCTCTTTCCTTCCCTCCCTCCATAAGTCATCTTGGCACAGGTAACTGAGAGATGTATATATCCAGCCACACATTTTCTCTTGAGTTTCAGTCTCAAATTGCTACCTATCAGATATTTCAAACAGCATGTCCTACAGACATCTCAAACGCAACATGTCCAGACCTGAATTCATGTCAGCCTATCAGGTTCAGAACCTTGGCATTATCTTTGTATCCTCACTCTCCCTCGCCCCATATATCCAACCACTTGTCACATCTTCTTTCTGTCTCTACAATATCTTTCACAACTTTCTCCTACTCCTCCACACTCACACAGTTATGACCTTAGTTCAGGCCCTCATCCAGTCATATTATTTCAGCAACCTTCTAATTGGTCTAACAGGCTCAAGTTTCTCAGCAACACTCCACCCTATCCCCAGTGCATCTTACACATAGCTGTCAAGGTAATGTTCTTTAAGTATAGATATGCCAATTTTTTACTTAATCAATTCTAGTGACTCCCTATTGCCTCTACAATCAAATATAAATGCATTTCTTTAGCTCATAAAGCCCTTCACAAGCCATCTCTAACCCAGCTTTCCAGCTTTACTGGACATGATTCTCCCACCTCAGATCCAGCCAAGGCAGCCTTCATTCTATTCCTCACTCAGGACACTCCATCTCCTATCTCTATGACACTGTGGTGGCTGTCTCCCATGCCCCCCAAGACCTCCCTCCTCACCTCCACCTCAAAGATTCCCTTTCCTCCTCTCAACATACAGCTCAAGTAACACTTAATATGAAGATTTTTCTGATCCCCCAACAGCTAGTGTCCTCCTTATCAAACTACCTTGTGTTTAATTTTGTTGCATTTATTCTCTTTATATCTATTTCTGTAGATACTTAATATATGTACTTTTTATCTCCCTCACTAGTAAACTTTTTGTGAATAGTTTTTTGTATCCCTATTGCCAGTATAGTGCCAGTTAATACAGAATGTGCAAAATAAATACTTGTTGGTTGATTGAATAATAGAAGCCACAAAGACCTGGATTGAAAACCTATTTCTGACATGTTCTGGCTATTAGTTCACCTCTTAGTTCCTGGACAAATGCTGGAGATTCTAGATTGAAGAGAAGGTACCAAATTTGGCAAAGTACAACAGTGAAGGAAGTTTCCGCACCAGGAGATCCACACACCAATCACAGGCCCCACTGCTATCTATATTCCTAATAATATCTAACATTTCCATCGCACTCTAGCTCCCAAATCACTTTACATATATGATTTTGTTTGATCCTCACCATGAGCCTGGGTGGTAGGTGAGTCATTCACTAACTCCCTCCCAAATAATGCTAACACAGATCAAATGGCACCAACACACATATTCACAGCTGCATACAAGATGTTAGCAGAGTGTCTAGTGTCAACCAAGTGGCCCAATATGGAGTCAATTAATTTATTTCCTTTGAGACCATCATCTGGTGTTGTGCTTGAAATAAAATTGAATCATCAAATTGAAGGAAGAATCAGAGGTAAGATGGTCCCAACTGATTAGTTCAAGGCAATATCTCCTTCAGGGCTATATTTTTTACTCTCTGCTTAAGGATCTTTTTATTTAATTGAGTTTAGTAGCAATGGTGTACTTACAAAATGGCATGGTTTTTTTTTTCCTAAAGAGGGATGGATATGGGTAGGCCTAGATGAGAGCCAGGAAAAGAACTCAGGTGGAACTAATGTTTCAGTTCAGAGATTCTTGAATTTTTTATTCTTAGAACTCCTTTACATTCTTAAAAAACAGTGAGGATTTCACAAAGAAATTTGTTTCTGTGGGTTATATCTATTGACATTTCTCATATCTATTGACATTTCTCATATTAGAAATGAAAACTTTGTATTGTTATGAAAATGGTTTTAATCACTCTGAGATACCATCTCATACTCATCAGATTGGCTAATATGGCAGAAAAGAAAAATGATCAACGATGGAGGGGTTGTTGGAAAACTAGGATACGGATACACTGTTGGAGTTGTGAACTAATCCAACCATTCTGGAAGGCAATTGGGAACTATGCCCGAAAGGATACAGAACTGTGCACATTCTTTAATCCAGTAATACCCCTACTAGGTCTATATTCCAAAGAGATAAAGAGGAGTGGGGAGGGGAGAGAATCTATTTGTACAAAAATATTTATAGCTGCTCTTTTTGTGGTATCTGAGAATTGGAAATTGAGGCAATGACCTTCAAGTGGGAGATGGCTGAACAAGTTGGGGTGTATGATTGTGAGGGAATACTATTGTGCTATAAGTAATGACGAGCAGGATTTCAGAAAAACCTAAGAAGAATTGTATGAACTGATACAGAGTGAAGTGAGTGGAATCAGGACAACATTGTACACAACAGCAATACTGGACAATGAACAACTGTGAATGACTCAGCTATTCTCAGCAATACGCTGATCCAAGACAATATCAAAGAACTTATGGTGAAAAATGCTATTCACCTCCAGAGGAAAAAAAACTGATGGTATCTGAATGCAGTCCGAACATACTCTCTATCTCCTTTCTCTTCCTTCCTTTCTTTCTTCCTTCCTTTCTTTTTTGTTCAAGTTTTCTTCCTCAAAATGACTAATATGGAAATGTTTGCATGATATTGCTTACCATCTAGAAGGAAGGAGATATAGAGTCTGGAACTCAAAACTTAAACAAAATGAATTTTTAAAATTGTTTTTACATGTAATTGGGGAGAAATAAAATATTTTTTAAAAAAGAAAAGTTTTAATCTCTCAGATCTCCTATATACATGACATAGGAGAGACAGAGTAATGGGGGAGAGACAGCAAGAGACAGACAGAAAGAGAGAGGGACAGAGAGAGGAAAGGAGAGGAAGGAGAGATAGACAGACGAGACACAGAGAGAGAGAGAACACAACTAAAACAGTGGTTTCCAAAGTATGGTCTTTGGGGGTCCATGAGATCAAACACTGTTTTCTTAATAATACTAAAATGTGCGTATACACATATACATACGCACCTATATGTGTATATGTATATGTGCAAAGATACATGTATACATCTATTATTGATGGATTGGCTTTTGACTTTGTACTTCAGCCCTTTCTAGGTATGCTTTCTCCAATGTGGAGCTTCATGCTCCTATGAGAGGAGAGATGTGTGTCTCTTGTTCCTTGGGATGTAGCCCAAGGTTCAGTCCTGGTCTTCCTTCCTTTTCATCATCTACACACTCTCAATGACCTCTTCAGCTCCCATGGTTTCTTTATTATCTCTATGCTGATGATTCCCAGATTTATATATCCAGGCCCAGTCTCTCTCCTGAGTACCAGTCTGCCACTACCCATTGCCTAGCTGACATTTTAGACTAGATGTTCCAGAGATCTCCCAAGTTCTATGTTTTTGACAGAACTCATCTTTTTTTTCCCCCCAAAACCCAGCTCTCTGCCAAACTTCCCTATTTGTTTGAAAAAGATCACCTTCCTTCCAATCATACAGGTTCTCAATCTTGGTGTTACCTTAAACTGATCCATTCCTCTCACCTCATATAGCCAAAAAAAAATGGCAAATATTTTCATGTTTACTTCCAAATCTCTTGCATTTTCCCTTCCCACTACTCCCATGACCACCACCCTCCCTCAGGCTCAGGCCCTTACCATTTCTCTCCTGGATTACTGCAATGCTTTTCTAACTTCTCTTCCTGCCAATCTATCTTACACACTAATATCAAAGAGATCTTCCTTACCATGTCACTCTCCCACTCAATAAAATACAGTGGTTCCCTATTTTCTCTAGGATAAAACATCATCTTTTTTGTTTGGCTTTAAAGCCCTTCACAGCTTGGCCATCTCTGATATATCTTTATGGGGTCTAACTAAATAACTAAAATGTGTCATATATCCCATCCTCATCATCCAATAAATGCAGCATCCCTCACTTGCCACAATATTACCCATTCACATTATCACCATTTATTCTAAATATTTAGGGTCTTTAAGCAGTATTATTGACAGTATTTTTTACTCATAGTATCGCTTACAGGAAACAAGAGATGGCCTGTCCCAGCTCCAATCTGTCCCAACAAGAGGTTGGAGGAGAATCTGTATATGGTAGCATAGAAAGAGACCCTGACAATTCATACCAAGCAGCCAACCTTGAGAGTAGAATTGGGACCCCCTGGAATCTAACTGAGCAATCAATGGCCTACATAATGAATTTGTAAGATGGTTCTGTCCATCTTAGTGATGGAGGGGCTGCTGAGGAAAAAGAATGTACCCCCCCCCAAAAAAAAAAAACAACTTGACAATGACAGAACACAGAATATCAGATAAACAAACAAGACAAGGTGGGAGAGTTATTCAAAAATGAGCTTCAGCGTCTCCTGAAAGAAGTTTGGAAGAGTGTGGAAATGAGCAGAAGTCTTGCTGGGAGGTAGCTGTGACAAGAGAGGAACATTTTGAAAAACATAATCTTAAGCTTTTAGGGCTGGAAGAAGCCTTGGAGATCACTTAGTCTAATGCCATTATTTTATAGATGAGGAAACTGAAGCCTAAGGAGATATGATTTTTGCCAAGGCCTCTGTGGACTTCCTGGTGGGCCTGCAAACTCCCATGATCTTCAAGGTTCTTCCCAGATCCAAATGCTCTGCTATCTCAGAGCCTCTAATACAGAGACTTGTCTATGGCTGTCATCTCTCTCAACCCCTCTAACGCTACCTTCCATCCACTTTGTATGTGTTGTATATGTACCTATGCACATGTTGTTTCCTCCAGAAGAGTATAAGCTACTTGAGGATAGGTCTTTCTCTTTGTTTGTTTTTGTTTTGTACCTCCAGCATACAGCATAGGGTTTGGCACACAGTAAGTACTTAACAAATATTTGTGGATTGAATGATTAATTGATGGTTTATTCAACTATTCAAATCAACAACAAACATTCATTAAATGTATACTCCTTGAAAGACACTGTACTAGGCTCTGGGGTTAAAAATAAGCAATCTCCTCCTTTACAGAGTTTCCACTGGGGAGCAGGAAGAGAGATAATACGTATACAAATAAACAAACACAAAGTAATTTCAAGACAGGAGAACGTTCATACCTGGGGAGGTCAAGAAAAGTCTCCCATTTGGAGCCCAGAAATACAACCTTAGAGCCCAGGGAATCCAACTCATCAGGTTACAAATAAGAAAATGGAATCAAGTGACTTGCTCAAGTTCACCCAAAGAGTAAATATCAGAGAAAGATTTGAATTCAAATCCACTGACCCTAAGTCAGTGTTCTTCCTCCTGTACCAAGTTTCTTCTGAAAGAGGGTGGCACCATGCCCTCACATGCTTTGCTCACCATTGTATAAACATAGCCTAAATTGACCCCTAAAGCAACACTTTTGCAAGGATCAGGGCAACTTTTTGCCTCTTTTGCATGATAGATACAGTCAAGAAAATGAGTCAGAGCTAGCAGGCTCCCATTTATTGCTTGCAGTGCAAGCTGCATTTCCATATCAAAAGCTCTGTAATACCCATAAGCATCACATGACTGACTTAGTGCTCCTTTCCATCTGTTGAGAGTAGCCAGCACTCATTACCCTCTTTATCAAGTTACCAACACAAGCAACCTTCCAATTATGCCCATTAAGATGTTTTTTGATGACTGGATAATTTATCTAACAACACAAGCCAGATTTGTCCAGGCTTTGATTACACAATCAAACCTTCTTGCAGAAAGGAAGAACATAGCTGCATTTCCCCAACATTCCCAGTGACTTAAGCTAAGCTTATTATAACTGGATGCCTCTTCAGAGTGTATTGGAAATGCAATCTTCGTTCTTTCTCATAAGCTGTGATGATCCAGATGAGGGGAAAAAAGGGACTCTGGTCTTCTGGGAGTGATCTTCTGGTTTTGGACACCCTTCCCCCGCTTCTTCTACCAGGATCACCTCCATAACTCAAGTCTTCCTTATTGGCAACTACTTCTTTATCTGAGACAACAGAAGTGGGAAGTCAATCTGATCCCCACCTCCCCTGCCATCTCCACGCCTCTGACTCCCTATAAAATCCTTACATCTCATTAGAATTCTGGAACTGCACTGATATAGCTGTGACAATGGACTCCAGGGTCTGAAGCTTTAATGAGCATGTTGGACCAATGCAATGAGTCCACAGATGGGTCTCTTGAAGGAGTGTTAGAGATTTCCTCTTCTTCAGGCCATGGATTGATGCTCACTCACCCTGAGCATCTGGAGTTATCTCAATGGAATCTCTTCCCTTTCTGATTTTGGAGGTATCAGAAGATACTATAGTTTGAGGGTAGAGAGAGGAACTATTGCATTAGCACTCTTCCCTTCTTGTCTCCCACATTCTATCGTCATGATCTCCAATTGAAACAAAAAAGCTTTCCCTTAAATGTACCAAGGAAAGGTCTGTTGTCTTCAGCATAGAACAGGAAGTCTAATTTTTTTTTTAATTAATTCTCTTCTGAGGTTCAGAAGGCACATCCTGAAAACAAAACATTAGAAATCATTACTGGGAACTTTAAGTCTTTTAACCAATCCTAGCTACCTGGCTTCTTTTTCAGGCATATCTCAAAGTTTTATGTAAACTATACATCTTTCATGAACACCTGCCAGCATACCTCGGTTGAATAAGCTTGAGAATTGACTCCAATCCCTTGTGCTCCCCAGTGCTTAAGAAAACCATCTTATTTTAGACAGACTTTATCTTAAATTCTTAACACACTCCTCCCCTAACAAGGGGTTTGGTTAGAAATCTGAAACTATATCTCATAAAATACTTCACCCCAACACCTCTTTATTTCTAAAATTTACTAGAACTATTGTTCCACCTGCTGAGCATTTTAACAGGCTAAAATACTTTAGCCAGCTCTGGAAAAAAATCTTCTAAGTGGAGATCATATCATTATTTTTGGCCATCTCAGATGCAGAGTGATAACTCTCAGTATGATGTGACTGTCTCAAAGCCACTTTTGTCTTTAATTGTCTTACTGGCATGGAGAGAGATGAAAACATTCTTAGAGAATTTTAAGACATTAATCTCTAAGGAGAGGAAATTATGTCACAGGTAAGAACTTAACACAAAGTATCCCAATGAGGTGAATTTAGACAAAGGGAAACAGGGCACGTGTCAAGAAGCATCTTCTAACAGCAAACAGAAGGAATAAAGGACACCCTCCTGTTTGAGATGCTTACTCTGTCAGTCTACAAGCCTAAGTATGCAGAAGGGGACAAAAGGAAAAGAATCAGTGGTTCGGATTCATTGCACCCCATTAAGCAGCAAGATGGGGATGTCACAGTCTTGGAGCCAGGAGGATGGGCCTCAGAGAACTGGGATTATCTGCAAAATGAGAGGGCTGGACTAGGTCATCCCCGAAGGCCCCCTTCTTCTCCAACATTCTGTGATCGGCACAATGATTGAATAAGTCTTTTCTTGGAGGAAAGACAAAGAAGTTTTCTAATTGAATGCCTTTGTTTTAGAGACAGAGCAGGATGGGGTGTAGAATACTGAACTTGAAGTCAGGTAAATCTAGGTTCAGATCCGGAGTCACACTTTAATTGGTTGTTTAATCACAGGCAAGTTACTTAATTTCTCTTACTCTCGTTTATCCTCATTTTTAAGATGGGAATAACAATAGCCCCTACCTTAGGTATTGTTGCAAGAAATATGTGTATATATACATATATCTATGTATGTGTGTGTGTGTGTATATATATACATATATACATGTGCACACACATACGTATATATACTCATATAATCCATTTATGTATTTATACATGTATTCAGATGCGCACATATACAGAGGCATGTGCACACCTGTCGTTTCCAAACACATGCATATACATGTTTACAAATTTATATACATGTATATACACATAGAGATTGGTGCATATACTATACATGCATGTATGTGTATATACCTATTCACTGTGTCTAGATACATGTATTTATACGTGCATATATATGTATCTATACACATATAGATGTGTGCATATACAATATACATGTATGTGCTATGCAATGCATGTGCTTTTATATACATGTCTATGTGCACACACATATTTATACAGGTAATACATATGTGTGTATTACACATATGAGTATGCACACACACATACATATTGTGCTTCATGAACCTGAAGTGCTTTCTCAATGCCAGTCATTACTCGGTGTTTTCGCATTATTCCATGCCTCTCTCCAACCACACAGCTGGCCCATACTCGGTCTCACAGGAGTTACCTAAATAGGCTGTTAATTGGATTCCTTGCAGCAAGTCCCTCCCCACTCTGGTCAGTCCCCCACACTTCTGCCAAAGGGACCTTTCTTAAGGGCAGGTGGGACCCTATGGCCTTCCTCCCCTGAACTCTGCTGGCTCACCATTAACTCTGGGATAAAAACAGAAACTCCTTTGTTTGGCTTGGAAGGTGCTTCCCAATAGGTCTCCAACCTGACTTCAAGCTTCATCACACCTTAGTCTCCTTCCTGAACTTTACAGCCCAGACAAACAGGTAGGTTTTTGTCTTGTTTTGTTTTGGTTTTGGCTCCTAAGATCAAAGACTTAGAGGTAGGAGACGTCTCAAAGGCCAACTAGTCCAACCCTATCATTTTATAGTTGAGGAAAGGGAGGCAAAGATAAGTTAAGTGACTTGTCCAAAGTCATCTTTTGTCCAGGTTGACTTACTCCAGATCGTGTTTTCTCTACTGTATGACATTGGGCACTGGTTTTTAAGTCAGAAGAACTTGAATTCAAATCCCTCTTCAAGTACTTTCTTCACTGTGTGATCTTCGGTAAGTCATATGACACCTCTGTGCCTCAGTTTCCACATCTGTAAAATAAAAGGGTTCCACTTGATGGCTTCTAAGGTCCCTAACAGATCTCACACTATGATCCTGATTCCTCTGGATCTCTGAGTGAGCAGAGCTCCTTAAATAGCGACATTTTTTTTTCAAAGAGAACTTAAATGTTCTATTGTCATGGGTGAAATGAACTGGGCCTTATTTTACCTATTGTGTTTTTAGCAGCACCACTTTCCCTCCTTACATCCAAATAATTTCAGCACCTTCTCTGGGGTCCCTCTATTCATCCTCTCCTAAGTGGCTCCTTCTCCTTTTCCTCCAACCCCACCCCCAAACCACTAGTGTGTTTAGAAAGAAAACTCTTTGCTTCATTCTCTCTCCAATGACTGTTGTAGGTAAAGAAGCTGGAGGGAAGGCTCCTTGGGGACGTCACTTAATATTTCTCCCAGATGAACTTAGCGCATGACAAAAGGCCTCTTTGTCCTGAACTGTGCACCAGCTCTTTGTCTAGGCTGGTATCCAGCACCAAAGGAAGAAAATGTCACTGCACTCCATTTAATCAGTGTTTGACTCTTGGCTTGGATTTCTAGGGGAGGAATGAAACAGTGATTCAAAAGCAATCACACGTGGATTTTTTTTCTCCATTTTTAATCCCTGGTCTGTCTTATGGGGAATCTCAATTATCTAGACCTGATTTTCATTACCCTCCAATACACTGGAGAAATGTCCTGTCTATGTGCTGAAAGACATGACAGCTGCATTGATAGGGCTCCACAACAACAGCTTTAAAATTTTGTAAAAACCTTCAACGTAATTAGGACCCCTGTCCCCTCCTCCCAAAAGAGGTTTGGGTTTATTTCTTTGTTTACAGAATCCATTTGTTTTTCTTTTGGTCAAAACCATCAAACTTGGCAACTTGTGCAGGCACTTCTAGCACGTCTCACAAAGACTTGAAGAGCTTCTGGTGTAAGAAATAGTATGTAAGGACTTTAGTCCTAGAGCTTTCCCAACCCCTAATGGGGCAGAGTTCTAATTATGCAGGGTAACTGAGACCTTGCCCAAAGTCAGATAGCCAGGGACCCGGCAAGACTTGAAGCAAGGTCTTTCTGACTGTAAGACACTCTCTCTCTCTCTCTCTCTCTCTCTCTCTCTCTCTCTCTCTCTCTCTCTCTCTCTCTCTCCATCTCTCGCTCTCTCCCCATACACACACACACACACGCACGCACACACACATACATGTGTGTATGTGTCTCAGTCTCTGTCTCTCTGTCTCTGTCTCTTTCCATGCCTCTGTCTCTCTCTCTATGTGTGTGTCTCAGTCTCTGTGTCTGTCTGTCTCTCTCTCTCTGTCTCTCTCTCTCTATTTCTGTGTGTGTCTCAGTCTCTGTGTCTGTTTCTCTGTCTCTGTCTCTCTGTGTCTGTCTCTGTATCTCTGTCTCTTTCTGTGCCTCTCTGTCTCTATCTCTGTCTCTCTCCTCCTGTGCAGGAGTGCCAAATGAAGACTATCCCAAAGATCTTTGGGCACTCTTAAGCTTTATTCTATCTTAACTAAGACTTCTGAACGTCATGTGTAGAAGATGTCAAACAGAAGGACCCTGAGAGCCCTTGCAGCACTTCAGCAATGCAGAAGCTGCAATTTGGCACCTAATGTCTACCTAGTTATTTACATGCTGTCTCCTTAGAATGTACGTTCTTTGAGGTTGAGGACATTGTGTTTCCCTTCTTTGTTTCTTCAGTTCTAAGTACGGTACCTGGATGTAGTCAACCCTTAATAAATCCTTGTTGATCAACTCAAAATAAGCAGTATCTAATTAGGTAGCTAGGGGTTGTGGTAGACAGGATGGATTTCGAATTAAGAAAAATTTAGTTCATATCTGGACTCAGACAATTTCTAGCTGTATGACCCTGGGCAAGTCATTAAACCCTCCTAGCCTCAGTTTTCTTGATTGTACAATGGAGATGATAATAGGACCTACCCCACTGGGTTATTGTGAAGGTGAAATATGATCATATTTGTAAAGGACTTTGAAAATCATAGTGCTATATAAATGCTAACTCTTATTAGTAATAGTAATTAAAATAAGATGTTCCCAGATGGTGACTGGAGTGAGCTCCTCCTCTGCCCCACTTTGAGACAACATTTGCAATTTATTTAACAGAGTTCCTGGCACATAGTAGGTGTTTAATTAATGGTGGTTCCCTTCCCTCTCCTCCTTCCCTCCTGTCACTGCTCCCATAATATTACATGACAGCCTGTCCAGTATTGAGTTCCTGCTGGTGTCCCAGGATCTCTGTCTTCCTCAACCTCCAATTAAGGGTATATCATGTTCTAAATGGTTCTCCTCATGGAATCCTATTTTTGTGGGGCTCAGTCTTATAAGAAGATGGAGAGAGATGAGCAGGCATGAGTGATTATTAGCCAAAACAAAGAGCAGTTAGCCACTATGATGTTCCTAAAGGTCCAGAACACAGATGATGACAAATGTCCTTTTGCATAAAGGCTCCCCTTGTATTCTGTAAATATCACAGTTTCACTATGGCCCTGAAGTGGCATCAGAGTCCTTGGAAGCAGCCCTGACCACTCATTCCCCATCAGATTCTAAGGAATCCATTTGTGAGATGATATCATGTTAGCCTGATTCTGCTGTCTCATTCCATAAGTCCAAATCCCCTCCCCTCCAAACGACCATGCAGTTTTCATCTGCAGCTGTCCTTTCATCCAGTTATTCCCCACTTCCAACCCAGCCTCCAATTTGTAAGTCAAAGAATTAAACAAATGGAGACTTCCAAAGATTGTAATTCTAGTCATAATACCCTACAAATTCCTGAACCTCTGAAATCTTCATAGCAGGCCATCCATTCCTTTTACATTTGTGGTTCAGTATGGTAAACCTATGTGTTCAGCATCATAGTTTTCTAGCGAATCCTCATATGACTAGATCACCCATTAACCAAAGTGGGAAAAGTTCCACTCTACCATATTATCTATTGTGCATCACCCAGTGGGGTAAAAAGGCACAGAAAAGACTATAAATTCCCTCTAATTTACACAGGTGGTGTTTCCCATGACACTGGGATTTTTTAGGAGGTGTGACCTGGCCTTACTTCCTGAGGAGAGTTTGGAATGGTGTCCAATCAGTTGGCCAACTACCATCTCCTAAATAGGGTTGGAGGCCTCTCAGCTTTGCTCTGGGAGGTGTGTGCTGAATAAAATTCAAACCAGTTTCAAGCCTAAGAAATTGCTTAGGACTATTTCTGGAAAATAAGGAAAGGAAGGAGCAAGTTGCCATGACAGAACTAGCTGTTTCTAAAAGAAAACTATGCATTTTTTTCTCTCCAATGAAAAAACTGAATCCAAATAAAATTTGAAATGTAAGATCATTTTGATTCCCACAGAAAAATACAATATGACAACACTAACATCTGCTAAGCCATATTTTTTCATGTGAGGCCAACATCAAGTTATAAACCACTACCGATGCTCCCCCTTCTCAGTGCCCCCCCCCAACTTAAAAAAAGTAAAATAAAATGAAAATACAAAAACAATTTGCATTTACTTCATTGTAACAGAATGTAAACTGAAAGGGATCTTTGATGTTCCCTGCACAGATGGTGGGTCCCAGCTCTCCCATAGCAAATACTAACAAAAAGCGACTGAACCACAGGAAGTTAAGGAGACCACAAATATCTAACACTACAGAAATGGCCCCAAACTGCCATTGAAAAACGTGGAATATCTCAAACCAATTTTTCTTCTGAAACAACTCATGTTCCCATTTTGACACTGGATTTCTACCAGTTTCTTCTTTTAATTGGTGTTCACTTCCTAATTGTGTCTACCATCTTCCCCCTCCTACTACTTAAGGCCTAGACCTCACTCTAAACTCTGAACATCTTGTCATACATTCGCTGCCTCTGAGGCATCTCTCCTCCTCCCATGGTCCAAACCCCTTTTCCAACCAATAGTGGGCATGTCATCCTTTCTCTTTCTCTTGCTCTGGGAACAGTAATAAAGTTAATATTACCATGGTTTCTGGAAAGAGTATGCCAATCAGCTCCCGACAATCTACTTGACCAAAATACCTTTCTCTCATCACCCCTTCTCTACATGTTTTGTCTACCTCCTAATAGAATGTAAATTCTTTTAAAACTGGAACTGCTTTACTTATGACCGTCACACAGTGCCTGGCACACATTTTTTTATTCCCAGGCCTATGATTTTATGATTGTAAGGAGCTCTCAGTGAGGAATTACTTATACCCCTTCATAGTAGTTTAAGTGCCTGGGACAAAGAGAGGTTAAATGATTTACCCGTGCATGTTCACATAGCCAGTGTGTGGTAGGGGTGAAATTCATATCTGTGTCCTTCTGATTCCAAGATCAGCTCTCCAGTCACTGTAGCATGTTACATCAAGTACACAGCAGATATTTAATAAATGCTTTTTCATCTATTCACTCCTTCATTCAGAATGGTGCCAGATCAATCTTTCTTTGCCTACAATCCCTACTCAAAATCCTTTAAGAGCACCATGTTGAGCCCTGAGGAAAGTTCAAACTCCTTAGCCTGGTATCCAAAGTCTTCAAAATATGCTGAATGAAGGGAGAGGCATTCAAGGACTTCCAGAGTCTGTCACATTTCCTAGTCTTGTGTCATTGTTCAGTCATTTCAGCCCTGTCCAATTCTTTGTGACCGCATGGGGGATGTTCTTGGCAAAAATTTTGGAATGGTTTTCCATTTCCTTTTCCAGCTTATTTTACAGATGAGCAAACTGAAGCAAATAGTAAGTATCTGAGACTGGATTTGAACTCAGGTTGCCCTGACTCCAGGTCCAGCAGTCTATCTACTGCATTACCTAGCTGCCCACTGTCTCATATTACTCAGGTTATTCTACACAAATTAAGCTTGTCTCCTACTTACACTCGTGCTTTCTCACCTCCATGAGAATCCTACTCCCTACATGCCTCTGATGGCCTTTTCCCCTTCCCCAACATCCTCTTCTCCATTGAAACACAGTTCAAATGCCACTTTCCCCATATAGCCTTCCTTGAAAGAGCCTTGTTGACAACAGTCTTTCCCATTTGGACCTTTGTTTTTTATCTCTCTCCTGCACTTATCTGAATATGTGATGAACCTTGATTTCCTCATATGGGTAATCTCTATAACTTACTAAAAGGCCTTGGAGAGTTGATATGACTGAAAAATTCATCACTCTGTGGCTAGTCTGCTGAGACGCTCCTCTGAGCTTACCTAGGCTAAATCTTGGACAATAACTTTCTGAGTAACCTGTTCAGTTCTGAGTCATTGCCTTTAGGAAGGACACTGACAAAGCTAGAGAGAACATGGAAGAAAGACAGCAGGATAGTTAAGCAACAATGTTGGGTCCATGACATGAAAGAATCATTTGAAGGAACTGAGGATATTTGGGTTTGGATGGAGACAACATTTGAGATTCATTTACCCATTAACCATTAACCATTGCTCCTCTATTCCTTGGATTGTGGGGGAAGATTTGGAGGGACTTTTCTCCCTGGGTGAAGCAGAAAATTTATTCCTTTGGGGAACTAAGGCTTAATTATGGTGGGAAAAAGGTGGCCTATACTGTCATTCATCCTTCCATATCTGACCTCAGGTCTACTAGAAAGTCTGGAAAAGAGGCTTGCACGTCTGAGGCCATTCCTGAAGATTAAAATGCAGAAGAGACCCAATGGATAGGATCCTGTTTCCATCATTAGTCTCTGGACCTTTTCATTGGCCGTCCCCTCCTCTCTTTCTTCTTTTAGAATTCCTGGCTTCCTCCAAGCCTCAGTTCAAATGTCATCTTCTGTAGCAAGCCTCTCCAAATTCTCCCAGGTGCTAGAGTCCTCCTTTCTATGATTGCCCTCCATCTACTCTGTATCTACTGTGTACCTATTTCTTTACACCTTGTCTCCCCCAATTAGAAAGTAAGCTACATTTCTTTGTAGAGCCAGCAGTTGGCATAGTGCCTGGCATATAGTGGGTACTTAATCAATGATTGTGGGTTGATTTCCATGATAATTATATTCAGGGACTTCAGTGGTTGTTCAAAAGAAGAGGAATTTAACTTAATTCTACTTGGCCCCAGAAGACAAGAGTGGAGAGAATGGGTAAAAGGGGCAAATTTAGCCTCTGGGTAAGTAAAAGCTCTTCTCCATGAGAACTGCCTCAAAGTGGGATGAGGAAGTAGTGGGTTCCCCCTTTCTGGAGGTGTTCAAGGAAAGGATGGATGATAGCTTATCTGATGGTGGAGGGGAGAGAAGTTCTTACTGAGATGTGGGTTTTATTATAAGATCTACTAGTATTGAAATTTTGTGGATTATACATTTACCACTATCAGGGACCTCAGGGATCATGTCGTTTCTTCTTCTCTTTTTACAGATGAGGGAACTGAGACACCAAGAGTTTAAGTGATTTGCCTGAAGTCACAGAGGTTCATTGTAAATGGGAGGCTCTGGAATCTACCTCAAGTCATCTTACCCTGAATTCTGTGCTTTTCACCCTATACCATGAAAAGAAATTACTTGTCTCAAAGTACACGATAGCAGAAGTGAGTCCCATCCATAGTGACTTAAAAAATAGTAGTCTAAGACCATTCATTCGTGGCTCAAAAACTCTGGCTTTTGTCCACACGATTCATAGAAGTCCCAGGCTTCAGGGGCTGCAGGGCCCTGCCTACAACCCAGCCCATGACTATCCACTGATTGTTCCCCCATCAAACCCTTGAGACTGAATCAAAGATTTCCCACGTAGCCATACGCTGAGTCTGTGTTTCTGTGCATGTTTTGTATTTAACTGTTATAAAAGAGCAGTATATTAGCATAAAGAGGGCATGTGTTAAAAGGAAATAGATCTATCATTTTAAATAAATCTTGCAAGTGGTTCTCATTGTAATAGCAGGAAACTAGTGTCCTTTCAAAACTTTATTAAAATCATCTGGATATACTCAAACTAATAAAGCCACAGTACACGGCTGCTGGGCTTCCTGTAGTTTTAGCGACGGAGCAAAGGCGTCTTATGAGATAGGCCTGGACATGAAACGTGCCAAAGCCTACACTGTTGACCCTGGAAAACAGGTCCCTTATGAGATGGGCATTTGTAAATAACACTTCCAATTCTGTGGCCTGGGAGAAGATGGATGGTGCTGCTTTTCAGCATCAGTTTGCCTTCATTTTCATGCTCAAATAGTTTGCCTGAGGTAGTAATGGCCATTAGATCAGGGAGACTGCCAGGTCTTATAGTATAGATTCTCAGACATTTCGCTTCTCTACACCAGGATGTCAACTGCAGAGTGACCCTTTTGGAAAGACTATGGCCTAGAAAATCTAAGAAACCATTCAAATTTCTCCTCTAAAGAAAATGGAGGCAAATTAGACTTTAGCCCTAATTGGATCCTGCTTAACTTGGTCATTTTAATGACTAATTACCCCCCTAGACTTTGTAAACTCACAAATGCAAGTTCTGAATGGACATGGGGCCATATTTATTGTGTCCTATTTAATGAGGCAACTGGAGGGTTGAAGTCTTCTCTAGAATGGCTGCTTTATAACTGACATCTTGCTCTTTTATTCTCTTTCAGGGGATGGGGTCAAATTTTTTGTACCATTCTGTTCAGTTGCTCAAAAAAAAGTGGCACCTAATACTTTTAAGAATTAAATCTGTGTAAATTTGCAGAATACATCATGTGGCTTTTAAGACACTGGAGAGCAATTCTTAGACATGCAAAAAAAAATAAGAAACAAACAGGTAAAACTTTCAGAAATGGGTACTAAGAAGTCTTGAATAGCATTTTGAGGGAGAGGTATGTCCAGAAGTGGGAAAGCCCAGTGTGCAAACTTCCAATGATATAGGGCCATAACTTATCCTAGAACATTCCATGCAGGACTTAAATGTTAAACAACTTGACCATGGTTCTATAGCTACTATGTGTCCAGGGCAGGACATTAACTCTGTCTTCTAGACTCCAAAACCAAAGCTCTAACCACTGGGCTGAGTTGCTCCTTCTGATCAATATACAAAAATGGGGAGCATTACCTTTGGACTGTGAGTAGACGCATTAAACATAAAAGTTTTATAATTTGTAAAAAATTAGGTTCAATAGTTCTTTAAAATGCTGTTTCTTTGTGAAAGGAAGAACATTAAATGCCATTTTGAAAAGTACAACCTGAGAGAAAATTTCCCTTAGGAAACTTTGCCCATTGATTTTCTATTTCAATTTTCAATTCATGTGCTAACCCTCTATGAAAAGATTCCCATCCTAAAAAAATTGCTAAGTGGTTTTTAAAACAACTGACCAATCAATCCTACGTGAGCAAAATTAAATAGGACCTAAGAATAAAGAAAGACAATTTTCTTTGTTGGCCTTCTCTCTGCTCTTTATATACGGTACTCTTATTTCTTATCTCTTTACCTTGGCACTGGACAGCTCCCATGCCTGGAATGCACTCCCTCCTCACCTGCCTCATAAAACTTCTTTCTTCTTCAAAGCATAGTCCAAGCTTTACTTTCTATGCAAAATCTTTTCTGATGCCACAACTGGTAATGCATCCTCTCTCTAACTACCTCTTTTTATTCTGTATACATACACACATTTACATAGATATGTGTGTGCTAATTCCATCAATAGAAAGAAATCTCTTTGAAGGTAGGGATTGTTTAATTTAATTTTTTTTTTATTTTGATCCCCATTGACTAATGCCATAGATAAAGCTTAATAAATGATTGTTGAAGGTTTGTTTGATTTCTTGTTTCATGTTAATAAAAACAATCCTTTCCTCTATTTCCTCTTTGAGATCCCTTCTTTTCTTAGCACTTCATTCAGAAGGTTAACAGATAGAGCTTTAAATAAGAAAAGTATTTCTCCTGAAAGACCAGAAGAGAGAGTAGTAGATGGACCATGGATCTTGACTTGAAGAATGATCAATTATCAAGCAAATGTGTATAGGGGAAGAGAAAAAAGATGCCTTATGGCTGCTTTTATCAAACTCTGATAAATTATTAGTATACTAAATACTATTCAGATTATGAGGTATATATTGGTCCGTATGATTAACTTCTGTACAGCCAAAATAGGGTTCAGGACGATAGATTTTTGAGGTTTCCACTGCCCCAATGACTATGAAGATAGACAATAATGAGAAATTAATATGCTGTTGGTGGAACTGTGAACTAATCCAACCATTCTGGAGAGCAATCTGTAATTTTGCCCAAAGAATTATTAAACTGTCTATACCCTTTGACACAGTGATTCCACTATTAGTTATGTTTCCCCAGGTGATTAGGGAAAAAGGAAAAGAACACATGTTCTAAAATATTTACAGCTACCCTGTTTGTGGTACCCAAGAGCTGGATAGGATACTGAGGGGATGCCCATCAACTGAGCAATGGCATTATGGCATATGATTGTAATGGAACACTACTATGCTATAAAACAAATGATGAGTTGGTTGGTTTTAGAAAAACATGGAAAGCTTTGGATGAAATAATAAATACAATGATTAGAATCAAGAGAATATTGTACACAGTAACAGTGATAGTTTTTAAGAACAACTTTGAACGACTAAGCCATTTTGACTATTATAAAGACTCAAATCAACCACAAAGGACCTGTGAAGGAAGACACCATACATTTCCAGAGAAAGAACCGATAAACAGATGTGTACATACACAAATACGTATAGTATACAGTTATGTGTGTACTGTACATATGTACATACTATACATGCATACCTTATGTATATACACATATGCTATATGTGTGTGCTACATATATAAATATATAGTATATGTGTATATACACATGGTGTATATATGCATATTTGTGTCTAATGGTAGCTTTCTCTAGGATGTAGTAGGGAGAAAACAAAACAATATTACCCAACAGAAAATAAAAGTAAACTTAGAAGGAAGCACAGAAAATCAGGGTAGCTTTGAAAATGATGTGTAATATCAAAAAGAGTAAACAGCATGAAATGAAAATGCGTTCTGTACATGGAACTTTTTGTGCCTCTTTATACTTAAGTTCAAAATGAATAAAAAAGTTGAAAGATAGATAATGATTCAGTTAAATTCAACAAATCTTTATTAAGTACTAACACATGCTGTGCTTGCTTTCTAGGACAAAAATTCAACAGTTTCTGTAATGCGGAGTGCTTGCAGGAAGGATATATCATTTACACAGATAAATGTAAATTCCAAGAGAGCTTAAACTGAACCTGAGGGAAAAGTCTCATGGAGGATGAAAGTACTTGGCTTGTAAGCAAAAGGCAGCTTCCTTCTCAAGATCAGAAAGCAGCCCAGTTCCCTAGAATCACCATTTCTCTTTGGCTTCCAAGAACTCAAGCTGTCCCTAGAGGTCTGAACAAGAGCACAGTGGCCTCTCAGGAGGTCCTCTACAATGGCTATTACTTTGCATCCTTGTATGGACTGAAATGGGGAGGGTAATACAATACCACCACCACCCCAAGTAATGGAACGAAAGCAGATCCTGTGGTTGCTAGACCAGACTGGTCTATTTGTTTTTCCTGGTACGTGACAGGAAGCTGTTCCCTATACTGTCCCTATGCCTGGAATGCATTCCCTTCTTACCTCTTTGCCTCTTCAAATCTCTAGCTTCCTTTAAATGCTAACTCAAGTGCCATCTTCCATGACAGATCAGCCCAGTTGCTGTTCTCCTCTGCCCCCAATTTTATTTTATCTTTTTGCATTTTCTATTTATGTGCCTGAACATACATTGAATCTTCTGAAGGGAACATATGGTCCTTGATGTCAGAGGCTGTTTCATTTATGGTTTTGGAAGGGTGAGGGGGATTGTATCTTCAGTACCTAACACAATACCTGGCACATATTAAGATCCCAATAATTATGGAATGATTGATTGTGAAATTTCCATCAAAAATATAGCCAGAAACTTCGCACTGAACCCAGAAATGCCTTTCTGAATGAAAATCTACCTGAGGTTCAGTATTTGGCTATAATGCCCACTGAAAAAGAAAAAGAAATCCCATGCTCATTGTTTAGTTTGCATAGACATCTCACAGAAACAATTATGCATACATTTTATAAGTTCCAAATGGGAGTCTCCTCTTCCCTCATCTGAATTCCACATATAAATTTTCATAATCTTGAACTCCATCCACAAGCCTCCAGGTGCCAGTATAAAATGCGGATTTGGGCTTTTTAATAGCACAGGGATTTCATTTTTTTGACTTGCAGGTGAGAAAGAGCTAAAACTGCATTCCATTTGCAATCCATAAGTGCATTTTTAATATAATATTTTTATTCAAGAGGGCCCCGGGGTAATATATTGGAAATGCATTGTAATATGCTTGTAAAATATATATGGGCATCAAGGGGGAGAAAAGGATCTCCCAAAGAAGGTTATAGATCATGATTTGTGTGGCTGGATTAACTGTCCCATGGGATGGCAGAGAATCAGCTGCTGAGGGAAGAACATAAGTCTTTAAGACCATCCTCATCTCCAAACATGCCTAACCACAAAAGTCTGAGGTTACTTTCTGGATCTGGGCTTCACTGCAGGAGAGGTATATTATGAACCATTATTGACAATGTTAGCTTTTCATGAAAAGGATTTTCAAGAGTCAACCAATATCACTGAAAATGGAATGAAGACCTGTCCCCTGGAAATTTGGGTTATGTTAACTATTCAGTCCAGTCAACTAAAACCACTGAAAGAATCTTACCCTATCAAAACCACTGAAATCTCTACTAGGTGATCATAAACAAGTTCTTTGAGAGCAGGGACCCTTTTGTGTCCAATTTTGTACGTCCCTTAGTGCCTAGGACGCTGTAAATGTGTCCTAGAGCACAAAAACATTCAGAAAGCATTAATGTGTCAGGAACCACTATGTGCCAAGATTGTCCTGCAAACTGTGGATACAAAGGCAAAAACGAAGTAGGGCTTGACCTCAGAGGTCTTTCATTTTCAAGGCGGAGAACGCACATGGACATATTTTGGTATGCAGGAAAGAGCATTCGAATCAGAAGATGTGTCCTAGGTCTCATGCTGACTACCTCGAACAAGTCAATTCCCCTCCCTTGGTCTTTTAGGCTAAAGGAGCCCTTCCAACTTTATTTCTGTGATACTGTATGTAGACATAGAATACAAAATAAATATAGAGGAGGCAGCTGGGAAATGAAGAAAGTCTTCATCAAGGAGATGGCATTTAAAAGCTGAGCTTTGAAGGCAGCTAGAGTCATCATGTTTCAGACTTGGAAGTGTAGAGACAGGGGCAATGGCGTCTAACACATATCACTGTGAACTCCTAACATTAAAGGAAATAATGTTGTGACATGACCAGTTGGTGCTAAAGGAATGTAATTACTGGAGAGGGGATGGTTGGAGGACAGGGAGACTGGAAGGAAAGGGCACCAACATGGGACTAAACAGAGTCGAACAGACACTATGGCTGGTAGGAAACAACAACAGCTAGTATTGATAGAGTACTTTAAGATCTGCAAAGTGCTGTATAAATATTAACTTATTTGATTTTTACAGCAACTATGGAGGTAGGTGCTGTTATTATCCCAATTTTACAGAGGAGGTAACTGAGACAGGAAGAGGGTAAGTGATTTGCTCAGGGTCACACAGTTTGAAAGTCTCTGAGTCAGGACTTGAACTCAGATCTTCCTGACCCCATGTCCAATATTCTATCCACTGCACTATTTCCCCAGATGAATAACAATAATGGCTTTAGTAGGAAGGAAGAAATGATACAGGCTGAACCCCCTCAGCTAGGGAGTACACGGACTGGTCTGAGGGAGCCTTGGGTCACGTAGGTGAGCGCTGAGATGTGCTAAGGGGAGAAAGTGCTGAGATGGCTGGGATGCAATTCACTGCAACTAAACTGGCTAGATCCACTAATGGGTATGTATGCATGGAAAGCAAAAGTAGAAACAGAAGCCCAAACAATGCCAAGATATTCACTTCAATCCTCTGTGACAGCAAAAGTGTATAAACACTGGTTAAGAATGGTTGGGGGAAAAACTACAGTATATGAATGCAATGGAGCATTATTGTACAGTAAGAAATGAGAAATATAAAGAAAGAGAAACATGGGAAGATTTTAATGAACTGATGCAGAGCAAAACAAGCAGAATTATGAGAATTGTACACACATATGTATCCATATGCATGCATAAACACATGCATATAGGTGTACGTATGTAACTACAGCAATGCTACTGAAAAGATCACTGAAAGGAAGAGAACTTCTGAGTAAAGAAAGCCAGTGATGGTCTTGGAGAAAGCACAATGAAACATACTTCCTCCTTCATGGCACAGAAGAGATAGATTACTAAAATGAAATACTATATATATTTTTCAGATAAAATTTCATTTTTTCATGTTTTCAGTCAATTATTTTTCTTTGTCATAATTGTGTTCTATATGGAACAAGATGGAAAGTCATTGTGATGTAAAGACAAAGGGCATATATTTATCTATCTCTATCACATATATACATTTGTATGTATGCATACATATTGTATATAGTAATGGACATACATATGTACACATATGTATATATTATATATTGTTATACACACATAGATGTTTAAAGATTAGGATGACAAACAGAGAAGATGGATGGATGGATGGATGGATGGATGGATGGATGGATGGATGGATGGATGGAGAACTAGATTAGAGGGGTCAGCCACCAAGTACACAGGACCTATAACAGTCCCAAGTACAGCCTGACCCAGATGAAAATATAATTGGTAAGTATGTAACAAAATAAATAAGAGGGCAATAGAACACGAACATTGTTGCATTTTAAAACTCGGTCAATATGGGGCCCACAGAGATCCTCATACATAGAGAGAGAGAGAGCAGTCGTCGCATTTCTATCTGAGTCTGTCAGTACCAGAGCAGATGACCTCTAAGATACTTTCCAGCTCTAAATCTATAAATCTATTAACATTTCTGTGAGGAATTTCTATAAAGAAAAGCTCTGTAATGCCCATTTCTTTTGAGACTAACTGCCCCATCCACAGGCACACTAAGCAATTCCTTGATACACCAACACCTCCCCCTTTCCTGTGCTGAAAAGGAGAAAACTTTATTTCTTTTTTTTAAGGGGATGGAAGGTGATTTTCTCTGTGATTTTATTGATACATTTATTCATGTACTTCCCCCCCACCCCGGGGCCATTTAGGGTTTTGTTGTCAGCTGCTCATCTCTACAAAAAATGTATTTGGCTAAAAGCAACTAGTAACTAACCCCCAATGTGTGCATGCTAAAGGGTTTGTTTCCTAACACAACTCCATCTCCAACTGAAATATGTAAAGAATGCAATGTAGAAGAGCCTGTCCAGCTACTGGATTAAGCGTCCAGTTGGCTATCGGGAGTAAAGAAAAAATTCCCCATTGTTTGGGTGACAGCTGGCTCCATTTGGTAGGTTTTATATACTACTCTAGGAATGGGAGCTAAGCCAGCTCCTGCCTTGCAATGTTTTCTCATTTTCCACTGAAGTCAGAGAAACACCCTCCATTTTCCTCCCCTTGAGAGGGACTCCCTGAAGGTTTCTTCAAGGTCTTCTGATTGAGGGCTTTGAGCATCTTCATCAAGAGTGAAAAGGGGAGGGATGCTGATTTAATTCCATGCATTAAGTACACAAGGGTTGGGGGGTGAGGGTCTTCCTGATCCTCCCATGGATCATCTCCCATGGTGCTTGGCCTGGCACTTAGGATCCATGGGGAGAGATCGCATAAAGGACAAAAGGGCATATGCCCAGCTCCACAGGCAGCTTAACGTACAGCAGATAACCCATTCTACAAACAACCTCCTAGGATGGCTATGGAGTACGTAGCTCTCTGCACCTGGAGTCAGTAAGGTCAGCATTCAAATCCTGCCTCAGATGCTTACTAACTGTGACCATGGGCAAGTCACTCGACATCAATTTCCTCATTTGGAAAGTAGAGATAATAAAAGCACCTACCTCCCAGAGTTGTGTTGAGGCTCAAACAAGATTTTGCGTCTCTGTGTGTGTGTACATGTGCACACATACACACACTTATCTATCCATCTATATTTATATATGTATATATATACATATATTTGCAAATCCCACATAATATATAATAATAGGACTTTGCAAAGGCTACATAAATACTACGCATCATTATGAGCCTGTGCTGTACTTCTCCTTTGTGTAGGCATAGGGAGGGTGTAGAGAAGGACATGATCTCTCCCCTTTAACTCCCCCTTTTAGCATCCCTAGTGTTTTTCAGAGCATGGTTCAAGTACCTCTGCCTACAACCAAGCCTCCCTCCCCTCTCCCCCCAGCCCTCCTTGAAATCACTATCCATTTCCTTGTGCACATATTTTATTATTCATTGGAACATAAGCTATTGGAGGACAGGCTCCATTTCATTCTTCTCTCTGTATCTCCAGAGCCAAACAATCAGTTCCTGGCACGTAGCAAATGCTGAATTGAGTTGAACTGGGCTACCTTCATTGGGCAGCCTTACTAAATCACAAAAAACAGAGATCTTAGTTATCAGTGGAGTTCAGTTCCCAACTTGGACTCCTTGGGAAACTTATTCAACAGGCCTTTATTAAACACTATGTGTTAGGTACTATGCCATGCACTAAGGATTCAGTGACAAAAAAAAAAGATGGAGCCCTTGTCCTCAAAGATCTTGCATCCTAGTAACACCACTAGGAATAATTGACACATAAGTGGTATTTGAAAGGTCACAGTGCATACAATACTTCATGATCTGAAAATGCCAGGAAACTAAGTTCTAGCCAACTTTGTTCAGGCTCAGAAACTGGTGGGAGGGGCCTAAGGAAGAAGGATAATATAATAGTTACATGTTTTGATCCCGTCCTTAGGGATGATAGAGACTAGACCTGAGATTTCCTTGGTACAGGAACTCCCAAATGAAGAAAGTCTTCAATTCTGGGGCTGTCAGTCCTTACCCATATCCCCTACACCTTCCTTACCTATTCAAAGGTTGCCAATCCCTAGCAGTCCCCCTTTATACCTTCCTCACCATTCTGCTTGCATTTGATTGCTGTGAGAACCTTTGGGAGCTCTGAAGATGTATCTGCCAGATGCAAACACTACGTAATTCTATCACAAACTCAGCAGAATTCGTTTTTCAATATTGGTGGCTTTCTCACTTTTCCCAGTCCGTCTGCTATGGGCAGATGAGATGTGTGTTTTTCACATAATGATATGGAGAACTGAAGAAGGGAAGTATGAACGTATATCACTAAGAAATATGAATCAAAACATGTCTGTGCCCGAAAGGTACCTTAGAGGTCATTTCATCTGTCCCTTCCTCCCTAAAGAAACTGAGCCCCAGAAATGGGGAGTGACTTGTGCAAGGTCCTACAGATCCTGTGAGGCAGAGCTAGGATGCTAATCCAAATGCTCTAACTCCAAATTCAGCATTCTTTCTACTATACCACTACTATTAAAAATAATTTCATTTGTCTAGAAAAAAATATTAGTTTCATGGATCCAGTAATTATGTTTAGAAATATATTCAAGGTTGATATGTGGTAACAATATTCAAAGGATCATAGAAAATATTTGAAAGTCATCTAGACCAACCCTCTCATATTATAGATGAAGAAAATGAGGCCCAAAGTATGCCTAAATGATTTGTTCATTCTCTTCCAAGAAGGAGTAAATGATCAGGAAACTGCATGATGGGAAAAGTTGATAGGCTAGACATACATTTGGGATAACAAGTGGATAATAGCCTGAGTGTTCTACTACAATCACCATGATGTCAAGAGGAAGACCTCTGGTGCAGTGGTTCTCAAGGTGGGGAAGCCACTGAGACTCTCAGTACTATTTTCATAATAATTACTGAGATGTTTCCCTTTCTAACTCAGGAAATAGTGACATGTAATATGTATTATAGATTATTGGATATATGTGTATAGTTAATTACCGTTAATTTTGGTTCAAATTAAAATTAGTTAAAAGTTTGCCTCAATAAATCAATGTTCCACCATTATGAAGAATTAAGTGTGCTGTATATTCATTCATTGTTGTGTCAAGCCCTGTGTCAGATGGTGGGTTAAGTACAATATTCAAGTGAATCTAAATGCATATATTCATGGAGTCCGCAGTCTGTCTGAATGATAATTCTCATCACACAGGACTTTTTTGTTTAAAGATACACATTTAATTGTCTTATTTTTTAGTTTCCATTCATTCTGTCCTAGAATTGACCTGCTCTTTTTAGAGTAATAGTCTTCTCTTTCTTGGCCAGGAGATTCTGGGCTTTTGAGACCATTTGTCCCATGTCAGATGTTCTTACTCCAGTATCTCTAAATTAGGGACCATGGATCTGTAGAGGTCTTAGGTCATGTAATGTTCCTATTAAGTTAAGCCTTAACAGACTTTGAATATTTCAAAATGGTTCATTTTCATGAATATTAAAAGTGTTTTCATTTAGCCGCACACCATGGGAAGACTACTTCAGAAGGTCAAATGGGATATAGATACAAATGAAGTAATCTTCCCTTCCACAATATTGTTAAGGGTCATAGGATCAAAATCAGTGAGAATCATAAATAAATTTTTAGATACTGTACCTCCTCAAGGCCCTGGGATTGCGTTGATGTAGGGAGTCCATCCAGCCCTGTAGATCACAACCTTCCTGAAAAATCATTCATCCTCTACTAACCAACCCTCCAGCAATAATCACTCAGAATTTATTGAGGCTGGCCCTGGGGCATAGGGTCCATTACTGAGTCTTTATTCAAACATTGTCTATCTTAGTAGACCCTTTAGAAACTTGAACTTTGCTGGCACAGCCCTCTAGAACCCCAAAGTGGTCTCCATGCCATGATTGGAGGAGACCTCAAGTGGAAACAGAATGTGATCTGAAAACAATAGATGTGCTTGCTTCTTTGGTAGACCTGTTACTGGGATGGATTTCTGCGATCTCATCTTTGTTGATGTTCTTTCTAATGAAACAGAACCCAATCCATCCAGGCCTACTCATCCTGTGCAATTCACGTCCATGTACTTCAATGCATACTCTTTAGAGAGGTAATTCAACATTCTGGGGAGACCTTCCCCTAGACTGATTGACACTGAATGGATCCTGACAGAGGACCAGCAATATCCTTTGCTCTCTCTCTAAAAAAATAAAATAAAATTACATAGGATTTATAAGTTAACGGTTCTCCATAAATAGTCCCCTTTCTTACCATTTGTAATACACACATACATACATACATACACACATTTGTATATAATATATATGAGGTAGTACAGTGTGATAATAATAATGAGCTAACACTTATATAGCTCTTTAATGTTTGCAAATCACTGGATATTAATTTCCTCATTTTATTTTCACAACAGCCCATGAGGCAGACACAATTACTTTTCTACTTTACAGATGAAATAACTGAGGTTCTTTTCACAATAATCCTGTAGGCTGAAGTGCCAATCATGCCTACTCTGAGAGTTGTGAAGATCCAGTGAGATAATATTTGTAAAGCACTTTGCAAACGCTAAAGTCCTATGTACATGCTAGTTAACAGTACTATCAGATGAAGACACTAAGGCTCACAGAGGGTACTTGATGTGCCCAGAGTTAGGCAGCTGGTAAATGTCTGAGGCAGGGTTTGAACTTAGACTTTCTTGACTCCAAGGCAAGTGCTCTATCTACTGTGCTACCTTGCTGCCTTATAATGGCCAGACAGCCAATCTTAGAGACAGGAAAACTTGGGCTCGGCCTCAATTCCCATCCTCTGACACACACATTGTGTCACCCTGGGCAAATCATTTTAATCTCTCAGGGCCCCCAAGGCAATTTTTTTAAGACTACAAGATGCAGAGTAGATGTAGATCTTCACTGGGATAGAAATTTACTCAACTGAGAATTCTTTGTGCCAGTGAAATCGCACTGGTCTAGACAAAGAAGAATTAGTTGGCTGTTTCAAAAACAGGGTCCACAGGTCACCTGTAGGCTAAGCCCATTTAATTCGTTCCTTGCCTTCGTCCCCAGCAAAGGCTAGTTCTTCATCATGTCACCTAAGACGGAATGGCCAAATGCCCAAAATCTGTAATGGTTTGGGAACCTCCCCAGCAGCCCATGTTCATAAATATAATGAATTACCCTGCTTCTGATCACCAAGAATCTGAACTAAACTTGGCCCCAAATGTTCCAAGAAAAAAAACGGTGACTCCATGGTTCATGGTATTATTCACTTCACTTCAAATTAATTTCATGAGGAAGAAAACAGATTAATTGTAAAGACATCCAAAATGATGGGTTTTCCTTTATGGCCTTTGGCTTCAGAACAAAGTACCTCTCTTTTTTGAAGGTCTTTGTTAGATCAAGAGAGAGAGAGAGAGAGAGAGAGAGAGAGAAATTGGAAATGTTCTTTAGGTAACATTTGGCTGGTTGGAAGACTAGACATTCACCAAGGAGGGGTCAATTAAAATATAAACTGCTCAGAGAGAATTCTTATTTTCATTTAGGAATCATTTTATAAGTAGGAGAGCAACCATCCATTAATGTGGGGATGACAAATAAGAGTTCTCATTGTTAGAATTTTTTTTTTCCACCCGAGTAATTCTATCTGGTCTGAATTTTCTGAACACACTGCATACCTCTGTGATTATGTATTTCTCTCTACAGTTCTGCCAAATACATACAGCCTCCTATCTGCAATTTGACCCTGGCAGAGACCACCCTGGTGTTCTAGCTTACACCATCCTCTAAGGTGTCACCCAGCACAACAGTGCATCCAAGAATGGTCTGCTTCCATTATATTCTGGGATTGAGTGGCCTTTCCATGGGTTGGTATGCAACTGGATAAGCAAGGTCAAGCAGTATCACTCGGGGGTGGAGGAAACACTTGTAAAGAGCTTTGAGTCCTTCAGATAAGCAGCTCTGAGTGACCATGGTGACATTTCCTTTAAAACCAAGCACCAACCAGAGAATAAAGAGAACATCGAGGAAAAGATAGGATGAGAGAAGAGAAAGGAAGGATCAAAGAAGAAAGACAGAAAAGATTTGACCAGCATTGAAATGGAGGCTAGGGATAATATATGATAAAATTACTTAAAGAACAGAGAGGATGAGAGCAGGACAAATGGAAACTGGAGTTTTAATTAACATTTTCTGAGAGCATTCGAGAGAATCCAATCCAAGCTCAATGAAATTTTAAAAGCCCATGATTCTAGAATCTCAGAGTTGGAAGGATCACAGGATCATTGATTTTGAGCTGCAAGGGACCTCAGAAACCATCTCGTCTGATCCTCTCATTTTCCAGATGGAGAAACTGAGGCCCACAGAGGGTGTGACTTGCTCAAGGTTACACAGGAAATAAGTGGCAGAATCAGAACCTCAGCGGAAATCAATTCAACCCACAGCTGTGAAAGAATGTCAGCTATAACACAGTCAATAAGCGATCACTTACCCTTTGCTTAGAAACAAAGAAAAGGCTACCTTCCAATACAGCACAGGAACTAGTTAAGCTTTTCTTATCCTTCACTGACCAGAACCCTCCTCCCCTTAACTATGTTGTACTTCTTCGTATTAATTTTCTTTCTATGCATTCTGCATATACTCATATATGTGTATTTGTTGTCTCCCCCATGCAAATATAAACCTCTTGAGTGCAGGGATTATTTCACCCTTTGTACTTCTATCCCCAGCATCTAGCCCAGTATAGGAAGTTCCGGTTAATAGACAGAACTTCAAGAAAGTCTCCGGAACTAACCTTTGCAATTTGTTGTCTGTTTTGTTCTGGTTTTTTTTGGTTGTTGTTGTTGTTTTGGACCCTGTACATTGAAGTCCCTTTTACCATCAAGTGTCCTGAACATTTTCGCTAAGGCACCGTAATGATTCTTCCTATAATAATGCAAGCTTCCATTTATAAAGAACTTGTAAACTTGCAAATGGTTTACATGAACAATCTTATATGAATATTGCAACAAGTCTGCAGAAGGAGTGCTCAAGGTCTCAAAGCCTCATTTTACAGGTGAACAAAACACATGCTGTAAGAAGATGAAAGCTTGCTCACGGGCAAACAGCTGGTAAACATCCAAGGCTGTTTTGAACCCAGCTCCTGATACAATGGTATTCTCTGGATTCTATAGTAATGTTTCAAAATTCAAAAGCATCACTGTTTTCTCAGCCTTCAGTAATGAGCTGGTATTTTCAATGAACACAGCAAATTTTGATCAAATTGGGCAATGCCAAGGCATTATGACTTCCTCAGTATATTCTCAAAGGGCTAAGAACTTACATGCAAACTCAAGGACCTCCTGGGTCTGAAGCACATTTTACCCAGTGATCATTAGCCTGCCCCAAAGAGAAATAGCAGCAGCTGAAGTCAGACTGAAGTGAGGCACACCAGAGTTCTAATCTTAGCTCTGCCATGGTGTGACCCTGGGTAAATCACTTAAACTGGGATTCAGTTTCCTCCCCTCTAAAATGAGAGGATTGTACGAGAAAGCCTATAAAGTCCTTTCCAGCTGTCTGTCTCTGTTTCTCTGCCCCTCTGTGCCTATACTATGTTTCTGATGATCTCTCAGTCTTCTGAGCAGTACAGCTCATACAGTCAATAGCTCATGCAGGCTATACTTTCTGTCATGCAGGTCTCTTCTACTGTGGACTGGGGTGATTTTTGTATATTTGACCTTTCCTCCTCAAACCTTCTATAACCCATCATTAGGGAACTGGGGCACAGGCCTCCATTCTCCTATGCCATCGTCCTCCACAACTGGAAGGAGGAGGGGAAAACTGAGATTTACACATATAACAACTTAAAGTTTGCAAAGTATTTCACATTCATTAAAATTCACAACAACCCCATGGGGTAGACACTCCATGTATTATTAAAACCATTTTACAGATGAGGAAACTGAGCCTCTATGAGATGAAATGATTGGAAAACTGAGTATTTTATCCATTGCTGTCAAGACTTCTCAAGACAGTAACACCATTACAAAATACTTTCCTGTCACAAGAAAAACCCAAGAACTAGCTGATCATCTGTTTGCAATGCAACTTTGAGTCTCTCCAATAAAGGTTTTACCTAAAGGCTATTATTTGTTACTGAAACATTATTAATGTCTAAGAAAAAAAGGGAGGTGAGTAGGGAAAGACTGAGAGGGCAAGGCTTAAAAAGCATAATTGCATTTGACTCATCTCTAAAGCCTGACATCATACTGTTATGGAAACATGACTAGGGTATTATAAAACATTCACAGCCACATCACTTGACATCTTTATGTTCCAGAGAGGAGCATGATTTCATCACGTCACAATGAAGACAACTGTCTGTTGTGGGAGATATCCGCATAGCTGCCTGCTTTGAAGCGTATTCATTTTAAAACCTCAAATTAGTTTGGTTTCTCATTGATGCCTAGATGAGCTGTAGCATGATTGCTTTCCTGCTTATGTGTCTCTAATTGGGGGTCTTGGTTAAAGAATGGAAGGAGAGGTTGCGTGAGGCAGTGTGTGTGGTACAGTGGGGAAGGCGCCCGACCAGGACAGAGGAGACCTCATTGGACTCAACCAACAGTGGACTTTGGGACCTTGAGCATTTAAACACGGATTCAACAATTCCATAAACATTAATTAGTTAATATAACGAAGACCCTTGTTCATTGTACCTATCTCTTTCCTCTGTCCTAACCCACGGAGCCTAGCTCAAGCCCTCACCAGAGACCCTTGGGGTATTATGTGTTCCATCACTTTCAATGGCTCCCATGCTCACAAAGTGATGGAAGCCCAGACTATTGCAATAACCTTCTGATAGATCTCTCTGCTCTCCACACAGCTGCCAAATCCATATTCCCAAGACAAAGATCTCAACACATTATTTCCTCTATTGAAAAGTCCTCAGTGATTCCATATTTCTTTTAAGATAAAATATAGACTCCTCAGTTTGACACAGAAAGTTATTCCAAAAATCTTACTCTCATTTTTCCTGTCTTGTTTCAGGTCATTTTCACATATTTTTCTTTGCTATATGCTACATATCTTCCCTCGATCCATGCTTTTGCACAGTATGGTTTTCCTACCCCTTAAATTCACTAAAGTCTTAAGGGATCTCACAGCCTTGAAGGTTCTTCAGCTATCCCTCTGGGAGAAGTCTTTCATGATCCTGCCAGTGTCTAGCATCTATAATTTTCCCAAGATATTCTCGCATTATAGTTATATGTTCACATTATACCTCCCTTCCCCATACACAACTACCCATGCCCAGTAGAAAGTAAGCTTGCTGCAGGTAGGAGTTTGTCTTTCTTCTTTGAATCACTGAGGCCCAGCACATTGCCTTGTCAGTGATATTTGCTTAATCCAATATCTACTGGATGTTGGAGATACTGGAGATACAAAGACAAAAATGGGGAAAAAAGTGCCTGTCCTCAGGAAGCTTACATTCTAGGTAGGAGATACAACAGGCACACAGATAAATAAATATAAAGTAAATTTTTGAGGTGGAGGGAGGGAGAATATTTAACAATTGGCAAAGATTAGTTAAAAAAACTCTTGTGTAGGAAGTGCCACCTGGGATGAGCCCAAAAGGGAGCTAGGGATTCCAATTAACAGTGGAGAGGAGAGAAAGCAGAAGAACAGCCTGCATAAATATTGGTGGAATTGAATGAATCGATTCTTTAGCATTATTCTCCTTATTGCTAGTGTTGCTGTCATCACACACCCAGCATAAATGTGAGGACCAAATGTTGGAGCCTTTCCATTTCTAGAACAAGACACAGACTGAAAACACAAGGGAAAGGAAATCAGTTTCCTCTTGTTGAGAATTCTTCCCCCTCACTCACACTCACACACACACACACACACACACACCCAACACTGAAAAGAAATTTAACATAATGTGAATTCCATATGTCTTAGCTTTGTATTTCAACTTCATTTGGCCATAAAAAATTAGTCTTTCTGGCTCACCCCCAGTTGAAGCTTAAATAGGTCATATCTCAAGCCCAAATCCCTCCTCAAAATCCTCACACACCTGCATCATTCCACTATGCAAGGCACAATTTATTAGCTTTAAAAAAATGAGTACAAAGATCCACCTGGGAAAAGCAGCCCATGTCCTGAGAGGGAGAGGCAACATGTTATAGTGCATAGGGCACTGGACTTAGAGAGACCTGGATTCCAACCTTGCCTCAGACACTTAGATCACTTAACTATTCCATGCCTCAGTTTCCTCAGCTGTAAAAGAATAAATTAGACTCAATGGCCTCCAAAGTCCTTTCTAGGTCTCTTCTATCATTCTTTGAGAGAAGTAGACCTGTGTGCTGTGGAGGAGTCCAACCTCAGAATGTGTTAGGGAAATCAGAAGCATGCACTGAACAGCTAAACCCCTCCCGTAGAATCATGGTGCATTTCATTATGGAATCTCACATAAGAAATTTTGTGTAAATCAAAGTGAATTAGTAATTATCCCTTCAGTCACACTGCAGCAAGCTTTAATAGATCGCACGCCCTCCATCCTTTCCTTTCAGCATGACTGACGGGCTCTTGGTAATCACAGAGCAGAGTTCGAATATTGGAATTGGAAGCCAGATAGCTCACAAGTATTGTCAAGGAAAACAGCTAGACCAAAGATGTGGGAAGCTGTTTTGCTCTAGTTATGCTGTTTGGAATTTGGAAAGAGACACATGCTACACTCAAGAGGCATCTTAGGGCTGTGCGTTTCCAATTGGATGGCCTTAGTGTTGGGGGAGCAGTTCTTCTTTCATCATTCATCTTTCCAGAATGGATTACTATCCCCTGAATATATTTACCATGAGAATTTGTTTTCTAGCCCAGCTATTTAATGGAGAGAAGAAGTTATGATGTAGAGAATGTCCAGTCAGTCAATCAACTTCAATTTTCTGTGGACCAGACACTGTACTAAGCACTGGAGATAGAAAATGGGACAAAAGATGGTCCCTACCTTCAAGGAGCTTATAATCAAATCAACAACTCTTTCTGTAACTTCCCATCTTACAGAGTTATCTGGGACATAGACTTGACCCTTGAGAGGCAATCCTGCCCTGTGTACCCTGTGCACAAGTGTAATATTTTCCCCAGTGAGCTGCTCATACAGTTAACATATTATCAAATTAAAGTCATCATCATAAACATACATTGGTATTGGGTTGTTTCCTACCTGATATTTTGAGCACATGGACTCCTAGAATTTAATCCTCTTCAGTCTTCCCCATCTTCTTCCTAGGGAAAGCCACAGAGAACAGAAGCTTACATTTTAGGTGGCTTCCTTCTCATTTCCTCCCTCTCAGATGACCCTCCTTCCCCCTTCAGTATAGTTTGCCTCTACCAAAAATGTTTCACACCCTTGTGCTGCACACATAATTGCCTTAAGAACCTCACCAAGGAGTCCAAGCATGGCAGAGGTGCCACCATCCTGAGCTTTTGAGCCCAAGGCAAAGTGAACTCCTCCTGGGCTCCTTCCTTGTAAAGTGGGGCTTACTCACCTGAGATACACAATGGGAATGAGATGTTTCTCAAGAGAGCAGGGGTAATATTTTATAAAAAAGCTACATCATCCTATTGAAATATCCCAAAAACAATAGTGTTAGTAAAAAAAAAAAATGGGAATTGGAAAGAAAAAAAGTAGGGGAGCAGGGGTGGGTTAAGGAAGGGAGGAATCATGGCACATCTAAAAATTGCAGGACAGGTGAAGGGCTAATTCCTGCTGACCAAAACCAAAAGGAAAATGTTTAGTCATATACAAAACCCTTTTCATATTGGACTAGATAAAAAAGTTATCAGCAACGGCCTGCTTGGAAATGAGATAATTGATCTTCATAACAACCAGTAACTCTGAATCAGTTTCCACTCAAAGAAGTTACCAAGCATTAGGTGTTCCTCTGGAGAAGCATATCCCCTTCTTACTGTGTTCACAGGACTTTAGCCAGTCATTCGAACTTATCTCTATGATTCAGGATTCTCAGCCCTGTTCTCCATCAAATCACAAAGCAAGAAACAAACTGGGAGCTAGATGGAGCATTTGGGTATCTCTTTAAAAAAAAACTATATGGAGAATAAAACTGTTGTTGACAAGAAACAGAATGAAGGGTTTCACTAAGCTATCTTATAGTGTTCTGATAAATAATTAACAATTTTACGATTTTTTTTGAGGCAATTAGTGGAGAAGTGATAGAGCACCAGATGTGGAGTCAGGAAGACCTGGGTTCAAATCTGGCCTCAGATGCTTCCTAGTAGTGCGACCCTGGGCAAGCCACTTTTCTCTGCCTGCCTCAGTTTCCTAAACTGTAATATGGAGGTAATAATAGCACCTACTTCACAGGCTTGTTGTGAGAATCAAATGAGATAAAATTTTTTAAAAAGCACTTAATGCCTGGCACGTAATAGGCACTACATAGATGCTCACGTCCTTTCTTTTCTATATTCCCAAATAAAGTTTTCATTATAAAAAAAAAACCTTTTATTTCTTATGTGACCATCACAGTATACTCTAGAACAGTGGAATCCAACTCAAATGGAACAAGAATCCTAAACTGCACATAGGAATCCATGTGGGCTGCATATTGGCTTAGAAAACCACATATTAATGTTATCTATGTTTTACTGTATTTTTATTTATTTTCTTAGACATTTCCCAGTTATCCTTTAATCCGGTTCAGACAGCACTCGGGAGTATTATGGGCTGCAGGCAGGCTACATGTTTGTCACCTCTGCTTTAGGATTTACTTCCTCTCACATTCATATTTCATGAAATATTTCATATTTCAATTTCACATTGAATACAGAATATGAAAGGGTTTACTGAAACCTAGGGAGTACAGGTCAGAAAAACAAATTCCAACCCCTGTTCTAGAGTCAGGAAGACCTAAGTTTGAACACCATCACAGATGCTCACCATCTGTATGACCCTGACCAAGAAACTTAACCTCTCAGTTTCCTAGGTGGGCTTAGTTTCATATTTTCTAAAATAGGGATAATAATAGCCCCTACCAGACAGGATTCGATGAAGGCACAGCATCCAAATCTCATCCATTTGGTTTGGTTGGCAGAAATTAGTCCTTCAACTATCTCACATTTTTCAGATGTATTAAGGCTCTTTCTTCCCTCCCCCGCCCCCACCCCAACTCTGTATTCACTGTTCTCTCTTTAGTCCACAATCTTTGATCAAAGGTTATAATGGAGATAGTCTTTTGGAAACCTTCAGTGCTATATAAATGTTAGCTATGTAAATGTTAGCTGTCATTCCCTCTGGGTTCTACTGAGTCATTGGCCAAATAATATGACACTTTCATTTGAGCTAATGCTATAACAGCTTAACTTGGGTCAAGTACTGCAATTAAATTTTTTAAAGGATCTTTACCCTAAAGTACTAACCAAGGTGGGAACTCTGGGCACCCAAGAAGCCTGAGAAATATCTGGGAAACATATTTGAGGTTCTTCAGATCACATCATGGAAGGTAGTTTCTACTTTTGTCCATACTTTGGATGGATCAGTGATCTCACCAATGTGGTATTTCCTTCAGCAATGCAGATAGCAACCCATCCATGGTTGTCCAAATAACTGATCCTTGTCCATAGCCTCTGGTAAATCCTCTATAGGTGTGTCCACACCAGCATTCTGGAGACCTCGATATCGCAGAGACCCATATGGTGCTTATTTCCTGCTCTTGCTCCATGGCCAACCCGAAATTTTTCCCCCTTTCTGGTCATTCATTTTGCTGACAGCATCCTTTGTATGATTATCTCTGCGTCATTCTTCCTTGCAATCTAGTAACGCTAAATGACTGTGCCCTTCTCCAGTTCCCTTTGGGTGGTCCTCAGTTTCCATCCTTTGGCCATTCTGGGACTCTCCTTATGATCAGTCAAAATCTGGGAAGCTTCCTTCATAGCCCTGCCCTCCAACTTCCCCCCTTCCCTCTTTATCCTTAGTTCATACCTATCTAGGGCAGAACAGGAGAAAGTAAGTTTCCTTCAGGGATACTTGGAAAAACAAGGAATCCATTTCCTAGAGTCAGACCATAAAAAGGGTTTACTGGCAGCTGGTTTTTGTATCATTTTTGTATCACTTTTCAAGTTTGAGACATAGACATATATAAAACAAATATGAATGCCTGATCAAGATCATACTTGCATGTACATATGAGCCAGCCAGTTAAACTATACCTAGACGTTTAAGACAATATATCTAGGAAGTATGGAAGCTGGAAGTAAAGTCCAAAGACCTGGGTTCAAATCCTATGTCTTCTTCTTCTTACCTGTGTGATTTTAGATATAACATTTAATCTGTCTGGGTCTGGTTTCTTCATCTATAAAATGAGGGGGTTGGGCTCATTGGTCTCTGAGGCCCTTTCCAGCTCTGTGTCTATGATATTGTGATATAGAAAGTAAGCAGGTTGGATCAGATAACCTAAGGAGCTTTCTGACTCTACCTCTAAACCTGTCATTCTATGAGTCAAGTCAAAGCACATGATTCTAGTAAGTGACATCTGTTAAGAACTCTCTGCAAGGTACTGTGGTAGCCAGACAAGTACATGGAGAAGTAAATGAGAAGTTTAAAGAGAATACAAAGTAATCTCCAAAGGTAGAGTGTACTAACAACTGGTAGGATTGAAAAAATGCTATGTGTAAATGGTGGCACCTGAGTTACGCTTGAAGGAAGCAGAGGATTTCCAGAGGGCAATGCAGATATGAGGAGTAAGTGCATTCTAAACATAGGGGGCATGGTATGGGAGATGGGCATCATCCACAAGGACCAGCTAGCTGGCCAGTTTGCCCAGAATGGAGATGATGTAAATAGGAGGTCACTTTTGAATTCATCTACTTTGAAGCAGTTCAAAAATAAGTGGGAGTTTTGCACGTCGGAAATGGTTTGGGGGGGGGGGTCTTTGCTAATAAATAACATGAAGATGACCCCTTTGTCCACATAAACAACCATAAAGTGAGTGGTGAAGAAATCTTTACCCCCTTCCTCTCCCAATTGGAGTGAATGGGCATTTAATTATTTTCTTGGTAGATTGACCTAGCTTTGAAGGAGTCCGGTGTCAGCTTTCATACATTTTCCCAGTGCATTTACTTTATAAAACTAAGGGAGGAAAGGCTCAGTAATCTAGGGAATTAAACTGCATTCAAATGAGATTAAGGATTTTGACTCACAGAAGCAAAGACAATCAGCAGCCTAACTAAGACTAGACAATTGTTCAGCAAACTAATCCAGCAATGGTTTGCACAAAGAGATCCACACTATTGGACAGCAGTGAGGAATGACCATTAAAGAAGCTGGACTATGGGATTAAGTTGGGGGAGAATGCCTCCCATCTTGGCTGAAGCCCCATCTTTCACTTCCTTGATTGTGAATATGGGCTTTGTAAGAAAAGCCATTACATGTGCTATGAGATACCTTTAGATCTCAAAATGTCAAGTAGGGTTAGCACCTCGAAAGAAGTCTTCCATTTGCTGAGATGACCTTGGAGGCCCTTTGAAGAAAGGACTGTACATTAGGAAAATCAGCCTGATGTTTGTCCAGAGGACTTTGCCCTGCTTTGCTCCAGGATCGTGTTGACCCTGGCTCTCAAAATGATTGGGCCCCAGAGTCAGGTGGAATATCCCACAAAGTATCACCTGGGTTTAATCTTCGAGATGCCGGACCAAGAGACTCCTTAGATATGGTGACATTTGTTTAAAAGACAGGGTATCCCAAAAGTCTTTGCAAAATTTTAATCTATTAAAGTTTCAAACTTCACAACGACTTTTGGGATACTCTGAACTTCCCAGACCACAGTGATTGATTCTGTTCATTGGGTCCTATAAAATTAAATGAGAAGCCACAAAATTGCAAAACGCTTAATAACAGTGTTCATATAGCACCGTGAGGTTGGCTGAGCACTTTACAAACACTATTTCTTTTTATCCTCATAACTAGGAGAGCTACGTATTTTTATTATAGTGAAATATACTGAAAGTGGGGCTGCATGCATAAATTGTATCAGATTGCTTATAATCTCAGGAACTGGGGAGAGAGGGAGGGACAGAATTTGGAATTCAAAATTTAAAAAAGTTTAAAAAATTATTTTAACAAGTAATTGGGGAAAAATAAAATATTTTATATATACATATATTTGTGTGTATATGTATATATATATATATATATATATATGTATGCATGTGGCACACACACACACAGAGGGAAAATGAGGCAGACGGTGCAAAGTGACTTACCTAGCGTCACACAGCTAGTGTCTGCAGCTGGATTTGAACTCTTTTTTTTCTTTTTCTGACTCAAGGTCCAGAGCTCTATCTACCATTATCCCCAACCACCTATCGTATTATTATTTATTATTTATCCTGAGTCAGGTGTATTTTACTTAATGAAATATCCAAATCATGCCTCTGACACCTACTAGCTATGTGGTTTACCCTGGGTAATACACTTAAGCTATGTCTGTCTCAGTTTCCTGTTTCCTCATCTGTAAGATGGAATCTGAGGTCCCCTTTGTGCTCGAAATCTACAACTGGTTGATTTGACTTTGCCTGTAGAGAAGACAGGCAACCAAAAATTCTTTTACTCTAATTAAGCCAGTCCCAGTCTCATTTCTCTCTCTTTGAATTAAACAACAAGCACCAACTATATGCAACATTGTATTAGATGCTAGTTTCATAAATGATATATATAATATATTCACATATATATGTGTATGTATAAGTATGTATACGTACATGTATGTACATACGTATGTACATACACACATGTATCCTGCCTTCAGGAACTATTTGAACTTAAATTAGCATATGGGAAAAATATATCAAATAAATTAATTTTTTCTTGGTGGGGGTGGGGAGAGTCAAAGGGCCACATGAATATAATGTACATTGGAAATCTTAAAGGGTCTATGAGTGCTATTTATTTTTCTTACTTTACAATTCACCTTGCATCACAAAACAGCAGAGTTTAGACTCAAAACTCAGGTTTATAGGAACAGAGAAGCAGAAGTAAATAAAACCTCAGAGGTCATCTAGTCCAGATCCTTCATTTTACACATGAATAAACTCGGTTTCAAAATGGAGGTAACTTGAGCAGACAGTAAGCCCAGAACCAGGATTTGAACTTGGATCCTGTGACTCGTGAACCTCTCCTTTTTTCCTATGCCCCACAACCTTTCCTAGCAAGATGACTCCTTCTTTAGGGGAAATTTTAGATCTCTTCATCTCCTTTTGGTCTTCTTTGGCTCATTGTTGGGCATTGGATATATGGCCTTCTTGGAATAACGTGTCTGTCATTACATTCCCCAGGAACTATAAAGCAAGGTTTGATGTTCTCCCCCTTTCTATTGTCAGGATGTGGCTTTAGCATGCCCAAGATCTTTGAAATGCATTCCTCCCATATGCCGTGTGCATGCTGAACATCTGGTATAGGTCAGAAGGGAGGCAATGATCTTTGTGTGTTTTTCTACAAAAATACTTGGAGAACGAGAAGGTGTGGTGTCATCTAGAATCATTAACTCCAAGACCATTGCTGAGAGTTTATCTCTGACCAGATGTGAAAAAGGAAAACATTAAGACAAGTTTGCTATGCTGGGCTAGAGTTTCAAGCAGTGAGTCAATTTAGAGGAAGACAGTCCAAGTGGAAATGAATATGGGGACCTCCAGGGTCAATTACTGTTGGGATTCATACTAGGAAATGAAAATGGGTGGAAAATTGGGGAAATTTTGAGGGAGATGAATACTGAATGAACTAGGATTCTGGAGAACTCATTTCTAGTCCTTGTTTCACTATAGTCTACTTCTGAGATTTTGCACATTTTGTGTGGGAGAGGAAAATCTGTGATTTAATCACTGAAGAGAAATCTGGCCATAGAAACTAATTTCATCCATGCAAAAATGCTACTCCTCTGTAACTCAGTTTATAGAGTAGTTGGGGTCACTGAGAAACCATGTGACTTCCCAGGTAGTGTTGGGGGGGGGGGGGCAAGCTTGAATCCAGATCTTCCTGAGTTCAAGATCAACCATCTGTATGCTGCATTGCTCCATGACTTGTACATGTTAGGGGTTTAATGAATGCACTGAATTGAAGTAAGAGTCAACATGGAAAAGAACTATGGAAAGAACATATGCTCTAGCAGGAGATGACCTAGGTTAAATCCCACATCCGATATCTGCTCCTTGAGTAGCCCTGGACCAGTGATATTGCCTCCCTGGTTCTTATTTGTCATCTATAAAATGAGAAAGTTGGACAAGATGGTCCCTTCCAACTCTAAATGAAAATCCTATAAATTGAATGACTATTCCCTCCTTCTGTTGGCCTTTTGTTCTTTCACTATGCAAAACTAAATCAGAAAGGTCGCAGTGGCCTAATCTTTTAAATCCCTGGACCAGAAGGAACAATTACCGAATCATGTAGCAAGGTTATATTTTTAAGTGACTGAATAAACTCAGCAGAATGAACCCTCTTAGGACATCAGCATTAAGGACAGACATGTTAAGTAGAGAAAATATTCAGTGTTCTATCGAGAGACAACTAATTAAGTCTAATTAAACACTTCACTCAGAGCAACCTAAGTCTAGTTAGAGCTGGTTCACCTCTAATTTGTCATGAACGACCATATTTTGATAATTATTTTTAAGGCATTTTGTATGTGAATGGCCAGATGCCACCTATTCTCCTTGAGCCTTTTTCCACTCCCTTGTTAGTGGATATTTGAGTGATTGATTGTGAGGAGTGAACACTTTCTGGGTCTCATTTCCATTGGTAGAGCAGAAGAATGCATGGGATTCAGACTACTGGGGCAAGCATTGACTTTGGGTCATCTTCCAATGTAGGGTGGCTCCACTGGGTATTGGTCCACTCATGTTATTAATTCACTTAAGTTCCCAACTTGAACTCAGAATCCACTGGGAACCCTTGCCTGCTGGGTACTCTTCATCCTTGTCCAGCACGAAATCTATGATCCTATTATTTTGCTGATGAATTGCTGACATACACTGGTGAAGGAAATTACCCACACAAGTGAACTTCTAGATCTGGACAAAAAAGAAAAAAAAGGCAGCTGAGCCCTGAATCAGGATAGTACAGTATAGCTGCAAAGGGCTTCCAAGCACAAGATTGTGTTTTCTAAAATAACAGAACCTAAGAGATGGAAAAGAACATGGAAGTTACCAATCCATTCTGTAACTGACCAAGAATCCCCAACACATTTCTGACAAATGGTCATCCAGGGTACTAGAAGATCTCATATCACTGTGTATGAGGGAATGATCCATGATTTATTCCCTAGCTTTTGGGCTATCTACACCAGCAATGAATGCCTGCCTCCGGAACCCAACCTGATCCTTACTATCTCCATGTTTCTACAGATTCATGTACATATCCCCTCTAGCCAAAGTGAACTAATACGCTACACATATTCTCTTAGATCTAGTCATTCTTTCTCACATAAGTGTACTAAACTGAATTTCCACAGCTTTCTCACAGTGTCATCATTAACAACTCTCTCCACCCCTTTTACTCTTTCTTTTTCCTCCTCCTTTCCCCTCTATCCCTCTTCTACCTCTCCCCTTCACCCTTTGTTCACAAAAATATATACATACCCTCTGTCACAAGCATATACATGATCTCTTATGCTCATCCAATAACCGTTCCATGCCCCATCAGAGAGAGAGAGAGAGAGAGAGGAGGGAGGAGGTAAATGGAAGAGAGAGACTGACAAGGAGAGAGACAGAGAGACAAGGAGACACAGACAGAGACAGAGAGAAGCATGCCAGATCTCACCTCCACATCAAATATGAGCAGACATCCCTAGTCTCAAAGAAACATACTGAAGCACTCAGACTCTAGGTACACCAGAAATGAAAAGCACAGAATTCTGTGAAAAGGCTTCCAATGAAGCCTCAGGCATTTTTATGCTGCTGCATTTGTGGAGAGAGACTAGACCCCTATTTGGCCCAAAGAACGCTGACATGATGCTTCTCCCTTATGTAAATGGTGGAGTTGGGGCCAGAACTTCTTGGGGAAGAGACACATGGAAGGACTTTGGAAGCTGCAGACACTCAAGGGAAGCCAGATCCTCCACATTCCTCTGATTTCCAGCTTGCCTCCCTAGAGAATCTAGAGGCCTTCCCTTTGCCTGGGATCAGGCTCTTTGCGTTGGAGCGGAGATCTTATCTCCCTGCTATCTAAAGAGTACATTAACTGCTGTATTTTCTGGTTTAATTCTAAACTGTAGAACATCTCCAACTTCTAACTGCTGTCTTGCTTGAATGGATGTGTTTACTCACTATGACTGTCTTTTGTGTGACCATTGTTTGGTGTGAAAAGATAAAGCTGATAAAAAAACACCCACAACAAAAACTACAGGACCAGTCTCCCCTTTATGAGTAATCAAGGAAGTGACTACTGCTTCTAACTTGAAAAAAAATCATTCCTAATTCTTTCAACCAGATATTTAAGGAGGTGTTGGGTATATGTATGTGTACACACAAACACATTTATACACATGTGTGCATACATACATGTATGTATACATGTATGTATTGTGTGTGTGTGTGTGCATAGCCCTCTTGGAGGTAGGCAAATGAAGGAGCAAGTACCCAGTTACGGTCCTTCTCCTGCTCTCCTCAAAGAAAAACTCACAGTGTCCCTTGGAGAAGGGTGAGGCAGACTACAGAGCTATCCATCTATGCCACCTGCAGGATATGTGTTAGACAACCCATGTGAACATATATGTAGACATTTATCTGCCATGGGCACATGCATCTTATACATAAATGAAGGGACTTTACCTATAATCAGTCTGGTACAGAAAAGAGTGTTGGATCTCGAGCCAAAGGATTTGGGCTCAAATCTTGACTACCTATAATTGTGAGAAAGTCATTTAAGCTCTCTTGGCCTCAGTTTCCTCACTGTAAAGTGAGGATGCTGTGCTAGACAACCTGGAAGTCTCGTGTGAGCTCCAAGTCTATGATCACATGAATTTCTGAAATACCAGCAGTCATGGGCACACGTGTACCTATATTGCCTTTTCACAGAATTCTCTGGTTCTCAACTCAGGGACTTTGTACATCTAATACTTAAAGCCATAGCTCTGCTCTCTGTGGTCACAAGGATTCAGGACCAGTGCCTGGGAGGAGGCATCGGGCTGGGAGGGATATCTGAGGCAGCAGCTTGGGAAACAGACACATATGGGGGGCACCAAGGAGGAAAAATTATGTGAGGTCATTAAAATATACATTCCCCTTGGCCTGTCCTTCAATGCTCTGCTTCTTCTGAAAATGGAAGGATAGGAGAGGGACCCTGACCTAGTGTAGACCTAGTCATTCCTTTTATCAACCTCAAGAGAAAGTTTTGCAGTGGTGGCTTATTTTTTTTTAATTTGAGAGCATAGGAATTTATTGGATAAACAACAATCCTCGAACTATAATTTCTCAGTGGATTTACTCTTGTAATTATTGTATTGGTGTATGTTTACGCTGATTGCATGTTTTCATTAAGTCTCTTACATCTGTTCATTCCTTTCCTCCATATTTATCCAGTGTCTACATGAAGGGCGCCATGGGAGTCACCAAGACAAAATTGGTTAAATGATCCCTGCCTTCATAGAACTTGAAATCTAGAAGGGAAAATGAGGTCATGCCTCCCTCATTAGATCATAAACTCCTTTTGGGCAGAGGCCAAAATATCTTAACTATATACTACTTTCTGATGAGACAGCACAACCCTTCATCATGTCTTCTAACTCGGGAATTCTAAGCAATTGCAAAAATCTTGACACTGTCATTTTCTTCATCACCAGGCATTTTTGAGCACTTGCTGTATGCAAGACATTACACTCTATGTTAAGATGACAAGATGCATAAAACACTATCGCCATTCTTTCAGCACTTTACAATCTATCTGGAAACAGAACAAGTATGGGAAAAATTAATAGAGGTAGTAATAAACAGGTAAATAAATAAATATAAGAATGAGTAACTAAATAAGAATTAAAAATGAATGAACAAACAAATGAATAGATAAAATGAGTACATCGATGAATGGAGGGATGGATGGATTGGTGGATGGATGGATAGATGGATGGATGAATAAATAAATAAATAACCCTCAAAGCTCAACCTATCATCCACTTAATGAAGGGGAAACAATAAAAAAATAAGAGCATGACATCCAGATTGGCTCTGCATGCACTGAGACTGCTACAGTGTCTGCAAAGGTCTAAAAGGAGCCCTGAAACGCTGGCCATTTGGGTTCTGGATTGATTAGGTTACCAACCCAGCTAGTGATGAAAATTACCCTATAAATCTCAGAAATAGCCCAGGTGTTCCAGAGCTACAGACTGGCTCCACAGTAAATGGTCACGATGGTTAGCTTGACATGAAAGATGGCTGAATAAGTGGTATTCCTTTGGGATCTGGTAAGTGCAAAAATGTCAAACAACATCCAATCCAATCAGAAATCCCAATTCATCTGCTGGAGGTGCTTCTGTGCAGAACTCACCACAAAAGTGGGCAAGCTATATGTGCGCATGAAATAGCTGACAATATAAATGCCTTTATTGTGTGTGTGTCAGTCTGATCAACAAATAAATCTGGTACCAGCTCTAAGCAGGGACTTCATACCACTTTTTGACAATGAGATGCTCAGCTCTAAATTTCACAACAACCAATTGCTGATGAATGCAGGGCAGTTACATGAAATAACTTCATTCCAAAGTCCAGATTAGATGAAAAAAATAACAGAAATAAGAATAAAAACAAAGCAACTTGAAGGCATTGAAACTTTGAAATTGAAAATTGATACTTAAACTTTAGAAATGCTACCTAGTAACAAAAAAGATGAAAAAAAAATAATGGTGTCTCAAATGATACTGAAAAGGAGAAGGGAATACTTAAAAAGGAATTTCAAAAAACCCTCTGGGTTTGATGGCACAAATCCAACTAATGATAAACACTTATAAAGTGCCTACTATGAGCCAGGCACTCTGCTAAACCCTTTACAATTATTTACAATACATCTGATCTTCACTCAACAACCACTGGAGGTAGATGCTGTTACTGTCCCTATTTTACAGATGAAGAAACGGAGACAGACAGATGTAAAGTGACTTAGCCAGGGTCACACAAATAGTAAGTGTCATAGGCTGGATTTAAACTCAGGTGTTCCTGACTCCAGGTCAGCATTCTCTCTACTGTTCTTCTGAAATGCTTAGGTGCCAAATATTTTTATATTTGTATCCCCAGCAAAAGTCACCTATTCCACTTTTTGGGTAGCTCTAATTTTATAAAGTTCTTCTTCGCATCAAGCCTAAATGTGCCTCTGTCCATCTTTTATGCAATAATTTTCATTCTACTCCTTCTTTGACAAGCAATCATGTCTAATCCTGTCCTTCCACGTACACCTTCAAACATATGGAGACAGTTATGATGCCTCCTCCCCCATATACACACATCTTCTCTTCTCTGGGAAAAATTTAGTGAGGCTCCGGATTCACTCTCTCAGACAAGGAAAGGCTGAATATATCTTCTCATAAGGTTCTAGGGTCCCACTGAGAGATCAGAGATGTCTTTTTTTTTTAATTCAAGGCTCAAACCTCTATTCTAACTCTTACTGTTAACTACCAGTATTTATTGACTCAGTTTTTTAATCAATTAATATGAATCAGTTTTTTGGGGTGGAGAGGGATATTTACTAAAGCACTACAGTAAGAACAAAACTTGTAAATATTTCCCCCCAACACCCAGGACATGCTCCTTGGTCCCTGGGGAGAGTGGACTCAAGCACTACTCACCCTGTTACATCAATACCACACCCCCGTCCTTCCACTAATCTTTATGTGACAGGATCTCCTGGTCACTCACCATCTTCTGTATGTTAGCCAGTTTGCCAAAGTCTTTCCTAAAACATGGCTTTCAGAAAAGAATATAATACTACAAGAAACAGATATCCATGAGTTTAGGCTCTATGAGTTGAGAATGTTTCATGGAGAAAGGGGTCCTTAAACTGAACCATTAAAAAACCAGGAAGGATGTAGATGCCCAAACCTGGTCCCATAAGGATGCTGTTGTCTCAGAAAGGTTTTATTGGGAGCTTTATCCAACAGAGTGCTCATCTTTATCTATTGTGCCCAGCATGGCTTTTGAACCTCTGACCCTTGAGAACTCTGAAGCAGGCTGGTTTTAAAGAAATTAGCTGGCCCAGAAAAAATGAGTAGGCTTTCTGAATGCCACACAATGAATTCTCCACTTTATGAAGAATATAAATCCAAGGAAGGCAAGGGATTAATCAGAGAAAGAAGGATCATTATTCGAATGGATCGAAGCCTTGAGAACTACAGACTAATTTGTCTACTGGCTCCAGGCAGCTCTAGAAGATATGTGGAGTCATTAAAAAATGCTCCCTAATTATCATGCTTTTCTAAACTAATTTTTCAATTATATGCATTAACCTCCTATGTAAGGATAACTCTAGCACTCTGGGGCTTGTAAATTTAAGGCATGTGGAATACAAATGTTTTGAAAGAGTCTCTTCAACCATGTTTGAAATCAATGATCCTTCATTTCATTTTCTACAGTCAGACTTCAGTCAGGCAGAATCTTAGCTCCAATGTCTCCTTTTTGTCAGGTGGTTGATGGAAAACACAGCCTATGATGGCAAAGTGGGCCCCTATCTTGTTTTTTTTCTAGCTACCAGAAAAGCATGGGCAAGCCAGATTCCCATTTTAATGCAAAGAGCCAACTAGTTTTATGTTTAAATAAATTTATGTAAATAATTCTAAAAATGTAGAAAATTATAAAGGATCTTGCTCTGGTACTGAGTTCAGTTCAACTAGGTCCCTCATACAATGACATACATACAATTAATTAATTTGACAGACACGTGAACATTGTAGCTGAGTGGGAAGGTGATCAGTCAACAAGTATTTGTTAAGAGCCTTCTATGTTCCAGACACTGTGCAAGGCACTGAGAATAAAAAGGCAAAGAAGAGATAGTCTCTGCCCTCATGGGGTTTATATTCCACCAGAGTAGGAAGAGAACTGGATTAAAAGGATGACTTTTGTAATCGGGAACAGGTGTAATTATAAATATACTAGAGCAGTTATAGTTCTTCCCTCTGGTGTAATAGAAAGGTCATTGACCTAGAAGTCAAGAAACTGGGACTATCATCCCAGGTACATGACTTGGAACAAGTCAAATAGGCTGCATCAGGAGGGAGTGGGTTCACTCTCACTGGAGATCCCCAAGCAAAGGTTAGGAGACACATGATGGTATGAGGGCAGGTTGGTTCTGCTCTTTCCAAAAAGACATGTAAACATTAATGTAGCAAGTTGAACCAGTGTGGCCCGGTGGGTTGCATGCTCAGCTTGGAGGCAAAAAAATCCAGGTTTATATCTTGCCTCTGAAAGTTGGCTATTTGGCCCTGGGCTATTCATTGACCTCTATGTGTCTCAGTTAACTCCCTGGTAAACTGACCTCCTGGCTTATCTATACATCTACCATGTTTTTCCCTTGCTCATAGTGCTCCCATGGCCCCCATAGAGAAAATCTAAACTCTTCTCTTTGGCTTTTAAATCCCTTTGCATTCTGGTTCAAATATATCTTTCCTAGAAGACTGCACATTATTCCATCATACACACTCTTCATTCCAGACAAGCTGGCCCAATTCACATCCTACATCTATGACATTCCATCTCTTATCTCCACACCTTTCCCTCATGCCTATTCCTCACCTACATCTCTTGGAATCCTTAGATCCTGTCAAGGTTCAGCTTATCTGCCTATCACCAGAAGGCTTTTAATAAGTGCTCATTGAATTGAAGACCAGTCAGTTTTACCGTGTGTGTTTGTCCTTCGTTGCCGAAGAAGACCATGCCATCAGAGAAATGATGACATGACTTGCACTTGACTTTGTTTTGAGTGAGGGAGGGCTGTGCGGGTCACCAGCCTCACTTCTCCTCCAGAGCCATCTGAATCCAGTGACCAGATATTCATCAGGATGACTGGGGATGACCCAGGATGAGGTAATTGGGGTTAAGTGACTTGCCCAATGTCACACAGCTAGTGAGTATCAAGTGTCTGAGGTGATATTTGAACTCAGGTCCTCCTGACTCCTGCACTGGTGCTCTATCCACTGCACCACCTAGCTGCCCCTCAGTCCACCAATAAACATTTGTTAAGTACCTGTTTGAGGCCAGGCATTGCACTAAGTGCTAGAGACATGAAAAAAAATTAAAAATCTCCCCTGCCCTCAAGAGCTAATATTCTACTATGGGGGACAAGTAAATAAATAAGATACATAGAGAGTAGGTGGAAGGGAACTTTGGAAGGAAAGGCACTAGCAACTGTGAGAACTAAGAAAGGCTTCCTGTAGAAGGCAGTTTTAGCTGAGTCTTCAAAGACACCAGAGATTCTACAAAATGAAGGTTAAAGAAGAAAAATGTGGCATTTCAAGCATGAGCGACAGCCCATGCAAAGGCACAGAGAGGAGAAATAGAGTATCATGCATGAGAAACAGCGAATATGGCAGGATGGTTGGATCACGGAGTGGGTCAAAGAGTAGCATGTAGGAAGCCTATCTGAGTATGTTGTACTATGACAGAGCATTCATCCTACATGATAGGTACGATATGGATGGCCATCAGAGGCAGCTGTTGATGTAGCGGATTGAGAGTACTGGGCCTGGAATCAGAAAGATATGAGTTCAAATCCAGACTCAGACACTAGCCCTGGGCAAGTCACTTAACCTCTGCCTTGGTTTCCTCAACTGTAATAGCACCAACCTCTTAGGGTTCTTGTGAGGATCAAATGACATAATATTTGTGTTTTTTTTAAAGCACTTAACATAGTACCTAGCATGTAACAGGTGTTACATAAATATGTATTCTTTCCCCTTTCTCCTTCATCTTAAGGTGAATGACCTCCAAAATCCCATCCAAGTCTGAGATTCTCTGATTGATTGGACCACAACATGTTTACCATTCTAGGCCCAAGTTTCCTAACCTGGATGGAAAATGAAGAGTTAGACCTTCCAGTTCCACCATTCTATTTCTGCCTTGGAACTTGAAATCTACACATTACAATAGGATTTTGATAATCACAGACAGTTATATAGTACTGTATAAGTATTGCCTAACTGGATCCAAAAAATGCTTCAAGTAATAGTTATCCCCATTTTACAGTTGAAGAAACTGAGGCTTAGAAAAGTTACATGAACTCAGAACTTCTAGATATCAGAAATGGGAATTAAACCCGACTCTTGTTGGCCTCCAAAACCACTACTCTTTCTAACTCATCACTGTACTTACTGTACCTCATTTTGTCTCAGCTCAAAGGGCTGATTCTAGTGAGAACAAGCAGGAGATGGAGCCCACTCTGACTACACTTGCATGAACTGGATAGAGGCAATTGACAGAGAGTTACCAGAAACATATGTATGTTCACAATGCACACATTCATGGAGCTTAATCGCCTGTTGGCATCAAAAGAAAGGAAAAGGAATCCTGGATGAATAGACAACATCTAATCCATCTGTGTTTGTTTTGGGGCATCCTGGGTTTGGGGAAGATACTTTCAAGGGAAGTTGCCTAGGGTACATTGACCTTAGGACATAACAAGTAGCTGCAAATGACCAGGCTTGGTGTAAAACAAGGCCTGTTTGTCTCTAGTGTCTATGACCAGGTCACTGAAGGCATGTGGGGAAAATACGTCCTGATAAAGGCTACAAAATTGTTAACACTTTTAATTATGTTTAGATTATGGTGCATTAGAGAATTCACTGAGTCGGCCTTTTTGAAAACCTTCTCTCCACCATTCAGGGACTCTCCCAGTCAATAAAGCTTTCCACAAAGATTGACCACTTCTTCATTCAGGTTGTTTGTCCATCCATGCAGTATTTGGAGTGTTCTTTTGAAGGACTGATCTGCCCATAATCCCAACAAACAAGAGCTTTGAAATTCCTTGTTATTGTCTAGTCCATAATAGTTCAAGAGTAGACAAAAGAAAACCTGAAATGGTTCCTTCATCTATGTTTTTCTCCTTTCCTTTTCAGATAGCATTTTGAGGAATACAAGGGACATTTTGGACAATGATGTGATAAACATTCTTGATATTATTAATCATCAGTTAAATTGTGTTGGAAAATGCATTAAAATATCAGTGACCTGAAGAACGTACAGTTGTTTTGTTTTGGAGGCTTGGACTGATCTGGGTTTTGGTTTTTGCCATGTAATTTTGCTTGGGTTGGAAATAACTCTTTGTTTTGTTACAGCGGAAGAGGGGGGAAAATCCAACCTCGCCAACACTTACGAGTTTCATGTTAAGTTTGGTCGATTAAAGGAAAGGAGTTTGCATCACCTAGTGGGTAAGTGCTGATATTCTAGCTGAGGCCCACAAGGCTCCAACTGCCAGAGAGAACACAGGTGATGTGGATCTGGGCTCCACCGGGCAGGCAGTTAACATTACAAAATGTCAAGTTTAAGGAGGCCCTGGTGGGTGATGGAATAGCTAATGCCTCACCACAGAGCCCAGAGGAATTTAATTCAACCCAATCCCTTGGTCTCCGCATGTGCGGGATCAGAGATATAGCTCAGTCCCCAAAGAAATGAGCTGAAGACATTGCGCCTGCGGCTCGGGGGAGGGATTTTTGTTCCTCGAGCATTAGCATTCTGGGCAGCTGCTGCACACAGCCAAGGAGAGAACACAACACAGCATCCAAAAAGAGAGATAAATAGCTAATGGTTAAGTAGTGAGAAGAGGAGGGAAAAAACATAATAGCTTTCTCCTTTATATTCTACCCTCCTCCATCTCTCTATATATCTTTCATCTATCTACCTGCCCCCAAATCTGTCCTATCCAGTCATGATCTACAAAGGAAAAGTCATCTGCATGAATAAGTTAAACAGATAGCTAAAGGGTATTGGAATGTACAATCAGAGACTGGCAAGCATCACCGAAGGGTTATTTTTAGTGGTTTGTGCAGAAAGGGTGAATGTGGCTTCCTCTTGGACTAGCCATTCTATCTACTGGAGATCTATAGTGACCATCGACATTGTACCTACAATTGTATCATCATTAGTTTTCTAAAGAAGAACTGATAAGTAGAAGTACGTATCAAATGATTTTTCATGTACAAATTTGTGTCTAATGGTGGCCATCTCTAGGGTGGAAGAAGGAAAGGAAGAGAAAAGGGGGAGAAAGAAAGTTATATGATAATTTTATTATATGTTTACAGAGAAAAGCATGTTGTACATAACAGATTTCCAGCTTTACATGCTTTTTCTATTCTACTGTGTTATGGAAATGCTTTTTTTATTTCTTAGGTTCAGAATAAAAGAAATATATTTTTTAAATGCAAGGGAGAAAAGAGACTCCAAGAGTTCATAAACTTTCCCCTCCTTTGTTTCTAAAGATCCAAGAGGGAGTGCCGAGGTCAGCTTTTTCACACACAGTTTGGTCTGCAACTCTACTGCTAGAATCTGGCTGTGTGAAGTGGGCCATTTCCAAAAGAACTGCCTTCCTCAGGTTTGTCTTAGGACAAAATGTGCCCAGGCTCTGCTCTCCCGGAATTACTCACTTCCGACATTCTATGCTGGCTGCCAGAGAGTCCCAAGGTACCTGCCTAATCTAGTAAAACCCCAGTAGAGGTTAAAAACCCTTTCTCCAGTACAGAAAGGACCACTGAGTATCTGTCTTCCTCCTTCTCTTCCCTTGAGGGTTGGCCAGCCCTGAGTAAGATGTATCACCACTTGTCACCAAGTGAGGGAGCAAACGGTGGCTTCACCAACTCAGTCTCACCAATGCCAAATGGCTTTATGGTAAGAACACCTTGGTCTGTTTGCCAAGCTGATTCTTGTTTTTTATTTTGTTTTGTTTTAGTTTTTCCCACTCATCAGACTCCTGTTCAAGAGGTTACCTCTCTTCTCAACATGCCTCATCTTCTTGCCTGCATCTCTGCCTTACCCTTCTGCTGGCACCTTCTCTACTGGGAAATTCCCATGCACTATTGTATAACAAGAAGAATCTGGTTAAATCCAAGGGTTCTTAACCTGGAGTCTGTGAACCTTAGGTGATTTGTCAATTACTATATTTCAATATAGTTAGTTTCTTTCATAATCTTATACATTTTATTTTATGTATTTAAAAACATTATTCTGAGAAGGGTCTATGGATTTTACTCAATGGGCAGCTACATGATGCAGGGACAGAGTGCTAGGACTGAAGTTAGGAAGACTTGAGTTCAAATCCAGCTTCAGATACTCATTATCTGCGCGACCTTGAGCAAGTCACTTAACCTTGTTAGCCTTAGTTCCTCATCTGCAAAAAGAGCTGGAGAAGGAAATGGCAAACCATTCCAGCATCTTTGCCAAGAAAATTCCAAACGGAGTCAGGAAAAGTTGGATATGATTTACATGACTTTGGGGGTGGGGACAGGCAGCTAGGTGGCTCAGTAGATAGAGTGCTGGGCCTAGAATCAGGAAGACTCATCTTCATAAATTCAAATCTGACTTCAGATGCCTGACTGAACAACCACAATCATGAGGTTCACCAGATTGCCAAGGGGGTCCATGACACAGAAAAGGTAAGACCTGGTCTAGTCTAACATGTACCTGAATGAGGACTATATGATCAGAGAATCATGAAGCTGGGTGTGTAAGGAGCCTTAAGCATCATTTAATGCAACCACTTCATTTTACAAATGAGGAAACATGGGCCTGTAAAGGAAAAAAAAAGTGATTTGTACAAAATAATACAAGTATAAGAACTACAGATGGAATTTGAACCCAAGGTCTCTGAGTGCAGAGTCAAAGCTCTTTCTTCTGTGAAGGGGAATTCACAAGCACTCCATCTTTAGATAGCTCTCATTGTTAGGAGGTCATTGGCCAGGGGGGATTCCCTGACAGTAAGCCTAAATCTGTCACTTTTTTTGTAATTTCCAGGCATTGTTCTTAGTTCTACCTTCAGGGACCAAGGAAAACAACTGTAATCCCTCTTCCATATAAGAGGCCTTCAAACGCTTACAGATGCACCACACACACACACACACACACACACACACACACACACACACACACTCCACTTCAACAAAATTTTTCTCTTGTCCAGCCTGAACACCCCCAGTTCCTTCAATTCATCCTCCTCTGGTCTCATCGCCAGGTCCTTCCCCATCTTGGTTCCTCTCCCCTAGAAAAACCCCCTACTTACTTATTAACGTCTTTCTCGATGTTGTGGTACCTGCAACAAAACAGGCCACTCCAAGCAGCATTCATCTCTGTACCTATCAAGCCTAGCACCAGGCCTTGTATGTTAAGTAGTTGGCAATTTCATTCCGCTAACGGGTATCCAACACCTACTACTTGTAAGTCACCATTGTCAGCACTGAGGATAGTCTCCCTAGGCGGAAAGCTTTCCTTCCGCCATCTTCTACCTGTCCACACCAGCTCCAACCCTGCTACTCCACCTTCGACGTCTGCCAGGGCTCACCATTTCAGGTGGCTTTTACTTTACTTTATTCATAATCTGTCTCCTTTACTGCTGCCTTGTTGCAAGCACTTTGTATAAAAATTTCCAGTTTTAGAATCATGATCAAATTAATGTATTCATTATTTTAGGAAGTGTAGACTGACCTGTTCCCTTGTGACTCCACTCAATAATCCTGTAATTTTTCAAGCCAAAATACAGCTGCCTAACTACCAATTCCCATTATGCCTGCTCTCCTTTTATCAAAATGTAAGCTTTCTTCAGGACAGGGATTTTTTTAACTTTTGTTTTTCTATCTCCAATGCTCAGTAGAGTGCTCGGCACCTATCAAGTGCTTAACAAATATTTTTTCATTCATTCATTCATTCCCTTCTGTCTATCACTTTCTCCCCTATCTTTCCATAGGGCTCTCTGAAATTCTCATTCTATTGTTAACAAACGGTCATTCATATTAGAAATATGCCTTCCATCCAGAAATTACTGTGTATATGACATATTTCTAAATTTTCTTTTTGCTGTGAACTTAACAATCAGCAAATAGAACCTTTTCAACATATAAAAAAGAACAAGGGGATTTCATAAGGCATCATTAGCATATTTTGTATTTCATATTCTATATATATTTTGTTTCTCTCCAACCGAATATGAATACCTTGAGGAAAGGAACTTCTGGGGTTTGTCCTTGTTTGTTTTTGTCTCCAGTCTGCTTTACAGTGCCTGGCATAGAGTGGGTACTTAATACAGTATTGTTTAATTGAATCAAACAGAATCACCAAGTGACCAGTTTAATATTAACAATATTTTTCCAGGGAGAACTGTGAAAACAGGGGCAGCTAGGTAGAGCCATAGTACACAGAGTGCCCAGCCTGAGGTCAGGAAAACACGTCTTCATGAGTTGAAATCCAGCCTCAGACATTTGCTAGCTGTGTGACCCTGGACAATTCACTTAACCCTGTTTACCTCAGTTTCCTCATCTGTAAAATGAGCTGGAGAAGGAAACAGCAAACTACTCCAGTATCTTTGCCAAGAAAACCCCAAATGGGACCACAGACTAAACTGATAGTATCATCAGGACCTTTCCAGAATGGCAGAAACTACCAGAATGTTTACTCAACTGGTATGGCCTTTGAGAAAAGGATCAATTGGGAATTAGAGTATACAAAGACAAAGGGAACTAGCCTTTGCCCTTAAGAAGCTTCAGCTCTCTTCTGTATAACACACACAATCTATGCCCTAAAGTTCATGGTCCAACCTGCATCAGTAGAGTGACTTTCTCCACCATGGGGTGTTCCCTACAGAAATTGAACCATAGGTCTATTCCCTATCCCTCTAATATGTTCCTGTCTTCAAATAGTTTCCCCTTCCCATTCTGCATAATATGTACAGTCCACACCCTCCAAAAACCTATATTCTATTGTATATCATATATACATAGGTAAGTAAACAGAAGGGAATCTGAGGAGGGAGATTAGCCACTGTGGGGCATTAAGAGGCTTCAGAGAGAAAGGGAGAACTCAATAAATTTATCAAATAAATGAATTCATTTAGAATGTGGTTGGAAGGGGAGAAGGGATGTTGAACCTATGTCTGGGCAGGTGGCAGAAGGGAAAGCCCTTCCTCCCAAGTTCACAGATGTATCCTAAGGAACATTCAATTATACTACTTAGCATTTGTTTCATAATAATCTCCATTTTGGCCAAATTCTGGTAGGGGGAAGAGAGTGGGGGTGTTAAAGGGGTGGTTCTCTGCCCCTTCCACTGAAAAGTTCACGTTGCTTAACCAGGTGTTTTCCTTTCAACCCATTTTACAATTGGGAAACTGCGGCCTATTCCCCTGAGTTCTGAAGGATGTTATAACGAATTGTGAAAAAGCAAAATGAACTGGAGGTAAGAAGGAAGTGATTGAGATAAATCCCCAAATGGCCCATCTGAATAATTCAGTGCATATTCTAGTCCTTTGCCCATTAACTCCCTAAGTAAGAGGAGTCTTATCCAGCCAGGGCCCTTGGAGACACAGCCTCGCCTTATCAGAGAAAAGAGGCTCCCACTTCGATGTCACATTTGGAAACTGACTTCTGTGGCTAAAAGGGTCAGGTAGAGTAGTAATTATAAAAGCTGTAGAAAGGCTTTCCCCTGCACAAAGGCCTCCCCTCTATCTCTGCTCTTTGCCATAGTTTCCCCCTCCTCTCCCTCTCCACCAAGGTGGTTACTTAAATTTGCTCCTCAGTTTTGGAAGACCCAGTGGGTGTTTCTGTCATACTGGTAGCAATAATTACTAGAAGCAATACTCACTGGACTCTTGGAAGTCAAACCTTCTCAAGCTCCATGGGTCTCACACGCACACACACACACACACACACATACACACACACACACACACACGCACACATACACACATATATTCAGACACACATACAGACACAGAGCCATGAACAGACACACAGATACACTTACATACGCACAGACATACACATACATACACATACATGCACATCCACACCCACAATGATACCCATGTCTGGTATAGTTTGGCAAAGGCTACCAATGGATTTAAGCCACTGAGAAATATTCAAATATGTTTGGAGTTATTTTGTTAGTTATCATAAGTATTTACATTGCTGATATCAGGCAGCTATCTAGGGAGGGAGGGCTTCCTTCACAAACACCGTCAATAGAGAGCTCCTCACTAATTGGGAAAGAAGACACATGTTTGGCACTCAAGGCCCTGACTGATAACTTGAAGACGAACAGAGAGGAGAAGTGTTTACTTTAGGCTCCTTCCAGTGGATCTGAGGAAGGGAAGTTGGAGAGATTAATCCCATGGAAGAGCCTGGGCCTCTTCTGCCAAGCTTTGATACTGAAGACTCCAAGTCTTTCTGGATGAGTGGATGGGTCATGGGGGACTGACTGGGAGAGCAGCCACCTTCCCCTTAGAAGAAGCAGTATTTATCACTGAATTAAATTGCCTTTTAATTACTCAGCCTGGGTACCACTCAGGGGTGTACCGGTGAGGGGGATGGGTGCTAATTGAGTCTGTCACTCCACATCCTAACTTGATTTTTAAGGGTTATTGTGTATTGATTTGCTAACTGGTTTGCAAGTTAACAGCTCTGTGGAAAGACCTTTGAACCGGTTGCTTCTCCCAGGGGAAACATTATCTCTATGAGCTTCATTCCTCAATTGACAAAGAAGAAAGAGAACATGGCTATTGGCGGGGACATTCTAATCTTGCATGCAAACCTAACTACAGAAAGACTCCGAACATCAAAGCAGACACCAGATTTAGATCTGGAAGAGGCTTTAGAAATCTTTTCCAAGGCCTCCTTTTTCTGAAAGCCCAAAGAAAGAGAAAGATTTTCCCTAGACATATACAGAGGGGAAGCAGCCTAGACAGGATTCAAATCCATGTCCCCTCACTTTAGCTCCAACTCAGCGAAACAAGTATTAAGCACCTACTGTATGGAATATCCAACAGAGCTGAAACTCCTTCAGGACAGGGCATGTTTTGGTCTTGTCTTTGGATAACCAGTGCCTAGCATGCAATAGGGGTTTAATAAATGCATGTTGAATTGAATTGCCAGGTACTATGCTAAATGCTGGTGTTACAAAGATAAAAAATGAAACCGTTTCTGCCCTCAAGCAGTGCACACACTTTTGGAATATAATGCAGTGCCTTTACCACTTCCCTACTAGTCTTTAATAAGAAAAAAAAGTGAAATGAAAATGAGCCAACATTTCAGTTAAAGGAATTTAAGAAGGATGTGGTTAAGGTTAGTTTTTTCTTCCTGCCCCCTCATAACCTCCCCTTCCAGCCATCATACACTGTTTATGTCAGAAATTTACTACCCACTTTTAAAAATTACTTAAGGTAAGTTCACCCCTTAGTGTAGCTTAGCTAATGTCTTAGGAAAAGCTCATTTTTTTTTCCCTAAGGTCTTTCTGAGTTAACAGGGTGTGAAGTTTAATTTGAAAATCATATAAGTTCGGTTTATTGAATTTGAAATGTTCCAATTTTATCACTTTGGAAGCATTCCTTCAAACATGCCATTAAAACTACCGAAGTGGGCTTTCTGCATTGACATCTCTTTCTAATTAACCATCTCTACCAAATGAATTCCCATTATCTTTGAAGGGAAATGGTTCTGTAGTCAATAGTAAACATAGATTAACTCTCTACCACTTCAGCTTGGGCTATTAGACATATTGGAATGATAGCCAGAGTTCTTCAAAGCTTCAGGAATTCCTAAGTATATACTTTCACTTTTCCTCTTGGGATTACCTTTAAAATCTAGGTCTGGATAAAATCATTACTAAAATGATCTGTAATTCTGTTGACTGTTTTCACCAACAATTGCCCCGGGGTTCATTTTTTAGAATTTTGTCACACCAGGACACCCTTCAAGATTTTCCTAGGAACTCGTGGGAAATGGTGGAAACCTTGGGAGGCAAGGACCACTCCATCCCAGAATTCCTGATTCAGGAGAGGAAAGCCAGGCTTAGGCTGACATGTAATCAAGATAATGGGACAACAGACTTCAGACAGGGAAGATCCCAGAGTCAGTAGGTCCGGAAAGGATAAACAAACTCTCAAGAATGAGATTATTTGGCACAAATGCCAACCATGCCACTAAGGAAGAAAAGGAATTGTCTAAAGTTTCACCTTTAGCAGGCTGCTTAGCACAGAGTAGGTACTTCATCAATTCTTATTGACTTAACTAAAGAAACCCAAATAGATGTACCAATCTAGATTTTTAAAACCTTAATGATATGTAATGATAGTGATCCAGCTTAGTCCAAGGGCAAAATTAAGAAACTTCACCTTCCTCTTTCCTTTGTAAACTTCAGATCTGGAGTTGTGTAATCCTGGGTGGGAGTTCAGGACTCGGTTTTGTGGTAGGTGCTTTGAATAAACTTTCTTTCCCCTTCTCTGTTTTCTTTTCTTTTTTTTTTTTTTTAAATCTTTGTTGCAATGAATGGTTTACTCATCAGGGGTGGGAGAAGGGATCTACTCAGAAACAAGGGTGAAATAAAGACACAAATTATCAATAAAAATAAAAGACAGAGACAAAACCTGAGTTTTCATTCCTAAATTTCCAAGTTAGGAAATCCCTTCTACTAATACAGGTAGGATGTTCTCTGCAATTTAGAGTCCTGACGGATTGCTCAGAACAATGAGAGTATAAGTGATTTGACCTGCTCAAATAGACAGTATGAGTCAGAAAAAGGACTTGAAAATGCGAGAGAGTAATATTGGAGACTTGCAAAATCATGATTTTTTTTAAGGGAAAGGAGTGAAATTTTAACATGACTGGTGAGTCAATTTCTGGCAAAATTCGAGAATGTATCATGAGAGGAATGGTTTGGAAGGATTTAGAATGGAAAGCAGTGATGGATAAGAGCCAGTGTAGTTTTGTTTTTTTTTTTTTTAATCAAGTATAGGTCATTCTCAACTATCCTAATGTTCTTTTTTGAAATGGTTGTTTGACAAGGGTAAGACATCCTATACCTGGATTTCATCAGAGCATTAGATAAAATCTCTCATTACTCTTGTGGACAAGATGGGGAGGTGTGGGTTAGACAATAGCACAGTTAAGCAAAAGCAGAGTTGATTGGGTGACTGGACCCAAAGAGAAGTCATTAATGGATTCAAAGGAGGCAGGTTTGCAGAGGCATGGCACAGAGATCTGTGCTCAGCACTGGGACTATAACATTTTTAGAAATGTTCTGGATGGAGGAAAAGATAGCACCCATCAAATTCTCAGATGACACAAAACTAGGATGGACAGCTAGCATGTTGAATGGCAAAACCAAATTGCAAATTCCACAAAGAATTTTATAAATTAGGATACAAGAGGTAGTATGGCATAGGGGATGGAATGCTTGCCCCAGAGCCAAGATTTCTGGGTTCAAGTTTTCTACAGGACCATAAGCAAATTATTTAACCTCTCAATGCTATGAACAACTTAGACTATCTGTGACAGACAAGATTCTATTCCCTGTTGGTAGAAGGAGTTTTAAACACACATACATACACACACACACAATATTATATTATGCATACAGGGTCTCCCAAAAGTCTCAGTACAGTTTTAAGCTTTAATAGGGGATATAATACAAATGCATATACCTAGATATATACACATGTGTATATAATATATGCATATATGTATACATACATATAATATATGTACATGTATGTATATAAATGTGTGCATATATGTATACATACACATTTCAAAGACGGTATAAATAACAACCAAGAAAGAAAAGCAGGGGTTTCTAAAAGGTTTGTTTTCCTTTAAAAATAGCTTTAGACAAGTAAATCTTCGTGGCCATACAGCCTATGTGTTGCTGGCCCCCAGGCACAGGCAGAGTGCCTGGCTTTTTGCTCACTTGGGAGAGGGCCGTCACTAGGCTTTGAAGGACTCTGTCAGGAGTCTGGCTCTCAGCTCCTTGGTCATACAACTCCTCCTGGGGTCAACAAAGCCAGACCTGGTGCTGTCCCAGGGCCAGCAAGTGGGTTTGGAGCTCCCAGGGTGGCTGACTTGGCTTCTGACTTCTGCCAAGGAAGAAGTAGGGGAGGAGAAAGCAATGCCTCCAGCTGCCCAGGACTCCTTGGGGGTGAAAGTCATCTCTCTACAGCCTTACACTCTCAGGAGGTTCTGGTAAAACAGAAACAACTGCCTGGTGGAAGGGGGTTGGGAAACACAATCAGAATCTCTAGATCTCTTCTTAGGGGTGACTAAAGGAGCTGGTGAGAGGGAGTGGCTTCCCAACCTGCTTTGTGTCATTGAGCTGGTGAAGTCTACAGAGCCCTTCTCAGGAGAATATTTGGAAATGCAGAAAGTAAAACACATAGAATCCCAACAGTATCCAATTATACTGAAATGCAGTTAACAAAATATTTTTTTAAAAAGGTCATGGACCCGAGGCTAAGAACCACTTCAACTGAGAAGGTTTCCCATGTCACCCCAGCTCACCTCCTCCTACAGAAAACCATAGATCACTGAGCCCCGAGAGAATCCTTAGTTATCACTTAGTCTGGGACTCCTGTCACAGATAATAATCCATCCCTATGTGCGCCTTGAGAGACAGCAGAATGAAGAGACAAAAGATACAGCCTGGAGTCTGTAAGACCAGCATTTAAGTCCAGCTTAGGAGACACTCTAGCTATATGCATATGCACATGCATACACATATACAGATGCATGTGCATGTAGTCATGTACTATGTGTGCATGTGCAGGTATATATGCATGTAAGCCTATGTATTACATGTGAGTGTGCACATGTATATGTATGCATGTGTGCATCTGCATGCACGTGTGTGTGCATGTGTATGTGTGGGCTCATAAACGAAGACCTGAGTTCAAGTACTGCCTCTGATACATACAGGCTGCATGACCCTAGGAAAGTCATTTAACCCCTCAATACTTTGAGCAACTCTAAGACTATGAGTTGAAAAAGAAGGGGCTGATCTAGTTTGGTATAAGAACTCTCCTCATCAAGAGTTCTTTAGATTAATTAAATCATAGGAACTGTAAGAAACATGGTATGGGAGGAGGAGACAGAGACAAAGAGATAGAGAGACAAGAGACACAGAGACAGAGTGAGTGGGAGGTAGGGAGAGAGGAGAGAAGATGATGATGATGATGATGATGATGATGATGATGATGATGATGATGATGATGATGATGATGGAGGAGGAGGAGAAAGAGGAGGAGAGAAGGAAGAGAAGGAGGAGGAGGAGAAGGAGAAGAAGGAGAAGAAGAAAGAGGAGGAGGAGAAGAAGAAGGAAGACAAGGAGAAGAAGAAAAAGAAAAGAAGGAAAAGGAGGAAGAAGAAGAGAGAGAATTCAGTAAGGTGCAGATGTGAATGGGTAGAGAGAGTCTTCTCACATTGGGCTCCCTATACCAATGGCAGCAGAGAGCAGGACCAGAAGATCTACATCTTAGATAGTGGAAATGAACAATGCATTAACCTCATAAACTGAACAGGAGAAAGAGAATCAGGCTGGGATGCTCTGGGGGAAATTGCAAAATTCTTTAAAAACAACAGCAACAACTTCTCTTGCAAAAGGCCCATCTTTGACTATCAATATTCCACCAATAGGGTTTTATGACCTCTGTGTTAGGAATGTCACCTTGGAGGATGGGTTGGAGAAGGCAGAACAAGAGGCAGGGAGACCAGCCAGCATACTGCTCTCACGGTGCAGGCGATGAGGCCTTGGGCATCAAGGAGTTCAAACCCGGGGTACTCACATTGTGGAGCAAAGTGCTTGAAAGCAAAGAAAACTTCATTTGGGGCTCACAACCAGCCTGGGCATTTTCTTGGTCTTGCTTTTTTCAGAGAAGGCAAGTCAAGTGTCCAAGGTCCCACAACGAGTGTGTAATAAGATCATGTATCAGGAGCTGGAAGGAAGCTCGGAGACCCTCAAGTCCAGCCCCTTCATTTTACATATGGGGGAACCGAGGCCCAGAGAGAGGAAGTGATTTACTCATTGGTAATAAATTCCCATCACTCTCATTTTATAAATGAAGAGACTTCGGTTCAGAGAGGTTGTCACTCTCCCAAGGTCACACATGAAACAAAGAACTTTCTTCTACTCTGTATAAATCATATTATCTATTTATGTTTTTCTTCCCCATTGGTATTTAAACTTGTTGAAGGTTAGGGGACTCTGCAAAATTTTGTTTGCCTTTCTTTGAACTCCCATCACTTAGCACAGTGCCTGCCCCATAATAAACACTTCATAAATACTTGTTGTTTGATTAAATGATCATTAAATTAAATGAAGGCTTCAAACCAGTGTCAGACTCCAAGTTCAGCATGTTATCCATTATATCATGCTGCCCCTCAGACAGATAAAAATATAGCTCCAGGGGGGAACGTGTATTTTCCATTTCAAATTTAATCAAGGTAGATTTCTCAGATTTGGACATTTCTGTGGAAAAAAAAGGAGGAGGGAGGAAAAGAGAGAGTGAGAGAAAGGTCAGAACAAAGTCATGGACAAAGGATATCCCAGTTTCTTCTTGGCGGATAGATGAAGAACAAGAAGAGACCCTTTGGCACCATGTTTCTCAGCTGAAGGATTAATCCTTCCATAATCCCTAGTTGTAAACTCTTTTAAGTGGAAATGAATTAGAAAGTTTTGAAAGGATCTATTCACATTTGCAGCTGTTGCTAAGAGATTAGGGGGAAAAAATGGTGAAAAGCCCTCAAATTCAAACCTCTCTATCCATATAGAAAGGCTTCCAGTGCCTGGTCACTGGACTTCTATGATCACTTACCACATTCTTCCTTGACCTCTCAAAATGTCTCCAAGATTTCTTACTGCAAGTCTACAGACAGTAACGCTAAATTACCAACAGCACTCTCAGTTGTAACTTTAGATTCACTGTTTCTTCTCATTCAGTCATAAGTCAACAGGAATAGTTTTCCTGCCCTTGTGTGTGAAATCATTACATTCTTACAAATGTTTTCAGTTCAAAGATTTGAGGATCTGATTAATAAGGGATCGTGTAGGTGCCCTGGTTGTATTCTCAACTATCTCGTAAGTAAGGTGGCAAGTTCCAAGACAAATACATCAATTGTCATGGCATCACCTTCCTCATGTCCTCTTTGAGAATGAAGGACAATCATCAATTGGCAAGCATTTATTAAGTGCCTACTGTGTGCCAAGCACTGTAATAAATGCTGGAGATAGAAAGAAAGAAAGAAAAAAAGAAATAAGGAAGGAAGAGGGAGGGAGCGGAGAGATAGACAGACAGAGAGAGAGAGAGACAGAGAGGAAACCTGCCTCCAAAGTAGCTTACATTATATCAAGATAACTTTCTGATATGCCTTTCAGTTCAAAATACAGAATTTTTGGAATTACAGGAATGTTTCCAATCAATCAGTAAACATTTTTCAAGTACCTATTATGTCCCAGGCTATGGCTGTTGTGTTTGTCCTTCATTGCCGAAGAAGGTCATGCCTTATATAATGCAAATTTGTCCCTCTCCACCCACTTCGCTTAGCCAAATGATGACATGACTTGCACATGACTATTTTGAGTGAGGGTGGGCTGTGCAGGTCACTAGCCTCACTTCTCCTCCAGAGCCATCTGAATCCAGTGACCAGATATTCATCAGGATGCAATGGGAGACATTGGCCCCTTGAGGCCAAGGTCTATTCAGGAACTCACTTAGGGTGAGGTAACAACCAATCAGTGAATAGGCTTGTTTAAGAAGTAGCCAGGAGATGGCCCCTTTGATGAGGCAAAGAAAAATAAGGATATCAGGCTGGGAGAGATACAGCAATAGCTGCTCTTAAGCCAGGAGGGTCCAGAAGAGAGCTCTTAGTCAGGGGCCTGGTGTCTTACAATGCATGAGCTTCAGAGTGCTGTAGGTTTATGGTTCTGAGGAAGAGAAGGGAAGTGAAGAGAAGGGAGGGGAGGGGAGAGGAGGGAAGGGTCCCCATTCAGGTAGCTGCATCTACTCACAGGTTGTTATGTTCATCCTTCATTGCAGAAGACTATGCTATCCAAGAAATGATGACATGACTTGAAATTGACTTTTTTTTGAGTGAGGAAGGGCTATACCAGGCACTGAACCGGCAATTTAATATACCACTGTCCCTGCCATCAGAGAGCTACACTGGCCTCTTTCAATCTATACTTTTTCTTGGATCCCACCCCCTCCAGGTCATTTTCCTCAATGAAAATGAACGTTTTTCCACTTTCTCCTTGTAAAAAGTGGAGGTGCCCATGTCCCGGCCCCTGGTTCTAATCTAGACTTTTTCCTGTACGTTTCTGATCCTCCAATGGCAGACAAAGGATGCTGTGATACCTATCTCCACCAAGGCAATTGTTTCCAGAGCTTTTAATTTCCTCCTGCTTTTCTTATACCATTACACTTGACCAAATAGCCTAAAGGGACAACCATAGTGAGCTGGAACAATGGACTGAGGAAAGGATCTTTTCAAATGTTGGTAGATTCCTGACAAATAGAGAGTGAAAACTATTCTTCAATTAGTCAATCAACAAGCATTTGCTAAGCTTCTCCATAGGCCAGAAATAGCTCCAAGCACTGGGGATGCGAAGACAAAAATGAAACAGTCTCTGCTCTCATGGCAGGCAGAAGTCAAACTTCATCAACAATCAAAGTTGCTCTTCTTTTTCATGATTCGTTATGACCAACAGACAAAACTGAAAAGATTTAAAAAATTGAAAATTCCCCAAAAATTTTTAAAAGAGAAGGAGGTAAGAAAGAAGGAATAGTTAATTCCCAAGTGATGGACAATACTTTGTACTCATGCAAAAAAAATTTGTTATACTGCTCAATTTAATAATCAAATTATTTAAAATATGATAATAACCTTAAATTGCAAGATCCAGTCTGCAAATATCCCCCAAAATCCTCAATTTTGTTGTTGAGTCATTTCAGTCATGTCCGACTGTTTGTGACCCCATTTGGGCTTTCTTGGCAAAGATACTGGAGTGGTTTGCCATTTCCTTCTTCAGGTTATTTCTACAGATGAAGAACTGAGGAGAATAGGGTTAAGAACTCATCCAGGGTCACACAGCTGGAAAGTGTCTGAGACCTGGATTTGAACTCAAAAAGATGAGTCTTCCTGATTCCAGATCTGGCACTCTATATACTAGGCTGGATTTGAGCTAAGTTCTTGTTGACTTCAGGTCTACCACCCCATCAACTGCATCACCATTTTGCCCATCCTTTTTTCCTCAATCTATCTCTAAACCTGTCTAAGCCTATCTCTAAGGGACTATCTGAAAATTCTTGTGGTTAAAAAAAATCAAAATGTTGGCTCTTATGAACTCAGTTGTTTTTTATTTTTTAAGTCTGATAACTATTTCAATATAATGGGTTTTCTGCGCAATCCTACGTATTTTATTTTCTGCCTTTAAGGATATTATTCTAAGAAAGGCTCAGTAAGTTTTGCCACACTGCCAAAGGGGCCCAGGATTCAAAAAAGGTTGAGTTGCTGCTCTAGAATAAGACAGAAACATTTTCTTCTGTGTCCTGGTCACATGCTGTTCTCACCTAAGCCATTGGACTTAGGTCTCTAGAGTACCTTCAATCACACAAGAAAATATATCATTTCTAAGCCATCAAGTAAAGTTTACAGACAGTTCTCATTTTACATAAAGTCACATTATTCAAATTCCCCTTTATGTAAAGAATTCTGAATGATAATGTTGTTTGCTATTGATAGATAAATGAGGAGGGGAAGAGGCACTTTCAAACATCTCTCAATACCATCATAAAAAAGTTGCACAGCCAACCATCAGTGATTGCACTGGGTGCAGTGGGTAGGAAAGCAGTATCATACTGCACACATGTTAATTTTATTGTACAGTACTGTACATAGTTGATCATTAGCTTTACCCTTCATTTCATAATTCTATTATCCTGGTAAAGTATTTAATATGTCTGCATTCTAGTATGTTTTATGACATACATGAAGATGTTATTTTGTATATGCCTTTGTTATATAGGCTAAGCGAAGTGGGTGGAGAGGGACAAATTTGCATTATATAAAAATTGCTTGTATCAAACTTAAAAACACTAAATCAAAATCTTTGTCATAAAGACAAAGAAAATCTCTCAGAAGAACTAATAGTAGGAAGTCTTTTCAAATCCATTTAATAGGTTTCATTCATCTTTCAGAAAAGAAAACTTCTAGGTTCAATCTCCAAGCTTCCCTTACGTCTCTGATTTCTACAGCTAAATATGGCTAAGACTCACAGACCAGCTGTGCCCCACTCTGATTCAAAAATAGGAGCTCCCTATACATCAGGTGAAATAATACTTGTTAAATGCTTAGTACAATGCTTGCTACATAGTAGGTACCTATTTAGAGTTTATTCAATTCCACTCCTAGAGCTTCTAGAATAAAATGTAAAATCCTCAGTCTAGCAAAGAGTCTAGCCTGGCCTCCACAGTTTGGCTCCCACTTAATTTTCTGACCTTATTTCCCATCATTCCCATTTATTCTCCATTCTTGTCCAACTGGCCTGCTTGCACCTCTCCATATACCCCACTTCATCCTTGGCCTGATACTAGTCATTCCCTGTGTCTGGAAATCATTTCCACCTCTTTGAATCCCCAGCTTCTTTCAGAGTTGATCTCAGGTATCACCTCAGAACAAAGCCTTTCTTTTCCTCCCCTCCTTTCCTATTTTCAGTGCTTTCTCATTCCTGAAACCTCAGTTTCCTCTACTGTAAAATGGATATTATAACATCCACCTCCCAGAGTTGGAGTGAGGATCAAATGAGATCATATAAGTAAAGCATTTCAAACAGTGCCTGGCATACAGTAGGAGTTTAATAAATGCTTATTCTCTTCCCCCCTCCTCCTTCCTCTTCATATATATTTGTGCTTATTTATCCTATATGTACCAAATAGAATCTAAGTTCCCTGAGGGCAGGCACTACTTAATTCTTGTCTTTACATTTGTTGATGTTGCTGAATTTCATAGGTTGGAAGGGACCTCAGGGAGCCATCTATTCCAATCCCCTCAGGGCAATAAATGGAAGCCCCGAGGGTCCCACAGGTGCTAAGCACCAGGGTCAAGGTTTGAATCCACACCTTTGGATTCTAGCACCAGTGTTCTTTCCAAGAATTTAAATTATTCTCCATGAGCTCATGTTTCTGTTGAATAGTTTCCGTCCCTCACCCTCCTGCCTGCTACAGAACCCCATTCACCTGTTTCCAATCAATGCCTTTCCTTCAACTTCACCCAGATCTGCCCACAAGAAGAGGAATGTGTGAGCTCAGGCGAGCCGAGAGCTGTCATGTCTGCATCAGGAATGCCATGTAGACATGTGTTCAGATGACTTAGGGAATACCATGAGAGCACATGGGTAACATGTGTGAGCCTGACAGTTCCGCCCTACCCCTAGATGCTTAGAAAATCCCAGCTTGGGTCATTAAGGCAGAAGAGGCATTGCTATCCTGTTAGTAAAAAAGATGCAGCTTTCCTTTATTCTCCAGATTAGCTTAATCAGCACTTGAGGAAGCCAAAGAGATTTTAGGTGAGGTAATCATGCCCTCCCACTTACTATTTATTTTGGAAATATGGGGGGGGGGGGCAATGTGGATGGGCATCTTCTCTGAAACTTCTAGCCAACCTTGTCAAACCTTCATTCAGATCCCAACTTTTAATCACACTTCCTCTTCCCCTATCTGTTATGGACCAAGAAGCCACAATAAACAAGTCCATTTTTAATGTTGGAAAAAAATGAGAAAGATGACCTTTTCCTAACTTTTATTTTTGGATGACTATCCACCGGATTTAACATCCTTTTGAAAGATCTGGAAAAACATTAAACTTCACTTTAATGAAATCTGCAGATGATGCTGTACTGGGAAAGGCTGCCTGTTCAGTTGAGGATAACAGGGTGAAACAACTGCCTCCAATAATATATTGGGTGGGATGTGAACACAGTTGAGAAGGACCCATCCAGGAACCGCCTCCTGCTTTTTGTAAAGGAGAAATTTGAAAAAGAGAAAGGAAAATCTCCAGAGCAGATACAGTTTGCTTAACAGACAGGCAAAACTCAAGAATTTGTCATTTCAGTGTGGAAAGAAAGTGGACAGTCAATTAGGAGTGTGGAACATCGGAGAAGAGCAGAGCTATTTTCAGATCTCAAGGCAGAGAGAGGCATTGTATCTCAGAACACACAGCCTTTTCTTCCAAGATTTTAATAAGACTGCACCTGGTATGGGATGTTCAGTTCTGGAACAGTGGTGGAAAGATGTTTTTAAATGTATTTTATGAGTTGGGTGGGTGTCTTTCTTTTTTTATTATTAAGAAACAAATTGCAGCCAACTTTATTTTTCAGGAACTTCCATCAATATAACTGGTTACTGTTAATACTTATTTGTTTTTCTCCTTTGCTATTTAGTATAATCTTCATACCTCCTCTGACCTGATGCTCACGTAGGCAAGACTATTGAGAATGGCCACTCGTATGATTCAGTTCTGAAAAAAAAAAAAAAAAAAGCTGTTGGATGTCTAGTTTATCCAAGGAACTATGCTAGGTAGGCCCTCGGTGATTTTGAGATAAATAAATACATTTCCTGCCTTCAAGAACTTTATAGACTAGTGGAAAGACAAAACATAGACACAAAGAGCTATGATTAAAAAAGTAGAAAGCAGAAATATGATACACTCAAAGGAGCACTCAATTTGGAGTCAGAAAACCTGATTTCGAGTCTGCTGCCTGGGGACCAGACGTTTTGAGTCAAATGACTTGACCAGCTTCATCAGATCATAATAGAATTGGTTAGAAGGGACCCTGGAGATCCTTTATCTAATCCAGTCCCCTTAGTTTTCAGAACTGTGATCCTATAGAGGTAAATACTTGCCCAAATCATAGTCTATAATGAGAGTTAGAAGGGACCTTAGACCATGTAGTCAAGAAATGTACCCATAGGCCAGACTGAATTAAAATGTGATTGGAAAATGCTTACAAAATAATTAAAAACTATAACATAGATAATGTTAATTTGTGGTTTTCTAAGTCAATATTCAGATGTGGTTTCAATATGAGTTTGACAACACGGATCGAATCCCAAATCCTCATTTTACAGATGAGGAAACTGAGGCCCAAAGAATAGTGACCTACCCAAGATCACATATAAAAAATAGCAGAGTCAGGGTTTGAATTTGGGTCCTACTCTCTGGGTGACCTTTGTCTCTTGTCACAGGACTCCAGAGTCCTCTCATGTGGGGAAGGGAGATTTGAACTAGATGTCCCGAAAGTCCCTTATGGCTCCAAATTTCTGTTCCTACTTGATTTGTCAAATGAAGGCCCAGTGGACCTCTCTGGATCTTTCCCTTTCCAGTTCCAAGCCATTCCGTTACATCAGACTGCCGCCTCTGTCCGCTGGAGCTGCTGCAAGGCGGCAGATAACACTGACTTTCCGAGCACCTGCCTTATCCGAATTGATAGTTAAGAACTTAATTCTCTAATTAATTTGAGGATCACCGAGAGATTCTTTTCTTCCATCTGGTGTTCGGAGAGTGCCGGCTTCTCAATACCCCTCATTGTCTCTCCCTAAGAGCAGCGGATTGAATCGAACCCTCTCTCTGCCCTCAGAACATCTCCCCCACTGGCCCTAATTAAATCAGGAGAGGAGGATTACGGTACATATCAGCAAAGCCTTTGGAGGCTGCTCAAGCACCGCTGGGGCAGCGTCCTTGGGAAGAGGCTCCATTGCTCAGGAGTTTGCCTCCGTTATCAAGGAAGCAACGATGACGAGAGAGAGACCCTTGTGGAGATTGATGGGGAGTTAGAAAAATGATCCTTAATCCAGTTATTCCTTGGCGCCAGCAGCCAGAACACAATCTCTGGCTGGCAGGAGAATGGGGAATCCCAGGCTCAAGGAGCTCGCCGGGGTTTTCCCACTATTGAGAGTTATAAGGTGTCTTGGGGGCAAACCCAGTGTTTCAGGAAACAAATGTTGGACAGTCCTAAGAGTGAAGAAAAGAAGGGGGCAGGACTGATCAGAGGTCAGAGGAACAGAAACTTGGAGCTGAAAGGGTCATGGAAACCAAGCCCTCATTTTTATAGATTAGGACACTGAGATCGGAGAGGTTAAGTGACCTATAACAGCAGTAGCTGTCATTAGAGTTCTTCAAATATTCAAATAATTAAATAAATATCATCTCATTGGATCTTCCCACTCCTAGGAGGTGGTAATAATAACATTTGTAACAATAATATATAGCTAGGGTTTCTATAATGCCTTAAGGTTTTTGAGGAATTTTACAAATGTCTCACAACAACCCGGGGAGGTAATAATCCGAGTAATGATAATAATAGCTAACTTTTATTAGTTTTTTCTATTGCTACCCTCAGTGCATGACATACAGTACTTACTAAATGCCTTTCAGTCATTCCTCAAGTGTGACTACCGAACCCAAACTCCTTTCCCTGGCCACCATTCCCCTAAAAGGTGGTAGACTCTTTGAGAGCAGATAAGATCATAGATATCGAACAGGTAGAGATCAAACTCTCTCTCTTTTTCTATGTGTATTCCCAGTGCTTAACCCAGCACTGGCACATAACAAATGCTTGGTAAATAATTATTCATTCAATTTATGCATGAGCCCACATCTTTTTGACTCAAAGTCTGGTATTCTATCCAACCTCAAATATAAAGTGAGAGAGTTAGATGAGATGATCTATAAAATCCCTTCTGGTTCTATCTAAATCTATACTCCTATGATAATAGCAATTTTAAGGATTACCTAATATTCTCTCCACAAAAGCCCTGTCAGGTAGCTTGCCCAAATATTGTGGAACCTACTTTAATAACAGCATTTTTATAGTGCTTTAAGATTCGTGAAGGACTTTTCATTTATTTATGCTGTCATGTGATCCTCACTACAAGGTTATTGGCCCCATTTCACAGATGAGGAAACAGGTTCTAAGAAATGAAATCACATAACAGAAAGGGCTGACACTGGGATGATGGGAGAGGGTTCACCTCTAGGGAACTCCTCTCTCCCATTCTCCCCCTTACCCTCCAAAAAAGCGTTATAGGATATAGATTGATGTCATATGTATCCATATATATTCAATTAGAAGTGAGTTGGAAAATGGGATTCCTTCCCCTCAGGCAATGGGGGGGGGGGGAAGAATGGATTTTACCATGTATCTAGAGAGCAGGAAAAGAGAAACCACAGCAAAGGATTGAAATAATGGGAAAGCTGGGACTTGATTGTATTTCTGACCTGTCAGTACTGCCAGTTGAGGACTATTGTTGGCCTAGGGCTAGAGCAACCCAAGCACACTGACTCTTTTGTTGTAGCGTGTGCATGTCCCAGTGAAGAGTCAGAACGAAAGCCTTCCACCATTCTTTGTCTGTTTTGGATCTAGGTGCCCTAACTCTGAGGGCTGCCTAGAAAGAGGCAGGCTCTCCCAATGCCCTCCCTCACCACTCTCCCCCACCCCAGGCTGATCACCCAATCCCACCCAGAAATAATAATAACAACAACACTCTTGCTCTGGGATGCCAAGTACTGGCTGAGTGGCATTTTTTGCATGAAGTCCAGAACAGAGAGAAAGGATAAAAAGTTTGTGTTATGGTGCTGTTGGCTTGCATTAGGCAGAAGAAGCATTTGCAACATCCAATACTATTCACCTTCTCACTGGATCATAGATTTAGAGGTTTAAGGGATGTCAATAGGCATGTAATCCAATCATTCTTTTTTTACATATGAGGAAACTGAGATTTAGAAAGAGGAAATGACGTCTTTAGATTCATGTAGAACATGGCAGAAATGGGAATTGAACTGAGGTCACAGAGCAATCTGTACCATGCTATCCCTCTATTACCATGAATGGCCCCTGAACTCAAGCTCACCTTCCAGAATGAAAGAGTCTGGGTAACCTCTACTCTTCCTTTCTATCTTTTAAAAGACAATGAGGAGGTCTCTAAATGACTGACTGACCACCACAATTGTAGGGCTACTTCTGTTTGCATAAAGATTCCTTTGGCTGAGGTTCACACCTGCTAGACTGTAGTCAGGATGATCTGGGTTTGCCCCTCAGCAAGTCATTTAACCCTGTTGGCCTCAGTTTCCTCATCTGTAAAAGGAGCTGGAGAAAGAAATTTCAAACCGCTGCAGTATCTCTGCCAAGAAAACACCAAATTGGGTCATGAAGAGTCAGACTTGACTGAAAACAACCAAAGGACCTGAAGCCAGGTCAAAGAAGGATAAAGAATGCTGGCTTTTCAGTCAAATCCCACTTCTGACACCCATGATCTTGGGCAAATCATTCCAACCCCTGGGCCTCAGTTTCCTCATCTATAAAACGGGACATTAGACCAGATGGTCTCTCTCTTTGATTCCAAGGCTCACCTTCCATTATAATTCCATAATGTTACTTATCCCTACCATGATCCCAAAGGACTCCAATGAACCAGAGGGTAATCTTGAAGAACTTTACCCCTGATGGGCCATGGGTGTTTTCATTCTTTTCCAGACTTTTTCATTTTTATTCTGTTGAGTCAGGAATGAAGAGAAGTACAGTTCTTTATTAGCACAAAAAAAAATATGAAAACTTGGCTCTGAGCATGATAAGCTTAGCCTGGTACCAGTGACTGCACTGGGGGGTGGTGGGGGGGGGGGGGGAAGATCCTCCCATGCTTTGAGTTTTCACATCATTATCATTACTGTTGATAAGAAAGTACTTTTCTTTCCAAATAAAGAAAGTTCCTTGCGTCATTTCTATTATTTTTTAGAAGAATCCCTAAGGCTAGATTGCTTTAGCAGAGGGTGATGGAGTCAGTCACAGTTTATTGAAGAAAACAAAAAAAAGCTTTAAAATATGACTTTTGGCAGGGAGGTTCCATGTTCCCAACATGGGTGTTATCTTTGATTCTTTTCCATAGTTGCCTCGGTACTAGGAGGTTAAGTCACTTACCCAGGGTCACACAGCCAGTATGTCCCTCACCCTTACTCTGTCTATGATTCTTCCTCCTCCCTCACCTCTTAGAGTCAATCAATGATCAAGTCTGGTGGACTGCACCTCCACCATCACCCCTGTATCTGTCCTCTCTTTCTTATTTTCTTTGCTACCACTCTAATCAAAGCCCTCATGACCACCTACTTAACACTATTACAATAGCTTCCTAATGGATCTTCCTGATTATTCTCTCTCACCCTCCCAATCTATCTATAACACCTCTGCTAAATATCTTCCTCATGTTTCAATCTGGTAATTAATGAACCTACTCAAAATCCTACAATGGCTCCTGATTGATTAGTGAATCAAATTAATAATTATAATTGATATTTATACGGTGCTTTGAGATTGACATTATTATTATCATCCCCATTTTTAGATGACCAGTGAGGTCCCTTCCCACTCTAGATTCATGATTCAAAGCTGCTTAACCTCTCTCTATGAACCTTATCTTCCTCATCCATAAGAGGAGATTTTTCAAATTCCACATCAGTATCTCCTTTTGGAAACCATCATTAGTCACTCCCTTTTTGTTGAGTAGATTTGGTAGGAAGAGGGAAGGTCATTGTCAGCATTGCTATTGTCTCCCACCCCACATCCCCCATCCCTGTCCTACCAAGAATCAAGCTCCTCTCTGAGCTTATGCCGTACAAGGTACAGGCCACCGGACATTTGGTAGCTTATAGCCAAAGATACACATAGGAATGCTATGGGTGGCTCAGTATAAGAACAAAGATAAGACAAATGGTTTTTCCATCTCCAAACAATAAGACTTCTCATCTTCCTCATATTCTCACTTCACAGAGGTGACGACAAAGGGATGGTAAGAGAGGTATAGTAAAAAATCAAAGGCCTGGATATCAAATCTCGACATTGCCACTAATTCATGATGGGACCTCAAACAATCTTCCTCATCACTCTTGGCCTCAATTGCTTTTGTCAGTAATAATAACTGACATTTTAAAGATGCTTTAAAGTGTTCAAAGTACTTTGAGTTTCAAGAAGTGAGGTAAATACTGTGGGTTCTGTCATTCCCACTTTACAGACAAGTAAACTGAGCCTTAGAGGAATGAACTGATTTCCCATGATCGCACTATTAGCAAGAATCAGAGGAAGAATTGAAACCTGGGTCTTCCCGACTCTAAGTCCATCATTCTATATACTATCCAATATTATTCTCTAAAATGGTAAGGCAGGTGGAAATTTTAATTGCTAAAATTTTACTCTAAAATGAGCCTAGCTGATATAAAAAATCATATATAAAATTAAGGGTTTGGATATAGAGATCACCAAGGCCCATCTCAGCTCTAAGAGTATGAATCTGCAAGTCTCACCAATGTTAACATCCTAATTCAGTTCAAAATCTATTTACCGCTACATACAAGACACTGTGTCAGGCACTGCAGAGGACATGAAGATGAATCAGACAGAACAATATTTTCCCTGAGCTCACAGGTTCTAAGGCAACATGAAAAGAACTACAGCAGAAGTCCAACTCTGCCCATGAGGATTTGGGGGTGAACTGAGAACACATTCTGTTTGGAGCAACCAGAAAAGATCTTTAAGGAGGCAATATTTGGCATGGACTTTGAAGGATATGAATAGGTAGAAATTGGAGGGACTATATTCTAGGCATGAGAGAAGTAAAAAAAAACTGGAGGGAGGAATGCATGGGGCATATCGAAATAACACTAGCTCACCCAGTGCACGGAAATTATGTAGAAAAAAAAAATAGTGAGAGGGAAGGGTTATGAAGATAGATTGGATCCAGAAGTCTCAAAAGAATTAGAATATAATTCATTAGGCACCAGGGAGCCATTGAAAGTTTTGGAGCTTGGGAATGATGTAATTAGAGTTGACCTTTCAGAAGATTCATTTGACATCAGTGAAGAGAGTAGGAAGACACCGAAAGAGGGGCCCCCAAGTCCATGTCTCCTGGCAAGCCACATCAGGGCTGGGGTTCATCTCCCCATAGGTCATTATTTTCTTTGCCAAGAAGCACTATAGTGAATATGAAGTGAACACCTTGTGTATCAACTGTAGACCCAGGAGCTCAAGCCTTCTTAAATTCATAATATGGCTGACCTCCAGAGCAGCCACGTCTGTCTTAGGATCATTGTTTAGCTATGCTAAAGGAAAGAAGGACAAAACAATAAAAGCAACTGAGGTTCAGAGATTCAATCTCAGGATCCTTCAGGGAGGATGTGTTTAAACTGCCACATGCTCACATCCACCTTGTGCCTGGCGTAGGGGAAAGAAAGGTACCAGACGCTCTCCTTTCAACGAGAGACTCGGATGGTGCTGAGGTGACTAGCAGACAAGAACAGAAAAGAAAGTGAATAGGTGAAAGTGAAACTTTTTAAAGATTCACTGAGTTAGAGACTCAATGGAATTGCTTTGTCATTGCAACCTATTCAAGTCCTTTGGCCCTGAGCTGTTTCCCTGGGAGCGGACAGGGTTCTGGCTAGCCATCCTTGCTCCAACTCAGCTCCTACAACATAAGAAGGTGCTTTGCTTTTTATACTGGGAGTCAATTTCTTTCCATATGGACTAGCATGGCTTCCTTTCTACAGAAAAAAGAAAAAAATCAACCTTCCATTTTCTTTCTATTTTTTTTTTTTTTTTGAGAACTTCAATGTTGATTTGTGTTTCAAACACCAGCTAGCTCCTTGTCAGTTAATATTACATCTCTTCTAGTGAACATCACGTTCTCATGAGCCTGGGCTCTCTCTGGCTGCTTCAGGCATGGAGAGTTTGTCTGGCTTTTGAGGGTTTTTATCTGTCTTCAACAGTTTATGGATAAACAAAGATATAACGGAGAGAGAGCACTCCTCATGCCTGACTTTATTCACTGTGCTTTCAGCAAAGGAAGCTTTGCTGGAAATATGAAAAATCAATAAAAATTCATCATCAAAAAAATAATAAAAGTAATCCAAAGAACCCAGACAGAGGTCAGGTTGAGTAGGATTTAAATTCTTCAAATCTTGAGAATTAATTTGGTAACTCCTGGTATAGTAATGTGACTCAAATATTTATTAACTCTGTGACCCTGGGCAAGTTATGCCAAGCCTCAGTTTCTTCCTCTGTAAAACAAACAAATAGAAGCATGATTATATTGTTCACACTGCCTGCTTCATGGGGTTCTTCTGGAGATCTAACAAAGTCATAGATTTAGAGCTACCATCCAACCCAATTATGTTTTAAAGAATGAAACTGAGGCGAAGAGGTAGTATGATTTATCTAAGGCTACTCCTGTCAAAAGTGCAATTCATTCAATAAATACATGAATACATGGCACGCTCGCTAGGTTCTTAACAACAAAAATAAAACAGCCCCTGCCTGCCATGAGCTTACATTCTTCTGATAATGGCTTATTGCATCCAAGGTTCACAAAACAGTACCTATTATCATTTTGTCACTGTCAGTCTTTGGCCACGTATACCTTATAGTAATTGTCAATTACAACCTGGTATTTGGATCCCTATTAATTACCCAAAACCATATCATGTCATTTTTCCTATAGGATGTGCTCTAAAAGAAGAGGCAGTTGCCAACAATGATACCTCTCAGAAGCCATTTCTTTTGGTACCCACAAATGTGTAGGTGTTAAAAGGGGTAGAAGGTGAATAAAACTATAGCTAAAATGAGGTGAATGGGGCTTTGCTTCAGGGTGCTAACTTCCAGGAGCATGGTTCCTTTCTGAAGGGATCTCAGTCTTCCCCCAGCTCCATGGTGATGCTACAAAGGTGTTGCCTTTCTCCTCTTTCCCCCTCCCCACTATTATCTGATGCTTCTTAGGAAAAGCCTGGCATGACCACCTGCCTGGAAGGCCCTGGCCTCCCCACCAACCCTAATTCAGAGTCCTAGCAGCCAGGACTCTTGGTACAACTCAAACTACTCCCATTCTCATTTCTTCATCTGTTCTATTTCCTTTGACCCCAATCATGTAAATACTGTCATATAAATTCTTCAATATTCATCTAGAACTCCTATCAACAAACATTAAAGGAACACATACTATGCACTTAGCATTGTGCCCAATGTTATCAGTTTATAATTTCACATTGTCAGAACTTGAAAAAACCCATGAAAAAAAACCATGGAGTTCAGAATCTCCAGTTGCTGGTCTATTAGAAACATTTGCCAGTTAACAAAATGGTACTTCTAAGAGGTTCTAATTTCTTAAAATCTATATACTTCAAAACAAAATAAAGCAAAACAGAAGATTCCTCCTTCTCCCTTCATTTACACATAAATTTCATCCTTTTTCTGTCTCCCATCTTCTGTTCTGTCTCCCATAAACCACAAAGGACTGGTAGAGTTTAAAAAATCAACTGAAGTTTTGTTTGGTTTGGGAATCATTGACTTAGCCTACTCTTTCATACTAAGACCTAGAGAATTCACCTGATTTCCCAAGGCCACACAGCTAATGAATGTGCAAGGGGGTGAAGTAGATGGAGTGCAAGGTCTTGAGTCAGGAAGATCTGAGTTTGAATCCTGCCTCAGACACTTACAAACTGAGGGACCCTAGGCAAATTGCTTAACCTCTGTTTGCCTCAGTATTCTCATCTGTAAAAATGGAATAATAATAGCACTTACCTCCCAGGGTTGTTGGAATCAAGAGATAATAATTGTAAAGTGCTTGGCACGTAGTAGGGCAGCTAGGTAGTGCAATGCAATTGGCCTGGAGTCAGGAAGACCTGCATTCGAATCTGGCCTCAAACACTTACTAGGCAAGTCAAATTAATGCTTTTTGCCTCAGTTTCTTCATCTGTAAAATGAGCTGGAGAAGGAAATGACAAACCACAAACCCTCCAGTATCTCTGACAAGGAAACCCCAAATAGGGTCACAAAGAGTCAGAGTCACAGAGTGACTAAAAACTATTGAACAACGGCAGACAGTAAGCACTGTAGCTACTACCATTATCATTAGTGCCCAAGAAAGCCCAGAACACACATTTCTTGATTCCCATGCCAAGGGCTCTTTGTAGTACCCTAAGCATTCTACTTGCTGCCAAGGAATGATTCTCTTATGGAGTGTGGAGCTTGCCTCTGAAAGAAAAATCATTAACTGATCTTGAGCCAAGTGTTGTGTTAGGAGGGCAGATACATGGCTGTGTCCTTCATGGCTTCCGTTTTCCCTTGCTCCAAATTCTGGCCTCACATATAGAAGAATAAAAACTTGCTAAATTTATTTAAAATCATTCTGCCACTTATTAGGCAAATACACCCTCCAGTTCTGCCACTAGAAGTTATAAGTCAGTCCTTTAGGACAAATCTGAATTTGCTAAATGAACACTGGACTGCTGAGATTGTCAAGGACACTACCATTGCCTGAAGCCTAAATAAAGACATTCTCCAGCAGTCTGGATGTCAGGGAGATCTTGGCACTATCAGACCACCCTTTTACCCACCCTCTAACCAATGCTTAATAGGTTGAGAAGGGTTGGTTTATCTGGAGGGTAGGTTTTTTAAATTATTTTAATTTTTGATTAATTTTTTAAAATTACTTTTAATTACTGACAACTAACTAGTCTGACAAATTTGGCCTATTTTCCATTCTTGTCAATAACTCAGTTGTGTGGTACTGGGTAAAGAACACTTGATTTTCAGCCAAAGGACCTGGGTTAGGAATCTAAGCAAGGTCACTTACTACCAGTGTGACGTTGGTAGGTTTGGCTTTTCTATGGCTCAGGCTCCTCATCTGTCAAAGAGACTGAATTACTTGACTTCAAAAGTCCCTTTGACATCTAAGTCTATGCTCCTAGCTGAGGGGAAGCTCCTGGAAGGCAGGCACTCTCACTTTTGTGTCTGTATCCCCAGGACCTAGCACAAAGCAGGTGCTTAATAAATGCTTGTTGATTGACCCTGTGACCCCATGATCTATAGTAGAGAGATTCCATTCTAGAGAGGGAGTGTGGTATAATGGTTAGTGGGTTGGATTTGGAGTTAGGAAGACTGAGGTTCAGATCTGGCCTCTGACACCAACAATCAAGGAATTGTCATTTTCCTTCTCTAAGTCCAACATGACTCTTTAAAGCTTGCCAAAGGCTTCATAAACACCTATCTTCCATAGTGACCCCAAGGTCAGTCTTGCAGGTTCTTATAATCCTGATCGTACAGATGGGCAAAGAAGACTCTAGGAGAGTCACTGAGCTAAGAAGAGCCCGAAGCTGGATTCAAACACAGTTCTTCGTGAGTTCAAATCCAGCCGTCTCTCCCCTACACCATGCTGCCTCTCCAATGAGTCACTGCCTGTGGAACACTATAGGAATGTGTGTTGTGGGTAATTACTATTATTATCATCATCCTTACTTTCCTGGTCAATAAAAATGCCCAGAGATAAATTGCATTGACAGCTTCCTACCAAGGGCAAAGAAAAGGCACATTGTCAGCATTTCAGATACTTAATAAATGATAATTCCCTTGCAGAGGGGGGAATTTTCCGTAAAAATGTTATAAGAAGATAAACAGTGTATACCCCATGGGCCAGCTAAGGAAAATAGAGAAGTCTCAGTGGATTCACAAAACAATGTAGACTCTGTGTCACAATAGGACTCATCTTTCGGTCCCCTAGAAATGGCAAGAGATAAAACAATACGGGATCCCACACAGCTTTGCTGGCAGGGATCCGGCCTCCCTATTTATCCTATAGGCTGCCCAGTGACAATAGGGCTTTTGTGCTGACACCTGCTTTGAGGAGGAAGAGCCCAGGACAGGATGTCAGGGGGTTTACATGAGGAAAAGCAGCACAAACTGCTCAGTCCCTCTTCCAACAGTACATCCCGTTTCATAATATGCCTTCCAGAAAAAGAGAGAGAAAGGATGGGAACAGGAGGCAGCAAGGTAGAGTGGGATGTGCTGGCCTTGGGAAAGTCACTTTAGTGTCTTACTCTGAATGGAAGGGTGGGGTCAAATGAATCAATCAACCCCCCCCCCCCACACACACACACACAGTCAAGATGCTGTGCCCTCTTAGCTTAATCAGGTGACAACACTTCTCAATTAAAAGTGGTAATAATAATAGCTAGTATTTACATGGCATTTTAAAGTTTGCAAAGCACTTACAAATAACTCACTTCGTCCTTGCAATAACTCCGGGAAGCAGGTGCTATTATTAACTCCATTTTACAGAGGAAGAAGCTGAGGCAGGCAGAAGTTAAATGACTTGCCCAGGGTCATACATCATAAGGGTCTGAGGCAGGATTTGAACTCAGGTTTTCCTGACTTTAAGTCTTATCCTCTGTCCAGTGTGACACTTACCTGCCCAAGTGAAGCAATTATGTGCTTTAAACAAAGAGCATAAAAACTTAACGATCAGTTTAGATATTCCTGAAAGCCAATGGATAAAGTAGAGGAATGTCATGCAGGAAGTGTGTTGGCATTGGTTGAAAATATTTGCTCATGGCCTGTGGATTTTGTATTAAATAGCAGACCAGTTCAGATCCTAGGGCTTAGAGTGTGTAGCAGTGAGAAAGATTCACATGAGGGGCAGCAAGAGGTTCTCAACCTCCTTCCATCTCCACCTTGACCAGAAGGTGACCATATGAATTTCAAAGATTTCTGAGGATCTGAGAACTAGTTTCTAGGGAGTAGCTAGTTGGTACAGTGGACAGAGCACTGGTCCTGGAGTCAGGAAGTTTCATCTTCCTGAGCCCAAATCTGGCCTCAGACACTGACTAGCTGTGTAACCCTGAGCAAGTCATTTTTGCCTCAGTTTCCTCATTTATAAAATGAGCTGGAGAAGGAAATGGCAAACCATTCCAGTATCTCTGCCAAGAAAACCCCAAACGAAGTCACAAAGAGTCAGACACAACTGAAACGACTAAGTGACAAAATCAGATTTCTAGCCGCATTTCTGAAACAGCCGTTGGCATTGTTTATACCTGATGCAACAATGGACTGCACTTGATAAGGAAAGGCATATACAAGATTCTATAATGAACCCAGCAGCATTATACCTAAGGGGACCAACTTTAAGGACTTTAGCTAAAGAATATGTAGGAGCTATGAGTTACCATCTATGGTTTTCCCTTTCTTTTTAAGCTTAACCCAGTACCTGGCACCTAGTAAATGCTTAATAAATTTTTTGTCAACTGATATACTCCTGATTTCTTAGAATTCAGCAGTAAATAAATTTTTTAACATAATTATATTCTTGAAGTTCAAAAAAATTTTAATTTGAGTTCATTGGGATGAGAAAACCTGATCTGCATCTCAGAAGAACTGAAATATCATCAGGACCTGATATGAAGGCTTTTAATTTGAATCTTCCTGTTTCATCCTAGCCACGCCCCCCCCGCACCACCACCCCCCATATCATCTAAACAATATCTGAAAGAACTCAGTCCCTTCCTCAAGGAGCTCCCATCCTACTGGGGAGAAGCAATGTGTTCATACATAAAGGATATTGACAAGTGAAGTGGTATTCCAGAGTCTGATTTCTCTCTCCACATCTGTCCTTCACACAGCTGCCAAATTGATAGTCCCAAAGCTCGGTTCTAACTATATCCTTCCCTTACTTAATAAGCTTCAGCGGCTCCCTATTATCTCAGATAAAATGCAATCCCCTCTAATTTGCATTTAAAGTCCTTCCCAATATGATTCCGGACCCCTTTCTTCCCCAGGCTAATGATATGTTATATCCTCTTCCTTCACTCTACATACCAAACAAATAGGAGTAGTTATTATTCTCTACACATGATACCTCCCATCTCCATATTTTTGCTTAGTATACATTCCATTTTCCTGTAATCTTCACATCCCCCTCTCAGCATGCCAACCTCTCTTTCAAGGCTTCCACAAAGCCTTCCTTCCTACAAGCGATGTTTCCTATTCTGAATTTGTTTTTTATACATTTTCTGTTTATTCATCTGTGAATACTCTGGTTTCCGTCTCAGTAGAATGTGCATTCTTGAAGGGTACAATGTTGTTTTTTTCTTTTGTATTCCTAGCCCAGACCCTGCCTACTAAATACTTGTTGGACTTAATTGAATTATCATAGGCTCATAAATTAAGGACTGAAAAGGACTTTCATTCTTTCACTCCAAAAACAGCCTTCTTTCTGCAGTATTACTCTGCCTCCTTGAACTGGACCGAATTCCGGTTTTGCCAACATACACAGCAGAACACAATTCTCATTAGACTAGTTCACTAGCACCTAAGAACATCAGGAACTCTTTTGTGGTGAAGAGTTCCACAGTATGTGCGGCTTCAATGAACTGATTGAGGCGTCAGAGGCTGAGCCCTTGGGCAGTGATTAGCCCATGGTGTGTTCTCTCTCAAGGGATGGCCCCATGCCACATTTAGCATCGACACTCAGCGTTCAATGGAGAACAGCAGCTGAGTTTAAGGCCTATGGTGTCCTGGAGTTGAAAAGGGACCAGCAAAAAACAAAACACAAAAAACAAAAGGGTTTTCTGGGGTGAAGGAAGAAGGATTTCACCCCCTTTGGGGTTTGCTATTGACTAGTCTAGCACACTGACTTCTTGTTACACACACGTGTGCATGCACACATGTGTAAACACATAGTTATAGTTCTGGCTCTAGAAAATGGAAGCTGAAATGGTGAAGTGCATGTCAAATCAGGTCACTGAACTGGCAGGGCACAGCTGTCACTATTGTGGGAAGCCCAGTTGCCTCATCTTGCTGGCTCTCCCCAAGGTAAGAAAAAAAAGATTCAATCGCTACACTTGGTGGCCTCAGCCAACTTTGCCTCAAATTCCCTTCTGGGCAGCAGTGAAACCAATCGATTTGTAGCTTGGCAGGCCCAGATGCCCACAAAGAATAGGACAAACAAGCAGATGACTGTAGATCCTTCTGGGACATCTGGAGTGGCATATGGAGCAGTGGAAATGGAACTTATAAATTCTGGAGTCAGAGGACCTGAGTTCAAATTCTGGCTCTTCCATTTGTGTTAGTAAACTCTTAAGAAATGTTTGTCAACTGACTACCTGTTAAGCCTTCCTCAGTTTCCTCCAGTGTAAAATGAAAAGGCTGGGCTAGGTATCTTCTAGCAGATTACAGTCCTGCCCTACGGTGTTGGTTTCATTTTGTCCCATTCTATTTGGAGCTTTTGTGTTAGTAGCCTGAGGAGAACAAATTGAAAAGGATGTGATTTTATAAATCGATAAATAAATCAAACACATAGACACCTTTGTGTCTGAAGGAGGGGGGAAGGAGAAGCGTTCTAGACCTAGGATTTCATTGGGGGAGGAGTTCTCCCTGCATGGGAGCTCCCTCCCCCAGGTCAGCCTTCGATCCAATGGCTCCATGATGACTCATACATGTACACAGAACCACAGAAGCACAAGGGCTGGACTGTGATTTCATTGCTATTGGGAGCTCCCAGGTGAGAGGATATTCTCTCTGTCACTGCAGGTCAGCAAATTCTTCACACTTTCAGTCTAAGAACACCAAGAGGTTAAGCAACTTACCTAGGGTCACACAGCCAGTAGATGTTAGAGGTGAGATGTGAATCCAGATCTTTCTGCTCTCAAGACCTGTTCTCTATACCCACATATGGATACATATATTCTTCAATATTCATATATAAATATAATAAAATCATGTACAATTTTAGACATATATGCATGTATCAATATCTGTCACTATGTCAATGGTCCTTGTTATATGTTAAAAAAAACAACTCCCTGTCTTGTGGTCATCCTCCCTCATTTAAACCTGCACTAATGGACAGTGAAGAGGGCACTGAACTTGGAGTTAAAAGACCTGGGTTCAAATCTCAGCTCAGATTCTATTACCTTAGGAAATATACTCAAACCTCATGGAGCCTCAATTTCCTCATCTGTTAAATGAGATACATGGCATCCTAGATCTAGAACTGAGATATACCATAACTGAATCCACTTATTTTACAGTTGAGGAAACAGACCCAGGGAAGTTAGTGACTTTCCCAAGACCACATGGATAGTGAGTGTCTGAATCCCTGAGCTCTGACTCCAGGATCAGTCCTCTAAAGTTCTCTACATCTCTAAAGTTACGACCCTCTAGAAAGCCTCGTGAGCCATGGTCTCTACTGATTTTTTCCCCTCCAAATATTATTAACAACAATAGGGACTTTAGGGACTTCTCTGGACCCAGCCAAGCAATGTTTATAACCACACAGCCATCTGTCACTCTCCCAAGGACATCTCCTTTTTAAACAAAAAAACCAGTTTCCATGCTGGCCATGTCCAAGGGTAATCAGTGCACTGGCAGGTTGGCTGCCTGGTGGTCCTGGTCCTCATGGGGCATTCTCTTTTTCCGACTACGGCTCATAAGAACCAAGGGAAAGCAGTTGTAGTGTAATACTCCTTGAACAGGAGATGCTCTGGTTTGGGTTTTGCAAATAGAATGGAAGGGAGACACAATTTGGAGTCAGAGAACCTGGGTTTGAATTGTATAGACATTGGGGCTATACCTGTGATTTCATTTGTACTGAGAACTCCCAGGTAAAGAAATTCCCTCTGCCAGTGCATGTCATCAGCTTCTCTACAACTTAAGAGTCCCAGAGAGTTGCCAAAGGAACAGAGAGTTTAAGTAACTCATTCAGGGTCACACAGTATGTGTCAGAGGTGGCTCTGCCATTTACCAGTTGAGCGATCTTGTATAAATCAATCCACCTTGCTAGACTTCCTTTTTCTCATCTGTAAAACAAGGGACTTGGCCTAGATCATCTCTAATTTCCCTTCTTGCTTTACATAGATGATCTATCTGCTTTATGGTTATTTGGTTCCTTTCTAAAGAGGGGGAGAAGGGCAGGGAAGGGATCAATGTAATTGTGACACATCACCCTTTAATGTGGGAGTGCGGAGCCAGGGATTGCCAGGCCACTTGTCTTTTATGTCCTACTGATCTTTAATCCAGAGATCATTTTCACAATAAAATGAAGCAGCTTTTATAATCCCCTGGGTCATGGGGCTTTACAAAACTTTAATTTAAGGATTATTCACATAATAGGCTGCAACAGCTTCGAACATCATGTTGCAGTGGAGGCATGTCAGGCCAAAAGAGGGGGGTTCCTTTGTCCTCCCTTTCTAGGCTTTGTTCTCTATAGTTTCTTTGGGAACAAGGAAGATACAAGAGGCACCCAAAAGGTAGTACAATTTTAAGCAACTTAAAAGTTTTGTCTATACAACCTACTTCCTCTTCTTCTCCTCCTCCTCCTAAATTCTTCAACTCTTTCCTTTCTGGCTTCTGACCTCATTGTTCAATTAAAACTGATCACTAATGATCTTTTAATTGCCAAATATGATAGACCAGGGGTGAGGAACCTGAGCTCTCGAGGCCATACATGGCCTCCAGGTTGCAGGTCTCCCACCCCTATGATTGACTTTTCCCAATCGTAATCTCCTCAACCTCTCCACCAACCTCTCCAGAAGCATCCTCTTCTCATGCAAACTCCCTCCTTTCTGAGTTTTCATAATATTAACTTCTCCTGGTTCACTTCCTATCTGTTGATCACTCCTTTTCTTTATACATACATATATATGTGTGTGTGTACATACATATACACACATATATATGTATGTATATATAACATTTATAATTATTTTTATTAATTATTTTTATTTCATTAAATATTTCCCAAATTACATGTAGAAAATTTAGCAATTTCAAAAAAAATTTTAGTTTTAAATTCTTTCCCTCCCTCTCACCACTCCCTGCTCCTTGAAAAAGCAAGCAATTAGATTTTGATTATACATGTGAAGTTATGCAAAACTTATTTCTACATTAGCCATGTTGCAAAAGAAGACACAAACAAAATAAAACAATAAAATACAGAAAGTTTTTTTAAAAGTATGCTTCGAACTGCATTCAGAGTTCATTGGTTCTCTCTTTGGAGGTGGATAGAATTTTTTAACATGGGTCCTTTGGAATTATCTTGGATCACTGTCATGACCAGAGTAGCCACATCTTTTGCAGCTGATCATCTTTACAATATTGCTGATACTGTGTACAATATTCTCCTGGTTAAGTTCGTTTCACTTTGCATCAGTTCATATAAGTCTTTCCAGGTTTTTCTAAAATCGGTATGTCATTTCATATAGCATAATTGTATTCTGTCATGGTTTTATACTACAACTTGTTGAATCATTCTCCAATTGAATAGTTTACCTGTCAGAACTAAGGAGAAGGGAAGAATTTATGACCAAACAAAAAATAACATTATAACAATTAAAATAGATAATTTTGATTATATTAAATTAAAAAGCTTTTGCACAAACAAAATGAACACAACTAAGAGTAGAAGGAAAGAAGAAAAATGAGAAACAATTTTTAATTGTTTAATTGTAAGTGTTTCTGATAAAGGTCATATTTCTCAAATATATAGAGAAAGGAGTCAAATTTATGAAAATGCAAATCATTCCTCAATTAACAAATGGTCAAAGGATATACATGGGCAGTTTTCAGATGAAGAAATTAAAGCTGTCTGTAGTCATAAGAAAAAATGCTCTAAATCACTACTGTTGATAGAAATGCAAATCAAAGCAACTCTGAGGTACCATCTCACACCTATCAGATTGGCTAATATGGCAGAAAAGGAAAATGATAAAGGTGAAAGATGTGGGAAAATTGGGACATGAATGCTTTGCTGTTGGAATTGTGAACTGATCCAACCATTCTGGAGAACAATATGGAACCATACCCAAAGGGCTATAAAACCATGTATACTCTTTGATCCAATGATAGCACTCCTAGTCTATATCCCAAAAAAGATTTTTAAAAAGGCAAAAGGACCTACTTGTGCAAAAATGTTTATAGCAGCTTAGTTTTGTGGTGGCAAAGAATTGAAAACTGAGGGAATGCCCATCAGTTGGAGAAAGGCTGAACAAATGCTGTAGGAATGTAATGCAATACAATTGTTCTATAAGAAACGATGAGCAGGCAGACTTCAGAAAAATCTAGAAAGACATATATGAACTGATGCTAAGTGAAGTGAGCAGAACCAGGAGAACATTGTACACAGCAACACTGTGTAATTATCCACTATGACTGACTTAGCTTTTCTCAGTAATGCAATGATCCAGCATAATTCCAAAAGACTTAAGATGGAAAATGCTATCTACATCCAGAGAAAGAACTGTGGAGTCTGAACGCAGATTGGTGCATGCTAGTTTTACTTTTTTTGGTTTTTTGCTTTTTGTGGCTTTTCCTTTTTGTTCTGTTTTCTTTTTTCACAACATTATTGATGTGGAAATTAGTTTAGATGATGGCACATGCACATATCAGATGGCTTGCTGTCTTGGGGAGAGGGGGTGAAAGGAAGGCAGAAAAAAATTTGAAATTCAAAACCTTATTAAAAATGAAGTTGAAAACTATCTTTACATTAGTTGGAAAAATAAAATACCATTTACTTTTAAAAAATGAGTTGCTATAAACATTTTTGTACAAATAGGTCCTCTTCCCTTTTCTTTGATCTCTTTGGGATACAGACCTAGTAGTGATATTGCTGGGTCAAAGGGTATGCACATTTTGATTGTCCTTTAGGTACAGTTCCAATTTTTTTCTTCAGAATGGTTAAATTAGGTTCACAACTTCACCAACAGTGCAACAGTGTCCCAATTTTGTTTGCATCCCCTCCAGCATTTGTTGTTTTACTTTTCTGTCATGACAACCAATCTGAGAGGTATGAGGTGGTATCTCAAAATTGTTTTAATTTTCATTTCTCTAATCAGCAGTGTGATTTTGGAGCATAAAAATGCTATGTGACTATTGATAACTTTGATTTTTTTTCTTCTGGAAACTGCCTGTTTACATCCTTTTATCACTTAAATTTGGGGAATGTTTCTTATTTTTATCAATTTGGCCCATTTCCCTATATATTTGAGAAATTAGACCTTTAGTATAGAAACTTGTTACAAAATTTTTTCTCAGTTTCCTGCTTTCCTTCTAAATGTGGTTATATTAGTTTTGCTTGTGCAAAAACCATTTAAATACATGTAATCAAAATTATCTATTTTACTTACCATAATCTCCTCTATCTCTTTTTAGTTATAAACTCTTCTTTTATCCATAGATCTGATAGGCATGTTTTCTTTTCCCATGCACCTCTGATTGCTCCTTTTCCTAGAAGCCACCATTACTGGCTTATCCTCTACTTCATGCCCCTTAACTGCATATATTTCCAAAGGCTTTATTGTGTGCTCTTTTCTCTTCTCTCCCTATATTCTTTCTCTTGGTAACCTCATCAGCTCCTTTGGGTTTAACTATCATCTCTATTCAGATGACTCATATATCTCTATGTACAATCTCAGTTTCTCCCCTGAGTTTCAGTCCCATATCATCAATTGTCTATTGGACATTTCAAGGTATATGTCTTTAATGTCTTAAACACAACATATCTAAAACTGAACCCCTTATCTTTCCCCTGAAATCTTTCCCTCTCCCAAGTTTTCCTATTTTGAAAGGAGCCACCATCATTCCAGTGCCTCATGTTCATAACCATCATGTCACATCATACCCAATGATTTACCGATCTTGCCTTTTCTACTGATGTGACATCTCCTGCAAATGGGTCCTTCTCTTCTCTCACACAGCTCCCACCTTAAGTCAAGCTGTCATCCCATATCACTTAGATCATTGCAACAGCCTCATTTGCCTCAAGTCTCTCTCCATATCAGTCTTTCTTACACACTTCAGCACAGTTAACTATCAGACACTCCCTGCTCAACCAATTCTAGTAACTTCTCATTGCCTTCAGGATGAAATATAAACTCCTGTTTGCCTCTTAAAGCCCTTCACAGCATGGCCCCAACCCCTCTTTTTCAGCCTCACTGGATAGTACTCTCCATTCCACACTCCACAATCAAGCTAAACTGACATTTTCGCAATTCCTCACATGGGACTCTCAATCTCCCACTTCTGTGCCTTTACGTTGGCCATCCTTCACGTCTAGAATGCACTCCTTTCTTACCTTAACCTCAGAGTCACCCTTCCCTCCTTTAAGATGCATCTGAGATACCACCTTCTGCATGAAACCCGCCTCCCAAATGACACTGGATTAACGACTTTACATTCATGCTGTACATATATTTTATTGGTATTTCTTTTCTTTCCCCTACCCTTCATACGAATATAACCTCCTTATGAATGGAGACTATGCCATTCTTTGTGCTGTACTTCCGGTGCCTTCCTCAGAGCCCAGCATAAAGTAGGTCTTTCATAAATACTTGTTGATTTGTTGACTGGCTGACAGAGAATTCCTGTAAATTCTGTCCCCAGTGTTTAGCACATAGTTTTTGGTGGTGGTGGTAGTGTTCAGTCATGTCCACTTCTTTATGACCCAATTTAAGATTTTCTTGGCAAAGATACTGGAGTGGTTTGCCATTTCCTTCTCCAGTTCATTTTAGAAATGAGTTAACTAAGGCGAACAGGGTTAGGTGTCTTATACAGGGTCACAGAGCTAGTAAGTGTCTGAGACCAGATTTGAATTCAAAAAGATGAGTCTTCTTGATTCCAAGTCCAGTGATCTATCCACTGTGCTACCTAGCTGCACTACTACCTAGCAGGCATTTAATAAATGCTTATTGACTGACTATGTAGACTAAAATCAAACATATTAGTCATTCTACTTAGGCTTGTGGAGGGTTGGGGAGGTTTGGGAGGACACTGACTTTTCAGGACCATTCAGATCACATAGTTGGGGTGGTCATTTATTTTGCTTAGACACAGGACTGACCCTGACTGTGATTCAAAGCAGGTCCCACAAACATCTCCATAGTCAAAGCTTACCAGGTATAGCACCATTAGCACATAACTCAGTTCTAACCTTACTCTTTTATAACAGTGCAGGAAAGTCCCATTTTCTGTAACTTATTCTTGATCTTTGTAGCACCAACACCACATCTTAGGTAAAGAATTTCTTAATGCCTCCATCAGCTAATGGCTACCCCAAATTTCCTTGAATAAGAGAGACAGTGTGCTGTAGTGGATAGCAAACTGGCTTTGAAGCCAGGGAGATCCTGGTTTGAGTCTTAGCTCTGACACATACTGGATCATTGACCCTGAGCAAGGCACTTAACTGCTCAGTGTCCCCAGGCAAAGAAATAGCTAGCATTGACATAGTAAATACTATGTGCCAGGCACAGTGCATTGCAATTATTTGACCCTCACAGCAACTCTGAGAGGTAGGTGCTAATATAATCCTCATTTTACGGATGAGGAAATTGAAACAAACAGAAACTAAATGTCTTGCCCAGGCTCATACAGCTAGGAATGGGCTACGTACTGAGAAAGAAGCAAGTTTAGAAGAAAGCAACAGCTGTGTGATTCTGACTCTGGGAGCAGAGCAGGATTTCAGTACTTGCCTCCAGCTCAGCTCAGTTTGAAGCCTATAGCAACATAAGCAGGGCAGGAACCTGCAGTTCTATCACTTCGAATCTTCAGGACTTTTCAGGTCACTGAGAGTAGCTGCAGTCTACTGAAACTCTAACCAAAGCAAACCCATAGGCATGTTGCTCAGACATAAACCAAGTCAGGATATTGCAGAGCTCAGACTAGGAGATCAGGAATCAAAATTTCCCTGTATTAGACCACCTTGGGGACATTTTGCTAGTCCTTAGACTGAGGTGAACCTGAGACCCTGGAAGAACTCAACACTTAATACTCCAAGAAAGCAGCAGCATAACCAGCCCAGATATTCCCTCCAGAAGTGGACAGAGATTGACCCTAATATAAAGTCTGAAGCAAGGAAATCAGCTGGAGGAATGAGCTAATAAGAAAAGAATCCTACCATAAGGAGCTATTACAATGACAGGGAAGCTCAGGATACATTCAGAGATGAGAATGACTCTGAAACAGCTACAAGCAAAGGATTAAAAAAAAACATAGTATGGGCAGAGGTTCAACTAGAATCACTGGAAAATATGAAGAAACCTACAAAATAAAGTTTAAATTTTTTATAAATAAAAGAAGAGTGGTGGAGGAAGGAAATGGGAAAAGAAATGAAAACTATCAAAGCAAATTAGGAAAGGAAATTAATACCTAAGTACCCAGGAAACTCCCTGAAAATTATAATGTATTAATAGAAACTAATGACTGACTGGACACCAAGGAAAAAAAATAAATTAAAAGACAAAAAAAGAGAAAATATAAGGTATCTCTTAACAAAAACAACTGACCTGAAAAATTAAACTGTTCTGGAGAAAACAACTGACTTGGAGAAAAAAAAGTTACCGGACTACCATGACCAAAACAAGATACTAGATATCTTATTCAAGAAATATTTTTTTTAAAACTGCCAAGATTTCTTAGAATCATAAGATGAAGTGGAAACAGAAAGAATCCGCTAGCCATCTCCTGAAAGAAACTCCAAAATGAAAACACCAAAGAAAATTGTTGACCAGAATCCAAGCAGTCAAGTACTACAAAATGCAAGCAGTCAGAAAGAAAATATTCAAGTACTAAGGAGCTACAGTCAAAATAACACACAATATAACAGACAGTCCCCACAATAAAGGAACAGAGAACATGGCATACAATATTTCAGATGGTGAAGGATATAGGTTTACAAACAAGAATAACTTAAACCACAAAACCGAGAATAACTATACAGGGGAAAAAATGGATTTTTAATGAGATAGAGGACTTGCAGGCATTGCTGATGAAAAGAGCAAAACTGCATAGAAACTCTGAAGAATAAACATAGGAGTGAAAAGAAGCATAAAATGGTAAAGAAGAATAAGCAATCATAAAAAAAGAATAAACTTTACATTATAATATAGTGAGATGATATATATGTTCCCTTAAAAGTGTATCTTACTCAGGGGTCATAGATGGAATCTAAAAGTCTGTTACATAATCAGATTATACAAGAATCTATAAAATGAGTGCATGATTGGAGTCATTGAGAAATGAACCTCACCCTCATTAGAACTGGTCAAGGGGAGGGGGAGAGAGAGAGAGAGAGAGAGAGAGAGAGAGAGAGAGAGAGAGAGAGAGAGAGAGAGAGAGAGAGAGAGAGAAAGTTCAGTACAGAAATAAATTTCATTCAACAGAGAAATGGGAAAAGGAAGGAGTAAATGAAAGAAGTGTCTGTTAAGTGGGGAATTAGTCCTAAGTAAAACAAACTTTAACCAAGGATGTACAAAAATATTTATTGCAGCTCTTTTCACATTGGCAAAGACTTGGGATGCCCACCAATTGGAGAATAGTACAAGTTATGGTATAGAAATATAATGGAATACTATTGTGCCATAAGAAATAATGAAGGAGAAGAGAAACCTGAGGAAGAATTATGTATACTGATGCAGCATAGGGAGAGCAGAACCAGGAAAACAGGTTATACAGAGAAAACAATTTTGTAAAGACAAACAACTTTGTAAGACTTAGGAACTTTGATTTGTGTAATGGCCATCCATCATTTTAGTGCACTCATAATTAAGCTTGCTACCCACCTCCTGTTGGAGAGATGAAAAACACACAGAACAGATTGAGGTGTATTTCTTTTTGAATACGACCAATGAGGAAATTTGCTTTGCATGACTATTTACATATATATGAAGGGTTTTTTTCCTCTCTTTCTCAAATGATAGAGAGGAAAGAAGAAAGGTTTTTGCTTATTAAAAATAATTTAATTTTAAAAAAGTCTATATATAGAAGAATTCCTTGTTAGAAGTACACTAATGCTAGATACAAGCACAAAATGTCATTTGAAAAGAGGAACAATTAATTGGAGGACTGCTGGAACTAAGGGAAGTCTCCATCTGTTCAGACTCTGCTTTAAAAATCCTCTGTGTTTGTGGCAAACACTCCCGGTAAACAGCCATCTCTTGTTATATGCCTTATTTGATAAGAGTAATCAGAAAGTTGGACAGCTGGGTGGCACAGTGGAGAAAGTGCCTGGCCTGGAGTCAGGAAGACTCATTTTCTTGAGTTCATATCTGGCCTCAGACACTCACGAGCTGTGTGACCCTGGGCAAGTCACTTAACCCTGATTGCATGTTTTCTCATCTGTAAAATGAGCTGGAAAAGGAAATGACAAATCATTCTAGTATCTTTGCCAAGAAAATCCCAAATGAGGTCAGGGAGGGTTGGACATGACTGAAAATGACAAAAATTGGAGTCATTGAACTCTTTAGTTTTGCCTTTCAAGGAATCTTCTGTGAATTTACCATAAGCAGAGAAGAGGCCTGGATGGAGAACAGCCTTTTTTTTTTCAAGATTTCAACTCTAATTCCGAATCCATTTTACCCTACAAATTGATCTAAAATTAATTTTGTGATTAATCCCACTTATAATAAGTAGTATTCAAACTATATACTTTCTTTCTTTTTCAACATTCAGTTTTATAAGATTTTGAATTCCAGATTTTGTCTCCCTCCTCCCCTCCCCCAAGATGGTAAGCAATCTGATAGGGGCTATACATGTACAATCACATTGAATGTATATCCATAGTAATCATGTTGTGAAAGAAGAATCAGAACAAAAGGGGAAAACCATGAGAAAGTAAAAGCAAAAAAGAGAGCAAATAGTATGCTTTTATTTGCATTATGACTGTACAGTTCTTTCTCTAGATGTGGGTAGCAGAGAACAGCTTTTACAAAATCATTTCACTCTACCAAGTCAAATATAGTCTGAGAGTCAATAAACAGGAGTTTGTTTTGTTTTTTTTTTAAAGGAAAAGAAAAGAAAAACACCGGAACAAGGTTCTATCAAGCCTAATCGTCCACCAGATAAAGTTCCATTCCTTCCTTGTTCCTTAAATATCTCAAGTATTTATGTATCTATCCCAACATTCTCACCTTCATGCAGGTTAATTGCAGCAAAAATGAATCAGTCCTTCTGATGGAGCCACAGTTCTCCGTAGCCATTGTGCTAACAAAATGATCCCAGATTTCCAAACCTTGGCTCCCCTTTATGTTTTATAGACAGATCCCACCTAAGCCAGAAGTTATATGCTCATTCAAATGAACAACCTACAATTTGGCTTGTGGATTCCTACTTCTCTTTGTGAAGCTGGAGTCTGTCATGGGTGGTGCATAGAATATATCCATTTCTTAGATAGCTCTAAAAACTGGACCTGAAAACTAGTGGATCCATGATCCTCCAGAGAAAATTCACACAACGTGGCCCCAAAGTAGAAAAGGGTCATGAAAATAGTGAGATTTGTCTGTCTGTGCCTTTCCATTGCTTTCAGTCAACTTTTTCTAAGCAATCATTAAATACTTATTAATTGCCTAATATGTGTCAAACACTGTTCCACACTCTGGGGATACAAAGTCAAAATAATACAACAGTTCCTGCCCTCAGAGAGCTTATATTCTCTTGGGGGACAAAAACATGTACACATATAAATATATCCAAAACATTCAGAGTACGTTCCATTAAAAGGGGACCTTATTTTTTTGCCCTGAATTGCAATTCTGGCCTGTTTCAAATGAACCATATTCACTCATAAGACATGAACCATGTAATAAGCCAGATCTTCAATTCTGGAATTACTTGGACCAGCTGACTCTATTGAGCAAATGAACCGGGTAATTGCTACATCTCTGCCTCCTTTCATACCAGTTCGATGTGTTCTCTGCTATGATTTTTACCATCCAAGTTATTTGGAGAATCCTTCCAATCCTCCTCTTCTTTTTGCCTTTGTAGATTCAGTCTACCTAGTTTATGGAGTTTCTTCCTTCAGGCTACTCTGCTTCATCCAAGCATTCACAGACTAGGTACAAAGCAGTAGTCTCCTGCTTGGTCCTTTGCTTCCTGCTGCAAAGTAACAGCTATGCAAAGGAAGTCGGAGATTGCCAAATATGTAGCATCAGGCCAGCAGGATTCAGTCCAAATCATCTCTTAGCCAGTTTTTGAAAATGAGAATTTGTGACCTAAAACCTGGGAAAGTATCTTAACAGAGGGCAAAGATGGTCCACATGAAGTTTTCTCTGTAATTTCCTGCTGGACAACTGAAATGGTTTATGTCATTTCAAACATCAGTTTCTTGGGTTAAACAAGATTTCTGGGACATTTTGCCATAATGAAGACCAAGACCAAGTGTTCCCAACCCAGTCTGGGCTTGAAGCAGATTTCTGGGTTGCAACATCTAGACGACAGTATTATACAACTGCCCGATAGATACTTCACTTTCCATTAGAGCTCACTGGGGAATGGGGCAAGCGTAAAGGGAAGAAGCAGAGGAAAGAACCTGCTTATTGTAGCTCCCAATACATGTGCTTTCCAACCTTAGACACTCAATTAAGTCCAGAATGACATGAAGCTATCTAAAAGACTCTGGCCAAAAGAAATAAAAGAAGTGTGAAGAATCCCAATCCAAGTCTCTCCTTGGACAAGATCAAATATCCTACTCTGTTCTCCTTCATTTAGTCCAGGAGTTAACTCTTTTGTATCCTGGACCCCCTGACACTCCTGGGAAGCCTATGAATCCCAAGTCAAAAATCATGTTTTTAAATGCATAAAACACATAGAATTACAAAGGGAGACAATTATAATGAGAAATAGCAATCAAAATACTTTAAGAAACAAATTCACAGACTCAAGGCTAAGAATCTGTAACGTACTATGAATTACTTCCCAGTCCTGTTGATAATACCTAAATGACTCTACTCATGAAAATGTTCCACTTACCACCTCTTGTCCATGGTCCTTGACTTTCCCTGCCACAAACTGATACTTTCCTGGACCCAATGGCAGTTTTCAAGGTTGTTTTGTCTAGTGTGCACTTCTGAATGACTGGAATACAAAGACAATAAATGCCTAGCTAAGTGTTTACTTACATCAAACATGAAACAGAGAGATGGGTGTGGAGAAAGAGAGAGAGAGAGAGAGAAAGAGAAAGAGAGAGAGAGAGAAAGAGAGAACAATGGATATCATCATATTCAATCAAGTAATAAACATTCAGTATTGAGGAAAAGAGGTGTATTTGTAGAAAGAATTAATGTGCATTTGTAATAATAGCTGACATTTACACAGTGCGTAATGTTTGCATAAGTTCACTTCAGGTGGGTAATATAGGTTTTATTGTATCTATTTTGTAATAAGGAAACTGAGGCCTGTTGCCTCAGAGTTCATCCCTGATCACACAGCTACTAAGGACCAGGATTTGACCCCAGATCTTCTTAGCTCCAAGGTCATCCCTCTACCCAATACCTCATGTTGCTTCTCTTCCCTTTAATTTTACAGAGGGTGCAGGAGAAAAAAGTGAGGTTGGTGACCTTGCACAGCCCTGGATCACTCAAATCAAATCAAAGTCAACTGCAATTCATGTTATCATTTTAATGTCATGGTCTTCTTCGAGAATGAAGGACAAACACAACCAGTGAGTGAATAGCAGCTCCTCTCTTCTCCTTTGCTGTTCTAGCCAGGGAAAGGTACTCCCCATGACCAAAAACTGCCTTTTTTCCTTTGTGTTTACTGGCTACATGTCTTGCTCAAAGATCAAGCTTTAAACTCAATTTACTATGGAGCTTATAGACTGGACAACAAGTCCCCATCCACCTAGCAAAGAGTGAATGTAATAACTAAATAGTAACCTTTTACCCAGGAACCCTGAGGGTCTTCCCCTCACAGTTTGATTTTTTTTTTTATTAAATGGGCCATCCCTTGAGTAATTTTAAGAAGCCTATTCATTGAATGGGTGTATCTCACTCAAAGTGAGAATGTGATAAGACCTGAAAGGCCTGAAAGGGCCAGGGTTTCACATTGTATCCTGGGCCATCTCCAGTCATTTTGATGAATATCAGGCCACTGGACCCAGATGGCTCAGGAGAAGAAAGTGAGGTTGATGACCTTGTACAGCCCTCCCTCACTCAAATCAAAGTCAACTGCAAGTCATGTCATCATCTTGATGTCATGGTCCTCTTCGAGAATGAAGGACAAACACAACAATAGTTTTACAGGTGAGGAAGCTGAGCCCTAGGGAACTGAAATCCAAAGATTTAGAGTCAAAAGAAACCTTAAAGTCCATCAAGTTCAAACTTCATTTTACAAATGAGAAAACTGAGACCCAGAGAGTTGAAGTGACCAATAACACTGAGACAAATAGTAAGAGACAGAACCAGGGTTCACACACCCAGGTCCTCTGACTCTATCCAGCATTTTATTTTCCAACTGCTTTGCATTATATCCACCAGAATGAACTTAGGCAAATCCATTACAATCCTATAAACTGATTACACTCTCATTTGTATATCTGATTCTCATTTTTACTTGGAATAGAGAATTTTACTTTGACCATGGTTCAGGTAACCTATCTGTGTATGGCAAGTCCTGGAGTCTGCTCCCTAATTCTGAAATAGTTCTGTGCATTCAGATTCAATCCACAGGGACGCAGCCCTCCTGTGTCTTACACACACATCATGTTCTTTCTCATGGACCGTTGGAACTTGCTCTGTTTGTCTTAGCAGAACCAGAGAGTCCGTTTCCTTCCTGGTGAACCAAAGGCTATATTCTTGAATGTGTGAGAGATCACATCACACAAAAAGACCAAGCCTATCATTTGACACAAAACTCTTACTGACATCACGCCAAAAATAATACTTCTATAGATCTGCCATCTCATCAATGTGGGAACTCTCTCCAATGGTATAGATTGCCACATATCGCAATCTTTATCTTTTTTTAGTTAACAAGCATTTATTTTTTCTGACTCCCAGATCAAATTTAAGGAAATTAACACCTACATAATACCAGGCTCAATATACATTTTGGGTAATGTAAAATGGATAATAACCAGTATGGAAAGCATCCTAATAAAATATACTCCATTTCAACTAAATATGGGGCCCATTTTTCCAAGGCAGATTTAAAAACATGAATACTTCCTGGAGGATGGAATATTCATACATGGATATTCTTAAGGCACATGATAAACAGGTTAAAAACTTGCAGAAAAATGCTTCTGGAACATACAGACATCACGTCACTAGACAATACCAAAATCTGACAATAAGTACATAGCACTAGATTTGACAAATATAATTAAAAGTGGATTTTCTCCAAATGGAACCAATGATACATCTAAAAACCAGGAGTTGAATAAAACCCTGCATGGAGACCATCCACATAAACTTTACCAATAATGTGCATACAAAGAAACATCAAGCAAAAGACTAAAACACAGATTTGTTCAAAGCAGCAGAGTGATTGAGGCATAAAATACTGCCACCAAAAATTTCAGCAGGATAATCTTGAAAGAGGACAGAGTTATGGATCAATGAAACAAAACAGTAGGCACTGTGCAACATAGCACTGGAGGCTGTAAAACTTTCTTACTTAACCTAACAAGACAGAATCTGTTGACCAGAATTAGACATAAGAAGCTCAGTATCTTTCAAAAACAGACAAGGAATCTCCATTTCTACAAATAAAGACCTCAAAATATCCTTGAGAATTCAAAACCAACAAACAGTACTTGAACCATCTTCCCAGACCAGGCAGCTGCCCACAATTTCCAAGATATAACACCCATCCACAAAATATAAGAACACTTTTAATAAATGATACATATCAAACATTCAATAACCCAATTATATGAAATGAACAACTCTCAAAACATAGAGATTTAGCAGAAAATGTTTTAAAAAAACCAGTTAGAAACAGGATGAGGTACACAGCATGCCTGTCATTCCATCGGTTACTGGAGCTGGACTGAAGATGAACTTACATTCTAATGCTCTTTATCAATCACAAAAAGTAGTCATTTTATCCATGTGCTTAGTCATTGTTAGAACATGAAATATAAAATAATTACTAACCAACATGCATGTAGGACTAAGATTTTCAAGGATATATGAGTAGTTTGTCTGCATATATATGTATGAATATCCTATATGTATACATGTACAAAATATGGCACATATATATTGTATACATATAATATATGTATGTATCGCCTATATCAGCACTTCTTAAACTGTGGGTCACAACCTCATGGGGGGTTGTGAAAAATTTGACAACAGTAAAAGGTTTCTGAACACACAATGACCAAAAATTAATTTAAAATCCAATGCATAATGAATCTGAGGTGTTTCTGGCAGTGCTTGCCCGCTTTGCATTACACAATTTCACTGCAGCTTTGGTTCTGACCACTGAGCATGCCCTCAGACCACACAATGCTGCTGAAATGGGAAAAGGGGTCCAGAGTGGGAAAAGTTTAAGAAGTCTTGGTCTATACTGATGATGCTGATAACAACAGCTGCTAGCATTTGAATGGGCCAGGCACTGGGCTAAGCATTTTACAATCATTTTATTTGATCTTTACAGCAGTTCTGAGACGTAGGTGCTATTATCATCCTCACTTTACAGAAGGGGATACTGAGGCTGAGAGAGAGTAAGCAGCTTGCCCAGAGTTATGTAGTTGACAAGGGAATCAAACCCTGGTCTATTTCATTCCAAGTCTGCCAATCTATCTACTCCATGAAGGATAGACACCTGAGCTCATCTCTATCTGAGCAACCTCAGAAAAGATGTGAGGAATGAGATGAGGAGGAGTTCAAGAATAATTTGAACCCCACAGAACTATGATGCGACTCGATGACAATAACAAAACTTTTCAAGGAAGCACGCAGATAGCTGTGGTCCAGTAGTAGAACTGGAAAACCCATGAAATACTCCATTTAAGATATCTGCTTGCAGTTTGTTCTCTTTCAGAGAGGGGAGGATGCTCAATAAATACAGTTAATTAGCACCTAATCAGGCTAGCTTTGGACTCTGTCTTTTCTCAGGGATGGGTTGTGTATTTGAGGCTTGCCTGGATAGTAAACATTAACTGCCAATGGTCAGATGACCAAAACCAGGTCAAGATCAAGGCTGACGGCTCTCAAACTGAAGGGTGTATAGGGATGGCATCAGGCTGGAAAGAGTGATCTGCTTAGCAGGGGCACACACCTCTTTGAGATCCTGCCTTATCTTTAACAAGCTGCTTTATCATGGCTACAGGGACCCAAAGAGTATCTGAAGGATGGGGGGGGAGGGGGAGTCAATTCAATAGCCAAAATAAAATATGTGAAGGGGTCAAGGTCAGCAAAGCTGCCCTCCTCCCCTTTGCTGCTTCTGGTCATCCTGTGTCTCCCTGTCTCCTTCCCAATGCCCAGGTCCCCTATTCTGATAGCCTACTTGGACCTCTCTAAACCCCAGATCCAATACTCTTCTACTAGCTTTGCCATTGAAATGTATCTGTGTATCTGACTGTATGTATGAGAAATTAATCTACTGAGGCACTGTGGGGTAGTAGATACAGAACCAGCCTGGGACTCAGGGTTGGGACTCCTACCCATACTGGCTAGGTGAACCTAGTCTAAGACTAAAAATTGCAAAACTGTCGCCAGTATATAGAGAGTCTTTGGTAGCTGGGTGGTGAAGTGGACAGAAAGCTGGGCCTGGCATCAGGAAAACTAGAGTTCAATCTAGCTACGGCCACTTATTAGTTGTGCAACCCTGGGCAGATCTTCTCCTGCCTCAGTTTCCCCATCTGTAAAATAGGGACAAAAAAGTACTCATCTCCCAGGGTTGTTATGGGGCGCAAATGAGATAATTTTTGTAAAGTGCTTAGCACAGGGCCTGGTATACAGTGAGTGCTCTATAAATGCTCGCTACAGTTATTATTATTTTCACTGTTGTGGCTGTCGTCATTAAGCATTAGTCTTTTTACTGAGTTTCCTCTACTGATAAAATCATAGGTCCTGATGCAAATCTATAATAACAAGTTATGATTTTATACTTCTATAAAGGAAATATAACTTGAAAGGATTTTTGGAGGGCAAAATGACTACTTGGAAAATTTATTTTAATGACAGCGGGAATTTCAGACCAATGAGGGGAATACTTGGACTAAGTGAGTCTTTCATTGCCTCTTATAGTCAATAACAAGAGTACTTGGGTCAGAGGTAAAGTATCCCAGGACTCCTTGTGCCCTTCCTTAGAGTTATGACCTTAGGTACATCGCTCTAGTTATCTGAGCCTCAGTTGTCCCATTTGAGGAAGGGCAGGATTAGAAAAAAGCAGTGTCTAATGGGTCTATACAAGCCAGAGTCTTACTGTGGGGTTCCTGATACCTCTAGCAGAGGTGTGCCCAGAGGAAAAGGGAAGGACTTTGAAGGTATTGCCAACAGCACTGCTGCTGCTGCGTTGTAACACAGCAGTCCTACTCTTTGGTGATTTCTGCTCCTTAGATCTCAGGCAGTTATAGTACAGCCTGATACATAAAACATTCCTCAGGAATGCCCACCAAACACAAATACTGAAAGAGATCAGTGAGCTTTTTCTCCGTGATGAAACCAACTGAGGGCTACCCATCCCTCCTCATCCTTACAGCTGTTGTCCACATACTGCCATAAAATCACCACAGCGAGTCAACACACTGGGGCTACTCTTGCTTTATCCTGACATCACAAGGATACTAGCAGGTAGAGCACATGGACGATTCATAGGGTATCCTTCACTCTTATCACCTGACCTGTCTAGCTTTTATTTTTTCAAGCATGTAACTAGTTCCCTGATGCCACTCATTACCAGAACAATTCCTTAAAATCCCTCATTGGTTACCTGTTTTGTTATGTGTTGTAGTATGCTTACAATTACCACAGGTCCTTCTACTGCCCTCTGCATCAATTTTTATTTTTTTTAAATTTGAATAATTTTTAACTTACCGGAAATCATTGTTTTCTATGGCTTGAAGTCATACAATAATATCAGTAAAATACTGGTGAAAAAACAGGCCTTTGATTCAGGATAAAACATAGAGCCATTAAAGGAGCTTTGTGATTTCACAAATCGGTTAATCAAAAGTACTCATTAAGCACATACAATGTACTAGACTCTGTGATACACAATGGGGATACAGACAACAATTACAAACACACACGTACAAAAAGTCAAGTAAGGTTGACCTGAGGGGGAAGGCTTAGCAGCTGGGGGAACCAGGAAAGGTCACTTGCTGAAGGTTGGGTTTGAACTGAATCTCGAGGGAATCAGAGATTCCAACAGGTGAAAATGAGGAGGGAAAGCATCTGAGGCTTGGGGGATAGTCAGTGCAAAGTACAGAGGCGGAAGGTAAAGAGGATGTGCGGACACTGAGAAATCCAGTGTATCAGGACTGGAGAGCATGTTAAGGAAAGTAGTTATCAAGGAAGTCCAGAAAGTCAGATTGTAAAAGAACACTAAGGAAAGCTTATGTTTGATGCTAGAGGAAATAAAGAGTAACTGTAATCGATCAAACAGGGGTTTGATTTTGCTCTCCCCATACTTTAGAAACCCCTTTTGGTGGTAGCTTAGAGGATAGAATAAAGTGGAACGAGGCAAACTGCTGTCCTATTCATTCTGGGACTAGCTCATTATTCATTTGTACATACACAAAAACCATAGGAACAGAAACACATAGGAAAAGTCACCCAGATAATGGTGTTCACCAGAGCTACCCTGTTCTATCACAAAAGACTCCTTACCTGGTTCTCTCACTCTCCTGCCTTCAAAAACATCAGTCCTACAGTCATAGACTAAAAGCTATCTCAACACCAGACTAGAAACCTAAACTACAGCCGACAGGCATCCACAACAGAAGAGAAGACGGTGCTTTGTCCAAAGGTTGGCATCAGCATTACCACTGATTGATTGGTCATTCTGCCTCCCTGTCTACAACTCAAATCACACTATTCAGGTGATTACCTCCTATGTATGTGTGAGGCCAGGTCTGAAAAAAAGACTCCCACCTCATCTAGTACTGAAAAATGCCAGTCTTTTCAACCAACTAGAAAGGGTCCCTAACTCCTTAGGTAAGAGAAAGGCAAGCCCTGTGGGGATGATGCAGGCATGTGGAAAGGACTCTTTGGAGAGTAAAACAAGCTGGCTCACATAATGTCACCTTCCTCCATTCCCTCACACAAGCAAAAAATAGAAAGGGATAGGTAGAGCCAAATAATTTGGTTTTCTTGGATTTAATGACCTAATGTTGCCTTGCTGATTCAAACAGATAAAAAAGGACAAACTTGTTGCCCTTGATTTTCTTGGATTTCATCCATTGTTACCTTGGGGAAATGAGCATTTTCCAAAGTGAGCATTTTAGGGTATTTTATGGTTAGTATTATTCATCTGGTCATTCCTTGGAACACTGTCTTTGGGTATAATGTGACAATGGTCAGTGTCACTCCTATTTATTGCTGATGGCCTGTGGGAAAGAATCTGGCAGGGGGGCTTTCTCCCTCCAACATGAAAATTGATGGGTATGACTGTTTCTGGCCCAAGAAGTCTCAATTAATCTGGGCTCACTTTTGCATATTTTCAACAACAATTTAGTTTTTGTGAGTTTAACTAACAGATTTATACATCCGTCTGCCATGGCCAGGTTTTGCCAAATTCATTTCAACTCCTAACAGTTCAGTTATAGTGAAACTGTCCTTTAATTCCTCTTATTTCCCAGTTCAGTGAAAGGACAAATCCCCCTGATTTGGGAGGATACAGTCACCTCAAAACTCATGGCCCAAGGGTAAATGTTCAGAGTGAAACACTATTTGCCTCTTAGAGTTCTTCTTCTCTAGAAGGCTCACTGGAGTCATCAGGGTCTGGTCATAACTCCTGGATTTAGGGATGCAAGATCCAATTCACCATTGTCCTCTTTTGTTTCCCCTTCCAGCTAAGGCTCCCATCTTACTTCTTACTTTTCTACGCATGCTGCTCACTCTGAATACCTTCTCTTCCTCATGCCTACTGTCTATATTTTAAGCTTTCTTCCAAGCAGAGAACTTCTTACAAATCAATCCTTTCTAGATGCTTCCTTAAACTCTGCATTCAGACACAAAAATGTAGTCCAGAGAATTTCTCCCAAGGAGCAATATTTCCTCAGCTCTATGCCATGTAGGAAAGGAAACCTTAAAAACATGGAGTCTACACATATTTTCAATTGTGTCCCTACCAAGTCCTTAATAATATGCTTTTACCATCCTATTCATCCTTCCTCCCCTCCTCCTTCAGTTGATTGACTTCTAGACTGGATGGTTTTACAATTTACTCCATGAGGGCAGGAACTGTCTTTTACCTCTTCTTGTGTCTCCAGAGATTAGTACAGTGCCTGGCACACAGTGGCTGAATTACCAACATGGTTCAGTACCTCAAGTTTGTTGAAACTGAAATGCAAAATGACCATCTCTCTGTAGTCCCAAGCACTCACTGCACTCTCTCATAGGTTTCAAAAAAGTATTCTTAAAAGAGATATTTAAAAGACCATAGAGGCCATCTTTTTGTACACCCTAACCCCCTTCATTTCCACCTTACCTTTCCTCCTTCTTCTGCCCATAAAACCAACCTGACAAAATCTAACCCTGCTGGATCTGGCATCTTCAAGGGAACTAGGCCAACATAAAGTATTTCAGCGTTTTCCAGCAATTTACCAGGAAAAAAAAAAAAAGATTAAGCAGGATTTATAGTGATTTTCAGTTGCATGTAAAGGAGAACTGGGCAGCTTAAGGGACTAGTAATAAATTCCGGAACCTTTCACCCCTGACTTGCCAGATCAAAAAATGGACTAGATGACAGTGAAAGTGAGTGCCCATATCCTCCGTGCAGCCCTCTCTGCATGAGTTAATGGCCTGTCCTGCTGGACTGGGTAGAGTGTACCAAAGATCCTTGTAAAATACCTTTCCTGGACCCAGAAATAAATCCACAAGTGATTATGTCTGTTTCACGTTTCCCTCAACTCCTCTTGCCAACCACTGTTGACCCAGCTTCCCTCCTAGATAAGGGCTTGGGAATTCCCATTAATTCTCCACAGCATTAACACATGGCCTTAAGACCATTTACTCACAAACGGGCTCAGTTTCTAAACACCATCAGTTCCTCTGTGTGGACACTTGAAGTTGGAGAAACAAATGGTCCCCACTGATCTTCTTGAGAAAAGCAAACTCCATTTATCTTCCTGGGAAAGTAAGTAAAAACAAACATGCTGGCTGCTTTGAAAATGGAGAGCTGGAATTCTAGCCTCCCCAACTGAAGGCAAACACTCTGAGGGTTTCTGGATCTTACTAGACTGGTCTAAGGCCCCTCAGCTTTACCTGGTTTATTGAAAAGATAAACTGACTCACAAGTCAGGCTTGGTTGCCCAGGTTTCCTTTGCCAATTTGAAAATTAAGCACCAGAGAGAAATTCTTCATATTTTCAACCTCAGGGTTCATTAGTAAACAGTTTATCTTCACCTTGTTAATATAACAAGGTATTTAACGTAAACTCTGAATTATTCAAAGCCTGTGAAGCGTTTCAGAAAGGCAGCTGCAGTGGTTGGCGGCTGACTGGATTTTCCTTGTTTGGGCTCCCCCAGCATGCTGTGGTGATAATGTGTTTTGGAGAGAAAGGAGATGGCTCCTGGTTTAGTCACTTTCCCACAGCTGTGTTTATAAGCATCTCGTTTTCTGGTTAGGTGAACAGGACTGAAGTAGCTGGGCTACTGGGAGCCTTCACTCATGTATTTAGTTTCATCCATGTTGTCTCCCCCTTCCCTTAAAAGGATGTAAAGCCCCTTGAGGGAAGGGAATATTTATGATGCTGCCTTCGTATCCCCAGTCCTTAGCACAATGCCTAGTAGACAGTAAGTGCTAAAGAAATGCTTGTTAATTGACTGAATACATAAATACCTTTTTTCTTCCCTAATCTAAACTTCACATCTCTAATTAGGCATTCTCCTTAGCTACAAGTCTTAACAGATTACTCCTGTGCTCAAAAATCTTCAGTGGCTCCTTATTGCCTACTTTACAATATTATGCATATTGTAATATTATTTTGCACGTGCAAGATATACCTAATTGCCACATTCTCAATTTCTCATGTATTCTACATTCCAGACCAATTGAATGAAGCTCTGTTCTTCAAATATCCTGTGACATCTCATCCTGTTCCAAGATGTTCTCCCTTCCTTTGCTTTATCAGTCAAATTCCTACTGATCCTTTAATGCTACCTTTCCTGATTCCCTGGTGAGTATTCACAAAAATCATGGCAGACACTAATAGAGCATGCGGAGGTTTGTAAAGTGCTTTGAATGCATTCATTCATTAATGCCTCAGCAACCCAGTGAGACAGGTGCTTTATTATCCCCATTTTACAGATGCCTGAGGTCACAAAGCTGGTAAAAGTCAGAAGAACATCTCTCTTCTGACCAGAAGCCCAATTCTCTCCTGTCCTCCCTCTCAGACTTAGAAGAGCACCCTGTCTGTACCTTACTGATGGACTTACCCATAGCACACATTAACACTTGTCTTATCCCTCTACCAAATGGTCAGCTCCATGAGGACAGCAACCATGTAAGCTTTATATTTTCCCTAGTGGGTGCTAGGGACTAGGACCTAGAGCCTAGTGCTCTGCACAAAATAAATGCTTCATGAATGTTAACTGAATTGAATGGCTTTTTTTTCCTTGATCGAAAATCTTCCATATAAATGGTTAACATAAATGTCCCAGTTCAGGGCAGTTTTAAAGGGTTTAAATCAAGGCTATTATAGGTTATTCTGGTAGTCATAAGGAGTCACAGAAGTTTGCTGAGTAGGCAAGTAACATGGTCAGGTCTGTGCTTTAGGAATTTGGTAGTCGAGTGGAGAACCAGTTGGAATGGGGAGGGTCTTGAGTCAAAGGACACCAGTTAGAAGGTTTGTGCAACTGTCCAGGTGAGATTTGATAAGAGACTATACTAGAAGCGCAGCTGTGTGAGTAGAGAGAAAAGGACATTGGTGAGAGCTGTTGATAGAAATGGCAAGAATTGACAGCAAATTAGATATATGTGGGGTAAGATTGGGGTCAAGGATGATGTAAAGTTTGTGGTTCTGGATGACCAACAAGATGGTGGTGCTCACAACATTAACAGGAAAACCAGGAGGAGGGGAAGGTTTGAGGGGAAAGATGTCAATTCCAAACTGACATGCTGAGTTTGAGATGCCTAAGAGGCATACAATTCTGCCCTTACCTAGGAAGTCACCTTGAAGAAAAGGTGCTTATATTTCCCTTCAGTCAGAACACCATTCTTCTGTTACTATTCATTTAGAATGCTTTCCTTGTCATTGATTTTCGGATTTTGCTTCCTCTCATCTCTACCTATTAACATGCCACCCATCTTTCAAGGTGAAGCTTACAGCTCCTTCACAAAGCCTTGCCTGATCACTCCAACAGAAAATGATCTCCCTCTTTTATAAACTTCTATGAGGCCTGCGTCTACCCACATGGCACTTACCTCCCTAGTATTGGCATTATCTGACTCTGCTTTTCATCCTCCCAAATAGCAAGCTTCTTGTCAAGACCAGATCCTTGCCAGTTTCCCTGCAACTGGACTCTCTTTCCATTAGAGTGTGACCACCTGGACAGCAGGGTCATTTTTCTGCTGGCATCCTCAGTATTTAGCACAATGCTCCTAACAAGTGTGTAAGAAATGTTCAAGGCCACAAACATCTTTGTGTCCCCCCAGAATACCCTACACTTACTTTTTACACAGTTTATGGTGGTAATTCAGTCATACAGTTGTGTCCAACTCTTTGCTACCCCTTGTGGACCACAGCACACCAAAATGTCTGTGGGATTTTCTTGGCAAAGATACTGGAGTGGTTTGCCATTTTCTTCTCCAGTGGATTAAGGCAGACAGAGGTTAAATGACTTGCCCAGGGTCACACAGCCACTAAGTGTCTGTGGTTGAGTTTGAACTCAGGTCTTCTTGACTCCAGGCCCAGGGTTCTTTCTACTGAGTCACTTAGAAGACATTCAGAAAACAATTAGTATCAAGGAAAATAAACTCTTTTCTAAAACTAGCTGTAGGAAATAATAAAAGCTCCCATTGATAACAATGCTTTCATGTTTCGTAAACACAGACATTATCTCATTTGATCATCACAATAACCCAGTTACAAGGAGGATGTTAATATTTTCATTATTTATTTTACTTTCAACTTCTGGAATAAGATAAGAAATTCCATAACACAATGCAATAAAAAAGATGATTGTACATGAAACTGCAAACCTATTATGTACAATTTGCTATTCCTTTTAAACAGATAATAAAGTTATTATGAAAATTTCTTTTCCCCTTTTTTCTTCCCTTACCTCCCCACTTTAGAGATAGCTACCGTTACATACAATTATTCTATGCATGCTTCTATTTGTCAGCTCTTTCTCTTTATTCATATGTCCTTTACACTTAATTTGGGTATTTATAAAAGTCAAAATACTTATTCACTTAAAGTCATTCCTAAAGCAATGTTGCTGTTACTGTATACAGTGTTTTCATGGTTCTGCTCATTTCACTCTCCATTATCTTGTGAAGTCTTTCCATGTTTCTCTAAGCTAATTGAACTTGTCATTTCTTATTGCATGGTAATATTCCATAAAATCAGATTAAATAAATGGAGAAATATTCATTATTCATAGGTAGACATGACCGATATAAAACAAATGACAATTTTACTTAAACTAATTTATATATTTGGTGCTGTTCCAATTAAATTATCAAAAAAGTATTTTCCTAAATTAAGAAAAAATAATAAAATTCATTTGGAAGAACAAAAAATTCAAGAATTTCAAAGAAATTAGTTGGAAAAAATGTAAAGGAAAGAGGTTTAGTAGTAGCAGAACTTAAACTATATTATAAGACACTAATTATCAAACTATCTGACATGGCTAAGAAATAGAAAAGTAGATTAATGGAACAAAGTAGACACACAATTTGTGTCTACAGCAAATAAATATAATAACCTTCCATTTGACAAGTGTAAAGACTTAAGATTTGGGGATAAGAATTTATTAACTGGTAGAAATTTTTTTGGAAAACTAGAAAGCAGTATGTCAGAAACTGGGCACAGAACAATGTCTTACACCATTTACCAAGACAAGGTCAAAACGCATGCTATCATTGTTACCATTTTACAGACAAGAAAACTAAGGCTAAAAGAGATTGTAATATTTTTGATGCTACTGCATCAAAGACATAAGCCACAAATTGGGAACTATTTAACAAAAGAAATAAAAATAAAATTAAACATATGTAATGTTAATATGTGGTTTTCTAATACGTGGCAGTGAGGAATCCTTACGTTCAGTTGCCCCCATTTCTATGTGAATTTTATACCTCTGTTGTATATGACACTGCCTCAAGACTTACAAATGTGTTGTAAGTTCAGATTGTTTTTTAGGTTCCTAAACATGCTTTGTTACACTGAGTCAAGGTAACTCTTGGTTCTCTAAGCTATGCCAGTGTGGTACTATACAAACTCTGGCATGTTGTACCAAGCTAGAGGGAGTCACTAACAGAATGTAGAAGGAACACCCTTAGTAACATAGAAAGCAATTAATGAGAAAATTTTGTACTAGGGGCAAGGATCACAAATCATGCTATGGACAAGTGGGATGAAAGGAACCCTTGGATGCAGCAAAAAGTTGGGGGAACTAAATGAAAGTGGAAGGAAAAAAACTAATTTTTCTTGCTAAGAGCTAAGCTCTGTCATTTCTATGCTGCAATAAGACTGATTAAGTGCTGTGCGTAAACTATAAATCTGAAGGTAAATGTGTCACCCTTGGATAAAGTCCCAACTTAGTTACACCTCTACCTCTTATGGTTGTTCAGTCATTTCATTCACAGCCAATTCTTTTTTTTTTTAATTTAGAATATATGGGAGGATACATTTTGTAGCTCTTCTTCCAAGTCAATGGTTCTCCAAAAAATTTCTAGGAACACTTTCAATTATTCAAAGATAGGAGCTGTTTTCTAAGTAGGCAGAATTGGGAGAAGGAGGAGGAAAGAGGTCCTGCCTTCCAGATCAACTCCACTATGTGTCTTCATTCATTTAAACCTTAAAAGTCTTTTTATTAGGGAAACCTAATAAAATGAAAATATCCCTAAGATAGAACCCACCTTGAGTCTTTACCGGCTATGGGCTTTGTTGTCAATGAAAATCTTAGCAAGGCATTGGCTAATTAGAATAGAAGAAAAGGGTTGGCCACAAAGCCAAGAGAAAAGAATAGAGAACTGAAAGTGAAGACACTTTGACTACTTCCCAGTTGTATCCCTAGACTTGGGTTCAAATCTTACCTCTAATGTTTATTACTTGCATGTGGACAAGTCACTTAATTTCCCTGTGCAACAAGGAGGTTGAACTCAGTGACTTCTAAAAAATCTATTATACTATAATTCTAATCTGTGTGTTCATCCTTTGTTGCCAAAGGCCATGCCATCAGAAAAATGATGACATGACTTGCACTTGACTTTGTTTTGAGTGAGACAGGGCTGTGCAGGTCACCAATCTCACTTCTCCTCCAGAGTCATCTGAATCCAGTGACCAGATATTCATCAGGATGACTGGAGATGACCCAGGATGAGACAATTGGGGTTAAGTGACTTGCCCAAGATCACACAGCTAGTGAGTGTCAAGTGTCTGAGGTGAGATTTGAACTCAGGTCCTCCTGACTCCTGCACTGGTGCTCTATCCACTGCACCACCTAGCTACCCCAATTCTAGGGGATCTCTGGATAATGATATATTTTTAACTCTTAAGAGGCTTCTACCAGCATCTTTTTGAAATACTTTTTAATTCAATTTAATATATATTTTAAGAAGGGCTAGGAAACATATTCTACCATATCTTTTAAATTAAAACAAATACTCAACCAAAAACTCAGCTAAAATCATGTAAGTATACACTCATCCAACCAAGTGAGAGGGTCCATTTAGTCAAGTCTTGCTGGCCTTGATTTAGGATCATGGGAGTTAGAGGCATGAGGTACCTCTAGTCCATTCCCTCCATTTTACAGATGGAGAAATTGAGGAAGGGGAAGTGATATCCATACAACTACTAAACTGAAGAGCCAAAATGCAAATTCATGTCTTCTGACTCTTAATCCAGCGTTCTTTGGTCATCTTAACCCTCAGTATTTCCATCTTCATCTCTCCTCTCACCCTTCAGATCTGATGGCCTAATCTCTGCTCCAATCTCTGTCCCTTCCCATCTCTCATTCCAGGAACATCAACTTAGCTTCCACTTTGCATCCTGACTCCCTCCCCACCCCCCTTGCCGGTATAATCAATCACTAGGTTTTTTCTATGAGTTCTAAAGTCAACTTGCAACTAGGCAATGAACACAAAGGGAAGTCACTTTGATGAAAGAGCGCTGGGACTTCTTTCATCCAGAGCATAGTTCTTCTGTTACTATTAATTTAGAATGTTTATCCAATTATGGTCTCTCAGATTGCTGGCTCAAAGCCAAAGAAATAGCAAGGACCAGGCTGAAAAATCTCTTAATCCTCCCACTCTAGCCCTCCCTATGTTATAGAGGGTGGGAGCACAGCATAGGACAAATCCCAAACCGGGGTGGCCTTCTGGTTATTTCTGCATCCTCAGGGAGCACGTGCTAAGTTTCTGGTGACATTCTGATTGGTTTGTCTCATGCAGTGTGAATGTGACCTTCAATTTCCTGCCTTCCTTTCTTTGCATAGACTGGCCCCCATACTTGCAATGTTCTTCCTCATTGCTGCCTCATGGAAACCTTTACTCCATTCAAGGTTTAGATCTAGTACCACCTCCTTCAAAAGACCCTTCTGGATCCCCCTAATTGATAGCACTCCCCTCCCAGACCCCTTCTCCCAAAATTACATACTTTGTCTTTGGACTGGACCTGTGACTTCATTGGCACAAAGCTCCCAGGAAGTGATTGCCCTTTATTAATGCAGAACAATACCCATTCTGTAATTAATAAACTTAGAGTTGTACCCTTCCTGGAGCACTAAGAGATCAATGACTTGCCCAAAGTCATAGTCAGAAAGAAGACTTGAACCCAGGACTACCTAACTCCACAGCTGAATTCCTCTGTTAACTACTCCACACCACCTCTCTCACAGGTCTGAACCTTATTTTCTAGTTACTTCTTTGGGAACCATTTGTGCCCCTCCCCCACTTCTCTCCTCATGTCCTTACGAGCAGGGAGTGTTTTCCTTCTTGTCTGTAGGCCCCATGATGCCTCACAAGGACATATTTAATAAATGTCTATTGAATAAAATCAAATAGTTAAATTCAAGGACTCACAGCATTGCAGTACCTCAGATGTGAAAGAGACCTCAGAGGCCAACCAGTTCAGACCTTACCTGGACAGGAATTCCCTCGACAACATGGCTACCAAGTGGTCAGCCCCCACCTGTGGAGGCAGGTCAGCCTACGTTTGGCCAGCTGTGAGTCCTTTTTTGTTAACATCAAATCTAACATGGCCTCTTTGCATCTGACCCTTGTAGCTCCTAGTTCGGGCCCCACCCCACTCCTTGGAGCAAACACTCCCTCCACTCCCTTTAACCCCTGTTCCAAGGAATCCCCCTTCAGATACTCAAAGACAGTCATCATGTCTCCCCGCTGAGTCTTCCCTTCCCCAGGTCCCTCCCTATGAGTGTTCACTGATCCTCACAGGAAGTGATCTCATGGTCTTCTATGATTGAGCTGAAAAAAACTTGAGGCCAACAAGTCCAACCCCTCCTTTTACAGATGAAGAAACTGAGGGAGGAGAGGTTAGGCAATTCATCCCAGATCACACCATGAGTAAAGTGTCTGAAGCAAGATTTGAAGGCACATCTTAACTCCAAATCCAGCACTTGATTCACTAATCCTTGTCTCCTCCTCCTCCTCCAGATGTTTCCTGGCTTACCAAGTGACAGGGTTACATAGTGAATGCTTACTTACAAGCAGATAACTGTACTCCAAATCTCATTTCTCCACTTGGCAGGGTGAAAAAATAATATCTGGTGAATGGGTATGAAAGCTTCTTATCTCTTTGTTTCCTAGAAGGGGGAGAAGTTGACTAACTTCCCTCAGCTGGCATTCCTGCAAGAATTCTGGGCTCTAGGATCATGAACTCAGCTAGAGATCACAAATGAGAAACTCAGCAGCCTTTCTGGCCAGCAGGCCTGTGGGCTGAAAGTAGGGTGCATCATTCTTTAACACATACTTGGGGACGGTAATTCAGGTCATGGGGAAGGAAGAGATAAGTGTGTTGAAGAAAGGTTCAGAACCCTCCAGGGTCTTAGAGTAACAACCTTAGGCACATAAACCCTGCTGTATTCCTAATTAACAAGGAAGTTAGGTGGTGCAGTAGATAGAGCTCCTATCTAGGAGTCAGGAAGAAGACCTGGGTTGAAATTCAGCCTCAGACACTTACAGTGTAACTGTGGGCAAGTCACTTAACCCTGTCTGCCTCAGTTTCCCCATCTGTGAAATGAGCTGGAGAAGGAAATGTCAAACTATTATAGTATCTTTGCCAAGAGAACCCCAAATGGGATCACAAACTGAAAGGACTGACCAACAATAATTCCTAATTTCTAGAACCAGACTTAGGAAATCTGACTGGCTTGTAGGATGAATTTTGTTGGGGGGGGAGGTACAGAAGACATTATTCAGTCATTGGGTGCAATCATGTCCCTCAAAGGCTGATCCCAGTCCCTAACGTATGGCAGACAACTCCTAACCCCATTCAACCTTGGTGATAAATCAGGAAGGAGAAGGTGGAGGTAGGGATTAGGATTGACAAAAGTGAATGTGAGTGGGCTATTTGAGGGGGCACTGTACAGTAGAAAAGACTACTGTGGTGAGGAAATATGGCCCCAAGATGTCACCACTCCAAGGAAATTCCTTAGTTACTAGACCCTACTTATAGCCCTGCTCATTAGCCTCAGGCACCATTTCTCATGCTTGGCTGGCCAACAGTGATTGTTTAGGGATTCCCAATGCTGGTTTTAAGCTTCCTAAAGTATAGACCAAAAACTTTCTATGACTCCTCAATTATGTACTAGGCAACATTCAGGCTTCCTTGGATGACCCTCATTGGCCTCTACTGATGTTTCCCAACCTGCCCTTCTACCTCAATCTTTCACTAATGCTCTGCACACATTTTTCACTACTGCACATTGAACCTTTAGCCAGACTGGGCTCCATTAGGTTCCCAAAACATATTCCATACTTTCTACCTCCAGACCTTTGCTCAGGTTATGTCCTAAACCTAAAAAGTTCCTTTTCTGCCAGCTTCTGCCTCTCCAATTCCTACCCATCCTTTGAGACCCAGTATACTATAGATATCATTGCTTCTGTGATGCATTCCTGATCATCTGCTCGTCTTTTTCCCCTTAGCCAGAAGTTTTTCCTTTGAAATCCTAGGGGGCACCAGAGTGCAAGGAGAGCTACACCTGGAGTCAGTAGCCCGAGTTCAAATTTGACCTTAGATACTTGCTAGCTGTTTGACCTTGAGCAAGTAACTTAACCACTATCTGTCTCAGCTTCCTTGTATCTGAAATGGGGATAATAACAGTACCTACTTCCCAGGGTTGTTGGGAGGATCATACTTGCAAAGTGCTTTGCAAACATCAAAGAATTATAGAAATGCTATTATCATGGGTAACACTAATAATATTGATAATTATATTATATATTAATAACTCAGTCTTTTTCCAGTAATGTCTGACTCTTTAGGATCCTTTTTTGGGGTTTTCTTGGCAAAGATACTGGAGTGGTTTTCCATTTCCTTCTCTAGTTCATTTTATAGATAAGGAAACTGACACAAATAAGGTTAAATGGCTTGCCCAGGGCCACACAGCTAGTGTCTGAGGTCATATTTGAACTCAGTTCTTAATAAGCATTCATTAATCAGTACCATCTGCCCTGCTAATCATCACTTGGGTCACCTTGGGCAAATCACTTCATTTCACTGGATCTCAGTTGCCCTCATCATTGCAGATCAGATGGATCTGATGTCCCTTGCAATTTGAGTTCAACAACCCTAACAGAATGGGCAATGTGGAACGTGGAGTTCAAAGGACCATGCTCACCGCAAGGCAATCCCCAAAGGACTCGTTTCATTTGAACTGTAGAATCTGAGTATATGAAAACTGGGCTCTGAAACAACAGCTCCAATGTACAACCTGTCTTATCATGCCAGAAGGTCCTGGGACACCTTCCCAAAGCCGTGAGCTCAATGAACAGCCCTGCCAGCTGGGACAAGCCACTGGCCTGAGGAAATAGGACAATATCTCTGACATCTTTGGCAAAGGAATACCCCCAAGAAAAGTTAAATGGTCAAAAGCCTATAAAACTTTCAGAGGTTATTAAGATCAGAAGAGCAACCTTGGCCAACTGAGAGAACAAAGAATGGGTGAACTTGCCCAAAAGATCATTGATTTGGAACTCCTTTGGGTGATGATATTCAGACAAAGGAGTTTAAAGTGATTATGGACCAGGGTTGTGCTGGAGTCGAAGCGATACACCAATGACAGAAAGATAGACAGACAGAAAACTGTCTCTCTAGCAGGAATCTTAGCTGAAATCTGCTAACTGTGTATTCAGGGATAATGTCAGAAAAGCACTTTAAAACCACTGTCTAAACAGGATGAAGCTCAAAAGCAGCTGGCAGTGTTCCTCGAAGGACATGGGGCAGACTCTGGTATCATCTGAAGATGAGTTTGCTGAGAACACAGGCATAAGATTAAATAACTCGAGCTGACTAACTGTTCTCCATTCCTCTGTCTGCCTCTAAAACTGTCTGCCTATATCAGTTTGGTGTTTTTTGAAAACGGTTTTCAATTTTTAAGTTTTTTTCTCATTTTTAATATTTAATTTTAAAATATTTAATAATTTCCTCATATTAATATGAGAAGCTCAACAAATTATTGATGATAATACAGATTGCTCACAAAATACAATTATTTTTTAGGCATCTCACAGAAATGTGACCAGGAGCCATTCTCCAGAAGATAAATAGCCAGAGGATATAAACAGTTCTCAAAAAGGAGAATTGCGAAAATCTACTAAAAATCAATGAGAGAATGCTCCAAGTCATTAACATTAGGGGAATTTTGAAACAAAACAACTCTGGGGTTTCACCTATTACCCAACAAATTTGCAAAGAGGATACAAGATTGGAACAGTCGGTGTTGAAGGGATTGTGCTACTGGTTGAGTTATGAATTGGTCAAACCATTCTGGAAAGTAATTTGGAATTATGCACAGAGAGGGGGACCTAAAATGTCCATACTCTTTAATCTAGAGATTCCACTGCATAAAATATACCCCAAGAATGTCAATGACAAAAAGAAAAGCCCTATATACATCAAAATATTTATAACAGCACTTTTTTGTGGTAGCAAAGAACTGGAAACAAAGTAGATGCCCACCAGTTGAAGAATTGTTAAACAAATTGTGGTCCATGAATGGAATGGAATGTTGCTGTCTTTAAAAAAGCATAGAATGACCGCCGAGTAGCATGAAAGGACTCCTATAAACTGATGCAAAGTTAAGCAAGCAGAACCAGGACACCAGTATTGACACTGATGGCAACAATGTTAAATAGAATGATAACAACAAAACAATCAAAACTGAGAGAGATGATAATGACCAAGCTTGGCTCCAAAGAATAAAATATTAGAAGGCAGCTCATCCTGTTTTTTTTTGTTGTAATTGTAATTGAAGTGTAGAATACTGCATGGGCAGCTAGGTGGTGCTGGTTGTGGAGTTGGGAAGACCTAAGTTCAAATCCAGCCTCAGATATAGAATGACCGTGTGACCTTAGGCAAGCCATTTAACCTTGTTTACTTAGTTTCCTCATCTGTAAAATGAACTGGAGAAGGAAACAGCAAACCTCTCCAGTATCTTTGCCAAGAAAATCCCAAATAAGGTCATGGAGAATCGGACATGACTGAAAACAGTCAAACAATATTAACAACAGAACACTACGTAGAATGTCTTACTTTTGATGATTTGGTTAGATTTGATAAAATGCCCTTTTCACTCTTTGTTATTCTTTATTATTAGAGATGGCTCTTGGGAGGGGGTACAAGGATATATAGGGGATGTAAAATTAAGAAATAAAAATAAGAATTCATTTTAAAAAACCCAAAGCTTCAATAAAGTAGTTTTTAAAAGAGCTTGTGAACAGAGTAAAAAGAATTTAGAAAGAATGGAAATACAGAAAATACCTATTCTTATATGATGTTTATTCTTGTTGAAGTCATGATGAACCTCCATGAACGTCTTTTTTGCCTAATTGTTCACTGTCTCTTTAATAATATACCTTGGGATCATAGGAGGAATAATATTTGAACTCACTGACCTGGAATTTACAATTTCCTTCTCTTTCCCCTTTTTTTGGAATGTAGAATAAAATTTCCCTTTTCTGTCAATATTCTTTCAAATAGTGGTTTAATCTGACAGCTCTTTCAGCATCTTTGGATGTCTTTCATTCTTGGCCAGGTGAATTGAACTCATCAAACTCTTTTCCTGTCTTCTATCAATTCCCTATTAGCCACTCTTGTTCTGGACTCCTATCCCAAGGATTATTTAATTAACAGTTCTCCTTTCTCTCAGTTGTCATTTATCACTGTCCTATACCCTGCTTTAATTTTACTCCTTTCTTTTACAGATGAGAGAACTAGGGCATGAAGAAGTTAGGTGACTTATCCAAGATCACACAGCTAATGAGTACTAAACAGACAAAAACAAGACTGTACAGAACAGTTATTGTGGTTAACAGAAAATCAAGATTGGCTCTTGTGTTCAAGGAGTTTAGATGAATCTCAAAAGAGAAAAGTATAAAAAATCCTCCTTCCTAATTACTGCTGAAAACAAGATAAGAGATCTGTCTCTGAGTTGTAGACCTGAAGCTAAATTAAGCCTATTAAAAGATAATTTGGGAAGTAATGGTGATGACAATCATGCTCATACAGAAAAACCTGCCTTCTAACCTGACTTTAGCCAGGTTAGGGTTTCAGCCAACCTCTCCCCAGTCTATCTTCTGTGTTGGTTCTTCAACTGTTGAAAACCACAGTTACCGTGATCATGGAGTTGGAGGTCCAATGGGCAACCTCTGTGCTCACGGTAAATCAACTATATGGTGTCTGGTCTAGTTCATGCCCCTTCCTGATTATTCAGAATACTCTAAGTCAGTCTGTCTTCAAGCTACAGTCAAGATTTAAGGGGCCTTTGCCATTAAGCAAAAACACATTTTCAAAGGGAAGAATTATTGTGGTCAGGGATTCAAAAATAATAAACACAAAAGAACTGGAACAGAGTCCAAACACAAGACCATTCGGCAAGTTGGAAGGCAAATCTAAACATAGCTCTGTTCACTGAGGCAGCAAACTCTGAAGGAGCAACAATTCCCAGTTTATACAGCTCGTGCTGTTGGTGCCTCGTCCCAGTTATTTATAAAATAGCTCTGCTCTGGCCAGGCTGAGGCCTTGAGCTAATTTCCATGCAGATTTCCAAACTGCCTCTAAAGATCTGAAAATGAAGGCTGGCTCTCTTTCTCTGAATGCCAACTCAGCCTGGTAAGCAAATCCCGATGTATTTCTGCAAAGGCCAAGAGATATACTGTATTTCAAGAATTAGCTGATTCCAGCAGTCAGCAGAAACACAGGATCACCTTTATGGCTTTTTTCCGTACCTGATTTTCTTCATGTTTCTTGTTCTGGGACTATTTGAATGACTTATCTTTCCACAAGATAAAAATTCTTTCTCTCCTGTGCTATCTATTCACCTTGAAAATTTTTTTTAATACAAAGCACAAATTCTAGTGCCATTTACCAATAATTTCTGGACCTGCTTAGAGCTGATCTCATACTTATCCTCCCTCCAGTGCCTGTCAGAATAATAGATGTATAGCCACAACTTTCCTTTCAGATACAGTTATGAATGGTAACAGACTGCAGAGTGGAAATTTTTTCCCCTTCCTTTGATTAATAGATGTCCAAAAATCACAGCATTTCCACATTTCTTACTGTTTGGGGTAGACATTAGGGAGAATTCAGAGGATGAGTTTCTGATCATGGAGAGGAGAGTGTCTCCTATTCTCCCTTTCCAAGGATTATTAATTGGATAAAATGAGTTCATAGTCGTAGCTGATAAAGAGCCAGCCTCAAAGCCAAGAACACTGGTGTCTAAGTTCTCCCCTCTACCACATACTGGCTGCTTGACCCTGGGCTCCCCATCTCAGCATTCTTGTCTACTATCTAGAACAATAAGTAACAGAGAGGGCACAAAAGGATTGTCTTTGCTTGGGATTCCAAATATCAAAAAAAAAAAAAAATCTCAAGTCCAGAAAAATTTCTAACCCTACAGGCTTAAGTGCTGAGATTTAAAATATGAAAGGAAAGACAGTGACTACCTTCAAAGAACTTCCATAAAATGTTAAGCTTTCTGTAAAAAGGTGGACAGTGTGGTGTAGGGGAAAAAATACAACTCGGTTTGACATCAGAGGGCCTGAGTTTGAATTCTGCCTCTTATGTACCCTTGGGCAAATCATCTTACCTCTCTCTGAATCAATCATTCATTCAATCAAGAAACATTTATTAAGTACCTATCATGTGCCAGGCATTGGGCTAAGTGCTGTAAATACAAAAAGAGGTAAAAGATAGTCCCTACCCTCCAGAAGCTTATAATTTAATGAGGGAGACCAGATTCAGTGTGTACATGTATGTGTGTGTATGTATGTGAGTGCGTGCACAAAGCAAGTAATATACAGAATAAATAGGAAATAATTAAAAGAAAGAAAACTCTGGAATTAAGAAAAATTGGGGAAGGCTTCCGGTAGAAGGTGGAATTTTAGCTGGAGCTTAAAGGAAGCCTGCAAGGTGAGTGGAGGAAGAATGTTCCAAGTATGGGATACAGCTGGGGAATGGCTCCTTATCTGTAAAATGAAGGGGTTAGACTCAATGATCTATGAGGACCCTTCTAGCTCCAAACCAAAGAGCCTCTGGAGACTAGGGACGGGGCCAGCCCCAGAAGGGTCTACTCGACCACGACCTGGTCAGCCAAACTCTCTAGGTAGGAGGTGGCATTTCTAGCTCTTCCAATTGACAAAATAATTAACTATCGAGTAGTAGGTGTTCACCTACAGATAAGAGCATTTTCATCTTAAGAGCCAGATTTCCTATAGCCTCCAGGATAAAAACTCTTCAGTCAGACTTTTTATACACAGGGCTTTTTATACACAAATGGGAAGAGGAAGTCCCTGAGAGTGACCCTCCTCTGCAGAAACTTTCACACTAGTACAATGACTCTTGGTCTTTGAAAGTGAATGTGGGGTTTTGAATCTAGATGTTAAGTAAAGGAATGAAGAAAACTCTAGCTTTAGGACCTAAGCGTAACTAATCACAGGTTCAACACACCAGCATGGATGTGGATGGAGCCACCCTCAACAAGGAGTCCAAAGGAATCAAATATGCAAGGGAAGGAAAGGTGTCAATCTCTTTATCTCCCAGTATATCAGAGATAACAGTGATTAGATTCAGGTCTAGAAGTGGGGGATAATTGAACCAAGGAAAGTTAGTCCCAGAGAAGGAATTATTGAAAGTAGAAAGAATACATCACAGAGGGTCATAAATTTAGACCCAGGAGTCTCAGAGGCTATTGACCCAATACTTTCATTTTACAGGTAAGAAAACTGAGGCCCAGGGAACCTAAATGAACCCAAGGTAATAAGCATCAGGCATGGAATTGGAACCCAATGGAATTTAAGAACTCTTTAAGTGTGATTCTCCAGAAACTCATCATTCTGTAAGATCAATCAACTTTGTAATTCACACCACCTCAGACCATTTCCATCTCCAGTGTGGGACTTCATCATGCCCCTATGCAACATACTACACCACCCATCCCCCCCAGAGTTTTCAGTTTCTTTTTATGCTGCCGCTGACTTTAGATAGACTGTGAGATCCTTAAGGGCAGGGGTTTCAATGCCTTTCTATGAATCCTCAGATTCATGTATACATGAATGCCTGACACATAGTAGGTGCTTAAGAAATATTTATTCACTTTGATTCTGAGTAGAAGTCAAGGATCTATGGCAAAAAAAAAAAAAAAAACCATCTCCAAAGGACTCCTTATGTTTTCATGCAATGACTGATACAACTAAATTCCAGGGCAACAAACATATTGAGAAAATTCCTTGGAGTATGTTGTAAAGCACCCTGACCCTTTTGGCTTTAGGAAAATACTCCTGTTATTGAGCACAGCTGTGTCCTAGAAAGGGCTCAAGCTCTCCAGGCCAAGATGAACTTGTGTACTGAGCAAATTTTAGAAGAAAACCTTAGAATGTGTAGACCTGGCTCTTTCTCTATTAGTCTCTTTCTTTGGCAGAGAAGGGGGAGAGGTGGAGAATGGAGAGGGGGAATTCTATGAAATCTAAACAAACATGTAAAATGGAGATGGGTTGGCCAGTTCACGTCATGGAACATGACCCATCATGTGCCTTCTTTCAACCACTTGCCCATTTCTTTCCCCAAGGAGGAAAATTAAATATTACAAAGCTCTGCGGACACAAAAAACAAGCCATCACTTAGAAGTAATGGGCACTCATGCTACATATATAAATAAAAAATCCCTACAAAGCATAAACACATTTATAGGGGCTCCTTAAAGATTTTGCCTTTTCTCTATAAATGTCCTGCAAGATTCATTAAGAGCTAGAGGACACATCAATCCTGATTGATTAACTGTATATTTAAGCATCAGACTGAAAACAATTCCTGGTGATGTTAACATACTATTTGCCCACCAGTGATTAGTCTATTTATTTTACTTCCTGACAATATTTCTAGATTTAAGTCACCGTTAATCTATGTCAAGTGGGGGAGACAAGACCACCCCCCTTTCCCCTTCCAACCTTTAGCTCTTCTCTTTTTCCTGCTGGTATCTTTAAAGGCAAAGCTAAATCTGGATTAGCAAACAAAGGTACCTTTGGTAGCCCTGAAGTTAGCTATGTCCCTTCCAATGCTTCTGTTAGCCCTTTTGGAAAGTTTGCTCTAGCTTCTCTGGAGCTCAAAAGTCTTCTGCTTGATACCAACAACATCCAACACCCAAAACAGGAGTGTGCTGGTAAATGTTTAACAACCAGCTTTGGGGAGGTGGGAAAGAGAGTGTTACACACTATGTACTCTAAATTTAATCTGAATTATTAACATCTTCTCCATCACTTCTTTAAATCTAGATCCTCAACAAAACAGTTGCTCAAGCCCTGACCAATTTTCAAAGTATAAATGCTCACACTGAAAAGTTAACATTTGAGGTGACTCCAACACATTCCTGCCCCAAGCCCACCACCATAAGTGAGAGGAATGGGACAGAAAATGTCCAGTCCCAAAACAAAATCTAGGTAATGTTAACTGTAAATAATGAGTCCCAGACTTGTAGTCTAGTCACTGATAAGCATAAAATGAAAATTCCTTTTGATCATTTCAAGCCCCTGAAATCACAGTTCTAACCTATTTCTAGGGCTATTGAACATTATTCTCTCTTGTGCATTCTTCATTCCAGACAAACTAGTCTACTTGCTAATTCCTCTCAAAAGACACTCCATCTCCCACCTCCGTGCCTTTGCGTACACTGTTCTCTCCACTCCCAATGCACTCTTTCTTTGACGGTATTAGAATGTCTAATAGAGAAACAAAAGCCACCTCCAACAGTTGCTACTATCTTCACCTTTGTGCTTTCCACCCCTCCCAATTACTTTACATTTACTTTAATTATTAGTGTACATGTCGTTTCCCCAAAGAGAATATAAATACCTCAAGGCTAATCAGTCAGTCAACAAGCATTAGTGCTATAAAGGCAAAAAAAAAAATATCATTTCCCCAGCGTCAAGATGCTCCCATTCTCTTGGGACATCAACTTTGTTTTTCTTTTTATCTCCGGTGTCTATCACTGTTCTTTACGCACATAAGGTGCTTAATAAATGCTTGTTAAATTAAATTGAAGGCCATGCTACATCCATGCTACTCAGGATTTTGTTGTTATTCTACTTTTCCCCCAACCAAGTCCTCATCACTTTGGTTTAAGTTGAGGACAAGGAATAACCTTACCTTAGAGTCACGCCTATGTCAGACCATGGAGCCCAGAGAAGCACCATCCTGGAAGAAAGAGGATGGGATGGGGGGATCAGAACAATGAAGGTGAACTCCCAGCTCGGAGGCTTCCTGGGTGAAGGGAACCCTACTGCTCTGAGCCTCAGTTTCCTCAGCTATAAAGTAAGCTATACAACAGAGCAACCGCTGGATGTACCTAGGAAAGAGGTTTGTGGGTCAGTATAGAAACACTGAGCCAGGAGGCTGTGAACCTGAGGTGAAGCGAGGACATTTCTTTTGGCTCAGCTTTTGTATGACGGGCCAGGTCTCCAGTTTGTGTTTATTAATAAAACGACAGCACAGTTTTTAAAGACCAAGTCATGCTTCTGAAATGTCCACAGGCTTCCAAAATGGCCGTGGGTTCGAAAAACATTCCACTAATATGGTTATGTGAACAGGAAGCATTTGGAGGAGGATAAGAAGGGTAAAATGGAGCTGGCAGCCCGCCCCCAGGTCTCCATCTGCCCCTGCACCCTACATCAAGCATGGAAGACACCATGGTGGTATCCAAAGGACACTGAATGCAGAGTATTATGGCTTATGTATTATTATGCATTATTGCATATGTATGCGTAGCATCAAGACCTCGATCAATCATTTATAAATAATATGTCATCATGAGGATAATATTAATATTACAAAGCTTCTCAAAGTATGAATACTCCAATATTTCTAGTCATGTTCATATGCTAATACTTACTGGAATCATATCTCAGTATTTCATACAGAATTGATGCTTCAGTACTTCCAGCGGTATTAATACCTCAATAGCTTGTAGTATTAATGCCCTAATATATCTAATAACATTAACGCTCTTAGGAGTATCAATCTCAGTACTTCATGCAGAAATAATGCTTCAGTTCTGAATAGTTATTAATATGACAATACTTCCAGTGGCACTGATACCTCAAGAGTTCTAGTAGCTTTAATACTTTTAATAACATCCGTATCCAATATTTCTGGTAGGATTAATACCTCAGTGTTTCATACAGAATTAATGCTTCAGAACTGAATGTAATATTAATAGTGTATTAGTTCTAATGACATTAATTTCTAATAGTACTGGCATCTCAATATTCCTAGTACTAGTAACACTTCAGTAGCACTAGCAGGATTCCTCCTCCAGTTCTTGTAGTATTAGACATCAGCATTTCATGTGCTGCAAAGAACATTAATGCTGCGATACTTTTAGCAGCATTAATACTCCAAGAGTTCCAGTAAAATTAATACTTCAGCAGTTATACAGAATTAATACTTTCGTGCTGTATAAAGCATTAAAATGTCTCAGTACTTCTAGAAGGATGAATCTTTCTGCATGTGTTGGAATTAGACATCCATCCTTCCTATGGCACAACATTAAGGTTTTAGCCCTTATTGTGGCATTAATACTTCAGTATTTATGTTGCATCCATCCTTAGATCCTGAGCATCACTTCCATGAGTTTTTGGGCACTAAGACTTCCCTCTTTCATACAGCACCATGACTTCCAATAGCATTACTGTGTCTGTATTTCTAGCACCAGTGTTTCCAAACTTCACAGAACAGAGCCTTCACATTTCAGTCCTTCAGTAAAGTATCAATGTTTCAGTGTCACGTGACCAGTTGAGTGCCACCTATGCCATGGCCCTCAGCCTGGAACACTCTTGAGAATACCTCAGGTAAGCCTGTTAGAGCTTCTTGCAGCCATGACACTCTAACCAGAGTGAACCACTGACCCTGAGGCCATATGTGACCCTCTAGGTCCTCAGGTGCAGCCCTTTATTTAATTTGCTTTGTGAAATTTGGATTTAGTGAAAGGGTCACACTTGAGGACCTAGAGGGCCACATGTGGCCTTGAGGCGGCAAGTTCCTCAGCCCTGCTAGTCTAACCCCTAGCATCAACATTTGGGAGCTTTTTCCTTCCATCCTCATACTGTAGAACTCTGTACAGTGTCTTTTTTACTACTGAAATACCAAGCAGGAGAAGAATGGCCAAGCTGCCCATTAGCTACAGGGAGCCATAGCACTTTTGGGTAAATGCAGGCACTTGAAGCATGGTCTTTTCAAAGATCTGCCAGATTCACTCCATAGAATTCCTGAAATTGATAAAAGGAGGGCTACAAGGGACCTCTGGTGGGAGGGGGAGGACTCTGGACCAAGTCAGCAATATAAGCCTATTTTGATGGATGGGGGGAGGGGTCCTCCCAGAGTAACCAGTTCTATTGTTTAGCCAGCCCTGTTATCAAGAACTTCCCTAAATCAAATTGAAAACCATCCTGCTGTTATTTTAATCTCATTACCTTCCCTTTGGTTCCCAGGGGAGATGACCCTCACATGCTTGAAGACTACAGTTTTCTCTCTCCTACCTTAATATTCTCTTCTCCTTGAATATTAGGCAGCTGGCTAGATAGAGCAGTGGATAGAGTGCCAGGCCTGGAGCCAGGAAGACTCCACTTCCTAAGTTTAAATCCAGCCTCAGACACTTACTAGCTATGTGACCCTGGGCAAGTCACTTAGCCCTGTTGGCCTCAGTTTCCTCATCTATAAAATGATCTGGAAAAGGAAACAGCTAACCACTCTAGCATCTCTGCCAAGAAAACCCCAAATGAAAAACAGATAGGTAGGTAGGTAGATAAATGAATAAAGAAATTCCCAAATGGGGTCACAAAGAGTGAGACATGACTGAACAATAACTCCTTAAATGTTCCTACTAAGGACCTGGGGATAATTTCTTCTGCTCCCTCCAACTCTTCTTCCATCTATCCATATCATTCCTTTCATGCTCATGCTGCTTAACCTCACATGCAATTAAAATAAAGTTGTGCTTAAGAAACTTTTGGTGGGTTTCAGAGCTGGAGCATCCAGCCCAATCCATCCCCCCCCAAAAGGATTCCCTCAACAAAACACCCAAACCTTGTCAGTGTCTCTTCCCTAAAGCTGTCCATTCCGCTTTGGGGTTAGCTCTCAGTGGGAGATTTTTTTCTTACATTAAGCTGGAAGAGATCTCTTTGCAGTTTCCACCCAATGTTCCTGCCATTTGCCTGAAGATATCTCTCATCTCCACCACTCCCCAAGTCTTCTCTTCACATTCTCGTATCTTTTTCTTTTACTAAAAAAAAGTCTAATTATATGACTTCAAAAAAAGGAAAGAATTAAATAAGAACTTAAAAATAATAACATGATCTCAATGCTTTGGTTCCTTGGTTACTCTTGTAAAGAGATTCTGTTCAATTTCTACAGTTCCTAGATGGGTGGCATTTGGATGGCATTTGGATGACATTTGGCTACCAAATACCCACAGAGGCACAGAATGTCAGAATGGAAGTAACTTGAGAACCTGCTGGTCTAAGTCCCAGATAAGATGTTCAACTAGTCCTCGGCTAGTCTTTGCCTGAAGACTGTAAATGAAAGGGGCTCTAGTGGTGGTCCATTTCACTTCACTTTGTTAGGAATTTTTTCCTTACATGAAGCCAAGTCTGGCATCTTTTCACATGATGCTTCTGACTTTGACTTCTAGAGTCCAACAGAAGGAGCCTAGTTTCCTTTTCCATAGGATGGCTCTTTAAATATTTAAGGATGGCTTGTCATGCCACCAAGGCCAATTACCCAAATATTACCCACTAAAAGGAGGGCTCTTTGGATTCATCTTATGACCTTCACTTGCCATAGTTATTCATCCAATTCCATCCAGCTAGCATTTATAAAACACCATGATAGATACCAAGACAAAAAAATAAACAATCCCTGCACACAAGAATAAAAAAAATAAGGTGCAAGAGACTTTGGAGTCCTTGTCTAGTAAACTTGAATGGGAAATCCTCAAACTGAAATTTATCATTTCCTTCAATTATGATTTTAAAGAAACCCACAATTCTAAGAAGGGGTCTGTAGGCTTCAAAAACTTCCAGAGGGGTCCATAGTTCAGAAAGCTTAAGAATCCCTAATCTCACCCACTCCCCTCATTTTTTGTAGATGTAGAAGCTGTACCTCAGAGAGGTTATGACCTAAGGTCACTCAGATAGTAAGTGGCAGAAGAATTTGAACTCACATTCTTGGCTTTTTTCAGGGCTCTCACCATGGAACCTATGGTGCTATGCTTTAGATTCACATAGTAATGGGTCCTGCCCTTACAGCATTCACCACAAAGAGAATGGCTAGTGATGCTAGTTGTTTAACATGGGAATTTTTAAAAGAAATGGGGAAATAAAGGACAGTAGGAAAGAGAGCTGGCTTTGGCATCAAGCTTGATCATGAAAGATAGCTGTTGGTCAGAGCTGTAGCTAGGGCACAGCAACTGAGGTACCTATTTTAAAGGGCACCACATTTAGAAGGTGTTGACAGTATCTGCAGCCCTTAGGTCACTATTCAAATAGGAATCTGCCACTTGCTGTTCTGGGGTGAGCTCATCCGTTCTTCCCCTCCCATGTATTTCCTCCCTTCCGCAATGTTCCACTCTCCAGTAGTGGCCAGGGCCTAGACTCTCTGCCTTCCACCCCTCGCTCAAATGAACATTTGTATCCAACCACTTTTCCACTCAGGGTTTATATCATAGTTGTTCCAGATACAACAATCCCAAGTTATGCCTCTGTCCTTGAAGAGTCAGTTTGATCTGAAGAGAGGAGGATAATAGCTTTAAAGCCAGACAGAACCTTGGAGGTCATCTTATTAATGGGGATAATGAGGCCCAGAAGTATTAGGGGACTTTCCCAAGATTCCATAGCTGGTAAAGTAGCAGGACCAGATTTGAACCTATATTGTCTCACTCTAAATCTAGTCGAAATCTAAATGAGTCACCCATTCTAAATAAGGAGAGAGGAATGAAGGGGATGAAATTAAAAGAAAGGACTTCTTGTCTATGAATATGATGTAAATAGTGGTGCTACCATGTCAGAGCATTTACTAAGTGCTTGCTATGTCCCAGGCAATTCAATAAGACCATGAGATTGTAGCTCTAGGGCTGGCAGGGGCCTCAGAGACCCTGCAGCCTAACCCCCTTCTTTTCCAGATGAGGAAAACAAGCCCAAGTTGATGAATTGACTCCTAATGAGCTTTGGGTCTAGTATTTCCTGCTGCTCATGTGAGCTTTGTAATCTATCCTCAGTCCAGGAAATGCAGTGAAGGAAGCCGCCCGCTCTGAAGTCGAGACAGTTAGACAAAGTCTTGATGCCATTTGGTTCAAAGTCAAAAGCAAGCATATCTTCAAGCTCTGGTTGTGAACAGGAACGAAAACCCAAATCTCTTGGGGAGATGACGGTAAGAGCCCAATCCCACATGCCCCAGCACTCAGGCATATCTAATAGTTTGTAAACAAACACCAACATGGAAGAAAGAAGTATTCAGAGCATCCTTCTGTTTTCTTTCCTGCTGCTAAGAAAGCTTCTTCCTCTTCTTATCAATGATTTGCTCATCATTTGCTTTTATCCTCCAGTGAGTATCCCCAGCATGCAATACTCACTTCCAGGGCTCCTCACGGGAAACAGTGGTGTGCTCTGCATGCAAACTGGGGGGGATTCACTGGTCATAGGTGGGCAAGTGGCAGTGATGACGTGGAACCCAGCTGGAGTCACAGCTGCGGATACCGGCCAGACTCAGAATCGTCGGGAAACTATAATTACCCTGAGGACCTCGAATGGCAGTGACTATTTTTGTTCCTAGAAAAATAAATCTCTGTAGCATCTTGGAGCCACATTTGGGAAGTTCCCTTTATATTCCTGTGGTCCTCTGCCATGCAAAACTTTCCAAGTGACGGGGCTACTTCCTAACAGCCACCTATGGCATCCAAGGAGGGCTCAGATCCACTTAGGGCTTTGCTCCATGGCTCAGTAACCCAGTGGTCTTACAAACATCCCCTCTTTGGGGAATTTTCATTGGGTAGGAGACAGCCTTAGACAGAAGCCTTTGTACTTCCTGTTAATGCTTTATTAACATTGTCTGCAGCAATGTGTCTTCCTTGATGTCAACCAATCAAGCAGTCTGTCAGCAAACATTTGGTAACTATCTGCTGTATGCCAGGTACCAAGCCAGGCACCAGATACAGAGACAAAAGGGGAATGGTCCTTGTTCTCAGGGAGCTTATACTCCCCTAGCGGGGAGACGACATGTATAAATATAGCAAATAAAAAATCAATACAAGGGCCCCTAGAACCTGGGGTCTGGTGTACATTTGTGCACTCAACTGTCATCTTCCTGAGGGCAATCATTGTTTATTACTGTTGCTGCTGCTGCGGTTTTTAAATTGGGATTTCATTGGCATAGTGTGCTCCCTTAGGAAGCTCCTTCCACAAAAAATTTTCAGTCTCTGGCAAATCTTAGAGAGTTACCCAAGGACACAGAGAGGCGAAGCAACTCACCTACGGTCACACAGCTAGGGAGTTTCAGAGGCAGAATTCAAGCCAAGATCTTCCTGACTACGTCTGGCATGCTAGACTTCCATCAATCATGGTTCTCATGGACTGGGGTCCTCTAAGGTTTACAAAGTACTCGTATCCCATAATGCAGCCTGGTGGCTGGCCTTAACTAGACAGTCTATTAATATGTTTGTTGGTAGCAATAGCTATGTAGAATAACCACCCCCTCAGGATTTCCTCTCTAGGATAAGCTATTATTTTTGTGAAAAACCAACGACAAGGATGTTTAGTGCATACCTACCCCATCTAGGAACAAGGCTAGGTACCAAGAAAGACACACAGGCAGATAAACCCTCAGAGTTTAGCTCTATAGCAGGAAAGAAAACATGGACCTAAACCAGGCTGGGGCAGAGGTGAACTAGGAGCCCAGTCCTCCCAGAGTTCATCAGAGGGAGAGATTGCTTGCAACCACAGGGATCAGAATACACTTCATGGAGCCAGTGGCATTTGAGCTGGGCTCTGATGGATGGGCAGGATGTCAGGAGGCAGGGATAGGCAGGCAAAACCACCAAAGTTAAGGAGCAACGAGAGCGAAGGCTTGGCAAATGAGCTTGGCCTTTGCCCAGCATGCAGTGGGAGCCACTGAGAGTTTCCAAACAGGGGAGTGGTGCAGCTACAGCTGTGTGTTAGGAAGACTCATTTGGTAGAGTTAAGATGAGGGCTATCCCAGAACTGGTGAAAGGAAACAGAGATAGAGAGACAGCTCGATGATAGGTAGGTAGATAGATAGATAGATAGATAGATAGATAGATAGATAGATAGATAGATAGATAGACAGACAGACAGAAAGACAGACATAGATAAGACAGACAGATGGGTATATGGATAGATACATGTAGAAATGACAGTAATAGATATAGACAAGAGATAGATAAATGGTAGATAGATAGACAGATAGATAGATAGATGGATGGATGAGACATAGATGGGTATATGGATAGATAGGCAGATAAGATAGACATGGATGGATGGATGGATAGACAAATAGGATAGATGAGTAGATAGAGATAAGACAGATGTAGATGGATAGATAGATTAGATAGATATACAGATAGAAAGATGAAGTCTTTATTAAAGGCTTACTATGTGCTAGGCACTATATGTGCTGGGGATGCAAAAACAGCCAAGTAAGACAGTCCTTGCCTCAAGGAGCTTACCTTTTAATTAGAGGGAGTCAAAATATAATGGAGAAGTACAAAAGAAGTTTGGGCAGCATGGTATGGAAGCCTGGATAAGACTGAGAGAAAGGAGAGGAAGGGAAAAGAGGAGAGAGAAGAGATTTCCTTAAAGATGCTAACAACAATATTATTTGTCACTGGAAAAAAAAAACTGAAAATAACCTAAATGTTCACCAATAAAGGAACTGTGTAATTTTGATACATTAGTATGATGGAATTCTATGAAGAATTATTATTACCATGAAGGAGAATGAAGAATATAAGGAAATATGGAAAACCCTCTATAAAATAATGTAGAGGGCAAAAATTAGAAGTCAAAGGACACAGAACTTACTAAGTGCTGCTACCAAAGGGACAAAATGCCTGAGAATAAATGACAGATAAGCTACGATGATGTTTTATGGAATGAATTCCAGTTATCTAAGTCCAAATAGTTGCAAGAATAAATTCAATTGATTTGTTGCTAATGTTGTTCATTACAAATTATATTTTTAAAAAACAAAGTTGGTGGCATTAATAAGAGACCAATAGATGAGAGTTAGGAAGCTGCCCTCCCTCTGTGGTTTGGCCTTCGTCCAATCAGAAGGGGCAGTGGAGGAGGAAGCCTAGGTCAGGAGTCCAAGGACCTGGGTTTAAATAGGATGTCTGACATTTACCAACTGCGGGACCTTGGATAAGTCACTTCAGTGTTGGTGGGTGTCAGTTTCCTCTTGAGATCTCTTCTAAATTTAGAGCTTGCGTCCTTTTATAGTATTTTCTGTGCTTTTGATTACAGGATATTTTAAAGGACATAGAAAAGTCATTTAAAATAAATTCAATTAAAACTGGTTCTTGCCTAGTGTAATCCAAAGAAGAGGTCTTCCTTCAGATAGAGAGACTAGAAGAAGTGATGGAGAACCTTCTCACTGGACTCTGTCTTCTGGGTTCTGACTTCAACTGCAACTACATCAGTCTAAGCCAGACAAAACTTCTGAAACAGATGAAAAGAAAGACAGACATGAGGGACAGACAGAGCCATTCTTAAAGGCACGCTGGTGTCTGTTCTGAGTAAATTTTTTAAAACTATGTTGGGTCATTGGATCATTCACAAAAACTACTGGAACCTATGATCCTCTGGTTCCACTCCTCCATTTTACAGATAAGGAAACTGAGGCCTGTCAAGGTGAAGTGACTTGTCCAAGGTCACACAAATAGTAAGCATCAGAAGGTCTCCTGACTCCAGAGCAAGTGTCCTTAAGGAATGATACCTTACCTTTCAACAGCATCTCTCACCATTCAAACCACTTCCTTACCCACTCTTCTTTTGTCCTCCTAATGGCAAACAAGTGGGGCAGCTTTTACGCCCCTGAAATGGTTCAAATGAACTCAGTCAATAAGAACCACCTTTTAGATAGGGTGAGAGTATTTTTTTTCTACTTCCTTAAAAACTGAATATGATTCATGCATCCAGAAAATGAAATGTGACCAGATTTAAGAAATAGAAAGGTTGCAGTACATATGTGGAAAGACAAATCAATGCTAAATAATGATGCCCAAATTGTACTTTCAAAAAGAATGGGCAGCTGGTGGGAATAAGCACGAGAAATTCAAGGGGTGGGAGGGCCCATCTGAAAATGGGGATGGAGTGGGTATTTGGAGGGGAAAGCACTTTCCCTCCACTGCCAGTATCCCAAGACATTGCAAAGGAGAAAAGATTCCCATGGGGGAGAGGGGGAGATATGGAGGAGGTACAGCATCTGGTGGCTTCCCTTTTGAGTCGATCAACAAGCATTTATTGAAGGCTGAGGTCGGGCTCCAGTCACTGGGTGCAGTGACTGGAGTTGCAAAGCCAGAATTTAGAGTCCCTGCTACCTTCAAGGAGATCACATTCCTAAGGAACTCAGGTCTTATCATTTGTTCTGAAACTGCTCCCTTCTATGTGTGCTACCTACTGCAGTTAGGATGGAAACTACTTAAATTGTGTGCACAGATCTGGAACTGGTAAGGAACTTCAGAGGCCACCAGTAGGTTACCCTCCCCCCCATTCTACAGATGAGTAAACTGAGATCAAGAATTGTATTTTTTTCTATTTGTATGCAGCACAGAGCTTGACATATGATAAAGAATTCATTCCTTCATGAAAGATGAGAGGGACTGAGAGATTGAGACAGAGAGACAGAGACAAAGCGGGGAGAGGGAAAGAGAGAAAAAGAGAGGGGGGGGGAGAGAGAGAAATGAGAGAGGGAAAGGAAGGAAGAAAAGAGAAAGGGAGACAGAAAGAAAAAGGAGAGGGGCGGGAGAAGAGCTGAGAAGGGGAAGAGGGAGAGGCAAGGAGAGGAAATCTGAGCAGAGGAGAGAAGAAGAGGAGAGGGAAAGGAGAGGAGAGGAGAAGAAAAGGGAAAGGGAAAGACAGACAAAATAGAAATAAAATTGGAAGCAAAGGGATCAGGGGAGGGGAGACATGAGTAGGTGGTTGGGATCAAGAAAATCTTCACGTAGGTGATGCGGCTTAAGTTGCTCCTTGAGGGAGATAAAAGATTCCAAAAAGCTGAGTTGAGGAAGGAGTGCATTCCCCTAAGTAGGAGTTGTCTGTTTTTACCTGTTCGAGAACAGCAAGGGCTACCACTGCCCTCAAAATGTGGGGGCCCTGGTGCAAAACCCAGGCTGCTCTATCTTTGTAACAGCACTGCCCTAAATCAGGAGAACTGCTCATTCTGCTTCTACTCTGCTGAATTAAAAAGCATTCAAAAGAAAGTACTATAATTTCAAGCATATAATGTGCATAGCCTTAAAAAGTGCACCCCTGAAGGATGTAAACACTTACACTCATGCATTTCGCATGTTCCCTAAATTGACTTCCAATTTTGCTTTATAATCCCTTCCAAAATAACCATTGGGCATAACAGGCACTCAGGATTCCACATGCCTGACCTCCTTTTTTTTCCTCCTTTCTACACCTCATATAATGCACAGTTATAGTCATGGATTTAAGGGAGATATAATTAAATGCTTCTTTACATAAAGTATAATTACCTTCTCAAAGGCCTGGCTTTAGGAAAAGGAGCCAAAAGACAGCGGGGCCACATCCACAGCCCAGCATGAGAGATCTGCCTCGGGAGATAAGGCAGAGAGAGAAGGGCTCTTTGGCAGCTCCAGGGGAGGAATGGAAATGTCTCACCTGGTTCCGGGCTGCTCTAGGTGAGCTAGGCTTTCTCTCCCTCTCAGCCTTGGCTTCCCTCTCTGCACAAGAGGCAGTTAGATTGTAGCAGCAGATAGGGGTGTTCTGGGCGCAGTGGTTTGGTAGTAAATATTTAACAACCATCTCTCTGGAAAAAAATAAAGGAAGCACTGATATACTTTCAAACTGAATGTTACGCCATCATTTTTTAAGTTTGTTGTTGTTGAGTTGTTTCTGTCATATCTGACTTTTCTTGATCCTATTTGGGGTTTTCTTGGCAGAGATACTGGAGTGGTTTGCCATTTCCTTCTCTAGCTCATTTAATAGGTGAGGAAACTGAGGTAAACAGGGCTAAGTGACTTGCCCAGGGTCACATATTAGGTGAATGTCTGAAGCTGGATTTGATAAGTCTTCCTGACTCCAGGCTTGGTCTCCAGCCCATGCATCATTTAGCTTCCCCCCTTACACCTTACATAACAATAAATTTCAAATAGATAAATCTAACTATAAAGAGTCTAGGGCCAGTACTCTATCCGCTGCACCACCTAGATGTCCTTTCTTAAATCTAGACAATCAATAAATCAAGCCCTGATTAGGAGGATTTGGGGGTGTAAAGTTAACCGTCAGTGGCTCTCAGGAGCCCAGATGAGCAGGCTCCCACACACACCCTAATTGGAGTCACAAGACCTAAGTTCAAATCGAGCCTTAGGAACTTAGTAGCTGTGTGAACCTGGGCAAGTCAGTTCGTTTCTATCTGCCTCAGTTTCCTCATCTGTAAGACAGGGATAGTAATAGCACCTTCTCCTCCATCCCCATCACTTTTGTTAAGCACTTTGCAAGCCTTAAAGTGCTATATAAATGCTGGCTATTATTATTAAAAGTAAGGAGGTTGTTATTAGATGCCTTCAAGGTCCCTTCCAGCTTGATCATTCTAAGAACATTTGAACTCCTACAGGGAACTAAGAAAGCTTTTCCTGTTTAATTTGGTTTTCTAACTCATAGTTTTATCTGGGAACTTTCTGTACCAATGAAGATTGAAATCTTCCCTATAACTTAGATTCTTAGCAGGTCACCTGGTACACTGAGAGGTGACCTGTCTAAGGTGCCACAGCCTAGTACGTGGCAGGGCTGGGACTTGAATCCAGGGTTCTCTGGCTGTGGGGCCAGCTCTCTACCCATGATGTCCTTTGTAGAATAAAAGGCCTGCTTTTGACTCCAGGAAATACCATTTGGTATTTGGTTCAGAAGTGAGACACCATGAAGGACCTTCTGAGGATTAGCTGAAAGCATTGGGAATGTTTAGCTGGGGGGAGGAAAAGAGGGGAAGCAGCAGGAGAGCTGTCTTCAGGTAGTTGGAGTGCTCTAACTTTTAAAAAAGGAACTAGACTGGGTCTGTTTGGCTCCAGGGGGCAGAACTGGAGACAATGGGTGGAAGTCCCAGAGACGCAAATTTAGACTTGATGTTATAAAAAACTTCCTTGCAGTAAGCCCAGAGCCTGAGTGCAATGGATGGCCTTGAGACTGGGGGAGGGGTGGTCTCCCTCATTTACAGTCTTTAAGAAAAGCTGGATGACTCTTGTCAGGCCGATTGGTTACAGCCAGGAATTGCATGGATGAGATACCTCTTAGGTTACTTCCGGCTGCAAAATTCAGTGATGACATGACTTTACGGACCAAGTGCCCATTTCTCATCTCCTTGTCTTATCAAGTGTTTTTATATAAAAGGTTTGATTCCTTCATTCAATCTAATTTGACAAAAAATTTCTTAAGATTGAGGCACTGAGTAGGTATGAGCAGGCCATAGAATAACAAATGATGTAAGATTCCAAGATGGAAAGGACCTTGGAAGCCAACTAGAGCACTCCCCCTCATTCTACATATGAGGAAACTGAGTTACAGAACATTTAGATGCTGTGCCCAGAGCTAATATATATCGAATATCTCATAATTTCTTGTCTCCAACCCTAGCACTCTATCCACTATGCCACCTTGCAAGAACAAATTGTGAACCAAAAAGTGGTATTGGAGATTCATCAAATAGATAAGCATATGGAAGCAGAGGGATGGAACATCACAGCAAGAATAAAGAATAGTAGACAACTTGTGTGTGGCAACAATACCGGGGACATTAAGAATTCCAAAGTAAGGATCCTAGCTAGTTGGGTGGATCCCCTGGAGAAGATGCATCATGGGAAGACATGGGCAATAGGGATATGTGAGGACAGGGCATGAGTGGTTTGCAACACGCACTGCAGGAGTAAGGGTCCACAGCAATGAGATCATGGATACATTTTGTTCAGTCGTCTCAGTAATGCCCAACTCTTCTTGACCCCATTGGGAGTTTTCTTGGCAAAGATACTAGATTGGTTTGCCATTTCCTTCTCCAGCTCATTTTATAGATGAAGAAGCTGAGGCAAATAGGGTTAAGTGTCTTGCCCAGCTACTAAGTGTCTGAGGCTGGATATGAACTCAGGAAGATGAGTATTCTAGACTCTCGACCCAGCACGTATCCACTATGCCACCTAGCTGCCTCCTTACATCTTACATGACAATAAATCCCAAATAGATAAATAATGCCAATATCGAAAGTCACACCACTAAGAAAAAGAGTCAAATAAGGTTTATTACTTACATTTATGGAGGTAGAAAAAATATAACTAGACATGAGTTAGAAAAGATTATAAAAAGAGAAATCTACATTACATAAAAAGTGAAAGCTTTTACAAGAATCATTCATAGCTAGAACAAAAAGAAACGGTATAGATTGGGAAAATCTTTGTGCTACATATCTCTGATAAAACTCTAGTACAAAATTGAAAGAGAACGGACAAAACACATATTTTTTTGTATTTTATTTTTTCCAATTACATGTAAAGATACTTGTCAACATTCACTTTTATAAGACTTTAAGTTCCAAATTTTTGTACTTCCCCCTCCCTGAGATGGAAAGCAATCTGCTATAGGTTATACATGTGCAATCAAGGTAAATGTTTCTGCATGTCATGTTGTGAAAGAAGAAACAGAACAAAAGGGAAAAATTATAAGAAAGGGGGAAAAAGTGAAAATAATACGCTTCACTCTGCATTCAGACTCCACAGTTTATTCTCCGGATGTAGATAGCATTTTCCATTATGAATCTTTTAGAATTATCTTGGATCACTGCATTGCTGAAAAGAGCTACATTTATCATCATAGTTGACCATGCCATGTTACTGTTACTGTCCAGTGTTCTCCTGGTTTTTCTCATTTCACTCAGCATCAGTTCATGTAAGTCTTTCCAGGTATTTCTGAGATCCACCAGCTCATCATTTCTTATGGTACAACTGTATTCCATTACATTTCATATGCCACAACTTGCTCAGCCATTCCTCAATTGATGGGCATTCTCTCAGTCTCCCACTGCCATCACAAAATGAGCTGCTATAAATATTTTTGTACATGTAGGTTTCTTTCCTTTTTTTATGATCTCTTTGGGATACAGACCTAGTAGAGGTATTATTCGCTCAAAGAGTATGCAGTTTGACTGCCCTTTGGGCGTAGCTCCAAAGTGCTCTCCCGAACGGTTGGATCATTTCACAACTCCACCAACAACACATTAGTATCCCAATTTTCTCACATCTTCTCCAACATTTATCATTTTCCTTTTCTGTACTATTAGTCAATCTGATAAATTTGAGGTGGTACTTCACAGTTAAAACATATACTCTTAAAAGCCATATCTCAGTCGACTAGTGGTCAAAGGATATGCCAGTTTTGAAAAGAATAAAGGTTATCAATAACTACTTGAAAAAAATGTTCAAAAGCAATTCAGTCTAAAATATCCCAGAGATGCCACCCATCCATCCAGGAAAGATGCCAAAAACTGGAAAATCTCATTGTTTGAAAAGTCATGGCAAAATAGGGAGACCATTTCACTGCTAGCTGAACTATAAGTTGACACAATGGCGATGCATACAATTTGGGATGATCCAAGGGAAGTAATATTCGTATCCTTTGCTCAGAGATCCTATAATTGAGACTCTCTCAAAAAAAGTTATGAACAAGAAAAAAGGAGCATATGGACAAAAATGCACATAACAGAATTATATATGGTTTATTAAAAAACTTAGAAACAAACACATCAACCAATAAATGGGGGAATGGTTGAAGAAATGATGGCAGATGAATGTAATGGAATATTATTGCCCCATAATGCATGACAAATAGAAAGAATCTGAAGAAACATGAGAAGCCTTGTGGGAAATAAATTTCAACAAAGCCAAGTCAAAAGAATGATGGATACAATGGCAAGAGCAATGTAAAGAAAGGGAAACAAGAGAACTCTACTGGTAACAATGGCTGACGTATCATGTAACCAGAGTTAATCACTGATGACCAGAAACGCACTTGGTAAAAAGGGAGTTTATTTGGGTGTTTATACATATTTTTTAATTATATCAGAGGGAGGGGGGAGAAGGAAGGTGAGAGAGGGTTTGAGGGTTCAAAGTCAGTTGTATAGGTTGAAGTGGCAGTTGGAACTGGAGCAGAACTGACACAAACACATAGGGATCCTAGAGCTAGAGAGGATCTCAAAGATCACTTAGTTCAGCTCCTCATTTTATAGCTGAAGGAATGGAGACACAGACAGAAGAAAGGATTTACTAAAGGTTACACAGGTAGTAAAGCACCAGAGGAATGTCAAGCCAAGTCTAAGTCTTGCCACGGTAACTCATGATAAATCAGAGACTGTTAGACCCAGAAAGGCCTAGAAAGGTGCTGTGCCTAACCTCCCCACTTTACAGATAAGAAGCAAAGTCTCAGAGAGGTTAAGTGCTTTGCCCAGGTGTCCTCAATCCTAATCCATACTGCCTCCTCCAACTCAACACTAGTGTGTGTTTTATTGGTGGTAGTGGGTCAGTAGAATAATTTTTGCATGTAAGGGAGACCATAGTTTGGGGCCAGGTGGAAAGGGTACTGGACTTGGGGTGTAACATTAATTATGTTAATAAGTCCCACCCTTTAATGGGCCTGCCTATTAAGAGAAGTTTCATTAGGGAAGATTTGTTTTGTAGGAAGGCCCACACCTTTTGTTGATTTCTAATGAGGCGCTGGTTCTCAAGGGTTGTGATGTCCTCTGGCTCTGAAAAATGTATATATACTCAGAGGTAAGGTTTGTTTTGGGTCTTACTCACTGGAAGTGTTTGTTTGGCCAGATGAGACTCTGGGCAGCCACTATGGAGTCCCCTAGCTTTGAAAACCCAGATGTTGGTGTTTGTCTCTCTGGTAACCATATATGTATGTAATAGTCAGACAGTTGGATCTGCCTGTTGACTTGTGATACATGTATTGCTTATGGTCTGGCAGTTGGAAGCCCTGTCTATTGGTCTTCATTTCTCTGTAATTTCTCTGAAGTTCAGGGTGCTGACTTTTTCCCCTGAACTAAGTGAATGATATATGTGTTTGATTAAAGTGATTGTTGATTCTCAAAAGTTGCTTTCCTTTTAGAAAAGCCGATCTAAGAACCTGTACAGTAGACCCTCCTATGTTTGTCGGGGTCCTTGCTGTTACATGGGGTCAGGAAGACCTGAGTCCAAATCTGGCCTCAGACTCATAGTATGTATGTAACCCTGGAAAAGAGTCTCTCTCTCTCTCCCTCTCCCCCCTCCCTCTCCCTCTCCCTCTCTTTCTCTCTCTCTCTCTCTCTCTCTCTGTCTCTGTCTCTGTCTCTCTCTCTCCCTCCCTCTCTCCCCTCCCTCCCTCACTTTCCTCATTTATAAATTGGAGATAATACTGGCATCTACCTCCCAAGACCAATGTGAGGATAAAACGAGAGAATATTTATAAAGTGCTTTGCTAATCTTAAAATGCTCTATAAGTGCTATCTATTATTATAATTACAATTCTCCATGTATATACCATGCATATATATATGTATATAAATGTGTATGTATGCATGTGTATGTGTGTAGGCATACACACATGTCATTCATTCTTGTAACTTCTGTGTATCTTGGTTAAATGGAGAAATTGCAGTAAGAGTAAATTTCTTTTTTATTTTTTTTCTTCCCACCCCAGAGATGGCTACCATTAGACAGAAATGGGTATATATACGTATATATGTATATATGTATATATACATATATACGTATATATATGTATATATGTATATATACATATATACGTATATATGTATATACACACATATATACATATATACGTATATATACACACACACTATATATATACACATACACATATATACACGCATACACATATACACATACATATATATGTAAAATTATTCTATACATACTTCCATTTATTAGTTCTTTCTCTGCATGCAGATAGCATCTTTCTTCACATGTCCTTTATAGTTAATTTGGGTATTTATACTAGTCCAAAAAACTTATTCCCTCCAAGTCTTTCTTAAAACAATAGTGTTATCACTGTATACAGTGTTCTCTTGGTTCTGCCCATTTCACTCTTCATTATTTTAAGCAAGTCTAACCATGTTTTTCTAAGATCATCGAGCTCATCATTTCTTACAGTACAGCAGAATTCTATCACAATCATATACCACAACTTGTTCAGTCATTCCCTGATTGATGGGCATTCCTGCAATTCCAAATATTTTACACCATTTACCAAGATAAGATCAAAATAGATATATGACCTAGACAGAAGGAGAGATTACAAGAAAATTAGAAGAACATGGAACATATTACTTATCAGACTTATGGATAGGTAAACAATTTACTAATAAACAAAAGATAGGGAGCAAAGACAGATATACAATGGATAATTTTGATTACATTAAGTTTTTAAAAAGTGTTTGTACAAATAAATGTATCCAAGATCAGAAGGAAAGCAGAAAATTGGATGGGGGGAGTTTTATAGGTAGTTTCTCTCATAAAGGTCTCATATCTTAAATATATAAAGAAACTGTGTCAAATATGTAAGAATATGAGTCATTCCCCAACAGATAAACGGTCAAAGCATATGAACAGGCAGTTTTCTACAGAAGAAATGAAAATAATTTATAGTCATATGAAAATGCTCTAAATCATTATGGATTAGAGAAAATAGAGAAACTACCTTGAGATAGCATTTTACACTTATCATAGTGGCTTAAATGATCTAAGGGGAAAGTGACAAATGTTGAAAGGGATGGGGAAAAATTGGGACGGTAATACATGGTTGGTGGAATTGTGGACTGATTTAACCATTGTGGAGAGTAAGCTGGAATTATGCCCAAAGAGTGATTAAACCACTTATCCCCTTTGGCCCAGCAATACCACTAGTGTTCATTTCCCAAGAGGATTAAAGAAAAAGAGCAAATTCCTAAGGCAGTCTGCTTGGATTAGGCCTCTTCTTTCCCTCCATTCCCTACCCCTCGAAGAAAAAAAAGCCAAAAAACCAGAAGCTTTTGGAGTGTGTAAGCACTGAGCATCCAAGGAATTGTAACATCCCTGCGTGCATCTTGGTTTACTCACAATGAGGCTATTCAAAAGTGCTTGGGGTTGTGTTTACTCTATATTGGTATATCTGAAAGGCTGCCAGATCCCATTGTCTCCCACCCTGTCTCCACCTCCAAGCACCACCATTCAGGAGTCGCTTAGACCAGGCTTCAGTATTAGTCAAACAGACCAGCTACTGGTCAGGTCTTATGGGTCCAGGGATGGAGATGAAAGAAACCTGAATCCGCAAGGACCAATGGGGAAAGAAAACTAATGGACTAGGCATGCAGAATGAGACATAGATTTTTGGTACATGGTCAATGTTAGAATTTGTTTCATATGACCATCCTTATTTGGTTAAGGGGGAAGGGAAAGGAATAAGTCTTGAGTATCTGGTATGTGCCAGGCATTGTGCTAAGTGTTTTATAAATATCATATCATTTAGTTAAATGAGATATTTGGCAGAAGGGGTTTTTTTTTTTTTTGTTTTTTGGGGGTTTTTTGCTTCATGGAGGAGGAGGTGGGAGGGAGATTTTTGTTAACTGAAAAAATTAACTTAAAAATCAAAACAATTATTCCCCCCTCCGAAAAAAAGAATTGTGGGGCCATGTCCTGGGCTAACACATGTCTTCTCTGTATCTTTTGTTTTGGCATTAATAAATTATAACCAGGCATGTTCCCTGTGATCATGAGCCTTCTCTCTCTCTAATGTAATCCAAATAATAACAACCAGCTCATCCTGGAGGCAGCTTCAGTTGCCAAAATCCATTCAGGTGCCATCCTCTGAAAATCCTGACGAGTAGAAGACTTATTTCTTTTGGCTTCACTGTGGAATGAACTGGCAAAAAATAGTTTTGTTGAGATTTTTTCTAAGCCAGTGAATTTCCAGTGGAATATTTTTCTTCTGATTTTTTTAGTGCATTTGGTTTCCTTTGTTTGGCTTAAGATAATGGTTTATAGATACAAATCAGGTGGAGCTGATGAGAGGTGGGGGGCGGTCCTCTAGGTTGGCCTAATCTGGCCAGCAGCCCCAATATTGACTTGGAAATCTGCTCCATCTGGTACTTAGGTCTGAGGCAGGAGGTAGAAGGGAAAAGAAGATGCCTGTTGTGATAGGGCATCATATACCTTATATTCAATTCCCAAAGGTTCAAGTACCATCAGGTAATCTTGGTGTGGGGCTGGGGGAAGACAAACCTACCACACATACCAAGTTAGCACTAGGCACTGATGAAAAATGCCGTTCTCTGTGGCATGTGATAATCGATATACCAGCCAAAGAGATAAACACATTTTCGCCCTCTCAGGGACTAACAGGCCCTAAAGTCCTGGGGATGGTAAGAGGTAAGTCCTTGCCTTCCCAGTGATTCTCCTCTGACCACCTGGGGCTGAGAAGCATCAAGGTTCAGCTCCAAAGGAAGCAGGGTTCAGTCCCCCATCTTGTGGACGTTCATCCCTGCTGTTATGGAGGCCCTAGGCAAGGTCCTCAGTTGCCACTCTGTAAAGAAGGAAGAGTGTGCTACAACAATGAATCCTGCTGAGACCTACAGAGATGGAAAGGAAGAGGGGAAGGGAAGGAAGGGGAGGAGAGGAGCATTCAGTTCCTGGGAAACTAAGAAGTGAGGAAAGCACATTAAGCTCACCAGACAAAGCCTGTGGAAGCATGGTTCCCACCCCAATCCTCCTCTTCGTGTTGCTGAGCTCATGGAACAAAGACATAAAGTCATTTCAGCCTGGCTTCATGGTCAGGCCTCATTGGGCCAGGAACATAAAGGCCTGGAGCCCACATTAAGGGGGAGGGACTGATACTTCAGCTGCCTTTGCTGCTATCTTCACTGCCTGATTACAGCTTCAGCTGGTTCAGGGACAAGGCATTGGATATTCAGCCTAACGTATCCACCTCCTGGGATAGGGAAGGGCAAAACCACATGCCCACTGCTGAGGTGAAGTCTTGGGGCAGCTACCTCCTTTGCCACAATCAGGCACACCATCTTTGCTCCCCAGTGCCCCCATACTTCACTCCCAGCTCTCCAATTTCTGCTTTTTTAGCTGCAGGAGCACCTCCAAGATGGTGGTGGGGTTGGCTTGAATGGACAGCTGGGAAGGTGCCAGGATGGGCCATTTATCAGGGTCAGAGTCTCCAATTAGTCACTGTCTCCTGATCTGTTCCATCATGGACTCCATATCTTTTTGGTCCTTCTCCATTTCTCACTGGCACTTCTCCTCAGGCAGTTGGATAGCAAATGCTGCTGTAACATCACTTCAAAGTCCACATTAGCCTGCTGATGGCTGAGCCCCCTCCTGGAACAGGTTCTCCAAGACATCCATCTCCAGCTTGGAGTCCTTGGTCCAGTTTTCCTGCCCTTTCATGGGATTATTGCATTCCTTATCTTCTCCTTCTTTCTGTGCCCTTCTCTCTTCCTCTTCTAGACATTCCTCAGCCTGGAAGCTCCAGGCAGCTCTATGTTCCATGGTATAATCTGTATTCTCAGGGTCTGTTTTGAAGGTGATTTCAGTTAGACAACAAGTACACTTGATACAGAAATAAAAAACTGGGAATCTCAGATATAGCTCATTCTGCACTGTCTTGTGGGCATTAATTTGTCTTTATAAATATACTCACTACATGTGTTACCTCTCATGTTGAATGGAGTCATCAATCTTATAAAATATTGCTGAACTTTAGGCAGTTTGAGTTTAGATTTTTGATGGATCCAAATTCAGTGGATAGTATTTAAGACTTTTCTCTCTGACATCTTGATGCCACTTTATGACTCTACCCCCAATCACCAATTCACCAACTGCTCTCAGGCACTAGCACCATACAGTAACTCTCCCAACTTCCTAGTCCACTTCTGTGAAGTACCCCACCTGGATCCAACATGGTCACGGGTCAAGGGCATGATGGCCTGCCTTCCACAGATTTTTAATGCCTTCTCCTATGAAGGCTTTAGTAGGAGGAAACATGCCTTCTTGGAAGTTAAATGTAACCAGCTTCATTTTATTACGATAATGATCTAATAGGCATAAAAATAGTCAGTTTTTTAAAATCAATTTGAAGGACACTAATATATTGTTGGTGGAGTTGTGAACTGATTCAACCATTTGGGAGAGTACTTTGGAACTATGCCCAAAGGGCAATCAAACTGTGTATACCCTTTGATCCAGCAATACCAGTACTAGGGATGTATCCCAAAGAGATCATAAAAAGGGAAAGGGACCTACATGGACAAAAATATTTCTAGAATCTCTTTTTCTGATGACAAAAAATTGGAAATTGAGGGAATACCCATCAATTGGGGAATGGCTAAACAAGTTGTGGTATATAATATGTAATGTAATGTAATACTATGTACTGAAATACTTTTGTGTTATAAGAAATGATGAGTAGGCAGAGTTCAGAAAAATCTGGACTCACACAAACTGATGCTGAGTGAGATGAGCAGAACCAGGAGAACATTGTTTACAGTAACAGCAACACTGTTCGATGATCAACTATGCTAGACTTAGCTCTTCTCAGCAACGCAATGATCAAGACAATTCCAACAGACTCATGACGCAAAATGCGATCCACATCCCGAGAAAGAACTCTGGAGTCTGAAGGCAGATTGAAGTTTACTGTTTTCACTTTGCTTCTGTTTTCTTTCTCATGGTTTTTCCCTTCTGTTCTGCTTTTTCTTTCACAACATGGTTAATGTAGCAATATGTTTATCAGATTGCTTGCCCTCTTGGGGAGGGGGAGAAGAGGGAGGGAGAAAAACTTGGAATGAAAAATCTTATAAAAATGAATGTTGAAAACAATCTTTACATGTAATTGGAAAAACAAAATATTATTTACAAAAAAAAATAAATTTCCATATATATAACAAAATATTTAACAGTTATTTAAAGAATCAATTTGAAAACAGAAAAGTAAGTTTGGCAAATGACAAACTTATGCCTCCACTGTCTTTCCATGGCCCATACACACTTCTAAAGGCCTATTTTGTTAAGGGGGCAGTGAGGCCAAATAATCCTGAAATGGCTAGAACTACACAATATGGTAGAGTGGACACAGAGAAGGGCTGAGTTGGAAGATCTCAGTTCAAATACCAACTCAGACATGTACTAGCCATGCGACCCCAGTGAAGTCACTCAACCACTCCAACCTCATTTTCTCCTAGGCAAAATAAGGATGACAGTCCATGTAACATATACTTCAGAGGGACATTGGGGAGTTCAAATGGGCTCATAGCTAGAGCTGAAATGGAGAATCTGTTTTGGCCATCTAGTCTAACCCTCCTCATTTTACAAAGGAATAAATTGAGGTCCAGGTAGGTTAAGTGACTTACCCAAAGTCAGTGCTTTGCCAATTTTAAAGCATTACATAGGGTGTCCCAAAAGTTTTAATAATTTAAACTTGCTGTAAGACTTTTGGGATATCCTGTATCTAGGATAGTTCTTTTTATTACTATTGCCTTATTTATGTATTTTTATTTTTTAAAATAAATATCTCGCTGATTTTTTTTTACATCACGGACCACTTTTCAATGAGTCCCCACCCTCTCCCCTCCATTAAGCTGACTCCACATTAAGCTGACTAATCTATTTATCCATTTCCAACATAGTAACAAGTTCCTTGAAAGTAGGAACTATTTCTTTTTTTGTCTTTATATCACCAGTGACTGGCATGTAACAGGCACTTCATAAAAATGTCTTGATGATTAAGCCAACATCATGACCCATTCCACACCTGTGGTCCAACCACCTCTTGGGAGAAGAGAGCATGCTCTCAGTCTCTGAAGCCATTGAACTGATCAGAGCTCTGATCACTTTCAATGGTGGTTTTCTTTCTATTACTCTGGTCTCCCCTGTCCCCTTGAATAAAAATTCCCAAAGGGTTCAATTGGAGAGCCCTGACTGAATGTAACTTCAAATACAGTCACTGAAGTGAAGTGCAGCACCAGATTAATATTTGATGCATTTGTCTGAGGACCAACCCCTGCCTTGATGATGGAATATATCAGAAGTGAAGCTGTTCCATTCTAGGGAAACATGTCATAAAATTCTTATACATTCCCTGCAAAAAAAAAAAAAAAAATGGAAATGTACTGTCTTGGCTAGGAGGAAAGAACTAAGCCATAGATCTAAAGTGAAGTAGAAATAGACCCTCCAGATAAGGAAGGTAATGCACAATATTTTTATTTATAAAACCCAAAACCTCTCATTTCTACATGGGTTAGCACCTACAAAGATGAATGTTGGTGGCTGAAAACTGATTTAATATACTATTTTTTCATGATGTTTATTCTTCAAAAAATCTTTTTTAATTTCAACAACATCACTTATACTGGGCAAAGAAGGGATGGGGTGACACGTGCTTCAGGATAAATTATGTGAGTCTCAGACTTCACATCATTAGTAACATTATGCACAAATAATGATCTACTCTGGGAAATGCAAATGAGCGGTTTCATTTAATGGGGATTTAAATCAGTTGCACTTTTCCATTTTAAAATATTTTCACCAGGGAAAGCAGAAATTTCGGTAGGAAGGCTGAGATTCAAATTTTAAATAGTGTAGATGAGTACTTTAATAAAGAAAAATGATTTATTGAGTTAGCTAGAATGAATGGCGCCATGGGAGAGGGATTTCTCAGGTTCCCGCCTAAATAATCCAGAATAAAATAGGATTTATTCCTTATGCTGCCCCCTAGTGTGCAGGATGGGGAAATTGATAACCAACTCACGTTACTTTATTTGAGGCAAGAGAAAGTATGATACAGAAGACAGCTGGCCTCAGAACCTGAAAGACTTGAGTTCAAGTCTCTCCTCCAACATATGCTGAATAAATGAATTGAAGAATCATTAGAATGGAGATGATAGTTGAATCTTTGGAAGCTGATGAGATCCCCAATCAAAATAGTATAGAGAGAGAAAAAAAGAGGACTTGGTCAGAGCCACAGAGTATTTCCACAATTAGTGCTGATGACTTGAACAAAAATCCGAGAAAAGAGAACTAGCCATCAGACAAGCATGAGGAGAAACAGGAGAGAGCAAAGGCACAGAAACCAAGGGAGGAGAGAGTGACTGACACTGTCAAAAGCAGTAGAGATGGTTGAGAACTGAGGAAAAGGTTAGTGGATATAACATCTTAAGAGAGCATCAACTGAAGAAGATGGATACAGAGAAACCAATAATGACAGGTAGGAACTGACACATAGTGAAGTCAGTAGAACCAGAAGAGCAAATATAACATAACAAGACTGTGGAGACAAACAACTTGGAAAGACTTCAGAGCTCTGATGACCAACCACAATTCCAGAGGACTCAGGATAAAACAGGCTCCTCACCTCTAGAGAGAGTGTTAATGGAATCTGAGTGAAGCTTAAGACTTCTTTGGAGGAGGGGATCTAGCCAATGCAGGAATTTGTTTTGCTTTACTACACATATTCGTAAAGGGTTTTGTTTTCCTTGCTTTCTCAGTGGATGGGGAAGAAAAGGGGGGAGGGGAAGGAGAGAATTCAGAACTGAAAATAAAGCTGAATTTAAAAAAAAAATAAAAGAGGTCATCGGTAACTTTGGTGGCTTCCTTTTTGTGTTTGTGCCACCAGTGCCTTGCATACAGCAAGGGTTTCATATATTATTTACTGAGTCAAATAAAGGCAGCACCAGAGAAAAGCCAAAAAAGCACTGGCTTTGGCACTGGAGGACCTTGGTTCAACCCTTGGCCCTGTACTTAATTCCCTGAGTTACCTTGGGAAAATCACTTCGTGTTTCTTGACCCCAATTTCCTTATCAGTAAAGATGAAAGGCTTGGATTATATCACTCCAAGTTTCCTTCCTGTTTTAAAGCTATGTTCCTATGATCATTGGGGATGAGAAGGGAAGTGATTAAATTGGAAAAAAAAGTTTTGTATCAAATTTCTCTGAGAATGCTTTATATCTAAGATATAAAAACAATGAACAGAAACAGAGAGATATCTCTGTCACATATATCTGTTACTTGTATATGTGTGTATGCATGCACATATATAATATGTGTAACATGTATGTATATGATCAAAGCCATTACTCAATGGGCAAAGGAAATGAACAGTTTCCAAAAAAGCGATTACAAACTATATTAACAGCCATATGAAAAAATGTTCCAAATCACTAAAAATAAGAGAAGTGCAAACCAAAACAACCCTGAAGTTTTTTCTCACACCCTGAAAATGGGAAAGATAACAAAAAGCTGGCGATAGCTAATGTTGGAGGGGTGGTGGGAAGATAGTGCATTATTGGTGGAGTTGTAAATCGTATAGCCATTTTGGAAAGCAATTTGGAATCACACAAATAAAGTGATTAAAATGTCCATGCTCTTTGACTCAGAAATTTTCTTATTAGGTTAATACCCAAAAGAGACCACTGATAATAAGAAAGTCCATATAAAAATATTGATGGCAACACTTTTTGAGAAAGCAAAGAATTGGAAACGTAGTAAGTACTTATCAATTAAGGAATGTTTAAACAATCCTGTACGAAATAATGAATGTGATGAATCCAGAAAAAAATGAAAAGGTCTATCTGGCCTCTTGCAGAATAAAATAATGTAACTGAGAAAGCTATATACAACAATGACAGCCACAATGGAGAAAACCACAAAAGAGTTTTAAACAAATGTTGCAAAAGTATAAAGAAAAGTATGGCTCAAAAGAAGAGATATGAGTAGACACCGCCATCCCTCTGTGGGAAGTTCACAAGTGTTGTACATTGCAAATATATCAATCAGTTAATAAACTTTTGTTAAAAGCCTTCTATGTGGAGGCAATGCACTAAGTAAAAGGCAAAAGATAGTGTGCCTGCCCTCAAGGAACTGCCAATTTAATGAAGATATTTTGAAACTTTTTTGATAGACTGATCAGTTATGCCAATGCACTCGCTTTCTCTCTCTCTCTCTGTCTGTCTCTCTCTCTCTCTCTCTCTCTCTCTTTCTTTCTCTCTCTGTCACACACACACATACACACACACACACACGCACACCTTCAAAAATAATGTTAGTTGATATGGGATGAGTTAGAAGAGGAGATACTAGGAGAAACTGTGGCAGTAAAAAAAAAAATCAAGAAAAACATTAAAAAAAAAACCAACTAATTTTTAGATGGAAAGACGTCTATCCCATGAATAAATTCTTTAAGTCACATGAGACACTCCTCTCTCCGTTCTGATTTATTAACACTAAATTCAATCCAATCCAATAAACATTTATTACATCCCTACTATGTGTCAGGCATTTTGTAGGCACTGAGGCCACACACAAGGACAATAATGAAGCAGTCGTTTCCCTTGAGATATTGAGATTCCATTGGAGGAAAGCAGCATGAACATAGATTAAAAATATGTATGTATACAAAATAAATTGGTGGGGGGAGAGTTCTAAGAGTAATTGGAGAGCATAGTAAGTGAAGAAATGTGGAAAGGCTTCCTGTTGGAAGCTTTGAAGAAGGTCAGGATTTTAGGCAGCAGAGCTGCAAAAGGAGTTCATTCCAGGCCCAGGGGACGGCCTGTACAAAAACACAAGAGATGGAAGATTGAATGCCATTTACGGGGAACAGAAAGCAAGCCAGCTTGGCTGGAACACAGAGTGCAAAAAAGGAGAGTAATATGCCATAAGCCTGGAAAGGTGGGCTGGGGCCAAAGTGTGAAGGACTCGAAAAGCTAAACAGAACTCAAAAGTCCATCGTTTATCCTGGTATTGAGGGGGTGTCAGTAGGGTTTATAGAGCAGAGGGGTGACATGGCCAGACCTGGGTTTTGGCATGTGTGCAGAAGATGGACTGATGTTCATCAAGGTAAGAGAAGAATAAAAGTTAAGCCCCCCCAATTCTGTGCTAAAGAAACAAATGCACGGAGGCCTCAAAGTCATCTCTGCCAACATGTTGGCTTCCTGTACTGCAGAAAGCCTATGCTAATTAGCTTCCCTACATTAATAAAATAGAGCTCAACTGTTAGTAATGGGAAACATCCTACCAAACCTCCCTCCCCAGCCCCCAACACATACACACACACACCCTCTGAAATATGAAAGGGCTAGACATCTATTTTTTCCCCTTTAAAAAAATGTCTCTCAACAGTTTTATTTTAGAAAACATCCTGAAACTATATGTTTTCTTTGTTGGCTTTCATTTTTACAGAGCAGCCAAATTTTGCTTAGGAAAGAATATAAATAATGGATGTAAACGTGACCTCAAGACACAGCGACACATTCCAGGAGAGGCTTCTGCCGTGAAATAGTTTGTTCAAAGCCATCTGGTACCCGATTTCCCTGGCAGAATGACACACAATAACTTGAAATCTAAGTTCTGTCTCCAGTAACAGCAAAAGCAGCTAAATGAAGGCCAGAAGACTGCAAGGTCCTGAGAGCCAAATTCAAAGTCATATGATCTGCAAGCCAGTCTGCAATATTCATGATGGGTGCCTTGGAGAAACCTTGGTTATTGAGTCTGAGAAAAAGAATCTTAACTAGCAAATACTATGAAAGCTCATATTGTTATATTTAGACTTCTGGTGACTGGACTGTTCAGAGAGGGCTCAGGAAGAATGGTACTTCAGTTAGGAATTCGTTAACAAGGCCAATTCTTGGTAGGGTGGATTTGAGACTTGGCCAACTTCTTAAGCTTTCAACTCAACTCACATTAACTTAAAAAAAATAATCGAGGTTTGGGTTATTTTATTGTTGTTTTTTTAAAAAAAGATGTTATAGACATACTCAAAAGGTAGGAACAGAAATGGCCACATGTCTCTGGTGATCTTTGAGGCAGTCTGGCCAGTCTCTCATCTTACTACTGAGAAGCTGTTAAGAATAGTGGGGAGCACACTGGATTTCCATTTGGAAAGGTCGAAGTTCAAATCCTGCCATGTGATCCTGGACAAGTTAATTCACCTTCCAGAGCCTCATCTGCAAAATGGACATAATAAGACCTGTAACAATCACCTCATAGGGCTGCAGTAGGGCCTGTATGAGATAATTATGAAAAACATTTTACAAACTTTAAGGCAAAATGGAAATAAGTTGTAATTAATGTTCAATGAATGGGCAAAGATACTTCTATTAGATGGCAGTTAACCTTGGCAACTCTGTTCAATTATGATAGATCTTGTCTAAGATTGTAACACCTGAGTTTCCTCATTACAAGTGTAGTGAAGCCCCATGTGTAGCACAGGGACCTGCGTATACCTGTATGTAACAAGGTGCATGATGGCTGTTGTTATGTGGCTCAAAGAGAAAAACTGACCTTTCTAACCTGTTCTCTCTCTTGACCTTTCTCCAAAGGAGACTTTAATTCCTGCAAAGAAGGGAAGCAGGAGGTTGGGGACAGAGGCCACTCTGATCTCCTCAAGGAGAGGGGATACTGGGCTAGAATTAGATCTATCTGTTCCCTTAAATATTAATGGGCAAGGGGATGCAATCAAGTTCAGTCTAACGTCTCATCTCTCTTTATTGGGGGAAGGGGACCTCAAGCTTTATATCCAAGCCTTGACCCCTTCCCAACCAAATTTCAGCTCCACAATGAACACACATAACAATTATCAAAGAAACCCACTTATCCAAGTCAAATAGCGAAAGAGAAATCAGAGAAAGTCTACATAGGAGAAAATCTACTAGCCAATAAAGGGTAAAAGAGCTCTTCCATTGGGAATGAGAAATAGAAGTCAACTCAACCAAGAGAAAAAAAGAGTTCCAGATCTTCCCCAAAGGGAAACTCCCCAAAGTCTTTCGTGTAGCAAACTAGAGACAGGGACTACTAGGTCCTCTCATGTCTTCTCAGAGTCTTTCCTTCAGCAGTCTGAAGTGGGATCAGCCTCTTCTACTTTCCCTCTCAAAGCTAGAAGCTGGAAGTGTCCTAACACTCCACCCAAAGGGTCTTGAAGGAACCTGGAGCCCTCTTGCCCCTGCCAACTCTGCCTGGCCCCTTATACAGCGCAGGGCCTTCATCTCTACCAATGGGGAAAGAGTCCCAGACCAATGAATGGGCTTTGGGACCGGGGTTACATTCACTAGAAAACATTTTCATATGCTTTGTAGAGATCCTCATAGGTAGGTCAATTGGAAAGATCATTGTATTTAGAATCAAAGATCCTTGGTTCCAATCCCATCTCTGTCACTTACATTCTCTTTTACTCTCTCTCTCTCTCTCTCTCTCTCTCTCTCTCTCTCTCTCTCTCTCTCTCTCTCTCTCTCTCTCTCTCTCTCTCTCCCCCCCCCTCCCTCCCTCCCTTATTTTCTTCATCTGTAACATGAGAGATACAGATCACCTAGCCTCAAAGGTCCCTTCCAACTCTTAGCCTATGATGCTCTGGTGATCCTCCAAGACTTCCATTTAGTTTCTAGATTCTATCCTTGGGGCAGCCTAGATGGTGCAGTGGATAGAGCACCAATACAGGAGTCAGGAGGACCTGACTTCAAATCTCATCTCAGACACTTGACACTCACTAGCTGTGCGACCTTGGGCAAGTCACTTAACCCCAATTACCTCATCCTGGGTCATCTCCAGTCATCCTGATGAATATCTAGTCACTGGATTCAGATGGCTCTAGAGGAGAAGTGAGGCTGGTGACCTGCACAGCCCTCCCTCACTCAAAACAAAGTCAAGTGCAGGTCATATCATCATTTCTCTGATGGCATGATCTTTTTTGGCAATTAAGGATGCACATGCATGCACACACACACACACACACACACACACACACACACACACACACACACTGTAATTCTGTACTGGTACCCTGGACACATTCCTGCCTCTCCCTTTCACTGATCTCATCCTGTCAGCTTGCACTTGGTAAGTCTTATGTATGGCCTTGGTGAACATGATCTTCTTCGGCAATGAAGGATGAACAAACACACACACACATACACACACACACACACAGATTCTACCCTTACATAGACTTATTGGGGGAATGTGAGGTTAAAAATCACTTCCCCAGGGCCAGCAGGTTTCATTGCCATTCTAAGTTACTAGAAAAAATGGCTTATATGGATTTTTCTTTCAAAGAGTGGGAGAGACAGGAAAATGATGAGGGAAAGGGGTAGCTACATGCCCAATGCTGCTGCCCAACCCTTTTGGGACTAAGAAGCCAAGTCCGTAGGACTGGGTCAGAGTACTAAGATAGTTACTTTGCATAAGCCTGAAAAGACTTTTGCTTTGATAAAAATAATCCCACTCACGGAATGGTTCAAAATTTACCATCTTACGTAGGCAGCATAAAATGATCACAGGATACACACATATCAGTTAACTATATAAATATATACACAGCATACCCAAAGGGTATGGCCACCATTATACCTTTCATAAGGTAACCGGGGGCGTCATTGAGGAGTTAGGCTGATAAGACTCTCTCACTTTGTAATCTTTTTGCTCACCAAAATTTCAAATGAAAAAATTAACTTTAATTTGAATTGTTTTCCTGGTATGAATATACTTTGAAATAAAAACATTTGATTTCAAAACTAAATATATTCTATATATGTATATGTGTATACAAATATACATATACATACAGTATATATATATACATATATATATTATATATATTTTTTAGTAGTTCAGTACAATGACATGGGCGATATCAATCATGTTCCTTACCTTCTTTTCCCAAAGTATCTAGAATTCAAAAGACAAAAACCAAACTTTCTCCATATCAATTGTAGGCCAGTAGCAATAAAGTTACTAATGATTGCCATTAGGTGTCTCTCACATCTCCTGCCTCCATGTCTTTATATAAGCTGCCCTTGATGCTTGGAAAGTCCTCTCTTTTCAACTTTGCCCCTTCAAATCCCTTCTTTCTTTCACAGCGCAGCTCCAGGGCCACTTTCTTGATGACTACTGTCCTGCTCTTTCTACCCAATAGCACCACTCTGGTCTTGGAATTCATCTTGCATTCATTCCATGGTGGTGTGTGTGTGTGTGTGTCTGTGTGTCTGTGTCTGTGTGTATCTGTGTGTCTGTGTGTGTGTGTCTGTGTGTGTGTATGTGTGTGTGTGTGTGTGCAAATTCCTTGAAGGCAAGGACTGTTTGTTCTTAATTTCTGTATGCCCACAGTGCCCAGCACATAGTAGGCATTTTATAAATGCTTTCTGATTGATTCATTAATTGGTATACATTTAATAAACACATGTCCAAGCATAGCATGTGGGGGATGAATCATATGAACCAAAAAGATAAAATACCAATTACCTCACTTCTCAAGCCCTCAATGTTCCTATCTAGAAAATTAAGTACTAGGCTAGATGATCTCAGAGGTATTTTAAACTTGGAAACATGTGTTTCTATTAATATTAAATCCTTTAAAATATATCCCCTGAATTTATTACAGTTCAAAACTCAGTTTTGAATTTTTAAAACATTACACGGCATTTATCTTTCTTGGCTTAATGATTAGAATTGTCTATCATTTGCTACCTATTGCAAAGTTAAATCTGATTTTATGGTGAAGTAGCTGCTCTAATTAATGAGGCAGAGGGATTTAACAGAAGGACTTGATTTGAAGTAAAAGTGTCTAAGTTTCAATAATGGTGATGATGATGGTGATGGTGATGATGATGATGGTGATGATGATGATGGTGATGATGATGGTGGTGGTGATGATGATGATGATGGTGATGATGGTGGTGGTGATGATGATGGTGGTGGTGATGATGATGGTGATGATGATGGTGGTGGTGATGATGGTAATGATGATGATGGTGGTGGTGATAATGATGGTGGTAGTGATGATGATGATGGTGATGATGATGGTGGTGGTGATGATGGTAATGATGATGATGATGATGGTGGTGATGATGGTGGTGATGATGATGGTGGTGGTGATGATGATGATGGTGATGATGATGGTAATGATGATGATGATGATGATGGTGGTGATGATGGTGGTGATGATGGTGGTAGTGATGATGATGATGGTGATGATGATGGTGGTGGTGATGATGGTAATGATGATGATGATGGTGGTGGTGATGATGGTAATGATGATGATGGTGGTGGTGATAATGATGGTGGTAGTGATGATGATGATGGTGATGATGATGGTGGTGGTGATGATGGTAATGATGATGATGATGATGGTGGTGATGATGGTGGTGATGATGATGGTGGTGGTGATGATGATGATGGTGATGATGATGGTAATGATGATGATGATGATGATGGTGGTGATGATGGTGGTGATGATGGTGGTAGTGATGATGATGATGGTGATGATGATGGTGGTGGTGATGATGGTAATGATGATGATGATGATGGTGGTGATGATGGTGGTGATGATGATGATGGTGGTGATGATGATGATGGTGATGATGATGGTGGTGGTGATGATGATGATGGTGATGATGATGGTGGTGGTGATGATGGTGGTGGTGATGATGGTAATGATGATGATGATGATGGTGGTGATGATGGTGGTGGTGATGATGATGGTGGTGGTGATAATGATGATGGTGATGATGATGGTGGTGGTGATGATGGTAATGATGATGATGATGATGGTGGTGATGATGATGATGGTGATGATGATGATGATGGTGATGGTGATGGTGATGACAGTCATTTCTGTTTCACGACTTGCAAATTCTTTATATTACCTGTCTTGATTAGCCCTTACATAAACTCAGTGAAAAAGTTACTATGGGTATAATTACCCAAATTTTCTAAGTGAGGAAACTGAGGCCCAGAGAGTTATAATTATTTTGCCATGGGTCACACGGTCTACACCTCAAGTTAGGTCCTGAATCCAGGCCTTTCTCATTCCAAAGTCTCTCTCTGGTACTACACCAAGCCAGTGTTTCTTCTTCTCTCCCCCATCCTCCTTTCTCTTCTCCTTCTATCCTCTCCCTCCAGTTTCCCTCTCTCTTTCCTTCACTCTCCTTTCCCCTTTCTCCATTTTCTCTGTCTTCTCTTCTCCACTTCTTTTTCTTTTCTTTTTTTATTACTTTTTTTAATATTCTACAATCACTACCATAAAACTTAGATTTTTTTCCCCCTACCTACTCCCACCATCCCCCTCCCTCCCCAAGATGGCATACAATTCTATATAGGATCTACATATACATTCCTACTGAATACATTTTCACTATAGTCATGCTGTGTAGAAGAACTAAAATACATGGGAGAAATCATATAACAAAGCAAAGCATAATACATACACACACACACACACACACACACACACACACACACACACACACAAAATGATCTGCTACATTCTGCGATTGAATTCCATAGTTCTTTTTCTTGGATGTGGAACGCATTTTGCCTTAGAAGACCATCTGGAATTTTTTTTTTTTTTACGTCCTTACATTGCTATGAAGATCCAAGTCTACCAGAAAAAACTCTTGCACACTGTGGTCGTTGCTGTGCACAAAGTTCTCCTGGCTCTGCTCCTTTCACTCAGCATCAGATCATATAAGTCTTTCCAGGTCTCTCTGAAATCTTCTTGTTCATTATTTCTTATGGCGCGATAGTATTCCATTACATTCATATACCATAATTTATTCAGCCATTCCCCAATTGATGGGCATCCCCCTTGATTTCCAGTTTTTGGCCAATACAAAGAGAACTGCTATAAATACTTTTGTACATGTGGGACCCTTTCCCATTTTTATGATCTCTTGAGGATACAGTCCTAGAAGCGATATTGCTGGGTCAAAGAGTATGCATGTTTTTGTAGCCCTTTGGGCATAGTTCCAAACTGCTCTCCAGAATGGTTGGATGAGCACACAGCTCCACCAACAATGAATTAGTGTTCCAACTCTCCCACATCCTCTCCAACACTTATCATTTTCATGTTCTGTCATGTTTGCCTATCTAATAGGTGTGATGTGGTACTTCAGAGTTGTTTTGATTTGCATTTCTAATCAAAAGTGATTTAGAGCAATTTTTCATAGGATTATAGATATCTTTAATTTCTTCCTCTGAAAATTGTCTGGGGAATGACTTGTATAGTTGTACATTTGAGTCAGTTCTCTATATATTCTAGAAATGAGGCATTTATCCCTGAGAGTAGCTGTAAAAATTCTTTCCCAATTTACTACATCCCTCTGAATTTTGGTTGCATTGGGTTTGGTTGTGCAAAAACTTTTCAGTTTAATGTAATCAAAATTATCCATCTTGCACTTCATAATGCTTTCTATCTCTTATTAAGTAAAAAATTCTTCCCTCCTCCATAAATCTGATAATACACTATTCCTTGCTACTCCAGTTTGACCACAGTATCAATCTTTATACCTAGATCATGTACCCATTTGGACTTCATTCTTGTGTATGGTGTCAGGCATGGGACTACGCCTAGTTTCCACCACACTGTTATCCAGTTTTCCCAGCAATTTTTGTCAAACACTGAGTTCTTATCCCAGAAGCTAGGATCCTTGGGTTTATCAAACAGGAGGTTGCTATATTCCTTGCCTATTGTATCTTGAGTACCTAGCCTATTCCACTTGTCTACCCTTCTGTTTCTTAGCCAGTACCAAGTGGTTTTGATAATTGCTGCTTTATAATACCATTCAAGATCTAGTAGCCCTAGGCCACCTTCCCTAGCATTTCTTTTCATTAGCCCCTTTGATATTTTGAAACTTTTGTTCTTCCAGATGAATTTTGTTATTATTTTATCCAGCTCTAGAAAATAATTTTCTGATAGTTTAATTGGTATGGCACTAAATAAGTATTAATTTAGGTAAAATAGTCATTTTTATTTTATTGGCTCAGCCTACCCTCTTCGCCACTTTTATCTCCTCTTTCTTTTCTATTCTCTCTCTTTTCTTCTCCTTTCTATTCTCTCTTCCATGTTCCTCTCCTTTTTTCTCTTCTCTCTACTGTCTCTCCTTTCTTCTTCTCTTTCCTTTCCTCTATTCTCTGCTCTGCTCCTTTCTCTCCCCTCCTCCTCTCGTCTGCTTCCTATATTTTCTCTCCTCCTCTCTCTTCTTTTTCCTCTTTTCTTCTTTCTATTATCTCTCCTCTCTTCTCCCTCCTCCATTCTCTTTTCCTTTCTCCTCCTCTCCTCTTCTTTCTTTTGCTTCTACTTTGTTCTCTCCTATGTTCTCTCTTTCTCCTCCTTTTCAGGGTTTTTTTCCTGGTTCATCTTCTACCCTACAACCCTCTTAGTGTGGGATATCCTTCAAGGTTTTAGATCTGAAGACCTAAATTTGAATAGCAGGACTTATCAGAAAAAGTACAACTAGCATCAGCCTTACAAAGTGGGGCCATACAAGAAGAGTAAAGACTCTCAACACTCAGGGAGAAAGGTGCTATTATCACCTGATCACTAGAACAGAGTGTCCATGGAAGTCAAACAACATCAATTTTTGGGAAAAAAATCCAAAATTACAGAGAAGACTGTTTCAAGCATTGAATGGATAGACCCCCTATTGAAGGTTTAAGTGGATGCTGGCCATTAAGCAATGGGAGCATTTTGAACTAGGAGACAAGAAAAGAAAGACCCAGGTAGTCCAGTTCTCAGCTTCATCTTTTCTTTCTTCATAAGAACAAAAATATTGGATTGTATTTCTTGGTTTCAAATTTGCTATTTTGGAAAGGAAAAGGCTGGAGTGAACCAGGCCCCATTCTATAGCAAGCTTTTCCCATGTAGAAAAAGTTCATACTTGAGGATGTAGCTGAGTTATTGTAATTTTAATCAGATAACCTAATCAGATTTATATATTTTTCTAATGAATCTCATCATTCAGAAAGCTCAACTGGAGATTTCTGAGAGACCATAGCTGTTAATATTATCATTAAAATAGTTACTGACAGTTGGGGATTTAGGAACATAGAGTAATAAAGATAGGGCTAGCTAACTCTAATACATCGCTTTCTGCAAATCAGGAGTGAATTAATTTATCACCTTCAGGGGTTGCCATGTTTTAAAGTATTATCTTAATGAAGTAGCTTTCCATATCTATTTGAGTTGAGTAATGTTCTATAAAAAATTAGAATAAAAAAAAGGCAGTTCTGCTACTACCTCTATGACCTTGGGTAAGTGATCCCTTTGGGCCTCAATTCGTAGAGGGAACTAGGTAGGGGAGTCTGTGGTTAGAGCTCTGGATCTAAAGTCAGAAAGACCTGAGTTAAAATCTAACCTCAGTCATTACTAACCATGTGTCCCGGGCAAAATACTTAACTTCTGTTTACCTCAGTCTCTAAAACTGTAAAATGGTGGTGATAATAATAACACTCCATATGGTTGTTATGAGGATCAGATGGGATAATATTTGTAAAATACTTAGCTCGGTACCTGGAACATAGTAGGCACTTAATATATGTTTCTTTTCTTCCTCATTTCTAAAATGAGGAAGTTAGAAGAGGTGACTTCTGAAGTTCCTTCTAGTCTTAAATTTTGATCCTATGTGCTCTTCCCTGGAAATCTTATTTATCAATGTACCTTATTAATGCCTGTATTAAAGTGACTCCCAGATCTCTATGTAGCTCATGAATGGAGGTGGACACCCATGCTTTAGCAACTTACAGCACTTGCATAGGACATGTGGATATCTACTAATTTTTGAAGCTGACGTGCTAAATCTAACATGCCCTAAATATTGGAAGTTCTAAATTCCCAGAGAAGGATCACCACATGAGGTTATATTCAAGTTCTCTTAACATCCTAAAGGGGTAACATTATTATGGGAAATACACTCACCCTATTCACCATGATAGATGGTGAATCCCAACCAATGTGTTTCCATTTAAGTAAAGAATAGTGATACATCTAGATCTTAAAAACAAACATTAAATATTGCAAAATAAATAATAATAGTACTGTGTATATTAAATAGTACATATATATTAAAGCAAATGCAAGCATAATAAATATATCCCAATCCACACATAAACATGGATCACATACTCCCACCAATGTACTCAGTATCTATGGGTGAGAAACAGAGAAACCTAGCACAGAGAACATGAATGAGGAAAACCCAAGTGCTCAGGGCAACTCAGAGCTCCGGAGTCATAAGGTCTAATAACCTTTTTCTATCTTAGGAACTGTCCATAGAAGTTCTTTGATGAATATAGTTTCTGTTGAACAGATATGTTCACAGCTTAGCTGAACTGATCCATATCAAGCTTAACTAACATGCTCATCATGCTTCTGCCAAATTAGTTGATCTGCTAGGTAATTTTTCTAATTCTGTTTCCAAGCTGTTCCGTTCAGCTGGATTTACTCATCGGCAAAAGCTATAGTATCCATCACTTCTAGCTTCACACTTAATTGATGAAGTTCTGAAATGTATCCTTTCACCTCCACTATCTTTCTAAATTCAGACTCTGAAACTTCTCTGTGAATGACCTCACCTTGGCTATGGTTAGTTACAAAATTCTCATATTCAGTCTATGATCAAGTAAATGACATTTGATTCATAATGATAGAATAGTTCTGATACTCATATTTCACTGGTTACCAAAGCAAAAAGTTCTTTAATTCTTCATATGCAAATAACTAAACATACTGTCTTCTCCATCCACTTCAGTATTCTACATCTTGTCATTCAAATGAGCATTCTACTGTTTTAGAACTCTTAAGTCAGACTTAACTTCAGTAACTGCTTCTCTTAGAACTCTGAACAGCCCTATGCCCCCTGGTAAGTGAATTATAAAGGCAGGAAATTCAGCAACTGATTTTTCTTAGCAGCAGACTTACGCCTCTGTCAAAAGAAGTATAAAGGGTCATTTCCTTACATCTTTATCCAACCTCAGACTCCCTTTAGTTCTGTCTGCATTTTTTTTACTTATACCAAACTTAAAATGTTCAAAATACCTTCTCTCCCTGTAACCCAGCTACTCCTCTCAACTCTACCATTTCAAGTAATGTTCTGACCATCACTCCTAGTCACTCAGAATCATCCAACAAGCTCACAATCTTTTGCCCAGATGGATCATCTTAATCTCCATCTTAATCTGGCCACTCTCTAAAACCCTTTGCTCTGTTATCATCCTTGTCTCTTCTCCATTGTGAATTTAGCCCATAGCTCTTTTCTGGGCCCTCTTCTACCTTTGTACCTGGAATCATTAACTTGGGGCCTACAACACCCAAGGGGTCCATGAATAAATTTGAGAGGATCCATAAATTTAGATGGGGGAAATTGGACATCTTTCTTTTTTTACTAATCTAATTAAAACTTAGCATTTTGTTAAATTATTTTAAAAGATTCTGAGGAGTCAATAAGTTTCACTAGATAGTAAAGATGGGTGGAGAGAATCTGACAAATAAAAGGTTTAGAACTCAAATTGCATATCATTTCTCTAAGGAATCTCATCAGCTGAATTCAACTATCATCTCACAGATCTATTGTTATTATTTTTCCTTCATTCTAAAAGTGGACCACGACATGAGGAAGATGACGCCATGACTTGCGAGTGAATTACATTTAAGTGAGGGAGGACTGTGCAAGGTCATACCATACATCCAGCCTCTGTCTTCCTCGAACTTCAAGGAAAAGTTCCTTGAACTGTCTGTTGGACATCTCCAAGTGGATGTTGTGTAGACTTCTCAAACTCAACATGCCTCAAACAGAATTCATTAACTGCCTCCTATCTCCCAACTTCAAATAAGTTCACCATCACCCTTCTTGTCACCCAAGTCAGCCTTGATTCTTCCATCTCCCTTGCCCCTTCTACTCATTAAGTTAACAAGCCTCTTCCATTCTAACTCAGGGATATCTTTGGTATCTCCTCCTCTTTGCTTACCCATATCTATAATTCTATGGCAAGCCCTCATCATTTATCATCTGCACTACTATAATAGTCATCTACATGGTCTCCTCCTTTAATTCATACTTAACACAGCTTCCTGATTAATATTTCCAAGGAACATGTGTCACTTCCATTCTTAAGAAGCTCTTGTATCTCCTTTTTCTTCCACTTGGCAACTTTTTCTTCCACTTGAGAGCCCTTGGCAACCATGCTGTAACCTACCTTTCCAGATTAACTACACATTAGTCTCCTTAGTACACTCCGTATCCTAAACAAATTGGTCTAATTTCTGTTCCTTATATGTAGTATTCATCTCCAATCTCCATGCCTTTGCACAAGCAGAACCCCAAGCTAGGAATTCACTCCCACTCCTCATTTCCAGCTCCTATGATCTTTAACTTTCTTCGTAGTACAGCTCAAGGGGCACTTCCTACAGGAAGTCAAACCTGACCCTATAGTTGCTCTGCCACCCACTAACCTCAAACTATTTATTATGTATTTACATTTTATCCATTTTGTGGTTATTTTTATGGATTCATGTTGTTTCCCCAATAGGATATAACTTCCAGGAGGGAAAGGAATATTTCATCTTTTGTATGTGTATTCTAGCACCTACTAGCACAGTGCTTTAGCAATAGTAGGGGATTAATAAATGCTCATTGAGCATTATTGGTGGAGTTATGAATTGGTTCAATCATTCTATAGAGCAAGCCTGCACAACATACAGTCTGTAGCCCACTTGCAGCCTGCCAAAGGATTTCTGGTGACTGTCAAATGACCCGTAGCAACCAACCATCATCAGTCTCTCTAGGCTAACCTATCTATGGTTGGAAGAAATTCAACTTATTTTAATTTGGGCCCCTACTTACTGCCAAGTTGTGCAGGTCTACAGTAGAGAAATTTGGAACTATGCCCATTGGGCTTTAAAATCATGCATACCCTTTGACTTAGCAATACCACCACTAGGTCTGTATCCCAAAAGAGATTGATTACAAAAAAAAAAAAAAAGGAAAAGGACCTATATGTACAAAAATATATATAGCGGTTCATTTCTGGGGGCAAATAATTAGGAATGACTGAACAAGCTGTGGTATGTGATTATCATGGAAAACTATTGAATTATGGGAAATGGTGAACAGGATGCTCTCAGAAACATCTGGAAAGACTTGCATGGACTGGTGCAAAGTGAACTGTACCATTTACAAAGTAACGGTAACAACGTAAGATGATCAGCTGTGTGAATGACTTAGCTATTTTCAACAATGATCCAAGACAACTCCAAAGGACTTATGATGAAAAATGCTATCCATCCCCAGAGAAAGAACTTATGATATCTGAATACAAATTTAAGCATACTTTTTTAAACTTTATTTTCCTTGAGTTTTTTTTTTGTTTTCTTTCACAACATGAATATTATGGATATGTTTTGCATATACACATGTATAACATATTGAACTGCATGCCTTCTCAAAGGAGGATTAGGGAGGGAGCAAGGGAGAGAATTGGAACTCAAAGTTCTATAAATGAATGTTTAAAACTGGTTTTTTTACATGTAACTGGGGAAAAATAAATAAATGAATAACTAAATGGATGGATAGATGATAAAATAAATAAATAAATGCTCAGTGAGTGAATCCATGAATCTTTGACTTTTCCAATTCTCTCACCTTCCACATTCAGTCAGTTGCTGAGGTTTATGTTGAGGTCTATCTTGGCCCCAGCCATTTCCTCCACTCTGCCATCTTAGTTCAGGCTTTCATGACTCCTCTCTTGCCTGGACTATAATAAAGGCCTAGCAATCACTCTCCTTGCCTCTCTTCTGGCTCCTTGCCTTTTACTTAGCTTCACAAAATAACTTTCTAATATACATGACCAACCACATCACTCTCTTACTTAAGAATCTTCAATAGTTCACCATTGGCTCTATAAAGAAAGAAATGAATTCTTTAGCAGAATTTCAGGCCCTAACCAGTTCAGCTCAGACCTATTTTTTCTTCCCTTCTGCCCTTTCATTCTAGCCAAAAGTGGCTATTAGCTGTACCCCATCTGAGTCTTCTGTCCCTGGCCTCCTGCGGTCCCTGGCACCTGGAACAGATTCTCCCCGTGTCTGCTATGGAAATCCTTCTCTGCCAACAAAGTTCAGATCAGATTCTGCCTCCTCCAGAAGCCTCCTCTTGCCTACCCCACATTCAGAGGGAAGTGATCTTCTCCCACCCCACTCCATCCCTATCCCCAAATCTTCCATAGCACTTCCTTATTCTTGATCACTTTCCACCTTCTGTTATACCTCCTTGGTCTCTCATTATTTGTTAAAAATATTTTATTTTCCTCCAACTTCACATAAAGACAATTTTTAACATTCATTTTTTTTAAATGTTGAGTTCCAAAATTTCTCCCTCCCTCCTTCCCTCCCACCCCAAGGTAAGCAATTTGATATGGATTATACATGTGCAATCATTCAAAACATATTTCCATATCAGTCATGTTATAAGAGAAGAAACAGTTGGTCTCTCATTATTATAGACTATAAGCTCCCTGAGGGCAGGGAACAGGACTCATTTCAACTCCATATCTCCATAGGCTTGAGTTCCACCTGGTAGGTATTCCAGAGCTGTGACTTTGGAGTCCTATCCCCCAGCCCTAACAGTTTCTGTAACTTTGGCAAATCAGTTCACCGTCCAGGCTTCACTTTTCCTGATCTGGAAAACAAGAGGCTTGGCCTCTGAGATCTCTTCCAACTCCATGTCTATGAATCTATGAAGCTGGGTGACCCTGGACAAGTGAGTGACCCAGTTTCTTCATCCGTGGATGTGAAAATGCTGAAACAGAATCGCCGAGCTTGGAATTTCCATCCAGCCTTCAATTTATGATTCCCAGATTATCAATTATAGTTTGTCCTCTGGTCTTACTTTCAGGCTAGAATTTACAGTTTACAGTGCACCTCCTTTCAGAACCCAAACGAAAGAAGACACAGCTTCCCAGAAAATAATTTGATAATTTTCTTCAATTAGTCTCAGATTACATCTGCCAGGAGAATGGGGTAGGTTTCAGGTCTGGTGCAAGACTTCTGTAAGGGACCCTGCCCTCTGCACAAGTGCTCCAAACCCGCCTGCACCCGGGAGAGCCCTCAGCAGAGGCTGCAATTTCAGGAGATACAATGGGCATGTTAATATAATGCTAATGTTGACACACCCTGAGGGCCAGACTTTCAAAGGGCCCCCAACAGGCCTCCTGTGGTGGAGAGCCACAATGCCTTCAATTAGCTAATTGCTGTACCTGAATGAGGTCTCAAACTCTAAAGCCTTTTAAACCAGATACCCTGCTCCTTTTCCTCTATACAGCAGCCCAGGGCTCTGGGTCTCCAGGTGAGGCTCCTCTGTGGAATCCCTGAAACTGACCAACATTAGCAACATTGAATCAACAGGGATTTTTTTTAAATGCCCCCAGAAGATAAATGCAAAGGTAAGATGTAGTCGATTTCAGTAGAAACAGTCCAGGGAGGTGACTCCTCTTTGAAGAAATGGCCACTGGATGTTTTTCCTTTCAGTCTTTGCTGGAGACAGGGTTAGCGATTTCTGTATCCCATTCCCTATCTTTGGGTGAAATCTAATCCTGTTTTGCTGGAGTTTGCCTCCTCAGCTCCGTTTGTTCGGCCTGTGGGGGTAAAAAGTTGCCTTTTAACCGGAACTAGGGCACACTTAACCTCTTTTGCATCATCTTGCTGAGCTAAAGGCAGTCCCTGCTGACTGCCCTGGGTTCCCAGAAGCAATATCCACTTTCTCCTGTGATGGGCTATCGTGTAATAAAAGATCATTATATTGGGGGGCAAGATTGCTGATTCTGGGATTCCTGGCCTCTCTGGAATGAAAATAAAAGCCTGCTCAGCACTGGGTTATGGACACTTCTGAAGCCTTGAATTTTCCTCTGTCCCCACGGAGGGGGGTGGGGTGGAGTTTAAAGGGGGGAACAAAGGCAGGCACTGGCTGGCCTCTGTGTCTTTGGAGTTCTGTCCCTATGGACTGACAAATGCATTACAGGCTTCTCAAGCAGTCATAAGTGCACCTCAGCTCTAGTTAGGAACAGAAAATAAACCCAGCCAAGGAGAAGGAATGTAAGATCACAGACCTGGACATCTGGGCCTAGGATTGAGAACTGAGAGAGCTCTTGAAGGTCAGCCCCCTTTGTTTTACAGAGGAGGCATCTGAAAGTCACACAGGTAATAAGACATCTCTTGATTCTGGGTCTAAGTCTTTTTTTTTTCCATTGTAAAAAATGCTTCCTTTCCAGTTCAACTTCCTCATTTTGTAGATATGGAAACTGAAGTCCAGAAAGTTTCAGAAAGGTAGGATATTCCAGAAGGATAATTTGAACCCAGAGCCTCTGAGATTCTATATGATGCCCTCCCTAACTTTGAAAGATTTGTTCCCAAAGTGGGGAGAGGGGTATTCACTATTCTAGTTTCTATTAATTTGGCCTTGAAAAAGTCATCTCACCAAACCAAGTCAACAAGCATGTGTGAAATGCTTACTATGCGTCAGGCACTGTGAGAAGCACTAAGGATTCAAAGGCCCATCGCAAAACAAAATCAATGTCCTTTTTTGTACTCCTAGCTCTTAGTCCAGTACCTGGAACATAGTAGGTGCTTAAATGCTTATGGACTGACTGTACAACTGCCAAAGTGAGTTTCCTAAAGCATGGAAATGATGTCATTCCTTCCAGGTTCAACAAAGTCCAGTGGCTCCTAAGTACTTTTAGGATCAAATATAATTCCCCATGTTTCTTGTTTAAAATCCTTCATAACAAGGTTCCAAGCTATCCTGCCAACCTTATTATGATATGATATTGTAATATACATTATGTTACTTCACACAGTCTATGGTCCAACTAAACTGGCCTTCCCATAGATTGTCTTAGCACAGTGCCTGGCACATAGCAGGCACAAAGCACATCCTTTAATAAAAACTTGTTGACCTGACTTCCCACACACACTCCATCTTCTATATGTCATCTATTCTGCATCCTCCTCCATCAGTTTCTGTATCTGTGCACATGATGTCTCTCATGCCGGGAATGTGTTGCCTACTCACCTCCATATCTTAGAGCAGCTAATTTCCTTCCAAGTTCAAGTGCCCTCTTCTATAAAAAGCTTTTCTTGATTCCCCCAAATGCTGGTAACTACTCCCCTTAACTTGCATTTATTTTGTACGTGCTTATTTATGCACAGCAGGATCCACCCTGCCTCCCCCCACCCCCAGTAGAAAATGGGATCTTTGAAAGCCAGGACTGTTTCACTTTTTTTGTTTATATTCTCAACACCTAAAACTGCCTGGCACATAGTAGGCACTTAAGAAAGGCTCATGATTGATTGATCCTATCCAACTCTAAATGTTATGGTCCTGTGTGAGAATGATACGACAAGAAGAACAGGGGTGGTGTGATGGGAAAGAAGAGACTTGGTGAGAAACTTGCCTCCCACCTCTTGGCAGGGAGGCGGTGGACCAGAGGTGTAGAATGAGGCATACATTTTCAGATGTGGCCAATGTGCTGTTTTGTCTTGCTTAGCTAATTTATTACATGATAAATTATTTATTACATGATAAAACAGGTCATGATAGAGAAGCAAAAAACAAAAGAAGGAAAGAAGTGCCAACAAAACATTTAAAAGATAGAAGAAAATGAAAAATTCAAAATAGAAAATAAACAGGGAAATATTATGGCTACTTTATTAAACTTAACATGCAGTTAAAACAATTATTTCATGGTTTCATATGAAATCTTTATTTGTTTGGTTCTTATTTGTATATTGAAACATATTTGCTGATGGTTAAGTTCAGAATAAAAAAGAAAATTACAAAAATAAATATTAGAGAATGATATGAAGGGTGAACCTGTATGATCTTAATTCAGTTCAGTCAAACATGAAAGCCTGCTCTGTGCTAAGTCAGAAGGGAGCCAACTTCCATGGTATTCCTCCATGTCTTACTCTATATGAGGCAACGTTTTGGCAGCAAGGGCTACAAAGACAAAAATGAAAACCAAATCCAGTCCCTACCTTGAAGAACCTTCAAATCATTCAGCAAATATGTGTCCAAAGAAAGCTCTGTACTAGGCCTGAGAAGGATATAAAACCAAGTCCATGAAGCTCACAGTCAAATACAGGGCCGAGGCCACAGATGGGTATCAGTCAATCATTTTATTAGGCACCTACTATGTAAAAGAAATATTACCTAATAAATATGTTAGAAAAGTATCAAAGTAAAAAAAAGTTATCAAAGTGCTGTCCTCTTTATGAATTGTAAGTTCCTAGAACAAAAGAACTCCTCCTCCTTCTCCCTCCTCTCCTTCTCTTTTTCCTTCTTCTTTTTCTTCTTCTCCTTTTTTTCTTATTTTTTCTTCTTCTTTTCCTCCTTCTTCTCCTTCTTTTCTTTCTCCTTCTTCCCCTTCTTTCTTCTTCTCCTTCTTCTCTTTCTTTTCCCTCTTCTTCCTCTTCTTTTCCTCCTCCTATTTCTTCTCCTTTTCCTCCTCTTTTGCCTTCTTCCTCCTCTTCCTTTTTCTTTCTTTTCTGCTCCTCTTTCTTTTTTTGGCATCCTAAGAATTTAGCACAGTGCCTACCTAGTACTAATACTGGCACAAAGTAGATGCTTACTGAATGCTTTTTGAATTAAAAATGGCTTCATTTTAGCTCTAAGAGAGAAAATACATGAGGGGGGCAGGGAGCAGATATTTTAGGGCCACAGCTTCTTGGCAGAGTGGAAAGGACACCTGACAAGGTCAAGAAGACCCAAGTTCACATCTCACTGAAGACACTCGCTAGCTACATGATCCTGGGCAAGTCACTGAAATGTCTTTCAGGCTCCTTTTCCTCATCTGGAAAATGGGGCTAATAGCACTCACCTCATAGAATTGTCATAAGAATCAAATTAAATAATATACGTAAAGGGTTTTGTAACCCTTAAAACTATCTATATATGTTAGTTATTATTATTTAAAACCATACGTTTCCATGAAAAAAGTCTTCTCTTACACATCCATAATTCTACTCATATAAAATAGTGAGTGATCCACTTCCCCAACCACCGTATCACACATCCTCAAGCCTTAGCTCAAGCTGTAGACCGTAAAGGCTGCCTGGCCGGAGGCTCTAACTCTCTGCGGACCTGTTGTGAGTACAAAAGCCCTTCCACTACAGACAAAAACGAGCCCAAGGAGGCACACTGCTGATACGGGTCAGCAGCATCCCATTCAAGGAAGGTTAGCACATCAATGCAGAGTCCAAGTCAATCTTGTAGGGAACTCGGCCTATTACTCCATTGCCCCAAGCAGTCATTTATGTTTTCTGAAGATGCAAAGAAATGGGATGGGGGAGAAATCAATCTTCACTGAAAAAGGATTTTCTCAAATGGAAATTTTTAAGCAAGACCATAAGAGAACCTAGGAGTTTTGTCTGTATTTGTTTGTGAAATGGAAGAACTGTAGAATAAATGAGTGCCTGAGAAGTTTGAGATCATAAATACCCCATCAAGTCTCTCCAAGTCTTGTTTCTTTGGCTTCTTTTTATTTCATTCTTCGTAGCAATGCTTCCTTGCCTGAGGTTGCCCACCCTAGCATGTGTTTGTTAGTATAGCCAAACTCAGTTATGGGAAAAAGGAATTTATAAACTGAGAGGTAGCTGCTTTCATCCTATTTCAAAAAAAAAAAAAAAAAGCAAAAAAAAAACCCCTCTCAGCAACAGGGCTAATGATTCTCTGGGCTGGAATTGAAATAAAAGGCACTGTAAGTAAAATACAGAGACTTTCATTCTCTCACTTATCCCAGAATCCAAAAAAAAAAAAAACAAATTCAGAAAACCTCTCCCAAGCATTTAACATATGTATAATGACACAGACATAATGCTGCCAGGAACTGTAGAGGGCATTTAATCAAACTTTCTCAATTTAAAGATGAGGAAACTGAGGCCTTGTCTAAGGATACATGGATAGTAAAAGTCTGAGACGGAACATGAACCACAGTCTTATTCACGAAGTCTTATTTCAACATAATTGATTTCCTTTATAATTTTCTTCTTTCATTTTCTGCAGTTAAAAACCTTGTCCCAAGGAGAGATTCATCGACTCCCCTACCTAGACTATCAAAGGGTAGTGTCACAGAAAGGGTTAAGAACATTTGCTCTCAAGTCTCTACAGCAAAGAGAGCCAAGTCACCTCCAAGCCAACACAGGGCATTGTTCTTAATACTTCAGCACTTAGTGTATGGTTGCATCCAGTTTAATTTATTTTAAACTGCCCTAGAAACCTTGCAGGGGATTGGCCAGAAATATTTCTTGAACTTTTATCTTTAGTGCCAGAAAAAGAGGTGAACAGACAAGTGGGGAGATGGGCAATTAGAGGAAGACTGAACAGAGCAGGGCAGCATGATGTGGTAGAAAGAATGCTGGTTCAATAAATACAAATGTGTATAGGAAACACCTACGTGTCCAGCACTCTGCTAGGCACTGCAGATAGCTAGTGATACCTTTTTATAAATGGAATGTGGGTCAGTGGGAAAAGCAATGCTTTGAGAGTCAGAGGACCTGGGTTTACCTTGTGACTCTGATGCTTATTACCCAGACACCCCTGGACAAGTCTTTTAATGTTCCTGGTCCCCAGATGGAGCAGATGACCCCTGAGGTCCCTTCCAGCTCCAGACCCAAGAGTCTGCGATTGAAATCCTAGACCTGCCTCCCTCTATGTCCTTGGGCAACTTGCTGGACCCCTCCGCATCTCAGTTTCTTCACTGAGGAAATGAAAAGTCTAGACTGGATGATTTCTGAGGTCCCTTTGTGCTCTCAATATTTGCTTCTGTATGTTGGTGTTCTCATCTGCAAAACAGATATATAAATCCTGACATGACACAAGAGGAAAGAAAAAACAGGAGTGAGGAAATGGGAAGAAAAGGAGGCTGGGAATCTGAAAGGAAAGAAACAAGTATTTATTAAACTCCTACTGTGTGCCAAGTACTCCGTTAAGTGCTTTACAAATATCTCAGTTTGACCTTCATGCCAACCCTGGGAGGTATCTGCTATCATTATCTCCATCTCACAAGTAAAGAAACTGAGGCAAATAGAAGTTAAGTGACTTGCCCAGATTCACCGAGCTAGAATCTGAGATTGGGTTTAAACTCAGGGCCATATATGCCATCACATATGGCACCACCTATCACCGTGCCACTTAGATGTAGAAGACTCAGGTTCTTGTCCCAGCTCTGACACTAGTCAGTTACCTGATCTTAGTTTAATCATGTCATGTGGCTATCTACAAAGAAAGTGACAGATCAGGGCTTCTTAGTCTTTGTTTGTATCGTGGGCCACTTTGGCAGTCTGGTGAACCCCTTGTTGGGATAAAATTTTTAAATTCATAAAGTAAAATATATAGGATTACTAAGGAAACTGTTTATATCAAAATAAAGTTATCAAAATAGTTTTTTTAAATAAATTCACAGACTCATGTAATGGAATACTATTGCACCATAAGAAATGATGAACAAGAAGACTTCAGAGAGGCCTGGAAAGACTTATATGAATTGATGCTGAGCAAAAGGGGCAGAACCAGGAGAACTTTATACACAGCAACAACCACAGTGTGCAAGGAATTTTTTCTGGTAGGCTTAGAACTTCATTGCAATGCAAGGACTTAAAAAATTCCCAATGGTCTTTTAAGGCAAAATGCCTTCCACATCCAGAGAAAGAACTATGGAATTCAATCGCAGAATGTAGCAGATCATTTTCTTTTGTATTACATTTTGGTTTATTATATGATTTCTCCCATTCATTTTAATTCTTCTATGCAACATGACAATGGTGAAAATGTATTTAATAGGAATGTATGTGTAGAACCTATGTAAAATTGTATGCCATCTTGGGGAGGGAGGGAGGAGGGAAGGAGAGGGAGGGGGGAGAAAATCTAAGTTATATGGTAGTGATTGTGGAACACTGAAAATAAATTTAAAAAAATAAATTCACAGACCCCAGGTTAAGATCCCCTCAATTAAAGGGTTCCTAAGTTGAACTCTGGCTTTTATGTTTTCTATTTCTATTGTATCCTAAAAACAGAATGTAAACTCCATGCTGGGACCAGATTTTTTTTACTTTTGTCTTTGTATCTTAAGTACCTAGAAAAAAGAGTCGCATATAGTAGGTACTTTAAAATGCATGTTGAATTGGGTATGATTCAATGAAAAACGAGAGAGAGAGAGAGAGAGAGAGAGAGAGAGAGAGAGAGAGAGAGAGAGAGAGAGAGAGAGAATCAGTCATCCATTCATTTATGATTTTTTCCTGATCACCCCAGTGCCTTGCTACCTATCCCATTACTAATTTGTACTTATGGTGTGCATATTTTGCATCTGTTCATATCATTTCCACCAAGAGAATGTTGGCTTTTTCCAGCCAAAGAGTCTTCCATTTTAGCGTCAGTATCCCAATAGCATGCAGAGTTCCTGACTCAAAGGAAGCACATAATAAATTCTTGGGTTTTGATTGATTTATACTTCCATGATTACTCTCATTGGCTTATAATATACAACCTACAAATCTTTCATTTGACTCATAAAAAGACCACAGATTTAGAACTGGAAGCACTGCATAAGTCATTTAGTCGAACCCTCTCCTCATTTTACAAATAAGAAGACTGAATTGTCCAAGATCACATGAGTCTGGGTAGCAGAGAAGTGGACTTTGGAGGGATACAATGTGTAGCAGCTAAGTAAATATGATATATACAGAAAGTAATTGAGATGGAGACAGAGAAACACTAATAGAGAAAAGAAACACCAATAACTGGAGGGGGACCAGAAAATACCCCTAAAGAAAGTAGCACCTAAACTGTACTTTAAAGAAAGCTAAGCATTCTCATAGGAAGTAAGAGGGTTTAATTCCAGACCATATCTACAAAGGCTTGTAAGTGGGAAATTGTCAACTAACAACATTCTAACAAGCACTTGGACTGAATTATGACAACATTCACAAAGTTTGATTCTACCATAAGTTGTATCTTTAAACAACTACCTCAAATATACTTTTCTACTGAACTTTTCTTTTCATTTAAAGAAGGTTACCTCCCTCTCCACTATGTGCTAGAAATATGCATCAACCCAAACAACGTTTCAGTTGATCCAACTCTGATGCAAAGCTCTCTGCTCCTTTCTCATTTTCATTCACAGAATTTGGCAAACGTGGTCAAGAAAGGCAGAGAATTAATGAAAAACAAGCAAACCTAAAACGGAAGAAAACATGAACTTACATACTGCTGGGCTCACCACTTACTAATTGTGCAACTGGGAACAAACTTCCCAGTTCAGAGAGAGCTGAGGCTACCTAAGAAAGCTAAAAATAACAAAAAATGAAAAGAAAAAAAAAGAAGGTGGAGGTTTGATGGAGTGGGGCAAAGAGGAAACTCAAAGAAGGGGTAAGAAATGACTCTTGCACAGAATGGCAAGGACAGAATTACCTGAAAGCGAAGAAAAAATAGAAGTACTCTGCCAGGCAGAATGATTCTGGAAAAAAAAAAAAACCAGAACAAAAATGGGTACTAGGGATTTGACTTTCATCATAAGGAGGGAGATAATAAGAGAGCACCAAGCTGCTTTTGAAATAATAATGATAAAGAAGAACTAGTATTTATGTATGCCGTGCTTTAAGTTTTGCAAAACCCTTTACAACCAATATCAAATTCTCACAATAACCATGGGATGTAGGTACTATTATTATGCCCATTTTACAGATGAGGAAACAGAAGTTAAGCACCTTGCCCAGGGTCACAGAGTTAGTGTCTTAGGCTAGATTTGGACTCAAGTCTTCTTAACTTACAGTGCTCTCCCCACTGTGCAACCTAGGTGAGTTCATAGCATCACAAAATCAAAGGATCATGGATGCAGACCAGGAGGTCCAACTTCCTTACTTTATAGACAAAACTGAGACCTGGAGAGGACTTAACCAAGATCACACACTTAACAAGGAAGACGAGGCAACATCAGAACTTAGGTCCTCTGGTACCAAGCTCAGTGTTTGTTTTCTTCCTGTTGGTTACTATATTATGTAAACTTTATAAGAATATGGAGAAAATAACTAAGAAATATGTGAAATGCACACTAAAACAATATTGAGATTTCACCTCACATATATCAAAATGGCCAAGATCGTAAGATCAGATGTATCAATGCCAGAGAGCTTTGGGGAGATAGGCACCCTAACTTGTTCACTCGTGCTGGAGTAGCCAGTTGGTCTAACTATTCTGCAAAGCATTTCTGAATGAGGCTTTCATTTTTAAATTTTTTTTTTAAATTCCAGTTTTTATTTATTTAAAAAGACCAATAAGAGCGAAGAGGGAGGGGGCTGCAACGTATCCTGAGAAAGTGCCAGAGCCTCTGAGCCTTCAGGGCCCTGGCAGGGCATGGGACACATTTTTCTTGGAAACAAAGATTTAGAAAGAATTCCAACAAATTGTTGCACAAAACATCCCTGAAAATGGAGAGAACCTTTGGTCACCGAATCCCCTGGCCAAGCAGTACCCAGGGCAAGCTAGCAGAATCCATCCACAACCTGCTGCTCACTAAGGGCAGGGCAGCTGGCTCAGTCCTCATCCTTCTCATTGTCCTTCCCTTCATCGTCTGCAGCTTGTTTCCTTTTCTCTCTATGCTGGGGTTCTTCTCCCTCTTCCTCTTCATCCTCCTCTCCATCATCATCTTTGTCCTCCTCATCTTCTCCATCAACATATTCATCCTCCTCATCCTCCTCTTCATTAATTACATGCTCATCAAGTTCCTCATCCTCCTCCTCTTCTTCACCTATCACTTCCCCATTCTCCCTGCAAACACTGTCCAGGCCCTCAGCCTCAAGATCAGAGTTTGGAGCTTCCTTGTCATTGGCATCATAGCCAATGAGGTAGGTGAGCTGGGGCAAGAGGGCAAACAGACTCTCCCCGTAGCTCATCAACATGATCACATTGCATTTGAAAAGGTCCAGGCTCTTGAGGTTTGGCAGCTTCTTCAGGGGCTCCAGTGTGTTGATATCCTTGATTTTGTTCCCACTCAGGTTTAGCTGGACCAGGCTGGGTATTCATTCTGCCAGGACCTCCAGGCCTCCAGAGAGATGGTTATCACTGAGCTTCAACTTTCGAAGTTGGGGAAGCTTGGGTAGGTTGGTCAGACACAAGGTGGATGTCGACCATGCTGAGAAACTCAAGGTTTTCAAATTCTGAAGACAGGTCCCCAGTCTTCCTATAATCTGAGAAGCAGTTATCCAAGACTAGATCCTTCACCTCCCCCGGCTTCCTGTTCCGCAGCTCCAGCATAACCGGCCTCTTGATGTCCATGGCCGTGCAGCCCAAGCCCAGCCCAGGTAGGGAGCCCCAAGAGCCACCACTAGGGAGACCACCAGGAAGGCGCCAAAGGCACACAAAGAGCTTGAATGATGTTTTTAAAAAGTGATCCAATGTCCGTATTCCTTGACCCAGAGATCTCACTGGCAGGACTATCCTCTGAAAAAGTCAAAGACAAACAAACTATAATATACATCACTTTTGTGGTTGTAAAGGCCTGGTTGGGGAACGGCTAAATAAGTTGCAGTACACAAGTGAAATGAAATATTAGTATGCCATAAGATATGATGAATATGAAGAATTCTGAGAAGCATGAGAAGATTTCTATGAACTGATGCAAAATGAAGAAAAAACAGGAAAAAAAAAACCTATTACAGAGATATTCATGGTAAGAAAAAAACTGAACTCTAGGTAATTATAATGTCCAGAGGCCAGACCCCCAAAGAACATGTGAGAAAATATACTGCTTGCCTTTCTTTGCAGAGGTGGGCAACCATGGGTATGGTACATATTGGTTAGTTTTGCTTCACTGATTCCCATTTCTTTGTATTTTTATTATAATTTCTCTTTATCCAGAGAAAGGGGAAGGCTATATTTGGAAATGAAGAAAATGTAAAAAATCAATCAAAATTTAATTTTTTAATTTAGTGTTTTTAAAGAAGCCTGTAGAGAATTGGAAAGCCATTAACTGATAAAGGCAAATGTCCAGTTTTCAAGAAAGGGAAAAGAATGGAATCTATAAACTACAGGCCACTGATTAGCATTGATTCCTGAGAAAATATAGAATTTATAAAGAGAGAGTGAATGTCTAATAAAGAATGCAGGGGTCACCTATGTCCTGGAAAGTTTCATCTAGAACTAGTTGTGCCAGGCCAGCCTTACTTCTTTTATTGAGAGACTTACTGGGCTGGTGGTTTAGGGGAATGCTAACCTAAATTTTGGCAGAGCATTAATTTGTCTCATGTCTCGTGATATTTTCATTAACAACATGTGGAGATGTGAACAACCCAAGAATATAACAAGGTGTCTATTTGGAACTGGTAGAATGTCCACACCTAAAGAGTAATTATTAATGGTGAGAGGGTAGCTTTTGAGGTTCCTGATGAAGAGCCTCAGGGATCTATGGTTAACCCTATACAGTTTAGCATTTTTTAATGAGTTACTTTGATAATATCATAAGAGGTATGCTTATTAAATTTTCTGATGACCCCTCACTGAAAGAGCTAAAATGCTTGAATGGCAGAGCCAGAACTCAAAAAGATTTTGACAGGCTGGAACATTAGGCCAAATCTAGGAAATAGGGAGAAAGGTAGTCTTAAACTTATATTCAAAAAATTAACTTCACAAGGAAAGGGTGTGGTTGGACAACAGTTCAGAGCACAGAGTTTTAGTGAGCTGAAAACTCCTTAGTATGAGTCAACAGTCTGATATAGTAGCCAAAAAAGGTATGAAAATTCTAGGTTAGGGGAGATGCTGGTTCCAAGACTGGGATTCCATTATACATTCCATTACACACTCCTACATTTTGGGAAACATTGATAAACTAAACACAGGTACAGAGGAGGGAAGCTGGAAGGACACAGAGTTACAAATTAATGCCAGATGATAATAGGTAGAAGAAATTGGAGCTATTTAGCCTGGAGAAGAGAAGGCTCAGGGAGGACACAGCAGCTCTCTAAGGACTTGAAAGGCTGGCAGGATTTAGACTTAATGTGTGTAATCCCAAAGGGCAGGACTAGATAGAGGGTGGAAGGAAGGAAGGAAGGGAGAGGGGTAGAAGGAAGGAAGGGAGGGAAGAAAGAAGGGAAGGAGGAAGAAAAGAAGGGAGGTAGGAGATAAGCATTTTTTAAATGTCTACTATTTGTCAGGTACCGTGCAAAGCACTTTTCAAATATAACAACCCTACGAGATTGTTGTTGTCGCTGTTTGGTCATTTCAATTGTGTCAAACTCTTTATGGTCTCATCTGGGGTTTTCGTGGCAAAGATTCTGCAGTTGCTCAAGGAAATCTCCAAATCATTTTACAGATGAGGAAAGTGAGTCAGATAGAAACTACATCCTTTGTCTGGGGTCACACAGCTGGTAAGTTTCTGAGGATGGATTCGAACTCAAATCTTCATAACTCCAGAACCAATGCTCTATCCATTGCACCACATAGCTACAAAGAGGTGAATTTGACCTTGATGTAAAGAAGAAGATCCTAACAGTAAAAACAACTCAACAGTGGAACAGATTTGCTCTCCCTGGAAAGACTCAGACTCGAGCTGGGTGACCAATTGCCAGGTATATTGTAGGAAGATTTCTTGTCATAATAGATATCATAATAGATAATCCCCAAGTCCCTTCTGACTCAGAGTGTCTGCAAAAGGCTTCCTGACTGGCTAAAAGTGAGTCCAGTATCAACCCCAACTCCCTTCATGGCTAAGCCCATCTAAAATCAGGGAGATGGGAATTTGTTGGGGGAAAGACATGGCTGATTCTCTTTTGGGATAAGCCTGGGGAAAATGCTCTAGAATCATACAGGGAATCATGGAAAGTATAGGAAATGGAAATTATTTAGCATGAGTACTTTAATTATAGATAATATTTTAAGTTCCCTAATCCTTCAATTATGTTATTCAATTAAACAGTTTTTATTAGATACCAGCATAGTAGTGTAGAAAAAGTACTGAGTTTAGAATCCCAAGATCTGGATTCAAATCCCAGTCCTGTGACTTATTACTTATACAATCTTGGGCAAATCATTTATCCCCTCTGGGCCTCAGTTTCCTCAAGTTTAAAACTAGGAAATTGGACTAGATGACCTCTGGGGTCCCCTTAGAGCTATGATCCTATGCATATGTTAGGAGAGGTTTTATGAACTTCTTTATAAAATTATGGGATGGGTGAGAGAAAAGAGCATACATATATATATTTCACTTAGAAAATCTTATATTTCTACTCCAATGATGATTTTGCAGGCTCCTTTCAGCTCTGAGTGTATGATCTTATGACCTAGTGTGTACTAGGGACTGAGACTGTGATGAAAAATGGCATAGGCCCTGCCTTCAAGGGGCTTTTACTCAATTAGTAAATACAGCATCTAAACAAGTTAGTGTATCAAAAATGAAAAATGGGGTAAAGGCAAGGTCCCAGCAAAGATACAGAGGAAAATCTGAAGAGGGAGCAAGGCAGAGAGAGAGGCAGAAATCAGACTTCTTGTAGGAGGTAGCCCCTGAGTCCAGTTTCACAGGAAGACAAGTATTTCAACTGGAGGTGATAAGAGCACTGTGTTCCATGAATAGAGGGCCGCTTGTGCAAAGGAGTAGAGGAAGGACAAGTTTGGGGATGTCTCTTGGGGTAACAGGGCTGGAACCTGAAGCTGACAGAATGACGATGCCAATACTATCCCTGCTGCATGGATACCATTGAACCCCCTTCCCACCACCACCTCAGAAAATGTCTCATTTCCCTCAAAGCTCAGATGTCACCTTCAACATGGGACCTTTCCTGAGCCCCTAAAGAACCAGCAGTCTCTCTCCTTTAAGGTACTTGGAATATATTTTCAATTAATCTGTGAACATGTTATCCTTCCCCAATAGAATGTAAATTTCCAGCACACAGCACATGGCCAAACACATAGTAGGTGTTTAAAACATCCTTCTTGGACTGAATGTAAGTAAATTCCCCAGGAAAAGAATCCTTGTGACATGGGATGTGTTAGGAGGAGGGGATGCAGGAAGGAAAAGCTGGCTAAAGGCTCCAGAGACCAGGCACACAGTTGTAATGGCAGAAGGGACCCCAGGGAGGCAGAGTGATGACCTTGATCATAGACTATTAAGCTTTAGTTGGTGGAGCCCCCTGAGCCAGGATATAGCAAGTAGAGGGAAAGCCTCTCAGGCAAAGGGTAGGAGTCTCAAGGTCAGTTCAGAGTAGGAATTGGTTCATGGGAAATTGAGGCTTCAGGGCCCATAAGCTAGGGCACAACTGCTCACATCCTTGAAGGGGTGATATGAGGAAAACTGCTTGGAAATGTGAACTACTATGAAGGCCCAGTTCCCCTTCTCAATGTGCATAGGGATAATATGGATTCATTAGGAACAGAGGTAGAACTGGTTGAAGATAATTCCTTGTAGGGATGTGGTAGATGTCCTGAAACATTCCTGACAGCCCTTGGCTATCAGAAACAGCTGAAGTGAATGGTGGCTGACAATGACAGCAGTGCTGACTATTTAGGAAACCAGGTAATGAGAGGTCTGTGGGTGTAAATCTTGGGTCACATCTATCTGCATTTAGTGGTGCGAGAGGGTTTGATGAGTGTCATAGTGACTGTGAGCTCCACAGCAACCAGCTGAGGATTAGAGCTGCAATATAGGTGCAGGTGGTCTCCATGATTCCTGGTCCTTTTCTCCTTCTGGCATCCATTGTATTGGTAGTTCTGGGTGGTGTGGGGGATGGGATTATCTGCTGTCTATAATGGCCCATGATTGTGCTTATATGTCCTAGAACTCAAAGTCTCAGAGAAAGGAATGAATATGAGAAGTTTGATTCAGCTCAGCACCAGCACTCAGAATACGCCAGTTCGGTTTCCTTCCAATCTCCTCTCCCTAGAGAATACTAGTGTACATTGGGCATCACTCACAACTGACAAGGGTAGGACTTCCAATAATACTCAACATAGTTGTTTGGTTGATTGAAAGGGCTTCATTCACAATTGACAAATGTAAGGTTTTCAATAACACTCAATATTGTTGTTTGGTTGATTCAGGGCAGGGAGAGTAGGGTTAATTCTAAGGGGTTGATAAGTTGTTAACAAATTTTCTGATGGCTGATGAATTTTGGAGGACTTAAAAAAAAAAACGAATATCAAAATTCATCTGGAAGAACAAGAGGTCCCAAATATCAAGGGAACTAATGGAAAAAATGCTAGGGAAGGTGGCCTAGCTCTACCTGATCTCAAATTGTATTACAAAGCAACAGTTATCAAAACCAATTGGTACTAGTTAAGAAACAGAGGGGTAGACAAGTAGAATAAGTTAGGTACTCAAGACACAGTAGTTAATGAATATAGCAATCTACTGTTTGATAAACCCAAGGACCCCAGCTTCTGGGATAAGAACTTACCGTATGACAAAAATTGCTGGAAAATCTGTATAACAGTGTGGGGAAGCTGGGCATAGACCAATGCCTGACACCACACACAAGAATAAAGTCCAAATGGATACATGATCTAGGTATAAAGATTGATAATATAACAAATTAGGGGAGCAAGGAATAGTGTATTTGTCAGATTTATGGACAATGGAGAAATTTACGACCCAACAAGAGATAGAGAACATTATGAAGTGCAAAATGGATAATTTTGATTACATTAAATTGAAAAGTTTTTGCACAAACAAACCCAATACAACCAAGATTAGGAGGAAAGCAGAAAGCTGGGAAAGAATTTTTGCAACTAATGTCTATGATAAAGGTCTCATTTCTAAAATATATACAGAACTGAGTCAAATGTACAAGAATACAAGTCATTCACCAATTGGTAAATGGTCAAAGGTTATGAACAGGGAATTTTCAGAGGAAGAAATTAAAGATATCTATAATCATATGAAAAAATGCTCTAAATCACTCTTGATTAGAGAGATGCAAATCAAAACAACTCTGAGGTACCACATCACACCTATCAGATTGGCTAACGTGACAAAACAGGAAGATGATAAATATTGGAGAAGATGTGGGAGAGTTGGAACAACTAATTCATTGTTGGTGGAGCTGTGAGCTTATCCAACCATTCTGGATAGCTATTTGGAACTATGCCCAAAGGGCTACAAAAATGTGCATACCCTTTGACCCAGCAATACTGTTTCTAGGGCTGTATCCCCAAGAGATCATAAAAATGGGAAAGGGTCCCACATGTACAAAAATATTTATAGCAGCATTCTTTGTGTTGGCCAAACACTGGAAATCAAGGGGATGCCCATCAACTGGGGAATGGCTGACTAAATTGTGGTACATGAATGTAATAGAATACTATTGTGCTATGAGAAATGATGAACAGGAAGACTTTAGAGAGGCTTAGAAAGACTTATATGAACTGATGCTGAGTGAAAGGAACAGAACCAGGAGAACTTTATACACAGCAACAACCACAGTGTGCGAGGATTTTTTTCTGGTAGACGTAGAACTTCATTGCAACACAAGGGCTTAAAAAATTCCCAATGGTCTCTTAAGGCAAAATGCCTTCTATATCCAGAGAAAGAACTATGAAATCTGATCACAGAATGTAGCTGATCATTTTCTTTTATATTACGTTTTGATTTGTTTTATGATTTCTCCCATTCATTTTAATTCTTCTATGCAACATGACTAAAGTAAAACTGTATTTAATAGGAATGTATGTGTAGAACCTATATAAAATTGTATACCATCTCAGGGAGGGAGAGAGGAGGGAGAGGGGAAGGAGGATGAGGGAGGGGAAAAAAATCTAAGTTATATAGAAGTGATTGTAGATCACTGAAAACAGATAAAATAATAATTAAGAAAAAGAAAAAAGGAAGTGATGGTCGAACACTGAAAGCAAATAAAATAATTCAATAAAAAAAAAACCTTCATTATATGTATGTCTTATCTGTTATATGGGCAGGAAAATAAAATCAGGCAAATCCTCCATCCTATGGTCTTAAAGACACACATTTTAAGCCTGGAAGGATTTGAGAGGCTAATGAATCCAACCTCTTCATTTTACAAAGTTGGGAAAAGGGACCCAGAAAGGAAAACATCCTGCTCCTCAAAGTTTTTTTTACAGTTTTCAGTTCCTTTAAAAGTTGTCTGATTTGCCCAAGATCACAGACATAATAAGAGGCAGAGTCAGGGCTCAATCACATCTGTTGGCTTCCCTCTACTCCCAACAAGCCATCTTTGGCTTAATCTTTCCAGCTTATTAACACTGAAACAAAAGCCTGGTGGTAGTGTGTAGTATGGTGGCATCCATCTGTGGAGGGAATCTCCATATGGTTGAAATCTAAGTTCTTCACAAGGAAGATTCCTGTAATCATGGTCATCTTATCACATCATCCTTCTGTACCTATACCCTCTTGTCTCCTGATATCATCCTCCTATCTTTACCCAATCCATAATAAATCAGAAATGTTTTAGGATGAGGTGGGACAAGAGAGAGGAGCAGAAAAAGTCCTTGAAGTTTCTACTTTCTCATTTCTAATTTCTAAAAACCAAAACCAAAATCTAAATATCTTCTACTCTGGCCAAGATCATTTATCAGTGAGTGTAGAAGGGATACTTGTACCACCACCTCTGCCCTCTTACTAATATTCTGGATGAAATCCTACTGACAAGGCAGTGCTGAGGAGCAAATAAGTGTCCTAAGATCTAGACTTTGCTCTGAACTGCTGTGGTATTTTTCAGATTTCAAGTCCAGACATTCTGAAATATTTTTAATGTTGGTGTTTATCTTTGCCCCAGTCAGATAAAATTCTGACAGTATCTTCTTTACTAATCTGCAAGGACTAGAAAGAAGACAATCCTCCTATCTAGAAATCTTCTCTTTCATGAACCATGATTCTTGTGTTGAGGGAGGCCCCATTTCCCCAACAAAGTTGATTCTCCATTTTCCTGACTTCAACTCAACTGCAGGTTCTGTCAGACCTGTTTGGGAGTGAAAACAAATTGCAAACCCAATTATTTTGCCAACATCCGATAGGTACCTGACAAGTCACTAATTGCCAGGCTTAGATTTCAGGAAGCAATCTATTTAGTGTTATTGGTGCCAATTAATACAAAGAAGAGTGTGTGGTGAATAAGTCCTCTCCGATTCACATTGATCTCATGTCACAGAATCCAGGTAGTAGGACAAGCTTTGACATGACGATGAATTTCTTTTCTTTTTTGTGCACATTTCAGATTTATGCACATTAATTTATGAAACTAAGATATTCTTTTCCCCACCCCCACCTCTTTTCTTCTATCTCAGTATTCAGAATACAAATACTTGAGAGTTTTTGAAAAGCTCTTTGTAAGAAGAGAATGGCCTTCTTATAGTAGGCCAAAAAAACCCGACCCCATCACATGACCTTTGGATTTGCTATCTCTCTTCCAGCTGTAAGAAAGACTTCAGCCAAAGGCCCCAGATGTTGCTTTGGATATTGACTTCAAAGAGAGAGTCCTGCTGATGTGGACTTAATAGTAGCTGGTTACAAGTGCATCAGATACATCAGGTTGTATATGGACCTGTGAGCCCTTTGCAAAGAAGACTGACATCCAAGTTACCTAGAAAACTTAGTATGATGAAGCAGGGCCAGCTTTAGTTGAGATTCACTGGAAGGGACTTTTAGCCATCACCTACTGGGGTGAGGAACCTGTGGCCTCGAGGCCACATGTGGCCCTTTCACTGAATCCAAACTTAACAAAGGGCCACAATTGAGGACCTAGAGGGCCACATGTGGCCTTGAGGCTACAGATTCCCCACACCTGATTAATCCAATTCCTTCATTTTCTTTACTTCTATTTCCATTTTCTTCCTTCCTTCCTTCCATCCATCCTTCCTTTCTCCCACCCTCTCTTTCTTCCTTCCTTCTTTCCATTCCCCCTCCCCCCTAATTTCCTTTTTAAAAAGTTTCATTATTGTCTTTTATTTTCACATTACAGTCATTTTCAGGTATACCTCCTCTTCCCAAGATCCATCTCTTATAACAAAGAAAAAAAGTTAAGCAAAATAACCCTATTCACCAACATGAAAATATATACAGTATTTGCTACCCTTAGTCCCCCACTACTCCAACAACGGAAAGTTCATTTTCTCATCCATCAGACCCAGGATGCTTTCTATAAATTATATAGTGCTCAGCTTCCTTTTACTATTCTTTCTGTTTACATTGCAACAACGGTGTATGTTATTTCCCTGGTACCATTCACTTAGTTCTGCATCAGTTCATGTAAGCCCTTCCATGTTGCTTTGATGGCCTTCTATTTATCATTACAGCAAGGGAGTATTCCATTACGTTCACATATTGCATTTTCCCAATCAATGAAGACCTACAATGTTTCTACTTCTTTGCTACCACAAAAAGTTCTACATATATTTTGATGTATGTGCAACCTTTCTGTCTTTGACCTCCTTGCCCAGCCGTGGGCATGAAGAGTTTAGTCAAGTTAAGAAGCATTTATCGAGCACCTACTATGGACCAGGCATTGTGCTAAGCACTAAGTAATTGAGTCATTTTCCTACATGATTCTCAATTGTCTTCCAGAATGGATGGAACAGTTCATGGTCCTACCACCAGTGTAGCAGTGTGCCTGTTTTCCTGTAGTCCCACCAACAAGTGACCATTTCCTTCTTTTATCATCTTCCCCAATTTACTCTGTGTGAATTGAAACTTCAGGGTCATTTTAATTGGCATTTCTCTTATTAGTGATGATTTTGAGCCATTATAAGATCACAGATTTAGAGACTGAAGGTTTATTTTCCAAATGTGCAAACCAAGGCCTTAAAAAATTAAGTATAATGCCAAAAGTTAGACATGTAGAGCAGGATCAGAACCAGGGTCTTCAGACTCCAAAGGCAATTCTCTTTCCACTGCATCTTGCCTCTCAAATATTATATGATTGCATTTTTCTCCTATCCCATTGAATTGTTTTTAAAATAATATTTACTTTCCTCCAATTACATGTGAAAACAATTTTTAATATTCATTGTGGGTTTTTTTAAGTTTTGAGTTCTGAACTCTATCCCTTCCTTCTTCCCCTCACCTCTCCCTGAGACAGTAAGCAATCTGCTATAGGTTATACATGTTGATTTGAATTTCTTTTGAGAATTGTTTTATCATAGTCTCCACACACACATTAACATATTGAAGAAAAACTCTTAGATGTCTAACTTTGTGTTCATTAGAATGGAATGGGCAGGATTTATTAAGTGTTTACTGTTCCAAGCATTGTGCAGAAGCTGAGTATACATAGAAAAAACCAAGATATTCCCTGCTGCTTTCCAGGAGCTTATATAATTCCTTCTGAATCTCAGAGGGAAACTCTTGTTCCATGGATGAGGAAAGAGAGACCCAGAGAAGCTATGGCCAAGGTCTCGGACCATGTTTTGATTTGGCCATAGCCAAATGGGTTGTAAGTAGAAGATTTGGAACATGAATCCAGGCACTCAGATTCCAAACACTGGGCTCTTTTAACTACTCCTCTCTTCCACCCTCTGAAATTGAACCATCCCAGAGTCATCCTCTTCGCTTCAGGTTTTGTTTCCAATTAAATGTAAATACTTCTGAAAGGGGAAGAATTTTAAACTTTACTCATCATCTTGGGAGAAAATTATTCCCCTACTTGTTCGTAACTTATTGGAGTATCCTGGCAAAGACATGAGTTCTGGGCACAGCTATCCTCCTAACTAGCCCCAGTTTATCCTCATCTGTAAACTAAATATAGGAAAATGGATTTGAACATTAAGAGCTAGAAAGGACCTCAAAGGACATCTAGTCCAAGCCTCTCAAGAGACATCCTCAAAATCCTTTGACTCCAATCCAGCACTCTTGCCACTGAATAATGATGCATCGCATAACATGATATCTAAGATCCCTTTCAGTTCTGAAACTATGATTAGTTTAGTCATAAATTAGTTTAGTCATACGATTAACTTAGTCATATGATTAGTTTAGTCATAAAAATATTAGCAGGTCAGTGGATAATAATAATAGTAACTCAGTCATTGTCACAACACCAGTCACCAATAAATCTCTGTGGCTTCATATTAATAAAATGGGTCTGAATTTGGCACACTGTCCTTGAGATTTTCATTGTTTTTTGGCATTCAATTGAGTGACTACCCTCACCAAATAGTGGGTAGTAGGGTCCTGTTTCAGAAAATGGACAAAGTGATAAAGGGTTCTTTAGTTAAGTGAGAGAGAGTCATTCTTGGTCTAGGAAAACATTAAATCTACTTAATTCTGGAGCAATTCTGTGCTTCAGTTTCCTCATCTATAAAATGAGAAGGCTGAATGGACACAATAACCTTCAAGGACCCTCTCCATCTATGATCCTATGATCTTGGTAGAAAGGTTAAGAATAAAGAAATAAAGAGTTCTATAAACGATATTTAAAGAAACAGAAAGGTCAGGTATGTCTGGGCTGCTATCATCCTAATTTTACTCTTCAATCAATCAATTAACTAGTACCTATTTATTAAGGACCTAGTATTCCAACAACAAACAGGGCTGGCACTGGGGATTCAAAACCAAAACAACACAAAATGCAAGTTCCTGCCTTCAGGAAGAGTATAATCTTGAGGGACACAATGAGTTCACAGAGAAGTAAATAGCAGATATATACTCTATAAATACAGATCATAACAATTCCTATAAAATTCTAGCAGAACTAATTACTCACTAAAGTTGTTAATTAATTATTCACTTAAGTTATACTAAATACTCACTTAAGTTTCACAGCTACGCTGACTCCCTCAGAAGTCAGAAATATCTGTGGTGATGCTCTCTCCTTTTCCTTCCCCTGCTCTTTTCTTTTCCCTTCCTCCTCTTCCTCCTTTCCTTCCTCCAGTCTTGTTCTCTTCTCTCTCACATCCCTCCCTTCCCTGCTGTCCTCATTTTCCATATATATAGACTGTTGCTGTTCAGTCATTTCAGTCATGTCCAACTCTTTGTGAGCCCATTTGAGGTTTTCTTGGCAGATACCAGAGTGGTTTGCCATTTCTTTCTTCAGCTTATTTTACATATGAGGAAACCGAGGCAAATGGAGTTAAGTGGTTTGCCCAAGGTCACACAGCTAATAAGTATCTGAAGCTAGATTTGAACTAAGGTCTTCTTGACTTCAGCCCAAGAGCTCTATCTACTGCACTGCGTAGCTGCCCATACATACAAATATGCACATGCATATACATACATATGCAAAAATATATGAAAAAAAACACATTTAGCTGAGTCAGACCTTGGCAGCAGTCATAAATTGCAAACCAAAAGTCTCAGAGTAGAAACCAAGTCTTTCCAGCTTGGATCTTTAGATTGGAGGACCTTTAGAGTGGAGAAGGCAAGGTTTATTGCTGTGTTCAGTATTTGAAGGGCTATGACAGAGAACACGGAATTCCTTTTTTTTTCTTCTGTCTGGTCCCAGAAGACTAACATTGGCATAAGGACCAAAAGCTACAGAGGACCATCACAATGGCTTACTTTAAGAAACCCTTTCCTAACAACCAAGCTGCCCAAAACTAGAATTGGCTCCCCCAGCAGGGAAGGAATTTCTCTGCCACTGAAAGTCTTCCAGGGGAGGCTAAATGACCACTGGAATCAAAGGATTGTAGATTGTGAGAAGAATGTGGAGAGTTCACCAAGTCCAGCTGCTTCATAGAACAGAAGAACCTGGAGAGATTCAGTGACGACCAGTGTCACAGAAATAGTGGGAAACAATACCAGGAATGAATTCCTCTGAGTCCAGTGTTTCTCTCCCTGTAGAACACCAATTTAAGAAACAGCTAGAAGACATAGTAGAGAGTGTCCTTGGCTAGGAGTCGGGAAGAATTGTGTTTAAAGCCAATCTTGGGCCCATTTTAACTGTGTGACTTAACTTGTGTGAGTCTCAGTTTCCTCAAATGTAAAATCAAGGATTTGGACTGAATGCCCTTTAAGGTCCTTCCATCTCTAAATTGTTAAGCCTGTGCCTCGGGGGTAGACAGTTCACAGACTTAGAGACAGAAAGGACATCTGAGGCCCAAACACTTCATTTTTACAGAACCCAATTCCTCTCCATCACAGAGGTTGGCTGAGAGTTCCTTCTCACTCTTTTGTGATTCAGGTAATTGCCCATGTCAGACCCACCCTCATCTCTTATGATTGCCTGTTCACATTCAGTTACAGTCAAGTTTGTTTGCAAACTTACTCCCTTGTCTTGCTTGATCCTACTCTGCTACCCTTATGCATGAATATCTTCCATATGCAATTCAAATAAACAAATACCACTGAACTTTCACGTGTAGAACATTGTAATAGGCCCTGCAGATACAGATTTAAAAAAAAAAAAACAGTGCTTGCCCCCAGGGGACTTACATTCTATTAGAGCAACCTATGTTGTATCCTGGACCCCTTGGTCTAGTGAAACTATGAACCCCTTCTCAGAAGGGCATTTTTAAATGCATAAAATAAAATACATAGGATTAAAAAGAAAACCAATTCTATCAAAAGACTGTGGTCAGATTATTTTTCCTGAAAATGCTCACAGATCCCAGATGCTGAATCCATTAGGGGATACAACATATAATTAATTGAGTCAATATAATGTAATTTGATAAGGGAGAGAGCGCTCAGGTGACCTTGTTCTTTGAACCTTACTTTCTTCATTTATAAAACAAGAGGGTTGAACTAATTGATCATTTAAAGAACTTCCCAGATCCAAATCTTTGATCTCATGAAGTAAAGGGATCAGGGAAAGCTTCTTGCAGGAGCGGATGGTACTTAAGTTGAGGCTTTACCAAGCTCCCAGTACCAGGTACCTCCCATCCTCAAAATGCTCCTCTAAGCTGACTTCCTCCAACCTTAACCCTAACCCTCCAACTCCAACTCCAACCCTCCAACTTTCCTGGCCCACCCATCTCTGACCCTTCTGCTATCCCTCTAGTCACTGCTGACTTACATCACTGAGGGGGAGAAAGTGTGTTGCAATGGAGAGAATGTTGTACCTGTAGCCTGGAAGACATGGGTTAAAATATTGCCTCTTATTCCAGAGGACTAATGACCTTTCTCCCCACATCCAGATAGAGAAATGATAGATTTGAGATACAGAAAGAGACATAAAATTTTTAGTCATGAATCGTATCAGAATTTGTTTTACTTGAAAATTCACATTTGCTACAAGGGTTTTGTTTTTCTTCTCAACTGGGGAGGTGTGAGGGGCTGAAAATAAATGCTTGTTAATTGAGAAAGTGAAATATATATATATATTTAAAATCCTGCCTCATAGGAACTAGCTATGTGACCTTGGGCAAGTCACTTGACTTCTGTGAGACTGAGTTGCTTTTTCTCTAAAATGAGGGGTTTGGACTGGATGGCTTCTTGTGCCCTTCCAACCCTAAATCTCTGATTCTGTCATCATTATTTAGGGTCACAGTTTGTACATTCTCCTAATCAGGAGGTCTTCGGGCCTTATCATGTGTGTTTGTCCCAGCTTCCTAATTAGGTTATAGTCTTCTCACGCTACTGGATAAAAGATTTATTTTCAGTCTTCTCACAGAATTTTACATGCCATAAGTACTCATAAAAAAATACCCATAAACCAATGGCCTGTGACTTAATTAGATTTATATCTTTCAATTTTCTCAAAACAATCATCAGAATTTTTTTTCTTTTCATTCCTTAAAAAATTTCATCCTTATGGAATGGCTAACTAAATTGTGGTACATGCCTATAATGGATTACTAGTATAATGTAAAAAGTAAAGAATTCAAAGAAGCATGAGAAGACTTCTATTAACTGATGCAAAGTGATATAAATACAATTGGGGAAAATACCCACAATGACCAAGAATGAAACAAAAACAAAACTGGATACTATGTATTTATAATCACCAAGTTGTGACCAGGAGAAAAAAATGAGAAAATTTATTTCCTTCCTTTCTTTGCATAATTAGGGAGAAAAGGGTCTATGGGTGTGAAATGGTGCATATACAGTCAGACTCAGCAGATGTATTTGCTGTTTAGCTTAGTTGAACTGCTTTTTTTTAATCTCTCTTTCCTTTTTATTCTTTATTAGAAATATAGCATGGGGAGGAAGGAGGGTTGTATTTGGAAGTAAGAAGACAGAAAAACAAAAACTGTGTATAAAAAAAAATTACTCCTTTTTACCTATGCATATTTTCCTTTTTAATTTGTTCTGTTAAGAATAATAACTGACCCTACAGTTTGCTGAGCACCTTAGATACTTTATCCTATTTGAGCCTCACAACAACATGGTAAAATGTTACAGACACTTAATCCTTTTTTTACCAAGAGATAATTCATGCCCATGATTTCACTGGTCTAAAAGACCCCAAGACGAGCAAATGCTTTGCAGCTTAGCCTTACAGCCTGATCTAGGGTACCCAGAAATTAGGTGAATTGGCCATGGTCAGAGGCCACATCAGAACCCGGATCTTCTTGCCCTCAAGTCTGGCATAATGTCTCTGAAAGCAAATTTATAGCAATAATTTAACAGTTAATTCCCAGGCTCTTGTTTCTAAAGGCTATATTTTACAGAAGTAACACCTTGTTACTTCTTACTTGAGGCTTGATTTAATGCCAGAAGCCAACTCTGAAAAACTCTGAAAAAAAAGTTCAAGGGCAAGTGTCAGTGTGCCTGGTAGAGAAAGTCACCTCACCTGGAGTTTATGGGCTCCAACAACAGATTACACGCTGGTCTGTCTCAAATACTTATTTGGGCTACACTCACGCTAACTTCACAATGAAATTATCTGTATATCTCTTTATTTATATACATCATTCAATTTAGGCTGGAAAACATTTTTTGGATGGAACCCGGTAGCCTCAATCTCCAGACACCACTTAGGGGTTCAGCTCCAAGTCCCAGATCAGGATCTCTTTTTCCACTAGCCAGTAGGAAACCAGGTTCAACTGTTATGTTCTCTGAGGGATGTGGGACCCGATCTGGAGGTTCTGGATGGGTCCATCACAAAGAATACTATATTGCTGTCCTTTTGTGCAGGGCACTTGGATACTACTCCCCCTGGCCATAGATTTAGAATTGGAAAAGACATCAGAAGCCTTCTAATATTACCCCAGGAGACCCAGAGAGGTTAACAAAATTGCTATATTTAAAGCCAATGCTTCCTTCCAGATTTTAAGCTCAAATGGTGAGCACCATACCTACATACAAGAAGGTGGGGGTGGGGGGAGCTAATATTCAAAGATTTTTCCTTCTACAAGCATTTATTAAGTTCTTACAATAGAAGTGGAACTAGGCTTGGTTTGGGGAATACAAAATTTAAAAAAATATTCCCTACCCTCAGAGAACTTACATTCTATCAGAGAGGTACAATATGCACACAACTGGGTGGATTATATAAACAAAGTAAATGAAACCTATTTAGGTGAGGGAGAGTGCTATCCTTGGTGAGCTCAAGACAGATCTTTTGTAGAGGATGGCACCTGTAGTAACCCTTAAAGGGAACTGCTCCATTCCAGGTATGGAGAACAGCTTGTACAGAATCAGAGAGATGAGATAGAATATCTTAAACAGAGATCAGCAAGCAGATCAGTTTGGGGTGAATCTTAGAATACATACAGAGTAGTGATGTGACACCAATCAGGGAAGATAAAATGGAGTTAACTGGGAAAGGGATTCAAATCAACTCAAATTCAAATCAAAATAAATCATTTTGTATTTTACCCTAGAGGTAATGGGAAGCTGCAGAAACTTCCTGAACAAGGGAGCGAGGGAGGAGTCAGAGTTGTGTTTTAAGAAAACTGAAGCTATGAGGAGGATGAATTGGAACGGGAGAGCCTGGAGATAGGGAGAATAGCCACTGTTGACACGGGAGTCTGCACTAGGATGGCCTCTGCTTGACTAGAGTGGAGGAAGAAAGAGATGTGCTTATACAGTTTACAAGACTTGGCAACAAGTCGGATATGGAAAATGAGAGAGAGGGGAAAATGGATGACTAAGACTTCAAAGACCTGAACGCTTAGATGGATGGATGGTTGGAATCTACTATAAAGGATGCCTTTAAAGGAAACAATTACTGTGTCGCCAACCACATTTATTAGGCCAAGCAGAAACCAAAAACAAGATAGAAACAAACGTATCCGATTTAAGAAATCAGAAAAGGCTGTGATACAAATGGGTAGAGAACTGGGCTCCCAATCAGAATGACCTAGGTTCAAAAGTCTCTCCTTTGTGAGCCTGGGCAAAGCCCCATGGCTCTCAGTATTCTAAGCAGCACCTAGGACTCCAGGCTACAGAGAAGCTGCTGAGCTACACTAGAGGCAATTCCCTCTCTGAGTGACACCACAAGTTCAATCTCTATCTCCTATCCCTAAAGAGATCTCCAGCTCTGCACAATTTATATGGAGCATCACCTCCATGTGGAGCTTCAGAGATGCTAATTCATAATCCTCCAATTTGGTGACATCTTTGAACTTGGCTTTCTTATAAGGAAACTGTCACAGAAAGGAAAGTGCCATGTTATATACAGACCATTAAGCTACCAAGCATATTGTTTTAAACACTTGTTAACCTCAAATAATTTCCCCATATGGCAATTAGGGGAACAGTCCATTCCCTTCTTTCTGATAAGGAACTAGGGACAGAAAGGTTAGTGCCTCCTCAGGGTCCCACTCTGCTGACTGGCATTCCTTACCCAGTGCTTCCGCCCAGCCCTAACTGCATCAGAATAGGATTACTCATTTCCAAATATCTTCAACTGCTTGACGCTGAAGGAAAGCATTAGCATTAGTTTTCCCTTGTTGCTTCTCCTAGTTTCTATCAATGTCCCCATTCTTCTCTAGGGTCCACCTCCTCTCCCCCTTCCCCCATGAGGAAACAGAGGAACAGACTCCCAATCTCATTTGTGGGTTTGGTTTGGTTTTTTTTTTTTGCATACAGTGACTCTCTGGAAATTTAACTTTGACAAACAATGGTTTTGATGAACTCTTCTTAATATCATTAACTTCATTATCTCCCCTTCTGCTTAATCCTCACCTCTTTCCCTTCTGCCTTCCGGGAAAAAAAACTTGCCTGCAAAAAAAGTTAGCTTTAGAAGCAATCACAATGAACAATTTGCTGGAGTTAGCTATCCATCAACTTTAGTGGACCTCAAACGGTTCAGCTCCTTTGCAGCAAACATTTAGAAGGGGACAATTGACTTGAAAATTGATCTTTCATTTCTGCATTCTGGGTAATTCTATCTATCTGCTTATGCCTATAGTATCTAGAACCAAAGAGTCTTGGGCACTTTGAAAAAAGTGGTGCTTTAACATCCACAGAGGAAAGCAGAAGGGAGATCTCAAGGAGGAATCTCATTGGACCACCAACCAACAGAAGAATATGACTTCCCCATCTTAAAAAAAAAAAAAAAAGAAAGAAACATAAGGGGGGAAAATTCCATGTTGAATGGACCATTAAGATAATTATCCAGGCAATTCAAGCAAAAAGGGGAAAAAAATTTAAAAAAATAATCCAGATACTCAACAACTTTGGCCTCAGTTATCTGTCTCCTCGAAGTCAATATGTGAGGGATGGGGGCATGAATTAGTCAATTGGTTCAATTCTCTATTTTACTTTGTCTAAAGATCTAAAGTTCAAAAGATTATGACAAATTTCTCCCATGTTCATCCTATAGGTCAACCAATAGCAGAGGAGGTCTTACGCGGGATTTCTATTTCCTAATGCTGAAGACCTCCCCCTCCAAGTAGCAGTTTTTAGGTTGGAGGTCTAGTTATCAGAAGATCTCTATCACCTACTGGGGGGATGACTAAGTGTACTCTCAAAGAAATCTGGAAGGATTGATAAGCTGGAGATGACAAGTATCCTCCTTGAAGTGAAGTCCCATAAAGGTAGTTGAGAAAGGAGGATCCTTTGGGGCCCTGAGAAGCATGCTGGGCTCTAGTATTAGAGGACAGGAGTTTGAATTGCATCCTCCTTCCTTAAAATTTGCCCTGTGTGAGCTTGGGAACATTGCTAAACTTCTCTGAATCTGTTTCCTGAGACTGGTTTAAATAACCTCTAATGTCCCTTCCAAATCTAATCCATGATGTCTTGAATATCATAAGTATACAAAAAAGGATATCTTATTAATTAATAATGATTTGTTTAACGTATCTAAAGTGTTAACCACTTGTAATCCATAGGTCTTTAGACAAGCGGGAAGGGGCAAAGCTTTGGAAAAAAAAAATAAAGAACATTTCAGTGCTGGTACTGCAACCATTGAAAATAACTGCATTGTCCCAGTATTTCCCATCCATTCCCTTCAAACAACCTTAGGAAATTTTCATATATACAATGTATTAGATCTCACACACATATATATGTATATACATACATACACCCCAGTAGCCTCATCGTGGGTCATCTCCAGTCATCTTGATGAATATCTGGTCACTGGATTCAGATGGCTCTGGAGGAGAAGTGAGGCTGGTGACCTGGACAGTCCTCCCTCACTCAAAACAAAGTCAAGTGCAAGTCATGTCATTATTTCTCTGATGGCACGGTCTTCTTCGGCAACAAAGGATGAACACACACACATACATATGTGTATGTATTTATATGCACATACAAATACACATATACATGCATACATATATTAGACTGGACTTGTGATTTCATTGGTTCTGGCAACATAGATAAGGGAAACTTTCTACCAACACACAACTGCTCAGCAATTTATATTCTTAGATGCCTGGAGAAATGAGAGGTTAGTTACTGGTCTAGGGTCACAGAGTCAGGATGAGTCAGAAGAAGGAGGACTTCCTGATGCCTCGGTTGGCTCTCATGACATTTACCTTTATATAAATGGTGTATATATATATATGTGTGTATATATATATATATGTATATATACCTAAAAAGAAGGTAAAGGGGTGCGGCAGGAAAGGAACCTTTCCAAGTTCTACTTAATCCCAGTGCCTTAGCTCTGTGACTCCCTAGAATTGATCTTGTTCATCTCGTGTCTGTACATAAGTTGTTTGTATGTGATTGTATGTGATTTCCCCCATTAGTGAGCTACTTGAGAGCCCCAGCAATTAATACAGTGCCTGGTACACAGTACACATTAACAGATGCAAGCTGAATGACATATAGGAGAAAAGATCAGTGACTCTGAAGTCCCATGAACTGAGTTCAAATTCTGGTTCTATTATTACCTGTGTGACTGATCAAATCACTCTCTCAAAGTCCCTGAATCTGAATTTCCCCATTTGTAAAACCAGCGTGTTGGACAAAATGGCAGCTAAGGTCTTTTACAGCTCTAAATCTCTTACTTTAAGTGTCTAGTAATTATTATAACTATTAATTATTACTACAAAAACTGTTTTGGTATTATTGATATTGAAATTCGTGTTTTACATAAGGATTCACTAATGTGAATTGTACAAACTACAATGAAATCGCTTATTCCAGGTGATGTTTACTTCCATTCTATTATATATTCTCAGTTACTTTATGAGGGAGGAGGGGAAAGCTGGAGAGCTGGCCTGGAAGCTTGAAGATCTGTATTCCAGTCCTGCCTCTGATACAGACTGGCTGAGTGGCCCTGGGTGAGAGACAAAGCATGAGTAGAGGGAAAATCATGATCCAGTCCATATCTCTCTTATTGGAAACAGCTTCTCCATTAAGAAACTTCCAGAATGGTTAGATAAGAGGAACTGGTAGCCTAAAAATATATCGTTGTATAAACTGTGTTGTTTAGAAATACAATAATCTCTCACACCAAAGCAGAAGAAGCCAAGTGCCCGGTGTATTGTAAATATTGCCTACCTTGAATACAATCCACTCAGCCAAAGGGCAGCTTATAAAATGATCATTAGCTGTTCAAACCCAGGTAGTTGAATTTACTGACTGAATGTTGTTACTCAAGCATAAATAGTCCACTCCATGTCAAATCACACGGACTAAAAAAAAATCCCAAGAAACATTCTTCAGTGCACAACTTGTTTGTAACTGTGTCAAAGACTTGATACAATGTAGCAGTTGACGTTACCTTTTTTCTCGCTTTCTTTCCCCCCCTTTTTTCTTGCTCTTTATTTCTCCCCCCCTCCCCTTTCTGTAAACTTTACAAATTAAAAACTGGAAGTGTAATTTACAGCTATGATCCCTTTTAAGCATCTGTCTTTGGCAACCATCACAGCTGAGAAATCCCGGGGTGGGGGGGGGGGAGAAGACAGCCACTCCAGATCCAGCCCTCCCCAACCCCCTCCTCTCTAAGCGCCTGGGGTGCGTCTCCCCCCTGCTGCAATGTAATTAACCGCAGAAAAGGCGTCAAAACAGCCCCCACTTCAAAAGCCTCTGCCAGCCCCCAGCTCTGCCCTGGAAATCTTGTCTGCTCTTCTCCAAGGCCGAGTTAAAACTTGGTCCAGGCAGTCAACTTTTTCACCGATCACCAACCCGGTGGTGGGAAGGGATTGAAAGAGAAGATGTCCCTTCACGATGGCTTCCACTAAAAAAAGTATTGTTTGTTTTTTTTAAGTGATGACTGGGTTGGAGAGTACAATTACTTTCTTCCCTTGCCATTTAAAACCAGAGAACAAACTTTGGGAACAGCTGGGCACACCCGCAACTAGCCAATCGCTTCTCCACCTCCCGAGTCTCCTCGCTCTTAAAAAGGAAAGACGAAGGGGAAACCAAGCCCCCGATCCCTCCTCCTGCGAGCTAACTGCGGGCGCCTCCTCCACCTAAGGGAGCCTCCTGGGGCGTTAGTTAGCTAGCACTAGCTCGGCGGCTCGCCTCGGCTCAGCGGCTCCGGGTCTGGACCAGGCGCGGAGAGCCAAGGTCTCAAAAGGAGGCGGGTCCCTGGGCTCTCGCATTCCCCTCCCCTCAGCTCCGCTGCCCTCCTCCAAGAGGCGTGCACCGGGGCTATTTGAGCGGCCGTGTTCCCGCGGGCCAAGCCGGCCACCCCCAACGCCCCCCGCTCCGTGCGGCAGCAGCAGCAGCGGCAGCAGCAGCAGCGGCGGCGGCGGCGGCGGCAGCAGCAGCGCGGCTCGCTGGGCTCCAAGCGCCCCGGCGCCGGCGGCGGCGTGCGCCCCAAGAGCCCCGGCGAGCGCCCCGCGCCTCCGCCCCCGGACTCCTTCAGCCGGCCGCTGCGGCTGCTCCATTATGCCGGTGCTGCCGGGGAGGCGCGCCCGCTTCTCGCCGCTCGTGCCGCTGCTCCAGTTCTCCACGCAGGCGGGGCCGTTCGCTGCACCCCCGACGGGACCCTCGGCCCCGGCGCGGAGCGCCTCCTAAGCGGAGCAGCCCTTCGGAACCCCGAACTCGCCCTCCCGCCGGCTCGATCGCTCGCTCGCTCCGGGTCCCTTCTCCTGGCCCCTTCTCGGAGCAGCGGGTCGCGCACACGCAGGCGGAGCCTAACCGAGCCGTGCCCGAGGACCGCCGCCGCCGCCAAGCAGAGGAGAGCGGGGGTGGGGGCCGCGGGGGAGGGGTGGGGGGAGCACCATGCAGTTTGTATCCTGGGCAGTGGGATTACTACTCATGTTACTGGTGTGGGATCTGTTGGAGATGACCCTGCAGGCTGCAGCACTCTCGAAAACGAAACTGCACCCGCGACAAGGTAATGAGTACCCATCACCCATGTGTCCGAGTTTGCCCCTCGCCTCCAGGACCCCTCATGCCCTGATCCTCCCAGCGCCCGCCCGGCTCGGACACCGGAGGGCAGCAGGACCCGCGGGCTGGTCCTTTTCCTCGAAAGAAGCCTCCCCCTTCCTTGCCCGCGGTATCTGTAACTCGCCTTTTGTATTTTGCAGCTAATGGCTAGTGATTGACACTTTGGTGCCGGCTTTCTAATTCCCCCTCCCAGGCCGCCCCCCACCCCTCCCTCCCCTACCCGGCCAGGCTGGGGTTTAACCTGATCTCCAGCCCCAAAGCTACCTAGCTGCTCCGAGCCCCACCGGTGGAAGGTGGAGGGCAGCGGGGCGGATTTTGACAGGCAGAAAGAACTCTATTGAGATAAGACGGGGGTGAATGCCTCCCCCCCCCCCCATCTCCCTTCTCTCCCTCCTACCCTTCCGCCCTCCCTTTAATCAAGCTCGGAGGAAACTTGAATTGTGCATTTGTCTGCGTTGCTTTGCAGTTAAACTGTTGGAAAGTCTGAGTGAATATGAGATCGTGTCCCCCACCCGAGTGAATGCCCTCGGAGAAGCTTTTCCCACGAACATGCACTTCAAAAGAAGACGTAGGAGCATTAATTCTGACACTGACCCCTGGCCCGCCGCTGCCTCCTCTACCTCCTTCCCCTCCTCCTCCTCCTCCTCCTCCCAGGCGCACTATCGACTCTCCGCCTTCGGGCAGCAGTTTCTATTTAATCTCACAGCCCATGCCGGATTTATCGCCCCACTTTTCACTGTCACCCTCCTCGGAGAACCCGGGGTTAACCAAACAAAGTTTTACGCCGAAGAGGACACTGAGCTCAAGCACTGTTTCTATAGAGGACATGTCAATACCAAGTCCGAGCACACAGCTGTAATAAGCCTCTGTTCAGGAATGGTAAGTGCTCCCTTCCTTTCCTCGAGGCCTCCTTCTCCGTTTACTGACGTCTTAATTGCCCTCTGATCTTTGTAACCCACGGTCTGGGTGCTGGGGCGGGGGCAGATGCCTTTAAAACTTCCTGGACGGGCATCCATCTCTTGTCACATCTGTAGGCACTCTGTCACAAGTGAGCCACAACAAAATACATTGAGCCAACTATGTGCAAATCCACCAGCACTTAAAAGCCTACCATGTGCCAGGCCCTGTGCTAAGCGCTGGGGATACAAAGAAAGACAAAAGACAGCCCCTGCCTTCAGGGAGCTCAGTGTCTAATAAGGGACACAAAGATCCAGCTGTGTACAAACAAGATAAGGACCGGATAAATTGGAGATAATCTTAGGATTCCGGAGGATGGAGAGATGAGGAATGATAATATCTATGAAAGAGACCCCCTGCCCTCAAAGAGCATACAGTAGCGACCCTAGATCTGTTTCGATGTTTAAATGCACATTTATCGAGATGCAGTTCTGTTTCCTTCTACCCAGCACTGTAATTTTGCCTGGGAGCGTCCAGTAAAACTAAATCCATGTGGAGTTGTTTGGGTGGTTATTACTAGAGGGGAGAAGTTGAGGGAATGGGCGGACCCGCGGCTTTACTGGTGGTCAGGCATCGTCTCCAGGCTGTGAAGGAGGCAGAGGGCTCCATTCCCAGCAGCTGGAAGAGGGAGCTTCTTGGGACGGGACAGGACGAAACTGGAAGGGAAGGGAAGGGGAAGGGGAGAGAGAGGCAGAGGGTTTGTGCGGTGTTTCCTCTCTGGGAGGGACCCAGTTCTTTTCAGATTAGTTGGACTGACGACGTGACCGACCATCACTCAAGGAACCCAAGGGAGGATTGATGGGTTCAGAGAGGGGAGGGACACAAGGAATAAGAGAGGGGGCGGGGCGGGAAGGGGCTCGCTCGGGGCCAAGGGGAGGAGCTGGGTCCGGACGCGTTTAATTAAGGCGGAGGCCATGGAAAAGCCCCCACAGTCTGCCAGGAGGCACCCTGCACCCAGTCGGCGGGGCTCTGAGAAGAGTGGTTAGAGAAGCCAGGGGGAGGGCTGGGGGCGAGGTTTCACCGAGTTCCTTCAGGGGACTGGACACCCAACAGAGACTGGTTGGGGTGGGGGTGAGGGAAGGAGGGAGGCAGGGCCAGGAGGGGGAGCTGGAGTCTCAAATTTCATTTGGGGAGGAGGAAGGGACTGCCGGCTCCCCGGGCAGGCGGCAGCTGCGCATTTGCTGGGGTACTTTGCCCCCCCACCCCCGACCTGCAGCCTTTGGTGTATAAGCTCTTGGGAGGGGCAAGGTGCTGTCCGCTTGGAAAGGGGTGAAGAGATTTCGGGATAGAGCAGGGAGGATAGTCTCAGCATCCCAGGACAGCTTTGTATTTTTGCAACGCACTTAGTGACGCAGAAACTTTTCTGGGCGGCATTTTCCAATTGTACTGGGCGATGGGTTAGGTAGGGTCTCAGACTCTCCCCCGAGGGACAATTCTGCTAACAGAGAGTAGCTTCCTTGCCTCCCCTTCCCTGCTCCCCTTCCCTTTTCTCTTGGAGGGGTTTCCTTCGACTTACCCCTGCCCCGAAGGTACTCAGTCCCTCCTTCCTGGGCTGGAGAGTAACCCAGGTGTCCAGCTGTGGGCAGCACCCGGGGGCCCTGCGAGTTTGAGGCAGGTTTGGTGCACAGTCGTCCCATCTTGCTGAAAGCAAGGGCAGAGCCCCCGGACAGCTAGGTACCCTTTCCTAAGCTGAGGAGCGAACGCCTGCTGCAGCAGCCAGACGCGTAGAGTTGTTGTGATTGTGTTTGGGTGGGCGGAGACGGGACTTGGGCGCTGAGGGGGGTGCGGTGAATCATCCCGCCCCCAGCCAGAGGGCAAAAGATCAGCCTCTGTTGGTGGTGCCCTGGGAGAGTATTCGATGGGAAGTCAAGGCTAGGCCGTGTGCCAAACTCTTCCAGACCCCCCTGAAAGCCTCAGCCCGAATTCTACCTGGATCCCAGGACCAAGGGGAGGGAATTGAGGGTTTAAATGCCCAAACTCCAAACAACCTAAAGTCTCCTCCCGCTCCGGGATAAATCCCAAGGATGCCTTTAAGACTTAAGAATGGTCCAGATATGAGGCTTTCCACTAATATCGGGTAGAGTTTTCCTCGATGGGGGTAGTGGTGGTGGTGTTATTCTGTACTTGGCTGCCTTTCCTCTTACTCCATTAAATAAACCAGATATTCAGTACCTAATATATGTGCTGCAGGTGTTGGGATTAGCTGTAGGATTCAGAAGAGTTTAAAAGGAAAAACCCTGTCTCCAAGAAGCTTGAATTTCATTATGTTTAACTTGTAAGGTCAAAACCTTTTGGGAATTCTTGGCGCGTACTAAGCCTTTAATAAATGCTTTTTGACTGACTGGAAGGTAAGTATGTTAAGTCTAAACTGTGATCTGTTACCTATAAGCTCCCTGAGGGCAGGGACAGTTACTATCCTGCTTTGTATCTCCAAGACTCAAAACAGTGCTTGGCCCATTGTCCACCTTAATCCAGGCTGTTGATCCCATCGTGAACAACAGGGACCTTGCTTATCAAGATGTGTTTCAGGGACAGAAAGTGAAGGTGAGCCATGTAGGGGCCCAGATTGCCCTGGCCAGATTTCGGAGGTCCTTTGATGACCCCAAACCTTCTCAGAAACAATGCTTAATATGCGTAATGAATGATCAGTAAATTAAAGCTGCAGGCTGCTCTGCCCCCAGCCCATCTCAGTCTCCAACCCTAAGATAAGTGGAGGTACAGCCACCGCAGTTTGGTGTCTTGTCTTCTTGATCTACAGATAAAAGGGAAAAAGTTAGAACAATGGTGGAATTCTACCTTTGGGAGCCACTAAGAGGGCTGTTGGTTCACTGGGGAAGCAATGATCTATGTGAACAGTTTTGCTATCCTAAAATCACAGATGTCAAGCTGGAAGGTCATCCAGTCCAGCCTCCTCTTATTTTCATATTGGAAACTGAATCCCAGAGGAGTGAAGTGACTTCCCCAAGGTCACACAGGTAGGAGGTGGCTGGCAGGCAGATTTTGAATACAATCCCTTTAATTTCAAATCTCCCCTTTTTACCTTGCTTCATCACTTATTACTTGTGTGATTTTATTTAACTTCTCTGGTTCTCACTTTTCTCATCTGTAAAATGAAAGGTTAGTGTAGATGATCTCTAAAGTCCTTTCCAGCTTAAAAATCCATTATTCTTAACTTCTGCCTCCTCCAAGTGATAGAGAGGAAAGACTGATTATGCTGGCCATGTTGAGGCTTTGATCATGATAAAGCCAAAGCACTGAACTCTTTCAGCTTCATTTTCTGTATCTGGAAAATAGGAGGGTAGAGATAGATTATCTCTCAGGTTCCTTCCTGATCCGAATACGTCATCCTGTGGTGTCCCCTCCCCCAAAATGATACAGAGAAACTAGAATAAAAGAAAGAAAAAAAAAATCTGTCTCCCCAGGAAGCTTGGCCCAGAGGAAGGACTGTTGGATATGGAGTCAGGAAGACCTGGGTGCAGATGTGCCTGTTACTGTCTAACTAGCTGTGAGCATAAGTAAATCATTCAAGTTTCCATTTCCTTATCTGTAAGATGGGCACAGTTACAGTTGTAATACCTGTGTCTGGGTTTTTGTGAAGCTCCATTGTGATGTGTGTATGTAATGGTTTGTAGCTTTTTAAAGACCAGAAACATTAAATCACTTTACCCAAGATCACAGCTAGGAAAAGGCAGAGCCAGACTGTAAGCCTGGGGCCTTGAATTCTGGATACTTCACAAAGAGCCCTAGGACTGGAATTCAAAGATACAGGGTCAGATGCTTCCTTTGATTCTTACTGCTGCCCGTAGGACATTAGCCATGTTACTTAGTCTTCTTTGGCCTCAGTTTCCTCATTTGGTCAAGGAAGGGATTGGACTAGATGATCTTTAAGGACCCTTCCTGCTGTAGATCTGGATTCCCATAATTAGTAGAGGATGAATGGTGAATAAAATAGGTCACAAACCCTGCTCTTAATATTGTAAGCTCTTCAAACTTGAAGACAGGGACCTCGTGTTATTGATATTTTTATCTCCACTAATACATAGTGCATTGTGAGTAGTGGGTACAAATCAGTATTGGCTGTTTTATGTAATTGCCCATAAGCCTGGTTAGCCTACCCTCTTCCCTAGGAACTGTTATTTCATGAATTGAAACTAACCTTGATGGAGTGATAGAGATGGACTAGCATTAGTTGTGTGTGGGTGACCATGGAAGGATGTGAGTACATATCACACATTCACTGCCTTGGGGGAGACGTGGAGGATGAGTTTTCTCTGGTACCTGGCAATTGCTAGTTCCATCTCTGTCTCTCTGTGTCTCTCTGTCTCTCTGTGTCTCTCCCTCTCTCTGTGTCTCTCCCTCTCTCTGTGTCTCTCCCTCTCTCTGTGTCTCTCCCTCTGTGTGTGTCTCTCCTCTGTGTGTGTGTCTCTCTCTCTGTCTCTGTCTCTCTCTGTGTCTCTCTCTGTGTCTCTCTGTCTCTCTCTGTCTCTCTCTGTGTCTCTCTGTCTCTGTCTCTCTCTGTGTCTCTCTCTCTGTCTCTGTGTCTCTGTCTCTCTCTCTGTCTCTATCTCTCTGTCTCTCCCTCTGTCTCTCTCTCTCTCTGTCTCTCTCTCTGTCTCTATCTCTCTGTCTCTATCTCTCTGTCTCTCTCTCTCTGTCTCTCTCTCTGTCTCTATCTCTCTGTCTCTATCTCTCTGTCTCTCTGTCTGTCTCTCTGTCTGTCTCTGTCTGTCTGTCTGTCTGTCTCTCTCTGTCTCTGTCTCTGTCTCTGTCTCTCTCTCTCTCTCTCTCTCTCTCTGTCTCTCAGTCTCTCATTCCCCCTTGGAAAATGTAATAGTAGAATCATGTTAAAATAGAACATCAGCTACCTTGTAAATCAGCATATATTTTCCCTGGCCCCAAATTCCAATTTCAAAAACAGGAATCCATGCAATAATCTTTTTTAAGAAAATACAAAATTAAGAGCTCCACATGTATGACTCACTTTTGTCAGGTATAGTGTAGGTATAATTAGTGAATAGACACTGTCTTGAATTTAAATCCATACCAACTACATTTGTGGACCTGACCAAGTCACTTAACCTATGAATCTCAGTTTTCCCATCCATAAAATGGAAATAATAGCAATCTGTGTCAAGGTTGTTGTAAAGAACAAGCCAGATTAACACTTAAAGTGCTTTGCAAGTCATGTAAATGCTGCCTATTAAGTAGATTTAGAATGGCCTGAGAAGCTCATCATGGTCCGTCCCTCATTTTAGAGATAAGGAAACTGAGCCTTAGCGAGAGACACTGACTATTGCAGATTCACCCAGTGTTAGAGATGGGAGAAAAGAATTGTATTTTTAACTTGGTGTGTGGATATTTCCATATTTGCCACCTTTAAAGCAAAATGAAATTCCTTTCTCAGAACCCCAAAATGTTAAGTGACTAAAAATCTCCCCTGCCTTCCTTCTCTTTCTCTCTTTCTCCTTTCTCCTTTCTATTCTGTTTTGAAACATCATGTAATCCCCCCACCCCATCCCGGCCTCATCCAATACACTTCCTGACTTCTTAAAAGTAAAACAGGTAAAAAGATTACTGTTCATAGTAGTCATCTTTACACTTCAGCAGCTGGCTGATTTTTAAGAGAGAGATGATTCTGAACTTTGATACGTTAGAAATAATGTTGTAATAGAGCAGCAAGGTGTGCTGGTAAATGTTTAACAACCATCTCTCCAAGAAAAGTGATACTTTTAAACTTTGATACACATTAACATTTTCTCCATCATTTTCTTAAGTCTAGACAATGAGAAAAAATAAACAAGTCAAGCCCTGATTTGTAACAGTTGTCGATTTCTGAGGCTTAAATGTTCACCCTGAAAATTTAACAATCAGCTCTGTTTGAGCTGGCTCTGGATGGCCTGGGTTCCAATTCCATCTCTGATACTTGCTAACTGTGTGAGTCTCAGTTTTGTTATCTGTAAATTGGGGATAATAACAATAGTAATTGCCTTATAAGATTGTCAGGAGGCTCAGAAATGAAAATGGCTAGAGAGCATTTTTAGAAACCTTAAAACCCAATTTAAGTGTCAATTGTTTCATTTGATCCTGATTTTTTTTTTCTGTTTTAAGTTGTCCTCATTTATAATCTTATAGTTGTGTATTGGGTGGGGAAATACTCAGTTTGATTTTAATATGGAAAAGACTGAGGAAAACTGTACACCCTTTGATTAATTCCCTTTGTTTCATGATTAGAAAGCTGTTAACCAGAAGAGTCAGGATTTGAATCCAGGTTTTCTGACTCTAAATCCAACGTTCTTTCCACGAAACTGAATGAATGAATGAATGCACTTAGGTACTTATTTTATGATATGTCATAAGCGCTGTGGGTAGAAATGCAAAATGGAGGCAGTCCCTGCCCTTGAGGACCTTATATCCTAATAGGGGGAGGGTTTGTAACTGGTGTGTGTGTGTGTGTGTGTGTGTGTGTGTGTGTGTGTGTGTGTGTGATCGACCCCTTTCATGGTTTGGTGAAGTTATAGATATCTCAGAATAATTTTTTTGAATTCACAATTGAAGGAAATGCTAAATTTCAGTTAGAGTTTATTGAAAAATAAAGATGTATTTTTCTGTTTAAATTCACAGTCCCCCCCCCCCAAATTAGGGACTGTAGTTTAAGACACCTGACAATAAGGGATGACTGATCATGATAGGGGTAGCTGAAGAAGGATTTTTTTTTCTAGAAAATTTGTTCATAATGCTTATTCCTTAGGAAAGGGGGAAGGGAATAGCATTTATGTTGCCCCTACTATGTGCCAGGCACTGTGCTAAGCAGTTTTCCAAATATTCTATCAACCTCCAAATATCTTGGCAAGGTAGGTATTATACCATTTTCACTTGTTTATTTTTGGTTGCTTTTAAGTCCTGTCCGACTCTTTGGGATCCAGGTTCTTCTCAACTCTAGGTCTAGTACTCTATTTATTGCACCACCAGCTAATCCTAGTATTCCATTGCACTGATACACCATAGGTGGTTCTGCCATTCCTTAGTAGTTGACCACATGGTTTGCTTCCAAGCTCTCTTGGTATTACCTAATGTGCTGGTAGGTCTGTTTTTGTACACATGGCTTTTACTGTCATCAGTAATCTTCACAGGATATAATCCTAGTAGGAGGACTGGCCAGTTCAAGGACTATGAATAGTCCTGTAATTTTTCATGAATCACTGCAGAGTTTTCCAAAACAGTGACCAATTCCCAGTGCTACCAAGCAAAGAATTCACCGCCAAACCTACCTTTCTCTTTCTCATTTCTGCCCCTCTGATCCCAAGCTGCTGACAATGAAAGATACCCTCTATCTAATGCTTTGAGATTCTAAAATACTTGATAGCAAATAGTGTCATACAGATCTGAGCTTCACAAAACATGTGTGTATGCATGTTTCATGAAATTGGAATGGAATTTTTTTGCATTTCTCATCAAAGATATAAAACTAAGAGGTATTTTTGAGGCTATCTACTTCTCCCGCCTTATTGTATAGATGCAAAACCAAACAAAAAGTCCTAGAGACAACAAGTGATATGCCCAAAGCCACATAGGTAGTGACTAGCAAAGCTGGGATTTGAACTGTGGTCTCACTGATGATCAAATCAGAGTTTGGATGTTTCAGGTAGTAGGGGCAGGAGACATCAAGAATCATCGAATATGAGAGTTGCAAAGGACCATCCAGTCCTTCCCATATTCCCCAATAGACCATACCTGGCAGAGGGTCAGCCAGCTTTTGCTTGAAGCATGATAAAATAAGCAAACTTTTATTTCCTTGCTTTGAACCCTTGTCTTCTATAAGCAAACACAGGAAGGATCTTGCCTTCAGAGATGGCTTCTCTTTTTCAGTGATTGTGGTTGGCTCTTTGTGGGCTGTGGACGGAGGTGAAATTGAACACTTCTTTCTCCCTGTTTGTTCTCAGCTGGGCACATTCCGGTCTCACGATGGGGACTATTTTATAGAGCCACTGCTTCTCCTAGATGGCCAAGAATATGATGATGAACACAACAAACCCCATGTTGTTTATCGGCGAATCGCTCCTAGTCAAGACTCAGCTGCCAGAAGACGGACCTGTGAGACAAAAGGTAACTTGATTGAATTCATAACAGTAAACTGTGACTCATCTGATGTGGCTAATCCCCAGAGGTACCTTAGAAGATAGATACCTGGCCCTTGAAGCCAGAGTCTACCTGTATAGTTGACATTCCCCTCAATTTCTCCTAAGGAAATTTTATTTTATTTTGTTTTTACAGAGGCAACATGGTAGAGAGAGTACTAGGCTTATAGTTCAGGAAGTCCTGGGTTTAAGTCTGAATTCTAGCCTTTATTAGCTCTGTGACCTTGGGCCTGTCACTTAACCCTAGGGACTCCAAATAGCTCCCTAGGATTTCTCTCATAAACCATAGGTGACTTGCAACCTTGCCTCGGTAGCTCTGAATATTGGCGGGTACCCTGACCCTGAAGAAATCACAGATCTTACACTTGTTTATGCATTTCTAACTATGATGCTGTATCAACCATGAAAATGGCCCCTTTCTGTCAACCCACAGAACCTGGCTTCTGAGATTCTCCCTGATCTCTTTATTAATTGTGGACACATTGTGGACACAGTGTCTTCTTTATACTGGTGTGTATTTAATGTTGTGTTGTCTGAGGAAGCATGACTGCAGACAAAGCCATGGAATGTATAGTTGGCTGGGAATCAGATTTTAATTTCTTCACTTCCTGTTTGTTTTTTTTAAGTCCTAGACAGTTTTGGGCAGTTAGGTGACACAGTGGTAAGAGCATCAGGCTTGTAGTCAGGAAGACCTGAGTTCAAATCCAACCTTAGACACTTACTAGCTATATGACCCTAGGCAAGTCACTTAACCTTGTTTGCCTCAGTTTCCTCTTCTGTAAAATGAGCTGGAGAAGGGTATGACAAATCATTCCAGTATCTTTGCTAAGAAAACTTCAAATGGGGTCATAAAGAGTTGGACGCAATTGAAAACAACTAAACAAAAAAGACAGTTTCTTTGCAACACTGGTGGATGTAGTACAAAGCCTTTCCTCCTTTCACAAGTTCAGACCCTAATAGCTCTTTTCTTAGCCTTATATTCTTTAATCAGTAATTCTATGCCAGGCCTTCATTTTTCATCATTTCCCACATTATGGGGCACTTATCTTTACATTTGTAACTATTTAAATCAGTGGTTCTTAACCTATCAGTCAACAATCACCAAGCATTTTTAAGCACTTTCTAGGCATTGTGCTAAATGCTAAGGTTATAAAAAAAGACAAAAAACAGTTGTTGCTCTCATGGAGCTCCTGGTCTTGTTAGGGGGAGTGTCCATCAGCAGATTTCTGTGGGTCCATGAATTTGGATGAGAAAAAAAAATGACATCTTTAGGTTTATTATGCTCTAACTAAAATCAAGCATTTCCTTCAATTATTTAGAACCGTTATTATTAGAAGGGGACCATAGGTTTCCCCAGACTGCCAAAGGGGTCCATGATCTAAATGGTCTCTGTATTTGACAATAAATACTATTCAAATGAAGATCCCCAGGCTTCCTGCTTCCAAATATGAGTGTGTGTGTGTATTTAGAATTAAGTTGGAAGGGACCATAGAGGTCATACAGTTCAACCCTCTCATCTAACACATGGGAAAATAGAGGCTCAGAGAAGCTGTGAAGTCATAGGTTAAGAGTTGAAGAGACCCTCAGAGGCCACTGCATTTTACGGATGAGAAAACTGAGGTTAAGTAATTTGTCCTTCCAAGGCTGCACAAGCATTTAGTCTACAAGCGTTTAAGTGCCTACTAAGTGCTGGTGTATACTAAGTACTGGAGGTACAAATGCAATAAAGTAAATGATCCCCATTCATGAGGAATTTCTTTTTGTAACAGGGGCTTAGATTCTAACGGTAATAAGTAGCAGAGCCAGGAATTGAAGCCAAGTCAAGAGGAGTACAGTACAGTAAAAGAAACACTGCATTTAGAGTCAGAAGACCTAGGCTCAAATTCTGCTTTTGACTACTTAAAGCTTCTTTGGTTTCTCAGTTTCCTAATCTGTAAAAATGAAGTTGGGATAAATCAGGGGTTCTCAACCTGAGTTTCAGGAACTTCTGGGGTGATAAAGAAAAATATTTTGTCTGTTGTCTCTTAACACAATTGGTTTCCATTGTAGTCCTTTGTATCTTATTTTATGCATTTAAAAGCATTATTCTGGAAAGGGGCCTCTGGGCTTTATCAGGCTGTTACCTGAGAGGTCCAGGACACAATTAAGGTGAAAAATTTCTGCAGGATATGGCCTGTGAGGTCTCTGTTGGTTCCAAATCTGTGATCAGGTACCCTTCCCACTTCCCTGTATCACCTTCCCATTTTCATGATCTTGTGAAAATTTGCTTTTCCATTCATTTTGGGGTGCTGCCTGCCCTCAACTTATCCCACTAATCCATTAAATTCTGTGGCCTTGTAGGGTTTTCCCATCTTCCCCAATTTCTTGTGCTTTGTTTGTGCTACTGTGACCAAATTGGATGTGCCTGGAGGAAAAATAATTGTGTTTGCTTCGATTTTCCTGTGCTTAGTGGCAGGGACTCAAAAGTATTTGTTCCATTTCTTTTGCAGTTTAGATAGTTTTTTGTCCACTACCACCAGCTTCTGGTGTTGTAGAGCCAACTCGATATGTTGAACCCTCATCTGGGTGGCCACAGTGAGCAGGCCTTTGCTGAGTGAGCCTTTCTTCTTGATCTCCCAAATCTCCAGCAGCTTCTGCATCATTTGATCCATTGTTTAAACGCACAGTAGGGCAGAAGTTCTTGGAGGTGCTTTTATATCAGGGAAGCCTCAGTTTGCCTGTGAAAGCCAGGTGTTCCAAGTACGTCAGGTTGGTGTGAACCTTTACTGTCTCTTGTTGAGCTGGTATGCTCAGTGGTACTCCTCCAAGACTGATGGGATGCTAAAAAGTGATCTGATTTCTTTCTGTGTAGCTGTGTTGTTGCTATCAGGCTCTGGGGAATGATTGATGGCTATTTTTAAATTGTTATCATTTGTTACTTTAAATTCTACAAATTGGGCTGTATCAGTCAGTGGGGATTCATAAGCATCTCTAGGGTGGAAGCTGGCCATTAGCTATAAAGTTATTCTAAGCATGATTTGTAGGAACCCAAAGAAGAATCCATTTCCCCCTAAAACAAAAGGTTGGGAATTCAGGGTGATACCATAAATTAAAGCCCTCAGTAGACACTTTGACCTTCTGTTCCTACTCTGATTCATTATTGACTTCTTCCACTTGAATTCAGCAAACCTTTATTGCAGATCTACTGTGTGCCAGGTACTCTCCTAGTGCCTAGACACTAAGTACCTGCCCATGACTCTTTCCCTCCCATTAGGCTGGAGGCAGTGTGGTGTAATAAAAAGAAAGCTGGTCTTAAGTCAGAGAGGCTGGGTTTCAAACTGTGCATGAGTTTGAAGACAAACTCCTTTGACTATTCAATGCCACCTTCCTAACCACAGAACCTATTTTTGGGTTCTCTTGGAGGTTTGTCTTTTGAAGACTGGTGAGGCAGCCCTGGCCTTTCCTAGCTTGGGAAATGGATCAGGAGCCCAGCCCAGTTTAGTTCCCCCCCCACCCCCAGCCAGTTTGAATGGTTCTTCCAAAGGTTGCTGCTGGACTATGCCACTCTGGTTTCTCTCTTCCAGCTGCTTCTGCTCCCCTTCTTTGAATTCAGATGCAGGAGGCTCAGAACAGTTGGAAAGAACCAAGGAATATGGCACAATCCATCAGCAGCCGTCGAAGGGACGGACGAGCAGGTCATGGAAACCACAGAAACAAGGTAGCCATTACCCACAGAGCAAAAATAGGAGGGAGGTGGGGAGATCCCCAGGGAGACTCATCAGGGATGCAACATGTTGTGTTCCGGCAACCTGTTAAGCTTTGGAGGTTCACCCTTGGCAGGTCAATCTTTTCTCCTGTGCTCATTTTATTTCCAGCTCTTTGTGTCTTTCTCCTTTCCATGACTGTAGAGTGTTAGAGATAGAAGGGATGATAGGGAAAGTTGAATCCAAAGCCATCCTTTTGCAGAGGAGGAAACTGAGTCCAGAGAGGTGAAGCAAGGTCCCGTAGGCAACAAATGTCTGAAGAAAATCCCTTTTCAGTATTCCCTCCACCAGACCATCCAGCCTAGTTTTGTTAGGATCTTCCTCTCTTGTCCCTCCTATCCCTGCTCATCTTTATATGACATGTGTGCATAGCTGCTTACATATCTGGGTTTACACCCGTTGGTCCCTTAAGTTTACATGTGTCCACCAAAGGCAGGGAGGGTGTCCTCTCTTCATGCCCCTCAGACTATGGGGCATCTATTGCAGTGACTGAATACCACCCCCAGCAGGGAAACCAAATGGTCGACTGAGATGAGCCATTTGGAAGAGTTTGCTGTTGTTTTCGTAAGTTACCTCCTGCTAACCTCAGGAATTGATCAAGACCATTACTTTTCCAGCTGGTCCTCTAGTCAATCCGGAAACCAAGTAGAATGTAAGGGCTCTATCCATTTTTTTAAGCTTCCAGTGTGCCAGAAACTAAATACAAATAATGAAACAATCCCATCTTTCTCTCAAGGAGTTTTCACATCTTGGAGAGAGATACTCTTTACTTAGTCCTGAATTTCAGAGCATTTGAATCTTTTAAATTAGTGAGAAAGACATATGGCCTGGTACCAGGAATTTCTACTGGTAGGGTGGAAAAGGGGGAAGATTTACAGTCAAAAGTCATGGGTTCAAATCCCGTCTCTGCTTCCCTGAGTTTTCTTGGACAAGTTACATTGCTGTCCTCAACTTCATTTTCCTTGGCTATGAAATGGGGGGGGGGGGGGAGGGCCACAGAACATGGGCTCTGAAGTCTCTTCCAACTCTGAATCCGCAATCCTGTGAAATTCAAAATTAATGTCACTTGGATGGAGCCTAAATACGTTTTTAAATTTATGACCTTTTCTTATTGTTCTTTGTTCTTCACTAATTCTGAATATATTTCTCCCCAAAGAGTTATCCTCTGTAACAAAGAACAACAAAGAAGAGAAATTTTGTTAAACAAGTCATTCCATTTTTTAACTAAGACATCAATCAACCCTGATGGTTTACATAATGTTCCAAACCCATAATCCCCCACCTCCACAAAGAAGGAGAGGGCATACTTTTCCCTTTATTAAGACCATTTAGGGTCTTATTACACAAATGCTACAGTTCTAGGTCTTCAAGGTCATAAATGCAAAAAGAAAACAAATCTGCCTTCAGGGAACTTACATTCTATTGGAACTTTTTTATGTCTCGAAGAGTTGAAAGAAAACCAATAAATGGCCTGTGTGCTTCATTGTTCTTACTTTTTGAGTCAATTAGTATTTATTAAGCACCTACTCATTATATGCCTCCCCCTGTGCCCTGCTCCCTCTGTCCACCAGCATGGTGGGTAGGCCAGATCTCCTGTGTTGCACTTTGAGCTGGAAAGGACTTCAGAGGTCATATAGCACAGCACTCATTTTACAGATGAGCAAACTGAGGCTCACAGACCATTTTTTTTTCAGTTGGGCTTGGGCGTATCACTTCTTTTGAATGGAAACTCCTGGAAGGCAAGGCCTGGTTTTGTTTATACTTTTTATCTTCAATACATAACAGCATGCTTTGCACATAGTAAATGATTAATAAATGCGGATGGATGGATGGATGGATGGATGGATGGATGGATGGATGGATGGATGGACTGATGGAAGGTTGGGACCTGTCACAAAGGGGCAGCTAGGTAGTATCATAGTATATGGAGCACTGGGCTTGGAATCAGGAAGACTCCTCTTTATGAATTCAAATCTGACCTCAGACACTTACTAGCTGTGTTACCTTGGACATGTCACTTCCCCCAGTTGGCCTTAGTTTCCTTATCTGTAAAATGAGGTAGAAAAGGAAATGTCAAAGCACTGTGATATCTTTGCCAAGACAAGCTCAGATGGGGTCTTGAAGAGTCAGACATGATTTAAACAAGTAAACAACAAGTAGGGAGGAAGAGTGTATCCTCCCAAGCTTCACTTTAGAGGAAAGGAATATTATTTACCAAGGTTTTATTTCTAAGGGGGGGGGGGGAAGGAATGAGGGTGGAGTGGGGAAGTAGCCCCAGCAGCTTGGATCCATCCAACTCCTTGCAACAGAAACAGTCCCCAAAGGAAGAGCTTTGTCACTTGGAGAACTTGTTGTAGGGAAACCTTGGGGGAAGGGAGAAATTATGGCTCAAGAATTCCTCCCATCCCTCGAAGTGCTCACTTCCCTCACTGAAACAAATATTTAAAGAACAGTCCTCTTCTTGGGCAGGATCCAACTCTTTCTTTTGGAAGTGGGGGAGAGGAGCTGTAGAACCCCCCCCAATATTCTGTCTTATAGGCAGTGCCCCAGGGCTATGGAACCTGCCTGGCCACAGCCTAGCTCCCTGACTGGTTGGACCCTGACCTCAGGATGAACATCCAAAGGCTAGATTGATAGGAATGAATCAGAGAGGCCTAAGTAAAAAAGAAAAGGTGATGAGAAATCGTAGATATCCTGTTTGCAGATTTTTTCAAAAGATTTTCTAGTCTAGTCCCCCACTTACCCACTCTTTTTACAGATAAGGAAACTGAGTTCTAGACAATGACTTGCACAAGGTCACATAGGGAAAGGAACGTATATTTATAGACCTACTGTGTGCCAGGTACTGTGCTAAGCACTTTTTAAAAATATACCGAATAAGTGGGATTTTAACCCAGGACCTCTGCCTACAAATCTAGGTTGTTTCCCATCACCTCCTGACCTCTTTATCTCTGAGAGATATTTCTTTTTTGTCTTTCTTTTTCCATCTGCATCCCTATGCTCCCAGATAATGATGTTTTATAACAAAGAATTAAAAAAAAAAGAATTGGGGAAAAAAATTCAGCAAAACTGATCAATATTTGAAAAAAAAACAAACCTGGCATTATATGCCATGTTTATGGGATACAGCTGTGGATCACTCCCCCTATCCCTCCCCACACACACTCCTCTATAAAGGAGTGGGGCAAGGCATCTTTCTGAGAGATCTTTCTAATGTCTGTGCATAGTCTCATTTCTAATAGTCTCACTGCTAGTTATACAGTACTTCACAGTTTGCAAAAGCACTTTATACACAGTGGTTCACTTGAGTCACAAAACAACGACGCTGCATGGTAGGTGCTGTAGGTTTTGATATTCCCATTTTACAGGAAACTGAAGCTCAGAAAGGTCCGAGGCAGGGATTGTTTCATTTTTCGCTCTGTTTCCCCATCACACACAGGCCACTGTTGATCACATACACTTCATAAGTGCTTGCTGATTGGCTATTTAAATGACCTGTCCATGGTCAGTAAGTATGACAGGTGGAATTAGCACCCAAGAGTTCCTGACTCCCAAACCTAAAGTGCTAACTACCTTGCTTTGCCATCTCTAGTAGAGATCCATTTCCTCAAAAGACATTTATTTATTAAGAGCCTGCAGAGGGCCAGGCACCACGGATCATGAAATGTCAGGGATACAAAAAATGAGTAAACAGACTTCCTTGTTCTCAAGAAGCTTACGATTCAATAGGTGCATGTGTTAATGAATGATTATGTTGAGATACAACATCAAAGGATCCTAGACCCAGGGTTGGAACAGACCTAAAGAACCATCTAGTCCAATTCTCTCCTTTTACAGATAAGGGGAAGTGATTTGCCCAGGGTCACACAGGTTGTAATCATCAGAGCCAGGATTTGAACACAGGTCATCTAACCCTATATTGCTTTTACACTCTTCCTTGCTTCCTCAGTTTATTTTTTTTTAAATTGATCCCATCTTTGCTTCTAAAAAAAAAAGTCTTGTTTGTGCTTTCTTTATCAGTTTTCCTGTAGTGAACATATTTAAGAATGCAGAAATCTTAAGGTTACCTTGGGTCTAAAGCTGGTATGTTCTACTTCAGGGGTGAGGAACCTGCAGCGTTAAGGCCACACATGGCCCTCTAGGTCCTCAGGTGTGGTCCTTTGACCAAATCCAAATTTCACAGAAAAAAATCCCCTTAATAAAAGAATTTGTTCCATAAAACTTGAACTTAGTCAAAAGGCTGCACCCAAGGACCTAGAAAGCCACATGTTCCCTACCCTTGTATCTAATCTGAGATAGTACTGTGGAAAGAGAACTGGATTTGAGACAGAAGGACCTGGGTTCAGATCTCACTTCTGCTCCTTCTGACCTGTATGAATTTTCCACTTCTGTTCAGTCATTTTTCAGTCACATCTGACTCCATGTGACTCTATGTGGGGTATTCTTGGCAAAGATACTGAAGTGAATTGCCATTTCCTTCTCTAGTTCATTTTAAAGATGGAGAAACTGAGGCAAACAGGGTTAAGTGACTTGCCAGGCTCACACAGCTAGTAAGTGTCTGAAGCTGGATTTGAACTCATGATCATGACTCTTGCTGACTTTCAGACCTGGTGCTCTAACTACTGCTTCACCTAGCTGCCCACCTGCAAGTCAGTAAATGTCTCTGAATATTAGTTTCCTTACTGATGAAAAGAGTGGGTTGAATATCAAGTGTTCTTGAAAGTTTCTTCCAATCCCAGAGCTCTGACGTCATGATTTCAGGAGCATAGCTGGGTGCGTGGAAGTCTCCCTACTCATTAATCAATTAGCGATCATTTATTGAGGGCCTCCTGTTTGCCAAATGCTGTGCCAGGGCTTGGATGCCAAAAAATACCCCCCAAAACTTCTCTCCTTTAGATTTTGGTAGCATGTCTCTAGCAGGCATCTTCCTCTTCTTAAACAGGATAGTAATAACTTGAATTTATGTAGCACTTTTAAAGTCTACAAGGCATCCTGTGACATACAATGTTTCATTTGAGCCTTATGAGACCCCTCTGAGGCAAGTTGTACCCATTTTACAGATTAGAAAGCAGAGGTTCAGAGAAGGTAAGAAAATTTACAAAGGTCCTACCACTAGGATAAATGAAGGAGGTAATGAGTATGTATGTGTGTTCGTCCCTTGTTGCTGAAGAAGACCATGCTGTCAGAGAAATGATGACATGACTTGTGCTTGACTTTGTTTTGAGTGAGGGAGGGCTGTGCAGGTCACCAGCCTCACTTCTCCTCCACAGCCATCTGAATCCAGTGACCAGATATTCATCAGGATGACTGGAGATGACCCAGGATGAGGCAATTAGAAAAGGATTAAGATTAGAACCCAGGTCTTCAGATTTCCAAACCCTGCACTCTTTTCAATTCCCCAGTACTACGTTGATGCTATGGCAGATTATTGTCTTCATACACAAGATAGAATGGCATAGTAGAGAATCATTATTCCCTTAATTTATTAGAGAAGACCCTTGGAAAGAACTGGGCTTAATGGGACCAAGAACCAAGGCAAGTAAGTTTTGAGAGGAAGTGATCTTGGTGGGGGAAAGAGAACAGGATGTCCAGGAGTTGGCGTGAGGGCGCTGCTCAACAGTACCAGGGTTTGAACTACTTCATGATTTTTGACTCAGTCTGAATTTGTAAAGTCCATATTTCCTAATTCTTGCCTACTGAATCTTGGCATTACATGACCTAAGTTAAACTCCCATCTCTGCTACCTGTATGAAACCTACTTAACTTTATAGTCAAGTTCAATCTCTGGGCCTCAGTTTCCTCACAAGTAAAATGAGAGTTTAGATAAGTTAGCCGCGAGAGTAAATCTGTGATCATACACTATGAATAAAGATTAAAGAAACGTTTCTTAGCTACAAGACATTGTCAGACACGAGGCATACAAAGGTGACAAGGAATCAGTCCCTGCCCTCACAGAGTGTGTATGCTTTGCACTGATTTTATATTGGTGGCATGATTTTTTGGGGTTATATTATTTTCTTTTTCCCTCAATCTATTTTCTTCAATTGTATTTCCATTTATATTCCTTTTATTTTAGTCTTTATTTTGACCACTTTCCAGTTGGATTTTTAGTTAATCATTTATTTCCCCCTTTCTATAGGGCAATCGTTTGCTTTCTGATTTCAGCCTTGGTAAGCAGGTGTCCCCTCCTCTTCCTCTGATTCACCTTCATTATCACAGTCAAGTGACTGTTCTAGTGACCCCGTAGTTAATTCTGGCAACTTTTGGAACAGATGTTCTCTAGCCCCCAAACCCAGGCCAGATCTCCATGCACAGAGTCAGTGGAGAAGTGGAAGCCAGAACCAGGGTAATTCCAATGAAGACAAATGGGGCCTTTTTGTGGGGTGTTTTTCCCTTTTGTGAATTAAGTTGATGCTGCCTGCATTTCTCTGTTAGTTAATGGTGGGGAAAACCCACCTCTCCCTGGGATTTCTTCAATTCTTTTCCCCAAGAATTAAAAAACAAAACCAAAACTTGTCAAAAAACTGTGTCCTGAGGCCTAGAAGAGTTTAGCTTCTATGGAAATAGAAGAAATGGAACTGAAAGAGAACCTAAGACCAGGCCCTTTATCTTTTTTTTTAGCAATGTCCTACTCCCCCCATTTTCCCTATTTCTCACATTCTCATTTCCCCCACCCCAAAGTGAGCAGTCAATTCTTTCTGTATAATCTCTGCTTTCTGATGGACCAGTTACTTCATTCCATGAACCTAAGGCTTAGTAGCCTTTGCTCCTTCTCACATCAACACCTACCTGTCTTCTGTCCTAGCTCCCAGCATTCCTTGCCCTCTGTCAAAGATGAAGGGATAAATAAGATAACAGATCCCTGCTAATCCTGCCCCTCTCAGATAACCACGATATCAGCTCAGTAATCCCACTTTAAAATTGATCTTTTACCTTAGTCAAGTCCCTATGGAATAGGACTATTTTAGGAATCTTGGCCGGATGATGGAAGAGATATTTGGGGTTAAGTGAGTGAATGGGACCTATCTAGGACCTTTCCATTAATTCCCCAGTAGGCTATATCTTGAGAAGAGAAATCATGGAAAATACATTTTCGTTAGTGAGGAGGAATAGTCACATTGATTTCTAAACTCAGGGTCTCTTTAACTGTGCAGGAGGAATTTGACATTTAAAACCCTCTATCTATCAAAGTGCTCTGGAACTCTGAAAGACCATTTGAAAGTTACAAAACATTTAGGAGAACCTGTCATCCAGAAGAGGCCCTGGAATAGAGGTCTATTTGCCTTCTGACCCAGGCTTTTGGATAAACAGGCTGTAAAACAAACAAATCATAATAAAAATTCAGTCTAAAGTATTTATTAAGTGCTGGTTGTTTACTGAGTGAGCCAACAATAACTTATTAAGCATTTGCTATGTTCAGGTATTGTGCTAAGTAAACATGGAGGATACAAAGAAAAGTAAAAATGTACTCTCTGCCCTTGAGGGGTATTGATCCTAATGGTAGAGACAATATGAAAATAACCAGCTATGTATATGATATATACAGAACATATAGAAGGCAATCTGGTGTGGGAGGGGAAGGCACTGGCTACTGTGGGGACTGGGAAAGTCCTCTTCTTGAAGATGGGACTTGAGCTGAGTCTTGGAGGAAGCCAGGGATTCTCCAAGGCAGAAGAGAGCGGGTGGAAAGAGCATTCTAATGATAGGCACCAGGGGTTGGAGCTGGAAGGAGCTGCAGGGAGACCAGTGAAGCTGGATCACAGAGTTTGGTGAAAGAGTTATAAATTTTAAAGAGTTATAAATGCCAAGCAGAGGAGTTTATAGTGATCCTGAAGGCAATAGGGAATTATAGGAGTTTATTGAGCAGGTGTATGACCTGGTCAGATCAATGCTTTTAAATAAATCCCCTTGGAAGATGAGTGGAAGATGGATGGAGTGGGAAGACGCTGGAGATGGGAAAACAGATTATTAGAATGCTATTGCCATAGTGCTGGTTGTATGAGTAGAGAGAAGAGGAACTGGGGGAGAAATAGCAAGCCTTGACAACAGATTGGATAGGTGGAGTGAGAGAGAGGGGAGGATGGCACCAAGATTGTGAGTCTGTGCACTGGGGAGCATAGGGGTACCCCCTACAGACATAGGGGAAGTTAGAACAGGGTAAATAAGCTAATTTTAGAGTCAGGAAGGCCTGGGATCACATACTCCTGACTGTCTGATTCTAAGCAAGTCACTTAAATGTTGTCTGTGCCCAAAGCAGCTCTCTAAGACTTGCTCACCTGCATGGGTGTAAGGAACTCACTATCCCCATGATACCACAGGTCCAATCTTGCATACAAAGAAAATGTTCCAGGCACTGGGGGAAAAAGGAACAAAACCCCAGACATTCCCTGCTCTCCAAGAGCTTACATTCTATTGATGGAGATACATGAACACAGATAAGTAATACAAAGTCTTCGAGAAATGATATAAAAGGACTTCATTTTTTTTTAAAGAAAAAAAGACTTTCATTAAATCCAGGGAATTATTTTTCATATTCAATTTATTTCAAGACAGAGTAAATCAAAGGCAATAAATGATGTGACTGTTGAATCAGAATCTTTTAAAGGGAAGAAATAGATGCTGAAGGTCCCCAGGCTCATTCTCACCCACATCACACCCAGTTTTGAATTTGTTGTTATGTCCAATTCGAAATGCTGCGGTGGAAAGAAATGAAAAGGCTGGGCCTTCTAGTGTGGAAAAAATTCAATCTACTCTGACTGACCCCCAGTATTGGCTTCTGAGGCCAGAGTCTGAAAGGTTTGACCTTATTTCAGGAATGTGGCTTTTACGTTTTCCAAGGAGCAAGTCACCCACCCCCGGAATCAATGTTGGGGTAAAATGGGGTGATGGTAGCATAGCTTGACAGGCAGAGGAATGGAAGAAGGAAGGATCTGGGCCATAAGGGAAAGTTGGGTGGGCAGCATGTAATTATGGTTTTGACTTGCCTAAGTCCTGGGGGCAGAATACTTATGTGATGCTTCTTATTCTGCCCAGGGCAGCAGTGGCTTTCTGAATTATAAAATGAAAACTTAAAAAAAATTATATCTGGGAATCATGGCCACAGATGTGGGCCATGGTTGGTCATGTGACTTGAAACGTAACTGTCTGTATTAATTGGTGTGAAAAGTTGAGGCTTTTCTTTGTGGTGCAGGAAGGAGTAAAGGTTCAACTGGATGGTTAGAAGGAGCTTTAGCAGCCTTTGGCCTAATGTTCTTTTGAGACAGGTGGATGAGAGGTGCTCAGAGCTCCCAAATGTGATGAACAGAAGTTGTCTTTTCCTAAGCCTACACATTTTAAGGGTGGGAAATGGTCTGTGGCTCAGAACTATGACAGCTGACTTAGATTTAGAGCTGGAGAGGACCTGAGAGGTCATCTAGACCAGACCCAACTTACAGATGAGGAAACAGAGACCCATCATTTGAAAGTAGGGCTTTTCAGCTTGTCCTGAGCTACCCCTTCATAAATGGACTGTCAGCAGAGTTCAGGATTCTTAGCACCCTTAGTGTCCAACAAAGCCAGGGACACTCGAACAAGCTGTGTTTTCACTCATGTCGTCTATTTTGTACAAACCAATCCTCGGTAAGCCTATAGGTTAGGGAAATGGTGTGTAAGAGACTTCTCACTTTGTGAAATAGGTGAGTTCATTCTTGAAAAGCTCTAAGAGCTGCTTGGAGCTCCAGACCAAATGGCAAGTTTCTAACGCCAGAATGTTCGGTAATTTCTTACATGGGAACACAGCCAGGAGGAGGCATTCTTTCTCCTTGGGCAAGAGTAAGTTTTGGTTTGTTTTGTTTTGTTGGGGGGGGGGAGCAGGAAGGGAGGAGAGAGGGAGGTGATCGTGCATAAAATAAGCCAATCCCAGCTTCCAGGAGAGGGGCGGGCAGCTCCGCTGAGAGTTGAGCATTCAAGCCCAGGGCAAAAGGACTCTCTGGAAGCCCACTGCCCAGGACAGCACCCTCGGGCAAAGGCTTGTTCATTTGGGCACAGGGAGGCCTCTTTATGAAAATGAAACCTTGGACATATTCTAGGCATTGCATTTCAGATATTTTAGCTTCTTCAGGGGTTCACCAAGGCCATGCATAAGACTTATCAAGTGCCAGCTGACAGGATGAGATCAGTGAAATGGAGAGACTGGAATGTGTCCAGGGTGCCAGTACAGAATTAGAACTTGGGCCAACACACCTCCGCCGGGCCGAGTATTAAGCATGGACACCCACAGGATTCCCAAGCAGCTGTTAGCTCAGTGGGGTCAGTGAAAGCAGAGAGGACAAAGAGGCTTTGGGGAAGGGAAAAGGAGGGTTCCCTGGAGAAGCCTGGAGCCATGAGATGGAGCTGTGGGCAGCTGGGAATCCCAGTGGCAGGCGAATTGACCTTGGTCAGCATGCAGAAACTGATGGAGTTACTTGGGGAGAAGATTTCAGGCCAGTCTGGAAGCACTAACACATTGACAGCCTCAGCCAACCATGGGGACTGCAGCTGCCTAGGAATGAATAAGCCTTCCAGCTCCAGGAAAGGGCTGATGAGTCTTCATTGCTTAGTTTATCCAAGCGTGAGCATAGCAGAGTCACAGTCAGGAGAATCCCATTCAAAATGCTGGAGTCAAAAGCCAGTGTCTGTCAGTTCATAGGGTCAAAGATTGAGAGCTCGAAGGGATGGACACACATCAAGTCCAACCCCCTTATTTGCAGATGAGGAAACTGAGGCCCAGAGGGGCAAAGTGACTGATTTAGCCAGGGTCACACAGCTGATAAGTGTCTGTGGTAGGATTTGAACTCATATTTTCCTGATTTCAAGTTCAGGGCTCTATGCAGTCATTTTAAATGAACTAGTGTAGATTAATATTTGAAATATTTGATTGAATTCAGTCAAAGCACTGTGAATATATCATAAGTACATGTATAATAGGGGTCCCTTATATAGATATACAATAGATATATTTATATAATAAAACAAATATTTACATAAACCAAATATTACTAATGTAATATTAATGTAATTATGTTGGTTGTTCTTCATCTTTGAAGAGGACCAAAATGACATCACCATGATAAAGTGAAATTTCAGTGTGTCCACCTGTGGCTGATCAGACCAATACGAGCTCAGAATGCTCTACCACAGGTTGGGCACAGATACTCCATATGAATATTTGGGGTCAATATCCCAAATTTGCTCATACTGTGTTTACTTTGTGCCGTCTCAATTCTGCTTTGCTCAAAGAACACAGCACCTTTTCTGATGTGGGCACGCCATGCCAAGCGCTCCTGTGCCAGTGTCTCCCATGTTGCACAGTCAAATCCAGAGTTCTTGAGAGTCCTTGTATCGTTTCTTCTGGCCATCATGTGATCACCTGCCCCATGCGAGTTCTCCCTAAAATAGTCTTTTTGGCAAGTGTACATTTGGCATTTGAACAACGTGGCCAGCCCATTGGAGTTGGATTCTCTGAAGCATAGTTTGAATACTTGGCAGTTCAGCTCAAGCAAGGACTTCAGTGTCTGGTACCTTATCCTGCTTGTGTGATTGTGTATAAATACATTATTAATATATATCTATGTTACATACAAATATATTTCCTATACTGATGTATTTTTATTGCATATATAATGATTTTTGTATTTGCATATATAAATATATATATTCATAGTGCCTTAACTAAATCTAATCAAATAACAAAATTTGTCTAGGTTAGCATTAAATGCATAATCTATGTGCATGTGTGTATATATAGATGTTACATATGTCTGTATCTGTGCCTAATGGTTTTTCTCTCCTTCCCCCCTCCCCATCTCCATCTCTATGTTCCTAAACTATGATTTCATTTATCTAGAGTACTACCATTATGGAAGAGACAACTAGTGGCTCAGTGGATAGGGCACTGGGCCTGGAGTCAAGAAGACCTGAGTTCAAATCCAGCTTCAGACACTTACTAGCTCTGTGACCCTGGGCAAGTCACTTAACCCTGTATGCCTCAGTTTCCCATCTATAAAATGAGCTAGAGAAGAAAATGTATCTTTGCCAAGAAAATCCCCAATGGGGTCACAAAGAGTTGGTCACAACTGAAAAATGGCCGAATAGCAGCAACACCCAGTATGGAAAGTCACAGGAGAAGTCACTTGCCCATGGAGACATAACCAGTATGTGTCTGAGGCAGTACTTGAGTCTGGGTCTTTGTGATCCCAAGACTAGTCCTATAGTCACTGTGCTATGTTGCCTCTCCTCTCTCTCTCTCTCTTTTTTTAAATCTATTTATTTATTTAACTTTTAACATTCATTTTCACAAAATTTTGGGTTCCAAATTTTCTCCCCATTTCTCCCCTCCCTCCACCTCAAAACGCTGAGCATTCTAATTGCCCCTATCACCAAATCTGCCCTCTCTTCTAATATCCCTCCCTTCCCTTGTCCCCAACTTCTCTTTTGACCTGTAGGGCCAGATAACTTTCTATACCCCATTACCTGTATTTCTTATTTCCTAGTAGTAAGAACAATACTTGACAGTTGTTCCTAAAACTCTGACTTCCAACTTCTCTTCATCCCTCCCTCCCCACCCATTCCCTTTGGTAAGCAAGCAATTCAATATAGGCCATATTTGTGTAGTTTTGCAAATGACTTCCATAATAGTCGTGTTGTGTAAGACTAACTATATTTCCCTCCATCCTATCCTGCCCCCCATTGCTTCCGTTCTCTCTTTGGATCCTATCCCTCCCCAAGAGTGTTGACTTCAAATTGCTCCCTCCTCCCACTGCCCTCCCTTCCATCATCCCCCCACCCTGCTTATCCCCTTCTCCCCCACTTTCCTGTATTGTAAGATAGGTTTTCATACCAAAATGAGTGTGCATTTTATTCCTTCCTTTAGTCGAACTGATGAGAGTAAGCTTCATGTTTTTCTCTCACCTCCCCTCTTTTTGTCTCCACTGAAAAGTCTTTTGCTTGCCTCTTTTATGAGAGATAATTTGCCCCATTCCATTTCTCCCTTTCTCCTCCCAATATATTTCTCTCTCACCACTTAATTTCATTTTTTTTAAGATATGATCCCATCCTATTCAATTCACTCTATGCTCTCTGTTTGTGTGTGTGTGTGTGTGTGTGTGTGTGTGTGTGTGTGTGTGTGTAATCCCACCAACTACCCAGATACTGAAAAGTTTCAAGAGTTACAAATATTGTCTTTCCATGTAGGAATGTAGACAGTTCAACTTTAGTAAGTCCCTTATGCCTTCTCTTTGCTGTTTACCTTTTCATGCTTCTCTTCATTCTTGTGTTTGAAAGTCAAATTTTCTTTTCAGCTCTGGTCTTTTCATCAAGAATGCTTGAAAGTCCTCTATTTCATTGAAAGACCATTTTTTCCCCTGAAGTATTATACACAGTTTTGCTGGGTAGGTGATTCTTGGTTTTAGTCCTAGTTCCTTTGACTTCTGGAATATCATACTCCATGCCCTTCAGTCCCTTAATGTAGAAGCTGCTAGATCTTGTGTTATCCTGATTGTATTTCCACAATACTTGAATTGTTTCTTTCTAGATACTTGCAATATTTTCTCCTTGACCAGGGAACTCTGAAATTTGGCCACAATGTTCCTAGGAGTTTCTCTTTTTGGATCTCTTTCAGGAGGTGATTGGTGGATTCTTTCAATATTTATTTTGCCCATAATTTTTAAATTGTCTTTCCTGGATCTATTTTCCAGGTCAGTTGTTTTTCCAATGAGATATTTCACATTATCTTCCATTTTTTCATTCTTTTGGTTTTGTTTTGTGATTTCTTGGTTTCTCATAAAGTCATTAGCCTCCATTCTAATTTTTAAAGAACTATTTTCTTCAGTGAGCTTTTGGACCTCCTTTTCCATTTGGCTAATTCTGCTTTTGAAAGCGTTCTTCTCCTCATTGGCTTTTTGAACCTCTTTTGCCAGTTGAGTTAGCCTATTTTTCAAGGTGTTATTTTCTTCAGCATTTTTTTGGGTCTCCTTTAGCAAGTTGTTGACCTGCTTTTCATGCTTTTCTTGCATCTCTCTCATTTCTCTTCCCAGTTTTTCCTCCACCCCTCTAACTTGATTTTCAAAATCCCTTTTGAGCTCTTCCATGGCCTGAGCCCATTGAATATTTATTTTGGATGTTTGGGATACAGAAGCCTTGACTTTTATGTCTTTCCCTGATGGTAAGCATTGTTCTTCCTCATCCGAAAGGATGGGAAGAGATATCTGTTCACCAAGAAAGTAACCTTCTATAGTCTTATTTTTTTTCCCTTTTTTGGGCATTTTCCCAACCAGTTACTTGACTTTTGGGTCCTTTGTCAAGAGTAGGGTATACTCTGGGAATCTGTGAGATCTCAGTTCCTCCAAGGTGGCACAATCAAGCATGTACTGGTCTGGATGCAGAGAGGGATTTTTATGCCCAGAATCTTAGCAGATACCTCTCCACAGCCACTTGACCTCCAGTTCCCAAGTCAGCACTAGGGGCTGATATTCAAATAAGCTGGATGGGCAGGGCTGCCATTCAGTGTGAGACAAAGACCAGCTCAGCCAGGGCCTCTACCTAGGGCGGAGGCAAGACTCAGCTCTTCAATACCCCCAAGGGCTTTTATGCTCCAACAGTGGAGCTTCCCCATGGGCTGCTGTGCAGGCTCTGTGGTCACTGCCTGCTGCTGGAGCTATGGGAAAGCCCTTCTCCCTTCCTGGCCTGCTGATTAAACCCCGTCACTGACCTTTGGCGCCTGTGGGCCCCGCTACTGCGACTGGAGATCCCGCCCCCGAGGTGTCCTCCTCCCAGAGTCTTGTTGCGCTGTTCGGCCAAGGCTAGGCTGGGCTTTGTGCTCAGCTCCACGTCCAGCGCAACCGATGTTTCCATGGGCCTTTCAGGTCACCGTGGGCTGGAAATCTCCTCCACTCTGTTGTTCTCCACTTCTGCTGCTCCAGAATTTGTTGAGAGTCCCTCCCTACAGGTATTTTATGGGCTGTGGGGGGAGACCCTGCATAAGTGTGTCTTTCTAGTCCTCCATCTTGGCTCTGCCTATCTCCCCTCTCTCTTTTCCTCTGTCTCTCTGTTTCTTCTCTCTCTGTCTCTCTATATGTATATATGGTTCCAAAGTTGTGTGTATTACTATAGCCATATCTGGAGACACATCCCTAAATACTAAAAATGTAGGATCATAGTAATAACTGATGTTCTATGACTCTTCAGGGTTTGTAAAGTGATTTACACAGCTTAACTCATGGGAGCCTCACAGCAGATCTGTGAGGGGTAGGCATTTACAGGTAATATTAGCTCCGTTTTGCAGAGAGGGAATTAAGATTCAACCAAGTTCATGTCATGGGCTTGCAGTTCATGGGTTGGGTAGGATTTGAACCCATCACTTTGGACAGTTACATTTCACATGATATTATATCACTCTCTAGCTCAAGTGCTAGTAATGGCCAAGGAATCTATTAGCATGGGTTTTGGTTTTGTTTCAATAAGTTTTTATAAATGTCTTTTGGGTTGTGGCCTTTTTTTTTGCATCACCATGATGTCCCCCAGTAGTCCTCCTTCCCCTTCAAGAAAGCCCTCCCATACCAAACTATTTTTTAAAGACAAAAAATGAATCAGCATAATTGATCAGTACATTGAAAAAGTCTAAAATATGTATACATAAAACCTTTGAGAGAACCCACTTCTGGAAAGTGAAGGGGTGAGAGGATCTTCTCATCCTTTTACGTCTGAATTTCCTTAACGTTTTTCTGAGGGTACGATTTTGTCATATTTGTGGAGACCTTGTGGCATAGGACTGAGTTTCAGTTTCAGCTCATCAATCAAGCAACAAGCATTTTACAGGAGATACGAAGGCAAGAGTGAAAGAGTTCCTGCCCTCAAGGACCTTACACTCTATGAAAAAAAGATACCAGAGCACCTATAGAGATGGGTGAAGTAAATGGAAGGCAAAACCACCAGCTAGGGGTGGGGAAGTGGAGGGAATGAGGAAATGCTTCATGAACTGAGCCTTGAAGGAGACTAGGGATCCTAGGAAGCAGCAGGGAGAAGGGAGTACACTCCCGGCAGGAGGTGGAACGATGTGTGTGTGGGAAGTAGCAAGAAGGCCAGTGTGTGAGCGGGAAGGAAGGAAACAAGCATTTATTAAGCACCTACTATGTGCCAGGCATTGTGCCAAGCTAAGCCCTATACAAATGTTCATCTCATTTAAAACTCATTACAACCCTGCAAAGTAAGTGATGTTATAATCCCCACTTTATAGCTGGGGAAATTAAGGCAGACAGAGGTGAAGTACCTTGCTCAGGGTTACGTGACTAGTATCTAAGGCAGGATTCGAATGCCGATCTTCCTGACTCTGTGCTCAGGGCTGTATCCACTGTGCCAACTAACTGAAAGGGAATAATGTGTCTTTAAGATTGGAGAAATAGACTGAGTCCAGATCTGTAATTGGCACTGTAATTGTCAAGCAACATTGTTTATATTTGATCTTAGAGGTAATAAGCAGCAGCTGGAGTATGTCGAGGAGGGGAGTGATGTGGTTAGGTTTTTGCTTGAGAACAGTCACTGGGACATCTGGGTGTAGGATATCTTGGAGTGGGGAAAGGCAATTACTCATCTGTGTGAACCTCAGCAAGTTATGGAACCTTTCGGTGACCCTGGCAAGTCTCTCTAAGACAAAGATGTTCCTGACGTTGAAACCGGAGTTCTAGATCTCTCCATAGATGATGGCCCCCAAATTCAAGCTATGACAACTTTATGATGTCTTGGTCCTATTGTAAATGAGACCTGGAAGGGACCTCAGAGCGCAACCATTCCATCTTCCTCATTTAATAGGTAAGACTGAGTCCTTTCACTGAGAGTTAAAGGATTCACCCAAAGTCATTCAGGTAAAAAGTGAGGTGGGAATTTGAACCCAATTCCTTTGACGTTCTATCTAGTGTTTTTTCCAATGTATTAAATGTACACATACATGCATACTCATATGTGTAGATAACACTACCTCACTCAGTGCTTTTATAATACCTGATCTCACCTGTTTATCACATAACCCTCTGAAGTGGGTAATGCAAATAGGATTGTGCCAATTTTCTAGATGGGGCTCAGAGAAACAGAATAATAATTTTTATAACGATGGCTATATTTAGCTATATGACATACTAAATTATAGTACTTTAAGGTTTACAAAACATATTCTAAGTTTGACCTCATTTTTATCCTCACAGTAACCCTGGGGGACAGAGCTACTATTATTATCTCCATCTTATGGATGAGGAACCTGAGGCACACAGGGGCCAAATGATTTAGCTTGGGTAGCATAACTAGTCAGTGTCTGAGGAAGGACCGAGCTCCAGGCTTTCTGATTCCTAGTCCCACCAAATCACTGCTCTACTTAGATGAATGACTTGTCTAGGTTTCTAGTGTGAGCAGATGGCTTGAGCTGAGATTCCAGTTCCATCTTTCTGTCTCCAGCCCAGTACTCCCATTACACCACACTGCATCAAGCTGCCCACATGTACATCTTCTTTGGAAAACAGTGAGATCATTCTAACACTCTTGGCCAAGTCTGGGACATAATCGGGGTTTTACCGGTTTATCCCCATTTTGTCACGTATGGGATTTTAAATTTCATCTCTGAGTGCATTTGCAAGACCTGATCATGAGAGCTGATTCAACGAAAACAGCCCCAGTTCAGCCTTCTCTGCTTCCATTCACTGGCAAACTTGCCTTAAGAACTCATTGTTGACTTTGAGGCTGTCCCTCCTTCACTCTTGTTTGCTGAGTCCTTCTCCTCCTCCCACGTTCTCCGTAGACTTTCTCTTTGTTGTTTTACTGTTGAATCCCTTTCCAAATGTGTTATTAAGTAGCCCTCTGAACTGAAGCGATTAGTGGGTTTCTTAGGATTGGTTGCAATAGTAGGAAAAGTTATCATTTCACTTGGTTTGTTTCATCTAAGTTCCACACAAGTAATTTTGTAGCCTACACATGTTTTCTGTAGTAGATCCTCTGAGCCTCAGTCTTTTCATTGTATGTTGACATTTACCCATCATGCCCACTGAGTGGATGGGAGGTGGGGGTAGATTTGTGTACATTAGTTAGCTTGTGACTTTTAAGAATCTTGAAAATGTTTTAGGCATTTTCAGCCTCATGCACCATGCCCATGCCGTGTGTGTGTGCGCGTGTGTGTGTGTGTGTGATTTGTGCTACGACCTGTGATTTAATCAATGTGAAGAACTCACAAGAGGGAAACTTAGGATCTACTTATATACCTATATCAAAACTCAAAGAGTTGTCTGATATAATGAAAGGTGGTGACTTGCCCATTGTCAGCAAACTAGTATGTATTTAAGAGCAGAATTTGAACCCCAAGCATCCTGTCTCCAAGGCCATCCTCTACCTGCCATGCCAGATTTCCTCTGCTCATGTAGGGGAAGTTTAAATGGTAATTAAGGTGTTGAGTAGTTGGAAATGGAGGAGGAAAGAAGAAAAGTGGTCATGAAATATTAAACCATGTTCTGTTCAAAGAGCTTTTCCTTTGGTGCTTTTCATAACAGCAAGGGGTCAAGAATGACCATTTGGGTCATTGTGAAGCATCTGCTGGTGATCAGTCTGTGGTGTAGTCCAAAGGGAGTAGTCCTAACTAGTAGAACAAAGGTTCCTTGAAAGTTGGACCAACTTCATTTTCTCTTGCTGTCTCTCCAGCACCAAATAGAGTAGTTAGAGTGATGGATTTGGAGTTAGGAAAACACGGGCTCAAATCCCACCTCCAGTCTTTACTAACTTGCTGTGTGACCATGGACAGATAAATCACTTAGCCTCTCGGAGACTGAGGCAACCCCCTGTTTGTAAGTTGCTGACCAGCAGTTTTCAATTTGCCTCCGGGGAGGGAATTCCCACATGGACAAAATCATAGAACTTTAATGTTTTGGTGTTCTCGATGAAACAGTGTATCCCCTCTCATCAGTGCTTTAAAGGGTTTATTGAATCAGGCTGAAATGGAAGGCAGTTGAAACTATTTGTTCTTCCTCCATAAGATAAAATGGCCCTCAAGGTATGTAGGGGGAGTTAGTATCATGGGAAAACTTTCTCATTTCTCTCTACTTTGGGGTTCAGTGGGATACTCTTAGCTGCTCTTTTCACCTTTTTGAGTAAAAGGGAAAGATCTCATATGCCCAAATGGTGTACTTATACAATTTGCACATGGCACAGAGCTGGGAGGGATAGATAACACAGTGAGAATGAGAATTCAGAAACACTTTGACAGTCTTGAACATTCAATCAAATGTAGTGAAATTCAATAGGGCAAAATGTAAAGTCTTATTCGAGGTAAAAAAAAAAAATCAATAGGAAGGAAGGAAGAAAACGAGCATTTATTAAGCACCTGTTATGTGCCAGGCACCAAGCAAAGCATTTTACAATTCCTTACTTTATCTCAAAACAACTCTGGGAGGTAGGTGCTATTATTATCTCCACTTTACAGAGGTGGAAACTGAGGCAGACAAAGGTTAAGTGACTTCCCCAGGACAAATGTATAAGTATAGATCTATTTATATAATATACTTATATATATTATGCAGTATAATATGTATTATGCAGTATAATATATAATATATTTAGGTAATATAAATATAAAACAGCTGTATAAACACAAATTATTAATATAATGTAAATCATTATACATAGCATAATACATAATGCTATATAATTATACAAATATAAGTCAGATGCTAGATTTGTACTCAGGTCTTCCTAACCCCAAGTCCAGAGCTCTATCAACTGTGCCACATAGATGCCTCTAATACAAGATAGATGGGGGCTTCTCTAGATAGAAATTTGAAAGACATCTGGAGGGTTTAGTGGACTACAAGCTCACTATGAATCCGCAGCTTAACATGACAGCCAACAAAGCCTGTGGAATCCTAACCTGTTTTAAGAAAGTCTTACCATCCTCATCTCTGATCAGAAACAGATCCATAGATCCATAGCCTTTCTTTTATTTTTTCCAAATTTATTTATTTATTTGTTTTCAGTTTTCACCAATCACTTCCGTAAGTTCCAAATTTGATCCATAGTCTTTCATTCCTTTTTGGGTACCATGTTTTAGGAACAGCACTGATAAGTCACAGTGCCCAGCCTCAAGTTCATGCCATATAAGGACCACTTGAAGGGACTAGGTATATTTAGCCTGGAGACGAGGAGATATAGGGAGGGCCCAGTTGTCTTCAAGTGTCTGAAGGGCCATCACCTGAAAGGGGTAGGATATGGAGAGGGCAAGAGCTAGCTGCCCCAAAGGCAAATTTAGACTTTAAGTCAGGAAAGCTCCCCTGAAGTGGAGTGGGCCTCCCCAAATACCCTTTTCTCAAGGATCTTCCAGAAAGAGATATTTGACAACTTGGGGCATAGGTTGGGGAGAGGGATGTTGTATTTCTATTGGTTGCTTCCTTCTTCTGGCACAATTTGAACTTTTCTCTGACTCTCTGAAGTTGACTTCTCAACTCTGACTCTCCTTTGAAAACAAATTCTCTAAAGCTGATGTGTTTTTCTGACATACTATTCATCACTTTGCCTAGTAGAGGGCCTGTAATTGACAATAACTAAGATTTCCTGGCTCTTAGGTCACAAGGCATTTTTACTGCCCTGCCTTAAGGGAACTCAGTTAAATTGTGATCAGTCTTTGGAAGGTTTACAATAATTAACTTCTCAGCTATTAATGGGAGCATTCATACCTCCTTAGCTAAGGTGATTATTATCAAAAAATCAGAAAAGCATCTATAGAGTAATATGGCTAATGTGTGTGTGTGGGGAGAGAGAGAGAGAGAGAGAGGGTCAGTCAGTCAGTCAGTCAGTCCAATTGTCCATAGGGGTTGTTCTCCAAAACTGGGTTAACTTAAAACAAACAAATTAAGAAAGACTGACTCCTTAGGGATCTTGACTGGGAAGCAACGCTGTATATATGTATGTGTGTTGTGTGTGTGTGTGTGTGTGTGTGTGTGTGTGTGTGTACATCATTCTTGTTTTGGTTATCAGAAATTCAATTCAATTTAACAAGCATTTATTCGTTCATCATCTATTTTCTGAAAGGCACTGGTGACATTAACAGAAAATGGAAACAGTCTCTGCTGTAAGCTCATGGGGCTTACATTTTATTGGGGGGAAACAACAAGCACACGGGCAAATACAAGTTAATTTGGGGATGGTGGTGAGGAAACAGTAGTGAATGATAGGGCAGGTCAAGAAAGTCTACTTTCAAGAGGTTGCAATGCAGCCAAGTCTTGAAGGGAGAGTAGGGGCTTCTTAGAGGCAGAGGGAAGGAAGGGGCATGGGGATAGCCAATGAAAATGCATAGAGGTAGGAAAGGAAAGTGAATCAAGGTAACGTTTGAAGTGTCATTTGCTTTATTTAGTAGCATAGATGATGTATCCTAAAGAAAAAGTTAATATAAAGTAGAAAATTCTTTTTTAGGGCAGTCACAGAAATTTAAATTAAATGTAAGTTTACCAGATTATATATTGGACTGGAAATCAGGAGAAACAAATATTAATTTCTGCTCTGCTGGCTCCTGAGTGACCCTCAGCAAGTCATTTCCTTTCCCATAGCCTCAGTTTCCTAATCTGTAAAATGAGGGAATTAGAGCATACTTCCTCCACAAGAAAAGCTTGAATTTAAGAATATCTTGAAGAACTAAGATGTGTTCATTGATGCACTGCATTTTTTATCTTCCAGGCAGAGAAAATAGCGATAGTATGATGAAAATGGTTATTGCAATGTAAAATTGTAATATCAACTTGTGATTATTTATATTTCAAGTGTATGTGTGTGTCCTTCGTTGCTGAAGAAGACCATGTCATCAGAGAAATAATGACATGACTTGCACTTGACTTTGTTTTGAGTGAGGGAGGGTTGTGCAGGTCACCAGCCTCACTTTTCCTCCACAGCCATCTGAATCCAGTGACCAGATATTCATCAGAATGACTGGGAATGGCCCAGGATGAGGCAATTGGGATTAAGTGACTTGCCCAAGGTCACACAGCTAGTGAGTGTCGAGTGTCTGAGGTGAGATTTGAACTCAGGTCCTCCTGACTCCTGCACTGGTGCTCTATCCACTGCACCACCTAGCTGCCCCTTATATTTAAAGTACATTGACATAGGAGAAAGAAAATATTTATTATCAAATATATTTTCTTATCAAATAATGTGCCTGGTGCTCCTAGAGATAAAAGTTGCTCCTAGCACTGACATTCTGTGATTCAAGAGTAACTTCTATTTGGGTGGTGCTATTGCCTTCATCTTCCCAGTGATGCAGCCATTATGTTAGAAGAACCATGTCCCAGGTAAAAGTCTTTGCAATAAAAAAAATTAGAAGCCTCCTTACCCTGAAATGGAAAAATAGTCAGTGACTTGGAACGTCTGAGACTGTCAGGACATTCTCGAACTTGCTTGTGTATTTATATAAGTTTAAAATAGAATGATACGACTACTTCTGCTACTTTTACTGCTAACAGTAATAATAACAAGATAACAGCTAGTTTTTATATGGGGCCTACTTTTACCAGACACTTTATAATTATCTTATTTGAGCCTCAAAATAATTCTGAGAGGCAGGTGTTATTATTATCCCGATTTTTACATTTGAGGAAGCTGAGAAAAAACAGGTCAAGGGACTTGCTCAAGGTCACACACCTAGTAAGTGTCTGAAACTAGTTTTGAACTCTGACCCTTGTGACTCAAGTCCCAGAGCTCTGCTGTGCCACCAATCAGTCAAGGAATAAATTTATCTCTTAACCTGGTTCTGTTTTCTAACTATCTAGAGTTTTCCTCCTGATGCCCATCATGAATCAAAGACTTGTGTTGGGATTTTTTTTTCCTGATCAGTAACTCAAGACCTGGATTCAACTCCAGGCCTTCCTGACTCCATTGTTTGGGCTTTCTTTGTTAGTTTTCCTGTAGTGAACATATTTAAGAATGCAGAAGTCTTAAGGTTACCATGGGTCTAAGGCTGGTATGTTCTAATTCAGGGATGAGGAACCTGCAGCGTTAAGGCCACACGTGGCCCTCTAGGTCCTCAGGTATGGTCCTTTGACCGAATCCAAATTTCACAGAAAAAATCCCCTTAGTAAAAGAATTTGTTCCATAAAACTTGAACTCAGTCAAAAGGCTGCACCCAAAGACCTAGAAAGCCACATGTTCCCTACCTTTGTATCTAATCTGAGATAGTACTGTGGAAAGAGAACTGGATTTGAGACAGAAAGACCTGGGTTCAGATCTCACTTCTGCTCCTTCTGACCTATATGAATTTTCCACTTCTGTTCAGTCATTTTTCAGT